>NC_135331.1:36581371-37781371 GCF_023851605.1 Tamandua tetradactyla | reverse complement strand
TCCCCCAAATTCTTTCTGCAAGAACCAAACATTTATTTTTGCTTTTCCACCGCTGCATATGTCCTTTGTTCCTTGGCAACCACGTGGGGTCTGTGGGAGCCAGAAACCATGTACCTTGATGGTTTAGCCCACCCAGGCTGTGCAAGGAGGAGAGAACTGGCACTCTCCGGAACCCTGTGAATCACTTGACAATTCCACCAACTCTGAGCAGGAGTATCTCAGATACACAGACTCCTTTCTGGCTTCAAGTGCCAAGGGAAATGCCAGGATCACAGTGAGTACACTGGCAAGGAAGTACTGCAGTTACAGGACTCTTCTTGGCCTTATCCTGAGCTTAAAAAAGTCCAGGAACCTGACATATTTACATTATGCAGTGGTAGGATGAGTGGTGTCTGGCTCTCATTGCAGAATTGGAACTTCCCAAAGGGACACAGGAGCAGGCTGTACACACTGACGCAGACTTGTAACCCAATTGGCTCAGGAGCCATATGATCCACTTGACCAACTGCGCCAGCAGTATGTAGACACCTCAAGACTTTGGGATGAACTCCGTCATCTACAGATCTTCAGTTAGAGGTAAAATCTCTTCTGAATCCAGATGATCAGGAAGAGGAACTTCCAAACTCCAACTATTGCTCAGTGCAGAAGAATTTCAGTGCTAGTCCACATGCTGCCAGGGTCACCAGGGCTCAGCCTTAGGAGAAGTCAGATGTCCTTCCCATGACCCTGGGCCAGGCCCACTTTCCTTTGATGTAAAATCTGAAAGATTTAAATTTGATGAACAATGAGGATATCATGCTCGGGAACAAGACTAATTCAGGAAGAAGAATAACCCACTTTGGAACTCAAATGCAGGCTTTTGTTCTGTCTTATGGGCAGTGGTTACCTTCACACTTACACTTCCTGGAGTAAGGGATCCACTGGAAGCTCCATCCTGACTCTGAAAGCATCACAAGCGCCAGGTAGTGGATACATTTGCTGAATCCTCAATGTAAAAGCATTTTCATGACAAATCTGACCTTCTCCCTATAACCATCATGCCATCAGCAGTCTGGGCAAACCAAGAGCTGTCATAGAATGCAAGACAAAAGAACAGTTCTTAGAGGAACTTATCTGCATTTTTTGATTTTGGAAAGATGGGAGGTCAAAGTTGAAAGTAGTTTGATGTATAGAAATGAGAGAGCAATATTTCCTGACAATATAAGTTTAATAAAGTGAGTTCCCCCCACCTCCGTTTTTGAGGATTTGAATTAGGAACTAGAAACTGCCCCAGTATTCATCATTAAGCGATGATTAAACAGATTATGTTATATGTATAATACTGAATTACTCTTCCCACATGAATGTATTGTTTTCTGATTATTTAAAGCATACAGAAAATCACAAGGAAAATTATAATAGCAATACTACCCAATCACAAATCTCACTAATAATGTTAGTTTACACATTTTCAGGTTGTTCATATATATTTACTTATATGTGTATATCCTTAAAATTCACTATTTTATTATAAATAAATTATATTTAATCTTAGAAGTTCTGGGACACTCATCTATACAGTCTTCACCTTTCTTTTTAAGTGTCAAGTTCTAAAAATACATTATGGCATATGAAGGTATGGAGTTATCTTGGCACAATAAAAATATCTTTGAGAAATAAAAAAAAAACATATAGAGACAAGTAAAAAATAAACAGAACAGATCAACATTCCCAGAGGAAAGCAGGGAAATAAGCTTTCTCTTGGGGGCTGAAACAATGACACAAATAGTGCAGTCCCCAGAATTGTAGTGTATATTCAGGGCAAGAATTACCTGAATAAGAGCTGAAAAAAATTAATCAGTTAAGCACAAACTATTCTAAAAGTCTATAAAAAGTTAAACCAAATGTCAAAGAAGAGCCTTAACATATAGCCAAGCAACAAGAAAACCTCGGCAAGAAAGGGAAACTAATCTCTAGAATAAATTTATCAAGAGAGTCAGCTGCCTACACACCAGTAAAAAATTACAGGCTGTACTAAGAAACAGGAAGATGTGACCTAAAGGAACAAATGAAAACTTCAGGTGAGATACAGAATTTGAGACAACTAATCATTGATGTTCAAACAAATCTCAATCAGTTCATGTAGCTGAAAGAAAATATGTCTAAAGAGATAAAGGATATTAAGAAGACGCTGGGTGAGCATAGAGAGGAATTAAAAAATAGAAAAAAAACAAATAATAGGAATGGAAGAAATAAAAAATGCACTGGAAGCGAATGAAGCAGATTTGAATAGGTAGAATAAAGAATCAATGATCTAGAAGACAGAAGAGTTGAAATTTTACAGACAGAAGAACAGATAGAAAATAGAATGGGAAAAATTGAGCAGGGGCTCACAAATTTGAATGAAGAACAAAGCACACTATATGTCTCAGAAGGAGAAGAGAAGGGAAAAGGGGCAGAAAGAATATTTGAGGAAATAATGATTTGAAAATACCCCAGCTCTTTTGAAGAACATAAATATACATGTTCAAGAAGTACAAATAATCCAAACAGAGTAAATCATAACAGACCTACTCTGAGACACAGACTGATCAGAATATCAAATGCCAAAGATAAGAAAAGAATCCTGAAAGGAGCAAGAGAAAAGCAGTTTGTCACATAAAAGGGAAAAGCAATAAGGCGGAGTACCAATTTCTCATCAGAAACTGTGGAGACAAGAAGGGAGGGTTATGATATATTTAGGATACTGAAAGAGAAAAATTGCCAGCCAAATTCTTTATCTGGCAGAACCATCCTTCAAAAATGAGGGAGAGTTTAAAATATTCACAGATAAACAGCAACTGAAAAAGTTCATCGACAAGACACCTGCCCTACAAGAAGTACTGAAGGAAGTTCTGCAGGCTAAAAAGAAAAGACAAGAAAGAGGTTTGGAGGAGAATGTAGAAATGAAGATTTTCAGTAAGAGTAACTAAAAGAATAAGGAGAGACAAAAACCAGATATGACATAAAAAGTGAAGGATAAAATGGTTGAAGTAAGTAGTGCCTATACAGTTATATCATTGAATGTTAATGGATTAAAATCTCTGATTAAGGAAAAAGGGGCAATATGCAAATTTTCCCCATTTGGAGAATTTCTGATATTCTAGCAAGCAGTGGGGACAACTTAATCAATAGGCTGAGCCCTTGATCTTCATAGGGGTTGCCCCTATGAAACTTATCCCTGCAAAAGATAGGCTAAGCCTATTAAAATTAGGCCAAATAGTCACCCCCAGAGAACCTCTTTTGTTGCTCAGATGTGGCCTCTCTCTAAGCCAACATGGTAAGTGAACTCACTGCCCTCCCCCTCTACATGGAACATGACTCCCGGGGGTGTAAACCTCCCTGGCAGTGTAAGACAGATATCCTGGGATGAGACAGGACCCAGCATCAAGGAATTAAAAAAATCTTCTTGACCAAAAGGGGGAAGAGAGAAATGAAACAAAATAAAGTGTCAGTGGCTGAGAGATTTCAAACAGAGTCAAGAGGTTATCCTGGAGGTTATTTTTATGCATTATACAGATATCCTCTTTTTAATTTATGGTGTATTTGAGTGGCTGGAGGGAAATACCTGAATGGTAGAGCTGTATTCCAGTAACCTTGTTTCTTGGAGGTGATTGTAAAATGATACAGATTTTACAGTGTGACTATGTGATTGTGAAAACCTTGTGTCTGATGCTCCTTTTAACTAGGGTATGGACAGATGAGTAAAAAATATGGATAAAAAAATAAATAATAGGGAGAACAAAGGTTTAAATAAATTGAATAGATGGAAATACTAGTGGTCAATGAGAGGGAAGGGTAATGCCAAAGGCAGGGGCTAATACCAAAAGCAGACAAAAATTTACAAGAAAAGAAAATTGCAGACCAATCTCTTTAATGACAGATGCAAAAGTCTTTAACTAAATACTCACACATTGAATCCAGCAGCACATTTAAAGAAATATACACCATGGCCATATGGAATTATTCTGGGTTTGCCAGTCTGGTTCAACACAACAAAATCAATTAATGTAATATACCACATCAGTAAATCAAAGTGGAAAAAAAAATGGTCATCTCTATTGATTCAGAAAAGGCATTTGATGAAAGTCATTATCATTTCTTGATGAAAACACTTCAAAGGATAGGAATAGAAGGGAACTTCCTCAACACAATAAAGGGAATATGTAAAAAATCACACAGTGAACAACATACTCAATGGGGAAAGACTGAAAGTTTTCCCACTAAGATCAGGAACAAGACAAGGATGCCCACTGTCATCATTATTATTCAAAATTTCCTGGAAATTCAAGCCAGAGAAATTAGTCAAGAAAAATAAATAAAAGGCATCCAAATTGGACAGGAATGTTTACAGATGATGTGATACTATACGTAGAAAATCCCAAAAAATCTACATCAAAGGTACTAGAACTTATAAATGACTACAGCAGAGTGGCAAGGTAGAAGATCAACATGCAAAAATAAGTAGTTAAAACACTATGGTACAGGCATAAACAAGATATACTGACCAATGGGATTGAATTGAGTATTCAGAAATAGGCCCCCTCATCAATGGGCAAGTGATCTTTGATAATGCATTCAATCTAACTCAACTGGGGCAGAGCAGCCTCTTCTATACATAGTATTTGGAGAACTGGATATCCATATCCAAAAGAATGAATGAGGACCCCTATCTCACACCTTATATAAAAATTAACTCAAAATGAGTCAAAGACCTAAACTTAAAGCTGAGAACATAAAACTTTTAGAAGTAAATGTAGGGAAATATCTTATAAATCTTGTAATAGAAGTATCTTACAAATCTTGGCTTTACACCCAAAGCACAAGCAATGAAAGAAAAAAAATAGATAAATGGGATCCCCTCAAAATTCAACACTTTTGTGCATCAGAGGACTCTGTGAGAAAAGTAAAAAGGCAGCCTACACAATGGGAGACATTATTTGGAAACCATATATCAGATATAAGATTTAATATCCAGAATATATAAAGAGATCCTACAACTTAACAATAAAAGCACAAACAATCCAATTTAGAAATGGGCAAAATATATGGACAGACATTTCTCTGAAGAGGAAATACAAATGGGTCAAAAAGATGCGCTTCCTTTGAGAAAATGCAAATAAAAACTACAATGAGCTATCATCTCATACCTACTATAAAAAATAGAAAATTAAAAGTGCCGGAGAGGATGTGGAGAAAGAGATACATTTATTCCTGTTGGTGGAAATGTAGAATGGTGCAGCCACTCTGGAGGGCATTTTAGTGGTTCCTCAGGAAGCTAAGTTTACAATTGCCATATGATCAAACACCCTCATTACTAGGTATACATTTAGAGGAACTGAAGGCAAGGACGCAAACAGACATTTTGTACACCAATGCTTATAGTGACATTTTCACAATTGTCAAGAGATGAAACAGCCCAAGTGCCCTTCAATGGACAAATGAATAAACAAACTGTGGTATATACCTACGATGAAATATTATGCAACGGTAAGACAGAATTAAGTGATGAAGCATGCAACAGCTTGGATGAACCTTGAGGACATTATTTTGAATGAAATTAGCCAGAAACAAAAGGATATATATTGTATGGTCTCACTAATATGAACTGACATTAATGAGTGAACTTTGAGAGTTAAAGTTGAAAACATAGGTTTTCAGGAGATAGAAAGAATGCAAAGATTATGCATTTGATGTTGAAGGAGTACAGAATGTGCAATAGTATTGATTGCATAGATCTAGACAGGATAGCACAATACTCTGTAATGGTAACATAATATTAAAGTACACTGTACAATGATGAGTGTGAGTATGGTTGAAAGAGGGAGGCTAGGGGCATGTATGACAGCAGAAGGAAAGAGAGAAGATAAAGACTAAGACTGTTTACCTTAGTAAAAACATAAATTGATTAGTGATGGTGATTAGATGTACAAATATAAGAATAGTTTTGGGTGGTGCAATGGTGGTGCAGCGGCAGAATTTTGCCTGCCGTTCCGGAGACCCAGGTTTGATTCCCAGAGCCTACCCGTGCCAAAAAGAAAAAAGTGGTGAGAATACTTTTACATGAGGGAGAACAAATGAATGATGTTGAAAATGGGATGGTATATGAAAAAAATACAATCAAGGCAAACTAGAGTCTAAGTTAACAGCAATACTGTAATATGCTTTCAGTAAAAGTAACAAAGGTAATATACCAAAGCTAAATGTCAATAAGAGAGGGGTGTGAGGGAGGGTTATGGGATTCTTGGTGTTGGTGGTGTTGTTTTCCTTTTTGTTTTGTTTTATCTTTTATTAGTATTATTATTTTTATTGTTTTGTTTTCTTCCTCTTTCTTTGCTGAGGTAATGGGGATGTACTCATATCGGTTGAGTTGGTGAATTCATAACTGTGATTATACTAGGAACATTGATTGTTTACTTAGGATGGATTATATGGTATATGAATAAAACTGTTAAATAAACAGAAAGAAGGGTACACGGGTGGTTCAGTGGTAGAATGCTCACCTTCCAAACTGGAGACCTGGGTTCAACTCCCAGACCATGAACCCTGTTCTAATTTGCTAGCTGCTGGGATGCAATATACCAGAAATGAAATGGCTTTTAAAAAGAGGGATTTACTAAATTGCAAGTTTACAGTTCTAAGGCCATGAAAATGTCTCAATTATAGGAAGTCTATAAAAATGTCCAAATTAAGGCACCAACAAGAGGTTACCTTCACTCAAGAAAGGCCAATGAAGTTCACAGTTTCTCTCTCAAGTGAAAAGGCACATGACAAACATGGCAATGTCTGCTAGCTTTCTCTCCAGGCTTCTTGTTTCATGAAGCTTCCCCGGGACATATTCCTTCTTCATCTCCAAAGGTCTCTGGTGACATGGGCTTTCTGCTTCGTGGCTCTTTCAGAAATGCTTGCTTCTTTTAAAGGATTCCAGCAAACTAATCAAGACCCACCTGGAATGGGTGGAGTCACATCTCCCTCCATTCAAAAGTTAATACCCACGGTTGGGTGAGTCACATCTCTGCGAAAATAATCTAATCAAGTTTCCTACATACAGTACTGAATAGGGTTTAAAAGAAATGGCTGTCTCTACAAGATGGATCAGGGTTAAAATATGGCTTTTCTAGGGTACATAATTCTTTCAAACCAGCACTTTCCACCCTCTGGACCCTAAAAAAGATATGTCAGAAAGCCTTTAACCATTTCAGCAACAATACAAATGCAACTTACACTGTTAAAACCAGTACAAACTGTCATCAAAGTCTGTTACTGGCATGGTCTGTTCTATAGCAAAATTTTTCTCTGGCTCTGGCCCTATAAAACACAGAATAAATTATTTGCTGCCAATATACAAAGGAGGAACAGTCATAGGATACATATACATTTCCATAGGGAGAAATTGGAAGGAACACAGGGATCACTGGACCCAAGCAGTTTCAAAAACCTACAGGATAAAGTTCATTAGATTTCAAAGTCTGAGAGTCATTTATCTTTGGAACTTTAGAAAACAGCAGTCCCACCCTTTCCAAGGGCTAATGCAATGGCCCACCTCTCTCCAAAAGCAACCTTGGGGGACACTGGGGAGACCACCTTTTTTTCAGCTCCACCCTTTTCAAGCATTGGGGCTGCACCCACCCAGGCTGTCTGCCATCTCTGGGGCACACGTTCAACCCCTCCATGTGGTGGCAGCTCCCTAATCCCCAAGGAATGTTCTTCACCCTCTCCAAGGCTCCAAGGCCTGAGGTGGCACCACTCTTCCACTGCAACAAGGTGAAAGGCGCACCCTCTGCCTTCGGGGCAAACTCACCCTCTCCAAGCTCTTGGGTGGGTCCACTCTCCTGGTCTGAGTTTTCCTGACTCTAGATTTTAGCTTCTATAGTTCTGCTTTTGAAGTTATTTTTCCTCCAATGTGTCCCTTTTCTGTCCCTCTCAGTCCAGACTGGCAGTGATTCTGTTTATACAGATTCTGCAACACTCTTGTTGACTTTCTATGTAGTAAGCTCGAATCATGCCCATCAGACATAAGGAGTTTCCACAAATCCTTCCTGGATAACTTCATCTCCAATTGTGTCTTTCTGTGTAGTAAGCTCGGATCATGCCCATCAGACAATAGGAGTTTCCACAGATCCTTCCTGGATAACTTCAACTCCAATCCTAGCTTTCTCTGAAATGACTGACTGGTTCCACATCTGGCCAAATCCTCATGTGGGACACCACTCTCTGTGATCTCCCCTCCTAGAAGTCCAGAATTTTCCAGAACTTCAGTTTCGGGTTTCTTTGCATCCAGGAGTTCAGTTCTCAGCTTATCTCTTTCCTGTTGCATTTCACTATAAGCTTCAAGGAGAAACCTGGCTACACTTTCCACATTTAATTTGGAAATCTCTTCTGCTAAATGTCCAAATTCATGGCTTTTAAATCTGCCTTCCAGCCAAAGCCACTAGTCAATTTTGTCAGATTATCTGCCATTTTAAAAGAAGGATCACTTTCCTTCCAGTTTGCAATAACTAGTGCATGATTTCTGTCTAGAGCCCCGTCAGAGGTATCTTTAGAGCCCACATCTCTACTAATAGTCTCTTCAAAGCATTCTAGACCTTCTCTAACAAGCTCTTCACAACTCTTCTAAAAATTTCCTCTTACTCATTTAAAAAGCCATTCTACAAGAGGCTATATGATCCTGCCACCCTGTTATCAGGTATATACTTGGAAGAACTAAAGGCAGATGCATGAGTGGAAATATGCACAGTGGTCTTTACATTGGCAGTATTCACAATTTTCAATGGATGCAGATGGCCTTAAAGTACATCAGCTGATGAACAGAAGGGCAAATTGTAGTATATACATGCAATGGAATATTGAGTGGCTGCAAGAAATGGGATTGTGAGGCATGAAACTAGGTGAATGAACCTTGAGGACAGTATGTTGAGTAAAAGAAGCCAGAAGTGAAAAGACAAACATTATAATGCCTAATCATAATTATGCCTGAGTCACCTCCACAGAGGTGACTTTTGTTGCTCAGATGTGGCCTCTCTCTCGAAGCCAACTCAGCAGGTAAAGTCAGTGCCCTTCCCCTTATGTGGGATGTGACTCCTAGAGCTCTGAAATTTCCATGGAAACGTGGAACATGACTCCCAGGGATAAGCCTGGACCTGTCATTTTGGGATTGAGAAAGCCTACATGACTGAAAGGGAGAAGAGAGAAATGAGGCAAAATAATGTGTCAGTGGCTGAGAGATTTCAAACAGAGTTGAGAGGTTATCCTGGAGGGTATTCTTATGCATTATAAATAGATATCCCTTTTTAGTCAATGGTGTATTGTAGTGGCTGGAGAGAAGTACCTGAAACTGTTGAACTATGTTCCAGTAGCCTTGATTCTTCTTTTTTTCCCCCTTGGAAGGCACCGGGAATCTAACCCAAGTCTCTGACATGGCAGGCAAGAACTCTGCCTGCTGAGCCACTGTGACCTGCCCTTTTTCTTTTTTTTTTTTTTCAGTAGCTTTGATTCTTGAAGATGATTGTATAATGATATAGCTTTTACACTGTGATGGTATAATTGTGAAAACCTTATATCTGATGCTCCTGTTATTCAGGGTGTGGACAGGTGAGTAAAAAAATATGGATAAAAAAGAAATACATAATAAATAACAGGAGGTTAATGGGTAAAATAAATTGATTGAAATACTGGTCGTCAATGAGAGGGATGGGTAAGGGGTAGGGGATGTATGAGTTTTTTCTTTTTATTTCTTTTTCTGGAGTGATACAAATGTTCTAAAAATGATCATGGTGATGAAAACACAACTAAGTAATGATATTGTGAGCCATTGTACACAATGTGTACACCATTGTGTGAGCCATGTACACCATATGTAGACTGTATGTGTAGAAGATTTAATAAAAATATTTTTTAAAAAGTAGAGCTAAAGTCAAAGAACTAACTGCACACCTGGAACTAAAAAAAGAACAGCAAACTAATCCCAAAGCAAGAAAAAGGAAAGAAATAATGAATATTACAGCAGAAATAAATGAAATTGAGAAGAAAAAATAGAATCAACAAAACCAAAAGTTGGGTTTTGAGAAGACCTATAAATTGACAAACCTTTAGCTTGACTGACAAAAAGAGAAGAAGCAAATAAAAAAAAAATCAGAAACGAGACATTTCATAATGTCAGGACATTACCCCTGACACCACAGAAAGAAAGAAGATCGTAAAAGTATTCTATGAACAAATGTGTACCAACAAATTAGCTTATATGAAATGAACAAATTCCTAGAAGCACATAAGCAGCCTACACTGACTCAAGAAGTATGAGATCTCTGGAGACAAAATTACATGTAAATAGTTGGAATCAGTCATCAAAACCTCCTCACAAAGAAAAGCCCAGTAACGGATGGCTTCACAGACGAATACTATGGATCATTCCAAGAAGAATTGATACAGATCCTACTCAAATTCTTTGAAAAAGTTGAACGGAGGGAACATTACCTAACTCATTCTACAAGGCCAACATCACACTAATGCCAAAGCCAAGTAAAGATACTACAAGAAAAGAAAATTACAGACCAATTTCTCTAATGAATATAGATTTATACATCCTCAACAAAATACTTGCAAATCGAATCCAACAGCATATCAAAAGAATTATATGCAATGGTCAAGTGGGTTTTAACTAAATATACAAGGGTCATTCAACATAAGAAAATTAATTAGTGTAATACATCATTTTAACAAAACAAGGTGGAAAAACCACATGGCACTGGCATAAGATATATTGATCTATGGAATTGAATTAAGCGTTAGAAATAGACTCTCATATCTATGGTCAATTGATTTTTTTTTTTTTGCAGAAGTAAGCTTTTTTTATTTGCACACAAAATGATCCTATATGTAGGAAATTCCAAAAAAAAAAAAAAACACAACAAAACTACTAGAGCTAATAAACAAGTTTTGCAACATGGCGGGGTACAAGATCAACACCCCAAAATTAATAATGTTCCTATACTCTAGTAGTGAACAATCTGAACAGGAAATAAGGGGGGAAAATCCATTTACAATAGCAATAAAAACAATCAAATATCTAGGAATAAATTTAACCAAAGATGTAAAAGACTTATACATAGAAAACTACAAAATATTGCTAAAAGAAATTGAAGTGATCTAAATAAATGGAAGGACATTCTGTACTCATTGGTTGGAGGACTAAAGATTGTTATGATGTCATTTCTACCCAAAGTAATTTACAAGTTTACCAGAATCTCAATCAAAATTCCAAAAACCTTCACAGAAATGGAAAATCCAATCATCAAATTTATATGGAAAACTAAGGGGCCTCAGATCTTGAAGAAGGGAGTTGGAGTATTCACACTTCCAGATTTAAAACTTGCTACAGAACTAATGTGGTGAAAACAACATGGGGCTGGTGAGCACAGACTAATAGACCAGTGGAATAAAATTGAGAGTTTGGATATAGAATCTCATGTCTATGGCCAATTGATTTTTTTTGTTTAACATTTTTCCCCCTATTATTTATTTTTATTCCATGTATTTTACTTGTCTGTTGATAAGGTAGATAAAAGGAGCATCAGACACAAGGTTTTCACAGTCACACAGTCACATTGTGAAAGCTATATCATTATACAGTCATCTTCTGGTTACTGGAACACAGTAACCATGTGTTCATGGCTACTGGAACACAGCTCCACATTTTCAGGCAGTTCCCTCCAACCTCTCCACTACATCTTGACTAACAAGATGGTATCTATTTAATGCGTAAGAATAACCTCCAGGATAACCTCTCGACTCTGTTTGGAATCTCTCAGCCATTGACACTGTCTCATTTCACTCTTCCGTCTTTAGGTCAAGAAGGTTTTCTCAGTCCCTTGATGCTGAGTCTCAACTCATTCTAGGATTTCTGTCCCACGTTGCCAGGAAGGTCCACATCCCTGGGAGTCAGGTCCCACGTAGACAGGGGTGGTCAGTTGATTTTTGTTAAGTCTGCCAAGTCCACTTAACTGGGACAGAATAGTCTGTTTAAAGATGGTGTTGGGAGAACTGGATATCCATATCCAAAAGAATGTAAGAGGACCGCCATCTCATGTCATATAGAAAAATGAACTCAAAGTGGATCAAAGGCCTAATTATAAGAGCCAGGACCATAAAACTCCTGTAAGAAAATATAGGGAAGCATCTTCAAGATCTTATGGCAGGCAATGGTTTCTTAGATTTTATACCCAGAGTAGAAGTAATAAAAGGAAAAATAGATAAATGGGACCTCCTCAGAATGAAATACTTTGGTGTTTCAAAGCACTTGGTCAGGAAAGTGAAAAGGCAGTCTACTCAAAGGCAGAAAATATATGGAAACCACATATCCAATATGGGTTTAATAATCTAAAATGTGTAAAGAAATCCTATAGCTCAACAACAAAAAGACAACAACCCAATTAAAAAATAGGCCAATGTCTTGAATAGACATTTCTCCAAGGAGGAAATACAAATGGCTAAAAAGCACATGAAAAGATCATCATCACTACCTATTAGGGAAATGCAAATCAGTACCACAATGAGATATTGTCTCATACATATCAGAGTGACCAGTATTAAAAAAAGCAGAAAACTACAAGTATTTGAGAGGATGTAGAAGATGGGAACACTTATTCACTGCTGGTGAAAATGTGTAAAGTGGTGCAGCCTCTGTGGAAGACAATTTGGGAGTTCCTTAGGAAGCTGTGTATAGAATTGCCATATGATCCAGCAATCCCATACTAAGTATATACCCAGTAGAACTGAAAGCAGGGATGGAAACAGACACTTGCACATCGATATTCATAGCAGCATTATTCACAATTGCCGAAAGATGGAAACAACCCAATTGTCCATCAACTGATGAGTGGATAAACAAAATGTAGTATACACAAACAATAGACTATTTTTCAGCTCTGAGAAGGAATGAAATCCTAATGTATGCAACAATGTGGATGAACCTTGAGGACGTTTTGTTGAGTGAAATTAGCCAGATACAAAAGAACAAATATTGTATGATCTCACTAATATGAATTAAATGCCATAAGGAAACTCATAGAGTTAAAATCTGTAATATAAGTTACCAGGAGATAGAATAAGGGTAGAGAATGGGAAGCTGATGCTTGGTTTGTACAGAATTTTTAATTGGGTTGATTGGAAATGTTTGGAAATGTATGATAGAGGTGATTGAAGCCCATTATTGTGAGTGTAAATAACACCGCTGAATTATGTGTGTGATTGTGGCTGAAACGGGATGTTCAGGGTTGTGTATGTCTGTAGAAGGAAACCTAGAAGATAAAGAGGATAATACATGGGACTGTATAATACAGAAAAACCGGTTGTGGATAATAACTCTGGAATTATTTCAGAGTTATTTTTCAGATTATTTCAGAGTTTGTATTTGTAATAATACAAATATAAGAATGTTCTTTCATGAACTTGAACAAATGTTCTTAACTATTACAAGGTTTTAATAATAGGGTGGTATATAGGAAAATATACCTAACGCAAACTAGGTACTCATTCAGAGTAATGAATATATTCTAAAAATTGAATTTGCTAAAGAGTGCACAACTATGTGATTATATAGAAAATCATTGATGGTACACCTTGGATGGATTGTGTGATATGTAAATAAACCTCAATAAAATTGTTTAAAAATAGGTTCCATTTTTTTTTCAAAAAGCAGTAGAAGCCTAGATAGAAGATTTTGTATTATAACAATAATTATGTATCTTGCCACAGAGAAATAGGTGTTATTTTCCAGCTGTGCAACTTGTTGGGGTTCTTTTCTACTATCATATATTTATCAAAAAGAAACAAGAGAAAAACTTCTATCTATATTCATTGCCGAATAGGTAAAATACACCCATTCTGTTCCATTAACAAAATCAAAAGGACATGGTAGTTTCTTGGACAGTGATTCCAAAATCTGTCCCCTTTAATGTAAAATGTTATAGTACAAAATCACAACTACTAGTTTTCTACCTCTTCCAATCCTGCTTCATAGGAAGAAAATAGTTTAAAGGCATGTTTATGTCCCATGAGATTATGGTTTAGGATTTGTGATTGGCCCTAAACAAAGTGCAGACTACGCTAGTTCCTAATAAATTTTTACCAGTCTTCTACATCTGTTTCTATCTTTTCTCAGAAGCTCTCCTCCAAGGGAACACAACATTAACTGAAAAAATCAGAATTGAGGGAAAACGTTTTTCTGATAAAGGCATAGTTGGTTTATTTGTTGTTATTAGAGAAGAACTTTCGGAGTAGAGAGTTTTGGTCTGAAAATGGACTCTCTGCCTGTACAGCCTGTGTCTCCTTCTGCCCTTTTCCCCTCTTCTTGAGATTTCCTCTGAGAGAAAGCATGTGACCCTGTCATCATAGTTTTTAATGCCAAATATCTAAGTGTCTTTAAAATGCAGCACAACACTTAAAGGCAAATAGAGAAGTACTTTCTTCTGACATTTCCATTACAGCTCCTCTTAGTGTATTCTAGCCATCATACATAAATGTGGCTAGCTAATTTCTTTTTTAAAAAAAATCATGATGCAAACCCATTGAGCTGTCTTTTCATATTTGATGCTCTATCCATTGAACATGCAGCAGAGTTTTTTTCCTTAGAAATGTGATTTGATGTGAGGATATAATAGTCTAGACTAGATTTTTCTAGCGTTTGTCTTTTATTTTAGAGAGATGGCCATTTCATGGGTTTGTGACATACCTATGTATTTCTGAACTAACATCAATTACTGTTATTGCTAGTAATCTAAATCTAAACTGAAAAAAAATGTTAAATTGCCACCATTACTGCACTTATAAATTGTTTTATATAGAAGTAAAAATTGTTACCAGATTTTGCATGCACTGTTTATTTTTGTATCTTAAAAATTTTAGTAAATCCATTTTTATTCATTCATTTAATAGTTAATGAACACTTACCATGAGTTAGGAACAGTATGTGAAGACTTATATGTAAAAATAAACAATATTCAATCCCTGCCCTTGAAAAGCTCATAGTCCAAAGAGAAAGGCAGATGGATAAACAGGGAAATTATAGAAAATGCCACATATCCTGTGTTAGCAGTATTAGTAAAATGATGAGGGATGGACATATAAATTGTCATGTTTTTCCTTTTTAAAGTAAACATTATTTCATAACTTATGTCTGTATTTCTACAGTCTTTATGCTAGTGCCATCAATAGATGGCTTGGTAATAATCTACTATGCCAGAGTTGAACTGTTTTCCTATTTTGGGATACAAAAGCTGCATCAAAATTTTTGCTGCTTTAAATATGGCAACTTTACCCATCTTTGTATGGAGGATTTTATTCATATATTGAATCATTTTCCTTAAATTAAATCCCCAATAGTGATACTGCAAGGTCAAGGGTATGATCATTTTTATTGTGTCTATTTTTATACTCCTTAGGATTTAAAGTGTTTTTTTGTCTAAGCATAGACTCAGGGCAATATCAGAATCAATTTACAAGCTAAGTGCTTTATACTTCTTACCAAGGAGTTTGTTTTTAACAAATATGCAGCATTTTCTTTTTGTTCAAACCTCAGATATAGAGGATTTTAATTAATCTTTTGACTTATGACACACTTATATCAGTCTGGTCAAGACCCCTTTTCTTTAATTTTTTTTTGTGTGTGCTGTATGGCAAGGTCACATTTCATTATTTCTCCATGTGAGTATCCTGTTATTGCAGTACCATTTGTTGAATTTTTGTTTGTTTGTTTTTTTGGAAGTCATGGACTGGGAATTGAACCCAGGTTTCCCGCATGGCAGGCAAGAATTCTACCACTGAACTACCCTTGCAGTCTGCTGTTTAATTAATTTTTAATTTATTTTTACCCCTAGTCCCTGCTCCTCTCCTCATCTTCCCATACCAAATGCATTTTATGTTAAATCATTTTGTTTTGCAGGTGTTCTGATAAAATGTTGTTGTTTTGTGTATAGATATTTTAAATTTAAGTAACATTGTGCATATATATCTTTTTATGTCTTCCTTTCTTTAAAACACAGTCTTTAAGATCCGTCCATGTTGCTATTCTTTGCCCATTTGTACCTGGTCCATTGCTTCTAAAGAACAGTTAGTTGCATGATAGTCCACGATACCTGTGCATCTACCACATTTTACCACCTAACTCCCACAGTAATGAACAACCGGATTGTCTCTGGCTTCCCACCACAACAGTACTTCGAAGATCACTTTTATAATTGTCTCTTGTGTGAGAATTTTGGGGGGATGTATACTCAGAGATGGAAGTATGAGATGATAGGATATGTATGCATTTGATTTAACCAAATACTGCCAGATTTCTCTCTGAAGTAGTTGCATCAATCTATGCTTCCATCAACCAACAGTGCATTAGGGTTCCTATATTCCATATTCTCAGCACTTGGCATTCTTCACCTTTCTAATTTCTGTTGGCCTAAAAAATATAACATATTTCTTCATTGTTCTTTAATTTGCATTTCCTTTATTACTAATTAATTTGAGCATATATTTAAAAGTTTGTTAGTCTTTGAGTTTCCTCCTGTATAAATTATTACCCACTGATTTATTGGAGTTGACATCCTGTTGATTTATGTACATTTCTCATATGCTCTAAAGTTCAGGACACTTGGCCAATTATAGATATTGCAGAAGTCTTCTCTTATTCCTTTCCATGTGGAATTCTTCAATTACTTGGACATTTTATTTGTGTTTTACCCTTATTTCATAAAAGTGAGTAGGAAATTGAAGGATAAAAGTCCTAACACTAGCAAAAAGATATGTAAGTCTTATAAACTAATACAATTGAAATAAAGGTGGCAAGTTATTTTACATGCCCCAAACAGTACATCTTTAGCCTCAACTTAAATGTTTCTTTGACTTCTGGTAAACAGCAGAGGGGAAGAAACAAGTCTGAAGAATATATGCCAAATACTGAAAATATATTTTCGAAGATCTTCTAATAGGTTGGATGTAATTGTAGAAAGAAAACTTCCTTTATAACATGACACTCCATTATGTTTGACTTGTGCACATTCAACAAATAAAGGTGGAAGACAGGAATACTTAGAGTGTGGTGGACAAGTGTTTTATTCTTTGGTGGGAAAACTGGATATTTTACTCAATTATTTTAAAAAATGTATTGTGAAAAATATATATAGCCTAAAATTAGCCATTTTAATCATTTTTAAGTGTACAATTCAGTGATATTAATTACATTCACAGTGCAGTACAACCTTTGCCACCATTTCTAAAACTTTTTCAGCACCCCATACAGAAACTCTGTACCCACTAAACAACAACTTCCCATTCTCCCCGACCCAGCCCCTGGCAACCTCTAATCTACTTTCTGTCTCTATGGATTTGTCTATTCCAGATATTTCATATAAATTGAATCATACAATTTTGGCCCTTTTGTGTTTGGCTTATTTTACTTAGCATAATGTTTTCAAAATTCATCCATGTTATAGAACATATCAGAACTTCATTCCTTTTTAAGGCTGAAATTATTCCTTTATATGCACATGCCACATTTTGTTTATTCATTGGTTGGTGGGCACTTGGGTTATTTCTACCTTTTGGCCAAGACTGCTATAAAAATTGGTGTGCAAATATCTGAATCTCTGTTTTCAGTTCTTTCAGGTGAATGCCAAAGAGTAGAATGATTGGGTCATATGCTCAATGATTTTTCATTAGTATGGAGAAAGAAAGGATTTCTATAGGGACTATGATGATAAAAATCAACTAAGATCACCTTGTTATTCAAGATGTAATGGAGAGGCTGGAGGGAACTGCCTGAAAATGTAGAGCTGTGTTCCAGTAGCCACGTTTCTTGAGGATGATCAAATAATGATATAGCTTTCACAATGTGACTGTGTGATTGTGAAAACTTTGTGTCTGATGTTCCTTTTATCTACCTTGTCAACAAACGAGTAGAACATATGGAATAAAAATAAATAATAGGGGAACAAATGCTAAAATAAATTTAGTTTGAAATGCTAGTGATCAATGAAAGCGAGGGATAAGGGGTATGGTAGGTATCATCTTTTTTTTTCTGTTTTCGTTTTATTTCTTTTTCTATTGTCTTTTTATTTCTTTTTCTGAATGGATGCAAATGTTCTAAGAAATGATGAATCTGCAACTAAGTGATGATATTGTGAATTATTGATTATATATGTTAATGCTTTATTTGGTTTGTTAAATTTTTTTAAATTAATAAATTAAAAAAAACTTTAAAAAAAAAAACCTCCCACCCAGTTGAAAATAGATGGTAATTAATATTTTAAAACTTTAACTTATGTGTGAGACTAAAGCAAAAAGATGTTTATTTGGTTCAAAGTTTATAATTTGACTAGTGCATTTCCTAATATAACTTATGTGGACAGCTTAATTGAATACCATAGTACATGGAACCTTGAGTAGGGCCTGAGTTTTTGTAGGTTTGTCCAGAGTGATGCCCCAATAAATTCCAGAGTGATTTGAACAGTGAATAAAAAAGCATTTGCAATGTCCCCTTCAGGAAATGGTGAGAAAGGGGGAAAATTCAACTTCCCCAAGTTGAATTCTTGATATTCTCACAAGCAGTGGGGACAACCAAAGCAATAGGCTGAGTCCCCAATATTGGGGTTTGTTTATATGAAACTTAACCCCACAAAGGATAGGCTAAGCCTACTTAAAATTAGACCTGAGAGTCATCCCCAAGAGAACCTCTTATGTTGCTCAGATGTGGCCTCTCTCTTAGCTAACATGACAAGCATACTCACTGCCCTCCCCGTCTCTACATGGGGCATGACTCCCAGGGGTGTGGAGCTTCCTGGCAACGTGGGACAGAAATCCTAGAATGAGCTGAGACTCAGCATCAAGGGATTGAGAAAACCTTCTTGATCAAAATGAGAGAGAAATGAGACAAAATAAAGTGTCAATGGCTGAGAGATTCCAGGGTTGAGAGGTTATCCTCTAGGTTATTCTTACATATTAAATAGATATCACCTTTTTAGTTAAGTATAATGGAGAGGCTGGAGGAAACTGCCTGAAAATGTAGAGCTGTGATTGTGAAAACCTTGAGTCTGATACGCTATATATAGGCTCTTTTCTATCTTAAAACTTCTTCACCATCAGCCTATGAACCTGTTTAAGTCTTCTCTCTTGGGGCAAAAAATGCCTTGTTCTTGTGTCCTCTTTTAACTGCTGTGCTATTTCTTATCCTCCAATGTGAGCAATATTTCTTAAAAATATGATATATACTTAGTACTAATACTTTCTGACATTTTATACCCCTTCCTTTTTTCTCTCTTTAATCACGTTATACATTTTTTCTTATAATCTGTTCTAAATTGTTTTTATATCAAACAGGACAGACTAGATTATGCTGCAGAAAACAAGTCAAAATCTCAGTGGGTTAGAACCACAAAAGTTACTATTTTGTTTATGCTACCTGTTCTTTGCAGGTTATCAGAGAGTCTCTGCTTGTTACAGTCATGCAGCATCCAAGACTGAGGAATCAGCTACCATCTTGAGCATCTCTGGTTGCCATACCAGAGGGAAAAGCACTCTAGAAGTTCTCACAGTGAGAGTGACACTTGGTGGTTGGAAAGAACTGCTCACTGGCCCCTCATTCCTCACTAGTTGGCCAAGAGGTGCAATTTTAAGTGTCTAGAGGGCAAAGGGCTGGAAATATGTGGTGTTAGCACTAATAAGAACTATAGTATATGAGGTCACATTTGGGGAGTGTAAATTATCAATTTATTGTGTCTTTCGAGTTCTTCCTAGTGAGTGACTTCTCTCGTGTGGTCTCTGATGTTTTTAAATTGTGAGATTATTTTTATTGAGGGTGATAGTAACTATGCATTTGCTTCTGCTGAAGAATCACGGGGATTTCACCAGACAAAAAGTTGTTCTACTTGGTTTTAATGTTTGTTTCTTGGTTGGAGATCCTATATCATTTGGAAGATAAAAATCCAGGCTCTACCACTGTGTATTACACAAGCTTCGGGTTTTAAGACAGATAACAAGCCTTATTGTGTCTTCGGTGAGTCAGGGATATTTTCCTAGTCTCCTTTCCTTGGAAGAGAGAAGACTGTTCAGGATCCTTGCTTTAAACTAGTATTATCTCTGGCATTCTGCCCTCTGTGAGCCCATGACCATTTGTCCTCCTCCCCCAGTGAAGTCTCATTCCTCATGAGATGGCCCTGAACCACCATTCTGTGGGTTCCATACTTGAATCTTTGGCTTTGAGATCCCACTTAACTTCTGACACCTAGGAGCTTTTTATTTAATATGCTATTAAATCTAACATTCCTATGTCTCAGTGGTAGTAAGTCCATATCTAATCTTCACTAATATTTGAAGTCTTTTCTTCTGCTGTCATACTGAACCTTTTTTCCAGTGGTTTCTGTTTGACTCACATTAAATCAAATCCCATAGACTCTTACCAGACTGTTTCCAGTCTCTTACCAGACTCTTTCTGCAATATTCTGAATTTCTAAATAACTATTCTTTTTAAATACTTTTCTTTCTTAGGTTTTCTCTTCTTGTTTTTAGTATTTTGTAACTGTTTCTTTACTTTCATTCCAAATATATCCATTCACCAGATACTAATCTTTACATTTATGTCTTGTTGTTATACTGTCCTTTTCTCTGCATGCTCTTTGTTTGATCCCATATATTTTCATGATTATAATTATTACCAAAAATAAATTTCTAGCCTTTCCCTTTCATTATATATCCATTGGCCTTCTGGATATAGGCATTCAAATTTCCTCTAGTCTAAACTTATGCAAATCTAGACTTACTACTTTTCCTTCAAAACTCATTTATCTCCATGAATTCCTGATATCACTTAATGATGCCACCTTTACCTGGTTACACATTCAGGCAACCTGATCTTCTATCCTAGCCTCCTCTTCTCCTTCAACCCCTCATCTAGTCAGATAACAGGACTTGCTCTTTTACCTCCTAAATATTTTTAAATTCCATCTTCTCTATCTCTACTAAATTCCTCATTATTCATTCATTTGATCATTCAATAAATAAATATTGGATACCCACTATGTGCGGGTACTACGTACTAGTCACGTATATTCCTAATATAGAAAGTGCCTGCCCCCGTGGAGCCTTTATTCTCATTGTTATGGGTTGAATTCTGTCCCCCCAAAAGACATGTTCAAGTCCTAATCCCCATCCTGTGAATATGACCTTATTTGGGAATAATCTTTGACGATGTTATTAGTTAAGGAAGCTAAACTGCATTAGGGTGGGCCCTGATCTGATGTGGCTGGTATCCTTATAAGAAGAGGAAATTTGGACACAGAAAGAGAAAATGGCCATGTGAAAACTGAGGCAGTATTGAAACCCAAAGATCGCTGACAATCCATCAGAAGCTAGGAGAGAGGGGTAGCAGCACATCCTTCCCTAGAGATGCCAGAAGGAACATGGCCCTACTAACACCTTGATTTTATATTTCTAGTCTCCAAAACTGTAAGACAGTAAATTTTTGTTCTTTTAAGCCATCCAGTTTGTGGTGTTTTGTTATGGCAGCCCTAGCAAACCAAAGCACACATGAGGGAGATAAATAAATATATAATAGGATTCAGGCTACACTAGGGGCTTGAATGTCATTGGAGGGTGGTCAAGAAGCCTCTCTGGAGAGGTGCCATTATCTATTATCTGGGATATTTATAATAATTCCCTAACTAATCTCCTTGCCTTTAGACATAGCCAACTTAAATCCACACCACTGTACTTCAGCCAAAAATAATATATTTAAAATACCCATCTGACCAGGCCTCTTTCCTGCTTGATATCTTTCAATGCTTTGCTGTAGCTTTCAGGATAAAATCCAAGCAGATTTTATTGACAAATATTATTGACAACCACCATGTGCCAGATTCTGTTATAGGTCCTGTCAGTCCATCAGTGAACAAAACAAAGTCACTGCCCTTGTTGACCTGGCAGTAATCTGTTGTATACATATCTCACCAACCTTATCTGGTTATTCCTTGCCTCTCATTTTGACCTCAAGGAATAACTGATTGCTTCTTATACTCCTACACTTTGAGGTTCCTTTATTTCCTCCATGCAGTTACCTCTTCCTAAAAGATACTTCCCATCTTTATTAAATGAATGTCTAGCTCTTACTGATAGGGTGCCATCTGTCATCCTCTCCATTAACACTTCCCTGAATATCTAAGTGGAGTTAAAGAGCTCTCTTTGTGCTATCAGAGGACATTCTTGGGACCCCACTTTTAATCCTAACAAGCTATACTGAAATTACATTTTCTTTCACACTTTCCTCCACTAGATTGTAAGCTCCCTAAGGGAGGTGCTACATCTTGTTCCTTGTTCACATTTTAGGCTGATGCTTAGCACAGGTGTATCACATAATAGAACTCTCATAGTGTAGCATTGAGTGAAATTTTACTAAGTCAAATGTTATGGCCAAGCAGAGAGAAAATTAGTGCAAAGAATGTTTGACAGCAGCAGTATTCAAATACCGAAGTTAATCAAAAGGTCTTCCTGATGGTCTCAGAGGTTATTTGAAAGGAGATGCTAAAAGAAGAAGACTAAAAAAGATTACCAAACTCACCTTAAACATACATGTATTTTAGATTATGTTTTTAGTAATGGCTTCAAAAATATTAAAAGTGAAATTCAAGGGTGCTTATTTCAGTATCAATACATTGTTACTTAAGTAACAATGTTACTTAAGTACATTTCATGTTTAATTTTTTGAAATGTGAATAAAATCCCTCTTTAAGACTTAATTTTTAATTAGAGTTGTACCAGAAAATGCTATAATATGACTATTTATCTGACTTTTGGATATGCAAAAAATAAGTTTAATTAAATTGCTTAGAAGTCTGAACACTTGTTTTCATTCTATTATTGAAATGTATTCATTTAAAAAAATTAATTACATAGGTATGTTATTTTATATGGTGACTTTCTTTAAGCTATATTTAGAAAATTTCTCAGAAGTGGAAATGTATACCCCTTCTTAAGAGTATTTAAGTTTTCTTTTCTTATATTTTGATTTTCGTCCATTCTCTGAAATTTCTGTGCAAAGTTTTTGTAGATATCTTTAAAATCATATCATTATTTTTTCAGGGGAAAAAAAACCCCACAATCATGGCTATCAAGTGAACAAACACTGGAATACTCCAATCTTGTTGCTGCATTTACCCGAAAATGTGTAGATTTGGGGTATCTTTTTACCCACATTATACTGATTTTTTGCATGCTACAGTTGGTGGTGAATCAGTCAACATATTTCTAAAATGTGTAGCTGAACCAAATAATTAATAACTCCATTGGTGGAGAAGCGGAAGGGGCAAAACATTGATCTGGGCTTGCTGTGAGTGAACTACCATCACACCTGTACCCATTGTCAGGTCTTGCCAGAGAATGGTGCCAGGTCTTTTGTAGGCTTTGAGTACAATTCTGAATATTTCCCCTAATGTCTTCATCTTTAAAAGACTCTGCTGATGGAGATGAACCTGGCAGTCTGAAATGAGAAAAAAAAAACAGGATCTAACTTATTGCAAGTGAAAAGCTTCTTTCTGGTTTAAGATGTTTCATTCAAATAACTACTTTTAGGAAGATGAGACAACACCCTTTGCATTTATGGGTTTAATCATGTCAGTTACAGTTTAAAAAACTGGCTTTAACCTTGTAGAAATATATACGATCATGTGCCTCTTCCCCTCCCTTTCTTGATCTTACAGAAATTCATAATTCAGCATATTTCAGTGGTTGGAACAGAACATAGTAGGTATAGCAAATTGAAAATGATGATTCGAGACTACATTGCCTTATTTCTCACAGTGATATACTGGAGCTCTGTTTTTTGTCAAGGAGACATAGCTGATATTTCCCAATGGCTGGAGCTAGTCCTAGATAATGGGACAGGAGCTCTTGAAAATCTTCTGGAATTTCCCTGTCAGATGAGTGGGAGCGTAAGATAGAAATGAAATCATCCCGTATCAACCCCGGGCTGTTCTGGAAGGAGAGTAGCATGTTACCATGTAACCATTTCATGTGCACAAATTTTGATACCAAATAATTTTATGGCCATTTCTTAGTTCTATCTCCACAACATATAATTCAACTTAATTTCTTCTTCTAAATGAATTCAGTAACTGAATGGAGAATTTCTTGCAGCTAGCTGACATTGCTAATAACCAGGTATCTTAAGGGTCTTGAATGAATTCTCATGGTCCTGGGGTGTGTTTGTTTGGCCTTGTTTTACTTTTAATTGATGGGATGATAGAATATTGAGAATAAGCAATACAATTTCAGATTCAAGATTTTTTTTAATGGATAGTGGACTAGAATTAGCCCTTTCTCATAACCTTTTAATATTTCAATGCATATGTTTTCTCATGTTTTCACGTCATTGGTTAAAATAAATATTAACATTCCCATACCTTAGACCATGAAACAAAGGGCCAAAAAAGTTAAATAAATGGCTTAAGATCACACAGTTAATTACTAAGCCTATACCCACTATATATTTGTGCATCACTTTACATTTTACTTAGCAATTCATACCTACTGTATTTTTCTTTCTCCTGACTGTGTTAGTCAGGTATGAAGTCCAGCTTTTTATTTTATTTTAAATTTATTCATTAATTTAAAAAATTTAACAAATGAAATATAACATTAGCATAGATAATCAGTAATTCACAATATCATCACTTAGTTGCATATTCATCATTTCTTAGAACATTTGCATCCATTCAGAAAAAGAAAAAGGCAATAGAAAAAGAAATAAAACGAAAACAGAAAAAAAAAGATGATACCTACCATACCCCTTACCCCTCACTTTCACTGATCACTAGCATTTCAAACTAAATTTATTTTAACATATTTTCCCCTATTATTTATTTTTATCCCATATGTTCTACTCGTTTGTTCACAAGGTAGATAAAAGGAGCATCAGACACAAGGTTTTCACAATCACACAGTCACATTGTGAAAGCTTTATCATTATTCGATCATCCTCAAGAAACATGGCTACTGGAACACAGCTCTACATTTTCAGGCAGTTCCCTCCAGCCTCTCCATTGCCTCTTGAATAACAAGGTGATAGCTACTCATTGTGTGAGAATAACCTCCAGAATAACCTCTCAACTCTGTTTGGAATCTCTCAGCCATTGATACTTTGTCTCATTTCACTCTTCTCCCTTTTGGTTGAGAAGGTTTTCTCAATCCCTTGATGCTAAGTCTCAGCTCATTCTAGGGTTTTTCTCAATCCCCTGATGCTGAGTCCCAGCTCATTCTAGGATTTCTGTCCCACATTGCCAGGCAGGTCCACACCCCTGGGAGTCATGTCCCACGTAGACAGGGGGAGGATGGTGAGATTGCTTGTTTGGTGGCTGGAGAGAGAGGCCACATCTGAGCAACAAAAGAGGCTCTCTTGGGGGTGATTCTAAGGCCTAAATTTTAAGTAGACTTGACCTATTCTTTGTGGGGTTAAGTTTCATATGAACAAACCCCAAGACTGGGGGCTCAGCCTATAGCTTTGGTTGTCTACACTTCTTGTGAGAATATCAAGAATTCAACTTGGGGAAGTTGAATTTCTCCCCGTTCTCACCATTCCCCGAAGGTGGCTTTGCAAATACTTTTCCACTCACTGATCGAATCACTCTGGGATTCATCGGGACATCACTCTGGGCAAACTAACAAAATCTCATGTCCTACCTGAGGTTCCAAGTACTTACAGTGTTCAATCAAACTATCTACATAAGTTATATTAGGAAATGTACTAGTCAAAATATAAATTTTGTACCAAATAAACATTTTTTTGCTTTAGTCTCACACATAAGGTGACATTTTAAAATATTAATTACCATCTATTTTCAGCGCCCTGCAGTAATGACATTCCTTTGTTCTTCCTCATGCAAAAATGTTTTTAAAATTTAGTCTCTATTATTATACACTCTAGGCATTCCTAGATTATACCATCTCAAACTTTAAATCTGTCTTTCTGATTTCATTTATGCCCCCAGCCCTCCTCCCTCTATCATTCTCACATGCAGCTTCATTCAGTGTTTTAACATAATTGTATTACAGTTAGGTAGTATTGTGCTGTCCATTTCTGAGTTTTTGTATTCAGTCCTGTTGCACAGTCTGTATCTCTTCAGCTCCAATTACCCAATATCTTACCCTATTTCTATCTCCTGATGGTCTCTGTTACCAATGAAATATTCCAAGTTTATTCACTAATGTCAGTTCATATCAGTGAGACCATACAGTATTTGTCCTTTAGTTTTTGTCTAGTCTCACTCAACATGATGTTCTCAAGGTCCATCCATGTTGTTACATACTTCATAAGTTTATTCTGTCTTAAAGCTGCATAATATTCCATTGTATGTATATACCAAAGCAGTTTAGCCACTCGTCTGTTGATGGACATTTTGGCTGTTTTCATCTTTTTGGAATTGTAAATAATGCTGCTATAAACATTGGTGTGCAAATGTCTGTTTGTGTCTTTGCCCTTATGTCCTTTGAGGAGATACGTAGCAATGGTATTGCCGGGTCATATGGCAATTCTATATTGAGCTTTTTGAGGAACCGCCAAACTGCCTTCCACAGTGGTTGTATCATTTGGCATTCCCACCAACAGTGGATAAGTGTGCCTCTTTCTCCGCATCCTCTCCAGCACTTGTCATTTTCTGTTTTGTTGATAATGGCCATTCTGGTGGGTGAGAGATGATATCTCATTGTGGTTTTGATTTGCATTTCTCTAATGGCCAGGGACATTGATCATCTCTTCATGTGCCTTTGGCCATTTGTAGTTCCTCTTCTGAGAAGTGTCTGTTCAAGTCTTTTTCCCATTTTGTAATTGGATTGGCTGTCTTTTTGTTGTTGAGTTGAACAATCTCTTTATAAATTCTGAATACTAGACCTTTATCTGATATGTCATTTTCAAATATTGTCTCCCATTGTGTAGGCTGTCTTTTTACTTTCTTGATGAAGTTCTTTGATGCGCAGAAGTGTTTAATTTTGAGGAGTTCACATTTCTTTCTTTCTTTCTTCAGTGCTCTTGCTTTGGGTGTAAGGTCTATAAAACTGCCTCCAATTATAAAATTTATAAGATATTTCCCTACATTTTCCTCTGTTTTATGGTCTTAGACCTAATGTTTAGATCTTTGATCCGTTTTGAGTTAACTTTTGTATAGGGTGTGAGATACGGGTCCTCTTTCATTCTTTTGCATATGGATATCCAGTTCTCTAGGCACCATTTATTAAAGAGACTGTTCTGTCCCAGGTGAGTTGGCTTGACTGCCTTATCAAAGATCAAATGTCCATAGATGAGAGGGTCTATATCTTAACACTCTATTCAATTCCATTGGTCAATATATCTATCTTTATGCCAGTACCGTGCTGTTTTGACCACTGTAGCTTCATAATATGCCTTAAAGTCAGGCAGCGTGAGACCTCCAGTTTCGTTTTTTTTCCTGAGGATACTTTAAGCAATTCGGGGCACCCTGCCCTTCCAGACAAATTTGCTTATTGGTTTTTCTATTTCTGAAAAGTAAGTTGTTGAGATTTTGATTGGTAGAAGTCCAGCTTTTTATTTCCAGTTCTATGGCTATTCCTCTAAACCGGGTATTGACAAGCTTTTCCATAAAGGGTCAGAGGTAAATATTTTAGCTTTTTTGAGTCAGATGTTTGTAAATACTCAACTCTACCATTGTAGTGTGAAAGGTGACATAGATAATAAACAAATGGACATGGCTGTATTTGAGTAAAACTTTACTTACAAAGATAGGTAGCAGCCTAGATTTGGCTCACCCCTGCTCTAAGCCAATAGCTTCCAAACTTCTCCTTATAAGAGTGCCTTTATGATTCCTGTCTGTGACCCTTTCAGTCCCTAATGTTTTGAAACTTGGATTTTCAAACAAACCCAATTTTGAATAATAAGTTTATTCTTCCATTGTTTAATTAATTAGAGGTATAAATAAATGCTAGTCAAAACCTATTCTGGCCATGTTTTTTCAAAGCTGTAGCCACTGAGCCTTGTGATCCCCAGAGCCAATTTCCTGTCAAGGACACAGCCGCTTAGATGATGATTTAAAAATGAGGTAATCTATCTCAAACTCAGTTAGCTGACCAGCCCTGTCTTTAGCTTCTGTCATCCACTACATACCAACCACAGAAAGAGACTCACCTTGCCATCAGGTTTGAGAACAATCCTCTGATATTTGCATCTCTAGACTCATATTCCAGTCTCCAATTATGAGACAAACTCACAAAGCAGAAAAGTTAACTCTAAAAATTGTTTGCAAAGGTAATCCTCACTATTGTTAGGGATAGCATATCATTTCCTTAATGTTTGAACATGTTTTTAGAATTATGTATTGAAATATATGTGATTCGAATAGAAATATTACTATTTTCTGTTAGGGAACATATGCTTTCAGTGCCTGAGAATTTGGCCTATTAGGTTATTAGATCAGACTTGTAATTTTTAACATATATAATTGAGTAATTGATTAGACTTATGATTTTGAGTTAGAACTTTTACTGAGTTTGTAGCAGTGTTGGAATATGTTAGCTCATCCAAAAATAATCATATTTGAACTTTAATTATAAGAATTACCTATATTCTTTGAAAGGGTTTGTTTGCCAAATAATTACTTAAGAAAATATATCAAATGTGTAAATATAGTTTAAAGTGTTTGAGTTTAAATTATTATAGTATTTCTTTAAAAATGATATAAATAGAATAATAAGAAAACCAAACTTAAAATTTTAAGAGAAATAGTGTTTTGAATTTTGAATAAAACAAATAGGTAAATAAAAGAATGTCTGAATAGTCTTTCTTGTCTATGTCCTCTAGGATAGTAAAGAAAAAGTACATGGGCAGTGATCAGTATGAACACTGATTGTGGCTGTACTGTGCTGATGGAATTCTAGGCACAGCAAAGAAATGTGAATTAGTTACATTATGCAGTTTACAGTTTCCTAGAAGCTTCTGACATATTGAAAGTGGTTCTTGAATCTCTATGCCTGTCTTCCAAGAACATGATTTGCCAGTTACTTGTATAAGACACCTCTCTTAAGTGCAGATTTAACTTCTTAGTTAGGTGTTAATTGAAATTTTATATTTAAGTAGCTGAGAGTCCTTTTTAATCAGAAGAGGAGTAAAACCCTCAAAGATTCTGCTCTGAAGAACAGTGAATTGGTCTCAGCATTAAATAGAGAGTGAGTGGCTGGTCTTCAGACCTGACCTGTGAGGTAATGTCTCAGAACTGAGTTTTCAATAAAATAGATAAAGAATTTTTATTAAGTTTCTTGAGCTGGAAACACATCCATTGTCTCATGTTGCTGCACAATGTGTTTACCATTAAGAGCTCAAAGTGGCCGTAGAGGGCATGCAACCCTGCCGCAGAGGGGAAGTGAAGCTTCGCTGAATCCCAGTCACATTACCAGTCTAGGTGGAGGTGTTACCCTTTTGCCCTTGTCCTTGGGAAATTCATCGGTTCCTAGAGCTGCTGGAGATTGCAAGACATTATCTCATCCAGACCTCTGACTCCAAGTAGGAATTCTTTTAAGTTATCTCTGGCAAAGGAGAATGTCTTCATATATTACTTTTATAATTAAAAATTAATTTTAAAGATGTATTTTTTACAAAAATTACCTATGAGGGATTGTGTTCTGCCTACTTTTAAGATCTGCAGGGATGATGGGTCGCCTTGGTACACTATGAGAAGTAATGATGATAAAGATAATTAGAGCTCAAATATATGGAGCATTTTCTATGTGCCACATACCAAACTAAAGGTTTTTTAAACATTTGCTTATTTAATCCCCATGGCTACCCAGTAGGATAGGTACTGTTTATATTCTCATTTTACAAATAAGAAAACTTGGGGTCAGAGCTTCTAAGTGGTAGATTTGGGATTTGATGCTCAGGTTTATATCACTCCAAAAACTATTCTCTCAACATCTGTGTTATTCGCCTCTCCCCTTTATGGTACTTAGTTTATTTTCTTTTCTGTACTTCTCTTCCTGGGATAAATTATTAGGCTATATAAAGAATTATATTTTAAAGCACAAATTAAATTATTATGGGAATTAATGCTATTCCTATGAGTCCTACATATTAGTAATTAACCTGTGTACTATTTATATTTAGAAGACAGTATTTACTCACATGGTATAGCTGCTATATAAGGAAGCAGTTTGCATAGTCTGTATTTTCCCCCTGTGATAAATACCCCATACTGCTTTAAGTTTTTGTTTGTTATTACTATGTAGAAAGTGGAGAAACTAGACTACTGAATTATGAAGCCATCATGAAAAGAGTTAGGAAACAAACTTTCCAGACAACTATGATTTGAAAAAAAAGTGTGGACCTTTATATTCTTGGCACTGTGAATTAGAAGCCCTATAGATTTAGAAGTCACTTAGAGTGGGATCTTTCTCTCTCCTCCATGAACATCAATGGAGAGCAATCTCTGGAGTCGCTTTAGGTGTCAAATATAACAGAGAGCGGAGCAACCAACAAATCAGGTTCATATTCCAAATCTTCCCTTTTCTTAACTAACTATTGAACTGGGGAAAAAAATAAAAACAAAAACAAAAACAAAAATGCTTGTTTGAGTAGTGCATGCTGTGAGGTATAAATTACTTAACTTCACAATATTTTTGTAGTTGTCAGTGTTGAGAATTGTGCTCTGTTTTAAATTCTAGTGCTCTCCTCAACTTAAAAGCACCTTTGGAATGAACTCCAGTTTTTCCATGGTGAATAAGAGCCTGGGAAAGTAGTGGAGAGTAAAGTAAGTTCAACCCCCAGCCTGGCCCCTGGTTTCCAGGCTGGCTACGGTGAGAACTGTCAGGGAGATAGATGGGGGCTGTAAGGTTTCCTGGAGTTTTCAACCATGTGTGGGCACCACATGTGGTGTGTTCAGTGAATACAAATACAAGAGCACATGCTGCTTCCATTAGGGATACTCAGACCCGTCTCTGTCCCTTGCCTTACTGCAGAGTTGAATAGGTCATTTATCATAGGCCACTTACTAATACTGTTTTAGACCCTGGATAAGAAAGCAGCAAACAGTGTAATGCAGTTGTTTTAAAATTTTTTATCATACAATGAAATTATTTCTTTAAAAGTCACAAAATCATTTACCAAGAAGTAGTATTTTGCTTTCTGCTTCTAATGGGGGATGCATTAAAAATACAAATCTGATCCTGTCTATCTTGCTTAAACCTCTCAATGATTCTTGATAGTCAAAATCATTCAAAGGGGTTCCACCGTCTCTGCAGTCTGCTCATCTAGAAGACCGAACCATTTTTAATTTTCCACATGTATCACAAACTTTTTGGCCTTCCCTTCACCTCTGTTTCTTTGCTGCTTTTGTTGGCAAGGCCTTTCTCTACCTTTTTTGTCAAGGTAATATGTTCTCATTTTCTGAGACTTGGTTCAGGCATCATCTCCCCCAGCAAGCCTTCCCTATTTCCCTTACCCCACTCTGGGTTCATTGTCTTCCCTGTATGCCCAGAGAACAGTGAGATGCCATCTCACTTATTCCATTTATTATTATAAGCTGTTTCTGTCTGTCTCATGGTGTGGACATCCTGAAGTTTTCTGTTTTCTCCCCTAACCTCAGGTGCCCTGCCCCTCACACAATGCACAGGCAGCCATTAGTGTTTCTGAACTGAGTTGAACTGCCTTGAAAGCAACTCTGAGCTTCACTCAGGCACAGTCACACATGATTCTCATTATATTCCTTATCCCAGTGACTTACACACCCACACCATGAGAAAGTTCATACTGAAGAACTGGCCGGCAGTGAGCCTCCCTCAGTTTTCCATGATTGAAGCGTCCAAATATACCAATGGTATGATCTGTTTTCTTTCATGAGTGTTGTCACTAGAGAAACTTTATTGTATTGTCTCTGGCGGTCTAAGCAGGCATCCAGCAGTGGCATCAACAATTGTTTACACTTAGGAGAAATGTAGTATCTTAGAAGGAGTGCCTGGTATCTTGATCTTAATCATTTCCCTGTTTTATTTGGCATAGCTGTCTGTGGTCGAGCAGATCTTTCCCTCAGCCAGGACTCTAGAAAAGTTTCCCACCACTTCACTGTGTGCTTGTGTGCTGTTACTTTTAAGAAATGCATTTTCTTCCTAACCAAGTGCTACAGTGTGTAGACTCTAAAAAGATCCTATTCTCTCCCCTTTTTAAAGACATTTTTCATTGAAAGCTGGCACATTCCCAGCTTTTATTTTATCTTATTTTTACTAGCCGGTGATACTTGGTCTTCCTCATCATCATCATTTCCTTAAGACGCCGTATAGCCCATTAGGAGTAGCATGACCCAAGGTGAAAGCTGAATTTGTAATCTTTGGCCTGTTACCTAATCCCTTTTGGCCTTAGTTTCTCATTTGAAAATAAGGATAATTCCTATGCCATTAAGTTGGTGTGAGGATTCAAATAAGATAATTTCTACATATAAAGTGCCAAATAATTGGTGACTGTGATCATTACCATATGTACCTATGCTAGGGGCCGTGTGGGATACAAAATACAGACACATGAAACCAGTAAGTAGCAATATAAGATATTCTATGAAAAGTAGCAAAATTAGCTCCATGAAGAATGGCAGACTGTTATAGATCAGAAAAGAGCCCTAGCAACCATCTTGCTCCATCAGTCCTCCAAATAGCACTGAGGTAGATATTTTTATTCTTCATTTTATAGATGAGGTCAGTGACCTCAGAAAGTGGCAAAACAGATTCAAACCCAAGTCTCTTATGTTCAACCTCCATGATCTTTCCATTACATTATATTTCCTAATATTTAGCAAATATATGAGCTTCCAGTGTGTGCGAGGCACAATGTTAAACTCTTTGAAATGAAGCTTTTCTATCATTAAAGCTGAAAGTAAAGAGTGAGCCCAGAACTCCCTATTTATTTTTAGCTTTAGTGGTAGAAAAACTCCATTTTTCTAGAGGTAGATTTAAGCAGCCCTTTGAAGGGTGAGTGAGAGTTTTATCGGAAGAGTAGAGGAAGCATTTCAGATGGGAAAATGGAAGAATTCAAGGCATATTCAGAAATATTTACTAGCGTTTGCTGATTGGAGTGAAGATTTAAATAGGGAGATGAGATTGGAAAGGAGCCTGGTTGTGAAAGTTTTTACTTGCTAGGTTGAAGAGCTCGACCTTCATTCTAGAGGTAGAGGTAAGTGATAATTTGTGGTCTGAGTCATAAATTGACAGTGAGAAACCAAATGCAGTTTCTTCAGCTTGATCCAATACTAAAGATAAAAATGCCAAGGAGAAGAGCCACCACTTTTAACATTTATTTGTGAATTCTGTTTCTTTTATTTTAGTGTGCCATATGAAAGCATTTAGAATATGCAGAGTACTCTGGCTTAGAACGTTCCAGTTATCAGTGCCTTTCTATTATAGATGTAATATGGGTTAGATGTTTATTTCTTTTGTAATGATTTAGACTGTCCCCTAAAAAACTTGATTTAAGCTCTGACTACACCATTTATTAACTGTATGACCACAGATTCAACTTCTGAATCAGTTCATAGATATCATCTATCAAACAGGGAAATCCATTAAAAGGTACCTCCTTATTCTATAAAATTGGCCTAAGGATAAGATGGGGTCATTGTTGTATGCTAGTAAATAATGATATTGGTATTATTATAGTTGTTAATACTAGGAGCTTCATAATCTTACTACTGCATTTTGATTTTAAATATAGCTGGAAGTCTTATTTTTCCCCATCATGAGGCATGGAAAACTGTTAAAATCATTATTCAGCTCTCAGACGTCTGTAAAGAAAATTTAGGCTTCTAAACATTATCAAAACCCCAAAGGGAAGCTACTGTTCCCTCCCATTTGTGAATGTAAGCATGACTTCTGAAAAACAACTTTCTGCAATATAAAAACAATGGTCTGGCTCTGCTCTCTCTTTTCATTCTGTTGTAGCTATTTGTAAGGGCATCTGAATGATAACTGCATGCTCTCTTAATGCATAATGTCTGCACCTGAACTTATCTTGCTTGTAGGCATGACACAAGCAACATCAAGGCTGGGCACTCACAGTAGACCTCCTCCTAGGTGTATGTGGACAGCCAGCTAGATCACTTTCACTTCACTGAGCTGTGAAATTGACACCAAATTGTGCCATTAGCTTGTTTCTGAAGGGTATATTGTGCTGGATGTTCTCTTCATGCTTCCATGGTACATGAAAAAAGATGACAAGATTAAAATGCCCCATAAATGAACATGAGCAGGAAAATTTAGATGTAATTTGTCATGAATTAAAAGCATTGAATAATGTATCAAGAGCCCTAGAAGTAAAGGTGCTGAGAATTCAGAGCAGGCGTTTTAGTACTTGGGAAAAAGGGAAATGCGAAGCTCTATGTTTCTTTCTTGAGACTTTTTCAGTTTCACTTGCCTTCTTTATACCCTGTTAGCAAGAGAACAATTCTTGCAGCCAAAGTAGGTCATTATATATTCAGTAACTCTCATCCATTCACTGATTTAGGTGTAGTGGTTATTTACTTTATTCTTTTTCCTTCTCCATAGTTACATTATTCTCTGCCTACCTTTTGATTAGAAAATCAAGATAAATTATTTCTCCATAAAATCTTTTGCCATATTTGAAAGGAGGTGGGAGGAGAGCGGATAACTAAAATTTGGTGGCTGGGAGAGACTTGTCTGAGTGGAGTTCACATTGTTCTTCTGAAAGCGTTCCACTGTTAAAGTGGCTGGTCTCCATCTAGCCTTTGCTCTTCTCCCAGATATTCAGTTGCTTACTCCCTCACCTCCTCTAGGCCTTTATTCAAATCAACCCAGAAACCTGCCTGTCCTCCTTTGATGCTCCCCCTCTCCCCAGAGCTTTTCACTTTCTAACACTGCCATGTTTGTTGATTCTTGACATACATATATTTAACTTTTTTAACCTTCCTGAAATTGAGGTGTGCCTAACAGGTTAATGTCATTCTACAAAATAGGCGTGTTTATGAATTTATTTTCTTTATTGTATTTTTCTATCCTCTAGAAGGATAGAAATATCCTTGAAGGCAGAGATTTTTGTTTATGTTGTGCGTTTTTTTATCTAGCACAGTGCCTGGCAAATAAGAGGTGCTCAGTAAATTTTTATCGAATGAATTGAATAAACTGTTTGGGTTCAAGGGTATGAGGGAAAAGCTATTCTACATTTACCCCATGTCTTTGTCCCCTGCCCCCTTTTATTTACCTTTATCTTAGCCTGCTTGTCTTCCCTGTGCCAGAGGGTATGCTCATTATACATGGCCCCCATACCAACCCCATCCTAAATTCCTTGTGAGGTCACTGAAGCAGTGGGGTGGGCATGTATAGTAGATTTCTTTTCCCTGCTCCCTAAAACTCAAGCCTAAAACTCTAAGAAATACTCTGTTAGGTTATATCTATATTTTTTCTAGCTCTGTAGTCTGTAGTACATGATAGCTTTGACATACATATATTTAACTTTTTTAACCTTCCTGAAATCGAAGGGTAATGTCATTCTCACACTGTATTAGTGTAGTGCTTCTTAAACTATCTGTGGTTAAAGACCAGTCTTTAACCACAGATGTAGAATCAATGCCTTCTCTTTGGACACAGGCATTAAAGTTCTGCAGACCTGTTCTTGTATAAACTATACCTATTCACAGTTTCAATTTCTTCAAAGAGATGCAAGACTTAAAGACATTTGCTAAGAAATCTGACTGCAAAAGCCTGCTAGATTCTTTGTGAATTTTTTCTAATAGTTCATAGTTATTTTACCTATCTCAAATTATTTTCAAATTCATTGTCTAACATATTAAAAGTAGATTGTAGAGAAACAAGAGTTTTATTTTTAACTCATGATTCCTCAGTTTATGTTATATTATGCAACTACTGTAAGAAGTAAATGTAACTGTGTCTGTTTGAATCTATTGTGTACCCGAGAAAAGTTCTTTAGTCCTCATTCAGTATCACTAGGTGGGATCTTTTTATTGTTTCCATGGAGATGTGACCCACCCAGTTGTGAGTGGTAACTCTTTGGTAAGATGGTTTCCATGGAGATGTGTCTCTACCCATTCAAGATGGGGTTGCTTTCTGGGGTCTTTAAGAGGGAACATTTTGGAAAAAGCTTGAGAGCCACCAGAATCAACAGACCTTTGGAGATAAAGAAGGAAAATGCCCCCTGGAACTCTTCATGAAACAAAAAACTGGGAGAGAAAGGTAGCAGATTTCGCCCTGTGCCCTCCCAGCTGATAGAGAAACCCTGAACTTTATCAGCCCTTTCTTTGGAGTTAAGGTCTCTTTCTCTGGATTCCTTAGTTTGGACATTTTCATGGCCTTAGAACTGTAAACTTGTAACAATAAATTCCCATTTTAAAACTGTTCTGTTTCTGGTATATTGCATTCCGGCAGCTTACAAACTAAAACAATAATCTAAGCTGAGTAAATATGACCTAAACTGCTTTGGGAGCAGTCATAATAGACTCTTGGTAGTTCTCCCACTCCAGCAGAATACAGGGCAGCACAAGGAAGTAGGTGGTATGTGCTGGTTTGAAAGGATGTATGTCCCCTAGAAAAACCGTGTTTTAATCTAAATCCTATTTCATAAAGGCAGAATAATCCCTATTCAATACTGTATGTTTGAAACTATAATCAGATCATCTCCCTGGAGATGTGATTTAATCATGAGTGGTTGTTAAGATGAATTAGGTGACAGCATGTCTCTACATGTGGGTCTTGATAAGTTTCTGGAGTCCTATAAAAGAGGAAACATTTTGGAGAATAAAGGAGATTTGGAGAGAGCAGAGAATGCTGCAGCACCACCAAGCAGAGAGTTCACGAGCCAGCAACCTTTGGAGATGAAGAAGGAAAACACCTCCCGGGGAGCTTCATGAAACTGGGAGCCAGGAGAAGACGCTAGCAGATGATGCTGTGTTCGCCATGTGCCCTTCCACTTGAGAGAGAAACCCTGAACTTCATCGGCTTTCTTGAACCAAGGTGTCTTTCCCTGAATGGATACCTTTGATTGGACATTTCTATAGACTTGTTTTAATTGGGACATTTTCTTGGCATTAGAACTGTAAAGTAGCAACTTCTTAAATTCCCCCTTTTTAAAAGCCATTCCATTTCTGGTATATTGTATTCTGGCAGCTAGCAAACTAGAACATGGTGTCACAGGTGATCAGTGTACATGGCTCTGGACAGTGGGTTCTCAAAGGGAATGGAAAGCACAAGCTAATCTGGTGAATTGGTCTGGGGAGATCCCCAGAAGTAAAAGAGACTAGGCAAGCATGCCTCATTTTATTGTGCTTTATTTTATTACACTTCACAGATACTGTGTATTTTTTTACAATTTGAACGTTTGTAGCAATCCTGCATTGAGGAAGTCTATTGGCACCACTTTTCCAGCAGCCTGTACTCACTTCATGCTCTGTGTCACATTTTAATTAAGGTTTGTAAATTGATTTTTTAGATATAATACTATTATGTAAACATAACTTGTGTCTGTATTGGGAAACAAAAAAATTCATGTGACGCACTTTATTGTGGTAGTCTGTAACCAAACCTGCAATATTTCTGAGGTATGACTGCACTATGCCATTTTATTAGTCAATGCTTCCTTTTTTATCTTCAAAGTACCACTTATAAGCTTCCAATAATATTCCTCCTAGAATTCTGTTGAATGACTCTGTTTTTGGCGTCCTATTTATGATATAAATACTTTAGTCATATATTTGCTTAGTCTTTCATACTTATAAAAGAACCTCATCTTTTTAGTGTATAACCATGTGACATGTCCCACTTTTGATTATTTTATTTCCCTTTCTTTAGACTTTCTCTAGTTTATTTCCCTTTCTTTAGACTTTCTCTAGTTTAATTATCACCTTCTTGCATCACCATGACCAAATTACATTAAGTCCCATTCCTGAAACGTGAATGAGGAGACAAGCCAAGTGAGATTTATCCCAGGAATACAAAAGTGGTTTGATATAAGAAAGTCAATCAATGTAATACACTACATTAATAGAAAAAGGAAAAAAACAACAACAAAACATGTGGTCATTTCAATTGATTAAAAAAAAAAGTCATTTGAAAAAATCCAGCACTTATTCTTGCTAAGAACATTCAGAAAACTAGGAATAGAAGGGAACCTCCTTAGTTTGATAAAAGGTGTATATGAAAATTCCATAGCTAACACATTACTCAAAAGTGAAAGGCAGAATGCTTGCCCCCTAACATCAGTAGCAACAAGGCAAGGATGCCCACTTTCACTGCTTCTATTCAACATTAGAAGTTCTTGCCAGAGCACTTAGGCAAGAAAAAGAAACACAGGTATCCTAATTGGAAAGGAAGAAGTGAAAACTATTCCTATTTGCAGATGATATGATCCTATGTAGAGAAAATTCCAAAGAATCCACAAAAAACTGCTGGATCTAATAAACAAATTCAGCAAAGCAATGAGGTATAAGATTGACACTCACAAATCAGTTGTGTTTTTAAATACCAATAATGAACAAATCCAAAACAGAAATCAAGAAAGTAATTCCATTTATAATAGCACCTAGAAGAGTAAAATATCTGATAATAAATTTAGCCAAGGATGTGACAGACTTGAGTGGTAGTTTGGAAGCTGTTGTGTACTCCTGTAGTAGGTGGGACATTTTGATCAGGTTATTTCAATTGAGATATGAGCCACTTCTTTAAGGTGGGTCTTAATCTGCTTAACAGAATTCTTTATAAGAGGATGAAATACATTCAGAAGTGAAGAAATGAAGTTGAGAGAAGCTCACATATAAAAGCCCCAGAGAAGCTGAGAGGAAGCCACTGAAGCCAGAAGTTGAAGCAACAAAACTCAGAAGAGGATTATCAGATGTCACCATGTGCTTTGCTCTCAGGCAGAGAAGTCTGAATCACTAGCAACCATTCTTTAGAGATGGTATAATCCTTTTGATGACTTAATTGGGACATTTTCATGGCCTTAGAACTGCAGATGTATAAACTAATAAATCCCCATTGTTAAAAAAGCCAGTCCGTCATGACTCCCAGGGGTGTGGACCTTCCTGGCAACGTGGGACAGAAATCCTAGAATGAGCTGAGACTCAACATCAAGGGATTGAGAAAAGCACTACAATGAGCTGAGACTTAGCATCAAGGGATTGAGTAAACCTTCTCGACCAAAAGGGGGAAGAGTGAAATGAGACAAAGTGTCAATGGCTGAGAGATTCCAAACAGAGTCGAGAGGTTATCCTGGAGGTTATTCTTATGCATCAAGTAGATATCATCTTGTTATTCAAGATGTAATGGAGAGGCTGGAGGGAACTGCCTGATGAAAATGTAGAGCTGTGTTCTAGTAGCCATGTTTCTTGAGGATGATCGAATAATGATATAGCTTTCACAATGTGACTGTGTGATTGTGAAAACCTTGTGTCTGATGCTCCTTTTATCTATCTTGTCAACAGATGAGAGGAACATATGGAATAAAAATAAATAATGGGGGAACAAATGATAAAATAAATTTAGTTTGAAACGCTAGTGATCAATGAAAGCGAGGGGTAAGGGGGGATGGTAGGTATGATCTTTTTTTTTCTTTTCTGTTTTCATTTTATTTCTTTTTCTATTGTCTTTTTATTTCTTTTTCTGAATGGATGCAAATGTTCTAAGAAATGATGAATATGCAACTAAGTGAAGATATTGTGAATTACTGATTATATATGTTAATGTTTTAATTGGTTTGTTATTTTTTTTAATTAATAAATTTTTTTAAAAAGCCAGTCCATTTCTGGTTATATTGCATTTCATGAGCTTTAGCAAACCAAAACAGCTTGTGCACTGAAAACAATAAAACACTGCTGAAAGAAATTAAAGGAGACTTAAATTAATGGCAAGACATCCCATGTTCATGGATTGGAAGACTTATATTATTAATATGTCAATACTACCCCAAATGATCTAAAGATAAAACTCAGTCACAGTCAAAAATTCATCATTTTTTTGCAGAAAATGAGAAAAGCCAATCCTCAAATTTATATGGCAAGCTAAAGGACCCCAAATAGCCAATAGAATAGGAAAAACAAAGTTGGGTGACTCACTTTCTGATTTCAAAACTTACTACAAAGTTTATTTTAGTTTAATTAGTACTGTGGTACTATGGTACTGATAAAGAATAGGCATATAGATCAATGAAGTAGAATTGAGAGTCCAGAGATAAACCCTCATTTCTATGGCTAATTGATTTTTGACAAAGATTCTATGATGGTTAGGTCTGGTGTCAACTTGGCTAAGTAATGATGCCCAGTTGTCTGATCAGGCAAGCGCTGGCCTGACCTGACCATTGCTGCAAGAGTATTTTGTGACTGGTTGATTAAATCATCAGTCAGTTGATTGCACTTATGGCTGATTACATCTGTGATCAACTAAACTGCGTCTTCCCCAAATGAGATAATCCAATCAGCTGAAAACTTTTAAGGAAGAAGAGATACTTTTTTTACTGGTTCTTCAGCCAGGGAGTCTATTCTGTGGAGTTCGTCCACTTCCTTCATTCGTCTGCCCCCCTCACAGCCTGCCCTATGGATTTGGACTCTTCCATTTCCCACGGTTGTGTGAGACACCTTTATAAATGTCATATTTACAGATAACTCCTGTTGGTTCTGTTTCTCTAGAGAACTCTGACTAATACACATTCACCAAGTCCCCTAATGGGGAAAGATTATTCTCTCCAATCATTGGTGCCGGGAAAACCAGATATTCCCATGCAAAAGAATGAAATTGTATGCCTGCCTCATACTGTCTAAAGAAATTAACTCAAATGATCACAAAACTTAAATATAAGAGCCAAACCCATTAAACCGTTAGAAAAAAACAGTTGTTAGGAAAAATCTTCAGGCCTTTATATCATGGAGTGTATTCTCATATATGACATAAAAAATTGAGCAACAAATGAAAAAGTAGATGAATTGGACTTCATCAAAATTAAAAACTTTTATGAATCAAAGAGTGAAAAGACAAGAAAATAGTTGCAAATCATATATCTGAAAAGAGTTTAATATCCAGAATAGCTAAAGAACTACAACTCAACAAAAAAAATCAAAAAACCCAATTTAAAACTGGACAAAGGATCTTTCCAAGAAAATATACAAATGGCCAGTAAGCATGTGCAAAGCTGCTCATCATCATTAAACATTAAAGAAATGCAAATCCAAATCACAATGAGATACTACGTCACACCTGCTAGAATGGATTATATTAAAAATAATGGGAAATAGCAAGTGTTGGTGAGTATGTTAGAACCCTCATTCATTGCTAGTGAGCATGTAAAATGGTGCAGCCATTGACAAAAACAATTTGGAAAATAGAATTACCACTTGACCCAGCAATTCTGTTCCTTGGTATGTACCCTCCCAAAATAAAAACAGGTGCTGAAACAGATACTTGTACATTGACCTTCACAGCAACATTACATTTCACGATGTCAAAAGATGGAAACAACCTAAGTGTCCATCAACAGAAGAGTGGATAAACAAAATGTAATTTCTACAGACAATGGGTTATTATTCAGCCATGAATAAGAATGAAGTGTTGATACATGCTGCAACATGAATAAATGTTGAAAACATCATGTTGAATGAAATAAGCCAGAAACGAAAGCAAAGATATTATAATTCTACTTATTTGAAATAACTATAATATGTAAATTCACAGAGATAGAGAGTAGAATGCAGGTTGGGGGGAGGGAGAATGAGGAGTCAATGCATACAGTGTTCAGGGTATTTGTTTTGGGTGAGGAGAAAAGTTCTAGTAGTGGATAGTGGTAATGGTAGCACATCATGAATGTAATTAATGCCCATAAATTGTCCACGTGGTAGTGGTTGGAATGGGAAGCTTTATGTTGTATATATGTTACCACAACTTTAAAAAAGAGAGAGAAACTGAGAGGCAATGACAATTAAATGCAATACATGATCCTGTACTAGACCCCATAATGGAGGAGAAAGGACAATTGAAAAAGTTAGAATGTGGACTGTGTGCTTTATATCAATGCTAAATTTCTTGAACTTGATGGCTGTATCTAAGGTGATTGCATAATAAGTGTCGTTGTTCTCAGAAAATGTACATGACCACAGTGTAGTATATGATCCAAGGATCATGACATGTGCAACTGACTCTCAAATGTTAAGGAAGGAAGGGAGGGAGGGAAAAAGGGAGAAAAGGAGGATGGGAGGAAAGTAAAACGTAGATTAGAGGTAGCTAGGAACTGAGGGGAGAAGGAATGGGAAATTACTGCTAATGGATACAGAGTTTGTTTGTGGAGATGAAAAGTTTTGGTAAGGGATGGTGTTGATGGTAGAACAACATTGTGAATGTAATTAATGCCACTGAATTATACACTTAAAAATGGTTATAGTGACAAATTTTATGTTATGTATGTTACCACCATTTAAAAAATTATGAAATAAAAACATTCAGTCAAATAAAAGCTGGAAGAAATGGTTGCCGGCAGATCTGCAGTAAAGACATGTTAAAGGAAATTTTTCAGTTGGAAGGAAAATAATGCCAAAGGGAAACTTAAATGTACACAAAGGGAAGAGGAGAGTCAGAAATGTAAATGTGTGGGTGAAGAAAAAGGGTTTTGTCATTTATTTATTCATTTAAAAGAAAAAAATTTTAAGCAGAAATAATAACTATGTATTGTGGGGTTCAAAATAACATGTAGAAGTAAAATGTATTATAATAATAATGCAAAGATAGGGGGAGACAAAAATATATGTTAGGTTCTTAGATTATAAATGAAGTGTTAATATTATTTAAAGGAAGACTACAATAAGTTGTTGCAAAACGTGTTGTAAAACCTAGCAGCCTTTCCTGAACTAGAGTTCCTCATCTCAAGCACCGAACACAGAAATTGATTTGAGTGACTGTTGTCTCAATCCTACCAGGAATGAAATATAATTTGTATCTTTCTACTATGCATAGGAGAGGGGTTAAGTCATTCTATACAGTGGACGCTTTCAGGAATCTAGCCTTAATTCTGTCATAGAATCCCAGCTGAAGAAGACTTAAATCAGCCACTCAGAGACAGAGAGAGAAAGAAAGAGGTGGAGAGTATGACTGTGAGTGAGATCATGAACAAATTAATAAGCTAATAAAGGAAAAGAAATGTATTCCTAAGAATTGCTCCCTTGATCTAAAAGAAGGCAGGATAAAGAGAGAATAAAAGAATAAAGGAGAGAGAGAAGTTCCAGGTTTTAGTCAGCCATCAACTTCTATAAATGTTTGTCCTGCATTATGTTGTCTTTTGCTTTAATCCAATAGCATTAAGATCCATTTCCATACACAGTCCTCAGATTTCTGTTGATATGAATTGTCAAAGTCCTGTCTTTTGGGTTCTTCCTCAAGAATCACACTTTGTACATGACCCCCTGGCACTGCCAGGACTTGAGTCTAGTTATTGGTCTAGAGCAGTTGTTCTCAACTGGGGGTGGTTTTGCCCCCCAGGGAGACATTTGGCAATGTCTGCAAACATTTTTGGTTGTCACATCTTGGGGGAGGAATGCTACTCATATTTGGTGCTGATAAACATCCCATGGTGCACAGGATGGTCCCACTCAAGAAAGAACTATGTGATCTAAAATGTCAATTGTGCCATGATTTGGGAAATCTGGTCCAGAAGCGATGAAATGGGGTGGGGAGAGGGTAGGGGGATGGGGAGTTGGATCTCAAGGAAGATTAGTATCTCCTTCATAGCAGTCACTTCAGCAGAGCCCCTTGCAAATTGCCAGGCAATAGAAGACTAACTCTTGGGGGTTCAAGGTCCTCAGCTTCATTATTACATGCCCAGATGTCTCCATCCCTTTATCAGGGATGCCTTAATTAGTTTTCAGAAATCTTGAACGTACAGCTTCAGAAAATAAGGGCTTCTTTTGAGACGATGATAGAAGCTTTGATTCCTCACCCTGTCATTTGTCTGGAATTTAAAGAACTAAACTTATCATTTCTTTCTTCAAGTTCTCCAGCACATTTAGAAGCAAGCCATCAAGTCTATAATCCTTATATATAGTCCTTATATTTTATTTCCACTAACATGTACTATGACAGCAGCTTCTTGGTCATATGAGGTCTTGCACTTTATTGGCATTTGATTTCATATGACTACAGGTAGTACTTAAATTATTTGCTTTGCTGCTATATGTGGTATGCTTCTACTGTCACTTTTGTCACTGGCAATAGAGTAATTCATAATTTTAAATCTAGTCACATCAGACAACCAGTTCTACAGTCCCATGATTTTCATTTTATTTTTGCGGAACCCTACTTCCAGGACCAATAATTATACCATTCATGAAAGCAGCTCCACAATGAGTGTTATGGGATAGGGGATTTAATAGGAATTAGGCCTTATACAATCATGTGATGAGCTAGGTCAATAAAGGTCCAGAAGGGGATTTTGGTGGATCAATAGAAAAGTCACTAATTCATCCTCCTGAAACACTGGTGCAGGTGGACAAGTTGGAGCATGCAGAGGAATTTGAGAAACCAAGCATGCCTAGTCACCAAAATAGGGTTGTAAAGGAGGACCTTGTGAAGGTGTCTATAGTGAAGTTGTTGATTCTGTATAAATACCATCAGACATCTGATGATGAGCCTGGGGTTGTAGTTGGTCAGCAACACCAGCAATCATGAATAAAACCTACATGTGGAGCAGAGAATGAAGAGGACAGGGTGCCTCTGTATCTGTCCAGTGATGTATTTGAGCATACAAACTATCAAAGAGTAGTAGCTGCTGTTTAACTTCCACCTCCTAAATTTTTTGCAAGTTCCTCTTTCGGCCTGCTGTGTCCTGAAACCATACTAGGAAAGGGAGTCTGAGAAATGTTGTACAAAACTTAACCAAGTTAATAATAGAACAATCAAAACATAAGGTTTCAGTTTTTATATTTTTATCGATGATCAATCTTGAGTTTATTCTTGTGTATGGTATGAAGTGGAAGTATGGATATAATTTTTATTTTTTTGCATGGGCTGGCACCAGGAAACGAACTCAGGTCTCCAGCATGGCAGACGAGAACTCTGCCTATTGTGCCACCGTGGCCTGTCCTGGATATAATTTTATCATTTTCCAAATAGCTATTGAGTTTTCCCCATCAACATTTATTAAAAACTCTATCCTCTGTCTCAGTGATTTGAGATGCTAGCTTTATCATATCTGTATCTATTATATCCTGTAATATACTGTGTTTTACTTCTAGGCTTTTTATTCTATTCCATTTGGCCTTTTGTTGCCTATTCAGTTGCTGTTATCGCATTGTTTTCATTCTAGAGACTTGATGTTTTCATATCTGGTAGAATTGTTTTTCCCTTATAGCTTAAAAGCTTGTATTTAAACTCTATTCTTATCTCACTTTAGCTAGAAGGCAGTGTTTTACCTTGAAGATTAAGAATTATTAATGGAAAGGGGAAATTTAAGCAGATATAGGGCTAATTAACTTTGCCATTGACCACTATTGCATTTCAATGAAGGTGAAGGTGATTGTTTTGTGCTGTATGAAGTTGAGTGAAGGCATAAATCAGACATCAAATGCTCATACAGATGCTGCTTCCTCAGTTGCTGGGACTGACCCATTTCAGAATTAAAAAGCAAAGAGATATCCTGAGAATACCTAGAGAGGTAAAGTGTGAACTAAGAGGAATGTGATCTGGGAGCTGGGAGTGGTTTTGCCATGGATGCTCTTTGTGAATCTGGAAAAGTTGTTTCATCTCTTTGGGCTTTAATTTTCCATCTGCTATATGAGTAGTCTACTTTAAATACCAGTTTTTCTTTTTCTGATAGAAGTATAATTAAAGCTCATAATACTGTGTATCAAAAAAGCCTCAGATAAGAAGCACATGTAATACATTCAAGTCCCTTCCTGGAGAGTATGTGTAAAAGATCACAATTGAATTTGGAAGTAATCATTACCCAATTGATTAGTGAGTCAGTGAGTATATTTTAAGAGAGTTCTATGTGCAAATTCAGAACAAGTTGGAACAAAACAGCATTTCAAATTCTGGGTTTTTCTGTTTGTTTTTGTGTTTTTCTAGCATATGTCTGAGAGTCCAGGGATTTTATTCACCCCTTTGTTTCACTACCAATAGATGAATATGTCCGGGAATCTCAGGTTCTCCCTAAATCTGTACAGTACTTACATTAGAAGATGAGGCTGGCATGATAAAAAATGGAGACCTGTTAGTTTCTGGTGAATTCTCTCTTCTCTAACAATTTTAGCAAATTCTTCTATTGCCAGTTAGTTTGGGATGTATGCGCATTACTTATGGCTCCTTGTGCTCTTGTAATACATACAGTTCATGGTTTTGAGTGGTTTCATTTATCACTGGTAAATTTTTTTTTTTTTTTTTTTAAAACACTGCTTCATCCCAGAGACAGTGTACTTTATTTATTTATTTATTTATGTATTTATTTTTACATGGGCAGGCACCAGGAATCGAACCTGGGTCCTCCGGCATGGCAGGCGAGCATTCTTGCCTGCTGAGCCACCATGGCCCGCCCTATCACTGGTATATTTTTAATGTCTGAATAATATTTGGAATACATGTATTTAGTAGGGAATCAACTCTGGTTGTTTTAATTATTAGGTTAATTTCTTTTTCACTACTTCACTTTATATAATGGAGAGATATTAACATAGTAAATATTCTAAAAGAAAGTATAAATAGCACATTAATAAAATGTGTACCTTTTGTGACATTTAGAGGCCCCTATAATAAAAGAAAGTGAAAATAATTAAATTATGGGCAAATGTGATTATATATGGTTTAATTTTAAAGTTGTAAAAGTATGAGAAAAATTTTTCAAAGTTCAAATATAAACTGATTGGGAGAACTTTATATTATCCTTTCTGTAACAGTGTATTTGATTTTACCAAAAATTATCACTGAAAAAAACCCCAGGATTTTAATGCTCAAATAATATTATATATTAATAATATATAATATATAGTATAATAATATTATATAATTAATAATTATTAAACAATACAGAAAACACATTTTTTAATTAAAATGGAAAAATTTTAAAACTATAAGAACAACATAATGTCAAAAGAATCCTAACTAAAAGAAAGAAAAAATACTTTCATAACTTAGAAGAGAGGTCAGTTAAATTATTTTATATGTTCACACTACTTTTCTGAGCCACATACAGAATTCAGTCCTGGCTGTCTGACTCAACAGATTATTTAATCACATCAAGTCTCAGTTTGTTCATTTGTAAAATAAAGATTATACTCAGTTGCTTTTAGTTTAGAGGAACAGAAATCTATGGACATTACATTAAAAGAAAGATTTATTGTGAGGGTATATACCCTAGAATAGAAACTCCAGCAAGTACCAGCAGTTTTCTGTATCCTAAGGTCATGGAGTGTCTTTCCCAAGATATCTCTGCTGCTTCCTGAATCTCTCTCACAACCCAAGGCTGCCTCATTAAATCTCTCTTTTTCTGCATCCTTTCAGCTTTAGCTTCAGTTAAATATTTATTCATATAAATTTCAGTTTAATATTTATTCATATAAATTTCTGAAAGAGGATTAATCTGATGGGTTAAGGCTCCTTTTATCGTTCTAGGCCACAGAATAGGGCATTGGGCATCCAGTTGATTGGCTGTCTTTCAGTCTAGTGCTGAAGCCTGGTTCAGTCAGTTGTGATGGGGTGGTAGAAATCCTGAGATGCACATAGTCAGCTGTGGCTTCCAGGAAGAACTGAGGATGAAGAAGTGGTTTCCTTTAAAAATGGCAGACATTCCTATAAAGGCAGACATTCCCTGTCATTGACTTGTGAAATAATACCTGCTTTAAAGAGTTAGAAGCTGATATTTTTTAAAATAGCTGTGATACATGGGGCAACATGGGTGAACCTTGAACTCATCATGTTGAGTGAAATAAGCCAGGCACAAAAGGACAAATATTGTATGATCTCACTAAATGAAATAAATAGAATAAGAAATTCATCAAGTCAGAAACTAGAATACAGGTTATGAGGGGCTGGGGGGTAGGGTAGGGGAAAAGAGTAAGAAATGGGGAGTTACTGCTTAATTGGTCCAGAGCTTCTGTTTGGGGTGATGAAAAGTTTTGGTAATGGATGGTGGTGATGGTAGCACAACAGCCAACATCATTCCTTTTAACCCTAAAGAACTCCCAGGGCTCCATCTGAGATTCATGCACTAGTTTACTTTTCAATGAGTTTCACACACTGAGTTTACTTTTCAGAAAACTAAAATCTTCTGAAGGTTTCTAGACCAGATAAGTCCTGAAATCCAGAGGTGCCAGTCTCTCCAGGAACATCAACCATTTCCACCCCCCATCCCATATTGTCAATATCCCTTTATCCCTTTTCAGCATGAAAAAGTTAGAATGGGCACAGGATTGGGAGAAGGATCAAAGGAGGAGTTATAACACAGAAATTAATATTTAACAAATGAGTATGACTGCTGAATCATTATATTGATATTTCTGTTTAGTCTCCAGTGTCTTGGAGCAGCTAGAAGGAAAAAACTGATATTGTGGAACTGAAAACCGTACCAAACTTTGAAATCTGTTCTATAATTATTTGTTGAAATATACTTTAAAATTTATTGCTTTTAAATCAGAATGCACTGAGAGGAGAAGAGGGCCTGAATGCTTTTTATTACAGAAAACTATGATTAAATTGATTAGAGATTTTAAAATCAGATAAAAGCATAAAGAAACTCAAACTATTCTGAGAGCATAAAACCAAATAACTCAGGAAATATTAGTTTATATAAAGTTATACATGCCCAAAGTAAAACAACAACAACAAATAGTTCACAAATCCATAAACTGATAAGTAAGAATCCCCTTCTGCCCAGCTCCAGGAAGGTAATCACTGTCAGTGTGTCTTAGACATCCCAAAAATGAGTATACATCTTCAGCACCCAATACCTTTCACAAAATTGAGTAGATTGGAATACTAGTGGTCAGCGAGACAGAGGGGTAAGAGGTATGGTATGTACGAGTTTTTTCTTTTTTCTTTTTTACTTCTTTTTCTGGAGTGATGCAGATGTTCAAAAAAAATGATCATGGTGATGAATACACAATTATGTGATGAGATTGGGAACCACTGATTGTAGACCATGTATGGAATGTTTATATGTCAAGAATGTATGTTTGTATGTGAAGTTTTTACAATAAAAATATTTTTTTAAAAATTTATTGCTTTTTTGTATATATGGTATATCTCACAATTAAAAATGTTTTAAAAAAACACATAGGAATGTACAACGATAATAGTGAACCGTAATGTAAACTATGGACTATAGTTAATAGTCAAATTATAATAATATTGTTTCATCAATTGTGCAGAAGTTATTACACTAAATGCAAAATGATAATAAGGAAAAGTATGTGTGTGCAGAGGGTGTATGGGAACTCTCAATTTTTTGCACAATTTTTCTGTAAACCTACAACTTCTCTAATAAAAAAGAAAAAAAATTAGTCATGAATTCTAATTCCTTGCTGGATGCTTTCTCAGACTTTCTGAACGACTGTGGACCCCTAGATGCATAAGTCTACAATAAGTTTCTAAGCCTTGTACCCAATCAGAAAGAAAACTTCCCTTAAATTTTAAGCCATTTATTGGTACTCTATGTTTCATATAAATAAATAAAATCAGTTTGCATTGGTTTTTTTTTTCTGTTATCAAAGCTGTAATAAATGTATGGTTTGAAGGGTAAATAACCTGATGGAGGCCTTCTTTGAATCTTTGGACAGCAAATATCTCTCTTCCAGACATTTATTTTCATGGACTTTTCTAATGGCCATGCCTGGTTAGTTAAAACCAAGTTCCTTATGGCTCTTATATAACTTCTCCCCATCAGCCATGTGTAAAGTGCTCACATTCCATGACCCCCCATAGGACTTGTAACCAAACAGAACCTGGAGCTGTTCCCAGCTGTGATCTACAGACACCAGCCACACTCGTATTGGGTTAATCTTGTGACTCTAGGAGTAGTTACAGAGAAAAGTTATAGACCCAGGCTGTGAATTTTGACCCCTTAGGTATTTGGAATTAAAATTTAGAACTTACAAAAATAGATTTAAAAAAAAAATTTAGAACTGAGATGCTAGGTTCATTTTCCTACCCTGTGTTTCAAAACTCAGGGTCAGATGTTGTGATCTTCTCTTTGAGTTTCCTTGTCATATGCATATTATTTGTTAAACCAGTTATATTATGTTACCATTTGTTTACATATCTTTCTCCTCAACAGACAGTTGATTCTTCAAGGCAGAGACTGTGTTTTATTTATCTGTATATTCCCTTCTGTGCTCTTCAACCTCTGTCTCTAGCACAGTACCTATACATGCTGGACTTTATTTGTCAGTGTTTGCAGCATAAACAGGTTGTTGACAGAAAAACTGGAGAGGCTAACTTTATAACATACATAAATAATTGCAAATAGAAGGATCAAATGTTATATACTAACATTTATTATAATTCACTGAAATACTCATAGAATACTTAATACATTTTTTTACTAGCATAAGCATCTAATATAGACACACATCTCTCTTAATTTAAACATTTTTTTGCCTAAAGCTCACATGGAATTGAATAATGAAGTTAGACTTCCTATTAGGTCATTCCTGTTGGCTGAAGAGGATTAGAACCCCAGGATTGGAATGAATAAGAGTGCAATAGTTTCCAGTTATGGGAAGCTTTACCTCCCTGTAAAGGAAAAGTCAACTCAAACTTGACTTAATATTCAGACCCTTCCCAGCTAATGCAGTGTGGGTATACTTCCAAAGGAAAATATCCCATTTCTGCCAATCCCCTACCAATCTCTCTGTACCCTGAAACATGAGTATAACTCAAGAAAATCCCCTTAATGAATCTGTCATGACATATGAAGGAAATGCTCTGGAGAAATCTCTTTTGAAGAATCTCCTGTGATGTCTGATATCACTTGAGAATAGAGGTTGTTTTCTGTGCAATGAGAAGACAAAAAACCTCACCCTGGTGTGACGGTGCAGTCTTAAGTTGCAGTCACCTGTGAATGGATTGTAATATGTCTTGTCTGAATCTCTTGGGTTAGATTTAATAGCCTGCAAAAAGCTTCAGCAGAATCAATAAGCCTTTTACAGCCAACAGAGGTCTATGCATTTTGTGCCTATCTGGGAGAAATTCTGCCTCAGCTTAGCTGGAAACGGGTCCTTTTGTGGCCGGGAACACTTGCTTTTGCTTTCTGGATGTCTCTCCCATATATCATAATGCCACTTAGGCTCATGTAGCCATCGCAAGTGGAGAAGGAGCTTCCATTCTTCTTTGTCAGTTTCTGTTACCGTTCATAGTAGAGGTAATGCCAGTCAGAAATCTGCAGTTGCAGGATGCAGGGCACCGCCACAATGGCTTTTTCCATTCTTTCATTTCCAACTGGTGTCTGTCAGCTGGTAACCAGACTAGAGAGCAGGTTCCTACTTTCTGAGTGTTCCGTCTGGATCCCAGACATATTTTATGTGTGTGTGTCCTATTCATTACCACACCATGAGGTAGTCATTAGAAATATAATTTTTCCCTCTTTAGATTTTATTTTTAACTTAAGCCTCTCGAAATGTTTTGTAGAATTATATTCTTGAAATCCTGTTACTGAGAAAGGGTAATGTTAGGGCTTTCTATTCGGCAGAAAAAGGAAATTTCTGTGTCTAACCCAGAGACATTCAGGATTATTACCAGCAACTCTGGATGGTCGTCCTTCACTCCTGATTCATGTGACCTTAGAATTGAAGGGGGTTGATGGAAAATTTGGGCCAGTCAGCTTTTATGGCCTCTAATAAAGTGCTTTTTGTTTCCCAGCTTACTAGCCTATAAAATTGTTTTGAGGACCCCTTTGATTTAATTATACAATATCAAATAAATGGTAAAGAAGAAGAAAACAATGAAATTAGTTGAATTTGGAATCTCAAACAAGCTAGTTGGTTCTGTCATTTCTTTTTGTCTACATTAGAGTAAGGCTACAAAGTTAAAGTGAATGGTTTTGGACTCGGCCTTTGTGGAAATGGTTTATGGAGGTTCATTACAGTAACTGTTAAAAGTTGATTATCTTCTTGATCCACTGCACTGGTCCCCGTATTTTAATTGGCCTCACTGAAGTTTTGGGTTTGTATTTTCAAAGGCACATGGAGGACTTGTTTGTTCATTGATTTTCTTTTTTTTTGCTTGGGCAGGCTCCAGAAATTGAACCCCGGTCTCTGGTATGGCAGGCGAGAATTTTGCCGCTGAGCCACCATGGCCCACCCTGTTTTTGATTTTTAAAGGCAGTGTATATTCTACCCAGAGCTACAAGATTAGCTTAATCTTTTCACTTGAGGCTAACTTTATTAGCTTATTGGGGGAGTTAATATTTATTATTAAATGATTTGGAAAATACTTATATTCTGCTGTTTTAAAGACAAATTTTAAAAATGGTTCTTCCCAGTAGAAGAGTCTTCACTGTCTAAGAGACCTTCCTCAGAACTGGGATGAAGTCTGGGCATGTGTATTTTTAAGAAGCTTCTTAGGGAGTTCTGATGCATGTCTTTGATTAGGAATACCACTGCCTTGGACTTCCTAAACGCACCACTGGGCTTTGGAGCTAGACTGTGATTTAGTTCTCACCTCTGCCACTTACCTACTTACCAGACTTATGACCTTGGGCATTATACTACTGACCATACAGGCTGAATGTAAGGATCAAATGAGATAACTGTGTGTATTACCTCAACAAATATTAGCATCCGTTCTGGTTTTTATTTTTACTTTTCCCCTCCATTTCATGTTCATTCCTAGATGAGGTAATGTTTGAGGTGAGTTTGAAATTAGGTAAAGAAAGAAGTAGGGAAGAATGTTCCAGATAGAAGTAACAACACATATGAAGTTATAGAGGTGTGAAAAGGTAGCTAAAGGTGGTTAACAGCATGTATTTTGAAATCAAGTAGGATTCATATTTGTCCTCCTTCACACTTCTTTGCTCTTTGTCCCTAGGTAAATCATTTCGCTTTTCCAACAAATGGATGGAAAAAGAATTCAAAATGGAAATTAGAAAGTATCTTAAACTGAGAGAAAGTATAACATATAAACATTTGTAGGATGTTGCTAAAGCAGCACTTAGGGGTATATTTATAACATAAGTAGCTATAATGTAAAAGGAGAAAAGTACCATCTCAGTGATTTCAGCTTCTACCTTAAGAAACTAGAACAAGATGAATAAATTAAACCAAAGTAAGTAAAAGCAAGGAAATAATAAAGACTAGCTCAGCAATCAATTAAATAGGAAGTAGGAAAAAAAGTACAGAAAATTAATACACCCCAAAGCTATTTGTTTTTTTGTTTTTTTTGAGAAAATCAATAAAAGTGATCATCTCTAGCCAGACTGATCAGAAAAAAAAGACACAAGTTACCGGTATCAAGTATGAGAGAGCAAAATAGCAACAACAATAATAATAATGAGAGCAAATATGCTACAAATGTTAAAATGATAAGGGAATATTATGAATACCTTTATAACAATAAATTTGACAACTTAGAATGACCAAATTCCTTGAAAGAAGAAAACTACTAAATCTCACTCAAGAATAAATTGATGACCTGATATCCTTCTATTAAAGAACTAGTATTGATAAATTGGACCGCATCAAAATGATAACTTTTGCTCTCCAAAAGACACTGTTGAGAAAGCAAAAGGAAAACAACATCTCAATTTAAAAATTGACAAAGCTTTGAGTAGACACTTGATAAAAGAAGAAATATGAATGGCAATTATGACATAAAGAGATGTACAACATCAGTAGTCACTAAGGAATTGCAAATTTGAAACTGCAATGACCAACCATACATATCTATTAAAATGGCTAACATTAAATAGACTTACCACACCAAGTTTTGGCATGAAAGTGGAAGAATTGAAACTCCTATATGAGAGTTCTGCTGAGAATGTAAATTTGAACCACCTTGTCAGAAAACAGCTTGGCAATTTCCTACAATGTTAAACATACATCTACCAAATGACCCAACCATTCCACTTCTAGGTGTGCATCCTGGGGGAAAGAAAGTGTCTAGCACACACAGAATTGCGTGCAAATGTGTACAGCAGTTTTATATGTAGAAGCCCAAAACTGGAAACAACCCAAAATGTCCATCAGTAGGTGAATGGGTAAACAAATTGTAGTATATCCAAACAATGGAATACTTCTTACTAATAAAAAAGGAATAAATTGTTGGTACCTGCAACAGCATGGATGAATTTCAGAAAATTATGTTGAGTAAAAGAGGCCCAACAACAAAAGAGCACTGTTTAATTTCACTGTACTGTTTGATTTCACTTATATAAAACTCTAGAAGAACAGATAGCAAATCAGTGGTTGTCGGGGGACGGAGGGTGAGGTTTGGGGGGAGGATGGGGCAAGGACAACAGACAAAGATTACAAAGGGGCATGAGGAAAAGTTTTTGGAATGATAAGATATGTTCATTATATTGCTAGTGGTGACAGTTTCATACATTTAATATGTATGTCAAAGCTCAGAAAATTGTATACTTCAAATATATGCTATTTATTATATGTCATTTACCTCAGTTTAAAAAATTAACATACCACTTTGATACATCTGTGCAATTATACCTTCTTCAGGTCATTAGTATACTTTTTCATATTTGTGTTATTGTTCAACCATGGCATAAAAGTAATTTATCTCAATTTTAAAAGTTGACTGGAGGTATTTCCCTTGTGGAAGCAGGAATGGATGACTTGGGGTTGTGGAATGAAAATCTGAGAAATCCTTGTTTTTCTGTGAGATGGCATGGTAGCTTATAAAATTTATTATGGATTGTTAATTGTTAACCCTTTGGAGGCAAAGAATTACCCTTTGCCACTTACTGCTTCTTGCTAACCTTTGGCAAGTTACTTTACCTCCGAGCCACAGTTACACATTTTAGGGTTGAAGACAATCATCATGAACATATTTTAGTCATTAATGCATTTTTTAAAATGGGAGCATAGTCACAACTAAAGAAATATCTGGGGTAGAAAGTTAGCTGGGGCTTCGGGAGGATTCAAACGAAGGTAGGGTCATTTTATCATATTTGCCTCATCAGTTATTTGCCTGTGTTCTCTCTGTCTGTCTCTCTCTGTCTCTTGTCTTTTCTCTCTCCCTCTCTGTCTCTCCCCCTCAGAACCTTCATTTTCTCTGTGCACATGGGCCACACACAGGTACCCTGAACCTAGCCTTAATCAGCTCCTGCCCAGAATTGATTACTAGCTCCTAGTTTTCAGCAGAAACTCTTTGGAGTCCCTGAGTCCTGATAAATTCTTGAGACAGATCATCTAACTAGCTCAGTTGGATTCTGGGGTCCATTGAGGTATAATGAGCCATGGCTGAAAGGGTGGAGGAGTCATGTAGTCCAGTCACTAGGGACTTTGAGAGCAGATTCTAGAGTAGGGCTGTGCAAGACAAGCACATTGAATAATACATATGCTATAGAATATTGGTATTCCATGGATCAATAGCATCAGCATCACCTGGAAGCTAGTGAGAAATACAGAATCCCAGGTGATTCATAAGCACACTAAAATTCAAGCACTTCTATGGAGTGGAGTGCTCCACCCTGGCACTACGGATATATGGGGTCAGGTAATGCTTTTTTGGAGGGAGCTGTCCTGTACATTGCTAGATGTTTAGCAGCATCCCTGGCCTTCACCCACTAGATGGGTTAGCAACACCCTGCCTCCAGTTGTGAAAACCAAACATATCTCCAGATACTACCAGATGTCCCCAGGGGGTGGGAGGATATTTATTATTAAGGAATAAAAAAACAACTTGTGAAATATTTTATAAACTATTAATATCTATATGTCAAATTGATTAAAAGCCAAAGCCCATGTAAAAGGGTAAGTTTTATATCAGACTTACAGTTAGTTTTTATTTCTTCATGTCAGACTTGGTAACATTCTTGTAAACTTTCCTGCATGAATTTAAAAAGATTTCCTCTCCATTTTTTCTGATATACTGGCGAAAATATTAATTCACATAGATATCATGTACATATTGAATCTTAAACTCTGTCACTGATTTAATTATATTTGTTTTCTATTAAACACCTCTTGTCATTGAAGAGAGCCCTCTTTGAAGAAATCTCTCTGGGAAGTTCAGGCTCTAATCATTCAGGAAGTTCCACTGCTGTGACCAACTGTGGAGATGTAAAAACAGATCAAATCCAGTTAAACAATTACGTTCTAGTGAACAGATGTTTGAAGTTCATGAAACTCGTGCATTATAAAGGCCAGAATCATTATAGTGGCTTTCCTTAAACTTTTGATAATGATTACTGTAATTATTTTCAGTTTTTTTTTTGTTTGTTTGTTTGTTTTGAGAAGGAAACCAAGCATAGTTTACAAAGGGACTTAGTTGGCATCACCTAATGTGGTTTAAAGGTTCCTTTATTTCTTACTTATGCCACTATATAAATTCCCTTCTTGGAGGAAGGAGCCTGTTGTAGTACTAGCATTCAGTAGTTTCTCAATAGCTACTGTTGAATGGAAAGAATGGACTGAAGAGTCTCAATGCTGCATTGAGTTGTTGGCTCTTGCTGACTCTCCCCGTGGAATAGCACTTTGCTGTTTTCAGTGTCATGCTGAGAGCATCTTGAGAGAAGGACCTTTCTGATTCCTGGGCATGTTCTCTTCACAAGTCTGACTCTAAGGACATATTAAGCAAATTAATTCTCTTTTTTGTCAGCATATCTAATGCTTGTCCCTCATTATAAATGGGTGATTTCATTGTCCTAGGCCAAAGGGCCATTTTAAAACATGGATCTATGCATATTTTAAAATAAAATGAAAAGATGTATGCATAATTTGTTCAAATTTCCAGGGTTTATTATCCATATTTAGGAGGCAGAAAAGGGACCTTGCAGATTAACTGAGGCCTTATTTCCATCTCTTCCATGTTGGGGTCATTTTGAGCATTAACAATTAAATTTGAAAGATTCATTTCAACTTAAAATCTTTCACCATAGGAAAGAATTGACTGATAATGTCATGCATGTCTGAGGATAATGAATAGCCTTTTCCTTAGTTACCCAGTAGAAGATAGACAGCTTCTAAACTTTTTTAGTACTGGACTCGATAGATGGCCTCAAAAGTAGTGTTTGCTGCATCTGTGACCAACTTTGTGCTTGAATATTAGGTTCAGTCATTAACATATCACTGGGAAGACAGAGAAGCCATTCTTACATGTAGAATGAATTTTGAAGAAGAAATGCTTTACATAGTGTAAGACCTAAAGATATCACATGCTAAAACTTATGTTTTTCTTGTCAGCAAAGGGAGAGAAACTTAAAATCACCTTCAGGTCATGTGGATTTTCTGGATTACCCACAGTGGCAGCCGTGAACTACATTTGGGATTTTTCTCTCTTTTGCAAACGTGTGGGTGTTGTGTTCTGCTCTACCTCTCACATCTGGTGATCAGAGCTCAGGGTCAACAGGGGAAATGTCTGACTGTGCACGCAGATTTGCAGTTTGTCCATAAAAGATTTAGTGCTGTTTTTTCAGCCCTCTGTGTCAGGCTTCAACTGCATTAATGCTCATTAAAGAGCAGCTGCTTTGTGAACCCAGGTTTATACACAGAGCTGCCATTAATATCACCAGGAGTGGGTGGGTAGTGAGGAGTCAAAGGCTGTGGTGTGGAGCAAAATTAGGCTCCTAAGGCAAGATCAATAAAGCACAATTTAACTGCTTCCTAGGTTTGTTGTTTCAGTAATTTTTATTGAATATCCACTAGATGCCAGCCACTATTCCAGGTACTAGGGATACAAAGTTAAAAGGATAGCTATACTTCTTTTCCTCTCATACCCATCCTCTATTAGGGTAAAGAGATACTGAGTAAACCTTCATACCAGGATAATAAGTGCTACCAAAGAGGCCTTCACAGGGAACTGTGGGCATATTTCACAGAGAGAATAACATTTTAACTAGGTCCTGAAAGATAAAGTAGGAATCCCCAGATCTCCAGAGCTGGGGAAGATAGGACATTCTAGGCAAACTAAACAGAGGATATGTCTCAGAGGCATGCCTCTTTCAAGATTTGGCAGGCCTTTCCAGTCATTTAAATATAAGGAATGCCTAGCATGGAGGGAGATAAGACTAAATGGGCAGGCTGGGATTGGATTAGAGTGAAATTTCTTGCCATACTATGGATTAAGATTCCATATATTTTCCTGGTCAATGTGTAACTATCAATGCTGTTTTCTATCCTCTCTTGCCTACCTCCAAGCAGTCCTACCTAGTAAATCCCTGATTAAGTTAGTCTCTGTAGCAGAGGTGGCCCTGGGTCGTTAGCTAATGGAATCTTGTCATATCTCTGTAGATACAGATTTAAATTGACAATAGGACTGTACCATTTCTTCTCCATAACTGTCAAGCCCATGAATTTCCCTTACTTTAATCCTGGCTCTTCTCAACTTTTTCTTCTTTCCCACTAGCCACATGGCAAGCTCTAACATGTCTATGGCAAGTGTACTCTTAAGGGGGTCCCTACTATCCCACCTCCTGGTATCCATGCCCTTGTGTGATCCCTGTCCTTTGAGTGTGGTAAGACCTATGACGCTTCTAATCAAAAGAATGTGACAAAAGTGACTGAATATACATGATTATGTATACATGAAATTTATATAAGATTGTAGCACCCATCTCGCTGGAGTCCTCTTCCCTTTGCTGTCCGTGAGGAGCCAAGTGGCCATATTGGGGAACCCCAGGTGGCAAAGAAGTACAGGCAGCCTTGAGGAGTTGAAGGTAGACTCTGGCTGGACAGCCACCTGAAAAATGAAACTCTTAGTCCTACATCCACAAGGAACTGAATACTGCCAACCACCACACGAGTAGGGAAGCAGATCCTTTCCCAGATGAGAACCCAGACCTGGTCGGTACCTTGATTGCAGCCTTGCAGAAGGCCAAGCTCAGCTAGCTGTATGGACTCCTGACCCAGAGAACTGTGAGATAATAAATGGGTGTAGTTTTAAGCTACTAAATTTGTGGTAATATTCTTACACAGCAATAGATAGCCAATACAATGTCTCAATGGAGCAAAACAAGATACAGTAATTAGAATATCTGTTCTGGTTAAATACTTGACATCTGGCAATTAGATGTATAAATTTACTTAAGCATTTTTTGTGTGTCCTACCAACATTGTTAAGGAAGTGGGAAATCTTGATTTTCAACAAGCAACTGGTTCATCACCTTTATTTTCTAATTCCTAAAGAAGGTGTCCTAGATAGAGGATACCAGATGGAATCCAACAGCTAGAGTAGGAAAACTCTGAAATAACAGAAATTATATTGAGTGTAACAAAGAACAATGAAAAATAAAAGGATTCTTAAAGGTTTTCTTGAGAGTGTTGGGGAAGGTGTCAGTGGTGTCTAAAGTGCCACAAACTGGTAGTATGCCATAATAAATAGTTCAGGATAAACATTGACGATTGCTTTTTACATTCAGATAGTTTAAAAATGTTTACTGGCAAAAAAAAATAAGCATTTTAAAATCTCCCAGTTTTATAACAGTATTAAATTGATCTGTTTTTATATATTTTACAGATCATTCTTATAATATTTTCCCATTTATTATTAGTGTTATTTTGCTATTTGTTTCGTATCTCATAAGATCTTCTTAAAAAGTCTATGACGTACCCATGTCATAAAAACACCTGTTTTTATCCTAATTTTGGTAAATGAGTACGCTAAGGCAAAAAGAGGTTAAATAATTTGCCCAAGAGCACAAAACTAGTGAATTTGAGGAGAAAGACTTCAAATTGTCCTTCCTCTATATCAGCGGTTCTCAGAGTGTAGTCTACAGAACACTTGAGGTCCCTGATCCCTATTAGGGAATATATGAAGTTAAAATTGTTTTTATAATAATGCTAAAATGTTATTTGTGTTTTTTTAGTGTATTGATGTTTACAGTGATGGTGCAAAACAGTGGTGGGAAAAACTGCTAGTGTCTTAGCATGAATCAAGGCATGGCACTAAAATGTGCTGGAAGTCATTGTGTTCTTCACTGCCACAAACTAACAGTTAAGAGGGAGGAAAAAAAGCCTATTTCAGTTAAGAATGTCGTCAATGAATCAATAAAAAAATTAATATTATTAAATCTCAAACCTTGAGTGCATGCCTTTTAATATTCTGTGTGACCAAATGGGTAGTACACACAGATCACCTCTGCTGCATACCAGAGTACTATGGTGGTTTCATAGAAAAGCAACTGTGCAGTTTGATTTGCAAGAGCAAGAAGTAGTTTTTCTGTGCGGCACAATTTTTACTAAAAGACAAACCATGGTTGTCCAAAGTTGAGTATTTGGCAGAAATTTTATCAAAAATGAATGAGCGAGTCTGTCACTTTAAGGAGAATAAGATTTATTCAATTCAAGTTTTCAAGAGAAACTTAGAATTTTGTACAACTTTTATTTGCCATTGTGAGCTTTCTAGTACTTGAAGATTTTTCTGGTGAGATTTGTGATAAGGCTTTGATGTTGCTTAATGAAATTTGCCAATATTTGGAAGATCTGCAGATACAATGAGCAATATTTTCCAGATAACCAAATATATATGTTAAAAATTCCATTTAACAAAATTCGTTGTGATATACACATCACAGGTCTGCTTCTCTGTGTGGATGTATACATATAGGGAAATGTAAAAAATCCATTCAAAGTAAAATAGACAAATGGATTTTAATGTAACAAAGCACAATATGTTTATTGATATGGTCTTTGCTAACCTTTAAAATGTTGGTCCAGTTTTGGTATAGTATCGAGTAGAATATTCATAATAATCCTTTTTCCTACTACACATATTGGTATGAAGCTGGATTTTATTCATATACTTCAACCCAAACAAATCACAAGGGACTAAATGAATAAACAGATATGAGAATCCAGCTGTCTTCTACTACTGTCTTTTATTGCTTCTACTGCTGTCTTCTACTAAGCAAATGTTTTACATTTTACAAGATTTTTTTAAATGTAGAACAATGCCACTTCTCATTATTGTGTTGTTTTGTAGGATAGTTATTTTTCATAAAAGCATTTATATTAATCTGTAATGTGTTTATAATCTTTAAATGGAATAATATACAGACATTTAAAAAATGTTTCTCAAAGTTTGTTTCTTGTACATTAAATATTGATATGTGTTCTAGTTTGTTAGCTGCTGGAATGCAACACACCAGAGATGGATTGGCTTTTAATAAAAGGGGATTTATTTTGTAAGTTCTTCAGAGGAAAGGCAGCTAACTTTCCACTGAGGTTCTTTCTTACGTGGAAGGCACAAGATGGTCTCTGCTGGTCTTCTCTCCAGGCCCCTGGGTTCCAACAACTTTCCCCGGGGTGACTTCTTTCTGCATCTCCAAAGGCCTGGGCGGAGCTGCGAGTGCTGAGATGAGGAATGCTGAGCTGCTTAGGCTGTGCTATGTTGCGCTGTCTCATTTAAGCACCAGCAAATTAAGTCAAACGTCCTTCACTGCAGCAGGCACGCCTCCTAGCCGACTGCAGGTGTAATCAGCAACAGATGAGGTTCACGTACCATTGGCTCATGTCCACAGGAACAGAAGTAGTTGCCTTCACCTGGCCAAGTTGACAACTGAATCCAACTACCACAATATGTATCAACCACATAAACTAAAGCTCTTTGAAGTTTTCAGTATTTAAGAGTGTAAATACATCCTGAGGTCAAAAAGTGCTTTTAGAGCTGATACTTTATACTGAGTTGTTTCTTGTACCTCCATGCCTATTCTGAAAATAAAATGAAATGTTATAAGAAGATTAACTTTGATAAAGCATAAGATTTTTTAAAGATGCACATTCCTTTCACTAATGATGATGATCCTGTTTCTACTTTATTCCAACTATTAACCTTGATTTTGCTGTCAGGACAGAAATCTTCTGAGCGCATTAAGAAATTAAATTACATACAATTATCACTTTCCTCCATCACCCACATTTCATTTTTATTAAATAGAATCCATAAAGTAGGCTTGACCTGACTATACATCAGCCAATGTGTATCACCATATACCTATATAATAAGTATATGATGAAATTTGTTTTATTTTCATGACTGAATTATTGTTAGGTCATTTGTAGACCTTTCTGGCGAGTTACATTCAATTTTTATGGTGTGAAACTGTAAACTGTTTTACTGACCAGTTTATGTAGGTTGCAATCAGACTTGCCATTGAAATGATTCCTTAGCCTTGCAGTCTGGCAGCAATATAAATTGGAGTTGTTAATTACTCCCCTTCTATCTTGTATAGTAGATTCTTGGGACCACAGCTCTAGGATGATATGTATCTTGTGTAGTATTATACTCAGCTACTAGTAGCAGTGGGTTCTCTGACTTGGACCGTTTAATAACCTAATGAATATGCTAAAATTGAGTACAGCAAACTTTATTACTTTAATCTTTGGCCTATATCCTAGGGTATTTCACTCTTTCTCCACACTTGAGCTAAATGCTTTCATCACGTGAAAATTATTATTGAAAATAGCATTTACTAATGAAAATATTACCTTCAGTGGTAGGAACAACTAATAGTGGTTTTATTCATAGACCTCGAGATCAATAGTGACCGTGTTGTTGCTGGACCTTTGTGGAAGCTGCCAGGATCCCTTTTCCCTCGGTGAATGCCTCTTGTTTTTTTAAGTCTCCCTCATAGGTAAATGAAGCTATATATTCATATAAAGACATATAAATTAGTTTCTGTAGGTTTACACAGAGCAAAGATGACATAAGCACAGTCTATTCCTTACTATCTCCCCGTTTGCACCATGTAGCACTTGTAATACCATCTATCTCTCTCTGAATATCTTATGGCTAAAGACAAGTTACACTCATGCACAGAAGACTCAGTTCAAGCTCACCTGCTCTCCAAAGGCTTTTCTCACTTTCCCTCTATCCTCACTCACTGAACCCTGGTCCAGGTTGAATCGAACATCCCCTCCTTCATGCCCTGACTATACGGATTTCTTTTGAATCAGCTCTAATAGTTACTGCACTTGTTACGGGCTAGTACTCTAAGCCTTTCCATGTAAGGAACCATGTCTCTACCATTTACTCATTCTACAGATGTGTAGACCCCCCCATAAATGTCAGGTGCAGTGTGCGGTAACCCAGATGACTGAGGTATTGGGTGGTAGTAATGCAAAGGGCCCAGCCTTCTAAAATTTAGGCGTGATCGTCCCCAATGTCAGCCTCATCAGGTCTATGGTAAAGGGCTTAACGAGAAAGGTCTGTTGAATGGCAGGATCCTTTTTATTCAAAGTCCTTTCTGGTATTTAATTTTCTTAGCTAGTAAAAATTTAGTGACCTTTTTATGCATAATTTTTTCTGTAAATTTACAACTTCTCTAATTAAAAAAAGGAAAAAAAATTAGTGATCCTCTTGCTCTTTGCACGTCTGACTTTTTTTTCCCCCTCTGATTTCAAGTTACCCTTTGTATCTAGAGTGAGGAAAGTTAATAAAAACATGCCTATATTTTCACTATGCCTAATAACAATGTAAAAATCCTTCTTCACACTTATTTCATTTGATTCTTATAGTATCACTGAGATGAGTAGGGATGACCCCAGTCTTGATTCGGCCCCAACACAGCCACATTTAGAAACACACCTGTACACCTACACATTTGAGCATGCTTTAACATCATTTTTTGAGATTTGTCAACCTGAAGTACAGAGAAGTGAAATAACTTTCCTAAGGTCTCTCAGCTAGGTTAGTAGTAGCCAAACTGCAGATCACTTGGTGTGAACATATGAAACTGCAAAAACAGTGGTCTCTTGGTGTATGCTAGGTATGTTTGACAAGGCTGTGGGTTTGACAAAACTTTTAATTCAACTGACCTGTTTTGAGTCTGTGGCTATAATTTTCCTTGGCAGATCCCAGATGATTCTCATGAGCAATTGCTCTTCTGAATGATTGTAGATTGACCTTCTAAGACACAGAGGATAAATAGTTTCCGTTCAAAATCTGAGCACACAGTTTTCTGATAGATCTCTTCCCAGCGGCTGAAATTGGTTTTAGATCTGTCAAATCTCAGTTAGGTCCAGGTTTTGGCTACAGACTTTCTGCATCTTTGAAGCTTTGAAAAGATTTTGTTTTTGTTTTTGTTTTTGTTTTTTAGTTATAGGCTAAAATAATGTATTTTTGATGAATCTGTACTGTGGTAGTTTGAATTCATGGGATATTAATTTATGTAGAAAAAGGTAGGTTACAATTGTATAAGTATAGACTCTAGTTTTGCCTCATGAACTAGGGGAGGCCGTATATAAGTGTGTGGCTATTTTTGTTACTAGATTTCCAGAATGTTTTGCTTTTTTGTTTTCTAGCTAGTTAAAAACCTCAGACTTAATCAGAGCTGGGATTTAAACCTGGCTTTTCTGATTTCTTTAGTCTGGTGCTCTTTTCACAACCCCCCCCCCCCCCGTAAGTTTTTGGCAGTTCCATCAATTTGCCATTTCTGTTGTTTTAATCACATATTTTATTGATGAAGAGCCTAAATTAGGGTAGAGTTTTGTAGCCAGGGCTGGTGAAGGAGAATAACAAGAACCGCAGCAGTTACTTTGTCTTTAGTCATCAGGAAATTAGTTATTATGGATCCCAGTGGTTGCTTCTTGGAAAATCTATGTGTCCTTTATTCATTCAACAAAAATTTAAGCACCTTGACACATTTTAGGCAGGTTACAGAATGGAGGGAAGAAACTACTCACACACAACTACAAGTTCTAGATGTACTAAGTCATGGATATAGGACTCAGAAGTGGCTACAAAGAGCAGTCAGAGATGTAGCACAGCATTTTTCTCACACCTTGTTTGCCTACAGGGGACACAGCTTCCCTAGACAATGTCCATGTGAGTCAAGTTTTGCCAGGGTTGAGAGAATAATATTCCACACCCTTTCATTTCCTGGATTTCATCACTGTTCCAGAAGAACTTTCACTTAGATGGTGTGCTTCATTTAAGGACATGTTCACAAGCATAGGGCCCTCCTGGGTCTTCATCCAGACTCAGTGACAGCAAGGCCAAATCCTTGAGAGAGAGTAAATAACAACATTCCCATGTGTCCCTGAATCATGTCTCTGTGGTCAGTTTTACAGTATTTCTAAAGTCCACCCTCTGCTGATTTTAATACATTTTTACCTGTGGGGGGGGGGGGGGTGTTCAATACTAAGTTTAGAAAAACTCCTTTTCTTCTGTGTACCTACTGGGTTCTAGGCACTCTGCTAAGGCTGAATGAATTGAGGCCCACAGAGATAAGTAACTTGCCAGAGGTCTTGCATATTAAGTAGTAGAACTGTGCTTCATTTCTACATCTTTCTGATTCCATTCAGCCAAGGATTTGGCTCAGCCAAGGAAAGGGTTTCTGGGGTCAGTGTTTTCCGAGTCCGTTTGACTTCCTGTAGTGAAATGCTATATCCGTTTTGGGGTGAATTAACCCATGGGGATGTTAAGCAGAATAGGCCTTCTTCTTATCAGAGGCCTATCCTTTGTTCCCTTTTTTTACAGATGCTTACCCCTCAAGAGATTAAGTGGCATTCTCTTCAGAGTCTTAGTGGCTTGTTAGTTATTTGCACTAAAAATTTTTCTTTAGTTCTTAGGGGTACTACATTCAACTCTAGATTACCTTGGTAACAGTTAATCCCCAACTGGGGCAATCTAAACGTCATTTACGTTTGAGAGATTGTCCCAAATTTACCTTCTTAATGACATTTCATATTATCCAGTGTTGAAATGTTGAAATGAATTTCTTGTCCTTCTCTTCGTCCTTCAAGCTTTATTGCCTTTGTGCACCCCTCCTTTCCGTCCAGAGTACAGACTTTCCCCATTAGCTGTTACAACATGAGTCAGTTGCACTTAAATTACTTTCTTGCAATAGTGCTGAGTAAAGTACTAATGAGGATGGCAACTAGAATGCAGTGTGGCTCCCAGGGTAGAAATATGTCCATTTTCTTTCTCTGACTGCCCCATAGCCAAAATTCAGTGCTTTTTCAAACCCCTGATGAGAGGACCCACTTCTTTTGTTTATGAAGCCCCTGTGCTATTTAAGGCAAAATATAGCTCCCAGATCTTAAATGATTTAACAGAGAAATACTAATCAGAGCTCATATACTACAAGGGACATATTAACCAGATTTGTACATCAGCAGAGTAGGCTAAATTTTCCTTTATGGCTTAATGTGGGAGCAACATGATAAACTAGGTTCTCTTGCACTGGCTCTGGACACTTAACTACTGCTTGGGCTAGCACAAATACTGTAATTAGCATCTAATGCTATTAAAGTTGAAAGATGATTAGAAAGTGAACGCATTTTTGTTGCTTCTCCATAAACAACCAAAGATCCAGAGGCACTGTAGAATCGTGACTTGTGTCAGAGTTCACTGAACAAATATTTTATACAATGATATCTGAGAGAGTTAGAGGTCATGTTAACCAAAATCATCTTAGATTTTTCCCTCCCTTCTTTCAATGCATTTATTTATTATCGGTCACCAGTTTGTGATCAGGGCTGTTGTCTTTTAATTAGCAATTACTGCAGAGAATCTCATAGCTGACCCAATGTAAAATTATAGTAATCATGGGAATAGATTTTGCAAGTTGGCTTCTAGGAGACTTCAAATTTTAATGTTTTGCTTTAGACTCTAGTACTTTTGCCTTCCTCTTTCCCAATTTCCAGTACTGTGCCCCTCTTTTTTTGATACCCTATGGCTGCTTAGTAGTTTGTGTAATGGGGACTGCAAGAAGAGTAGCCCTCTTTTACTTATCAGATACTTAAATCTTAACATAAATCAGTGTGAGGGGGAAAAAAATCAATGTTACTTCATGAAAATCAATGTGCTACTTTTTCCAAGGGGTTATTTCCATTTAAGCCTGATCTCTAATGGTAAAAAAAATGATTTTTGACTTGTTAAAGGAGTTCATGCATGGGGAAAGGAAGATAACTTGGGCTTATGTGGATTCTTTCCTTGATCTGAGAAATCATACCTTCATTTCAGAGTTGGTTTTATTCACAAAACTTTAATTTGCGTGTGTTTATCCCATCAAATATTTTATTCTGATGTTCACTTACCAGTTTTATTCACTTAACATTTTTATTGAGAATCCTCATTTAATTCATACCAGCCAAATAGGTCAATCATTCACCAGCATGACATTTTTCTCTGTTAATTTCAAGTCTCTCAGTCCTTTGAAAACCACTAAATGGAAGTGTCATTTTATTAAAATTTAATATCAACTTGGCCCTGAAATGTGAGCAGGCAGGCAGAATTATCATCAGGTGTAAATTGTAGTCTGGGTTTCAGGTGTGCATGATCTTTTTTGTCTTGTCAGGTGTATTAATGATTGTGTTGCACTGCCTTGAATGGAGGTTCTGAGAAAAATGGGTCTTAGAAAATTGAGACTATTTATAAGGGGAAAAAAAAAGTCTAAATCTACTATAGAGACGTAGATGAGGTTGTACATGATGGAAATACGGCTGATATGAATTGGTTGTATACTCTCTGCTAAGATCATATTTTACCTGAAACCCATATTGGTTTTTGGCATTTGGTCTGAAATCCAGGAGCTTAAATAAATAATAAACAGTGTTAAAAGAAGGGTAGGGGAGATACAAGTAATAAAGTACTATTTACTGCTACCAGGAGTCCTCATCATTTAGACACTTATTTTTCTTTGAGAGTATAGATGCATAAGCTGTGTTTTTCTGGTGTTTCCTGTTATTTCTAGTATTTATGAGTGTTTAATACATTTTTATCATAATATCCTAAATGGATTGAGATTTTCTTTGTGGGATGGTAGTATTACAGGCTTGGGAATCTGTAGAAAAATTAAGTGAGTCTTTTATGAGTCACTGTTTGGTCCTGTCTGAAGGCATCCTGATTTATGCATTCCATCAAGCTTACATCTGTGTGGCAGGGAGTAATTTTGCAGAGTGGTGAGAGTCAGGCTAGTGCTTATTATGTTAGACACATGGAGTGAGAAGAAGATGGAGTTCAGAGTTAGATGTGGATTCAAATAATGGTTCTACTACAATCTGGATAATGTCCATAATTCCACTTCCTTTACAGGGTTGATATGAGAATCAACTGTTCTTTAGACAGTGATATCGAATCCATGTGGATGGTAGAAAAACTGGGTTGGCTTACTCTTTTTGTGTATGTGTGTGGTTGGCCTACTCTTGATGGCAGTTATGGTTTGCATATTATCTAGTCCTGTCACAGTGTACCAATTTCCTCGCAGTTGTTGAGTTTAATTCAGCATTTTCCTAATGAGCATTTTTTGAGAATTGAATAGGATTGTGTTTCCCTGGGGGTAGGGGGTGGGCTTGCAGTTTAATCAGGGCTACAGGGGCCTAACGACTTGCTGAGCAATGTGTGGCAGGCACATGTTTGGCACTCAGAAGAGAGATTACCCCTTGGAGGAGGGAGCAATCAGGATGGATTTTATGAAAGAGTTGGCAGTTTAGAGGATCATGAAGAACAGGCAAGATTTTGATGGATAGAGTAAGGTATGAGAAATGGATAAAAGTATTAAAAATAAGGAAATAGACAAAATGTATTTTTCTTTTTTTTTATGGAGCAAAAATGTAACCAGAAGAAGGGCTTTGGAAGACACATTATCAATCTCCTGGAGATGGGCGAGGCAGAGATGACATAAACAGTAGTGTTCTTACTGGCATCAATTCTGAGCCCAAGTTTAGCATCTTTATTGAAGACATAGATGCTAATTACTTTATGGGTCACACAGAATTGTATGGGATATTGGTCCAGGGGTGTCAGGTCTAGAGGACAGGATTAGGCTTTAAAAGATTCTGCAAGTTAGAACCATGATCACAGTCATATAGAATGGAATTCAGTAGCAAGAAAAGGATTAGCTGTTGAATTCTCTATTAAAATAAACAAGCCCAGCCCCCGCTAATAATAGAGGGGGAAAAATTCATGGAGGCTTGACTTAGAAATAATCCAGCCTCCTATTATATGAGCACAGTCAGAACCAGGGACTTTAACTTTTACTAGGTTACAATAAAAATAGCCACCATCATTGAGAGTGTGTTCTCCTTTATTGTGACCAAAAAAACCAGTTAATTATTTAATATTTACTTTGTGCAAGGACTTAAGGCAGGTATTATCTTATACCTCCCAAATGTCTTGCAAAGTAGTTCTTTAGTTTCATTTTACAAATCAAGGAGCTACAGCTTTGGAAGGTGTTCTAGGTTGCTAGCTGCCGGAATGCAACACACCAGAGACAGATTGGCTTTTAATAAAAGGGGATTTATTTTGCTGGTTCTTCAGAGGAAAGGCAGCTAATTTTCCACTGAGGTTCTTTCTTACGTGGAAGGCACAAGATGGTCTCTGCTGGTCTTCTTTCCAGGCCCCTGGGTTCCAACAACTTTCCCCAGGGTGACTTCTTTCTGTATCTCCAAAGGCCTGGGCTGAGCTGCTAGTGCTGAGATGAGGAATGCCGAGTTGCTTAGGCTGTGCTACATTGCATTCTCTCATTAAGCACCAGCCAATTAAGTCAAATGTCACTCATTGCAGCAGACACACCTCCTAGCTGACTGCAGATGTAATTAGCAACAGATGAGGTTCACGTAGCATTGGCTTATGTCCACAGCAACAAACCTAGGTATGTTCACCTGGCCAAATTGACAACTGAATCTAATTAACACAGAAGATTTCATAACTCTTCACTTAGGAAGGGCCTAAGTGAAAAAAACATAGTTTCTACCTGGCTGACCCGAAAATCCATGTTTGCCTCACTTCAGCATGTTGTCTTCCACAAAAAAATACAAATATTTGCAAATAAGTGTAGAAAATCAAATCTGAAAAATGATGTGTGCAGTGTTGCCATTTACTTGAAACTTGAAAATATCCAAAAACCACCTAATTTTTATGGATTCTAATATACAGTAGTAGTATCAAGTGAGCATGGGAATGGTAAACACCAAATTAAGGATAATGGCTGTTCTGGAAAGTGAAGGTGAATTTTAGCTGTAATTTTTTTTTCTTTTAAAAAAATGAATGAAAGAAAAGAGAAAAGTCTGAGGGGAAAATGGGAGAATGTTACAATTTCTTAAAACTGGGTCATGGACATTCATATTATTTTTCATACTCTCTGTTTGAAACATTTCAAAAACTTAAAAATAAGAAGAAAATCCAGCCTAAATTACCATGTAGAAAGCTTTAGTAGCACGTGCATTGGAAGGAGGAAGAACTTGACATTCATGCCCCTCTAAAGTTCCTCTGGGCCAGCTATAAAACTCCACAGTTCTCTGATGACCAAGTCCCCACCAGCTTGACATCTTTATAGCTTTATAAATCTAAGATACAGAATGATGCTGGGAAAATTCTTTTACCTATCTTGTTTCTCTCAGTTTTTAGGTTACTGAATGAAAGTGGGATCTTGGAGTTTTAGACTGCATTCAGATACAGGTACAGATATTTTATCAAGAACCTGGGCTCTGAAGTCAATCCCACATAGGTTTGAATCCCAGCCTTGCCACTTGTTAACTGAGGCCTAGCTCTAGCTCTAAACCTCTTTGAATCATTACTTCTTCATCTGTAGGATGAGGATAATAAGATTATTGTGGGGGTTAGAGGAAATGTAGAGTTGAGCACATAATAGGGTCTCGTGGTAGGTTATTTCATTTTGCCTCTGAGGCACTATACAAATGTTAATTCCATGCAATTCTATGTCCTAAATATTTCTCATAACTTTTCTTGTCTCCCTAATTCCAGGGTCATCACCCTAGTTCAGTCTACATTAATCTCTCACCAGACTTGTTAAACGGCCTCCTAATCAATCTTGATCTTTCAATGTCCACCCTGGCTCCTCTTCAGTTTTTGTTTTACTTCCCGATAGTGACTGTGCCCTTTCCTTGCTTATTCCAGCCTTTCAGTGCTCCCTCTTGAAAACTGTTTGGGGCTACCCCTGTCATCCTCTTTCATCTTTGTTCTCACCACTCTTCACTGCATTCAGTGCTTCCCCCATATTAAGGTTTTTCACAAGTAACTTGAAAGTTCCATGTACCTTCTTGCCTCTCTCTCTTGCTCTTTGACCTCCTCCCTGTGCATTTTACTCCCACTTCACTTTTCTAATTCTTATTAATTCTTCAGGCACCCTGACCCTTTGACAAGGTTAAGTCTTCTTGCTGTGTTGCGCTTCCCCAGTCTTCAAGCATTGTACCATAATTTCTTGTTTGAAGTCTGTACTTTACTCCAGTCCTACACACTTCATAAAAGCAGAATGCATCACAGTCATTGTTACAACCTCAGAGCCTAGCTGGCAGATAATAGGTGCTCAGTAACTATTGGTTGGTTAGTTGAGTAAATGAATGAATTTTGAGACTGATAAAATCCTGATCCTAGGCTTACTCACTGTGAGCCCCTGGCTAAATGACCCAGTTGTCCCTCTGTTTTCCTGCCTTTGAGGTGAGGTAACACAATCTACGTTTACTGTGCTGTGAGTGCAAATGAGTCAATGTAGGTAAATTGCCTAGCACATAGTGGATGCTTAATGAATCCTATTTTTCCTTCATAAATGGATTCCAAAAGAATAAAAATTTTTCGAGAAGTGTAATTGTGCTTTTTAAAGATGAAAACAAAAACTAATACTTATTTAGATAGTAACACAATATAACTCTATCTGTGAATCAAGGAGATCAATCTTTGAGACCCTATTCTCAGCTGCTGATCTTAGCAGAGGTTTGTAATTTTTCTCCTGTGGAGCTGTGGCCCTAAGGACATTTCCAGCCTTCTAATCAGCCAATCTGTTTCTGCTGCTCCTTATTTGCTAGTTAGAGAAGAGTGCTTAAAGCTGCATTCCTATACTTTTGCCACCCATTTTGTGTCCTCCTGGGGCTCTTAAGTTCCTAAAGGAGTTGCCTTCCTGGCCTTCCAGTTCCAAACCATACCTTCCCAGCCCTATCTGAGCTCTGAGGAATTTGAAATGCCTTGTAAAGGGAAGCCAGGTATGATCCATTTGATCCTAATTCATTCACTCAGGATTCCTCTTTTTAATTCAGAGGTGATAAAACTAGGATTTTTTTAAAGGCAAACAAAACATTTTTAAGCTGTAACTTAATTCAAAAGGGCAAACAAAATGACATTTCATTTCCTATCTGCATGAACTATTAACATTTTGTTCTGTTTTTTATTTAGTCTTTGTGCTTGCCTTCAAAAATAAAGTTCAGTTTATTTTCACTTTTCTAAAACAATACATATTGGTAGAAAATATATAGGAAACAACAAAGGGCAGCTATAGTTTCACTCAAAGATGATTACTGTTAATGATTTTGTATATTTTATTTCTGCCATTTTAAAACTGAAAAGTATATAACTAATACAAGGAAGGTTTCTAATGGTGAATCTTTATAAACATTACAGGTAAGGTAATGCTCCTCTTCATACCCCTCACCCCAGCTAGAGTAACACTTTTGTCCATTTAGTGTATATCTCTCTCAATTAGAGGTGGGGGTGGGGGGTTGTTACTGGCATCTAGTCCGTAGAGGTCAGAAATATATTGCTAAGCATTCAAAAATGCACAAGACAACCCTCACGATAAAGAATTATATAATTTGATTTTATGCTTTTAAAATGTAAGTTGTGTCATACTTTACATATTATTCTGCTTCTTGCTGTTTGCTCTTAATATGCCTTAGAGATATTTCCAACTCAGTTCACATACCTTATTTCTTCTGTGCTTAGTGTTTTTTTTTTTTTTTTTTTTTTTTTTTTTTTTTTTTTAAAGAGAGAGGGAGGAAGGGAAGGAAAGACAGAGAGAGAAGGAAGGAAGGAAGGAAGAAAGGGAAACATCTTTAAACATTTTCTTGTTTTTTTTTATTGTTTGTTTGTTTGTTTTTTACATGGGCTGGGGCCGGGAATCGAACCGAGGTCCTCCGGCATGGCAGGCAAGCACTTTGCCCGCTGAGCCACCGCGGCCCGCCCTGTGCTTAGTGTTTTATAATATGATTTTGCCATAGTTTAATCAGTTTCCTAAGTGATAGTTTAAGCCATTTTATATATATATATATATATATCCTGATATTTAGAGATAAGAACAAAGCTGATCAGGTTGGGGTTAAAGTAATTCAGAACACGGAGTAAAGAAGAGAATGTCTATATTTTAGAACCACACATACTTTTTGAAACCAAAGGAAAAAAAGGTTTATTTGGTCTGGAACCTAAATTTTCTGTAGCGCATAATCTAACTCAACATATCTGGATAGCTCATTTGAACAACTGAAACACAGGGAGCCCAGAATAAGAGAGAGGTCCTTTAATCCTGTATAGCTTAATGTAATGCCTGGCTGCTTCCTAGAGTATATTAAGCAGGTAATCACAAAGTATTTGCAATGTCCCTTGAGGGATGGGAGAAAAAATATGGAACTATTTCAAACTTTAGGGATACCCAAATCAATAGTCCATACCCTTGATCTTGAGGCTTACTCTTGGGAAGCTTATGTAGGTAGCGGAGAAGCTTAGCCTACCTATAGGCATGCCTGAGAGTTACTTCTGGAGGACCTCTTTTGTTGCTCACATGTGGTCTCACTCTCTCTAAGCCCAACTCTGCAAGTTGATCAAACCCTACATGGGACATGACATCCTGGGGTGAAAGTCTCCCTGGCGATGTGAGAGATGACCCCCAGGGATGAATCTGACCCTGGCACTGTGGGATCAACAATTCCATCCTGACCAAAAGGGCGAAAAGAGGTATAACTAATAAAGTATCAGTGACAGAGAGAGTTCAGATAGAGTCGCGAGACTACTCTGGAGGATGCTCTTACACAAGCTTCAGTTAGACGTTGCTACCTATCATAACTTGCCAAACCCCAACCAGGACCATTCCAACCAATCCTAAAGAACACCTAGGGCAATATATACGATTCCACAAGGGTGCTATGCACTAGAGTAACTTTCCAGAGACCTATGGCCTCCAGATGGATCCTGAAACCTAGAGGGCCCAACCTCTCCAGAGCATCATATAGTTCCATCTCCCTACCCCATATTAGTGACAGCCCCTTCCAACATGGAAAAGTTAGAATGGCCATAGCCCAAACACCCCTAAAGAGAGGGATAGAAAGATCAGAGATGATGGTGGAGTTATACAGAGAATATTCATTAACAAATAAATATGATTGCTGAATCTTTAAATTGATATCACTTTTTGTCTCCAGTATCTTTAGAGCAGCTAGAAATAAAAACCTAAAACTGTGGAATTGTAACCCATGTCAAACTCTGAAATATGTTCTGCAGCTAATTGTGGTGCTGTGCTTTGAAACGTATTGCTTTTTTTGTATGTATGTTATTTTTCACAAAAAAAAGAAAGAAAAAAGTCAATTATGGTGATGAAAAATATTTAAGCCTTCTAGCGTCCTTTATTCTGGAGCAGCAGAAGGAAAATTCTGAGAGGATCGCGTGGTAGCTCATGGCTTACTCGGGGATCTGTCCTGTAACTACTTGTTGAAGAGTGCTTTGAAAACTATTGCTTTTTTCTGTCTTTGCTTTGTATGTCTATTATATTATACCGTTAAAAAGTTAAAGAAAAATGATCATTTAGGCCATTTATAATTTTTTTTGCCTTGATACATATTTCTTTGTGTATATTTCTCTAGAGGACATATTTAGAAGTAGAATTTCTTCTGGGTTGCAAGCAGTTCCTATTTCTAGGAATATACAAAAAATTGAGGTTGCATTGTATCCACAATGTATTATACCATTCTTTTTACTTAACATTTTATCATGACTGTGGCAGAGACTGAACTTGGTTTACCAAATTGTTTTCTTTCTGGACTCACAACAAGACTACATTTCCCAGCCTCCTTTGTAGCCAGTTGTGGCAGGTGACTCAATTCTGGACAATGGAAAGCATGTGGAAGTGATTTTTGCTACTTCTAGGCCTAGCCCATTACAAACTCCCACTCATGATTCTGCAGTGCTTTTTCCTCTGCCATATGGACACTGACACTATGGATAACTTTGGAAGTCACATAGTGAAAAATGGCAGAGCTGTCAGCAGCTTAGTTCTCTGAATGCCTGAGTGGAACAGGGCCCCATTCCCACCCCGTTCTACTCCTGCCAATCTGGTACCACCTTGGAATGTTTTGTGAGAAAGAGATTAACTTTGTGTATATTAAGTCAGTGAAATATTGGTGTTTGTTCCAGCAGCTAGCAGTAACTTACTTGAGTGAGCATTTTTTCATTTCATTAAATATGTTTTAAAAATGCTACTTTAAATAACTATATATTTCATAATATGATTGTGCCATAATTTATTTAACTATTCTGCTATTACAGAGCATATAGCACATTTATAATTTTTCCTGTAATGTGATAACTTTTATACAAAGATCTTCAACTTTCTCATTATTTTGTTGGTATAGGTTAGTGTTTCTCAACTGGGAAAGATCTCCTCCCCAAGAAACATTTAGTAAAGTTTGGAGACATTTCTAGTTATTATGGCATGGTGGGAGTGATGAGAATGGTGGGTGGCTGCTATTGGCATCTAGAGGGTAGAGCAGGGATACTGCTAAGGGTCTTGCAAGACCCCGGACACGCCCTTCCCCACCCCCACCACGAAGAATTATCCAGACCAAGATGTCAATAATGCCAGAGTTAAAATTCTTGGTTTTGAATCTAGAAGGAAAATTATTAGATTAAAGGACATTTTTAAAACTTTTAGTCTTCTCTGTAAAAGTGATTTCTGGAAAGTCTTCACCAGTTTATATTCCTTTTAGAGAATGAGAGTACCCACCACACCTCAATGAGTGTACCCACTCTGTATGAGAGGATCCACCACACCTCATTCTCATCAATACAGATTATTATTTTTTAACAGCTTGCTACTTGAAAGGTGAAGTGGATTCTTGTTTTATTTTATATTCCCTTAATTATTAATGAGGATGAAATTTTGCATATAATTGATTGGTTTTTAACATTCTGTTGATAAATTGTATATTCTTCTTCCTTATTCTTCTCCCCGGCTCTTATTTGTGGCAGTTTTTTTTTCTGGAAATTTATTGCCATTCAGTTTCCTTTATGAATCTTGCCATGATTTTGATATAGTCTATATCTTTTGATTTTGTTTGTTGTGATTTCTATTGTTTTTAGGTGTAGAAAGTCCTTACTCATGCTGAGATTAATCACCTATATTTGCTTCTAGTTTTGTGTGTTTTTATTTGTTTCTCATTTTTACCCATGTGATATTTATTTTGAAGCACTGTGTACTTTTAACCAGTTATTGCAGTTCCATTTATTTATTTCTGCATCTTTTATCTCTCCATTGATCTTATAATGAGAATTTTATAAGGAACCTTTAGCATAATTTGAAACGAATAAATCCTGCATGTAAACATGTTACTTTATTATTAAAAATTTAACACAAATATGCCTGGAGGATTGGGCATGTTTTGGAATCACATTGTGAAAATCATTTCTTGCCAGGCTTAGGGGTTGGATTAGTATGCACTGGGAAGTTATCAAAGTTTTTTAAGCAAAGGGATGGCAAAATGAGATTCAGGCTTGAGGAACATGAAAGAATAATAGGATGGAGAAGTTAGAGGCTGGATGACCAGTTACAGAGCTGTTAGAGTAATGCAGGTGAGAGAGAAAGTTGCTCAGAGTGGGGAAGTTTGAACATAAGGGTAGAGGTCTCATATGCCAGTGCCCACAGGAGCTAGGCAAAAGAGTAGGGTGTAAATTTAGATGTGGGCAGTGGTGGATTCTACGGGCAACTTGAAATGCATGCATACATTCTATGGGCAACTTGAAATGCATGCATACAGGACAGCCACTTTTCAGTTAGGTGATTTTTCCTACCTGGGAATGTGGGCCAGTGCTTATGAGATTTGTTTGTTTGTTTTGGAGGAAAGTTGGAAACCTGGCTTTTTATGTGAAATTTCCCAATTAAAAAAACGGTTCTTGAACCAAATAAAACATGCTTGCCAGCCATCACTTGCTACAGTCAACACACCTTAGAGGTAGATTCAGTAAAACTTGCCCTCATTAGGTATGGGGGAAAAAAGTAGATTTAGAGGAGTTGAAACACTATCAGAGAAAGTGATATGATCTAGTGGCATGAGACAGCATACTATATAGCAAAGGATCTTGAGGTGGAATGGCTGGACTAAAATCCTAGCACTGAGACTTACTAATTAGGTGGCCTTGGGCAAATAAGTTAACCTCTCTATGCCTCAGTTTCCTCACCTGTAAAATGGGGATAATAGTATCTCACAGGCTTGTTGCGAAAATTAAATATGTTAATACATGGAAAACATTTAGTGCCTGACACAAAGGGCTCCCTCGGCAGGGAAAAAGCTATTGTTTTAAGTAATATTAGAATTTGAGTGTTAAATTTGTATTAAGGACTTCCGGGTCAAGACAGCAGCTTAAAAACGTGCACATTTTAGTTCGTCCTCCAGAACAACTACTAAATAACCAGAAACAGTACAGAACATCTCCCGGAGCCACGATAGTGACCAGACACACAGCATACCCCAGTCTGGACCAGCTGGACCTGCTGCGAGCACCCCCCAGACCCGTGAGCTCCCAAAGCTGCGGCGGCCAACGCCCCTCCCCCACAGGCCGCTTCCCAGAGGGGAAAGGAAAGGACTTTACCAGCAGCAGGGACTGGGTACAATCAAACACCAATTGTGGAACTAATTAACAAATTCTGACTACTAAAAATAGGCCCCCAGCTTAGGTGAACCTGATCAAAGCAGAGGTTCTTCATTTTTGCCCCAGCACCAAGGGGGCAGGACTGATAGAAAAAGGGGGGGAAAAAAAAAAGAAGGAAACAGAGGTTTTTGTGGCTGTGTATCTACAAAGGCTTGACTGCCTCTGGATACAGCAGCAGGACTTTTCAGGCTGCATCTGCCCCAGGTAAAGGCAGAAGTGAGCTCTTTTGGGGGCTTATCTGGAGCTTGTGCCTTCCCCAGGGGAGGGGTGAAGCCACACCCAGGTGGAATCCTTCCATCAAGGAATTCAGACACTAGGGCTTGGTAATTTGAAGCCATTAAAACCAGACTACAACCTCTCCTCTGTCTCCACCATGCCCCCAGCAGGGAGAGTCCACCAAAGTTAAAGGTACCACATCATCTTATGCTGGTGAGACCTGCAGTCAGACAAGTGCCACATGATGGGCAGGATAAGAAAAACAGAGTCCAGAGATTTCACAGGAAAGTCTTTCAACTTGCTGGGTCTCACCCTCAGGGAAAACCGACGCAGGTGACTCTTTCTTCCTGATAGGAGGCCAGTTTCATCTGGGAAAATCTGGCTGGGGTCTATAATATCTAAGTAGACCCTCCTAAGTGTGTGTGGGGGGAAAGGCACCACACAAGCAGGGCAAGAAACAAGAAAACAAGAACTGAAAAATTCTCCTCTGTTAAACAAAACTTAAGCTAAAGGTCCAAATAAAGCTGAACGGAATGTCAAAGAACAGATAGACAACAAATTCATCCAGCAAGAAAACCCTAGAAAAAAGAAGTGAAAGCAATCTCCAGAATAAACTAATTAAAGTAATTAAATGCCTAGACACCAGCAAAAAATAATAAATCACACTAGGAAAATTGAAGATATGGCCCAGTCAAAGGAACAAACCAACAATTCAAATGATGTAAGGAGCTGAAACAGTTAATTCAGAATGTATGAACAGACATGGAAAACCTCATCAAAAACCAAATCAATGAATTGAGGGAGGATATAAAGAAGGCAAGGAAAGAACAAAAAGAAGAAACTGAAAGTCTGAAAAAAAATCACAGAACTTATGGGAATGAAAGACACAGTAGAAGAGATGAAAAAAACAATGGAAACCTACAATGGTAGATTTCGAGAAACAGAACATAGGATTTCTGAACTGGAGGACAGAACATCTGAAATCTGACAAGAAACAGAAACTATAGGGAAAAAAAATGGAAAAATATGAGCAGGGACTGAGGGAATTGAAAGACAATATGAAGCGCACAAATATACATGTTGTGGGTGTCCCAGAAGGAGAAGAGAAGGGAAAAGGAGGAAAAAAACTAATGGAAGAAATTATCACTGAAAATTTCCCAACTCTTATGAAAGGCCTAAAATTACAGATCCAAGAAGTGCAGCGTACCCCAAAGAGAACAGATCCAAACAGACATACTCCAAGACATTTAATAATCAGAATGTCAGAGGTCAAAGAGAAAGAGAGAATCTTGAAAGCAGCAAGAGAAAAGCAAGCCATCACATACAAGGGAAGCCCAATAAGACTATGTGCAGCTCTCTCAGCAGAAACCATGGAGGCGAGAAGACAGTGGGATAATATATTTAAATTATTAAAAAAGAAAAACTGCCAACCAAGAATTCTATATCCAGCAAAACTGTCCTTCAAAAATGAGGGAGAAATTAAAACATTTTCAGACAAAAAATCACTGAGAGAATTTGTGACCAAGAGACCAGCTCTGCAAGAAATACTAATGGGAACACTAGAGACAGATACGAAGACAGAAGAGAGAGGTGTGGAGAAGAGTGTAGAAAGGAAGACTATGAGTAAAGGTAAAAAGAAGGAAAATTAGATATGACATATAAAATCCAGAAGGCAAAATAGTAGAAGAAAGTACTACCCATGCAGTAATAACACTGAATGTTAATGGATTAAACTCTCCAATCAAAAGACATAGTCTGGCAGAATGGATTAAAAAACAGGACCCATCTATATGCTGTCTCTACTCAAAGGACACGAGGCCAAGGACACAAATGGACATTTACACACCAATGTTTATAGCAGCATTATTAACAATTACCAAGAGATGGAAACAGCCAAAATGACCATCAGCCGACAGTTGACTAAACAAACTGTGACATTTACATAAGATGTACTATTATGCAGCTGTAAGAGAGAATAAAGTTATGAAGTATGTAACAACATGAATGGACCTTAAGGACATTATGCTGAGTGTGATTAGCCAGAAACAAAAGGACAAATACTGTATGGTCTCACTGATATGAACTGACATTAGTGAATAAACTTGGAATATTTCCTTGGTAACAGAGACCATCAGGAGATAGAAATAGGGTAAGATATTGGGTAATTGGAGCTGAAGGGATACAGATTGTGCAACAGGACTGAATATAAAAATTCAGAAATGGACAGCACAATACTACCTAACTGTAATGTAATTATGTTAAAACACTGAATGAAGCTGCATATGAGAATGATAGAGGGAGGAGGTCTGGGGCATAAATGAAATCACAAAGAAAGATAGACGATAAAAATTGAGATGGTGTAATCTAGGAATGCCTAGTGTGTATAATGATAGTGACTAAATGTAAAAATTTAAAAAAATGTTTTTGCGTGAGGAAGAACAAAAGAATGTCATTACTGCAGTGTGCTGAAAATAGATGGTACTTGATATTTTAAAATTTCAACTAATGTGTGAGACTAAAGCAAAAAAAATGTTTATTTGGTACAAATCTATACTTTGACTAGTGCATCTCCTAATATAACTTTATGTAGATAGTTGATTGAACACCTTAAGTACATGGAACTTTGTATAGGACATGAGATTTTGTTGGTTTGTCCAGGTGATGCCCTGATGAATCCCAGAGTGATTTGATCAGTGAGTGGAAAAGTATTTGCAAAGTCCCCTTCGGGGAATAGTGAGAACGGGGGAAAACTCAACTTTCCCAAGTTTAATTCTTGATATTCTCACAAGCAGTGTGGACAACCAAAGCTATAGGCTGAGCCCCCAGGCTTGGGGTTTGTTCATATGAAACTTAACCCCACAGGGGATAGGTCAAGCCTACTTAAAATTAAGCCTAAGAGTCACCCCCAAGAGAACCTCTTTTGTTGCTCAGATGTGGCCTCTCTCTCCAGCTAACACAGCAAGCAGACTCGCCACCCTCCCCCTGTCTACATGGGACATGACTACCAGGGGTGTGTATCTTCCTGGCAGCGTGGGACAGAAATCCCAGAATGAGCTGTTTCAGCATCAAGGGATTGAGAAAAACTCTAGAATGAGCTGAGACCCAGCATCAAGGGATTGAGAAAACCGTCTCAACCAAAAGGGGGAAGAGTGAAATGAGACATAGTGTCAATGGCTGAGAGATTCCTAACAGAGTAGAGAGGTTATCCTGGATGTTATTCTTATACATTAAGTAGATATCACCTTGTTATCCAAGATGTAATGGAGAAGCTGAAGGGAACTGCCTGAAAATGTAGAGCTGTGTTCCAGTAGCCATGTTTCTTGATGATGATTGTCTAATGATATAGCTTTCACAATGTGACTGTGTGATTGTGAAAACCTTGGGTCTGATGCTCCTTTTATCTACGTTGTCAACAGATGAGAGGAACCTATGGAATAAAAATAAATAGTAGGGAGAACAAATGTTAAAATAGATTTAGTTTGAAATGCTAGTGATCAGTGAAAGGGATCAGTAAGGGGTATGGCCTGTAAAATTTTTTTTCTTGTTTGTTATATTTTTCTATTGTCTTTTTATTTCTTTTTCTGAATTGATGCTAATGTTATGGGAAATGATCATGATGATGAATATGCAACTATGTGATGATATTGTGAATTGCTGAGTGTATGTGTTGGCAATGTTTGTTTCTTGTAATTTTTTTTAATTAATAAAAAATTAAAATGCAAAAAAAAATTTGTATTAAGTACTATGAGAGTGAGCACTACATTTCAGGAACAGATTGGGTTTGACTCTAAACTTTGATACTTTCAGCTACATAACCATGGGCACATATCTCCCTTTGCCTCAAAAGAAAAATGGGGAATAATAATGCCTTCCTAATTCTGTAGTTGCAATTAGAGTTACTGCTTATAAAGTGCCCAGCACAGTGGTCTAGTAGTAACTAGACTTGTTTAATTCTCTTGAAACTACTTAGGCTTCTTAATAAGAAAAGCAAAGCTGAGTGCTACATCCAGTTAATTTACGTAGTTAAGATGACACTCCATTTTTTCCCCTCATCTAAAATTCTTCCCTTGCCTCAGCCCTTCATCAACCATATTCTTTGTGGTTAAAGAGGTTACAACTTCAGCTCATGTGTAGGAAGAAGTTACCATCCCAGCTCTCTGTCCTCTTAAATTGGTCCCTCTTCTCCATTCCTTCTCTGGTCCTTGCCAGACTTTTGTCAGTCATCTCCTAACCCATCTCCCTGCTCTGGACATACCCCCACCACAGGCCATCCTTCCACTTGCCCAGTGCTCTTTTTGTATCGAGACAACAGAATTAGCTATTACTTTGGTGTTCTTATTATTGTTTTTCTTGCTTTTCTATGTACCAGTCACTAATTTCACACTTTCCAACTGAACTATAAAACTCCTTTCTAGAGTGTTAAACCTATCAGGTAACCTATACATTTTATTGTATTTTATTTTACTCTGGAGAAATTTTTCCTACAGGTCTTTGTGTCCTGCTCTAAACTTGACTAGTTGTTCTCTAGGCCCCCTACACAGTTTCCATTTTAAGACTTCCCGTACCTGTGATCCCTAGAATTCCCTTTGCCCCTTTCTTGTACTGTAGCCTCTTTTTCTTGGATTACATCTTCTTTTTGGTTTATACCCTTATGTTGCTGGAGTATCTCCATTAGTACCCTGAGAAAAGGTGCAGAATAGATTAAGTTTGAGAGACTTTGCATATCTCAGCATTCTTTAACTCTACTCTCAATTTTCGTTCATAGTTTGGCTAGGAATAGAATTTTAGAATGGAGTGCTATCTTCCCAGAATTTTGACAGTATTCAGTCTGTCAAAGCCTTAAGCTTTCCATTGCTTTTGAGAAGCCCAATATCTCTCTGACTCCTTTATTTCTAATTATTTGTATATGGCCAGATTTTTCTTTCTGGAATATTTGTAGATCTTTTCTTTATTCCTGATGCTCTGAAATTTCTCAGTGGAACATTCTCCCCCTACTGAATTAAGCATTTTGAATCTAAAGTCTCATCTGTTTAATTCTGAGAAATTTTCTTGTTTTAGATTTTTGATAATTTCTACCTCTCCATTTTCTTTGTTTCTAGAACTTTTATTAATTAGATGTTGTGCTTCCTGGATTAAATCTTTAATTTTATTACCCATCTCTTTTTCTATTTCTTTGTGTTTTTTATCCTACTTCCTAGGAAGTAATATTCTTCTATTTGTACTACTTCAAGTTCTGTTTCATGCTGTCATTTAAAATTTTAAGACTTGTCTTCTTATCTGAATGTTTATTTTGCGTGTACCCTGTTCTTGGTTCATAGCTTCAATATGTTTATTTTGTCTCTCTGAAGACTTTATCGTTTTTTGAAAGTCATTTTGTTACTGTTTCTCCTTTCATTGTTCCTGTGGAGTTCCTTTTAGCTGTTTGTTTGGGTTGCTGTCTTAAAAGTTAGAGATTTCCTCAAATGATAATCTTTCACTGGTAATCTTTGACTAACTGCTTATTTTAGGAGTTAGTCACTAACCACAGTTCAGCCTCTGTATGGTTGTGTAGGTGTTTTCCACAGATATGTTTTAATGTGGGTTGAAAAGATAGTAATTTTTTTTATTTGGGGGAATTGTATATGCACATCTTTTCTTTAGGCCAATTTCCCCAGAAATATCCAGTGTTCTTCCAGAAGATATTCATGCAGCTCCCGACATCCTGAGAACTGAGTGGAGCAAAGAGGCTTCTACTGAGAAGAGAGAGGTGCTGGTTGATGAGAACCTCACCATTCAGAATGCAGACTTTCACTGGTCTTCTGTTTCTCTTATTATTTTATCTCTTCATGTCTGCAGACATCTTCAGAAAGTATGCTTCCATCTTTTGCCAGATTGGGGGAGCAGATCTAAGGTCTAATCGCTTCTTATACTAGCTTATATCCCGCCCTCTGTTTTCAGCCTTACCTCCTTTCCCCCAGAACTTAAGAAGCCCTTAGTGCCTCTCAGTTCCTATGCCTTTCCAGGGTTCTGCAGTTGGACTTGGCTTGCTTCCTATTAGTCCCCCTCCTTGGGGTAGTTTGGTTTCCATTTGGCCTGTTCTGACTAAATCAGTTACCATTCATCCATCTGCTTTTCCATCATCCAAAATTTTGTGGCTCTCATCTGCTGTCATCTTTCTCAGTCTTTTTTTGTTTTTATGGGCTTATACCTTTTTATGATTACTATTCTTTTACTGTTGTTTTATTGGGATTTCTGGCAGAAGTTGAGAAATGTGGGGGTTTCATTGTCCTATTTACCTGGAACTGTATTGTACTTTTTTCTATTCCCTCTCTTCCTTCTAGGCTAGGACTGACTCTGGGGCAGATACCTTGTCTCGTTCATTTTTGTGTTCCCAGAGCCTAGCAGATAGTAGATACTCAAATGATTGTTAAATAAATAAGTGAATAAATAAACTATAGATATTCTTAGCTAGTTTAGCAAATCATTCATTATCTTGTTGTTCTTGAAGCAAAGTGCCTACGATGCTACCTCAAATTCTGCCATTGTGGGGAGGCCAGTCTCCTTTGAATGCAGGTGGTATTCACAGTATGCACGAGGCACTTTTAGTTCCCAGTGGGCATTGTTATGAGGAAGGTTTTATTAAGTATCCAGTGATGAATATATCTCCCAGACTCTTATTACCAACCCCCTGAAGCACATCCTTGATGACTCCAGCTGACTTAATCACCACATTGCTCTCAAGTATCCAATGCGCATTTAATGCCCTACTCTGGTTTTGCCCCTCATGGCACCCATGAGAAGCGTAAGGACCACTATTTATCTTGTTGGAAAGAAGATAAAAACCCATGGGGAAATATAACCCTCTGGGGCACATCTGGAATATGCTGTAGCCCCCGGCAAACTCCTTACTGGAGCCTTGAGTGTATAGACTGTATATAGTAGCCTCTGTCTTTTATCACTGGTTTAGCAAGTTTAATTTTGTTACATCAAAATTAATACCAGAATACCTCAGTTGTCTTTTTGACAACTCATCAAATGGAAATTAAGTTTCCTTGTTTCTTTTCAACGAAATTCAAGTATCACATTTTAACATTTATGAAAAACTATTTCTGATATATTAATATTTTAGTACTGGTATTTTTCATTTCTTTCCATTCTTTATTTTGCATCCCTTTTATACCTAAGAGGTTAACAGTAGCCTCTTACCCTCCCTTGCTGACTTTTCTCTCTTCCCACCTATTTTTCTTAGATTCCAGCCACATACACAAACATTGAAAGAAGTCACTACCAGTAGGGTAATCTTAAAAATTGGGAAACAAAACTTATTTATCCCCCTGCCCCTGTTTTTCCCTCCATTTTCTTCCTTTCCCTTCTTTTGAACCATAAAAGTAAGTAAAATAAGCTTTCAAAATAATCAGATATAATACAGCAAGTGCTTTGGTATGGGGAAAAAGGAAAAATGTGTTGCTACTTTCTTGGGAAGAAGCCAGAGCTGGAATAGACTATATCCCACCCCCATCTGGAATTGGGCATCATCGCCAGTGTCATCACTCACAGCCTCACCTTCTCCCTCTGACCGCTTTCTCTCTTTGACAGTGACAATAACCTTTAAATCATCACCTCCCCTTTCCATATTTACCAGAAGCAGGTAAACCAATCCATTTTTAATCCCTGATTTTTTCAGAACGAGGCTGCTGAGGTTTCCATAAAACTACATGATTTCCAGCAGTCTCTGTTTAATACCATAATACTTCGAATGGAACCTTCTTGGAAATGGGCCCTGTCATTCCAGGAGTTGGGTTAATTCTTCCTTCCTGTTGAGCCCCCAGCACACATGCATTTGACTAAGGCACATTTAAACGGTCCCATCTGAACTCACAGCCCGGTTCCAGTTTTGAAAACCATCTGTATCCCTAAATGGAATAAGCTTGTACCTGAATCATAACCCATCTTCTGAATGTCTGTAATTGTAGGCATTCATCAGCAGCTTTCTGGTATTAGCCAGACACATTAAGCAGTCCTAGGTCAGGCACCCCTCATTAATTCTAGATTCTTACTTTGGATGATGAAGTTTTCTTCTTTTATATCCTTGTGTTAGAACCAAAGACCTTGGCTATCTGTGGTTCCTTCAGAGTGTGCTGAGTATCTGCTGTGTACCACCAGGTACTATAGTAGGCCCTGAAGTTACTGAGATGAGTAAGAGGCAGCCCTTGCTTCCAAGAAGCTGCCAGTGTAACCCATCTCTTGCCATTCTCCTCTTCCCATCATCTCACTCCGTATCTTGTCTTACTACTTTAAATTAAAAATATGATTAATTTTTTTGCTGTAGAACTTATTTCCTTTGAAACTTTATCACATGTTTAAATATTCACTTTGATCTGAAAAAATTGCCACTGGAAAAAATGATTTAAAAACTAACATGATGATCATTCTTGTAATTAAAGATTTAATCTATCAATGTAGCCTATATTTAATGTCAGCTTGGATATTTTTATGGTGAGCTAACATTTTAAAAAATAATTTAGGATCTTAATTAAGAATTTAATATATATTAAAGTTTTGTATTCCTGTTTTAAGTCTTGGTGTAATGTCTTCTTTCTTAAGGATTCTCAAAAAGGAATGTTTATGTGCTTGCACACCCAAATAATTTGTGACATAGGAACAGAGATAAATGCCACACAAGGGAAATGGCATTTCCAGGGTTTTTAATTAATATAATGAAGGAGGAGAAGGAGGACACTAATTTGGTACATTTAAATTTTTAGTAAATATATAAAACAGGTAAAATTAATACAAATATATGACTTTAAAATTACTTTACTTACTTGGCTTTATTGTTTTTTAGCATCTATAATAATACTTAGAAATTGAAGACTATTTGCCCAGGCGCAATTCTAAGCTCTTTAAATAGATGCTCATAACAGTCCCATGGGGTAGATATTGTTACCCCCATGTTACAAATAAGGAAACAAAGCAGAGAAAGAGAAACTTCCTTAATGTAGCATAGCCAGCACACCTGAGATTTAAACCCAGGCAGTTCTAATCAGTTAGAGTAATAGATACCCTAAGTTGCTAAGTTCATTGTTATTCAGGGGACAGAATCAGTAGTATGTTAGAAACTCTTATATGCCTTTATCAAAGTTTGCCTTTGAATTTGTCACTGCATAGCTGGCCAGGATTTTAGAGACATAAGCAGTATGTATTTAAAATGAATTACAAATCTCATCTGTTAACATTGTCACGTTAATTTTAATATTTCATGATAGTTATCATCTAAAAAAAACTGTCAAATTAATTCTGAATAGATGTAGTATATAAATAACTAGCATTGAAGTAAAGATTATTAAATAAAAACAAATGTAGTCTGTAATATTAGGAGTCCAATAAAGCTGGTCTTGGATGGTTGCTGAATATGAGGGCCAAAGGACAGGGAACAGGCAACAATAAAGTTAGTATTTAGATGTTTAGGTTATTTACTGACCTCTGAAAATTAATTGAAAATCATTTCTTGGGCTTTCTTCCTTCCAGAAATGTATCTCCTGTCTTTCCTGCATGGTTATTTTCCTTCTCTCTCCCTCTCCAAGTCTTTCCATTGTAACCTATCCTGCCAAAGCCAGGTTTTTCTGATTCAGTGTAAATACTATCTTTGAAAGGCAATTTACTACATTCTACAGAATAATGTTTTATAGCCTACAGAAATTCAAGTTGGCTGGCAAGTGTGGAATGAAACAGTTTTGACTGGGCTAAAACATTATTGTGATAGAATGTCTTCTAACCCAGGTCAAATTATTAAGAAACTCAAGATAATTGTTTCATGAAACGGTCATTTGAGACTAAATTATGTGCCTACCACTCCCTCAAATCAAACTGAAGATGTAGGTGAAAGATGGGTAATAAGTTTCCAAAACAAAATCTTAACTGATTTATTATAAGTGGGCAACTGAATCTATTCCCAATTAAGCTCAACTCCCTAAAAGACCTACCAAGACTCTAAGGATTTTGAGTTAGTCATCATTTTATGACCAGAGAGCTACATAGAATGAAGTTCTTTGTAAAAGTTTTTCTGGGTGGATAGCATGTGGCTGTAGTCCAAAGTGTTTGGCTGTGAAAGAAAGAGGAGAATCCCCAGGTACCCACAGGTGATGCCAGGGAGTAGCATGTCTTTCTTCTGATGCGCAACCTCAGGACCCACAGCTTTCAGTCCTTCTGAGAAAGTGGCCCACACTCTCCCATTGACTGCAACTTGACAGTTACAGCACATAGCACAGATGCCTCTTGTATTGCGTCGTTTACATGGAGCATCAAGTTTTTTTAAAAAAATGAAATCATTATAAATTCTCGCGGTTTTTATGGTATAATTAAAATGTCTAACAGGATACCTCTGGGAAACTAAATGCAGTTTTACTATTTATAGAGCCAGCAGAGGTAGTGTTTCTTGCCAACTTTCATATGTTATGTCCTATAAATTGCTCTTAATAGCTAATCTGTCATCCCAGCTTCTCATACCAGAAAGCTTGTTTTCTTCTTAATCTGTTAATTTGCATCTGCAAAGCACATTTACAAATTCTTGATTTGAAAACATTACTGTATTAATGCTCAGTATTATACATAATTTATCACCTGTGATAGCAACTCTGAAGTCTAGGTAATAGATCTTTCTGACATTGCATTATTCTTCCAACCCTAATATAATTTTGATAAAAATAATTATTTTGAAAGCTCTTCTAGCCCCATAATTTTAGAAAAGGTTGACAGGTTACCACGGAGAAACTGTAACTATCACTAATAGCTCTCTAAGCTCACAGTAATAGATGCAGACCAACTATTATGGTAAAGAAGAATTCAGAGCACAAGTCGTACCACTTAGTAATAATTGCACAATATTTCTCCAACCCTGGGTTTGGGCACTGGGCAGACCAGGTAGATTGAGTATTTATAACTTGGAAATAATTTAAGGTAATTGAAGACTATATAATTAAAATCCTCTCTGTTTTGTGGTATTTATTTACTTTTCTCTCTGCAGGTTGTAGTTGAGTTCACAATTCATAGAGATTCCATTCAGGAAGCATTCTTCCTGTCAAGATCCTTAATATTTTACTGTTTTGTTATTTGTGTTTTGTCAACTTGTTTTTGTTTTCAGCTTTAATTCAAGAAGGATTTTGGGGAACAGGAAACAAAACATACAGGGGAAGAAATAAGAGTAATGAGAGAATTAGAGTAAGAAGGCTGAAGCCAGGCACATATTGTGGGATCCTAAAGGCTTGTTAAAGGGAGGCTCTACATTTGGCTCTGCATTTAGCCTCCTGGAGGCCCAAGCAAGGAGAGAAATGTGACTACTTACAAAGATCATATTTTTCTAAAATAAAAGTATAGCAGTTGCTTGGAAGAAGCACTGAAATCTGGAATAAAGTTTTCCTTGGTAGTTAAAAATGATGATGCCATGGACAGGTTTCAAATCATAGATTTTGAAATTTCTTTGATTTTTCATGTCATTGATTTTGTATTACTATTTTTGTATTACTATTGTATTGCTATTGTATTACTATAAGCAACTCTAGAAGTTCATGACCATCATTTAAACTTTTATACAGAATTACTTTACCAGTTCAGTTATTGATAAAAGGTGGATTTTTAGGATAGAATAAACATTAAATAGAAAGTGTATAGTTCTCACAGAATGTGATTCAATCTTTTGCCTCTACACATGTTTGTATTTGAGTTATGTATTGTATATATTTGCCCCTAAGTAGGCCAGCATTTTGGGTAAATTGCCTTTGTATGTGGATTAATAGAGATTTCTAAAGATTAGCTAAATCTTTGATTTTACTATCTAATTCTCCTCAAAGTTGCTTTTTCTATAAAAATGCCTAAAATTTCATCATCCAGAAACCTGTTGGCACATAATTGAAGACTAGATAGTGTTAACTATGATAAAAGTTATGATTGAAGCACAAAATTATTAATTTATGCCTGGTATTAGATTGATCAGGGTAGGCTGGGTTATGTTGAAGTAAGAAAGAATGCCAAAATCTCAGTGGCCTAAAAGAGCACATTTTTATTTCTAGTGTCCACTGGATGTCCATTATAGGTCAGCCAGGGGCTCTGTTCCACATTGCATGAGAGAATGTAGTGAAGCATGTGCTGGTTCCTAAAGCTTCACCTGGAAGTAATCACATTCATTGGCTAAAGGATGTCACATAGCCCACTTCTCATTTCTTGTGGCCAGCGAAGTGCCATCATACCTGCCTAGAAGGAGAGTACCAGAATATGTGTGAGCAGCTCTAAAGATGAACTTGAGTGTCACTGTATGTTTAAGATATACTTAATTGTATACGAAACAGTCATTATTTTAGTTAAGTGTTTTGTTTTTGGTGTTATTACTGATCTCCTGGAGTTTCATCTTCTTTGTCTTCACTTCATGGAAATACATTAAATCTGATCATGTTACTACCTTTATTAAACCTTCTGTGGCAACCATGGCCCCCAGGTAGATTCTGAATTCATAGTACAGGCAAAACAGTGTGTGGTCTAATGAACATTAGAGCTAGAGTTTGATGTATGTGGACTTCAACCTGGGTTCTGCTTTTAAGTGCCCTTCAGGCATGTCACCTTATCACTTTGAATCGATCTTTTTTAGTCTCTGTCTTCTTATCTCACAAATAGGTATAATACGCATTTAATAGAACTATTATAATTATCAAATTAAACAACATACGTGGAAAATGCTTTGAATTTTACAAATTAATGGACAGATAGAAACCCACTCAAACTTACCTTTCCAGATTCCTCTCTTGCCACTCCCCCAACTCCCAGGTATAAGTGACTTCTTGCTCTTTAATCATAAATAACTCTGTCATACTTCATGCCTTTGCTCATTCTGTTTCCATTTCCTAGATTGTCCAATTCCAATGAGAAAAATTCCAATTTATTTATTTATTTTTAATTAATAGACTATTTTCTAGAGCAGTTTTAAATTCCAGAAAATTGGGCAGAGAGTCTCCCTATAACTTCTCTCTCTCTTGCTCAGTTTCCCCTTTTATTAACATCTTGCATGACACATTTATTACAACTGGTGACCAATATTGATATTATTATTATTAATAATAACTGAAGTCTATCATTTACATCAGGGTTGACACTTTGCTATGTACAGTTCTATGGGCTTTCTCAAATACACAAGTTGTGAAATTACAGAAACATACAGAATTCACTAACCTATAAATCACTGTGCTCTGTTTATTCATCTCTCCTTATCTCTTCTCCAAACCCCTGGAAACCACTGATCTTTTTACTGTCTCCCTAGTTTTGCCTTTTCCAGGATGTTATGTAGATGGAATAATACAGTATATAGATCTTTCAAACTGGTTCTTTCACTAAGCAATATGCATTTAAATTTCTTCCATGTCTACTTGATAGACATGGAAGAAATGTCTATCCATGACTTGATAGCTCATTTCTTTTTATTGCTGCACAATATCCTATTGCATGGACGTACCAGTTTGTTTATCCATTTACCTACAGAAGGAGATCTTGACTGCTTCCAGTTTGTAGCAATTATGAATAAAGCTGCTTTAAATATTTGTGCACAGGCTTTGGAATGAGCGTAGGTTTTCAGCTCATTTGAGTAAATACTTAGGAATGTGACTGCTAGATCACATGTAAAGACTATTTAGTTTTGTAAGAAACTGTCACATTGTCTTTCAAAGTGGCTATCCATTTTACATTCTTACCAGCAATGAATGAGAGTTTCTTTTGTTCCACGTCCTCCTCAGCATCTGATATTATCAGTTTGGGGATTTTAGCCATTCTAAGAGATGTGTAGTTTTAATTTGCAATTCTCAGTACTGCTTTAATTTGCAATTCTCTAATGATATATATTGTTGAGCTTTTTATATGCTTATTTTTCATCTGTTTCAGTTTGCTAAAGCTGCCAGAATGCAATATACCAGAAATGGGTTGGCTTTTGTGATCAGGATTTATTAGTTTACAAATGTACAATTCTCAGTCCTCAAAAATATCAAATTAAGGCATCAACAGGAAGATACCTTCTCTGAACAAGGGCTGCTGGCATCTGGGGTTCCTCTGTCACATGGCCTGTGTCTAATGGTCCTTCGCTCATGGGTCTCACTGCTTTCAGCTTCTGGTTCCAGTTGGGTCCTGGTTGTTTCTCTCATAAACTCACTGAGCTTTCTCTTTTATTCTCATAAAGTAATCCAGTAAAGGATTAAGACTCACCTTGAATTGGATGGGTCACATCTCAATTGAAACGACCTAATCAAGTTCCCATGCTCAATAGGCCTACCTCCCACAGGAATGGATTAAAAGAACATGGCCTATTTTGGGATGCATAACAGCTTCAAACCAGTACACCATCTGTATGTCTTCTTTGGTGAGGTGTCTTTTAAGATCTTTTGCTAGTTTTGTAATTGGGTTTTTTTTTATTGCTGAATTTTAACAGTTTTTCTTAATATTTAATTTTTTATTGCTGTACTTTTTGGATATAAATATTTTGTCAGATCTGTGTTTTGCATATATTTTCTCCCAGTCTGTGGTTTGTTTTTTTTCATTCTCTTAATGTGTATTTTTCAGAGCAGAAATTTTTAATTTTAATGAAATCCAACTTATCAATTATCAATTATTTTCTTTCATAGATTGTGCTTTTGGTGTTGTATCTAAATACTCACTGATAAATACAAGATTACCTCAGCTTTTTCCTATGTTGCCTTCTCAAAGTGGTATAGTTCTGCATTTTGCATTTAGATTTATGGTCCATTTTGAGTTAAGTTTTATGAAAGGTATAAGATCAGTTTCTAGATTCATTTAAACATTTTTGTGGCAAAATATACATCACATAAAATTTGTCATTTTAACCATTTTTAAGTGTTCGGTTCAGTGGTATGAATCACATTCACAGTGTTGTGCAACTGTCATCACTATCTATTTCCAAAACTTTTTCATCACCCCAAACATAAACTCTGTACTCATTAAGCATTGCCCCATTCTAATTCCTTCCCCCTGTCATTATGGATTCGCTTATTTTAAACATTTCTTATAGTGGAATCATACAATATTTACCCTTGTGTGTCTGGCTTATTTCACTTAGCTTAATGTTTTCAAGATTTATCCATGTTTAAACTTGTATCAAAACTCCATTCCTTTTTATGGCTGAATAATATTCCATTGCATGTATCTGCTACATTTTGTTTATCCATTTATCTGTCAGTGGACACTTGGGTTACTCCTCCATTGGCTGCTGTGCATAATGCTGTTATGAACAATGACATAGAGTTATGTTTGAGTCCCGGCTTTCAATTATTTGAGTGTATACTTAGGAGTGGAAATGCTAAGTCATATGGTAGTTCTATATTTAACGTTTTGATAAACTACTTGTTCTAGTTTGCTAGCTGCCAGAATGCAATATACCAGAAATGGAATGGCTTTTAAAAAGGGGAATTTAATAAGTTGCTAGTTTACAGTTCTAAGGCTGAGAAAATGTCCCAATTAAAACAAGTCTATAGAAATGTCCAATCAAAGGCATCCAGGAAAAGATACCTTGGTTCAAGAAGGCCGATGAAGTTCAGGGTTTCTCTCTCAAGTGAGAAGGCACATGGCGAACACAGTCAAGGTTTCTTTCTCATCTGGTAGGGCAAATGGCGAGTATGGTGTCATCTGCTAGCTTCTTCTCCTGGCTCCCTGTTTCATGAAGCTCCCTGGGAGTCATGTTCCTTCTTCATCTCCAAAGGTTGCTGGATTCCTCTTCTCATGGCTGTGTCATTCTACTCTGCTTTCTCTGAATTGCTCTCATTCTCCAAAATGTTTCCTCTTTTATAGGACTCCAGAAATTTATCAAGACCCACCCAAATGGGTGGAGACATATCATCACCTAATCCAGCTTAACAACCACTCATGATTAAATCACATCATTCAGGGAGATGATCTGATTACAGTTTCAAACATACAGTAATGAAAAGGGATTATTTTACCTTTAAAAAATGGGATTTTGATTAAAACATGGCTTTTCTAGGGGACATACATCTTTTCAAACCAGCACACCACTGAACTGATTTTTCAGAGTTGTTGCACTGTTTTACATTCCTACTAGCAATGCACAGGGTTCCATGCTTTGCAACCTTGCCAACACTTAGCATTTTTAATTTTTTTAATAATAGCCATCCTAGTTGGTATGAAGTGGTATATCATTGTGCTTTTGATTTACATTTTGCTAACAGCTAATGATATTGGGCATCTTTCTATGGATTTCTTAGCTATTTATCTATCTTCTATGGAAAGTTTCCTATTCAAGTGCTTTGCCCATATTTTAATTGCATTGTCTGTCTTTTATTGTTGAGTTTTAGGGGTTCTTTATATACTTTGGATATTAAACCCTTATAAGATACATGATCTTCAACTATTTTCTCCCTTTCTGGAGGTTGTTTATTCACTCTTTTAATCATATCCTTTGACCCACAAACATTTTTAATTTTGGTGAAATCCCATTTATCAATTTTTTTTTCTCTCAGTGTTCATGCTTTTGGTGTCAGATATATGTAAGAATCTAATGGCAAATCTGAAGTCTTGAAAAATTTCCCCTATGTTTTCTTCTAAGATTTTTATGGTTTTAGCTTTTATATTTAAGTTGCTGGTACATTTTGGGTTAATTTTTGTAAATGATGTGAAGTAGGGGTCCAGCATCATTCTTTTGCATGTGGAAATCCAGTTGTTGAAGTGACTATTCTCTTCCCATTGAGTGGACTTTGCACCTTTGTAAAAAATCAGTTAGCTTTATTTTTGAACTCTTAATTCTTTTCCATTGGTCTATATATCTATAATCTATCCTTCTATCAGAACCACTCTGTTTTTAATTACTATGGCTTCATAGTAAGTTTTTCTGTTTTTGATTGATTGCTGTGGCTTCATCGTAAGTTTTGAAATTTGGAAGTGTGAGCCCTCCAACTTTTTTCTTTTTCAACATGGTTTGGCTATTAGGAGCTAAAGTCCTTATTTCCCAACATGTATTTCACCATCTGTTGAAAAAGAAGATTGTTGTTCCTCCATTGAATTGCTTTGTTTCTTTATCAAAGATCACTTGACTATGTATGTGTGGGTCTATGACTGGACTTGCTGTTCAGTTCCACTGATCTATTTGTCTTATTTGTTTTTGCTAATATCACGCTGTCTTAATTACTGTAGCTTTATAGTAAGTCTTGAGGGTGTGTAGTGTCAGTCCTCCAACTTCGTTCTTCTTCAGTATTGTATTGGCTATTCCAGGTCTTTTGCCTTCCTATATGTACTTTAGACTCATTTAAAGGACTCTTCCATATCATTCACCATGAAATGGTTTCAGTCTTTCTGTCCACACTGCATGATTGTGATCTCACAGGCAGGTACAAAGTATTCAGCTCTGTATCCCCTATCTGCTCTGTACCTGTTTCAGTTTGCTAAAATTTCTGGAATGCAGTATACCAGAAATGGATTGGCTCTTATAAAGGGGATTTATTAAGTCACAAGTTACAATTCTAAGTTCTAGTTTCTGATCATCTTCTAGTCCATGTTTGACATAAGTAAAACTAAGCAGGTGTTATCTTGCTGGTTGGGGTAAAAACAGAAACTTAAATCTGAAAATTTTAAGCCCCTTCTCTATACCAAATACCGAACTAACCTTTTACATGTACTATCGAATTTCATGCTCATCCAAGTTCTATTATGTATTGCTTTTCCCATTTTACAGATGAGGAACCTGAGACTCAGAGAGATTACACAACTTGTACAATAGCACACACTTTGTCATTTGAACCCAGCATGCCTTGTTCCAGAGTCTATACCTAATCTCCTAAATTCCTCTTCCTCCTGGGTTAGGGATTCATGGGCACTGAACTGGCAGAGAATACAAGATGCATGTTGATTTGAGGCAGTAAAGAAGAAAAGCAGTATTTCTGCTAGTAGATGTAGGTACATTTCCTATTTTTCCAAGTACATGCAGTGACTCAACAAACAGTTATATATGGAATATTCTATGTATAACAGTACTGTGCATTTAATCCTCCCACAAATATAACCTCTATGAAAAATATGTATACAGGAAAAAAACCCGTGCTAGATATAAGGAAAACAGGTTTAAATCTTCAGCATAATGTTTAATGGTAGCATCATTATTGTAATTTATAGTTTGTGTAATTTAAACTTTTCTATTTTTTTCTCAAACTAAAAACCCTTTTCGGTGGTTTGAAGAAATATCAGCAAATGTCCTAGTCTAACTCCATGTCCCACGAAACAGACTTGTCCGATGCAGTACTTCTGCAAATACTAGGGTCACAGAGCAGGGGTGACTGACTCCTAAGTGCCTGACTCTGCAGCTGGAAATTAAAATCTGGTGAGAACATGAGTAATTTATATCTTGTAAAAAGAGTAGCAAATTGTCTTATTCTAACCATATAGTTTATCATAACTGTATGCATTTTAGTATTCAAATACAGATGTTCCAAAATGTTTCCACTGTGGGGAGCAGCTGCTGCTATTCTAGCACAGAAATTTCAAAGAGATTAATATACAAAGACAATCTGAACCTTAGTGGCAAATGCAGCATCTGCTTGAGGTGGGGCTTGTGATTCCTGGTAGGTAGCGAGTCTTGAGATTCTCATTAACAGCCTGAAATCATGTTTCAGATCTAAGCTTATTCTACAGGAATGGGAACAAAAACAAGTGATTGATTTATAATTCACTTCCCTGATAAATATCATCACATCCTATTTGTCCAGAGGCTGTAAAACATTGGACTTCATTTCCTGTGGCAACTGATAGGAATATAGATGTTTGGTCATAATGACTGATGTTTTCAGTTGCCATTACAGGGTTCTGCTTGGTAACAGAACTCAGCAAAGCCAGCATGCAGTCATAAAATATCCATTTACAACTTAGCGATGCATTCACAGAGCACTTTACAGTTTACTAAGGACACTCATATGCACTGCTTCATCTGATTCGATCCCAGCCTTGTGGAATATGTACAGTTATGTTTAGTACCATTTTATAAATAAAGTGAAATGAAATGACTTTTTAAGGTTATACATCTAGATCTTCTAACTCTAAATCCTATTCCACTCTCATACTATACCAAACTGCCCCTCTAATTCCAAAGACTATAATGTGTGCTTCATAAATTACATCATCCTCTCTAGGGATGCTAGTTTCCAGGACACGTATCATGAAGAGTCAGTCCTAGCCTGATAGCATTGTCTGATGACTGGAGGGTGCCAGGGAAGAGCTAATGCTCCAGTTCTCCCCCACCCCCTCACATCCCAGAGGGGAAATGCCCAAATATTCCCTTTCCTTATGTTCAGAGAGCCTCAGAACACGAGCTCCTGTGTTTCCCTGGCATTTGGTGAGATAAAGAACCAGAGACAGAAGATCCCAGGGCCTTTATTTGGAGTTGTCAGAAACCAGAAGTTCCTGAGAACAGTGACACCTGGGGCATTATACCTGCCCTAAGCCTTATCATTTATCACCTGCAGAACTCAAGGGCTCATTGCCTCCAACCAGATTAACTATTTGGAATTACCTAGTGAATTATTTATAGTTTACACATTTGACTGAGGTTCATGGATTTGAAAACACTCCATTCTTAGCTAACTGCTGGAGCCTAGAAATGCCTGACTGGAAAACTGAGGCTCAGAGAAGTTAAGTAACTTATTGAAGTTCACCAAGCAGTTAAAGGGAAATGCAATTTTTAACCCATGTGTCTGACTCTAAGCTATACCAACTCCATAGTGAAAGAGACTTTGTTTCACTTGGAGGGCAGCAAAGATTTATGGGTAGGAGGATGTGCGAACTGTGTCCTGCTCCCCAGCCAGGCTTTGCTGGAGAAGAGCCCCAGAGAGTCAAGTGGGAGGGGCCAACTACTAAAGTAAAGGAAAGAGTGAATTCCTGGACCTGCAGCATAGGAGAAAAGGAGATCATTGGGGATGATGGCATGGGGAGGTCAGAGGAGGTGGGCAGTAGAAAGGCCTAGGCAGAATGTGCTGACATAAAGTCATACCCTAGAGTCACAGTGAGGCTCCCAGAGTGGGACCTGGGGCTGGTATACATCTCAGCGGTGTGTACTTTGGTGACCTCATCAGTGCTTCTGCCAGAATCTCACTGCTACAGCATTGTGACTTCTGTGAAATGGTTTCCGCTCCCCACAACTCAGAAAAAAAACAAAACAAGTAAACTTCCAAGTATTTATTTCCTCTCTATTTTCATAAAGACTTACAAAATGTTTGGAACATTTTTGAAATGCGAAAAAAACTGCTTAAAACTATAGGCAATACTTTGCAAATACACTATTTGCAAGCACCATAAAGATGGTCAGTCTCTTATTCATTTTGATCAAGAACTGCTACTTCACAGGCAAAGAAATAGGCTAGCAAATCACTCATTTCCATTAAATAATAAAAGTGTTCTGATGTGCACAGACATAGAAAGCATCTCATAACAAAATGCCCTTACTTCAGAAAGGACTACATCCTCTTGTTATTCCCTGTAGCTTGGGGGTCCCATGGGAAAATCACTTGCCCCAGTATAACAGAGCACATTCTTTGTTCTGCCAGGATAGCATGTTTCTGTAGGGAAATGCAACGTCATGAGGAAAGAGGGCTTCCTGGCTCTGGCTGTAGGACAGTATGAAATAGAGGAAGGGTAGGTAAGCCTCCAGCTTTTAGTATAAAAAGAAGGGCAGGAAAAGCCCAGTATAACTTGCAAAGGAGTTAGAAACTCGAGACCAAAACCTAAGACTATATGCATTTGGTAAGAGTGTAGACCGGATAGATATCTCCTTTGTTATTCCTGTTGCCCCATTTGGTTCACTATACCTACGTAGAGACATTGTCATTCAAACCTTAAAGACAAAAAACACTTGTGTGCTTTTCTTTGGGCAAGAAATGGATGAGTGGCAAACAATGTGTGGGGACTAGGAAAATAATCTCTCTCTTCACAGAGAGACTAAGGTCAGAAAAGTCTGTAGGCAAGAGTAGAAAAGTTCGAAGAACACTGCAAGCCTGAGGAGGAGTGGAGAGGCTTAATGGACACCATCCCTTTCAGAGGTATGGGGTGTAACCCACCCATTGTTTCTCTCTGCGACTTATCCACATCTAAGTCCTCGACAGTAACCCACACTCATGGGTCACATTTAGGAAACTAAGAGAAGAGAATAGGACCTTCCAGTGGGTCTTGGGTCACACAGTTATCAGTCATCTGTAAACATCTTCCTTACCATCCATGTATCCATTTGCTCTGGTAGAAGACAAGAATGAGAAGTACCCAGGAGTGCAAGAGCCAAGCATAGATTTCTCCTTCTTATGCTGTATTGCATATAGTTATCAATTTTGGCTTTTTTCACCATTTTCTTGTAAGATAGAGGTTAATAGGTGTTAACAGAGATATAGTGTATCATAATTATTAGATATGTCAGTAAATCTTTAAACTAAGGTGAATGTTATATGGAATAAAACCGGTTTCTATGAGTTAAGATGTTCAAACTTATTGATTAATTTTCCATTGTCTTTAATTAGGAACTTGCTGTTTAAATGTCCTCTTTATCAGTTCTTTATAGGTCTGTGGACCAGTGATAGAAACACCATGAGGAATTTGATTGGATAGTTCTAGGCAAACTCGGAAACAAACCAAAAGCCATTTTCTGATGTGCTTCCATTTCTCTGCTTTATCCTTTCTCACCAGGCAGCGTCATCAGCCCTGAGCAGTCTAGGCCACGTGTACACAGCAATTGGAGACTACCCCAATGCGCTGGCCAGTCACAAGCAGTGTGTTCTTCTTGCCAAACAATCCAAAGATGAACTTTCTGAAGCCCGAGAACTTGGCAACATGGGAGCTGTGTATATTGCCATGGGTGACTTTGAGAATGCTGTGCAGTGCCATGAGCAGCATCTTAAAATTGCGAAGGATCTGGGGAATAAGCGAGAAGAGGCCCGGGCCTATAGCAACCTGGGCAGTGCCTACCACTACCGGAGGAACTTTGACAAGGCCATGTCTTATCACAACTACGTACTGGAACTGGCACAGGAGTTGATGGAGAAGGCCATTGAGATGCGGGCCTATGCGGGCCTAGGCCATGCTGCCAGGTGCATGCAGGATTTGGAGAGGGCTAAACAGTACCACGAGCAGCAGCTGAGCATTGCTGAGAATCTCAAGGACCGGGCTGCAGAGGGGCGAGCGTCCTCCAATCTGGGTAAGAACAGGGTTACTTGCAAAATCCAGGGTCATGCCTTGGGCTGGAAATAGGTGGTGGAATCTGTTATCTTTTACAGGCATCTGTGTATTTGTAGTCATAAGAATATCTCCCTACTTTGTGTGTTTTGTCTTTCCTTCAGATATTGTTCCTTGTAGCCTATCTGCTCTAAGTCACACAGTCCTTTTAGGATTAGAAGAACTCTGAGATACTGGAAAAATAAAACACCCCAATCTTTTCATTTGTCTAGAGAGAACTACCAGATTTATCTAATTAGAGAGAAGGGAAATGAAATGAAGATATAAAGCTATTTAGTTTAAATGAAAGAGAAGTTCTTAAGAAGTCATCAATGGGAGATAATTTGAGAAACTTTTTGTTTAAAGGAATTTGTCTACTTAGTGAATTTAATTCCACAGGAAACATATTTTTTTTTCCTCCAAATTATGTGTTTACAAATGATATTGATTTAGTAGAGATGCAAAATTATTTTTGTGAAAGATCTATTTAAATAAGATAGATTTGCAGCCACTATTTTGATAGTACTCAATTGCAATTAAGAAATTTATAAATTTGGGAAGTATATATGTAATGTCAAAAGACAATAGGAATTGGTAACTTTGGCTACTTTTTAGAAGATAATGTTCTTTTGTCTCTGTACCCAAACAGATGTGGGTAACCGAAATGAACGAAAGGTATAGGTGCCCGGGTAGTTCAGTGGTAGAATGCTCGCCTTCCATGTGGGAGACCCAGGTTTGATTCCCAGACCATGGACCTAAAAAAATAAAAAAAGGTATAGATGTGTTTTGGAAGTATAAACTGAATTCACTCCTATGCCCTGGAGCCTAACAGTTGGTTCTGCGCCCACTGGAACTCAAGATGAGGAGAGGAGAAAGAGAAGGCGACTCTGTTTGTATTAGTGTATGCTTATCAGATATTAGTGGCAGTAGAATGTAAAACTCAGCCTCCTTCTCTCATGTGATCTACCCAACCAAGGCAGTTTTATCTATATTATAGCCCTACTCCTCCCTTCCTTCTACCCTCCATGCTTATTTTAACCATATGTTTCTTGAGTACAGTTGTTAGAGAAATATTTGCAAATCCTTAGTGATGGCTCTAAAGATGATACTGAGATCAGAATGAGAGTCGAGAGTTTCAGACAGAAACCATAGAAATAAGCTCCTGGCTTCATTAATTCATTCAGCAGATTTTAAGTATTAAATCCTTCGTATGTACTTAATCCAAGAATAGTTGCTTAAAGGGATACAGTTTAAAAAGAATTCCTGTCCTCAAAGAATTTGTTATCTTTATAAATTCTTTAGGGAAAATAAGACTAACATATAAGATACAGTGGCCTGCCTACACTTGTGCTGATGATGTGTTGTTGCTGTGGACTTTCTACTAGGAAGACCCTCAAGGACAGGGAAAGGCCTTGAGGAGGTCAGACTCAGCTGGACCTTGAAAAGTAGGTGAGATTTGGCCACGAATGGGTTGGCTTTGATGGCAAGGAAAATGTGAAGGAAGACACTAATACTCAATTGCTCAGCATATCTGAGGGTCTAATTTGCTTTCAAGAATATGCTGGAGGGTAGTAGAAGATTAGCATGAAAAACTGGCAAGAGATTTCTTAAGATTTTGAAATGTAAGAATGAGAGCATAAAATTTAAGAATTTAGAATTGAGAAAGTGAAGGAAGAAGGGTCCATCAGTGGCATGTGAAGGTTACATTAGAGGGCTTGGAACCTAGCATGTAGAAGGTTGTGCATATTGGACTATTCAGATCTTCATTTTCATCTTGCATTAATTTGGGTAAATTACATTTTTAGGATTTATTCATGTCATTTAAACTGTTGAATTTATTAACATAAACTTGTTTGTAATTTTTTTAGCCTTTTACTACTTGTAGAATACATAGAGAGGGACCCTCTCTCATTTCTGATATTGGTAGTTTGTGTTTCACATTCGTGATTTCCCTCTCCCCCTTTCCAGCTCACTCGCTAGAGATTTGTCAGGCTTCTAAAGCTTTCTACAGAACTAACTTTTACTTTTGTTAATTTTATTATTTGTATGTTTTCTGTTTCATTTAGTTCTGTTCTTATTCTTATTTTCTTTATTCTATTTATGGTGATTCTTCTTGGTAGCTTCTCAAGGTTGAACTTTAGGGCATTGATTCTCTCTACAATAAGTATTTAAAAATATAGATTTCTATCTAAATACTTCTTTCTTTACCCATATGCTGTTTAAAACTGTTTAATTTCCAGATATCTGAGATTTCATCCAGAGTTTGTTATCCAATTCTATTTAATTTCATTGTGTCAGAGGACAAGCTCTGTAGAATTTCACTGGGTATAGTGCCGTACAGATGTCAAGGAGGGTGAGGGGGTTGTCCAGATCATTTTTCTCTTTAATGATTTTTTTTTTTTTTTTTGGTCTAGATGCCTTGTAAATTGCTAAGGAGGGTTTGTTTTTGTTAACATCTCTGACGATTATTGTGGATTTGAATGTTTCTCCCTTTAGTTCTGTGAAACTTTGCCTCATACGTTTTGAAGTTCTCTTTTTTTATAGGCAAATGTACATTAAGATTGTTTTTTCAACAAATTAACCCTTTTATATTATGACATGTCCCATATTATTTTTGTTTTTTTGTCTTGAAGACTACCTTAAGTCTGATACTAAAATACTCTACTCCTACCTTCTTATCCTTACCATTTGTGTTGAATGTCTTTTTCTATTCATCTACCTTCCACTTTTCTGTCTTTATATTTGAAGTTTTTAAACTGCAGACAGTTTTAAAAGTTAGGTGTTGCTTTTTTATTGATTTTACAGTCTTGTCCTTTAACTGAAGAATTTAGTCTATTTAACATTTAAAGCAATTACTTGATATTGTTGGATTTAGGTCTATCATTTTAGTCTTTGTTTTCTGTTTATGCCATCTATATTTGTTCCGGTGTTTTGCCTTTCCTGCCTTCTATGGGTTAATGTATTATTTTAGATTCGATTTTAATTTATCTATTTGCTTTTTTCCTCTGCCTCTTTGCATTTTCATTTAATGGTTACTCTAAGAATTACATTATATAACCTTAACTTTTCACAGTTTACCTTGAGCCAGGGCTTTACCACTTGCTATAGAAGATAAGTGCTTTGTAATATAGGCCTGTGTGCTCCCCACCCCCTGTACTTTATCCTATAGTTATCACATATATTATTATACCTACATTCTTTTTAAACCTCACAATATAATTTTATATATTTTTATTTTAAATGATCATTTTTAGAAAATTTTTTTAATTTAAATTTAAAAAATATGACAACAAAGAAACACAAACATTCCTAACATATGATCATTCCATTCTGCATGTATAATCGGTAATTCACAATATCATCATAGTTGCATATTCATCATCATGATCATTTCTTAGAACATTTGCATCAATTCAGAAAAAGAAATAAAAAGACAACAGAAAAAGAAATAAAACGAAAACTGAAGAAAAAACAATAATACATACCACACTCTTACCCCTCCCTTTCATTGATCACTAGCATTTCAAACTAAATGTATTTTAATGTTAAATGATCATTTTAAAGAATTAAGAGGAAAAATAGTGTTTTATGTTTATCCACTTCTTTATGACTTCTGGTGCTCCTATTACTTCCTAAATATTTGAGTTTCCATCTGGTATCATTTCCCTTTAGCCCTTCAAAACTTGGTTAAGCATTTCTTGTGGTGCAGGTCCACTGGCAATAAATTTTCCTAATTTTTGTTTACCTGTAATGTTTTTCACCGTCATTCTTTTTTTTTTTGAAAAAAAAAACCTGAAAAGTCCCATATACTTTATACCCCTACTTTTTTATTTATTTTTTTATTAATTAAAAAAAAAAAGAAATTAACACAACATTTAGAAATCATTCCATTCTACATATGCAATCAGTAATTCTAAATATCATCACATGGATGTATGATCATCATTTCTTAGTACATTTGCATTGATTTAGGAAAAGAACTAGCAAAACAACAGAAAAAGATATAGAATGTTAATATAGAGAAAAACATAAAAATAATAATAATAATAATAAAAATATATATATATAAAAAAAGGAAAAAGAAAAAAAAACAAAAGACACAAACAAACAAACAAAAAACTATAGCTCAGATGCAGCTTTATTCAGTGTTTTAACATAATTACGTTACAATTAGGTATTATTGTGCTGTCCATTTTTGAGTTTTTATATCTAGTCCTGTTGCACAGTCTGTATCCCTTCAGCTCCAATTACCCATTCTCTTACCCTGTTTCTAACTCCTGCTGGTCTCTGTTACCAATGACATATTCCAAGTTTATTCTCGAATGTCGGGTCACATCACTGGGACCATACAGTATTTGTCCTTTAGTTTTTGGCTAGACTCACTCAGCATAATGTTCTCTAGGTCCATCCATGTTATTACATGCTTCATAAGTTTATTCTGTCTTAAAGCTACATAATATTCCGTCGTATGTATATACCACAGTTTGTTTAGCCACTCGTCTGTTGATGGACATTTTGGCTGTTTCCATCTCTTTGCAATTGTAAATAATGTTGCTATAAACATTGGTGTGCAAATGTCCATTTGTGTCTTTGCCCTTAAGTCCTTTGAGTAGATACCTAGCAATGGTATTGCTGGGTTGTATGGCAATTCTATATTCAATTTTTTGAGGAACCGCCAAACTGCTTTCCACAGTGGTTGCACCATTTGACATTCCCACCAACAGTGGCTAAGTGTGCCTCTTTCTCCGCATCCTCTCCAGCACTTGTCATTTTCTGTTTTGTTGATAATGGCCATTCTGGTGGGTGTGAGATGATATCTCATTGTGGTTTTGATTTTCATTTCTCTAATGGCCAGGGACATTGAGCATCTCTTCATGTGCCTTTTGGCCTTTGTATTTCCTCTTCTGAGAGGTGTCTGTTCAAGTCTTTTTCCCATTTTGTAATTGGGTTGGCTGAACAATCTCTTTATAAATTCTGGATACTAGACCTTTATCTGATATGTCGTTTCCAAATATTGTCTCCCATTGTGTAGGCTGTCTTTCTACTTTCTTGATGAAGTTCTTTGATGCACAGAAGTGTTTAATTTTGAGGAGCTCCCATTTCTTTCTTTCTTTCTTTCTTCAGTGCTCTTGCTTTAGGTTTAAGGTCCATAAAACCGCTTCCAATTGTAAGTTTCATAAGATATCTCCCTACATTTTCCTCTAACTGTTTTATGGTCTTAGACCTAATGTTTAGATCTTTGATTCATTTTGAGTTAACTTTTGTATAGGGTGTGAGATACGGGTCCTCTTTCATTCTTTTGCATATGGATATCCAGTTCTCTAGGCACCATTTATTGAAGAGACTGTTCTGTCCCAGGTGAGTTGGCTTGACTGCCTTATCAAAGATCAAATGTCCATAGATGAGAGGGTCTATATCTGAGCACTCTATTCGATTCCATTGGTTGATATATCTATCTTTATGCCAATACCATGCTGTTTTGACCACTGTGGCTTCATAATATGCCTTAAAATCCGGCAGCGTGAGACCTCCAGCTTCGTTTTTTTTCCTCAAGATACTTTTAGCAATTCGGAGCACCCTGCCCTTCCAGATAAATTTGATTATTGGTTTTTCTATTTCTGAAAAATAAGTTGTTGGGATTTTGATTGGTATTGCATTGAATCTGTAAATCAATTTAGGTAGGATTGACATCTTAACTATATTTAGTCTCCCAATCCATGAACATGGTATGCCCTTCCATCTATTTAGGTCTTCTGTGATTTCTTTTAACAGTTTTTTGTAGTTTTCTTTGTATAGGTTTTTTGTCTCTTTAGTTAAATTTATTCCTAGGTATTTTATTCTTTTAGTTGCAATTGTAAATGGGATTCGTTTCTTGATTTCCCCCTCAGCTTGTTCATTGCTAGTGTATAGAAATGCTACAGATTTTTGAATGTTGATCTTTTAACCTGCTACTTTGCTGTACTCATTTATTAGCTCTAGTAGTTTTGTTGTGGGTTTTTCCGGGTTTTTGACGTATAGTATCATATCGTCTGCAAATACTGATAGTTTTACTTCTTCCTTTCCAATTTTGATGCCTTCTATTTCTTTTTCTTGTCTAATTTCTCTGGCTAGAACCTCCAACACGATGTTGAATAATAGTGGTGATAATGGACATCCTTGTCTTGTTCCTGATCTTAGGGGGAAAGTTTTCAATTTTTCCCCATTGAGGATGATATTAGCTGTGGGTTTTTCATATATTCCCTCTATCATTTTAAGGAAGTTCCCTTGTATTCCTATCCTTTGAAGTGTTTTCAACAGGAAAGGATGTTGAATCTTGTCAAATGCCTTCTCTGCATCAATTGAGATGATCATGTGATTTTTCTGCTTTGATTTGTTAATATGGTGTATTACATTAATTGATTTTCTTATGTTGAACCATCCTTGCATACCTGGGATGAATCCTACTTGGTCATGATGTATAATTCCTTTAATGTGTTGTTGGATTGGATTTGCTAGAATTTTGGTGAGGATTTTTGCCTCTATATTCATTAGAGAGATTGGTCTGTAGTTTTCTTTTTTTGTAATATCTTTGCCTGGTTTTGGTATGAGGGTGATGTTGGCTTCATAGAATGAATTAGGTAGCTTTCCCTCCACTTCAATTTTTTTGAAGAGTTTGAGGAGAGTTGGTACTAATTCTTTCTGGAATGTTTGGTAGAATTCACATGTGAAGCCGTCTGGTCCTGGACTTTTCTTTTTGGGAAGCTTTTGAACGACTAATTCAATTTCTTTTCTTGTGATTGGCTTGTTGAGGTCATCTATTTCTTCTTGAGTCAAAGCTGGTTGTTCATGCCTTTCCATGAACCCATCCATTTCATCTAAATTGTTGTATTTATTAGCGTAAAGTTGTTCATAGTATCCTGTTATTACCTCCTTTATTTCTGTGAGGTCAGTGGTTATGTCTCCTCTTCCATTTCTGATCTTATTTATTTGCATCCTCTCTCTTCTTCTTTTTGTCAATCTTGCTAAGGGCCCATCAATCTTATTGATTTTCTCATAGAACCAACTTCTGGTCTTATTGATTTTCTCTATTGTTTTCATGTTTTCAATTTCATTTATTTCTGCTCTAATCTTTGTTATTTCTTTCCTTTTGCTTGCTTTGGGGTTAGTTTGCTGTTCTTTCTCCAGTTCTTCCAAGTGGACAGTTAATTCCTGAATTTTTGCCTTTTCTTCTTTTCTGATATAGGCATTTAGGGCAATAAATTTCCCTCTTAGCACTGCCTTTGCTGCATCCCATAGGTTTTGATATGTTGTGTTTTCGTTTTCATTTGCCTCGAGATATTTACTAATTTCTCTTGCAGTTTCTTCCTTGACCCACTCGTTGTTTAAGAGTGTGTTGTTGAGCCTCCACGTATTTGTGAATTTTCTGGCACTCCACCTATTATTGATTTCCAACTTCATTCCTTTATGAGCTGAGAAAGTGTTGTGTATGATTTCAATCTTTTTAAATTTGTTAAGACTTGCTTTGTGACCCAGCATATGGTCTATCTTTGAGAATGATCCATGAGCACTTCAATAAAACGTGTATCCTGCTCTTGTGGGATGTAATGTCCTATAAATGTCTGTTAAGTCTAGCTCATTTTTTGTAATATTCAAATTCTCTCTTTATTGATCCTCTGTCTAGATGTTCTGTCCATTGATGAGAGTGGTGAATTGAAGTCTCCAACTATTATGGTATATGTGTCTATTTCCCTTTTCAATGTTTGCAGTATATTCCTCATGTATTTTGGGGCATTCTGGTTTGGTGCATAAATATTTATGATTGTTATGTCTTCTTGTTTAATTGTTCCTTTTATTAGTATATAGTGTCCTTCTTTGTCTCTTTTAACTGTTTTACATTTGAAGTCTAATTTGTTGGATATTAGTATAGCTACTCCTGCTCTTTTCTGGTTGTTATTTGCATGAAATATCTTTTCCCAACCTTTCACTTTCAACCTATGTTTATCTTTGGGTCTAAGATGTGTTTCCTGTAGACAGCATATAGAAGGATCCTGTTTTTAATCCATTCTGCCAGTCTATGTCTTTTGATTGGGGAAATCAGTTCATTAACATTTAGTGTTATTACTGTTTGGATAATATTTTCCTCTTCCATTTTGCCTTTTGTATTATATATATCATATCTGATTTTCCTTCTTTCTACACTCTTCTCCATACCTCTCTCTTCTGTCTTTTTGTATCTGACTCTAGTGCTCCCTTTAGTATTTCTTGCAGAGCTGGTCTCTTGGTCACAAATTCTCTCAGTGACTTTTTTTTCTCTCTATTGTTTTCATGTTCAATTCCATTTATTTCAGCTCTAATCTTTGTCATTTCTTTCCTTCTGTTTACTTTGGGGTTAATTTGCTGTTCTTTCTCTAGTTTTTCCGTTTGATTCTCGTAGTATTTCAGCTTTTATTCTAGATTTGTTTATTCACTTCAAATATACATTGCTGAGCCTATTTATAACAGCTGCTTTTAAAAGGTTGCCTCCTAATTCCAACATGTGTGTCATCTTAGGGTTAGACTGTATGGATTGCCTATTTTTTCTTTTATCTTTTTTTGGCGGGGAGGTGTAACAGTTCTATTGAGATATATATAGTTCATATTCCATACAATTTGCCCAATTCAAGTGGACAGTTCAATTGTTTTTAGTGTATTCACAGAATTGTACATCAATTCAGGTCCAGTAATTTGGAGTTATATCCAACATTGTGAATGATACTTTTATAGAGACTTTAGATTCTATTTCTCTGAACAGTATTGATTTTTTTTTTGGTACCTATTTTACAGGCAGTTAACTCAATCTTCTCTGTCTTGGGTATCAGCTGAATTCTATGTTCAAGTCTTTTGGCTTAAAATAGGTTGCTTGCTTATATTCTGCCTCACATGTGTATTTCAGGTGTCAAACAGAGATTTACACAAAGGTTATAAGCAGAATTTTAAGGCTTCCATTGTAGCTCTCTCTTGGATTTTTTCTCTGGTTCTTTATCCAGTAGGTCTGTGTATTTCTATCTCAGTTTAACCTTGCAATGTAGTACTAACTGGAGACTGCCTTAGTTCAAAAAGACATTTGAAAAATAGAGAATGCAGCCAATGCTTGTTAAGTGTCAGCTCCAACTTCCCTATAGTTTCTCACTGCTTTTGGTTGCTCTCCAGTGCCTTCAGGTAGGTTCTGTTAATCCCTCCTAGAGTTCATAGTTGTTTTGTATAGGAGGGTTGGTCTGTTAACGGTTTGGTGAAAATGTTTCCAGACCTTTTTGCTATATTCACAAACTCATGTCAATATAAACATACATGTCAATATATACATGTGTACATTTAGATTTTCTGTTTTTCCAGAATTTGGATATACACACACACACTTCTGCAGTGCACTGTTTTAAAATTCTACCTTCTTTTTCTCCTAGGCTTTCCTCCCTGTCATTATTCAGATGGTCTACATTATTTTTAATGACTCCTCTACATTTTATTGCCACATGTTAATTGTGAGTGTTTTGTTTTTTGTTCCTTGTTGCTTTTCTGTTCTTCTTTGTATCTCTCCCTTTATCATTTTGACCCCCATATCTTCAACTACTATGTCAGTGAACGTTGTTTCTAAATCTATATTTACCAGCTCTGACCTCTTGCCTGAGCATCGTTTTCACATATCCAATTGCCTAGTGGATATTCCACCTGATCCTCATGTAGACACATCAAATTTTAAAAGTCCAAACATGAAATATCTTTCTCTTAAATTAGCTGCTTCTCACACCTTTCCTAATTCTCCTGATGACAGCCAGTTTTCTATTGCTACTTTAACAAATTATCTCCCACTTAGTGGTTTAAACAATGTGAAATTATCCTCATAATTTTAAAGGCCAAGAATCTGAACTCAGTTTCACTGGGCTATAGTCAAGATATCAACAGAGCTGGTTCCTTTTTTTTTATTATTAAAAAAAATTAACTAACACAACATTTAGAAATCATTCCATTCTACATATGCAATCAGTGATTCTTAATATCATCACATAGATGTATGATCATCATTTCTTAGTACATTTTCATCAGCTGGTTCCTTTTGGGGGCTCCATGAGGGGTATCTGTCTCGACTTTTTCAGCTTCAAGTGGTTGCCTGTATTTCTTAACTGGTTGGCTGCGTCTTCCATCTTTAAACCCATCACTCCAGTCTTTAATGCCATCATCATATTGCTTTCTCTTCTACTCTTTTGCTTCTCATTTCTCCTGTGTTTCTCTTATAAGGACCATGGTGAATACATTGGGCCCACCAGGATAATCTCCCCATCCTAAGATCCTTCATTACATCAGCAGAGTCCCTTTTGCCGTAGAAAGCCCCATTCACAGGTTCTTGGAATTAGAATGTAGACATATTTGGGGATCCATTTTTCAGCTTAGAACTCTAAAGCCTTCTTTGATTTCTTCCCCTTTTTTCACTTAACTCCCAATCTAACAGTTGCCAAATAAATATATCTTAAACCATCTTAGTTTCCCAATTCGTTGTGTTAACCTACTAACTGGGTTTTCCTCAGCACCATTCCTTCTTTCCCGTGTCTCTCCCATCCCACACATCAATATTAGACTGATCTTTCTTAAGGTAGCTGCCCTAATTTTACAGCATGCTGTGGTCAGAGGCTTCACCTTATAATAAAGTATGTGATTGCAGACACTCTTATTTTCCATTCTTAATTCTCCTTCTCTGTACATACTCAACCTAAAACAAGATTTTTCCATCTTCCTTAGTCTCTCCACATTGGACCATCCTTCCTGCTTGATGTCTTAAAGTGTTTCTTCTTGGAGCACCTGTGTCTGCATTTCGGTTGTCTAAATTTTATCCATCTTTTCAAGCTTATCTCAATTACCATTCACCATTTGAAGCCTCTCTTGATAAGTTCTTTCCATTGTCTGAACCCTAGTGATACTTCTTAAATTTCTGGTATTCAATTTATAGTCTGTCATAGTTTATAGTTATTTGCATACTTTTCTTGTTATCTCTACTGGATTAAAACCCAGTGGAAATGTTACCAGACAAAGGCCATGGATTCTTTTGCTTGATCTGCTCAAAAACCAATTCCTGAAACACCAGGGTTTCAAAGAGAAAGGATATATTACTAGGAGCATATAGCAGTCCAAAATCTGTCTCCCCAAGTTTCGAGGATTTAGGGTTTTTAAGCATTTCAGCAAAGGGAGATGAGGTCATTTTGAATAGCAAGTTCAAAGCACAAAAGGAAAAAGTGCTATCATTATCATTTCAATAGGAGAACATAAGTTGAAAGGAGGGAGGCAGAGCCATCACTTCAGTACTTAAGGTGTGAACCCAAAGGAAGGGAGACAAGTTATCTTTCAATAGTAATGTCTAGCTGATATGATTTACAGATGTCCAGGGCAAATTCTTCATTAGCATTAAGGCCTTTGCTCTACAAGGAAATGACCAGATAAAAGGAGTAGCAGCTCTTACAGGTACCAAGAAAAAAGATAAGGGCTTTTACAATCATTTCAAGTATCAGGGCAGCTGAATTGTAATTTAGGAATTTCAGGTATTTCCGTCTGTCTGCTCCAGTATAACAGAAAACAAAAAGGTTATTATTCGTAGTCCAAACAATCCTTTAAATCCTAATTTTTTGGTTACAATTCCTTCTGCTCATTTGATAATTATCTCTCAGTCTTGAGGGATATCTGAGTGATGACTAACTGCTTCAAAACTAAAAAGGGGTGTTGTCATTAAGGGGCAGAGGAATGAAATGATGAAACCAGTTGTTATTCTTGGAGAGTCCAGTATTTCTGGGTTTCAGAACTTCTCTGGCTTTGGAACAATCTGAAAGTTTTAAGTCTCTGAAAGACAAAATTTTATAGAGCCTGGGATATCTTTCAGGGTTTCCTGGAATACTGTTGGTTGGGGGTTGCCATACTGTGCCAGTTTGTAATATCTGGATGAAACTTGTATAACTGCTACCTCCAGAATGACCTCTTGACTCAATTTGAAATCTCTTATCCTTAGAAACTCTATTTCTTTTTCCCCGTATAGTCAACTAATCCACGATGCCAGGGCCAGGCTCATCTTTGGAACTTCTATCCCATAATGCTAGGGCCAGTTATATCCTGCAATGCCAGGGCCAGGCTTACACCCCTGAAAAATTATGTCCCATGTAGGGGGAAAGGTCAGAGTTTGGCTTAGAGAGAGACCACATTTGAGCAACAGCAGAGATTTTTTGGAGATGACTCTTAGGCACTAATCCTAAGTAGGTTCAGTTTTCTATTGCAGAACTAAGTTTCAAAAGGGCAAGCCTCAAGTTTGAGGCCTTGGCCTTTTAAATTGAGAGCCCCTCTTGCTTAAGAAAATGTCAGGAATTCCCCAGGTGGGGTAGTTCACTAGTTCTATTTGTCCAAGGCCCTCAAGGGATTTTGCAAACACTCCTCCATTTTCTGCCCAAAATACTCTGAAATGCATTATGGTATAACTTAAACTTGTTCAGAATATTAAGATTTTATTCCTTATTCCAGATTCTATATCAAATAAAGCTGAATTAGGGTGTTTGACTAGACAGAGTAAATTAGATAGTGTCCTACAGAAAATTTAAATTTTGGACAAAATAAACATTTTTCCTTTTGTCTCACATAAAAGTTTTAACCCAGAGACAATATTTTTTCTTTTTTACCTTGTATATTAATTTACCTTAGTTTTAACCAGATCAGTTTCATCACATCTTTAACTGGAATTTGATCTTTTCAGTTTTTTAACAGTTGCTGTTTGTACTTATGCTGACTTTCAGAGCTGGAGAACTAAATCTGAGTCTCCGGTGTCACACAGGTACTTAAAGTTCCCAGGGAACACTAAGATTATGCAAAAAGCAAAGCATTTCAAAATTCAAAGATACAGTTAAGTTTACAATTTGCGCTCTAATTTTTTAGATTAGTAGCATTAAAAATGAGTAGTGTTTTTAAATGAAGCTACTTTCAGAAATAAAAACATTACACAGTTATTTTATATTAAAAAACCATAGCAGAAGTTTTGTTCTGTTTCACTTATACATTTACCAGAATTATGTTCATTAACAGATAAAATATAATGTATGTATTTGTACTGCCTTTTATAAGTCTTTCCTTGTTACAGATGGAGCTCTGACCTATAGCTGACCACATATACTTTTAGTAAAGTGTTAGAACAAAGCAGTGCAATGAACGGTTTGGCTATTTCTATGATCTGAAGCTTTTTAAAGAATGACTAAAATTATGACTAACAACACCATACCACTGTTTAACATCATACGGATTAGTACCAGGAAAAAGCATGGACAGTGAAAATATTGTCAAATTTTTAGAAATTTTATACAATCTCTAAATATATGAATAATATTTCACCTATACAAATTTAACCAGTAACAGGATAGAAAATCCCTTTTAACCACTGTAATACTTCCCAAACACCTCCTATACAATAGGTTAGAATATTTTAGCACCTTACTTATACAAGGTGAAAGAACAAATTAGTTATAACAGTTTTCCTCTTAACAGAAAATTCAGATGAGTTATCTTCTGAAATAAAGGATGAAAAGGGCAACATAAACATTAACAAGGACTATGCTTATATAAAATTTTTTTTCTAGACAGAGTACTCAGATGATTAAGAAAAACTTTTTTTTAAGAAGTCATGCTAAGCACAAACTAACAATCCACATGATTTTAACAGGAATACAACTAAACTTTAGTTTTGTATGAATAGCTGGTTTGACACAAAAGCTTTCTGTTTTAAAATATATGATAAACAGCCTTATTAAATTTTGGTCAGCACTGACTATGACAGACAGAATTCACTTTCTTAAACTCCTTTTTACCACTCTCTGTGTTTGTTTAGAGCTTATAGTCAACAATGACTATAACAAACAAAATTCATCTCCTCCAACTCTCTACTATTTTCTGTATCCAGGGCTTGTAGTCAACAATGACTATAACTAACAAAATCCATATTCTTAAACTTTCTATCACCTTCCATATTCATTCTACCTAAAATTTTTATTTATCGAGACTGCACATAATCAAAAATAAATTTGGTAATAAATTCACAAAGTTTTTTGAACTTACATAACTTCATGAATACTGTTATTGGAAGGAAGGGGAGGAGAGACAGAAATTCTACAAAAATAGTGGATGAAAGTTATATACTTTATACTCAGAACACACAAATGATTACAATATGCCTAAATTTCTCAGTTCAATTCAACTTGATCTTCAAAGGTCAGAAAAGCCCTGAATTTGAAATATAATCAGCTTTTCAATGTTTGAAGGCTTTATATACAGAAAAATCTCAAGTTTTTCTCAACATTGTTCTCAAGTGCTAAATAATGACAGGAATATATTAGTTTACAGAATTGAGCTATGGCTTCTAAAATACAAGTTCAGAGATCTATTTATTTAAATGCTAATACTTTCTTATTTAAAAGCCTTACTAGGATCATCTCTTTTATGAAGACTTCTTAGGTCATTCTTTATCAGCTTTTTAAATTCTTCCAACATTTTATTCCTTTGTTACCACTCTCTTATACTATGCCCTAGTACATGTATATTCTAACTAAAATATAAAACTCTTTGAAGCTAAGAATTAGGTTCTCCCTATTTATGACACAATTTGCTGACAAAAATATTCTGATTGACATTAACAAAACCACCTCAAATTCAAATTCTTCCACATACTAAGGTAACAAATGGTTAAGTAACCAAAAACCAGATTCTTTGAAATCCAGGCAATAAAGGTTATTAAAAAATTTATGTTTCTTGCTAAACTTATTTCTTAAATAGTATATGTTTCAAACATTAGCACATTCTAAATTTTATTGTACTTTATGTAAGTGTTATTACTACCAGGTACATTGTTTAGTTCATGTAACCTAACCTGTCTGGTTAGGCTGTTTTTAAGAGGAATTTTGAGAATGTACTTATAGTACCAGCTTATTTTATTAGTAAGCTTGTACAAACTTAGGGAGAACATACTCAAGCAGAATAAAGTTGTATTTATTCAATTCAAAATGTATCATAAAATTCCTCTTATTGGAGGTTGAAAAAAAGTCTGTTTGCATAATACCTTAAAATACAAACAGTTTTAAAAGTACATTGACTATCAAGTTCTGGAAAATATAATGCATTTGTTTAATTTGTCCCAAGCCTAAATCCAGGTAAACCTTTCTGTATCTCTCAAAGTTCTTTTATCTTAGTTACTGAAATTTGGCATTAGATTTTATTCACTTACTCCTATTCCAAAGCTATTTATATTTTAATACTGATCTGACTACTACAGTTACCATTGCAAAGTTACTATTGGAAAAAAATAATGTTAACAAACATAGTCTAATCTGTAGCATGTTTTTATGCTTACCATTTCTAATCTCCTGGCCCAGTAAAAAAATAATTTTAAATCACACCTCACCATATCTTTCTGTGCCTAGCCCTCCCATCATAATTGCTTTAGGTGGTTAGGGGTTGGGACAGGGATAGGTTTTACAAATAGAATGAAGCCTGCCCTGCCACAGGTTCTAGGTGAGGGTTGTGGAACCCTGAGAGCTCTCATGCCCCTCTCCAACTATTTCCAAGCATTAAGTTTATTCCACCAAAAGCTGTGACCAGGACCATTGGAAAAGGTCTTTGCTTTTTCCAAAGGCAGCCCTTTGGCAGTTTTCTGCTGTCTTAGGGAAAATCCAGGGATGGTTTCTTTCTAATGTACAGTTTTGTTTACTTACAAGACTAAGATTTTGGGAAGACAGTGGTGGCTTAGTGGCAGAGTACTTGCCTGCCATGCTGGAGACCTGGGTTCAATTCCTGGAGCCTGCCCATGCAAAAAAAAAAAAAAGACACTAAGATTTTGCATCTTACTTTTCAGAGAGCTTTTTCTCTTTTACTTCAGAAGTACCAATTTTTATAAAATTTATATAAAACTGCCTATTTCTTTCTCAAGCAATTCCAATAGAGCTTTTTTTTAAAAAGGATTTTTGTTAACTTTACTACCATCCAGAGATATGAGAATATACGTTAAACAGCCAGACAGAAACAAGCAGAAAGTTAGTTACATGAGGAATAGAAACACAGAAATACTTCTGAGAGGGACAGCTAAAGGATTATTTCATCCCCTTTCTACCTTGTGTGGAATAATTTTAACTATAACATCTTTCATTTTAACTGATGGTAGTATTTTCATTTCAAATAATTTTGAGGTTAGATTATGTTACAGAAACAAGTCCCCTCCCCCCCGCTTTTTTATAGATTCATACCTAAAGTCTTTTCAGTACAATTCCAAAGGTTTCTTTTTAAATAATTTCCATAGCCAGCAAATGGAGGCACATACCAATCAACAAATTTAAACAGACACCTAACACATTATATTTAAGTAACACACCAATTAATAATAGACTGAACATACCAACTGACAAAACAGGCATTAAATACTTAACCCTCGATTAACAATTAAACAAGCATTAAACTGTTACTATACCTAGGTAACACAACAGCTAGCACTTAAACAGGCCTACTTAATTTTATTAAATACCAATTAATTGTTGGATTACTCATTTTCTAGGAGTATACTTAACAGACAAATTTAGATCAGGGACTCAAACCCCGTACAGTATGGTACCCAGAAAACGGAAAATGTAGAGGTCAGAGCAAGGGGGATCATTCTGGAAGTATGACCCAGGCCTAGATCAAGGGGACTCAAACTGCCTATTTACTCCTTGATCCACTTTTTACCCTGATGACCCACTTACCCAGTCAGGTGTCCGGACACAGAACTGGAAACGGTTTCTCTCTTTTAAGCTTTTTAAGGCACCAAAAATCTCTGAAGTATTGGCAGAACAGAGAACCCAGGTGCCAAGCATCTAGACTAAATTTAGTAACAGTCTCCATTACCTGGCTTACCTGTTCTGCTGGGGCTCCAGAGCCTGGGGCGTTCGTCCCTTCATAGTTGCCAAATTGTTAACGAACGAAGGCCATGGATTTTTTTGTCTGATGTGCTCAATAACCAATTCCTAAGATACCAGGGTTTCAAAGAGAGAAAAAGGTTGTTACTAGGCTTGTAGTAGGACAGCAGGTGGCCTAGTGGCCCCAAATCTGTCTCCCTGAGTTTAGGGGGCTTCAAAGTTTTTAAAGATTTCAGCAAAGGGAGATGAGGTCATTTTGAATAGCAAGTTCAAAGCAGAAAGGAGACAGTGTTGTTATCATTTCAGGAGGTGAACATGAGTTGAAAGGAGGGGAGGCAGAGCTATCACTTCAATACTAAAGATATGAGCCAAAAGGAAGACAAGCTATCTTTCAGTAGTAGAGTCTAGCTGATATGGTTTACAAATGTAGGGGCAAATTCTTCATTAACTTTAAGGCCTTTGCTCTACAAGAAAATGACCAGATAAAAGGAGTAACAGCTCTTACAGTCACAAAGGCCCAAGGTAAGAGCTTTTACAATCATTTCAGATATCAGGGCAGCTGAATTATAGTGTAGCGATTTCAGGTATTTCCCTCTGTCTGCTCTAATATAACAGAAAACAAAAAAGAATATAACTCAGTGTTCTAGTTTGCTAACTGCCGGAATGCAACACACCAGAGACGGATTGGCTTTTAATAAAAGGGGATTTATTTTGTTGGTTCTTCAGAGGAAAGGCAGCTAACTTTCCACTGAGGTTCTTTCTTACGTGGAAGGCACAAGATGGTCTCTGCTGGTCTTCTCTCCGGGCCCCCGGGTTCCAGCAACTTTCCCCGGGGTGACTTCTTTCTGCATCTCCAAAGGCCTGGGCTGAGCTGCAAGTGCTGAGATGAGGAATGCCAAGCTGCTTAGGCTGTGCTACATTGCGTTCTCTCATTTAAGCACCAGCCAATTAAGTCAAATGTCACTCATTGCAGCAGACACGCCTCCCAGCCGACTGCAGATAAAATTAGCAACAGATGAGATTCATGTACCATTGGCTTGTGTCCGCAGCAACAGAACTAGGTATGGCCAAGTTAACAACTGAATCTAACTAACACACTCAGTAATCGAAATCATCCATTAAATCCTAATTTCTCGGTTACCGAAGTATGAACTATATTCTATTTTGTAGTCCCTTGGTACTTAATAAATATTTGTGTGTTTAAATTGAGTGGGTCAAAGTTTATTCCAATGTGTTGTGCCCCCGTGATTGAAAAGGTGGTTGTCCGTTTGGAAAGAAACAGGAAAGCTGGGAGGACTAACTAATTTGGGGAAGCAGGTGATAAGTTTGATTTTGTATATACCCAATATGTATTTCTCTCACTTGATGTAATGTGAGAGATTAAAAATGGAAGTATTAGGATAAGACCATCCTAATGACGTCTATGGGATAAAGAATGAAAGCAAGCCAGGGAGCCTGTTGGGCTCACAGAGGGCAGAGGGGTTCAGGTGGAGCTCTGAGAGAAAAAAGCTTCAGGAAGAGTATATCGCTTGTATCAGAGAAATCAAGGAAAATGATATTTGGGTCACTCAGAAGATTTTTTAACAGTAGATGCTTCCTGTGCACATCTGAAGGTGAAGTGAACAGAAATTGTGGACATGGGAGAAGGCAATAATGGATGACCTTTGTCCTTTGGTGGTCAGCACATACTAATATTTGTTATATACATTTTATTTTAAAATTTTAAAAATAGAAATGATTTTGACTTTTCAGATTTCTTATGAACAATAAAGAATAGTTGAGCTCTTTTCTAAGATTTCATCCTTCTGAAGATAATTTTAATGTAAATTTTGGCTTGAAAAATGGCATTTTGTTTGTTACGCTTAAAACAGCTATAGTTGCATGATAGTGTTTCTGTAAACTCTGTTGTTTTGGTTGCCTTCTTTATGGTTCCAATTTTGGCAATTTGGATCAAACTCCAGATATGCTGCAGAGTAGGTTACTAAAGACTCAGTTAAAGACCTCTCACTCCATTAATAAGGAATCTGTTCATTAACCAGGGAACCAGTTGGACTTGCCTCTCATTTCACTTGGAGAGAAACTGCAATTAAGAAAGTGAGAATGGAGACTATTAGAAGGATGATTAGCTCTCTTTTCTTTTCTTTCTTTCTTTCTTTTCTTCTTTTTTTGACTTTGAGATGAAGGTGACCATTTAGTTTGACCCTATGGCCCTGGAATAGATTCAAAGGCCTACACATTTCAGGAGCAGCTTCCCACAAACCCTAGTGTTAGGGCGGGTTCTGTTTGTGGTATTGGGCCAAATATGAGAGACAGAAAGTGCTTCCCATCAATGGCCTGGGTTCAGATGTCTTATGGTTCATATGTGGATAATTGAAATTTTAACAATAGCAGTACTATTTTAGTCAGAAAGACATTCCAGATCTAAAAAGTAACTTATTTGGTAAGGAAAAGAAAATGGGACTAGCATTCACTAATTCATTTATTCACTTATTCTTTTGTGCAACAAATATTTGCACATTGAACAATAATCATGTGATAGATACTGTGCTATCTTTTAATGAGTAAAACCAACATAGTTCCTGCCCCTATGTAACTTACCAGTTTTCATTCAGCAAGTATATATTGAGACCTGCTTTATGCCACATGTTTATATTCATTTTCATATTTAATCCTCCCACAAACTTGTAGGGTAGAAAGTACTAATTGATTTGGAATATGAGAGAGTTGAGGCCCAGTTAGATTATAAAACTTGATGCTGGTTTGATTCTTAGGAGACTAGTAGCATAAAATATTCATTAAAAACTCATCAGTAATTCTTGACCTCTTTTTTTTTTCCAGTGTTTTCAAACCACCATGGGAGTCATGTATTTGAATAAAAGTTGATAGCAAAAAAATAAAAATAAGAAATTGATAGTCTTAGGCATTTATCAAATCCCTTTTTACAGTGCAGCAAAATGATAGTCATCAGAAACTGTAACTGTCAGCTGTTCTAGTCTAGGGTTCAAAACTCTCACCTAAATAAGTTTTAGAAAAATTTTATCTATTCATTTCCCGGTGCCTGTCCATGCAAAAAAAAAAAAAAAATTTACCTAAAAATTAAATTGTGGCAGTCTTCAATCAGAAATTCTGAATTCCCAAGGAAAAATGGAACAGTGTGGCATATTATCTATGTAATACGCATACAATATTACACCTTATTTATATATTATTCCTGAATAGATTTTATGAATTAAACTATTACTGTGAGCACATATGAAACTCAGTATCCAAAAGAATTTTATACTTAATTTTTTTTGTAAAAGGAAAAAATTTCTGTAATATAGCAATCACTCTTTTATCTGTTTATGTATTTTAATTTTCATAGGTTAGGTTTCCTTTAAGTGAAGAGAAGCCTAGCATTACAGATAAAATGTCTATGATGGTAGGTAGTAATCAATTTATACTACTTGAGTGTTTTCTTTTGGAAAACTTCAGTGTGCTTTATGGGACCATATTCAAAATAAACTCACTAAATGTTGAAGAGTCTATGAGACCTCATATAGAAGCTCTTGGTATAGCAATGTGAATCCATTATATTTGTGTTTGACATTACTCATTTGTCCTCTCAACAGCCCTATGAGAAAAACGATTTTTATTGTGTTTCACTGATGAGGACCCAGAAATTAAAAAACATTTGTGACACGTCCAAGATCATAGAGTAAGAGCAGAACTGTAACTAGAATTCAAATTTCTGATTTCATGTCCTCAAATCCTTCTACTAGAGAACATTTGCGATGGAATGGTGGGTTTGAGTGGGAACCATGCTCGGTTACCTGACAGGGCTAAAAGCCAGAGTTTTTCTCTACTTACTCTACCCACTCCTCCCCATACACAGGAGATGAAGAAAAGAGGAAGTACCACCAGAAGGTTACTGGCCACCTTGAACCAATGCTCTGTTCATGTCCAGGTACAAGAGAGCAAATGTTCTTGGAGAAGTAGTTACCATTAGGATGGAGCAACCCTTTCTTCTCTTTTCCTACGGAAGTGATTGTCTCTTGTTAGCCTGCCTGAACTAGGCACTGTGCATACATTCAGTCTTTACTCCAAACCTATGTGGTAGGCATAGAAGTAAAGGAACTGCCTAAATTCATCCCATTTATAAGCAGCAGAGGCAGGGTCCAAACCTTGGTCTGCATGCTCTTTTCTGCTGCAGTCCATAGGCCCCTCCAGGCCATGTGCTTAAACACTTAGCTCTTATGCTTGAAAGACACAGAGGAGACTAAAAAGATTATCAAAGTCTAATGTTCACGATGCACGAAGGCAAACCACACACCTCTGCTTTTCATGTAAAGCAATTCCTACTAAGGGTCACAGAGAAGGAAAATACAAATGCAAAAAAATTATTGTGTCCCAGAGCCTGAAACAGATTATGCTAGACATCTAAAAAAAGCAACAAAAATGTCCTTTCCTTGCTTGAAATGAGAAATGGAAAGCATCAACCAAAGCAGGAGATTTTTCTGATCAAGCAGCAGAGGCCTTGCAGAAAATGATTCAGACCCTCATTAGGGTTATGGCATGCACATCCTGTGCTGTGCCCATACCTATCAGTGCCTAATAAATATTAATAATATTTATTCTCTCCTTTAGGTCAAGATTTGTCACCCTGCTTGTCTAGACATTGCTATTTAAAAGGAGCTGTGATTTGCTCACAGATATAGCACATCTGTAAACATGTAAGCAGAGGCAGACAGGGCAGTAAATCTTGGCCAGAGCTGTCCTTTGGACTATTGCAGGAGAGGCAGCAAAACTGTTGTTGGAATAATGAAGTGGATGCTTGATGCCAGGTCCCAAAATTCTGTATCCAGCAGGCTGAGGCTAGCAGTAAATTAGCTTATGTTTCAGGTTGGCAGTTGGTACTTGGTTCATTTGTACATGCTAATTGTAATCTGATGTTATCAGCGCAGGTAATTGAAATGGGCTTGATGAATTACTTAATTTCTTTTAATAGCTGAGTCTTCAAGAACTGAATAAAGAAGATAAGGTGATTGGGAAGAAAACACAACAGCTCTATCTTTCTAATTAGCTCTTGGAGGTTTTTTCTTCTTTACACAAATGATTATGAACATGTGAGGCTGAATAGGTTCATGAGTCAAAAGCCCCCATGGGGGGAATTCCTGTTAGGCAGCTGAGACCTGAACATTGATAACACTTCTGTGCAGACTTCAGAAAGAAACACTTGAATGATAACTTTGGAGAACATTGATTTTGAAATTCAATTTTGTCTTTCCAGATGTAGGAGGGCAGTACCTGCTGGGCGCACTGCCACTCAGGTACTCACCCTACTGTAAGGCCCTTTTTCTGTGAGCAGGGCTGCCTGGCCTTATGTGGTGAGCAGGGGAAATTTACAACAATGTAAGTCATTGGCTGCTGCCACCCACACCTGGCACTGGCACCTCCCACACCTGTCTATCCCTAAGTTTTTCCATCTGAAGCAGCCCCTGTATAGTCCTGTGCTTTGCCAGCAATGGTAGGTGCAGATGTGACCCTGGGTCCTGCCATCTGTGCTGGACACTGCACACTGGACCTATTCCATGTGACTGAGCTTTGGGGTCTTCTGGAATCATTTGGCTCTGGTTTTGGTCTCATGTTCATTCTTTAAATAATCCATCTGTTTAGTGGTGACTTTGGGGGAATTTGCTTTTGACTGCTTTTTTGAAAAAACCAAAATAGAAAATTTAGAGCATCAGAATTGAGTCTTTCGGATGATATAGCAAGTGATTATTTGGGTCCCTTCTGTGGCTCTCCTTCCTGGTGAATTCAATTTAAAGACAGCTTGCTCTTAGAAGTGAAGTTTCCAAGCCTGTATGCCATCACCATGATTGTGGCAGTAAACACCTTCGATAGTAACAAATACATTGCACAGGTTCCGACAATGTTCTGCTTCTTGATCTGAGTGGTAGTTCCATGGCTGTGTTCATTTTGTGAAAAGTTTCTGGGCTTTATGTTTATGATTTTATACATTTCTGAATATATGTTATTCTTTAATTAAAAATTTACTTTTGAAAATATATTATACTTTCAGGCAAGTAGAATTGGAGTAGTATGCTTTCTTGATTCCATCCATGCCAATGACTTCTTAACCATTCACCAACATGTCAACTCTCCAAATCCAGAGCTGACTTCTAAGACACCTGTCTGTACTTCTGCCTCCTAGACACCTCTTTCTGCCCCAAAAGGGCCTATTTCCAAGTCTATGATGTCACATTTTATAATCCACATTTTTGAAAAAGGAAACACAATCCCCTCTGTACCTAACCTAGAAATCTCAGTTATTTTGGGGCCTCCACTTCCTTTCCTCACATCCCAGATCTACTCAGTCAGAAGTCCTGAGAATTTGGCCTCTGAAATTCTTACTAGTCCCCAGCTTCACCTTCAGTTCATTTTCCATATTGTTTCCATGGCAACCCTCTTGGAACCCTAGCCTACACATTCTCATCATATCATTTCTACCCTGCAGTGGTTCCCCATTGCCTTTAGGATGAAGACTCAGATCCTTGGCCTGGTATATACGTTCTTTAACAGCTTTCAATATTCGAAAAATATTTTTTGAGCCCCTACTGTGTGCAAGGAACTATACCAATGACTGGGTCTACAGTGGTAAATGATACAAACATTTTAATGGCTGAAAGAAAAGTACTTACTGATGTCAGAAAATAGAACAGGCGGTATCATTTAATTTGGGGGAGGGGGGCGAAAAGAACTTTCTCCTGAGGTACCCATTCCAACTTACTTTACCAGTATCATTTTCTTTGGCTCCTATCCCTCCTACTCAATGTTCTCCAATCCTCTGGGCTCTTTCCATGGCTTTTCTTATGCCATGTCTTATCTTTTTCTCCTTCTGCCAAACCTGTGAAGTTATACCTATTCTATCATACTTTGGTCAAATGTCACATTACCATGAAGCTTTCAGACTCTTCTAGCAGATTGAGTGGCTTATCTGTGTTCCCATAACATTTCATATACAGCACTTTCTAAGTATTATAATTATTTACCAACTAGATCATAAATTTGGAGAATTAGTGGAATGTTAGCTTTTTTATGTCCTCATTACCTGGTCACTCATGCCTGGTCCATAGTGGCTATACACTCAAACTATCTCAAATAGATGAGGGATGTTGAGAGCCAAGCACTATTAAAAATGCTCAGAACTCATTACTGGCGTCTAAAGTTCAAATAATTATTTTTTATGGTCCAGCCCTACTTACCTCTTTCATATTTATTGTGCCTTGCTACTTTTTTAAAGTCTAGGTATCATTTCTGCTGCTTCTCATCCCAGGGCCTATAGAGATTAATTCTGGGGAACAATGGCTATTCTGTACATTTTATAATGTACCTCAAAATTCTTATTAGTGTAAATGATTTCTAAGACTCGTTACCTTTCTAAAAGACTGAGATTCTCTGACTTTTCCATTGAAAGACAATGCATATGGATGCTGGAACTTGATTCCTAAAGCTTTTTTAATGAGGTAAAAATATAAGCAACTTGAGAAATAGTTAAACCATTAAGTGGCCATAAACTTTATACCATTTCAGTTTTAATCCTTATAGTTGGTAGGAATACTGAATAAAACAGATTTTTCTCCTTCCTTTACACAGTCCTTTTCCCTATAGGTAAATAAGATAGTCTGATTAGCAGACTAACTAATATATTAACCTTTTGGGTCTTCACATAAGAAGTTTATTTTTTTAACTTTTTTTTATTAATTAAAAAAATTAACAAACAAAACATTGATATCATTCTATTCTACATATACAATCAGTAATTCTTAATATCATCACAGTTGCATATTTATCATTTCTTAGTACATTTGCATCGATTTAGAAAAAGAAATAAAAGGACCACAGAAAAAGAAATAAAATGATAATAGAGAAAAAAAAGACTATACGTACCATACCCCTTACCCCTCGCTTTCGTTTACCACTATTTCAAACTGAATTTATTTTAACATTTGTTCCCCCTATTATTTATTTTTATTCCATATGTTCTACTCTTCTGTTGATATAGTAGCTAAAAGGAGCATCAGACATAAGGTTTTCACATTCACAGAGTCTCATTGTGAAAGCTATATCATTGTTCAATCATCATCAAGAAACATGGCTACTGGAACACAGCACTACATTTTCAGGCAATTCCCTCCAGCCTCTCCACTACATCTTGAACAACAAGGTGATATCTACTTAATGCATAAGAATAACCTCCAGGATAACCTCTCAACTCTGTTTGGAATCTCTCAGCCATTGACACTTTGTCTCATTTTACTCTTCCCCCTTTTGGTGGAGAAGGTTCTCTCAATCCCTTGATGTTAATTCTCAGCTCATTCTAGGGTTTTTCTCAGTCCTTTGATGCTGAGTCTCAGCTCACTCCAGGATCTTTGTCCCACGTTGCCAGGAAGGCCCACACCCCTGGGAGTCATGTCCCATGCAGAGAGGGGAAGGATGGTGAGACTGCTTGTCATGTTGGCTGGAGAGAGAGGCCACAGAGAGAAGTTTACAAAGCATGACTAAAATGAGGTTCTTTGTCCAGGTTTGAAGAACCTTAATATTTATAACTTTTAAACAAGAATATCACCAGGGTACCACACTGTTTCTTCTTTTAAGCACATGAAGTTAAAAGTCTATTCTCCTCTGCATTTAATATTTAACCTTAGGAATTCCTAGGTATTCAAATAACAGGTTCCATAGAAATTAAATGAAAGGGCCTTTGTGATCTCTCTAACACACCTTCAAAGTGGAATGGAGGGGGACATAATAATAAAAGAATGACACTTATTGAATGCCTCAGTGTGCTGACACTGTACTTGGTATAGCTTCCATTGCATTGTTTCATACTTTGATTTAAACTTTGAGAAGATAGTGCTTATTAGTCCCATTTAGAAATTTAAAAAGCTAAAGAACAGGGAGATTAAGTTGTCAAAAGGCCCCTAGCAAGCATGTGGCAGAGCTGGGATTTGAGCCCAGAGCTGTTGAATCTTAAGTCAGAGCTCTTTATACTAATCACACTGCCCTCTAAAGCGAATGACTAAAAATATTTAGAAAAGAGTTAAAGTTCTAGCATTTCTAAGATTCTAGGACAACTTGACATTGTAACCAGAAAAAAAAATGGATGTTGAGCATTTATCTTTACCCCCAGTTTCTGTTCATCCTCATTCATTCATCCGCACTTCACACAGGGAAGAAGTGTGACTGCTCATATACTACCACCTGAGCACATGTGTTTAAGACTGTCTTCAGCATAATTAGTAATTTCATAGTGCCTTCAAAAAGAAGCTTTTCACCAAGAACCATTTCTAGCATGTTTTTCCGGAATTCTTCTTAAGACTCTCTCTGACACAGCAGAAAATGCATTTATTGAATTGGATTAAAGCCAGAATGCAGCTTCTAGTTGATTCAGCTGACTCAACCTGTCCCTACTCGACTTTCGAACATCTTCTGAATACCGGCTCTCAGTTTTCAGCTGATGAAAAAAACTGGTCCTTTCTGTCCTCCTACTGAAGAGTTAAGTTACTCTGGGAAGTGAATGCCTGCATTCTCTAGTAAAAATTGAATTGCTGCCATTTAAAATGTTTCCAAGAGCAATTAAAAAGTGAAGCAAATGCTTTGTTGTTATGTGTCCAACGTGCTTGTAAAACAAGTCCTCAACAAAACAGCCCCAGTGGCAAAAAAAAGTACCCAGTTTATGTACTTGATCCAGTATGTCAGAGTTAGCCACTTATTTGAAGCAACAGCAATTCTGTAATTGTGTTTCCCTGCTTCAAATGGAAGGTTCCACCAAATCCATTATCTAATACTGAATAAGACAAAGACAGCTTATAACATGGCCCAGCTGTTGAAGTGCTCTGAAGGGAGATATAATATGCTCTGTGACTCAGTAAGCAGAAGGTAATGGACTAAAAGTTATCAAGCTCTTCACAACAAGGAGATCTGGATTTTAACCAGAAATTTGAGACTGTCAACCTTAACAAAACAGATGGCATTCTCCAGTTTGCGGCACCATCAGGCAAGCTGGCATGTCTGCCGTTATAACTCCTGGCTTCTTGAATGCCTTATGGAGAAGATCCTCTTTGTCATCAGTGAAGACTTGGACTACTCTGTATGTGGCAAAGGGAATAAGAAGCACCTATGCTCTAAATCCTTTCTGAATGTTTTTGTGATCTTTCTTCGTCTACCTCCCTTCTTTCCCTTGGGACTGTGGTATTCTGCATAAGCATCTCTTCGAACTGTTCTATTTTCTCCTCCTTCACATTCCAAAGAAACCACACTGATCCTGTGCTGTTTTCCCTCAATTTGATCCCTAACAAGCTCCATACACAAATGGCTCCACCTTCACTGCCAATGTTTTGGACTTACAGTGTTGTATAGCTAAAGTGACCCTAAACTTCATCACTAGGACAGTTCCAGGCACCATCAGAATATGGTTCACCCTACATATAGCATAGTTGTGAAGAGTATGGGTCCAGGAGTCATACGGCCTGTCTTTGGATACTAGCTATGCCACTTACTGGCTTTGTGACCTTGGGCAAGGTGATTAGCTACTCTCTGCCTCAATTTCTTCATCTCTAAAATAGGGGTAATTATATAGTACCCATCTCAAAAGACAGCTGTGAGGGTTGAATGAATTAATATTTGTAAAGCCCTTAGAACAGTACCCTGGCACATTCAGAGTTGTTTAAATCATTATTATCATCATAGTTTCATAGTATGTGTGGAAAGAATATAACATTTGTTAGCACAAATCTAAGATGCTAAAAGAAAGGTGCAATTGCTCCTAAAATAACATGTACTTCTTCCTCTTTATAATAATCTGATCCATTGAAGTTGAGGTCGTTATCAGGGGTCAGCAGTACATGTTTTTATTTGATCTCTTCATCTCTTGCTGACAAATTCTCTGCTATCACTGACTGAATTCTTTCTGATAAGAAACATCTCAAATGAAAGAGGCCCATTAAAATATTATAAATCAAAATATTGACTGGGAGGCACTCAAACCAGATTCTAACTCTCCATCCACAGCCACTGTTCCATGATCTTTGGAGTAAGACAATCAGTCTTGGATACCAAACAAGGATAAACTCAAACAGGTATTATATTTAATGTTCGGTGGCTTGGAGATTTCTGGAGTGGGAGTTAGACACTCAAAGGCCCCAGACTGAGCTCTGAACCTTACCTTTTATGTGACCTTGGGCCAATACTTTACCTTCTCAGGTCTCAGTTTTCTGAGTGCAAAAATAATGGCAATAGGGGGAGCCGAGGGTAGTTCAGTGGTAGAATTCCTGTCTGCCATACTGGAGACCCAGGTTCTATTCCTGGCCCATGCACTTACCAAAACAAACAAGCCAATGAAAATTCAACAAAGATGCTGCAATAACAGGATATTCACATGGGAAAAGAATAAAATGTGACCCTGCCATACAGCATACAAAAAAAAATGGCAATAATAAAAGGTTTGTTCTTCACAAGATTGTTTTTAGGTCCAAATGAGAATATGAATGTGAAAATGCGTTTATGAGTGTTAGATTCTAAACAAATAAGTCATATTAATTCACTCTGAGGAGTACCTAGAGTTAAAGTGGTTTGGTCTTCCTGTTTTTGTTTTTGTCTTTTTATTTTTCCCTGTAAGGTAAAGGTAATCCTGAGGCAAAGGCTTTAAGGCGGCTTTTTTTTTTTCCAGTGAGCCTACAATATGTAATGTACAGAGAATATGGCTTTGAAGTGAAGCAAATCTGGGTTTAACCCACTTCATAGCTATAGGTTGATTTCTAATTATAATTTAGCCTTTTAGTTACTTAGTCTTTACTAAAACTTAACCTTTCTAACCCTCAAGTTCCACCCCAACTTTGCAGAATTGTTGTAAGGATTGTAGAATGCTGAGTTGGAGACACCCCTCTAAGCATCTTTCTGAGCTTTAATCTAAAGCCAGGCTTTTCTTCTGGGCGGCAGTGGGACTCTGTGCTGGGACTCTCCTGGCCTCCTGGGCATGCTCTCCACACTGCTATGCCATAGTCTGCTTGCTGGTCCTCTTCCCCTTCTGGCTGCAGGCTCCCCTCTGATGCATTTGTATTCCAGTGCTTAGCTGGCTGCTTGAAAGTCTTTGTAGATTGACTAGTGGTGCTTAACACATAGTAAGCACTTGGTAAATGGTACTGGGGTTATTATACTGTGAGAAATTTGTCGCTTTTAAAATAAACTTACAGATGTCTCCACCCATCTCAATGAGCTGGATGGTGACATACAGGCTTGGGTGAGGAATATCACAGCAGTTTTGGCTTTCCAGGAGCTTTTCACCAAGAAAGACAACAAATTGTTATTTTCTAACGGTAAACCGAGATTCTTAAAACTCTGACCAGGGGTCTCAGATCATAGTTTGGAAGAACTTGAAGGTGTTTCCAATACCTTCCCCCGGGATTAATTTCCAAGTCATATTCGCTATTAAAAGGCTTCCTGGGGCAACCACAGTGACTCAGTGTCAGAGTTCTCTCCTGCCATGCGGACACCTGGGTTCAGTTCCTGGTACCTGCCCGTGTAAAAAAAAAAGGGGCTGCTTGGGGTGGGGAGTGGGGGTGCAAGGGTAGTTCAGTGGTAGAATTCTCGCCTGCCAAGTGGGAGATCCAGGTTCAGGAGACCCAGGTTTGATTTCCGGCCCATGTACTTCCGAAAAAAAAAATGAGCAAATGGTGCTGCAATAATGCAATAGTCACATGAAAAAAGGATATTTCCACCATAGAGCATACAAAAAAAAAGTTTAAAAAGACTTCCTGGGATTCTCAGAGGAGAGGGATTCTGTGGCAGCTAGAAGACTGAAAAACCTGAGCCTTGATTTCAGAGAGGCCTGAGTTTGAATCGCAGCTCTGCTATTTATAAGCTGTGTGGCCTTAGGAAAGTTATGTAAATTCTTTAAACTTCAATTTCCTCATCTGTAAATGGAGTTAGGAATAGAACCTGGTGTGGTGGGGGGAAGGCAGGGGTGGGGTGGGGTGGGGGTGTGTGGTGTTGGGAGGAGTAAATGAGACCATATTTATGAAACACTTTGCTCAGTGCCCCGTGTAATTCGGGCTAAGGAAATGGTGGCTGGTTTTGGACTGAGACCTTCTTTGCCCCTGCAGTACTGCCGACACTGCTATCTTCCCTTCCTTCTCTACTCCTTTTCCCTCCTCCTAGGAGTGATGTCAAAGCACTGGGGAAATTTAAAGTAGTTCCTCTTGGTAGAAAACTGGAATGTTCCTGACCAAGACAGATGATAAGCGCCAGTTTCATTTGTGTTCTGGGATTCGCTGGAGAGAAAGTTTCCTCCTATGCTGGTGGAAAAAATAACTTTCTTCCCTTATATGGTTTTAACTTTTACTGGATCCTTTTTTCCTGTTTTAACATTTTAAACCTTCTATGCAATCATGAAAGGCATTTTGTTTTTCTCTAAATTTTGTTTGTAATAATTGCAGAAACAGTGGTATGCTCATAAAGTACATGCCTGACTTTCAGTCCCATCTCTGCCTTAAACTCCTCCTCACCTTCTCTGTTCTCCCTCATTTACGATGCACCGTGAATAAGGAAGTCATACTGAATAGTTGTCATGTAATAGTAGTTTTGTCCTAAGAAACATGTTAGCCCATGTTTGTTTTTATACTCTTTCTTCTGTTTTTTGGATATACATTGCTCTCCAACACAGTGTTTTAATTGAAAAGAAAGAATTCTTGGGAGTCAAATAATAGCTTTTTGTAATGGTTGTTAAGCACAGTTTCTTTGACTGTTCGGTTCTATGTATTTTATTTCTAAAATATTTCATGATGTGTCCTCTCTAACCTTTTTGACTATGAGCATTGACCCAGAGAGGGTGGTTCTCATTCATCTATCTATCCATTCTTACATCCATCTGTCCATCAGATAAGTTTCGAACACCTACCATAGTAGAATTATCATGTGGCAAGATAAAGCTCAGTAGATTAGGAGTCAAGAGATGTGGGTTTTAGTCCCAATTCTGCCATTCACTCAGTTTTCACAGACAGGGAAAATTACTGGCTCCAGATTACATATGACTCAGAGCTCCTTTTCCCTCTGACATTTTATAATATATCCCAACAGCAAATGCTGCATCCATTGCTTGTGTTCCATGGTTGAAGGACATTTCACATCCCTTGAGAGTCATGAAAAATATATGAATGGTTCTGTTGTACATTTAGGCACTTTAATTTATGTCAGTATTCAAGCATTCTTCAAAAAGCTCATCTTATCTTGGAGAATCTTGTGATGGTGGTAGTGTTTATGAATGACAGTATGCCCATCGAATCATTTTTGGCCTATCTGATGGTTTTTAGAATGTTACATTTTCATTTTGTGAAAACATTAACAGTAGTGGACACTGCATATCAGAGAAGTCCAGCAATGATTTTTCTTCTTGGCTTTTCCTTTGTTCTGTTTTTATGGCTCCAGTAACAGGAGTTTTATTACAGCAGTTTGTGTCCTCAGCTCTTTAGCTGAGGCTCTGCATAATTTATGATCCAGATTCCAAAATGTTAGTGAATTGCTCCACCAGAAATAATGGAATGTGACAGCAATGGATTCCACATTCTTGGCCCAAATATTTGTGTCTGTGGTTTACAAGTCATCTCAGAGCACAGTTGCTATGTTGTTCAAGCTGTTACTGAGAATGAATTCTGACAAAGGAAGAGAATTTGGATAATTATAAAAACACAAAATGGGTCTGAAGAGCAGTAGTTTGCTTATGGGTATCAGGAAGAGGAATACATCTCCTTCCCAGCTCTTTTCCCTCTCACAGACGTATTTTGCCCTTCTATTCTAGGCTGAATTGCTGAATATCAGATATGTGATTTGTATCTCAGGATGTGAAAGGTATTCATGATCTGGTGAACAGTATTTCCTGGGTGCTTATCCCACCTGAATAAAGCATGGTTTCTACCTTCACAAAGTGCCTATGGAGGCATAACTTGCTGCTGTTGTTGTCAATTTCACTCTCTTAGGGTAAATGCCTCAAGAGATAATAAATGGTAAGTCTCGTGTAAACCCAGATGAACCAAAATCTCCACAGTCTGTTTAATTACTTTTTGTTTAAATACATTTTTATTCGGAACATCTCCTAATTATTTCAGAAAGATCAGGAAATGGAACTTACTATAAATGCAAGTTAATTTAAACTACCAAAAGTCACAGTAACTTCAGAAGTAAAGTACTGGAGAAACTGTTTTGATGTGCTAAATAAATCTTTAGGTCCCATGACTTTTGTTGGTGAGTCCGAAGAGGTTTTGTGGATGCAAAATTAAGTGTATAAAGGATCTGGGAGGTTTGTTTTGGTATTAAATTGACCTTCGCATGGCAAAAATAAGATAAAAATCATCTGACCAAATGTTCAGACTCTTCATGAAAAGCATCCTGTATGTTTTTGTAACAGATCTGATAGAAAGGAGAGATTGTCAGTGTGGAAAAAAGCTTGCGGCTACAGTGGTAAGTGTGTCCTCCAGTTTCTGTGATACGGTTTGCTCTTTTCTCTTTGTAAAAATATTGATGAGTTGTCTCAACCACCAACTTGAAATTTTATTCTAAGATCATAATACCCAGGTCATAGAATTATAAAGTAGAATGCATATGTTTTTATGTATGTACAACTATACATCTCTGCTTTCATATTATACCCTTTTAGTGAGATGTGATGAAAAATGTATGCACTTGAAGGTCTTTTATTCATTTGTTTATTTAATATTTAGTGAGCACCAACTGTGTCCCAGGAACTATTCTAGGCATTGGAGATAAAGTAGTGATTAAAACAAAATCCTGCTTAGCTTGCATTTTAGTGAGTAGACATGTTTTCTAAGCAAACAAAAATAGAAGTGCTATGGAGGAAAATAAAGCCCATTTAGGGGATAACAAAGGACAGCAAGTGGATGAAAAGGGAAGAAATTGGGGTAATGGTTGGAATATTTTAGGTGGTGTGGCTTAAGGAAGATCTATGTGAGGAAGTGACAATTGAGCAGAAACTTGAATGCTGAACAGAGTGAGCTTCAGAGTGACCTAAACTTGAGTTCGAATTCCAAAACGGTAGCTTACTTACGTGAGACCTCTCTGAGTCTGTTTCTTCATCTGTTAAAAGTGCAGTTATAAAACTAACTTGCATAAATGTGTTTGGTGTTTCTTTTTTTTATTATTAATTTTTAAATTTTTTAAAAATACCAAAAAACACCAAGCAAACGCAAACATTCTTAACGTTTGATCATTTCGTTCTACATATATAATCAGTAATTCACAATATCATCACATAGTTGCATAGTCATCATCATGATCATTTCTTGGAACACTTGCATTTATTCAGAAAAAGAAATAAAAAGAAAACAGAAAAAAATTCATATATACCATACCCCTTACCCCTCCCTTTCATTGATTAATAGCATTTCAAGCTAAATTTATTTTATCATTTGTTCCCTCTATTATTTATTTTTATTCCATATGTTTTACTCATCTGTTGATAAGGTAGAGAAAAGGAGCATCAGACACAAGGTTTTCACAATCACACAGTCACATTGTGAAAGCTATATCATTATACAATCATCTTTAAGAAACATGGCTACTGGAACACAGCTCTACATTTTCAGGCAGTTCCCTCCAGCCTGTCTATTACATCTTGACTAACAAGGTGATATCTGTTTAATGCGTAAGAATAACCTCCAGGATAACTTCTTAATCTGTTTGGAATCCTTCAGCCATTGACATTTTATTTTGTCTCATTTTACTCTTCCCCCTTTTGGTCGAGAAATTTTTCTCAATCCCTTGATGCTGAGTCTCAGCTCATTCTAGGATTTCTATCCCACATTGCCAGGAAGGTTCACACCCCTGGGAGTCATGTTCCACGTAGACAGGGGGAGGGTGGTGAGATTGCTTGTTGTGTTGGCTGGAGAGAGGGGCCACATGTGAGCAACAAAAGAGGGTCTCTTGGGGGTGACTCTTAGGCCTAAATTTTAAGTAGACTTGACCTATCCTTTGTGGGGTTAAGTTTCACATGAACAAACCCCAAGACTGGGGGCTCAGCCTATAGCTTTGGTTGTCCGCACTGCTTGTGAGAATATCAAGAATTCAACTTGGGGAAGTTGAATTTTCCCCCTTTCTCATGTTTGGTGTTTCTTGATATTCCTCCTCCTCCTCTTCCACTTCTTCTTCTTCTCCTCTTCCTTCTTTACATTTTAAAATTAAACATAGCTTTATATTTTCTGACCAGGCTGTTTAACCCAAAGTCTATGATGTTTACAGTAAACATATCTTCCAAATTAAGAATCAAGACTGAAGAATCTGATCTGAAAACAAGATCTGGTTTATGAATTTATTTATATGAATAAATGTCCAAAAGTGATAAAAGTAATTATATTTACTTGTCCATTTAATTAATCATTGCCTCTATTGAGAAGAAAAAGTTTACTTAAAATTGTCCATGTCTAGAAAGTCCATGTCCATGGATTCCTAAATTATGTTAAATGCCTATAGTTCCATAACATTCTTTTGGGAGTCTCGAAGTCAAATTTAACAGGTAGAGATCTTAAATTCTTGTAATTTGGCATGAATGTTGACCTAAGGGAGAAGGAAGAAAAAAAGATCTACAATTAGAGTTTCTAAACTGGTGTATTCCATAAACTGTAATCTGTCTGGGATTGATGAGGGTGGTAGTTCATGGGGACATTAAAATCTTCTTTAGAGAAAGAGTCCATGGGAAGTTTATTAGTTCTAGGCCACCAGCTGCTCTGAGGAGAGGGTCAGAGTCACACCAGCCTCAGGGCTGTATCTGTTTTATATCAGGTTTCCTTTCAAGGATCAATACAGCACATAGCTCTGTCCTGGCAGGACTTAACAGCTGAAGGAACCTCCAAAGCCAGATTTTCAATCACACAGTCATCAATATAATACTCTGTATTTGTATAGTGTTTTTTTTAATTGCTAATTTTGTCCCTATGACAGCTCTGTGGAGAGTTGGGACAGACTTCTGCTGACCTGTCAGGCAAGAAAGTTACACATCCACCATCACCCAGGAAGCCAGGACTATACTCAGTCCAAAGACCACGAGCGAGAGTTTATCTTTGGCCCCCATGCTAAGAATGACCACCTTCCTTTGTCACAGAAGGGGCTGCTATGTGGCAGTGCTTTCTACAGAATCATCTGGGTGGTTATGGTTGGGATTGTGATCTTGATCATTTGAATGGGTTTAATCAGGAGAGAGAGAGAGAGAGAGAGAGAGAGAGAGAGAGAGAGAGAGTGTAGGTTTGACTCAGAGCCTGAAGCATGGCACCGAAGAGGGGAGAGACTTTCCTTGGAGTAATAGAATCATAAATCTTAGAGCTAGAGAAGGTCCATAAGGATTGTAAAATCTAGTCCCCTTAAAGTTTAGAAAATCAAAGCAAAACAAAACCGTATCTCAGAGATATAAAGGCATTTGTCCTAAATCACAGAATTGGTTTGTGGCCAAGCAGTGTGGGAGCCTGAAGTTTCTAATAGCCAGACAAATGGCTATCTGTAGCATTTTCCTTTCTCTTATCAGGCCTATTCTCCCTCCGATTATAGAAAGCCCCTTAATTTTTGACAATTTCTCAGTTTCAAATTGTTTATTTACTGCTTAAGTTTCCTAAAAGGCCTTAAGATTAAAATGGCCCTAACAGAGATTAGTTCATTCTCTTTGCATTACCTTGGGTTCATCCTCCCTTCTGTCCTCAACTTGCTTGTAATTGCCTAAGAACTGGGGCCCACCAGCACGATTGTGGGCAGTTTGTCCTTTCATACAACCGTGTTTTTTTCATGTACTACGATGTGTTCTTATTTTTTTCCATGTCTCTCCTCTCATGTAGGCTGTGAGCTCCTTAAAGTACCAGTACTAGGCCTTTTTAGTCTGTAGATCACATACCCTAACAAAGTATGACCCACAGAAAGCACTCATTAAATGCACTTGCTTTAGTAGCATATTTATGTTCCAGCATCGTCAGTTTCCTTAACTCCATTCCATTCTCCCCAAGCTCAGGATGAAAGGAGTTAGTCTATAATCCTAATAGTTATTAGGCAGGGAAATTTGGAGCCTTGTGATTCATGCTCATATTTGTCTTTTAAAGTATCTGTATTTTGAGAACTAGGCCATTGTTATTCTCTGTTCATTTGAACTGCCCTCTTTTCTTTGTTCTTATCTTCGAGTTCAGTTCAACAATATTGATTTCCTTTTAATCAAATAGACCTCACCTCAGATCTTTCCTGAATATTGAATTATGTTTTGATATTTTGGAGAGGCATCGCCACCTAGTGATTAAGAGCTCAGGATTTGGAGTCACAGGGGCATGGGGTCTCTCACATCCTGCCTGTGGAGATTATCTCTGGGCAAGTTGTTTGGCCTTGATTAAAACTTAAAGATTTTCCAAAACTACTAAAGTCAGAGATGCACTGAGAAAATCAGTATTACAGTTCTAAAAAGCAGCATATTCCTGGATTATTTTCTGTTCTGATCAACCATACAAATGGAGAATTGGGCTTCCTCCAGAGTAGGCATCTTAATGGCGCTGCTGGGTAGGAGAAAGGACATGGACTCTCATAGTTTCAACCCTCTTATTCTAGTAGTTATTCAAGTTGCCCTTGTGCAAATACTTGAAAACATTTTCCTAGGGTTTATTAAAATTTGTGGCAGAGATTTATTGGCATATTTGAAGACTTTTGGATCTCGTTTCCCAAGATTTTAGCAGTATATCCCTTTCCCATTATTAAACATTCAGAAAAACAAAGAGTTATGACAGCTTTTGACAATGTGTTGAAATTATAATTTCTGTATCATGCATTTTTTTGCTTCAGACTCTGACTAGTTGATACTGTAGTTCAGGTTGGTTTATAATGTGCTTAAAGAGTGTAGTAGTTTTCAAATACATCCACAAATTCTTACTCTTCTTCCTTTGAATGTGCACCAGACTTAGTGACTCCCTTATAACCAATAGAATTGGTGGAGGTGATGCTATCTGACTTCTGAGGCAGGATTATAGAAAGGATACAGCTTCTGCTTGGCTCTCTCCCTCTTGGATCACTCACTCTGAAGGAAGCCAGCTGTCAGTTTGTGAGGATGCTCAAGCAGCCCTCTGTAGGGGCTGTTGTAGAAAAGAACTTAGTCATAGGCCAGCAGCTAATTATGTGAGTGGGCCACCTTAGAGGTGGATACTCATTCCCAGTCAAGCCTTAAGATGAAAGCAGCTCACATGAATATCTGACAGAACCTTATAAGAAGTCCCAAATCAGAACCACCCAGTCACGCTACTCTTGAATTCCTCACCCACAGAAACTGTAAGATAAAATATTTGTTTTAAGGCACTGAATTTTTAGATAATTTGTTACACAGCAAAAGATAACTGATACAAGAAGGAAGAAATATGATGGTATCTGAAAAGTCATCAGTTCTAATATGTTTAGAGAAAAAAGATTCAGTACAGTGATGTTAGGTGGTTTTTTCCCCATTGTTCTAGAATTGGCAACTTACAGCCCAATGCTGACAACAAGGAGACAGCATGTACACTATATAAAGATAACACTGACAGTTGGGGCTAGATGCTTACTTCTCCAGAGCTTATTAAAAGGCGGCCAAATGAGTTATTAGACTACCATTCTTCCTTCCCATCTGTAATGGCAGAAGATGGGGGGAGGACACGGTGTGGCGGCGGGGAACAGCTGTGGAATGGAGAGACAAGAATTGTTTAGGGGTCATGAGCCATTAGTCTGGGCTAATTAGTCTGTCCCCCTGTGGGAGATAGAAGTAAGAATCCCCATTTTAAACCAAAAGCGGGTTTCTAAGCGAACTAACTACTCATGGCATTTAAGGTACCTGCAAGAATAGGAATCACATTATTCAGGTAGACATCTGATTATGTTGTGAACTTCCTGGTCTGCACCCTATACCTTCCTGCGCAAAGAGATAAGAAAGGTAGAGAGAGGGGCTATTAGCAGAGAACCAGAACTCCCTGCTTGACAAGTCAATGGTGCATGAATTATGGATCAAATAGACAGTAGAGAAGTTGGCTTGAGACAGTTCTCCAGAACTTCTCCCAAGAGGGCTGCCTCTGGATGAGGAAACCCCAGCAGCACGAGGCTGTGGGTGTAACTGTAGGAATGGGATCACATGAGGGAATTGTGCATTGAGGAGATTTCCCCATAGGGACCTCAGAGAACTTATCCAAGTCCTCCACAAATGGAGCCAGCATTCCAGTGCCTGGCACAAAGGCAAGCATCAGTAGCCAGTAGGTGTTAGACAAAACCAGCAACAACCAAGAGAGTGCTGGTTAGAGTCACTTGTCCCATTTCATACGTCCTACCCCAACACACTGGAGGAATGAGGGAAGACAGAATTCTCTATAAGATGTTTACTAGTAGAACTTGAGCAGATCTTCTGTGTGGCTTATGGTTAAAGTGGTATGTCCAAGTTTTCCAACTCTTTATGCAAGGATGTTTAACTTCTGGCCAAGAAAACGTGAGGCCATGGGAAAAGGTGGGTATGCAGAACAGACTCACCTTGGACTTGCAGAGTGAGCAAGAAATACATATGTATTAAACCTTTGAGACTAGAGGGTTCTTTGTGACAGCATAACCTGACCTACCTTGATTCATAGAAATGGGGACATGGAAGTAGAGTGCCTCGTGTTGGACATTACTCTGGCCATCTGGAGCTCAGTTGAGAAGTCAGATCTTGAGTTTGAGATTTATACAGCCTATGTTCAACAACATGGTCCACAGCCAGTCAGTGAGCATTACCTGTCTATGATGAGATACAATAGAACTGAAGAGCAAATGTTTCGAAACCTTTATAGCAATTGGACATTACTGTGCTATTTTATTGTATTTACAATAGTATTAGTCTGCAACAGACTGTAAACAGCAGAACACACAAAAAACTAGTCCTTTACCAAGGTAGCTCAAGAAGCACTGCTTTAGAGTATATTCAAATCAGTCTTACTAGTGAGGTATAGTTAAAAGGATAATCAATTTTGGAATTATTTCTTCTTTGTGTTTACTTCATATATTCATTCTGTTTCCAAGTCTTCTTGATCTTTTTTTTACTGCCTATAAAATAATAATTACAATATAATTATAATTACAATAGTACTAATAGAAGCTCTCAGATATAAATTCCCCGTATTTCTTCCCCTTCATTTACAACTTGATTTGCCCTCTTCATTTCTCTTCCTCTTAGGTTCTCCTTTCCAAAATTCTACTTCCTTAACTCCCGTTTATGTCTCACCCACCTGAATTCTGGTTTCTTTCTCTACTACTCTTTTAAATTTCTTTTGCTAAAGTCATCAATGATCTTCTAAAGGCTAAATCCATTGGCCTCTCCTCTTACTTCATTTACTTAAACTCTCTGCCCTGTTTGTTGCTCCTGACTACCCTTCCTTGGATTTCTTTTTCACTTGGTTTTCAATGTTTCTTGCAGCCCTGGGGTTTTACTCCTCAACAACTCTGCTTAGCAAAAACTGTGTATAAATCATTTGGAGAGTAAAATTATTAAAATTTAATTTATGAATGGATTTAGTAAACCATTGTTCTTATTTTGTATAGAACCCTCTTATAAGTAAACATTTGCATAGTTGAAAAAGGAAGTTTTTTTATTATAGTTTTTAATAAGGAGTTACTCCTGGAAATTAAGCACACACAGAGTTATGAGTCAATTTACTCCTAATTCCTTTTCGTCCTAAAGCATCATGAAACTATGTCTTTATTTCAAGTCATTTCCACTTCAATCAATTCACTTTAGTCATCATCTACTGGGCATTTTCTGTTTCTTCACCACTGGGGACAATAATGTTTTTTTTTATTAGAGAGGTGAAATGACTGGCTCAAGACTCCTCTTTCTGGGAAAATGGAACAGACATACTTTTCCCTATTCCTTGGTTTCAGAAAAGACTCACTGGGGAATCAGGTATTTCACCACCACTCGGCAGTAATAAGGCTACCTACCCCTCACCATGGTATCACTGGAGGCCTATTAGGGAGTCTGAATTCTCATACACGCCCAGCATTAACAAGCAGTGCCTCTCCTTTGACTAAAAGTATAACTAAAAATGCTGCACGTTATATAAGAAATATAAGAAGATACAGAAAGGTAGAGAAAAGAAGGCCAATCAGCTAGGGATCTTGAGCTCCAAAGAAGAACACATTAGTGATTTCTCCCGTGGTAATTTCCCTCAACAGTGGTGAGTGGAGGACCTGAATGTCCCCTCCCACCTGGCAGTAACAATGTACAAACCCCTTTCACCTACCAGAATGGAGTCAGAGGAGACCTGCTAAAACACAATATTTTTAAAGATCCAGAATCTTATAATACCTAAAAGGTCTAGAATTCAATTAAAAATCACTTGTCATACCAAGAACTAGGAAGATCTCAAACAGAATGAGAAAAGACAATAGATAACATCAAGATGACACAAGTATTACAATTATCTTGCAAAGATTTTAAAGAAAATTTCATTAAAAGTACTTCAGTGAACAACTGTGAACACACTTGAAACAAGTTGAAAAAAATGGGAAGTCTCAGTAGTGAAAGAGAAGATACAAAGAAGAACCAAATGGAAATTTTAGAAGTAAGAAACACAGTAACTGAAATTAAACTCAACTGATGGACTCAACAGAATGGCGAGGACAGAGGGAAAAAAAATCAATGAATTTGAAGATAGAAAATAGAAACTACCCAGCATGAACAACAGAGAGAACAACAGCATGAACAACTTAGACTGGGGGATGGGGGGACAAACAGAAGCTCAAGGAATGTAGGATTAAAATAAAAGATTCAACATTCCTGTGGAGTCCCAAAGAGGAAGGAGAAAGTAGGTGGAGCTAAAAAATTTTGAAGAAACAATGGCTGAAGTTTTCCCCAAATTGACAAGGAACATAAACCTACAAATTAAAGAACCTGCATAAACCCCAAATGTGATAAATTCAAATAAATCTGTACTAATACACATCCCAGTCAAACTTGAGAAAACTAAAGTAAAAGAAAAAATTTTGGAAGCAGCTAAAGAGAAGCAATGCAGTAAATATGGGGAAAGAAACAATTGGAATGACATGAGAATTCTCATCCCAAGCCATGGAGGTCAAAAGAAAGTGGCAAAACATTTTTCAAGTTCTGAAAGAAAAGAATTGTGTCAACCCAAAATTCTATATCCAGTGAAAATGGGTAGCAATATATTCTCAGTAAAAGAAAAACTAGGAGAATTTGTCACCAGCAGACCTACTCTAAAAGAATGGCTAACGGAAGTGTTCTCAACAGAAAGGAAATAATAAAACAAGGAAACTTGGAACATCAAGAAGGAAGAAAGAACATAGTAAGAGCAAAAATGTTTGTAAATACAACAGACTTAACTTCTCTTCTTGAATTTTCTAAATTATTTTTGAAAGTTGAAGCAAAAATAACTGTTGATGGGCAAAGGCGGAGGATTCTTTTGCCTGATGTGCTCAAATAACCAATTCTGTGGACACCAGGGTTTCAAGAAGAGAAAAAGTTTATTACTAAACATTTAGCAGGAGAGCAGATGGCCTCTCAGCCCAAAATCTGTCTCCCCGAACTGTAGTAATTCTGATAGTTTTATAAAATTAAAAGATGGGCAGGTCTTAGGATAATGAGCACAGTGGCTCCTTAAGTAGAGGTGATCTAATTATCGAGCATGCACAGATTAATTACATGCTTAGTCATAGAATGTATGTGAGAAAATGGAAGCCTTATTATGATGATGGGCATGATTTTTAGTATTTTAATGAGGTATAGGTGACTTGTAGGTTAAAGTCTAAGCTACTGTGCTTGTCAGGCGGGCCCATTTTGGCTACATCCAGTCTCTGTTATCAATATAACTTTGGACTTGGGGTGGGTTAATTCTGGACTGACCCAGGACCCTTCATTAATAAACATTTGGGGCTGTCATAAGTGATCACAAACTCTAAAGTCGAAAAACTGGGTAAACGGGTACAAGTGAAGGTTAGTCACAAAGTTTTTACAATCACAAGAGCACAAGTTAAAGGCTATATAAACGTTAACAGATCTCAAGGCAACTGGATTACAATTAAAAGATTTCAGGTATTTCCCTCTGTCTGCTCCAACATACCAGAAAGCAAAAAGGAATATCTACATAACGTTTCACCAGTTAAAATTATCCCTTACCGCCTAATTTCTTCACTCTGGTAAAGGTAATCTCTGAGGTTACACTGTAGAATATAGCAAACCTAGAGGTATACAAAAACTAGAGACAAGGGAAAGTCTACCTAATGAGGTTGACAAAATGAATAGAAGTGATGGTAACTAATTAGCGGGATTATACTTAAGGGGAATATGAGTCTCTTAAGCCTTGAGAAGGGCTGTATAGTGCCATGTATCCCACTGATTAAGTCTACAATTATAAATAAGTTCTTACATGAACTATTTCAAAGGTTTGGTAGTGGACAAAGAGTCAATAGTGGATGGATATGGGGGAAAACTAAAAATGTATGCTATGGGACGGGCCACGGTAGCTCCACAGGCAGAGTTCTATAGCCTGCCATGCCAGAGATACGGGCTCGATTCCTGGTGCCTACCCATGTTTTTTTTTTTTTTTTTTCAAAAAAAAGCATGCTATGGCCTGTAGTTAACAGGAAGACATCAACAGTATCATAGCAATACCAGGGACAACTAATTAGTGGGGGGAGCAATTGATAAGGGGTAGTTTTGATTTGGTAGTTGGTGACACTGTATTTGTCAGTTCTTTGTTGCTATGAACCAAAGAAAATTGTCTAAAATTGAGAGTGCTGCTGATTGTACAACCAAGTGAGGATACTGTAAGACAAGGTTTGGTCATTGTTTTGGACTATATCTATAAAATTCAATAGATTGAGGGAGTCAAAGAAATAATGACTGAGAAACAGAATGGCAAACTGTGATATATTTATTTGATGGAATATGGTGTGGCTACAAAAAGGAAGGATGCCAGGAGGCTTGCATTGAACTGAATAAACCTTGGGGACAATGTGTTGTGTACAATAAACCCGAAACAAAAGAACAGGCATGGTAAGGTCTTTTTCAGAGAATATTTATAAGAAAATTGGAGCCTAGATTGTAAGCCCTCATAGCAACCATGCTTAGTCTGAAGCTGTAAATGTATTTCTAGATTCTGAGACACTGGGCTATATGTGTATAGCTGGTATTTCCCTGGAACTTTGAATAACTCTATGATACCCAAGACTCAAAAATTGGAGTGCTACAGCCCTGAAAGTTAGTATAGCTGGATATAATAACAAAATAACTGAAAAAGAGATCAGACCTCAATTAGAGTTTAAAATGAAGCCAATCTGGCTGGGTCTAAAGTAAATCAGAATACAGGGTAAAAGATGATAGTGTATGTACTCTAGACCTTTATCTACTATATAAGGCCAAAGGCAGAGAGGTTTATTATATCTAGAACCTAAATTTTCTACAACACATAATCTAAATCAACCTCTCTGGATAGCTCATTTAAATGACCCAACTACTGGAGTCCAGAATGGGAATGAGGCCTTATAACTCTATATAGCTTAATGTAGTATCAGGATACATCTCAGACTATGGAGGGTTGAAAATTGAAAAGTATTCGTAGAGTCCCTTGAAGGTCCAAAGGTGGGAGGAAATACATATACATATGGAACTATTAAACTTTCCCATCTGAGAAACCCAAGATATCCTTTCAACCACTGGGGACTCCCAAGAAAATAGGCCAAGCCCTTGATTTTGAAGTTTGCCCTTATGAAACCTATTTCTGTAGGGGAGAAGCTAAGATCACCCATAATGAAGTCTAAGAGTTGCTTTCAAGAAGCCTCTTTTGTGCTCAGATATAGCGTCTTTCTCTCAAAGTCCAACTCTGCAAGGAAAATCATTACCCTCCCCCCTATGTGGGACACAATATTTAAGGGGTGAGAATCTCCCTGACAATGTGGGGCATGACTTCCGGGGATGAATCTGGCTCAGGCACTCTGGGATCGACAGCACCTTCCAGACCAAAAATGGAAAAGAAGTGTAATAAAATAAGGCATCAGTGGCCAAAAGAGGTCAAATAGAGTCAAGAGACTATTTTGGAGGCTACTTTTATGCAAGCTTCAGTTAGATAGTGCTAATTGCCATGGTTTGGCCCATGTGCTGCCTGAAATACCATGATTGTTTATGAAAAGTATCTTTAATGAAATGCTGGATACAGTTTGAAAAAAAAAAACACAGTAAGGCACAACTTCATAACCACTAGGATAGCTATAATCAAGAAGATAGATAATAAAACAAGCATTCATAAATCTGTCAAGAAATTGGAACCCTTAAACATTGCTGGTGGGAATGTAAAATGGTGCAGCTGTTTTGGAAAACACTTTGGAAGTTCCTTAAAAAGTTAAACATAGAGTTACCATATGTCCCAGCAGTTCCACTCCTAGGTGTACCTAAGAGAAATGAAACTGTGCGTCTGCACTAAAACTTATACACAAATATTCATAGCAGCATTATTCACAATAACCAAAAAAGTGGAAACAATACAAATGTCCATGAAATGATGAACGGATAAACAAAGTGTGGTGTTTCCATATGATGGAATATTATTCACCAATAAAAGGAATGAAAAAAGTCCTCATTTCTTGGTTACACTGTCTAATGTGGTTCTCAAAGAATGTAGAGGAAAAAATTAAGACAGTTACAAGTAGGAGAGGGTAATCAAATATAAAGAGAGGTAAACTTTCTATACTTCACTGGAATTAGTACAATGTTGACACAAGTAGACTTTGATAAGCTATATATAATGTATGTATAGTGTACTAGAGAAACCACTGAAAATGCTATTCGAAGAAATATACTCAAAAATGCTATATATAAATAAAAATGGAGTTCTAAAAAAATGTTCAAGCTACCCACAGGAAGGGAGGAAAAATTTAACAAAGAAATCAAAAACAGACAACAAAAACATAGCAAAAAATGAAATGACAGACTTAAACCCCAACATATTAATAATTACATTATTAATTGTTTAGATGCACCAATTAAACAATAGAGATTGGCATAGTGGATAAAAGCTTTACCTAATTATATTTTTTGTACAAGAAGCTCATTCAAATTAGTGATGCCTATTGGTTGAAAATAAAAGGATGGAAAAAGATATACCATGCAAACATTAATCAAAAGAAAGCAGAAGCGACTAAATTTATATGAGATAAAATAGACTTCAGAGTAAAGAAAATTATCAGGGACAGAAATGGACATAATGATAAAAGGGCCAATCCATCAAGAAGATATAACAATCCTAAATTTATATGTATCAAACAACAGAGATGAAAAAATACCTGAAGCAAGAATAATAGAACCTAACGGAGAAATAGACAGATCCACAATTATAGTTGGAGATGTCAACACTCCTCTCTCAACAATTGGGTAGAACAAGAAATCAACAAAAATACAGAAGAACTTAACATTCTCAAACAACAGGATCTAATTGACATTTATAGAACACTCCACCCCGTAACAGCAAAATATGTAATTTTTTCAAGCATCCTTAGAACATATATCAAGGTAGACCATATCCTAGACTATTAAACAAACCTCAACACACTTTTAAAAATTGAAATCATACAGAGTATGCTTCTGACCATAGTGGAATCCAAACAGAAATCAATGACAGAAAGGTAGCTGAAAACTCTCCAAACACTTGCAAAATAAACAACACACTTCTAAATAATCCATGATCAAAGAGGAAGTCTCAAGGGAAATTTAAAAAATACTTTGCACTGAATGAAAATGAAAATACAACATATCAAAATTTGTGGGATATAGCTAAAGCAGTTCTGAGAGGGAAATGAATAGAATGAAATGCTTACATTAGAAAAAGAAAACAAAATAAACCCAAAGTAAGCTTGAAGGAGGGACATAATAAAGATAAGATGAAATTAAAAACAAAAACAAAATAGAGAATAACAATAAGACTACAGCTCATTCTTTGAAAAAAGTCAATAAAATTGAAAACCTGACAGAGAAAAAGAGAGAAAACACAAATTATTAATATTGAGAATATCGCAGAATTTCATTACACACCCTGCAAACACCAAAAGGATAATAAAGGAATACTGTGAATAACTCTACATATATAACTTTGTCAACTTAAGTGAAATTGACCAGTTCTTTGAAAAGTGCAAGCTACCACAACTCACTCAGTGTGAACTAGATACTTTGATATAGTCCTATAACTACAAAGGAAATTGAATTCATAATTAAAATCCTTCCAAAAGAAATCTTCAAGAAGAATTAACACCAATTCCACTCAATCTTATCTAGTAAATGGAAGAGAGGGAAACCCTCCCAACTCATTCTATGAAGCTAGTGTTACCCAGATATCAAAACCAAGCAAAGACAGTACAGATATAGGTAGATAGATGGATGAATGGATATAGATATAGGAATAAAAATATAAGATGTCTCACTCATGAGTATAGATGCAAAACTTCTTAACAAAATGTTAGCAAAAAATTTATCAACATATAAAAAGAATTATTCACCGTGACTAAGTGGAGTTTATACCGGGAATGCAAGGCTGTTTCAGAATCTGAAAATTATTCATTGTAAGCCACTGTAATAACAGACTGAGGAAGAAAAATTGCATAATTATATGCAAGATGGTATAAAGAAAACTGACAGTACTGAGAGCTTGTGAGAATGCAGAGCAATTTGAACTCTTAGGCATTGCTGGTGGGGAATGCAAAATAGTACAGCGACTCTTAGAAACATAGACTTAGCAGATTTCCCAGCATTTCCACTCTTAGGAATAGAAAATTCTCTGTACTATCTTTGCAATTTCATATGAATCCATAGTTATTATAAAATAACAGGTTACAAAGAAAAAAGTTCACACTGCCAGCTAAGGTCAGGGCCAGGATTGAGTGCAAGGTCTTTTGGCTCTTATCCAAAGTTTGGTTATCACTGTAAACCTTCATGAAATTTGACTGTTCTTGCAATCTCAAAATGCCAAATCTAGAGGCCAAATCTGGTGAACTCTTCTCATTTTTCAGCCTCCTTGTCCTCCAGAAGCACCTGGAGCCATTTTCAAAAGCTAGTGTATTCTATAGATCAGACAATTGAAGCAGCCTCTGTCCTTTGGTACAGCTGGCTTGTGACCTGACAAGCTATCAGTGGGATACTTCCATATATATGTATGTTAGAAAATCACAATGTCTGTGTGCTCTTGGGTTAAAAGGATGCTAGCATTTTTATCTTACAGAATTAAGCTATATGATATTATTTGTCCAAACCCCTTCACTTTATTGATGAGACTATTGATATTTCAGGAAATTTATTGACTAATCTGAGATCACACGATGTGTTCATAGCTGAGCCAAGAGAAGAACACATTTCTTCTGCTGTTTTTTGCTACACTATAATGAGGATTCTGTTGAAAACACCAGGCTGAAAGTTATGCTTATAAAGATGTTGAAACTGCTGGAGGGATGGTAACAAACTCCTTTCCCCATTCAGGATTTCCTTCTCTAAAGGGTTTTCTTATTAAAATGTGTGATTTTATGGAGCACCAAATCTGGTAGCACATGATGGTTCCAATAGGCCACTTCAGGGATATGTATCAATAACATTCACAAATTGCACTCAGAGATCCCAACATTTGCACTTTGTTGTTTTGTATTTTCTCATTCCCTTTTCTTCTCTTCTCTCTCTCTCTCTTTTTTTTTCCCATATAAATGAACACTTTCCTTTTTCTTTAGAATGTGAACCTCAGAGATCGTGGTCACCAAGATGTCACATTTCTTACAGTTTGCCTCTAGCTTACTTGGCAAAATGGCCACAAATATCTGAAGTCAAATTTTCTGAATCTTTGAATCTTTGAATGGTGTCTTTTTCGAGTACTGTTTTAGGATCAGTCCAGAGACAGAAGAGCATCAGAAGGAGAAATAAGAATACTCAATGCTATATAATAAAAATTATAATAGCTGCCATTTATTTGTGCTAAGCCCTTAATGTACATTATCTCATTTAATCCTTAGAACAGGCTTTTGTAATAGATACTATCACCGTTTTGTAGATGAAGAACTGAAAGGGTAAGCAGTTTACCCAAGGTCACAGAGTTAGTACGTGGCAGATATATATAGCAGAATCTGATCAGGGAAATACTCTTCAACCAAAAGAATTTACCTTAGAAAAGCTTGTTTAGCTTAGCATAGAACCAAGCCTCTCAATATGATACCCAATTATTAAATGAACCCTTCAAAAAAAAAAAAAAGGTTTTTTGGATTTTCTACTCTAAAAAGTACCTCCAGCACCCAACACTGACTTACGTACTTACACAGAAGGCACGCCAATGTTTGTTGGGCACCCTGGCTATTACCATTGTTATCCAAAAATACTCAGCTGCATGACCTGAGGAGCTCGATAAAAGGGATAGCTTCTAGGGGTTGTCAGAAGTGAATTTTGGCTCCCCATGCAATATCCAAATTTGTTTTAGAACTAAATATTATAATTTGGGGATATTTTTCTAAATTTACTTTTGTCTTGTCTCGCTGGTGACAAAGTTGTATTCAACAAGAAAGTGAAAAATCACAATTCATAGGACTGAAAGAAACCTTTGTAAAGGCAATCACAAATTGAAGTGATTTAATCCACTCATGCAGCAAAATGAAAATCCAGATCTTCCAAAAGACAAATTAGACTTTCAAGGATGGTTTTCAAAATTATCTTCCATAGAAATCATTAAATAGCCAGCTATCTTTCTGCATCTAAAATAGAGTGTGATTCTCCCAGAGTTTTTCATGCTCCGTTTTTTGAGAAATATATTTATAAGTAAAGCTGGATACGTAAGTATAAAACAAAAATTCCTCCATCATTCTATTGGGCACACACAGGATTAAGATCATTATGATAAAATAAAGCTATTCATACTTTCGGAAAACACCATCTTTATTATGAAGATAAAACCAGGAGCACAAAAAAAGGCAGTTGATTGTTATCTTCTGAAGTGACAGAAGCCCATAGCCTCGTAGAGGTTGGAATAAATCTGCTTTTCCTTAGGAACAAACAAAGGGAGATATATCTTTAGTTCCTAGGAACAAATGAGGGCGAGTATGTTTTCTACACTTTTGTGATTAATTTGTATGTGCACTAAGTTCAATCAGATGTTAATGGCAAAAAAAAAAAAAAACCATAAGGTGAAAAACAACCAGTTTTTCATATAGGATCTGATTCACACTAGTTACTTTGTGGATGCTAATCTTGCTATAAAGTCACTCAAAATAATTCCAAACATTTTCAAGATTTAAGAAAATAGATAGGTGATGTATTTTCCAAAAGTATGCTAGGGAAATTCTAGTTATGCTTTACTCTGTAAAGAGTTTTACCATTTCAGACTCAGTACTCAGAGGGTGACCCATAGATCAGAAATGTAGACAGCTCCTGGGAGGCACTTAGAAATGCAGAATCTCATGCAGCCCCACCTCAGACCTAGGGAGTCAGCATCTGTATGTTAACAAGATCCCCTGTGGTTCTTAGGCACATGAAGGTTTGAGAAACCACTGTGTGCAAAGCACTTTACATGCATTATCTCCTTTGCCAGAGTAGCATGAACATAGGAGAAGATGATATTGACCTCACCACATGTAGGAATCATTTCTATGAGGGTAGAGGGAATGACGATGACATAGCAACTGCCATTCCTTCAGTTCCCCACTCACTGGATGCCAGGTACTCTCTATCTTCACCATGTCTCATGAGGAGGTATTATCTCTGTTTGACAGTTGAGGAAAATGTAGCTCAAGAGGGTAAGTAATTTGTCCAAGATCACACAGCCAATAAATATGAGAGCCAGGATAGTTCGTTACCTCAGAGCTCCTGCTCTTTCCAAATATTGAGAATGTGTATCATGACAATGCTGTATTAGCAGTGGACTTTAGCCTGCATTTTGGAATTAGCTGAGACTATTAGAAAGCACTGATGTCCATCCCCAGGGATTTTTAGTTAATTGGTCTAGAGTATGGACTTGGCACTGGGGTTTTTAAAAGCGCAAGGTGATTCTAATATGTGCCCCAAGGTTGAGAATTGCTGGTTTACAGATTGGCTGATGTGTCTCAATGGAAGCAGGACCTCCATTGGGAAAAGCTTTGGCTTACCTGTTAAACAGGTACACTGTGAGATTGCTGCCAATGGGAAAGTGGGAGATGCAAGCAGTGGCATAAGTACCTAAACCTTTGATGCGTTGTTACATGGAACAATTGCACTGCGTTCAGGGACAGAAAAATTGATTACTGTCATCCAGATTTGGTTAAATGTCAAAAGGCAGACAGGCTTGGTTTGCAGTTTTTATGATGAGTTCAACTTCCTCCTCAGCTTCCTATTTTTCGCACCCTAGCCCTCAACTGCAAGTACTACTTACTTAAATTCTCGCATGCAGGTCTGCAAGTGGGCTCCTGGACTAGACACAGAAATGGTTGAAAGCAGAGACTCAAGTCCTAACTCTCCTCCTTCATTTGGTGCCAGAAGTTGACTGTGTGCTTTACATAAGTAGTTTATTTAATCCTCCCCTTATCCTATTCCCAGGTGAGCAAGCTGGTTCAGAGAAATTAAGCAATTTGCTAGTTGAGAGAAATTAAGCTGTTTGCAGGAGCTGTGATTCACCTCAGGTTAATCTAACTCTAAAGCTCATGCTTTTTCTTTGCGCCTTCACTTCCTAATAGGAAGAAGGATCTGGCCCTTAGAGAGCTAATCCTTGGAAATTCAAATTAGTTTAACAAAGATTTATGAAGTCTCTGTTTTGAGCCAAACAGTCATCTGAATTACTGGGATCTAGAGAAGAAGGAAACTTCATTCTCTTCATGGAGCTCACAGTTTGAAGGGTGGATAAATGGGCCAGAGCAGTGCTATCCAGTAGAGAGATAATACAAGCTACATAGCAATTTTCAATTTTCTAGTGGCCACATTTTAAAAGGTGGGAAAAAAAAAGGCAGAGTCACTCTGTATTTAAGTGAATTGTTACAGAAAGCAGGACCAGAAGAGGAATTCAGTACATGGATTATACTCAGATGCCACAAGATGGTGGAACTGCTGCCCAATGTTGGATTGCAAAACACTGGAAACCTCAGAGTTCCCCCATGGTCAAGTCCAGCCATAGTTACATTTTTTAATTTGATTAATGTGATTGGCATGTTCAGGGTCCAGCCCAGGAATTAGATTAAACAATGTCAAGATTACGTTATCTTGTCATACAAAGGAAAGGCCACTTCTTTTGGGAAACCATGCATGTCCTTCACTGGCAACCTCTCCCACCATGTAGTTTAAGATATGCTCTCAGAGTGAGACATTGATTATCTCAGGAACCAGGGACTCTGGGCAGTATAGGAACCACTCAGTGTTTCATTAAATCACTTCACATCTACTTGGAGAGAAGAGCCAAAATAATTTTCTCTCTCTCTACTGCTCTCCACAATCCTTTGTAGGACCAAAATGTTCTTTCGTCATATGCTGTTTTTTGCCTCAGGGGTACGGTGGCTTTCAGTAACAGAGAATGAAGTGACTTTGCTGCTTTCTGATTTCCATTTCCCCAGATCCTCTAAAAATTGTATATGCAGTCTCTAAGCCCCCAGCATGTTTTTTTTTTTACCTAATGTATACAGATGCCTCCTAAGAAAAAATTCATTCTTTTGTCCTCTATCCAGTTTTTGTAATGAGTTATGCAACATTTTCTTATTTAATGAATGAGATGTATTTGAAGCATTTGTAAATTACTTAGGAATGTGCTCTTCTGCTGAATAAATTTCATTAATGATTTCTTTTAATCACTGGTAAGCCAGTTGGCCTGTGTTATTAATATTGGTGATAATCCTTTTTTTCAAACACACCTTTATTAACTATTGCAGATAAGAGGCACATCATGAAAAGAAATACACGTCCTCTTGCTGCAAGCCTTACCACTATTGATCTTTATTGTTTTGTGTTACCAGTGTTCAAAATGTAAAAGCAGTCTCCCTTACCCCACTGTAAAGAGCCTTTGGCAGCAACAGTAGTTATAAGATCCTAGCAGCTGGGGAATTGTTTATTATATACAGGCCTCGATTCCTACACCTGTGCTGGAATTGTGCCTCCCCAACCAGGTCATGAGCAGGAACTTTGTGTTCATCACCGTTTATCCTTGAAACCCGCTATGGAACTACAGTAAATGTTTGCTGAAAGAATGCTAAAGGTACTTGATAAAATTATGTCCAAACCAATAGAGGTTAATAAATAAGGTTATTTTTCACTCTGGAGGGCTCATAGAACCTGATCCTAAGGAGATCAGATATGAAACAGGTACAAAGTATAGTAACAAGCTGTCTGACTTTTGGTGAGTTTCTCTACTGCTTTTACTTCACTTACTATTTAATAACTTTCCAATCCTCTAAGTAATACTATGAAGATAAGAGAAGAGAGTGATGAGAACATGGTGAGCTCTTTGTAGGTATGAGCTATATAACCTTCAGTCTTAACTGCCGCTGTTACTCTTTCTCTAGTTTGTGCAATATATTTAGTTTATTCCTTTGAAGAACACAGAGCAATGCTAGCTTGAGTGGAGGGCTCCTGCTTGGGAGACATGGAAGGTAAGTTTGGCTAGGCCAGGTGAACTTCCATCTTTTCATTATCGGGAACCTATGGGATTTTGTTTTAAAAAATTACCACTACCCCTCTTCCCTCAAGTTCTTGAAGTGACAGCCTGAGACAACTGGAAATACATGACTAGATCTCAGGTGAATGATGTAGAGATGATTTGGAAGTCACTGGGCATAGTTACTTTCTCCCCAAGTCCCACTTCTCTGCCTATATCCATGTTTATTGTCCAAATATCACTGAGTGCACCAGTTAAGAGCTTGAATCCTAGAAGATTGCTTGAGTTTGGATCCCCAGCTTGCTATTTTCTAACTGTGTATCCTTGGTCAAGTTCCTTAACTTCTCTGTAATTCATTTCCATCGTGGGGATGGAAAATGAGGATGGAATATAAGGATAATAACTTTACTTAACTCATACAACTGTTATGAGAATTAAATTAACACATGTAAAGTTCCTAGGACAGTGCCCTGGCACAAAGTCGTCAATAATATTAGCTGTTGCAATGATTATTACACTAGGAATTGAGCGAGGCACTGTACAACATCATCGTTCTGACATCTAGCTGTAGATCTGAGACAGGGATTTGATCAACACCCAAGCGCATGGAAAATAGAGTCACACCCTACTGGGACTCAAACCATGTACTTTATCTGTGGGTACATATTGTGTCTAGATGGAGTTCCCTTTATTTGAAAGTCAAACTGTGAGAATAAAACAGACATGAATGAAAAATTTTGCTGTAGATTAAGGAAGAGGCAACACTGACTCTCAAAAGAACAGACCTTTAAAAATGATTTATCATGAGAAATAAAAGGAAAATGTATAAAAGTTTGGCATCTTTAATAGGACTATAAAATCTTAAGGACAAAGCAGATTGCAATGAGAAAAAAAAGGATCAGATGTTAAAAAAAAAAAAAAGGTGAGCAACAGAAGGAAGAATTGCAAAGAACTTTTAAAGGTAAAATCTACAGTAAAGGTAAAACTGTACAACTGTATAGCGGAAACCAAATCAGTTAAGTAGAACAATAAGCTCCATTAGAATATAGAAGAAAAGAACAAAGAGATCAAAAACAATGAGGGGAAAAATTGATTTATAGTAAAGAGAATAAGATTTAACCTAAACACTACAGACATTTCTAAAAAAGGAACCATAAAAACATAAAAAGAAACTGCGGTCAAATATAAAATTAGAAAAGAAAAACTTTCTCTGGATTTAGAAGACTTAAGCAGCTTGAGAGGGCAAGTTCAGTGAGAAGAGTCCCCACACCTAGGTACATTCTGGTGCAGTTTTCAACTTGTAAGAAAAATTTCAAAATCACCTAAGCACAGAAAAAAGCAAATTCTCTGCTAAGAAAAAAAAAAACGAAGCCCAGAGAAATTTCTGTGATCTGAATGCCAGCAACAACAGAGGTTTGGTTTGTTCGTTTTTGAGGGGAAAAGAGTTACTTATCCAATTTCCTTCTTATGTATAAAGACAGTGATATCACATTTCTGGATAAGCAAGAAATAAGAAAATGTACCATCCACATAGTATTCTGCTTGGAAAAAAAATGTACTTGGAGACTTCTTCCAGCCAGCCAGAAATGAATTAAAATTAAAGACTCAAGAATTAGGATGTATTGGTATGAAAAGCCTTAGGGTTTTGTGGTTGTTGTTAATCTCTTCTTGCTCCCTTACTACAGTTGGTTGACAGTATTGTAAGGTGGCTTCTGTTGCCAGGAGAATTTTGGGCCTGCCCCACACTGATCAGCTGCCCTTCTTTGACTCCTTTGCCAATATCAAAAGGTATTTCTTTTTCACGTCCTTCGGCCGTTAGTATGGAATCTCCTGTCCAATATGACAACCACCAAAAACTGTAACTGCAGTCTGTGCAGCACTTCCTAAGAAAGATCATTATTTTTACATGGTGAGAACATTGTTGGAAGAGTTACTAAACTAAAAACTTTTTTTTCTTCTACAAAGCAGCACTATAGAGAGAAATATATTGCCCATTTTTATTACCAAGACACTTGAGAAATGATCATCTGTATCCTTTGATTCATATGGAATAACTAAGTTTTTGAGTTTTTAATTGGAAAAGTCTAAGCAAAGACCTAATGGCAGATGTCTATTATCAAAATCCTTATTATGATTATCTTCATTTAAGAACCTGGTCTTGTTGTAATTATGCCTTGAAATCTGTATATACAGTATGATCTTGATAATGTAAACAAAACAATCCACACAAAGGAAAAAATACATTGTCAGGAACTACCCTAAAATCTCAGAGAGTCACTAGGTGAAAGACAGACAGATAGATATTGTTTTTCGTGAATTTTTCATATTTTTTGCATTGAATATTGTAACAAAGCTTTGGCTGTAAGTAACAGAAAAATCTGATTTAAAATGACAAGCAAATAGAAACTTATTTTTCTCACAAAACAAAAAGTACAATGCACCTGATAGTGGTTTCAAGGCTTAAAGATAATTGTGTCTCCACAATTCTCTTATCCTTTCTCTCATGCTGGCCCCTTAATATCTCATGGTCACAGGTTGGCTTCTGGTACTCCAGATATCGTGAGGTGTTCAAATCAGAAGTGGGGTTGTGGGAGTGGTGGTGCTGGACAAGTTGCCTCTATATCCTTTTAACAGAAAAGCAAAAACTTTTCTGAAACCTCAGAAGACTCCCACTTTTGTCTCATTGACAAAAATAGGGTCACTTGACCAAGCCTAGCTGCAAGAGAGGCTTGGAAAGTGAATATTTGATTTTCCAGCACCATAAGCAGAACCAGGTCCTGAAGGAGGGGTTTAGAAATGAGTATTGGGTGAACCAACCAGCCACAAGCATGTACTATTTTTTTTTACTTTGTTTTTTTTGTATAATATAATGTGTGTGTATATATATATATATATATATATATATATATATATATATGCACAAAGCTAAGAAAGAAAACAGCAATAATTTTCAGAGCACTATTCAACAAGTAGTTATAGAACATATCCCAGAGTTTGTCATGGGCTACCATAAAATGCATTAGCTTTGTTTTTTGAACTTTTCTACATTGTACAGTATAACATATATCCAAAACAAAGAAATAAAGAGCAATAGTTTTCAAAGCACTTCTCAACAAGCAGTTACAGGACAGATCCCAGAGTTTCTCAATGGCTACTATACGATCCTCTCACATTTTTCCCTCTAGCTGCTCCAGAACATAGGAGGCTAAATATTTTTTTATCATCACAATCAACTTTTTTTCCTTCTTTTTTTTGTGAAAAATAACATTTATACGAAAAAGCTATACATTTCAAAGCACAGCACCATAATTAGTTGTAGAACATATTTCAATATTTGACATGGATTACAATTTCACAACTTCGGGTTTTTACTTCTAGCTGCTCCAAAATACTGGAGTCTAAAAGAGATATCAACTCAATGATTCAGCATTCATATTCATTTGCTAAATCCCATCTTCTCTGTACAACTCTACCATCACCTTTGATCCTTCCATCCCTTTCCCCAGGGGTGTTTGGGCTATGGTAACTTTAAATTTCTCATATTGGAAAGGTCTCTTACCAATATGGGGTAGGGAGATGGAACTACCTGATGTTCTGGAGAGGCTGGGCTAGGTTTCAGGACTTACGTGGACCAGGGACTCATCTGGGGGTTGTAGGCCTCCGGAAAGTTACTCTAGTGTATGGAACCCTTGTGGAATCTTATATATTGCCATAGGTGTTCTTTAGGGTTGACTGGAATGGTCCTGGTTGGGGGTTGGCAGGTTATGATAGGTCTAACCAAAGCTTGCATGAGAGCAACCCCCACATAGCCTCTCAGCTCTATTCGAATTCTCTCTGCTACTGATGCTTAATTAATTATACTACTTTTCCCCCTTTTGGTCAGGTTGGAGTTGTTGATCCCACGGTGCCAGGTCTGGATTCATCCCTGGGAGTCATCTTCCACATCACCAGGGAGACTTTCACCCCTGAATATCATGTCCCATGTAGGGGGGAGGGCAATGATTTCACTTGCAGAGTTGGGCTTAGAGAAATTAAGGTCACATCTGAGCAACAAAAGATGTTCTCCAGAAGTAACTGTTAGGCATGCCTATAGGTAGACTAAGCTTCTCTGCTACCTACATAAACTTCACAAGATTAAGCCTCCTGATTGAGGGCATGGCCCATTGACCTGGGTGTCCTCAAAGTTTGACACTGTATCAGGGGATTCCCTGATGACTAAGTTTAGTAGCTCCATATTTTTCTCCCATTCCTCAGGAGATGTGGCCAATACTTTTTTGATTATCTGCTTAGTATACTCTAGGATATATCCAGGCGTTACAATGATCTATACAGGATTAAAGGACCTCTTTCTTATTCTGGACTCATTGTGTTTCATTTGTTCAAATGAGTTATACAGATAGGTTGAATTAGATTATGCACTACAGAAAATTTTTGTTCCACACCAAATAAACCTTAACTTACATTGGTCTGAAAGAGTATGTGTTGTTCTAAAATATAGACACTGTTTTCCTTACCTCTATGTTCTGAATTACTTTAACCCCAACCTGTTCGGCTTCATTCTTATCTCTAAATATTGGGTTATATATATAAACAGTCTCTCAAAATCCAGAAATAATAATCATCACTCCAGACTTAATGTTTCTGCTCTAAAACTTGCAATCTAGGCTCCTGTTTTCTCATAAGCATTTTTAAAGGTGACCATACCATTCTTGTTCTTTTGTTTCTGGCTTATTTTGTCTCACCAAAGGTTTCACATGTTTATTCACATTGTTGCATGCCTCATGACTATGTTCCTTTTTGTAGCAGCACAACTTTTGTTCATAAGTACACACCAACGTTTGCCAATCTACTTCTCCATCAGTGCATCTTTCAGCAACCTGCATCCATTGGGCATCACAGAGAGGGCCCAAAGTCCACACTCCATCAAAATTCTCTATTTTAGATTATTTCATTGTTCCCAAGAGGAAGAAAACCAATAAACACACCCTCACCAAATAGAATACCTAAACCTCCTCTTAACTCTTGTCCCTCCTCCCATTGCCTCTGCTGTTGTTGTGGTAGTGCTGATGGTTTCCTTTTAATCAGAGCTCATAACGTGCAACAGTAGTTTCCCTCTGTACCCTGGACTTAAACACTCTTTATGTGAGAATCATATCTTTGAAGTAATTCTTGGGAGAATTCATATTTATAGTGTGAATCAGTGGGACACATAGGTGTATACAACCCCTTTCACTCTTATTCATCTTCAAAATGGTAATATTACTTACAGACCCACTAGAGAACCACCTTCATTCCTGTCTACTCCCTTACATTGGAGTTCAACCTCATTAGATAATGGTACACCCATCTCTAGCCTCTTTGTATCTCTAAGTCCCCTAACGTCTTCATTATAAGGCTCTGATTATACCTTTATGCTGGTCATAAAAGTGGAATCATACATATCTATCCTTTTGTGTCTGGCTAATTGCACTCAGCATTGTGTCCTCAAGGCTTATCCATCTTGTCATGTGCTTCAGGACGTCATTTTGTCTTACTGCTGCATAATATTCTGTCATATGTATATACCACATTTCGTTGATCCACTTGTCTGTTGATGGGTGTTTGGTTTGTTTCTGTCTTTTGGCGCTTGTGAATAATGCTGTTGTGAACATCGGTGTGCAACTGTGTGTTTGTGTCATTGCTTTCAGCTCTTCTGGGTATATACCCAGTAGTGCTATTGCTGGATCATAGGGTAACTCGATACTTAGTTTCCTAAGGAACCGACAAACAATCTTCCATAGTGGCTACACCATTATACGTTCCCACCAGCAGTGCATAAGTGTCCCAGTTTCTCCACATCCTCTCCAACATTTATAGTTTCCTATTTGTTGAATAGCAGTCATTTTTATAGGTGTGAGATGGTATCTCATTATAGTCTTCATCTGCATTTCCCTTATAGCCAGTGAAAATGAGCATCTCTTCATGTGCTTTTGAGCCATCTGTATTTGCTATTCAGAAAAATGCTTATTCATATCTTTAGCCTATTTTATAAATGGGTTGTTCATTCTTTTGTTGTTGAGTTGTATGATTTCTTTGTATATACAGGAAATCAAACCTTTGTCCAATATGTGATTTCCAAATATTTTCTCCCGTTGATTTGGCTGCCTCTTCACCTTATTGACAAAGTCTTTTGAGGTGCACAGCATTTGATTTTGAGGAGTTCCCATTTATCTATTTTTTTTCTTTTGTTGCTTGTGCTTTGGGTGTAAAGTTTAGGAAGCTACCTCCTATTACTAGGTCTTGAAACTGTTTCCCTACATTTTATTCTAGAAGCTTTATGGTGCTTGCTCTTATATTTAGGTGTTTGATCACTTTGAGTTAATTTTTGTGTAGGGTATAAGATAGGGGTCCTCTTTCATTCTTTCGTCTATTGATATCCAGTTCTTCCATGCCCAGTTACTGAAAAGACTATTTTGTCCCAGTTCAGAGGATTTTGGGGCCTTATCAAAAATCAGTTGATGACAGATTTGGTGGTCTATTTCTGCAGTCTTGATTCAATTCCATTGGTTAATGCTTCTGTCTTTGTGCCAGTACCATGCTGTTTTGACTACTGTGGTTTTAGAATAGGTTTAAAAGTCAGGGAGTGTTAATCCTCCCACTTCGTTCTTCTTTTTCAGGATGCTTTTCGCTATTGAGGGTCTTTTTCCCTTCCTGATGAATTTGGTGGTTAGCTTTTCCAAAACTTCGAAGTAGGTTGTTGGGATTTTGATTGATACTGTGTTCACTCTGTAGGTCGATTTGGAGAGAATTGACATCTTAACTATATTTAGCCTCCCTATCCATGAGCAGGAAATGTCTTTTTATATTATTTTATTTGATTTTCTTGTGTTGAACTGTCCTTGCATTCCTGGTATAAACCCCACTTGGTCATTGTGTATAATTCTTTTGATGTGCTGTTGGATTCAATTGGCTAATATTTTATTGAGAATTTTTGCATCTATGTTCATTAGGAAGATTGGTCTGTACTTTTCCTTTCTTATAGCATCTTTACACAGTTTTAGTATTAAAATATTAGCTTCATAAAATGAATTAGAGTCCCTTTTCTCTCAATTTTTTGGAAAAGTTAGAGCAGGATTGGTGTTAGTTCTTTCTGGAATGTTTGATAAAATTCCCCTGTGAAGCCATCTGGCCCTGGGCTTTTCTTTGTAGGAGGACTTTTGATGACTGATTAAATCTCTTTACTTGTGATTGGTTGTTGAGATATTCTATTTCTTCCTAAGTCAGTGTAACTTGTTTGTGTGTCTCCAGAAATTTTTCCATTTCATCTAAGTTGTCTAGTTTGTTGGTGTATAGTGTTCATAGTATCCTCTTATGATTTCTTTTATTTCTTCAGAGTCTCTGATAATGCACCCCTTCTCATTTCTGATTTTGTTTATTTACATCCTCTCTTTTTTCTTTGTCAGTCTTCCTGGTGGCCCATCAATTTTATTGATCTTCTCAAAGAGCCAACTTTTGGTTTTATTGATTCTTTTTATTGTTCTTTTGTTCTCCCATTCATTCACCTCTGCTTTAATCTCTGTGATTTCTCTTCTTCTATTTGCTTTGGGGTTAGTTTGCTGTTCTTTCTCAAGTTCCTTCAGATGAGCTGTTCATTCTTGGATTTTTGCTCTTTCTTGTTTTTTAATATAGACATTTAGGGCAGTAAATTTCCCTCTCAGCACTGTCTTTGTTGCATCCTATAAGTTCTGATAAGTTGTGTTCTCATTTTTATTCATCTCCAGATAGCTACTGATTTCTCTAGCAATTTCTTCTTTGACCCACTGATTGTTTAAGAGTGTGTTATTTTATTTCCATATATTTGTGAATGTTCTTGCTCTTTTGTGGTTATTGAGATCCCACTGTGATCAAAGAAAGTGCTTTGAATAATTTCAGTGTTTTTAAATTTATAAAGACCCGTTTTGTGCTCCAGCATCTGATCTATCCTGGAGAATGTTCCATGAGCACTAGAGAAGAATGTATATCCTTGTGCTTTGGGGTACTTTGACCAATATATGTCTGTTAGGTCTAATTCATTTATCAAGTTATTTAACTTCTCTATTTCCTTGTTGATCTTTTCTCTGGTTGTTCTATCTATAGAGGAGAGTGGTGTATTGAAGTCTTCTGCTATTATTGTTGAAACATCTATGGCTCCCTTCAGTTTTGCCAATGTCTGTTTCATGTACTTTGGTACTCCTTGATTAGGAGCATAAACATTTATGATTGTTATATCTTCTTGGTGAATTGACCCTTTAATTAATATGTAATGTCCTTTCTTTGTCTGTTATCATGTCTTTACATTTAAAGTCTATTTTGTCTGATATTAGTATAGCTACTTGTTCTAGTTTGCTAGCTGCCAGAATGCACCACATCAGAGACGGATTGGCTTTAAATATAAAAGGGGATTTATTTAGTTAACGTATAGTTCTTCAGAGGAAAGGCAGCTAACTTTCAATTGAGGTTCTTTCTTATGTGGGAAGGCACAGGGCAATCTCTGCTGGTTTCCAACAACTTTCCTAGGGGTGGTTTCTTTCTGCATCTCCAAAGGCCTGGGCTAAACTGAGAGTGCCGAGATGAGGTATGGTATGCTGAACTGCTTGGGCTGTGCCATGTTGAACTCTCTCATTCAAGAACCAGCCAATTAAATCAAACATCATTCATTACAGCAAGCACACCTCTTAGCTGACTGCAGATGTAATGAGCTCATGTCACGTAACATTGGCTCATGTCCACAGCAACAGAACTAGGTACTGTCACCTGGCCAAGTTGACAACTGAATCTAACTACCACACTACTGCTTTCCATTGGTTACAACTTGCATGGAAAAATCTTTTTCCATCCTTTCACTTTCAATCTATTTGTATCCTTGTGTCTAAGATGAGTCTCTTGAAAGCAGCATATAGCTGGTTATGTTTCTTAATCCATTCTGCCAATCTGTATCTTTTAATTGGTAAGCTTAATCCATTAACATTCAAAGTTATTATTGAAAAGGCATTTCTTGATTCTACCATCTTATCTTTTTTATTTTATTTATCAAATCTGTATATTCTTTTCCCTCTTTCTCTTAGTATTCTTTAAATTACTCTTAGTGGTACTGTTCAATTCTGTGCTCTCCTCAAGACCTCCCTCTCCTGTCTTTGTTTTTCAGCCAGCAGAACTCCTTTTAGTATTTCTTGTAGGGGGTCTCTTGTTGACAGATTCTTTCAGTACATCTTTGTCCATGAAAATTTTAATCTGTCCCTGAATTTTGAAGGACAATTTGGTTGGGTACAGAATTCTTGACTGGAAGCCTTACTATTTCAAGATCTTGCCTCCAGGGTACTAGTTGAGTAGTCTGAACTCAGTTTTATTTGGTTTCCCTTGTATGTAGTAGATTGTTTTTCTCTTGCTGCATTCAGGATTTTCTTCTTCTCTTCAACATTTGACAGACTGATTAGTATGTGCCTTGGGAAAGGCCTATTTGGATATATTCTGTTTGGGTTCATTGGGCTTCTTTGACTTAAATGTTTATGTCCTTTGTGAGGGTTGGGAAGTTTTCCTCCATTATATCCTCAACTACTCTTCCTAGACCTTTACTCCTCTCTTCTCCTTCTGGGACACCAATGATTCTTATATTTGCATGCTTTGTTTTGTCTATCATTTCCCTGAGTTCCCATTCAATTTTTTCCATCGTTTTTGCCAGTTGCTGTTTTGAGTCTTCGAAGTCAAGTATCCTGTTCTCTATATCACTTATTCTTTCTTCTGCTTTTCAAATCTGTTGTTGTTTGCCTCTAGTATGTTTTTTATTTGTCAACAGAATCTTTAATTTCTGTGATATCTGCTATTTTTCTATTCTTTCAAATTTCTCTTTGTCCTCTTCTATTGTCTTCTTGATCTCTTTTATGTCATTTGTTATCCCACTTATTTTATTAAGTAGAGTTGTATGAACATTTTTGATTATTTGTTCCAGTGTCTGTGTCTCCTCTGATGTTGTAGTTTTGTCACTAGGCAGAGCTATATCTGTCTGCATTGTGATATGCTTAGGAATCTTCTGCTGTCTTAGTGGCATGTAAATATCTTGATTGATTTACTTTGGGAATTGATTTCTTTCAGTAGTTTCAGGCCTTGTGTTTGTGGGATGGTTGTATAGCAAGGAACAGGGCACAGGTTGGAGCACTCAGTACGGTGATTTTTTTCAGGGCAGTTATGGGCACAGGTTGGGGATGTTACCCTGATGCTTGTGAACATGGGTGCCCAGTGGCCAGGGTGGATGTAGCTGTGCTGGTGCACAGGTCTAAGGCGTGGGGCAGCAGGTCGGTGTTATGCCTTTATGGATTGGGGGCAGATATGTTCCAGCTTTTGCGTACGTCGGCACTTTCTCAGAGTGGGGAAGTGAGGCTGAGAGCTGTGCACATGCACGGTTCTAGTACTGTGGTCCCATCTGTGCATTCCCATGGCCTCTGTGCCAGGCTCCAACTTTTTGTCTCTCAGTTCCCTGGCCTCTGCAACCAGGGCTGCCACATGTGCTGCAGACGGCTCTCCCAAGTCAGCCGTACTCCTGAATCACCGCACAGTCACCCTCCTGTCCCTTCTCTAACTTTTCCATGTAGCAGGGCTTATCTCAAGCTATTCTAGTTGGCCATCTTCCCGGAAGTAGCATGTACTATTTTTTTTTTTTTTTTTTTTAAAGACAGAGAGAAGGAAGGAAGGATAGAAGGAAGGAAGGAAGGAAGAAAGGGAAACATTTTTTTAAACATTTTCTTGTTTTACTGTATTCTGTTTCTCCGTTTTTGTTACATGGGCTGGGGCCGGGAATCGAACCGAGGTCCTCCGGCATAGCAGGCAAGCACTTTGCCCGCTGAGCCACCGCGGCCCGCCCTGTACTATTTTTATAATTGAAAAAAATATTAGGATTATTATGTTCAGTTTTGAACCTCCTATAGGATCTCAATGTAAAAATATGAACAAGAAGACTAAAAGAAAGCCTTTGAAACATTAAAGTTGTCTACTCTAGGTTTATGATTGTTATATCTTCTTGGTGAATTGACCCTTTAATTAGTATATACTGTCCTTCTTTGTCTCTTATGATGTCATTAGCATTCTCCACTGGCTGCTGTGAGCCTACTGCTTGAACAGGTGAAGTAAATGGAGTTTCAAACTTTAACTGGCTCACGAAAGCTTTCTTGGAAGGCATGTTCAGATAGCATCTCTGTGATGTGCATGAGCAAGCCAGCCTCAAGAGCCTCCAATTTTCCCGAAGTAAATCCCTCTCAATTAAACAAAAAGGGAAGAAAAACTGAAAACAGTAAATGGATTCATAACTTCAATTCAGTTTTGCTCTTTTCCAGGTTTTAGAAATTGCCCTAACCAAAAACCCATGTGCTAATAGAAAAATGAGCAGAATGTATGAATCACTTGTTATGATAGCATTACACTTAATCTAGCCAGAACACTTCACACAATCATAGACTTTGAGTTTTCAATCTAGTGTAAATTTTTAAAATGAAGCTTTTCAGACCCTATTGCCTCAGGAAAACAGATTTCATAATTTGCACTCCAGCCTTGCTGGAAAATCCATCTGTCTTTGAATTTTATTTGTAAAGTGAAATCATTTTGAAGGGCCATTTTTTTGGCCAGCTCTTCTGCTCCTCGCTTTCCCTGTCTGTTTCCAGGGCCCCCTGTTGGTTTTTGCAGGCTGTATTTGCCCTCCTCTCATGCTGTCTGAGCTGAAAGAATAATACAGTCCTGTGAGGTGGGCTGAATGCAGCTCAGACTGCACAGCTCAATTCTATAGCAATTGCTACCTTAGTCTATCAGAAGGGCAAAATATCCCAGAGAAGAATTGCTGAGCCAGGAGATGGTAGGCCTGCTAGCTGTGTGATTCAGTAGAGTGTCTTCAAAAGCATACCCAGTCACCATGCCTTTGTTCTAGTAAAAAATAAGCAATGGAGTTCCAAGGGCTTTGAAAACTGGCAAGTATCATAAAATGTTAGATTTAATTCAGCCCAATATTTCAACAAACATATTGTTTAAAATAGTGAATTTCCAGCTAGTTGAGGTATATCTAGGTAGATATATCCAGCATGTAGTTGCATTTATGGGACTAAAGCTTAGGAGAGAAGAGTGGGCTGTGTTACATATTTTGGAGCCACATAGCTGGTTCTTGGTGTCATGGTATTGAATGAAATTACCAAAGGATAATTTCGTATATTATTGCCATTATTATCATTACTACTTTTTTTTTTTTATTACTTAGAAGGTTTCCCCTCTCTCTTATTGAATGACATAATGAAATTAGGGAGGTAACACATACATAGATGCCTTTTAATTTGTCTCCTTAATGAATTACATTTCACAGATAAGCTAGTATAGAGGATAGTCAGTAGGCCAGATTTTAAAATTAAGGCTTCTAATTTTTCAGTGTTTTGCTTAAATTATTGGAGACCAGCCAAAAGACTGCCCAATTAATTAGCTTTGCTGATTTATTTTAACAACTTCAAATGGATGACAGTCCAGAAATGGAGTTTTTTTTTTAATTATTAACTAGATTTTTAATTAGCCAGAGTAAAAAATCACCCTAGAGCCTTCAGTGTTTCTTATCATTGTGCTATTAGCATTTTTGGGTGGGACCATTCTTCATTGTACATGACTATCCCACATGATGCAGGCAGTTTAGTATCCCTGGTCCCACCCACAAAGTACCAGTGTGACCCCCTGGATATTTTAACAACAAAAAATGCCTGCCATGTTTCCAAATGACCCTTAGGAGTACCTTCTCCCTACTTCACACACACACACTGATGTACACTTAGAGAAACGGGCCCCATTCTAACATCACATTCTGAGTTTGGGTATAATAGTCTCAAAGCCCATGTTTTGCACTCTTCCTAGGTGAGGTGATCTGCTATCAAGTTCCCATTGGTACTCACTTAAGAAATATGATGTGTCTAAGACTTATAGTGGATTCCAGTCTATAACAAAATAATACTAGAGGGAGTGGCAAGTTTAGGTTTTTGTTACTTGTAAAATCGAGGACTATGATAATTGAACCTGTTAGAATAATAATAATACCCTAGAAAACTGAGCATCACCCCTTGGCACTCACTGTTGCATTTGAGCTTTATAATAAACTTCTAAGACAGATGAAATGTAAGGCCTGGAGTAGTAGTAACTTTCCTAAGGGCATAGGATAGTGATGTGGTAGAACTGGAATAGTGCTCCTCTGATTCCAGTTGCCAGGTCTCCACCATGACACACTGCCTCCTAACCAGCACTTCTGGGGCATTAAAGCTTGTACAATAGGGCCCGCTAAAGAAATTTCAGAGCTTGGACAAAAAAGCTGAGAAATGGCAAGCTAAGGGGGAGGTAGATTACCAGTGCATGTAACAGGATTTTTTTATTCTGTGCTTGTGTGTAATTCCTTTTGTAAAGGATTTTATTTCATTTACAGTGTTAAATAATGACACAATAGAAATAGAAAATCATGACCAAAGATATACAAATAGAAGCAGGAAACCAAGACCAGGGAAAAGAGCCCAAATACAAAAGGGTCAACATAATCATTACAGTAAAGTTGAATCAGAACTTCCCAGTGACCCAACCAAAAAAGAAAACACAGTTCTTATTACCCAAAAAATGGGTGTTAACATTCCTCTGGGTTAAGAAAGCTGAATTCCAAAAGAAATTTCTCAAGAGGTATTTTAGATGGGGGGTTCTGTGACAAAAATGTAATGATATTCTCAAAATTTTCACAGCAAAAATTGCAAGCAACTTTTAATTAAAAAAAACTCAACTTTCTTGTTTCTGCTCCAACATAGAAGTAGCTTGGAAGTCATCACTTCCATCCTATCAACAAGAAAAATGTTGAAACAACTGAAAATCAACAGTTCTTAGATCCATAAAAAATAGAGATCACAGGGCAAAGCAATGCCCTGAAAACTGGAGAGACAGATGAATACAGAGAATCACAGCCTGCTAGGAGCAGAAGCCCCTGGAGCCAGGAACTAGTAGGAAAACTTAAACTGTAATTGGCCAATTGCTGAAAGGCTGAAAGTGGACTACCTTGAGAGCTTAAAAATTTCTGGGGGCCCTGTCTTTACTTCAGGAGCTGCACCGAAGTTCTCTTGATAAAGATCAGAGGAAAATGCCTAGAGCTTCTAACTGGAAGAGAGTTGGGAAGGGGGGTGCAGAGTAACCATTTGAAATAAGCCCAGGGGAAAAGTAACCAGAGACCAACCTCTCCCCTGCACCCCCACACAATTTAATACCATATCAAAGGACTCCTGTATAATAACAGGATTCAGCTGAAAAAGCTGCAAAGCTATTTAAGAAGAAGTTTCTGGGGAAACCCAAAGACAACAGAGAAGATAAAAACAAGGACACTAGAGGAAAGTGAAGCCTCAGACACCTACAGCTACAGTAAACAATTAAAACTGTAACTCCTAGCCGGATAAACATAAACCCTTGCACTAAAGGCCTGTTTACCTCAGTTCCTATTACCCAATATATCATGTCTGTCTTTCAACAAAAAAATTTATGACTGCTAAAAGGCAAGAAAAAAGTCTGAAGAGGCAAAGCAATCAGATATGACAGAGATTTTGAAATTATCAGGCCAGAATTTAAAAGTACTATGAACAGTATACTAAGGGCTATAATGTAAAGTGTAGACATCATGTAAGAACAGATGGGAAATGTAAGCAGAGAGATTAAAACTCTAAGACAGAATCTAAAGGAAATGTTAGAGCTCTTTCTAGCCAGTGCCGTGTGATGGGCAGCTCCTGGAACACTGGCACAAGCGCTTCAAGACTGGGGGTACTAGAAAGCCCTGCCACAAGAAGCAGAAGTATGAGCTAGGACACCCATTTGCTAACACAAAGATTGTCCCCTGTAGCATATGCATGGTTCCGGTGCAAGGCGGTAACAAGAACTACCATGCTTGGGGCTGGATGTGTGGATCTTCTCCTGGGGTTCTGAGTGTTGTACCACAAAACAAGGATCATCGATGTTGTCTACAATGCATCTAAAGGAAATGAATGGTCCGCATCAAGGCCCTGGTGAAGAAGTGTATTGTGCTCACTGACAGCACACTGCGCTGGCAGTGGTTGGAGTCTCACTGGTCTCTGCCCCTGGGCTGCAAGAAGGGGGCCAAGTTGACTCTTGAGAAGGAAGAAATTTTAAACAAAAAATGATCAAAGAAAAGTCATAAGAAATATGTTGAAAGGAGAAAGAATGCCAAATCAGCACTCTTCTTAAGGAGCAGTTCCAGCAGAGCAAGCTTTCTGTGTGCATTGCTTTGAGGCCATGCCAGTGTGGTCGAGCAGATGACTATGTACTAGACGGTAAGGAGCTGGAGTTTTATTTGAGGAATATCAAAGCCCCAAAAGGGAAATAATTCACCCCTCCCATCCCAGATCATGTAATAAGGGTATTTATTGTTAAAAAAAAAAAAAAAAGGAAATGCTAGAAATCAAAAACACTGCAACAGAAATGAAGAATTCCTTTGACAGTTGAGGAAAGAGTCAGTGAGCTTGAAGATATGTCAGTAGAGACTTCCCAAACTGAAATGCAGAGGAAAAATAATAATAAAAAAAAAAACCCAAAAACTGAAGAGTAGAATGAGAGAAAGGAGCAGAAGAAATATTTAAAGCAATATGGCTGAGAATTTTCCAATTAATAGCAAAACACAGATACAGGAACCTAGAAGCATAAAGCAGGATATATATGTATATATATATACACACATACACTTTGTACATATCATTTTCAAATTGGAGAAAATAAAGACAAAGAGAAAATCTTGAAAAAAGCCAAAGGGGGGGTGGAATTACCTATAGAGCAATAAAGATAATTTCATTGACCTTCACTTCATAAACCATGCGACCAAGAGCAGACTTGAGTGAAATACTTAAATGTTAAAAGAAAAAACAAGCTAGAAATCTTTATCCAGTAAAATTATCCTTCAAATGTGAAGGAGAAATAAAGACTGTCTTAGACAAACCAAAACTGAGGGAATTTGTTGCCAGTAGAACTGCTTGCAAAAAATGCTAAAATAAGTTTTTCGAATGAAGGAAAATTTTATAGCTCAGAACTTAGATATATGTAAAGAAAAGAAAGCATCAGAGAAGGAATAAATGAAGGTAAAATAAAACATTTCTCTTATTTTTAATTATCTAATAGATTATTGTTTGTTGGAAATAATAATATCAACAATATGCAGGGTAATTAAAGCTTAGGAATGAGTGAATTGAATAACAGCAATGTTAGAATAGGAGGGAGAAATTGGGAATACAATGATATAAGGTGCTTGCACTACCCATTAATTGGTATAGTGTTATTTGAATATGCACTTAGATTAGTTGTAAATATGTTTTGCAAACTTCAGGGCAACCCATAAAACTATTTTTAAAAAAATAAAATCCATACACTTATAGAGGACAGAAAATGGATTCATATAAAAATCCCATTTAAAACCAGAGAGAGCAGAAAAAGAAAAAAAACCAAAAAACAAACAGAACAAATAGAAGACAGTTACAAATATGGTAGATATTAATCTAACTGTCAATAATCACTTTATGAAATCAAGGTCCTCCCCACTATGTGGGACTTGACATCCAGGGGTGAAAGTCTCCCTGGCGGCGTGAGAGATGACTCCCAGGGATCAGTTCAACCCTGGCACTGTGGGATGAACAATGCCATCCTGACCAAAAGAGGAAAAAGAAATGTAACAGAGTATCAGTGGCTGAGACAATTCAAATAGAGTTGAGAGGCTGCTCTGGAGGTCACTCTTACACAGCTTCAGTTAGACATTGCTACCTATCATAACTTGCCAAACCCCAACCAAAACCATTCCAGCCAATCCTAAAGAACACCTAGGGCAGTATATAAGATTCTACAAAGGTTCCATGCACTAAGGTAACTTTCCAGAAACCTAAAACCTCCATATCTGTCACTGGACGAGATATCCTGAAACTTAGAGCGGCCAGCCTCTCCAGAATATCAGCTACTTCCATCTTCCTACTCCATATTATTGATAGCCCCTTCCAACATGAAAAAGTCAGAATGGGCATAGCCCAAATACCCCTAAAGAGGGGGATAGAAAGATCAAGGGTGATGGTGGAGTTATACAGAGAAGTAGGGTTTAACAAACAAGTATGATTGTTGAATCATTATATTGGTATTTCTTTTAGTCTCCAGTATCTTAGAGCAGCTAGAAGTAAAAACCTAAAATTGTGAGAATTGTAACCCATATCAAACTCTGAAATCTGTTCTGCAACTAATTGTTGTGCTGTGCTTTGAAATTTATTGCTTTTTTGTATATGTTATTTTTTACAAAAAAGAAAAAGTTGATTGTGATGATAAAATATAAATGGCTAGTGAAAGATAAACCATGCTGTCTTAGTTTCCTAGTTGCTAAAGTAAATACCATACTATGAATTGGCTTAAAGGAAGTTATTAATTCACAGTTTTAAAGCTAGGAAATTTGAGGTATACTTCAAAATTGAGGTATCATTAATGCTATGCTTTCTTCCGAAGACTGTGACATTCTGGGGCTGGCTGACAGCAATCTTTGTGGTTCCGTGGCTTTTCCGTCACATGACAATGTACATGGCAACATCTCTTTCTCTTATTCTGTTGACTTTCAGCTTCTGGCTGTCCCCCCATAGTTTCTGCTTCTGTGTCCAATTCCCTTTGCTTATAAGGAGTTAAACCATATTGGATTAAAGCCCACCCTCATTCAGTTTAGGCACACTTTAATAGTATTGTCAAAGGTCCTCTTTACAAGGAGGACTTCTTTACACAGGACCAGGGATTGGGACCTCAACATGCCTTTTGTGGAGGACATGATTCAACCCCAAACACGTGCTAACACAAATTAAAAGAAAGTTGGGATAACCATATTGATTTCGGACAAAGAATACTTCAAGAACAAGGAAAATTATTAGGACATTACATAATGATAATGGCATCAGTTCTCCAAGAAGTCATGACAGTACTTGATGTGTATATGTCTAAAAGCATAGCACCAAAATAACATGACAAAAACTGACAGCACTGCAAGGAGAAATAGACAAATCCACTATTATAGTTGGAGACTTCCACATACCTCTGTCAGTAATTGACAGATGCAGCAGGCAGAAAGGCAATCAGTAAGGATATAGTTGAACTGAACACTAACAATCAACTGGATCTAATTGACATTTATAGAATATTTCATCCAACAACAGCAGAATATATATTCTTCTCAAGCTCATATGGAACAGTTACAAAGCTAGACCATATTCTAGGCCATAAAACATACTTCAGAAAATTTAAAAGAATAGAAATCATACAATGTGAAATCAGCAACAAAATGATAGCTTAAAAATCCAAAATTTTTTAGAGATTGAATAACATATTTATAAATAACACATGGATTAAAAAAGACTTCTCCAAAGAAATTTAAAATTACTTTGAACTAAATGAAAATGAAAATACAACTTATCAAAATTTGTGGGATCAGAAAAAAAAAAGATCTCAGAAGAAAATTTATAGCACTGAATGTACATATTAGGAAAGGAAAAAGATCTAAAGTTAATAATTTAAGCTTCTGCTTGAGAAAACTCAAAAAATAAAATTAAATTAAATCTGAAGTAAGTAGAAGAAAAGCAATAATAAAAATTAGAGATGAAATTGAAAACAGGAAAACAAAGAAAATCAATGAGACCAAAATATAGTTCTTTGGAAAGATCAAGAAATCGCTTAGCCTGTAGGCCAACCAGGTCAACAAGAAATAAAGAGAGAAAACACAAATTACTAATATCAGAAATTAAAGGATCATCACTATTGACCCTATGGACATTCAAATGATAATAAACTAATATAATAAACAACTCAATGCCCATAAATTTGATAACTTAGATGAAAGGGACCAATTCCTTGAAAGACACAATCTATCAAAACTCACAAAGGGAGGAATAGATTTTCTGGATGATCTTATCTGTTAAAGGAATTGAATCAATAGTTAATAACCTAAAACGTAGTACACCAGGTTCAGATGGTATCACTGGTGAATTCTAGTAATATTTAAGGGTTAAGCAAAACCAATTCTCTGAAATCTCTTCCAGAAATAGAAGCAGAGAGAACACTTCCTAACTCATTCTGTGAGGCCAGCATTACTTTAATATCAAAACCAGACAAAGACACTGCAAAAAAGTAAAATTTTAGACCAGTATCTCTAATGAACATAGATGTAAAACTTCTAAAAAAAAATAATAAATAAAGCAAATTTAATGAAACAAGGTATAAAAAGAATTATATACCACAAGTGTATTAGTCAGGGTTCTCTAGAGAAACAGAATCCACAGGAAATATTTGTAAATATAGAATTTATAAAAGTGTCTCATGTAACCGTGGGAATGTAGAGTCCAAAATCTGTAGAGCAGGCTGTGAAGCTGACAATTTCGATGGAGAGTCTGGAGAGGCTTGCCAGCCAAAGCAGGAGGAGAACCTGTCTTTTCTGAATCCTCCCTAAAAGGCTTCCAGTGATTAGATTAAGCATTAAAGGAGACACTCGCCTTGGCTGATTACAAATGGAATCAGCTGTGGATGCAGCTGACGGACGTGATCATGATTTAATGCTGTGAAATATCCTCATAGCAAATGACAGGCCAGCACTTGCCCAGCCAGACAAACAGGTATTACCACCTGGCCAAGATGACACGTGAACCGGACCATGACAACAAGCAGGTGGGATTTCTTGCAGCTATGCAAGTCTGGTCCAACATTCATAAAACAGTTAATATAATCTATCATTTTAATGGGCTAAAGAAGAAAATTCATATTATCATATTGTTCTAGTTTGCTGGCTGTCAGAATGCAAAATACTAGAAATGGAATGGCTTTTAAAGAGGGGAATTTAATAAGTTGCTAGTTTACAGTTCTAAGGCTGAGAAAATGTCCCAGTTAAAACAAGTTTATAGAAATGTCCAATCAAAGGCATCCAGGGAACAATACCTTCGTTCAAGAAGGCCAGTGAAGTTCAGGGTTTCTCTCTCAAGTAGAAGGGCACATGGCAACACAGCCAGAGTTTCTCCCTCAACTGAAGGGCACATGGCAAACACGGTGTCATCTGCTAGCTTCCTCTCCTGGCTTCCTGTTTCATGAAGCTCCCCAGGAGGTATTTTCCTTCTTCATCTCCAAAGGTTGCTGGCTGGTGGACTCTGCTTCTCATGACTATGTCATTCTGCTCTCTCCAAATCTCTCATTCTCCAAAATGTTTCCTCTTTTATAGGACTCCTGTAAACCAATCAAGACCCACCCAAGGGGTGGAGACATGTTGTTGCCTAATCCAATTTAATAACCACTCTTGATTAGGTTACATCTCCAGAGAGATGATCTAATTACAGATTCAAACATACAATATTGAATAGGGATTATTCTGCCTTTACGAAATGGGATTTTGATTAAAATATGACTTTTCTAGGGCCTACACATCCTTTCAAACCAGCACACATATCAATAGATGCAAAAACATTTGACACAGTCCAATACCCATTCATGACTGAAAAATAATCCCAGCAAACAAGGAACAGAGGGGAATTTCCTCCCCCCTCTCTCTATATAGATACAAAACACTATAGCTAACATCATATATAATATTGAGAAAATAGATGCTATACCTCTAAGATCAGGAACAAGACGAGCCTAGTCAACATCATACTGGAAATACTAACTAATGCAATAAGACAAGAAAAGGAAATTAAAAGTATGCAGATTGGGAAGGAAGAAATAACACTGCCCTTTTTCAAAGATGGCATGATTGTCTATATAGAAAATCCCAAATAACAGACCGAAAACTTCTACAACTAATAAGCAACTATATCTAGGTTGTAGGATACAAGGTCAGTATACAAAAGTCAATTTCTTTCCTATATACCAGCAATGAACAATTGGAATTTGAAATTAAGAACACAATACCATTTACATTAGCACCAAAAAAGCTTTAAATCTAACAAAATATGCATGAGATCTACATGAGGAAAATTTATATTAAAAGCTTATATTATAAAACCCTAATGAAAGAAATCAAAGAAAATCTAAAAAAAATGGAGAGATAGTCCATGTTGATGAATAGGAAGAGTTATTATGATGATGTCATTTCCTCTCAACTTGATCTGTATATTCAGTGTAATCCCAATCAGTATCTCAGGAGCTGTTTTGTTTATATCAACAGAGAGATTCTTAAGTTTGTAGAAAAGGCAAAAGATCCAGGATAGCCAACATAATAAGAAGAACAAAGTCAAGGAGTGATACCATCCAACTTAAGGACTTACTATAAAGCTACAATAATCAAGGCAGTGTGGTATTGTTGAAAGAATAGACAAATTGATCAATTAGAACAAACTAGAGAGCCCAGAGACAGACCCATCTAAATACAGTCAATTAATCTTTGACAAAGGAGCAAAGATAATTCAATGGATAAATTGTATTGGAACAACTGGACATCCACATGCAAAAAAAAAAAATCTACACACTGACTTAATACCTTTTACAAGAATTAACCCAAAATGTATCAGAGACCTAAGTGTAAAGTGCAAAACTATATCAAAACTTCTAGAAAATAATGTGGGAGAAAATCTAGGTGAAGTTTTATTTGGTACAATCCATTTAAAAAAAATTAAGTTGGACTTCATTAAAATTAAAATGTCTGCTCTATGAAGGATGCTGTTAGAGAATAAAAAGACAAGTCACTGACACACACAGATGGAAGAAAGCCATGTGAAGATGGAGGCTGAGATTGGAGTGATGCATCTATGAACCTCGGAGCGCCAAGGATTGCTGACAATCACCAGAAATTAAGAAGAAGCTAGGAATGAGTCTTCTCTAGAGTCCTCAAGGGTATCATGGGCCTGATGACACCTTGATTTTAGACTTCTAGCCTCTGGAACTAGGAGAAAATAAACTTATGTTGCTTTAAGCCACTATTTTATGATAATTTGTTATCTCAGCCCTAGGACACGAATATATTTGCCATCTGTTTATCTCTTTGGTCACACCTTTTGTGCATTTTGTAAATGGGTTGTTTGTTTTCTTATTTTTAAGAGTTCTTTGTATATTTTAGACACAAATCCCTTATCAGATATGGATTTTGCAAATATTTTCTCCCAGTCCATGACTTGTCATAATTGCCAAATACTGGAAGCAACAAAGGTGTTCTTCAGTAGATGATGAATAAATGGTGTTGCATCTATAGAGTGAAATATTATTTGATAATTAAAATAACACTTTCAAGCCATAAAGAGACATAGAGGGACCTTAAATGCATATTAATAAGGTAAGCCAGTCTGAAAAGACTGTATATTGTATTTTCCCAACTATATGACATTCTGGAAAAGGCAAAACTATAGAGACAGTAAAAAGCTTAGTGGTTTCCAGAGTTTCAGGTGTTGAGAGAGTTGAATGAGTGGAGTACAGGAAATTTTTAGGGCAGTGAAACTGTTCTGTAGGACAGTGTAATGGTGAATACATGACATTATGCATTTATCAAAACCAATAGAGTTGTACAACACAGAGAATGAACCCAAATGTAAACTATGGCATTTAGTTAATGCTCTAAAAGAAATGCTCTAAAAAATAAAATATATTAATAATATATAAATAATGAATAAAACATATTTAATATATTAAAGTATATTACAAAGTTAAAAAGAGCAAGAATGAGAAGGAGTGTCCAAAAAGAGGAAGAACAGGAGCCATGAAAAGCCAAAATTGATACTTTTTGAATAAAACCTTTTCTTCCATTCATAAAAATAGTTAATTAAAAAATTAAATTAAAAAATCTAACCAACCCTAGAGTATAAGGATAAACCTCAGTTCACAAGCCTGCTCTGTGTAGGTCCAAGGTAATTGAGTTCAAGTTTACATGTTTTAGTGCTCTCACTTGCTCCAGGGCTAGAATTTAGAGCATCCAGAGATACAGATGGTTCTAATGGCCCTTAGAAAACTGTTAACCGGTATTTCTCACACAGACTTTCCTAGGACACAGCTTGAAATGTAGGCTGTGACAATGGCTCTGAGGGTGATTATAGATGGTACATTCATCAAAATGTGCTAGGTTCTAGTGAGTAACTACAAGCTCTAAATCTTAGTAGCTGAAAGCCACAAAGTAATATTTTCATACAGAGCCTACCACAGGTTCATGCAACCCTCAGGGGCAATTTACTAATCCAGGCTTGCCGTGGCTCCATCTTCCTCTAGCTTTACCAACTGGAACACACAGCTTCCACGGTCTGAGGGGCAGGGGAAGAGAGTGTGGAATATTGTGCATCATTTCTACTCACACACCACGGGGCAGAACAACTTCTCTTGCCCATGCCTATCTTCTCAGAGATAGGGATATGCGGTCTCCCACATAACTGAACCAGGTAGTAGGGGACAGTAGAAAGTCTACCACAGACATACGGAAAAAGGCAGTTCACTCTAGTGAAAGGGATGAGAAAGTCAAGCATAGGGTGCATAGAGCCAGTGAGTTGAGCTGCAGGCCAAGTGGGGCTGTTTCATAGCCATGTTCTCATAGGGGTGGTGAATGGGGATGACTACAGTTGGATCTGGTCTGGAAAGCCTGTAAATGCCTTTTTATTTGGTCTACACTTTATCCTGCAGGCTGGAGGACCCCCAGAAGGTGCTCCAAGGAGGTGGCACTTGTCCAGCTTTCAGAGGCTCAGCTCAAGGGAGGAGCAGAAGTGGCTATCTCAGCATTTCAGTGATTATACCCCAGGCACTTGGAACAAAAGAAATGTTTGTTTCATATTGAAACCACCCCCCTGTAACATTCTCTGCATTGTTAACTTATGAGGGTGCCTCCCACCTCTTATTGTGATCCAGAATGAAAACCAGGCATGCTTTACTTTTTCCAAACAGTGACTAATGGCAGGGCTTGGCCAAGCAGGCCCAGGATATTTTTCACTCTGCTTTGGGCTTCCTACCAAGTTCTCTCGCAGTGGCTGGGGAGGCCTGTGCCTAGCACTTCCTGCCTCATCATCCATCACTGGAGATTCCCTCTCCAGCCACTTTCTTTTTAATAATTTTAATTATTACTTCCTCTACCTCATAGCAGGATTAATCTTTACCACTACCTCAGGGTTTACAGCTGTTTCTGAGCTATTCACCTGTAGTCTTGGTCTCTAAACTGTCTGAGGGAAATAGGAAGTGGAGGCAAGGGCGAAGATAGCAAAATATTCGTGGGCTCCATTGGGCTCCAGATCCGCTTCTTGTCACTGGTCATTTGACCCAGGCTTTTGTATTGGTGGCTGGAGGGGCCTACAGTAGAACTGCCTTTGCTCCCAGGTAGCCTCAAGGGGTCCTGAGGGTCCTGGAATTTAGCAATTAGGACCTCTCTATTTCTCTGTTGACTGCATTTTATTTCCTCCAAGTTTGGTTAAAAAGATACGTAGTTTCCAGAAAAATGTGTGAGAGGGAGAGGAAGGTAGTGTCAGTAGGGATTTCCTCAACCTCATTACAATGGGCTTGAAATTGAATTGAAACAGAAGGGAAAGGCAATTGGGATCTGGGACAGAATTGCCACTGAGCTCACAATGTCATTGAAGACATCCTAAATTGCTGTTGAAGCAAAAGAAGATAACAGGCTAGTAACTTAAATTATTCTTTGGAGGAATAGGAAGAGTCTGGTAGGTTTGGTAGGAAAAAGTAGACAGATGTAATTAAGATGAAATTATCAAATAAGAGACACATGATGGCCCAAGAGTTCTCTAAAGGTGATGGCCAACACAGATAATTCCATCTAGTTCCTTCTACTACATTTGTGAGTCTCTTAAGATTTTCTCTTGTCTGATGTATATTTCTCTACTCTGTCAATACAAATTTAGACAGATAACCAATCAGCTCTTATATATCTGCCACAAGTTTGGCTTGCCACAAAAGTATGCTAATGTTGATAAAGAAGAATGAGCAAAAAATCATGTCTAGTTTTCACTAGAAGGCATTCCTCCTAGTAGGTACTGCAGGTACTCCTGAGGATGATAAACCTAGGTTCCAGTACCCAACCATGCTACTTCAAGCTGTACGAGCCTGACTATGTTCTTCAATCTTTTGAGCCTCAGGGACTAGAATATCAACCTCACAGAGTTTTTCTGAGGCGTGAATGAGATGAGCTCTCAGGAAAAGTTTGCCTATCAGAAAGACATTTGTAGCTGAAGTCATATAATAAATACTTTTGGAATTACCTCTATTTAAAAAACAATATGTACCTCTGCTGTCCTTTCCTGGTAAAAATAATGAAGATTTGTCTCCAGGTACATAAATAGTAATCTGAAATTGAATTAGATAAGACATTTAAGACATGTGGTTGTTCTTCTCACATAGAGTACTTTGCTTTCATGCCTTTGACTCTAGCCATCTGTTTACTAAATGTGTTTGTCCCCTCCTCCCCATCCCAAGCTTTAAAATATTTTAAGTACAATATAGAAAAACTAGATGTGAGAACTTGAGAGAGAGAGGGTTCAAGGAACCTAAAGATGTTTAAAGGTTGGAGTAATGGGCCCTCTGGGAGGACCTGAGACCACTTCTCCAGATGCAGAGAGGATTGGGAGGAACAGTCACAGGTATGCAGTGGTGTTTCTGTGGGGTGGTTTTTCTCAAGTGTTTTTACCATCCTCTACCCTGCCTCACTGATAGATATAAAATATCTCCCTATCTTTTAAGATAATTTGAAATTAAAGGTAAACCTAAATATCATGGCTATGGACAAAGCACTGCATTGTTTTCTGTCTACACATGTCCCATTCCTGGCCTTGAAAAGGACATACAGCCTAGTGAAGCTGTAGAGGCTGGTGACCAGCTCATTTCTTTCTCTAAGTACCCACAGAGAAAGATAGAAAGAAAAATAGAGAAATGCACTTAAACATCCATATCAGAACTTAGCTATGAGGAAAAGTTTCCTGACTTCAAAAGGGGCTCTAGATGAATCTGTCACATACCTCTCTGCATATCTTTATTACTTGATTTAGCTTTCTATTATGGACATTTTCATACACACAGACACTCACACACACACACACACACACACAAGGTAGACAGAATAATAAGATGAGCCCTCACATAAACCTACCCCCCTATAACAACTAGCAACATTTTGCTAATCTAGTTCTGTCTATTGTTAAAAGCACTCACATATTCATACTCCACCTCCTCCCAATGGAGTATTTTTAAAGCAAATTGTAAACGCCATGTAATTTCATCTGCAAATATCTTTAGGACATAAGAACTTTTAAAACTACTGGCCCATATCACACCTATCAAGACTAGTAACAATTTCTTCATTTCTTCTGCTAACCTTTAAAGCAGATGGGCTGTTATGGTCAAAGGCATATGGGTCAAGGAGTCCTTTCTCTGCTTTCCTACTAACTCACTTCCTCTGACTGGGCCTTGACTGTATCATTTATAAAGCGAACCTGTGAGGGCCTCCTTTAGTACCTAAATCCTGTGGTTCCTCTGAGGATAGCTGCTGAATTGTCTAGGATGGCAGAGAACTCATGCTATTTATAGGCAAAGGGAAAAGATAGGTGAGCTCTTAAAGCCCCTTTTGGACTGTGCACTATTAATACTAGCACTATTAATAATCAGAAGAATAATATTTTCCATAAAAGAGAAGAGTGTTTCCATTGTTTGTGGAGATTCACTGAGGCCCTACTTGCAGAGAATTCACAAAAGATAAAGCAGCCAGAATTCCCCATGAAAATGCTGAATGTTCTAGTTTTAGTGGAAATGTTTGTTCCTGACTTGTTACTGGCTCCTGTTCATGCCTCTCTTGGCCTTTGCTGGTGGTGGTTAAGAATCAAAGCAAAATGGTTCGAGCACTTACAATGTCCCAGACACCTGTCTAGCTTTTCAAACATGATCTCATGTGAATCTCTCGATAGCCCTCATAAGTAGGTATTATTATTCCCATGGCAGTGACCTTCCTGACCCACAGGTGGAAGCCTACTGTGGTGATATATATTCATAACCTTGTGAGAACTCAGCTTGGTGAGGATCTTCTGCCCCACTAATCTTCATTTAATTCCCCTCCCTGCAGCACATTGTCACCTAGCACGCCCCTGCTGACAGGCCCTCTGTAAGTCTTCATCTGAGTGACAGCCCTGGAAAATCAAGCTGTGGTCTCGAAAGGGAAGGAGGATCTGCATATTATCTCCTCAGCATGTGCAGTCACTCTGCTGGCAGCTCTCAGGGCCACTTTTATTTTGCCTCAACAAAGAGAAAGGCTGCCAAGAATAGGTAATATTCCATTCAGAATTCTGCAGGCTGGCAGCAGAGGGGGTAGCGGCCACACAGGGCAGATGAAGAAAACTCCCCGTCTCAGCCACATCCATCTCCTCTTACCCTTCCTGTGCATGCAAGTCTTTGTTTTGAGAATCTTCCTGTGATCCTTTATAGGCCCTTGGAAGTGTAAGATGAGAAGAAAGGGGAGAAGAGGAGAGTGTGTGAGGGAAGCTGGCTGGAGTTCAGATCATCTTGCCATGACCAGCAGGCAGTTTCTTTCACAAATCAATGAACCCTGGGCAGCCATTATTGTCCTAACTGTTCCCTATTAACTAGCCCAGGCTCTTAAGGCCATGACAGTAAGAGAAATAGAATTCCTTTCCTTTCTCTCACCCCTTGAATGCTGGTCATGCATATCACTTTATCATATTATCGTTTACAAACCATATTGCTATATACACTATAATGCTTCTTGTACCATTTCTTTGAGATGGTTACAAATTAACTTTATTAATAAATAAAAACCACCAAAAGCTTTTCAATTAAAAAAACATAAAGAAACAAAGACTCAGAGACATTAAGTGACTGTCTCAAAGACACTCAACTGAATGAGTCAGGAGCCAGGCTTATAAAACAGGATTTCTGATTTTGAGTCCTAATTTTTTCCATTATACTGTTCCTTCCAGATACTTACCAGATTCCAGGGCCATGAGGTGTATATGCAGTTGGAGGCAGGGTTAGGGTCAGCCAGGAGCCTTTTGTCTTTGGTGATAAGAGGGCATGAAAACAAGGTCCCTCTAATTCCCTTCTCTTAGGGTCTCATTGCCTGATTTTCACACTGCTTCTTATCTCTTTTCATCATCATTTTAGCAACCAGCAAGTAATCATATTGGCTTAAGTATTGCAATAAAATCCAAAAGCTGTGGGAAAAAATCATTGCAAAGGCATCTGCATGGAAGAAAATGTTCAGAGGGAGATGTGGGCACTTATGCTCCCAGCCTCAGTTCTGGCTTGGCTCATAACTAGGGACTCGGCCAGAGAAAAATTCTGACCTCCTTTGTGGAAAAGAAAAAGCTAAGACAAAAGGGAAGTAAATGATTCATTTTTTCTAAGGATACTTGATAATTTGGAATGTAAACATTTTTCCTTTGGATAAAAGCAGTTTAGGGGACAGGCCATGGTGGCTCAGCAGGCATAGTTGTTGCCTGCCATGCCAGAGACCCGGGTTCAATTTCCGGTGCCTGCCCATGCAAAAAAAGGGGTAATTTAGGACCAGCCAGCTTAACGTTAAATTCAAGTCTTTAGTCTAATCTGTTCCTGTCACTGATAACTTTTCACCATTAAAGGGGTTTCACACGTGATGTTTTGGGTATTTCATCTTGGGCCACTTGGAGTTTCTAATCTTGAGACAGAAGAAACTGATCCTTCTGGCGGACTTCTAGGATGCAGGTGACATGTCCAACCCAGGGAGGTTGACAGACCAATCTCCAGGAATAGTACTTCTTTTATTGTATTCAAAAATACTTTCTGTAAATTTTAAACCAAGGCTTATGTGTTTACCATAGAAAAGATATATAAACTACAGATAAGAAAAAAGTTACCTAAAGATGACTAGTATTAATATTTAAATAAATTTTATTCTATACATATATGTATAAATATAAATATATATGTACACATCCATTCTACTTGTTTTTATTGAAATAGTATTTTTTAGTCATATATTCCCTTTTATAGAATGAACTTCTTCTCATGTCAATAAATAAGCCTCTACTTTATCATTTGGCACCATGATTTTCCATTGTATGGATGTTCCATGATTAATTTAGTTATTTTTAATACTCATGCAAAAAAAAGTAAACAGAAGAATTATCACAGTTTGTCAGATCTCTACACTAGAAATTCCGTTTCCTGGAGACATGCAATGATTTCAGGAACTACTATTTGAATGTCACTCTACACCCACACATGCAGTATTTCATTTGATCTCCCTCCCACCTTCTCAGGTTGGTACCATGATTATTATTTTCTTCATTTCATAGAAAAACAAAATGAAGCTCAGAGATGCTAAAGGATTTATTCAATTCCCTAAGTTCAGTTAATGTCAAAGAGAGGGCTGGGAGCGGTGCAACAGTGGCTCAGTGGCAGAATTCTTGCCTGCCATGCTGGAGACCTGGGTTCAATTCTTGGAGCCTGTCCATTCCAAAAAAAAAAAAAAAAGAGAGAGAGAGAGAGGACTGGGCCCAGAAGCTAGGCCCATCTCCTGTGGCAGGGCAGTCCTCCCCATGTAGGACAGCCAGGGCAGTTGGACCAATAGGGCTGACGCAGGCTCCCTACTCTCGCTCCCCTCTTCAGCATGTATCATGTTGATGATTTGTTTCATGACTATCTTCCTTACAAACCCAGTGGGCTCTCTGAAGGCAGAGATGACTGTTTTCACTTCCCTTCTACCCCTGCTGCTCACCACAAGCCGAGTGAGTGAGTAAGTGAATGAATGTCATAAAATCAAGCAAATTGCTGAGGCTGGATTTTGACAGCTTTCTTTTCTAGATGCCTCTATTTTCAGTTCAGATGTTTTAACAAGAACCCATCTTAGTGTTGTGAATGTTTGTACTTCTGCATGTTTTGGTCAGCTCTTAAAAGCTCACACACTGATATATGGAAAACTGTGCTCAAAACCAAAGGCAAGGAGAAAGCTTTCCAATACTTTCCACCCCAGCCCTAACTGGCATGAGCCAGGCTTTCCTTTAAGCTACCATCTGAGTTACTTTTGTGATATCCTTCATTTGGAACTACTTGATAATTATGATATTTAAGATATACCTCATTTTGAACTGTTGAAAAAACAAAAGCCTAGTTTAGCAGCTATCCCATAGTTTCTGAGTATTGTTTGAAGTGCTGTTATCATTGATTGTAAAAACAGTGTAGCAGAATTAAAAGAAATTTTTGAGCAAAAAACACCTGAATCCTTACCTAACAAAGAAACCATTTTTATTTTTACATAATGTCATCAAGGTCTGTCTGTGTGCATGCATTTATTTTCATAGTTGTCACAGAGAATATGCAATATTGTTTCCTGCTTTTTCCAGTTAACATTAATATAAGAACAGTTTTTCCATTTTTCTGTATAGACTTCATAATTACATTTTTAATGACTACAGAATCCTTTATTGAGTTGATATAACAAAATGAATTTATATCCTCCCCAGTATTCGGCATCTGAGATGGTTTTGATTTTCCACTAAACCTTGGTGCTGCAGTACAGATTACAGTGCAGGAACTTTCATACTGGTTGAATGGTTTCCTGAGGATTCCTTGCCGTGGGTAGAACTGCAAGGTTCAAGTGTGGACATTTTTGTGGATCTTGCCATTTTGCTTCTCCCAAGGTTGTTCTGGTTATTGTGTTTACTGATTTCAATGAAACCTCATCAGTATAGGTTTTTGTTTGCTAATTTAGTAGAAATAAAATGGTACTTCAGAGTTGCTTTATTTTGCATTTCTTTGTTTATTAAAAGAGAATGGCATTTTTCCCCTGTGTTTATCTTTCTATTTCCTTGGATGTAAGGTGTCTGCTTACACTTACAGTTCTTTGCCTATTTCTGGAAATTGAGGTCTTGATATTTTTAATGAAAAAAAGTGAAATTTCTGTATGTAATAGCTGTTGAACTTTTCCCTGTGTGTTTCACATATTGTCTACAGTTATATTTGCCTTTTAATTTTAGATATAGGTAGTACAAAAAATTTATTTTTGTAATCAAATCTGTCTGGGTTTTTTTCTGTTCCTTCAAAGCTTAAAGCTATGCTCCCTCTGGAGAGATGATAAATATTTAATTCTACCTTCTGCTACTTTAAATTCTTGAGTTCATCTGGATTGTATTTTAGCATAAACTGAGTTGCAGAGTACATGTTTTTTCCAAATTGCTAATCAGGTATTCCAATCTTTTTTTTCAGGGATAATATACCAGATGAAAGGTGACTATGACACTGCGCTGAAGCTCCACAAGACCCACCTGTGCATCGCACAGGAGCTGAGCGATTATGCTGCCCAGGGCCGCGCCTATGGAAACATGGGCAACGCCTACAACGCTCTGGGCATGTATGACCAAGCTGTCAAGTACCACCGGCAGGAGCTTCAGATCTCCATGGAAGTGAATGACCGCGCCTCACAGGCCTCCACCCACGGGAACCTGGCTGTGGCCTACCAGGCCCTGGGTGCCCATGACCGGGCCCTGCAGCACTATCAGAACCACCTGAACATTGCCTGGGAGCTGCGGGACATCCAAAGTGAGGCCCGGGCCCTCAGCAACTTGGGCAACTTCCATTGCTCTCGGGGAGAGTATGTCCAGGCTGCCCCCTATTATGAGCAGTATCTCCGGCTTGCTGCCGACCTTCAGGACATGGAAGGAGAAGGGAAGGTCTGCCACAATCTCGGCTATGCCCATTACTGCCTTGGAAATTACCAGGAGGCGGTGAAGTACTATGAACAGGATCTGGCTCTGGCCAAAGACCTTCATGACAAATTGAGCCAAGCAAAAGCCTACTGCAACTTGGGCCTAGCATTCAAGGCTCTGCTGAATTTCAGTAAAGCTGAAGAGTGTCAGAAGTATCTACTGTCCCTAGCCCAGTCCCTGAATAATTCCCAGGCTAAATTTCGAGCCCTAGGGAACTTGGGTGATATATTCATCTGTAAAAAAGATGTAAATGGTGCAATAAAATTCTATGAGCAGCAGCTGGGCTTAGCTCACCATGCAAATGACAGAAGACTAGAGGCCAGTGCATATGCAGCCCTGGGCACAGCATACCGAATGATCCAAAAGTATGACAAGGCCTTGGGTTACCACACGCAGGAACTGGAGGTATATCAGGAACTTAGTGACTTGCCAGGGGAGTGCAGAGCCCATGGGCATCTGGCCGCTGTCTACATGGCCCTTGGGAAATACACAATGGCCTTCAAGTGTTATGAGGAACAGCTGGATCTAGGGCAAAAGCTGAAAGATCCAAGTCTAGAAGCCCAAGTCTATGGCAATATGGGCATCACAAAGATGAACATGAATGTGATGGAAGAAGCCATCGGCTACTTTGAGCAGCAGCTGGCCATGCTGCAACAGCTAAGTGGAAACGAATCTGTGCTGGACAGGGGCCGGGCCTACGGCAACCTGGGGGATTGCTATGAGGCCCTGGGTGACTATGAGGAAGCTATCAAATACTATGAACAGTATTTATCTGTTGCCCAAAGTCTGAATCGCATGCAAGACCAAGCCAAGGCTTACCGGGGCCTAGGAAATGGACACAGGTAAAAATGAGTAAGGACAAATGTGACTGAAAAATCTGCAAAAAGAGTAGTTGTGACAGTAATGGCAACTTAATGTCTGTGTGGCAGTTTATTAACTACAGTGCATTTTCATAGAGATCATCTCAATTGATTCTTCCAATAAGTGTGAATTAAGTGGGCTGTATGATGATCTCTGTGTCATGTTAGAAGAATTGAGGCCCAAAGAGTTTGGGTTAATGCCCTAGATTACACAGCTGGAAAGGGACAACTGAAGGTCAAACTCAGGGCTCTTTGACTCCAAATGTCATGACTTTTTGATTACATCATAATGGGAAGGATTAAAGAGATAATGGGAATGGGAAAGGTGAATGAATCTGTTCAATGTTTTCCAAATGCTTCACACCCAATATGAATATTTTTATTAATCTGACATCTGCCCACCAGTTACTTTAACCTCATTGTGTGCTTTAAAGAAAATCCTTATGTTATTGATGGGAGTGAAGGAGCATGTGGCATGTACCACACGTCGTCCCAGGCACCTCGCATGGTTATCTTAATATTTATAGTGATCCTGTATGACAGTACATCCACAATTGTTTGCTACAGGATGTGAGATTTATTATCTAGAAACTGAGGCTCAGGGAAAGGAAGTCATGTGCCCCACGCTACTGATTTGGTCTGCTGCCAAAAACCATGCTCTTTCCACTCTTATGTCATCTCGTATAGCACAAAAAGACACACTGTTAGGTAAGGCAAGGCTTTTCTCCTGATCATGAGGGTTACTCAAGAGGTGTCTGTGCCTGCTTCTGGGTGTCTGCAGAATATACGACCTCTCCAGACAGGAAGGGGATTAGGGCTCCTGCAGTGGAGCAAGGGCAGGGGTCAAACTAAATTATCATCCACAGAGTGCTCTGAGAAGCTCAGGGTGAAAGATTTATAGTCATTGTAAAGTGATTTCAAAAAAATAATCTAAGCAGTAGTGGAAATTGGGAAGCTCGAAGAACCAAACAGTTCACTTGCTATCATTGTGCCTATTAATGTATTTTATGTCTCCTCTGGGGTGTATATCCCATTGAATCACAAGCTCTTGGGAAGGTCACTAAGGGATGACTTTTAAATTGCTTTCCAGATTATGAAATTCCCCTGCATCTCACTCTAAGGGCACATGATAGATTTTAGCTAGAAGAGGAGTTAAGAGCTTCTATAGTAAGTGACAGTGACAAATGCTTTTCATTTTCTCATGGGCTTTAGCACGTCTGCACCTGCACAAAAAATATCATTGCTTTTCTGTCTGTATTCCCACAGGGCAATGGGGAGCTTGCAGCAAGCCCTTGTGTGCTTTGAAAAGAGGCTTGTGGTTGCCCATGAGCTCGGGGAGGCCTTCAATAAAGCCCAGGCCTACGGAGAGCTGGGAAGTCTGCACAGCCAATTAGGGAATTACGAACAAGCCATTTCCTGCCTTGAACGCCAGCTAAATATTGCTAGAGAGATGAAAGACCGAGCCCTGGAAAGTGATGCTGCCTGTGGCCTAGGGGGCGTTTACCAGCAAATGGGGGAGTATGACACAGCCCTCCAGTACCACCAGCTTGATCTGCAGATAGCAGAGGAAACCAAAAACCCCACATGCCAGGGCCGAGCCTATGGGAATCTGGGCCTGACCTATGAATCTCTGGGTACCTTTGAGAGGGCTGTGGTCTATCAAGAGCAGCACTTAAGCATCGCTGCACAAATGAATGACTTGGTTGCTAAGACGGTGTCGTACAGTAGTCTCGGAAGAACCCACCATGCTTTGCAGAACTATTCACAGGCAGTCATGTACTTACAGGAAGGTAAGTGAAAAAGCCTCTTGTGGTTCCTCATTCTACTTGAGATCAAGTTCAGAGTCCACTCAGAAGGAAGTATAGACAGTTTGAGTGGCCGCCTCTACTTGTGAGCATCACAGAGACTTCATTGTTAACCAACTCCAGAACCACCAGGTGTGTCATGGTATTGCTCATGTGTTTGCTGTCTAGAATCCCTTCCCTGGCTCTCTCTCAACCCAGGTGGTTTTGCTCTCTCAGCAGCTGTGTACTGCTAGTCAGCTGTGTGAATTGTTAATACCCTTCTTGCTTTTCAGGCCCTCTGCTGGTTGCACAACACATTCTCACACAAAATGGATCAAGTGGGATCTAATTATGTAAGATTTAAGGGCCTGAATTAAAGAAAAGTACCCATCTGCTTCAAGCCCTGTTGTCCCTTTAGAAAATAACTAAATCAGTATGGCAGCTGAGGTCTAATCCAGGAAGCATTAGTCTAAGGGTCACTCAAGCATTAGACCAAGCTTCTCTCACAGCATATGTTCCCCACCATGCTTGGGCTATTGACACAGCAATGTCTGGTTCCAGGCAGACCTAGAATTGTCCTCCTCTTCAGTCAGGTCCTATGCCATTACCTGAGTGCAGTCAGCCATTTGAAGCTTCCTCCCTCCCAAAGCAGAAGGCCCCATGGCCTCTGTGTTTACCCTTCCTTCTTAGGTATACCCTTCACCTCTTTACTCTGGGATGGGGCTTCTACTCTTGCAAGCACTCCCACTCTCTTGGGCACATTGGTCTCCCCACTGGAAGGAAAGAAGGGCAGATATGATGCTTCTCAGCTCACCAGTAAAAGGAAATGTCTACTGATTTCAGCCAAAACTTCTCATTTATAGTTTCCAAGTGACTTTGCATATATAGTTTATTTAATCTAGCTTAATTTTAGATAACTTTGACAGGCATATCTTTTTATTTCCATTCTGCAGCTATGTCACCTTAAGCTCAGAAAAGTACAGTGATTTGATCATTACCATTCGTTGGTCAGTGAGAGTGAGGCTCTACCAGGTCCTCTGATCCTAGAGCCATGCACAACCCTGCCAGAAGTTGTTTCTAACCTCTCAAGAACAGAGAAGAGTTGGAGCACTGTATCCTCGGTTACTCCTGAGCCCCAGGTGGAAAGGCAGGAGAGAGGGAGGCAGAAAGCAAAATGGAGAATGGGTGAGGAGGAGCTACAGGCATTGCTTTGGCCTGTAGGCCAAAATGTCACCGAGAATATGGAAGCCACTTCCCAGACCTCATTTGGCTCCTGCCTTATTGAGGCTGTGTTCATGGCTTCAATGCATTAAATACGAGTGTTGGCATTTGTGTTTTCCTGAAACTTAACAGTGGTAAGATTCAAATATGCTGGGATGATTTTCAGTTGAATTTGTGAAAACTATTAAATTCAGGCCCAGCATGACAGCCTTTCAGCTGTGTTGGTTTGTAGTTCCTGAAATATTGTTTTCATGAAGCAGCTACTTTGCCTGGGAAATCATAATATAATTCTGTGTCTATGGAAAACGCACAAGTTTTTTTCGTTTGTTTTTTTTCTTGCAGAAATCTGAAATCTTATTTCTACTGTCCCTAAGGTATCTGCTGTGTGAATGTACTCCACCAGAGAGCATACAGCAGATGCCTTCCCTCATAGGCCAAACCAGATTCCTCTTCTTGTGAGCGTTGAGCTGGAGCTGGTACAAGTGAACACCTGAAAGACCCCTTCTGGGTGCTATGAGTTGGGTCTGCAGCCACTTGCGAGAAGGGCACAATTCAGTCAGGAACTACCCCATGTGCTCTCTTCTCTGGCTTTCCCACAGGGCTATATATCAGCATCACACAACTGAATCTCACAGGTGGAGCATGGTCTGAGTCTTTTGAACAAGCTTTGCAAGTGATTTGGATGGACACCCCTGGTTAAAACCATTAGTCTTTTTTTTTTTTTTTTAGCTTTTTCTCTTTTGTCAAATGAAGAAAGAGACCCTGGAGCAGTTTGGTGACTTAGCTGAAATGATATAACTGGTTCCTGGCAAACCAGGCTCCAGGAGAGCTGGATGGGTGAATCAGTTTCCTAAAAGGCAGAAGCAGATAGAAGCTGGAACAGAATAGATGCCATGTGTGGCCTGTGTGATTTTTACTCTTCATTGTTGAAACCCTTGCCAGGGAGTATCCTGAGTGCTGGGGATACAGCAAGGAAATGGAAAGTCCCTCTCACAGAATGTATTTTCTAAGAGGGACTTACTTCAAGGAGTTTTACTTCTGACTCGCACACTGAGACCCAGCAAGGACATCTATTTTTTTCTTTTTTTTCATCATATAGTTGTATATTCATCATCATGATCATTTCTTAGAACATTTGCATCAATCCAGAAAAAGAAATAAAAAGAAAACAGAAAAAAAATTCATACATACCATACCCCTTACCCCTCCTATTCATTGATCACTAGTATTTCATTCTACTAAATTTGTTTTGACATTTGCTCCCCCTATTATTTATTTATTTAATCCATATGTTTTACTCATCTGTCCATAAGATAGATAAAAAAAGCATCCATAAGACACAAGATTTTCACAATCACACAGTCAAATTGTGAAAGCTATATCATTATACAATTATCTTCAAGAAACATGGCTACTGGAACACAGCTCTACATTTTCAGGCATTTCCCTCCAGCCTCTCTGTTATGCCTTAACTAAAAAGGTGATATCTATTTAATGTGTAAGAATAACCTCCAGGATAATCTCTCAACTCTGTTTGGAATCTCTCAGCCACTGACACTTAGTCTCATTTTTCTCTTCCTCCTTTCAGTTAAGAAGGTTTTCTCATTCTCTTGGTTCTGAGTTCCAGCTCATTCTAGGATTTCAGTCCCATGTTGCCAGGACAATCCACATCCCTGGGAGTCATGTCCCACATAGAGGTGGGGTGGGGGGGCAGTGAGTTTGCTTGTAGTGTTGGCTGAGAGAGAGGAGCCACATCTGAGCAACAAAAGAGGCTCTCTTGAGGGGTGAATTTTAGGCCTAATTTTAGGTTGGCTTAGCCTATTCTTTGCGTGGTTAAGTTTCATATGAACAAACCCCAAGATTGGGGGCTCAGCCTATTGCTTTGGTTGTCCCCACTGCTTGTGAGAATATCAAAAATTCTCCACTTGGAGAAGATGAATTTTTCTCCTTTCTCACCATTCCCCCAAGGGGACTTTGCAAATACTCTCATTCACTGTTCAAATCCTTCTGGGATTTATCAAGGCATCACTCTGGACAAACCTACAAAATCTCATGCCCTACTCAAGGTTCCATGTACTTATGATGTTCAATTAAACTGTCCACATAAGTTATAATAGGAAATGCACTAGAGGGATATCTATGTTGAAGAATTAATGTGGTTAGCTTATTGAGGGTTAAAGCATCCAGTATCCTCCTGGTTTTCACCTAAGAACCAGCTTTTATTTGTGTTCCTTTTCAGGGAGGTATTTTAAAATGTGAAAAGTTTCCAAGTATTATTTTTACCCATTGAAATGATCTAAAATTAAAATACTGTTTCTATCTTCTGCATCATGTATATTTTAAAGCTCATGATATTTAATGAGCTTGAACCTAAATGTCACTTTTATTAGCCTCTCAACTGACTCAGTTCCTTTTCAGAGGTCTAAAATTGCACAGGCCCAGCATGCTGAGAGGCAGGGTCCCATCCACAAGGAATTAGATTAGAAGTCCTTCCTTTATGCATTCAGTTGTAGCTTGGGAGCACACATGCTGTCTTTCTGTACATTATAACTCCTATAGACAGAGAGGAAGATAATGAGGGGGAAAGTGATGCTGAGACTGCTAAGTGACCAAAGACAGTAAATTGATGCCTTCAGATTTGGCTTTCACAAAACCCTAGCAGTTGCTGATGTCCTGAAATGGAGAGCTTGCTGTGGGTAAGTGACCCAAACTGCAGGTGCCTATCTGAAGGGCATTGGAATGAGGACAGTTTCATTCAAAGCTTTCCGCTCATTGAAGGCTTCCGACTGCACTCATTTTGAAACCCTGCTGAGGCCACATCAAAGTCTCAGACCTAAAGCAAAAGTACGTTGGACACAAAATGTGTCAGTAGCATTAGTAAGAGAAGGCAGTGTCAAACCACGTGGGTATTCTGCTTCCAGGGGTCAGCAACAATACAACTGGATACTGTGCATGCGTAATCGGAGAATATATCATCTTAGCTTCTGCACTTGACTATGAAACTGTCAGGAAAAGATTCTGCCAGCCAAAGAATCAGGTTAGATCAATTTATAAGTCAGGAGTTTTCATTTGCAAAGCTAAAGATTTCACATCTGGGAGATGTTCATGTTAGGTTCCATTTGTTTCGTTGTTTCTGCCTGCCCTACAAAACTGTCTCCTGCTGATAGCCATCATTTGCGTTTGTGCTGGGGCATCTTGGAATGTCCTGGAAAGGTCACTCCTAAAACAGCACTCAAAGAGAATGCTTACTTTACCTTGGCTGATTCAGCTCGTCTTGCATTTTGTCTAGCTTTATTGTTAGCATTCTTTATGTACACCTGAAGCAGAATTACCCTTTTGGACTCATTGGCAGGGTGGAGTTGTGTGTCTTCTGTGTTTCCTTAAAATTTCTCCATCTGGTTTCAGGTTTAAGGTTAGCTGAGCAACTGGGCCGAAGAGAAGATGAAGCCAAAATCCGCCATGGTCTTGGCCTCTCCCTGTGGGCTAGTGGAAACCTGGAAGAGGCCCAACACCAGGTGAGCAGAACCCCTGACCCAAATGGGTTTTGTTTCCAGAAGCAAAGAAGATGGGATTACTATCCTAGTAGTGATAGCATTTTCTAGGGATGCTGACTCCATCCACATTTGGGCTTACATACAGGAGCCTGGAAGTATTGTGCATTCTAAAGATTCTTGCTCACTTGTGTAATAGATTCTCAGTAATTTCTTTGGAACTCTTCTATTATGTGATATTGTTCCTCTTTAAACCTTAGTATGAAATTATATACATTTCATGACAGAAGTAACCCAAGAATTCATAATTACTGCTTTTAATGTCTTTTTAAGCTTCTAGTTAAATCAATAGATAATTTCTTTCTCTATGCCTTGCAGTAAATGAGTTCATTTTTCTGCATATGTGCAAATTATCTAAGAAAAGTCCATGATGCTGGTTCTGAAGATTATGCAGATACCTAGTTATGGGCTTCCTCTGTTAAGAAGAAAGGGTTGTGAGGCAGCTACACCTCACGTCACACACTCATCCATTTAGCCAGTTTGTGAGTACTTACTTTGGAGGAAACTGTGCTGGTAAAGTAGAAGCAGGGATAAGTACATCAAGCTCCTATCCAGAGGTGCTCATAAGAACTTAGGACATAATGTGACTGAATTTGTGCCCTAGAATGTTAGAGTAGTTTATTGTACTTTCTAAACCATCCAAGATAATGGAGAATTAATCCTCTAACTTCCTAGTTGTAGAAATAAAAACTTGTATTGATGCGGTGATTTAGGATTTTCAAAGTGTTTTCATTCATTGAATTTATTCCTCAAAATAACCTTCTAAGACAGAGTGATATCTGTCTCCTCTTTAGAGAGGAAGAAACTGAGGGTCCATGTCTTGCCAAAAGTCACACAGTAAATTAGATAAATTCCTCTCTCCTAGTCTGTCTCCTAGTCTTAGGATTCTATTTTTTTTTTTAATTTCATAAATGTGCAATTTGATGCTGTGTTTCTAGCATATAAATATCAATCAAAACAGTCTTGTGATCTGAGCCTTGGGGCAGTATCTCCACTAGGACTTCAATCAAGTATCCAGCCTGAAGGGTGTCCGTGTTAGTCCACGTTAGTGGGTGTGGGGTTGCTGTTTCTAGGGTGGCTGAGGCTCCCTGTGGCACCCTTCCAGGAGGACCTGATTGGCACCCTGCTGGGGAGGGCGCTACAACACTGAGCTGCCTGCAGATGCTCACCTCCAGCCTCTTCCAGCCGCACTTTTTCCTCCACACCTGTTCCCACTCTAATCCTTCAGCACAGTAAGGAGTGGGGGTGACAAATATGGTCTCTTGATGACCAAAGGAGAAGCTTTTTGTTTTAATCAAAATATAGCACTTGGTTAGACTAATAACTGATTTTTAAAAATTTCAATACATTGTTCAGAAGTCTCTAGCCCCTGACTTTTAGATCTCATCTATCAAAAGTTGATTACATAGACTATAATTTACAGGGAAGATTCATTTCAAGCGTTTTAAAAAAATCTTTAGGTTGTGCACCAAAATGTGAACAAAAGTTATCTACTTGCAGCTCTACAGGGCATCGGCCTTGTTTGAAACAATCCGACATGAGGCCCAGCTGAGCACGGACTACAAACTATCCCTCTTCGACCTACAGACGTCATCCTACCAGGCCTTGCAGCGGGTGCTCGTCAGCCTAGGTGAGAGGCTCTGGGGTTCTGCTTGGTGTGTGCACGCACAATTCTAAGTTTTTTTGTGATTACTATAAATAGGGTTCATTACAACAGCCATAACCACAGTCCAACCATTGAACATTTACTCATTTGTTCGACAAATATAGAGTACCTCCTATTTGCCAAGTGCTGATTTGGGGTTTCTGACCTCAAGAAGCTATTAGACTATCGAGAGATAAAAGTCAATGAGTTTTTTTTTTAATGAGTTGAGGAAGCTAAGGTGCTGTGGAAATGAAGCAGCTTAGCAGGCAGATCCAGGAGCAAGACGAGGTATTTTAGAGCCAGGGAGTCATGACTCAGCTGTTAGTGGTGAATGAGAACGTGGCAGGGGAAAAGGAAGTGAGCAGGAGGCCATCAGCTCCTCCTGACTAAGGCAGTAGCTGAGGAGACATCTGGCCTCTTCTCTATTTCTCAGCCACACACCTCTCACTTTTGCTGTCTAGTATATATATCTACTAGTAGCTCCTTCCCTCTGGTTGTGGCAGGCTGTGATAGTCTTCCACGACTTTGTGATGGTGGCTCTGCGTGTGCATGATCATACTGTTGTGGCCTGCATATTCCCATGCTTCAGTGGTTCCTTTCTAGCTCCCCTGTTCTGCTGCTCCCCATGCTCTGCCTCCTCCCAAGCCTATCCATCAGAATGTTTTCCTCGACCCAGAATCTGGGTTGTGGAGATGCTCATCGGAGCTAACAATACCTTTGATGTTAAATGTCCAGGCCTTTTCAGTAACCTGTCCCTTGCTGTTTGTATATGAATACTCAAGTTTCCCCTTGAAAAAAATGCATCTATTAAATATCTTCATGGCCTGGGATTATAATTTATTGTCTATTATGATCACAGTGTTAGGTCTGTCTAGCACTTTGGGGCCAATTTTCCAATGTGCACAGAAATAATCCCTGCTGTTCTAATTAATCACTTAATAGAGTAAAAGAAGACATTTGCATGCATGCATATAAATCCCCACTGTCTATTGAAACTGGAGCCACAGAAAGCACGGTATCCTTGAAGTAATGTAGGAGCTGAAGCATCTGGTCTCCTGCTTCTGCTCTCTTTCTCTCTTTGCGCATCTTTATCTCTCTCTTTGCACCTCTCTTTAGCACCTCTTTTATTATGCAAGCAAACTGATCTGCCCTCTGCATTGAATTCCTCCAGCGTATACTAATAATTCTCACTTTAATAGTGTATCATTTAATGTTTTCATGTTGTACATTAGCTTTTTGGGGGGCAAGGGCAGGCCCTGGGAATTGAACCCAGGTCTCTAGCAGGCGAGAATTCTGCCACTGAGCCACCATTGCACCGCCTGTACATTAGCTTTTAAACTAGAATACAGACTAGTTTCTTAAAGGCAGTGGGATTAAAGTTGGATTGAAAGGCTGAGGAAAGCTTTCCAGACAGTGAAAGGGGTAGGGTATACCCACTGAGGAACCAGCATGTGTAAAGGTGCAAACACTTCATTTGTGGGGAATGTAGACCAAAATGAGGCTGGACAACATGATGTATAGAGGGGCTGCATCAAGGAGAGACTAGAAATATGGTTGGAGGCATGTCATATAGATCTCATCTGCCATTGCCAAGGCAGAATCCAAGTTGGATGTGGAAGTGAGAGAACAACCAGAGGAGCAGGGCAGAGCATCAGGACCTGGGAGTGATGAGAATGGGCTATGAAGTGTCAGAAGTCAGGAGGTCAGAGAACAGCCCAGGATGTGGAGCAGAGAACAGCCAGGGCTTAGGATGAATGCTCTGAACAAAGTCAGGTCTCTCATGGTGCTGGTCACAAGACAAGGGTAAGATGATGTGATGTGGAATCAGTCACGCTGAGTCTAAAACGTGGGGGTTTCTAAGAGTGGATGCTGCACCATCACCTGAGATAGGGAGTTGAATTTAAAACAGTGTGACCCTGTCATGTTCCAGAGTGCAGGGGTATGAGGTTCTTTCCAGGAACTCTGGACCTTCTGGCCCTCTCTGAGTATGTATATCACTGTGAACTGCTTGACCGCTCCCTATGTCCCCTAGGCCATCATGATGAAGCCCTGGCCGTGGCAGAAAGAGGACGAACAAGGGCATTTGCAGACCTTCTGGTGGAACGACAGACAGGACAACAGGACTCTGACCCCTACTCCCCAGTCACCGTTGATCAGATCCTAGAAGTGGTTAATGGCCAGCGGGGACTAGTGCTTTACTACTCCCTGGCAGCAGGCTACCTGTATAGCTGGCTGCTGGCTCCTGGGGCAGGTAAGATCTCTTTCTGTGGGAGCAGGGCCATCACAACAATGGATCTGTGAATCTAATTAATAGAGGTGGGAGAGGTGCATCATCGTAGCTCAGACGATGGAGCTGATGTCGGGTTTCAGCAGATCTTCGGCCAGGGTGGATATTCCATAGTGGGGTAGTCAATTAACAAGAGGACCCAGCTTTCTTATTCCCTAAAGAAATCTCTGCTTCTCACCAGTAATGTGGACACATTTTGTCAAGGAAGTCTAAGAACAGGAGGATTAATTTCACTAGCAGCCCTATTTGTAAGCAGCTGTTGTTCATTAGCTGATAAAGTGATGATTGCAAGTCCTACTGAATTCTTTCTGGATAGATTTAATCATTGTTACCCTTTGTCATGGTAAAGCCAAAGAGACTAGAATGGTAACATCAACTATACCACGATATTTAAATGAAGTCTCGTGCTTGGAATTTCTGAGTTTAACAGGACCCATTTTTAACCAGTTCTCTTGTAAATCTGTTCAGAAGTAGCAATCCCCTTTGATTAAATCGACCTTAAATGTTCAGGCTGTAGCAGTTTCACTAAATACAGAACCACTAATTAGCTGTTACGGCCATATTTTTTGCATAATAAAATGCTGATGGCTTTACCATGTTGGAGACACATCAGATCCAATTAGAGTTTATTGACTGGGGAAGTGGATCTTGTAATTGGGAATCTTGAAGAATGGGATTCTTGATATCTGGAAGCCAATTTCAAGAAGTTCAACTGCCAGAGAGATTTGACAAGATTTTCTTGATTATATTTCTGTCCCTTTGATTAAAAAAAAAAAAAAAAAAAAGATGGCTGGAAGACAACTCCCAGATGCTTCTTAGGATCTGAGCACTCTAGCCTATACATTCTGTGAGATGGCATTTTTTTATCATCTTTTTCCACTTAATTTCATGTTATTTATAGGCTTTCTCACAAAGAACATTCTTACCTCCGACCTTTTTCCCATGCCAGAGGTTTTAAGTTGTGATTTTCATGGTGACTTGGCTAACGTCTGCCAGTGAAATCCCTGAGTATCACAGCTCCCAGATGTGGCACTACCACTATGTTTGGGGGTCATGATTTGACAGGTGGTATATCCAAGTCCCTGTAATAATGAGCTATGTATAATGAGGCCTCTATTGTTTCTCTTTCCTGTCCTCTTTGCTCCTAATGAGGCTCTAAAGCTTTGGGGAGGGGGAAGGGCTCTGATCCAATCAGAAAGGACCAGCATTTTCTAGGGCTGACACACTTCATTACCATTTGAGAATATGTCCTGTGTTTATTATCGGAAAGCTAGTGTGGATTGCCTCAGTTTCATCCCGCCATCATTTTCACTCTTTAAATCTATTAATAACCTTTGACTAGTTTCATTTTATAATTGTTTAAAATGTTTTTCTCTGGCCTCAAAACTGTATCTGTATTTTTATTTGCTTTTGTGAAATGTAAGGTCTTTGAGTAACACAGTTTTCACTTGAATAATTATATTGTTGTTCAGGATTTCAGTTTCTGCAGAGAATATATCTTGGCATATTCCTGATGGGAGATATTTCCTAGTCTCTTCTGAGAAGCATCTGTTTTGAAATATATATGAAGTAGGCATAATTCCAGGAGCTTTTGAATATATCATCAAAAGCAAAAACTGTATCTTGAACTTCCTGCTTTCAAGCACCAAACCTGATGGTTAAAGCTGTAAATAGGGTACTGACCAAAATTCTGAAAGCCCTCCTGAGATCATGTATTTTAGATTTCATCATTTGCTGTGGGAGAATGGCATGCTTGTCAAAGAAGTCATACAGCGCTGGCATTTCTATCCCCTGCCCTCCTACTTCTCTCCTCTACAATCACGTGTAATACTGGCTGTACCTGTCTTGGCTCAGGGATTCTGAAGTTTCACGAGCACTACCTGGGTGATAACATGGTGGAAAACTCCAGTGACTTCCAAGCTGGCAGCAGTGCAGCCCTCCCAACAGCAACCAGTTCAGCCCTAGAACAGCACATCGCCAGTGTCCGGGAGGCCCTGGGCGTGGAGTCTTACTACTCAAGGTAGGTAGTAAAGTGTCCTCAAACCCATCTCCAGGTACAATCTCAAAGTTCTTTTTTGTAACCATCTTATATGGCCTTTTGAAAGAAATATTTTGGAATTCACATTTTTGTGCCCATTCTAGTCACAGTTCCTGCAGCAGAAACAGGTGTATGTCCCTAGAGTGCAAACCCCTTAGTGCTCTGCCTTTATTCTTTTTGTTAATTTCCCTTCAGACAGCGAAGGGACTCATCAGAGATGCCCATTCTCTAAAGCGTGGTTATAGGCTGTTTAAGCATAAACAAGAATTTGAGTTTAACAAACTAACTAATTAAGGTTGAGTTTGGGGGGGTTATAAATAGATTCATAGTGAATTTGTTTGTACTATAGCTGAACACATGTTTGAGAGGCTAATTTAGCACCAGTGACAAGATATTGCATAGATCTATGTGTTGAGGGGCTAAGATGAAGGAAGTTGAATTCCCAAATATCAAGAAGAAAGAAACTGCTTTTTGCAAAAGGTATAAGCTAATGGGAAGTCTATATTTCATCATAATGATGAACTATTTTACATATAGAAGATAATTTCCACAGATATCCTACTTCTGGGAAAAATTGAAAACCGAGTGTACCTTAGAGCTGGGTGGTAGCTCAACTTCTCTGGCACCTAGGTTTGTCAGAGAACCTACTCCATTATTAGCTTGAAGCTCCCTATGATGCCAGTTCCCAAGAATATCTGCTGGTCTCTTGAATGAAATAATTTTTCACCATGAAAATCCTGAGGTATCGCTAAGATTTCTCAAAAGATACTTGGCCCAGACTCCTGAGTGTGTGGTCATCATTGCCAGCAACTATACTGGTCTTTGTAGTTGTTTTAAAACCAGGGAGGGATTCTTAGGTGAAAAATAATCACTGGATCATGTGATGTCAAGATTGGAGGGAGCTCCAGTGTTCAATCTAATCCAAGCCCTTTATTGAACAGAATCCAGCATGAAAAGCAACTTGCTGACAGCCAACTTATGGCACAGCCAGGATCAAAAGAATCCAGATCTCACCCAGACGCCCAGGCCAATGCTTGTTCTGCTTTTAATTATCAAAATTAATATCACATTTTGAGAAAATAGCCAAAGCATGTAAGAATGTCATCTCTAGCTTCTGTTTTTATGAAGTATGAACAGGCTTTCGCCACATGCCCACATTCTTCTCTTATTTCTCCTATAACTGCTGTGTGTAGTATGTGTCAAACCCAGGGGGTTGACAGTGTGGTCTCCCCCAAGAACTTGGAAGTAAGGGTGCTTGTGAAATTTAAATTATAAATGACCATAAAATAAATTAGGACAGGAGTAGGCAAAGCTGCCTCAAGAATCAGAAAGGCACTTAGGCCAGTGTGATTCGACTATAACCTGATCAAAGGTGTGGTATATCCAAAGGGAAAAAATCCTGGCCGAAGGACTTGAAGTCCCTTTGTCAAGGCTGTTCCTGTGGTGGGTATGCAGTCGTCACGCTCTTTTCTCATTCCCACCTTCCCTTCCTTCCAGTGTCTACTCAATGCCCAAGGTCTACAATGTACAAGTATCTACTCAACATCCAAGGCACTGTGCTAGAGATTGGAGATCGTTACGAACAGGGCAGTAAACTCCCTGCTTTCAATACTTAATTGAAAATTCAGGATGTAGTGAGAATTTATAAGTGGAAGGGTCAGGAGTGGGGTGCAGAGGCCTGTCCTAGGTATTAGAAAGGATTCTTTGAGGAGGGAGCATTTGAGTTGAGCTCTGAAAATGATGAGAAATGAGTAGATGGACACCCTAGGCAATATGCGCCCAGACCTTGAGTCACCTTGGTGGGAACTCTTAAATTGTCTCCCTACCTTCCCTTGTTAAAGTCCCAGACTTCCTGGTCAGCCTTTCAAATTGACTGTCATTTGATTTCTTGTGCAAGTTGACTTATAGGTAGAGAATGAACATAATAAGCTGGCAGCATGGTTTGTGCAACTCTCTGTGAGTTTGGTTAGTAAACATTAGTTCCCAAGAGGCAAAGTTTTGGGGCATGTTAATAACATCAAATTTTCAAACTTGTAAGGCACAATTTGGAGCCTGCAAAGGGATAAACTCATGAAGTTACCTAAGTGCGTGGCACCTGCCATTTGACACTTCTGCACATGCAAAGGGGTTTCTGCATGCCTTACAGCATTGCAGCGCCCCCCCCCCCCCCCGGGCCTCTCAGATCAAGCCATCCATTAACTGGGCTCAGCTCCATGTGAAAATCTAGATTTTTTTTTTTTTGTATGCTGTATGGCAGGGTCACATATTATTCTTTTTCCATGTGAGTGTTCCATTATTGCACCACCTTTTATTGAATTTTTGTTTGTTTTGTTTTTGTTTGTTTCCTTGTTTGTTTGGGAAGCGCATGGGCCAGGTATTGAACCCGGGTCTCCCGCATTTGATCCCAGTTTTTATATGTCTAAATTAAAATTCACCATAAAAATATACCTTTGACACGCTTTTCCTAGCCCCCTCTTCCTTGGGTACAGTGGTTTAACTCCAAATAGTGCTTTAACTGTGTCTGAGCATTTCTTTTATATGCTACTGGAGGTTGAGTAATTCTACTACCAAGTACCTTTTAAATTGAAAAACAACTTTCGAGTTATAGTTCAGCCGTTCATCAAAGGCAAGGAGAGAGGAAGAATTATAACTTGCTGTGTTCCCCAACTTAATCTTTTCCCCTCTGCCCTATACAGAAAGCAAACAAATTAGAACAAGTCCTTCGGGACCTCTAGGGTGTTGTGTGGCTCGATGCTCAGCATCACATTCTTGGGTTGCCCTCAGTGACTCTGATCTCCAGCATGGTCTGCCAGGAATAAGGTCTTTCCTGTTTTTTTGGGCTAGTCTTATTAGAAATCTATTCGCGTGTGTGTGTGTGTGTGTGTGTGTGTGTGTGTGTGTGTGTGTGTGAACTTAATCTCAGTTTCTTAATTATAGTATTAAAATTGGACACTTTACTGACTTAGTTTGAATTTATTGGTATAGAGATTTTTGTGAGACTCTGGTTTCTGCCCCACAGTTTCATTACAATAGTAAGGAGTGATTTTTCACCTCTAAAATTAGTAATTAGTTTTTGCAATGGGATGAACTAATGCAATGGGATGAACAATTTCATACACTAGGGATATAAATTGGTAAACCAATTTCTGCAACTAATTTGCCAATTAAAAAAAATCTTTTAAATTGTTCATATCTTTTAACCCCAAAATTTTCATTTTAGAAATGTAGCAAAGATTTATGCATAGAGATATTTATCATAAGTCTACTTGTTATATGGAAAAATGGAAAGCAAACTAAATGTCCAGCAATAATTCAATGGCAAACAAATTATTTTGTATCTACCCAAGATACTAAGTTGCAATTAATATGAGGTACACAGAGAATATTTAATCACATAACTAAATGTGATAAAATATTAAATGTAAAAAGTAGGATATAGAATTATTGTACATAGCATAATTTTGATTTTGTAATATATGCAACGTATGTATGACAAGTAAGAAAAAAATTTTGGAAATAAATAGCCACGATAATAATGGTAATTATAGCTAGATGATGAAAATATGGTTGCTTGTTATTTTATTTTTTATACTTTTGTTTATTTTCAATTTTTCTCAGTGTGTGTGTGTATGTATATATATATATATATATATATATTTTAAATCAGACAACAGCTCTGTCATTCAAAAGGAAAACAAAATCCAAATCTCCTGACATCATGATCTCTCTATAGGAAGGCATCCTGAGTTTATTTTCCATTTTTGTCTCTTGGTGAATGCTGTTCCAGCTGCTGCTCCTTCCTCTCCACTGTCTAATCATCCCCTGTAAATTTCTTCCTCCCTGCTCTAGCTCAGGACATATATGTGCTGCTAGCCACTAAACATTTCTGCCTGGATATTTTCTAGGCATCTCTAGTCTAAAATATCTAAAGCCCACCTCTTGAGTTTCTCCATTTCCACCGAAATCTTCATCCTGGTATATGGCACCATTATATAACCAGTTCCTTAAGCCAAAAGCTGAAGCATCACCCTTCCTCTCTCTTCCTCATTCCAATCCATTAATAAATCTTGCAGATTCTCCTTATAAAATACAGTTTGAATCCATCCGCATCCTTCTCCACTGTTACAGCCGTGTTCTCTGTCCTGAACCAATGTTACAGGCCTTGGTTCTCTATCCTGAACCAATGCTACCATCTCCTCTCTGGCCTCACTGCTCCCTCTCCTCTCATTGCCTTCCAATACTCTTCATCCAGAGTAGTGCTTCAAAGATATGTTTCTGGCTTTATCTCCTTGCTCTCCCATCTTAAATCCCTTTAAAGGTTTCCATGGTCTTTAGATTCCAGCTCACATTCCTTACACTGGCCCCAACACCCCGTGCACTCTGGCGTCTGACCGCCCCTTCAGCGGCACCTCCGGTGGTTCTTCACCTTCGCATCTACCCACGCCTGGCCTTCGTTCACCTCCTAGGAATTTTTGTAACATTCCTTCTCCCTGTAAAGTTCTGCCAGCCGCTTTTGGTATAGTGGGTTCCTTCTCATCTTTCAGATTTCTGCTTAAATGGTACCTCCTCAGAAAGGTCTTGCAGAAGCTCATTGTCAGTTCATTCACCCAATATTTGAGTGAACAGCTGACTCATTCTGCTTCTCTTTAACATTTGACAGACTGATTAGTACGTGTCTTGGGGAAGGCCTATTGGGATTTATTCTGTTTGGGGTTTGTTAGGCTTCTTTGACTTGTATATGTATGTCCTTTATAAGGTTGGGAAGTTTTCCCCCATTTTATCCTCTTCCTAGCCCTTTACTCCTCTCTTCTCCTGCTGGGACACCAATGATTCTAATATTTGTGCGCTTTGTTTTGTCTGTCGTTTCCCTGAGATCCAATTCAAATTTTTCCATCTTTTTTGCCATTTGCTGTTTTGAGTGTTCAAAATCAGTTATCCTGTCCTCTGTATTGCTTTTTCTTTCTTCCTTCTCTTCAGATCTGCTGTTGTGTGTCTTTAGTATTTTTTCAACAGCGTATTTAATCTCTGTGATATCTGCTATTTTTCTGTTTATTCTCTCAAATTCATCTTTACACTCTTCTACTGTCTTCTTGGTCTTCTTTATGCCATTAGCATATCCCACTTATTTTATGAAGTAGAGTTATATGAACATCTTTGATTAGTTGTTCCTGCGTCTGTGTGTTCCTGGTGTTTTATTTTGGACGTTAGGCAGGGCTTTATCTGTCTGCATTCTGATATGCTTAGTGATCTGTTGTTTTCATCGCATGTGAATATCTTGATTGATTTACTTTGGGAGTTGATTTCCTTCAGCAGTCTAAAGTGGAGTGGATATGTAGCTGGATATAGGGTATGGAGTGGGGCAGAACAGTGTGGTGATTCATTGCAGTGCAGGTATAAGCTCAGGTTGGGGATGTTACGCTGTGTGCTTGTGAACATGGGTGCCCAGCGGCCAGGGAGGATGTAACTATGCAGGTGCGCAGGTCTGGGGGATGTAACCCTGGTATGCACTGGTCTAGCATGTGGGGCCCTTTGTGCACATGCCAGAGCTATGGCAGTGGGTTGGCATTTTGCCTTCCTGGGCTGGAGGCAGATGTGACCTGGCTGCACAGATCAGCGCTTTCTCAAAGCTGGGAAGCATGACTGATGCACGGGTCTAGGAGTGCCATAAACTGATATTCCCAGAGCTGAAGGATGCGATTGGGGCCATACACATGTGCAGGTCTAGGAGTGCTATAAACTGATGTTCCCAGAGTTGAGGGGCGTGACTGGGGCCAAGGGCATGCATGGATCTAGGAGTGCCATAAACTGATACACAGAGTTCATGTGGGAGTGGGGGGTGGCAGGGTGAGGCTGTGCAACACTATGAGCAGGCTGCGGGAATAGCCTAGGTATGGCGGTTAGAACTGGCAGCCTTTATGTGCTGGCGAAAGCTTGCAGGGAGCAGGGAGGGGGAGGTAGTGCTCAGAAGGGGTGCAGGAAAGGTGAGTTGGGTTGTCCTTGAGGTGGGGGTGTGGGGTGGGTATGCCCACTGGGGGTTGGTAGGGTGGGGATACTTGGAGCGTGGGGAGTGTGGGCCAGTGATGGGGTTCAGGTGTGTGGGGTGTGGGGTGAGTTGCAGATCATGGGGATGCACTGGTGAGGGTAGCATGTTCAAGGAATGTGACTTGGCTTACCTCCTGGTCCCTGTCTCCCTGTCTCCCAGTTCATGCACTCCTGTGGGCTCCGCACTTCCACATCAGTCTTAGCTGACTCACTCTGAATAAATGAAGTATTTCTCCATTCTGCTCAGAATTGTCCTTCATCTTTTCCTATAATTAGTCTACTCACTTTTTAGAGCCCTGCCCGAATCTCACACTGCTTCCATCAGGACCACCCAGATCCCTATCAGTCCAAACCAGTTGTACACTCCTCTCTATGATACCTGGAGATGGAACATAGGTCATTCTTGCTCGTTTTTGTAATTACTCTGTTTTGTATGTCTTCCAAGCAAATAGTGACATTCTGGGAAGCATGTGCTGTGTCCTTCTCCTCTCAGGATTCTCACTTCCTAACATAGGGAGGCATCAGTAAACTTGAAATTTAGTCACCATAGGAAGCAATAGGAGCAGACTTCTCTGTTCATGTTCGACTGGTTTAGTTTTTTCTTTGTCTAGTGAAGGTAAAATACAGTCTGCCTCTAGAAATTAAGACTCCCTGCCTAAGGAACACCTTCATTCAATTACCCACAGCCCAGCATTGGTGTCCTTGTTATTCTGCAGACTGATTTTGCTCTCCTTAATGGCATCTTGTTGCAGAAAGGAAGTAAAACACTACAAAGGAGTTTCTAAAAATGTGTTTTAAAATAAGGATTGCTTTTATTAAGTGTTTAATAAGGACTTCCAGTCCCTTCCTCCCAGATCAAAAGAGGTTGGAACCACTGTATGGAACATGAACCTCCCATAAGGGAGATGTTATGAATTTCAAAATGCATCTTCAGTTTCTATCCCTGGTATTTTGCCAATGTTGCAGTATGTAAGTTGCTCCCTGGGCACCTGGGAAAGTACAGTGGTACTTTGGAAATTCTAAGCCAACTGGTTAGAACACTGGCAGGCAGCGTTCAATAGTAGGTCAGCTCAGGAAAGTGTTCTCCCAAGGGGTCTCTAATAAACTGCAATTGTAGACTTCCCTGAGAGTTGGGTAAATGTTTCTTCATTATAAGTGAATATTAAACCTTGATAAACTATAGCAGTTATGTATGTTTTCTTCTTGGTACTTTTCTATATTTCTTAATTTCTATATTTCCTACAGTGAAAGTTATTTTTGTATTCAAATAAATTTTCTTATTAAACACATGAAATAATTTAGATTACACTAATTCATAAATGCTGATGACTCTGGTTGGTTCTAGACTGATTACAAGTGGCAAATATTAACAAATATGATGATACCAAGTATTGGCAGATATATATATATAGCTCCAACAGCTGTCTTATGCTTGGCTTGGAGAGAGTAAATTGATATAATCATGTCAGATGACAGTTTGCTGTCATCTCCTGAAGCTGGCTATTCACACGCCCTTTGATCCTGGTGTATATGCTAGGTATAATACCCAGAAGAAGCTCTTATGCATGAAAAGGAATGTCCAGCACTGCACTGTGAACAACGGCAAAAACCTGAAGACAAACCACATGCCATCAATGGGAGAGTGACGGAATAAATGATGGTGTATTCATAAAGTGTAATGATTTGCAGCAGTCAAAACAGATGACCCACAAACTATGGCTAAATGGCTAAATCTTAGAAATACACTATCAAAGGTAAAAAAAAAAAGTAGGTCCCAGAATGCTACCTACAGCATAGCATCCTTTTAATAAAGTTTGTAGTAACTAAAATTAAAATATGCTTCTGGGAATACAGAAGATACAATGAAACTATAAAGAAGGAACCACTAGGGCATGTAGACCATGGAATTCAGGATCATACTTACTTCCAGCTTGGGAAAGCAAGGGATGGGGTCATTGAGAGATAACAAATGGTTAGAAGTAAATTATTCTCAAGGTCCCAGCTTTTGTTTGGGTGATGGTTTTGCAGGTGTTTAATACATTATTAAAATTTACTAAATAAATAAGTGAAAACAGGCCTCATGGACCATGATGAAAGATTGTATTCTGGTTTGCAAGCTCCCAGAATGCAGTATACCAGAAATGGAACAGCTTTTAAAAGGGAAATTTATTAAGTTGCAGAGTTACATGTTCTAAGGCCATGAAAGTGTCTCAACTAAAGGAAGGCTGTAGAAATGTTCAATCTCAGGCATCCAAGGAAAGATACCTTGATTCAAGAAGGCTGATGACATTCAGGGTTTCTCTCAACTGGAAAGGCACATGGCGAACATGGCAACATCTGCTAGTTTTCCCTCCAGGCTTCTTGTTTCATGAAGCTCCCCCAGGGGCATTTTCCTTCTTCATCTCCAAAGGTTTCTGGCTGTGTGGGCTCTAAAGCTTTTTCCAAAATGGTTCCCTCTTGAAGGGTTCCAGCAACCCCACCTTGATTGGGTGGAGACACATCTCCATGGAACCCATCTAGTCAAAAGTTACCACCCACAATTGGGTGGGTTGCATCTCCATGGAAGCAATCAAAAAGCTCCCATCCGGCAATATTGAATGAGGATGAAAGAACTTGGCTTTTCTGGGGTACACAATAGATTCAACCCAGCACAGGGTGTCATGAACCAAGGATTATGATTAATCCAATTCCAAAGACATCCTCCTTCCACCCCCAAAAAAGAAGAAAAATATTGCTTTAGAAAACAATTTTATTGTGCTAATGTATATGTATAACACAAAATCCATTTTAACCATTTTTAAGTGTACAATTTAGTGGTATTAATTATATTCACAGTGTTGTTCTACTGTCACTACCATCCATAAACTTTTTTCATCACCAAAGCTAGGGTTTTTTTAAGCAAATGAATTGCAAAAGCAAGATTGAATAAAGTGCTGAAAAGAAATTAAACCAATTATATGAAAAAAAAAGATTGCATAAAGATATATTCAATCTATCAATGTCAATAGACAATTCAAATCATTAGTATCTGTTCTGAAAAGTAAGAACCCAAGCACCTCTATTGTTGCTTGATTTTGCTATGTCATAAGCCTAGTTTGAATGTGCATGTGATGTTTAAAACTATCTTTACAGATATTTTTCTAATTCTGGTTGACCCCCTAATTAATCCAAACTAGTTAGGTTTTATTTTACACGTCAAATATTTTCCTTACCCGACATCCTTACCAGGACTCTGTGGGTAAAATGTAGATATAATTTTAGGGGCATTTTTTTTTTGTCCCTTAGAACAAAGAGTTTCCACTTTCATTCTAAATTAGGATAGTACCATTCTGAGCATATTTTATGAGCATGTAGTCTGTGCCAGGGTTGGTACCGAGCCTGGAGGGAGATATATGAATAATAGCTGAAATTCTTGGCCCTGTACTATCTCACAGTGTGGAGAATGCAGGAAATACATCAATTATTAATCTTCCATGTGAGAAGTGCTGTGGTAAGGGGCTGAACAGAGAAGGCTGAGCCTCATTCTCCCTACTTGAGAGCAGGGCACTGGTTTAAGAGGCTTCCAGGGAGGCAGCATTTGAGCTGAGCCTTGAAGGGTGAGGGGAGGAAGGCATTCTAGGCAGAGGAATTCCTCATAGGCCAAGATCATGGAGGAATGAAAGGAAGGGCCATCCAGATGATGAATGTGGTTGCAAGAAGAGGACCACCTGTGTTTTGCTGCAGGAATTGCAGCTTTCTACAGCCTACTTCTTGGCTCTGTTCTTCCCTGAAAGATCCAAAATTGGGGTCTCTCTCTCAGATGGGATGGGATTATTCTGGCTGAGTCTGTAGGTCCTCTCTTGTTATCTTCCTGATCTGACATGGCTCGGTTCCACAGGCAAACATAGCCCCATGTACAAAACAAATCCCTCAGGCTCAGCTATAGCTATGTGAAGGAGGGGAAAAAGATGATGCTAGGCTAGGGCCTAGAGCGCTAAAGAAATACACGTGCAAATATGAGTAGGACACATTGTCGACTTTGGTCTATTGCCCCTAATTCCTTCATTTGGATTTCTTCCCAAAACCTGAGTACAAAATGAGTTCAGAAGCCTTCAGTAAGCTTCTCAGTATAAATCAGCAGCTTAGCAAGAAAAATCAGCAGTTTATCTTCTTGTATCATCTCATATAACCTAAATCTAATCCCCTTTTGTAGTTCTCACTAACTTTTTTAAAAGCAGAATTATTGAAATACTGAAGGATGAGTTTTCCCCTTGTACATAGGAGGGATAATCTGGTAAATGGTGGAATCCACCTAAACACAAAAAGCAGATAGCAGTTTTACTGGTATGAAAATATTATGTGCCCCCAGAAAAGTTGTGTTTTAATACTGATTCAATCTTGTAAGGACAGCCATTTCTTTTTCTCTTAATCCAATACTGTAGGTTGGAATGTTTTGATTAGATTATCTCTACAGAGGTGCGATGTGCCCAATTATGGGTGTGACCTTTGATTAGATGTGACTCCATCCATTCCAGGTGGGTCTTGATTAGTTTACAGGAATCCTTTAAAACAGGAAACATTGTAGAGAGAAACAGAAATGACAGAAACTTCAGAATCAACAGAGAGAGAGAGCTGACAGAGAGAGAGAGCTGACAGAAATTTTAGAGCAGAGCTGACACAGATGCCAACACTTGGGGAACAGAGACATGGATGTCTGGAGATGCTTGGAGCCCAGAAGACATTGCCACGAGATGTTAAGCAAGCCAGAACCTAGAGAGAGCCAAGAGAAGCCAACGGCTGAAGAAGAGTGAGGAACAGAAGCAGAGTGAGGAACCCCACAGGAACAGAGGCTGAAAGCAACAGAGCCCAGGAGCAAGAGACCAGTAGATGCCAGCCACCTTACTACCCAGTTGACAGAGATGTTCCTGGCCTTCCTTGAATTAAGTTATCTGTCCCTGGATGTCTTAGTTTGGACATTTTTATAGGCTTAGAACTTTAAACTTATAACTTAAATTCCCCCTCTTAAAAGCCATTCTAGTTCTGGTATATCACATTCCAGCAACTTGCCATCTAACACAACAGCAATGCAAGGAAACCATTATCTGCTTGTTCTTCAGCAGATATAGGGACTTGGAATACTGAAGGCTTCCCTGAGTAGGGTCCAATTTGGTAGGTGCCAAGAGACCCAGCAGGGGCACTGTTGGTCACCAAACATTTCCTGTTTCATCTCTTGTCCTAGATCCTTTGTTGATGGCCCCAAAGCTTGGAATGGTATTCTCATTTATACAGGGCTGGTGGAAGAAAAGGCAGGGCTGAATTTGTTGATCAATCTGGATACCCAGTGCTTCTCTCTGGGTTATGAAACCTGACTGTTGGGTGGCTGTTTCTCCAACCATATCTGTAAATAGTCTTTGAACTAATCAAATCTCAATATCCCTGACTTTATATATCCTGCTCTTTACCCTAAAATTCCCCTCTTTTCTTTCTCTTTGATTGTGTATTTAACAATCAGTATTTAAGACATTTAATATACAGCTTTTGACTTATTTTCATTTATCAAGATAGTCACCAATTGATATAGTCACCAATTTCCTCTACATTGGCTAAAATAGGCATTGTTTTTCATACTGTTTTTACTTTTATCATTTGAGCACAGTGGAAAGGAGGCCGTGGAGGGGTGTCATCTTTAAAGGAGCACATTTTGCTTTGTCAGACCCATAACTTGTACCAGATTAGTTGGGTTTTCCTCTCATAATGCCACTTAGCACCCTAAAATTTCAGGGACTTATAACCCCAAACATTTATTTCTTCTTCTGGGTCCGTGGGTCAATGGGTGGTTCTGCTTTAGGCCCCAGTTGGGTTTCCATCAGCTCCCAGCATCTCCTTATTCTGTGGCCAGCAGCTACCCAGAAAGACTCTTATTGCTGAAATCAGGTCACAAGACACCAAGGAACTCAGACACATTTAATGCCTCCTCTCACCTCTTGGTCTGCATACAACCACTGGCTGAAGCAAATCACTGATAAAGCCCAACATCAGTGAGGCAGGGAATATATTCCTCCCATGGAGCAGGGAGGGAGAGTGCATGTCTACAGAGCAGTAAATAGACCCAGTACCAAGGGAGACCCAGAAAGAGAATGAGACAAGCTTCACTCAGGCTTCGTGCTCCCTCAGCATCTGGTGGTTGACCATTGTCTGTTTCTTTCTCACCCTCAACACAGCACATGCTTGTGCTAGGCTCTGAAAGCACTTTTCCATCTCCTTGCCTGGCTTCTCACCGACTTCCTCCTCCTCCAAAACGGTTGGTTTTTCTCCTGGCTCTTCCCTTGGAAACTTAATCTTCCTCACATGACACTGCTCTGCATCCCTGCCTCGATGTCTCACCTCATTTCTAGGCTTGCCCTGCATGCAAGGCAGTTCCCCTGGAATTCACCTCAAACTCAGCATATCCAAAGTCATACCTTTTTGGGGGGTAGCTCCCAATCTGGCACACCTTTATTCCCAATGTTTTCATTTGTTTTAAAGTCTCTATCTGCCCCACCCCCATTGCTCCATGCAGCCTGTCTTTATGTCAACTCTGCATTCAGTAGGGACCAAGTTCTTCCCCGTCACCTCAACATCCTGTACATTCCCATGAATTTGCATTTGTTTTGTTCTTCTGCCAGACTGCAATCCTGTCCCTCAGGGCATGGCTTTTCCTAGAGGCCTTCCACAGACGTCAAAGGCCAGAATTGCTTACACAGGTGGGAAGGAACCCAAAATGGGGGGATGTATTAAGGAGACTGGACTAGCTGAAATGCAGGATACCTGCTGTGGTATTTATCTGCCGTGCTCTCCCCCTTTCTCTACTCCACACCAGGATTAAGAAAATCCTGGCACACAGTTCGTAGAACTCTGATGTACACTCGTTGACTAACTAGAATTAAATAATACAGCTGGACAAATAAGTTCAGCCCTGCGATGAATGGCTCTGCACACAAGAGTGCAGACGCAGCAGTACTTGTGCATTACCTCTAAATTACCAGCTCTTAACAGTGCCGACTGTGTATGAGGCGCTTCACAAAGGTTTGTGGAATGAATGGATAAGTGAGGGAGTGAAAGTGTAAACTGGTGGGAGATAGGAGAACAAGCCACATCTTCTGAACACAAGGTCAACACAGCACCATTAATGTATGGTTAAGGTGTTAACATCGATGTAAAAAAAAAAAAGCGTGTTTCAAGGGATAATGCTTATTTGTTATTTCCTCTATTTTCCTAGCCTTTGCTTCCCATCTCTGCCTCTTTAAAGTACTATGGCAGCATTCAAAGAAGTGGACTTCCCCATATAAGGTGGTTAATGACAGACCTTTAAATAACATCCATGTTATAAAACTTGACCTCGATGTCAGCACATGAAACCCTTCTGATTCCCAGTAGCACATTAGACTTGTTAAGTCTTCCCATATAATGAGATGTTCTTTCCCAGCTTTTGATTGACTTATGCTAATGCAGTGGGGAGCCACTTCTAATAAGCAGGGAGAGGCAGAATTGATTTAAGGATCTGTCACTTCCAAAAACATACTGGCTGATGAAGACAAAGTTATCATCATAAACTTGTCTTTTTTTTTTATTCCTGTGCATGCTGCTATTCTCCCTGCTAATTAGAGACATCGGTAGATAACCCTCATTTTCTGGCAGCCCTAATAAGATTCTTGCTTTTAGAAAGGACTAAATACCCCCACTCCAGAGTTGGCAAATAGCCGGCCTGCATTTGTTCCCTCCCAGGCACCAACTCCAGGGTTCCCTCAAGAATGTTGCAACTGATAAGGGTTTCAGTTTGTTTTCTGTGTCCTCAATTCCTATATCATAGTTGGGTCAAACAACAGTGGGTTTCTACTAAAACTACAAGTTGAATTGACATATCCTATCTGCAAAAGGCTATAGCCATGGAATAGCTTTCAAATCATACTGTAAGTTAATATGTTTTATTAATGTAGGTTGATAAGGTTGAAACTGTATGTGTCATGTATTGATTATTACCTCATGGCTGGAGACAGCCTTTCTTGATGAAAATGAAATGGATAAAGACTGAATGATACGCAACTTTGATTTCCTTTCCTTTATCTATCTATTTCAAACCATCACTTCTTTCTTCTAAACTTGCTTCTTAATGATGCTTTGCTTGCCACATCCCTGTAGAGAACTTAGGAGATCTCTTTGGGGTTGTTTCAAAAAAAAAAAAGGTCGTTAGGTCTGGTTAGTTTTACAGTTGGAGGTTTCCATTGTTTTCTTCTGTGTTACCACTGTGTGTGTTTCCTTTTTGGTTGTTCCTAATCACAATGTTATTTACTTGTATGGCAATTAGTAACATCTATCTCCTCCATCGGACTAGAGACCCATTAAGGGTATGAATTGTATCTGCCCAACTTATATCGCACACTCAGGACAGTGCCCAGAGCCTGGTTGGCTCTCAGGAGATATTCATTGAATGACTAAATGAAACAGACCTAATTTTTTCTTTCCACATAGATACCATCTGTTCATAATTATGTTAAAGTTGAAGAAAGTAGAATTGTATATAGAAGATAGTACTTAACAAATGAATATGAATGCTGAATCATTAAATTGATATGTCTTTTAGTTTCTAGTATTTTAGAGCAGCTGGAAGTAAAAACTTAAAATTGTGAAATTGTAACCCATGTCAAAGTCTGAAATATGTTGTACAACTAACTGTGGTGCCATGCTTTGAAATTTATAGCTTTTTGTATATGTGTTATTCACAAAAAAAGAAGGAAAAAATGTTTGTGAAGCTGAAAAAATATTTAAACCCTCTGGCCTCCTATATTCCGCAGTAGCTAGAAGGAAAAATATGAGAGAATCATATGGTAGCCCATGACAAACTCCAGGATCTATCCTGTAACCAGTTTTTGAAGAGTGCTTTGAAACTATTGCTTTTTTATTTCTTTACTTTGTATATATGTTATTCTATGCAATAAAGAAAGTTAAAAAAAAAAATAGAGGGAGAGCCATTGATAATGGCCCATTACATGTACTGCAATATAAAGGAAAAAAAAGTTGAAGAAAGTTTTTGATCAGCGCTAGAATGGATCTGGCTACATATAAGAAAAAGCATTATTTCCAAGAAGGGCATAGGATAAGCAAATTTGACTAATGCCTGAGTGAAATGAAAAAGAACAAAGGGAATTTTTTTTGATTATGTACAAACTTTCATTCAAGTGTAGGCTAATAATAATATTTTTCTACTTGTTTATTTCCTCCTACTTTGGTTCAATGTTGAGTTTTAGGCCCTAGGAATAAAACTCAACAGAGTTTATAGTGAGTAAGGCCTTTGGAATATGGTATTTTTGAATATTAGAAATGGCTGAGTTTAAGAGAAATAAAGAATTACCCTTGGAACAAAGTTGCGAGGAAGGAAAGCTATTTATCTAACTTATCTTTGAAAATGAGTCAAACAGGCAAGAGAATCCAGATTCTGTAAAATACTAGTCAATTTAATTGCACATATTAAATAGGATTTCTCAGTAGATGGATACAACTTTGACTTCATCTTACTCTGATAAATAATATTAATTCAGCACAAGCATCCAGATGCATAAGATACCTTACTGGGTACAATATTATGTCAAGTTAATGCTTATGCTTAAACTGACTCCCTATTAAAACCTCTCACTTTTCATTGAATAAAGAAGAGAGAAATGGTCTTTGTGGAGAATTTTCCATATTCCAGACATAGGCATATAAATGCAAATGTTTGCAATCATACTGTGATTGATTATTGTCATGACAGATTATCATCCCCAATTTACAACTGAGAGTGTCAAAACTCAGAGCCTTCAACAAATAACCAAGGATGCACATAGCTAGTTAAATCATGGAATTAGAAATCAAATGTATGCTTTAGAAAGACCTTCTCAAGAACACAGAGTGCCCACAACATCAAAAAGACAAATAACCCAATTTAAAAATGGGTAAAGGACTTGAATGGACGTTTCTTCAGAGAAGATATACAAATGACCAATAAGCCCATGAAAATATGCTCAACACCATTTGGCCATTGTGCCAGTTTGAATCTGTTGTGTATCCCAGAAAAAAACAAGTTCTTTAATTCTCATTCAATATTGCTGGGTGGGAGCTTTTTTTATATATAACTTTTTTTTAATTGTATAATGTAACATATATACAAAGCAAAGACAAAAAAAAACGATAGTTTTTAAAGTACTTTTCACCAAGTAGTTACAGGACAGATCTCAGAGTTTGTCATAGACTACCATACCATCGTCTCAGATTTTTCCTTCTAGCTGTTCCAGAACATTGGAAACTAGAAGGAATAAGTTTTTCTTTTATCATACAATGGACTTTTTTTTCTTTTTTGTGAAAAATAGCATATATACAAAAAAGCAGTACACTTCAAAGGACAGCTCAGTTATTTGTAGAACAGATTTCAGAGTTTGGTATGGGTTACAATACCACAATTTTAGGTTTTTACTTCTAGCTGCTATAAGATACTGGAAACTGAAAGAAGTATCAATTTAATGATTCCGCAATTATACTCAGTTGTTAAATTCTACCTTCTCTGTATAACTCCAACATCGTCTTTGATCTTTCTCCCACCTTTTAGGGGTATTTGGGCTATGTCCATTCTAATAGTTTCATGTTGAAAGGGGCTGCCAATAATATGGGGTAGGGAGATGGAACTAGCTGATGTTCTGGAGAGACTAGCCCCTCTAGGTTTTAGGATTTATCTGGTCCAGGGACCCATCTGGAAGTTGTAGGTGTCTGGAAAGTTACCCTAGTACATGGAACTTTTGTACGCTCTTATATTTTGCCCTAGGTGTTCTTTAGAATTGGCTGGAATGGTTTTGGTTGGGGTTTGGCAAGTTATGATAGGTAGCAATCTCTAACTGAAGCATGCATAACAGTGACCTCTGGAGTAGCCTCTCAACTCTATTTGAACTCTCTTAGCCACTGATATCTTATTTGTTACACTTCTTTTCCCCTCTTTGGTGAGGATGGCATTGTTGATTCCATGGTGCCGGGGCCAGACTCATCCCTGGGAGTCATCTCTGGGTGGGAGCTTTTTGACTGTTTCCATGGAGATGTGACCCACCCAATTGTGACTGTAACTTTTGATGAGATGGTTTCCATGAAGATGTGTCTGCATCCATTTGAGGTAGCGTTGCTTACTGGACCCCTTTAAGAGGGAACCATTTTGGAAAAAGCTTTAAAGCCAACAGAGCCAAGAGAGCACACACTGCCAGAGATATTTGGAGATACAGAAGGAAAACACCCCCAGGGAAGCCTTATGAAGCAAGAAGCCAGGAGAGAAAGCTGGCAGCTATCTTTTCCTGGATACCTTAGTTTGGACATTTTCATGACCTTAGAACTGTAAACTTGCCATTTAATAAATTCCCCTTTGAAAAGCCATTCCATTTCTGGTATATTATATTCTGTCAGCTTACAAACTAAAATAGTCATCAAGGAAATGAAAATCAAAACCACAGTGAGGTTCTACTTTACACCCACCAGGATGGACACTGTTAAAAAGCAAATAATAAATGTTGGTAAGGATGTGGAAAAGTAGGCACCCTTATATATTGCTGGTGGCATTATAAAATGGAGTAGCTACTGTGGAAGTCAGTTTGGCGGTCCCTGTTTCAGTTTGCTAATGCTGCCAGAATGAGTACACCAGAAATGGATTAGATTTTACAAAGGGGATTTATTAGGTTACAAATTTACAGTTCTAAGGCTGTGAAAATATCTGAATTAAGGCATCCAGAGAAAGATACCTTGACTTTGAAGAAAGGCCACTGGCATCTGAAACACCTCTGTCAGCTGGGAAGGCATTTGGCTGGTGTCTACTGGTCCTTACTTACCGTTTGTTGCTTTCAGCTTCTGGTTCCAGTGGCTTTCTCTCTGAGCATTGGTGGGTCCTCACTTAGCTTCTCCAGGGCAAATTCTGGATTTCATCCTTTAGCTTAGCATCTCCAAACAACTGTGTCTTGGTTTCATCTCAGTGCTCTCCCTGTTGGCTCTGAGCTTTCCCTATGTTTTCTGCCTTTAATTTTCTTCATAGAGGATTCTAGTAAAAGGATTAAGGTCTACCTTGAATGGATGGGGTCACATCTCCATGGAAATAACCTAATCAAAAGGTCCCACCCATCAATAGGTCTGCCCCCACAAGATTGAATTAGAAGAACATGGCTTGTCTGGGGTGCAAAACAGTTTCAAACCAGCACAGTCCCTCAGAAATTTGAAAATAAAATTACTGTATGATCCAGCAACCCTACTTCTCGATTTATATATCAAAGAAGTGAAAGCTGGGACTCAAACAGATAACCGTACACCAATATTTATAGTATCATTATTCAAAAATAGCCAAAAGGTATTATCTTCAACAGATGAATGTATAACAAAAGTGGCATATGTACACAATAAAATATTATTCAGCCATAAAAAGAAATGAAATTGTGAAGCTACCACGTGGATGAACCTTGAAGACATCATGTTGAATAAAATAAGCCAGATGCAAAAAGACAAATATTATATGCTCTCATCTATGTGAAATGCCTAGAAAATTTCATAGAGACAGATAATAGTTTTTAGATTACCAGGAGCTGGGGGTAGAAGTGGGGGAGGGAGTTTTACTTAACAGGTGCAGAGTTTTGCTTGAGGTGATGAAAAAGTCTGGAAAATGGATATTGGTGGTGATAGCACAATATTGTGAATGAAATTAATATGCTGAATTGTATACTTGAAAGTAGTTCAAATGGAAATTTTGAGTTGTATATATATCTTAAAATTAAAAAATTAAAATAGTACACAGATATTAAAAAAACACAATGCAAGTAGCATTATCAGACTTTTATGCCTTTTAAAGCAATTGCAATTATTTCTATGCTCTTTGTAATACATTGTTATGCGTTCTAACAATAAAATAAATAAATAAAAAGAGTGCCAGCATGCCTCCTGAGGCTCTAGAATTACGTTTTCAAATTATTTTGTGTGAGGGTAAGAAAAGGTCCAAAAGAAAATGACTTAATCACTCCCTCCAGATTTCTGCCATCCCTTTGGAGGTTTTGATGGTATTTTCCCCTCCACTTCTGAAAACTTCCATCAGGTCTCCAAGTACCAAGAATTCTCCAGTCTCACTGTACCTCAGCAATAGTATAGAAGATAGAAAAATTACACAAGGTGAAAAAGTAGAGAGAGATTCTGACACATCATTTAAGCAGTCTTATTATGACCAAATATGAAGGCAAAGAGAGTTCTCATTGAAAAATAAAAGTCCTTTGCCTTGAATAATCTTTTCAAAAAATAAACCCTTCATTACCCTAGATATTTCTTGAAATGAAAGTAGTTCATAATCAGCCATATTATGAAAGTAATGATTAAACAGTCTTTCAGAATTTACCTCTTTTCATACAAATATTAAAGTGATCATTTAATCTTACATTCAATTCCCTGAACTCTCCCTAAATAATTACTCTGGTGGTTTTAGCTCAGCCTTGAAACACTGTTGAATCTGTTTTATATTTGACTTCATTTGAAAGAGAGAAGCACTTCTAAAGAAATAGAGACCTCACACATTTAAATCCTTTGCCCATGGAGACTAGAAAAGAGAGGAAAAGAAGTACGTAGAACCCAAGAATGGAATGTTCTATTAGCTCAAACAATAATATTATCATATATATATATATATATAGCTTTAAGTAATACCTACTTGGCATTTTCCTTTATCTTTAAAATAGCTCTTTGAAGTAGGCAAGATAGCTATTATGATCCCTCCTTTTAAGACAAGGAAATTAAGATTCAAAATTGACTGACTTATCCAAGGTCACATAGCCGAAGCTGATAGAGTCAAAACTTGAACCCAGGTTTGCAAACTCCAGTCTATGCCTCTTTCTACCAAGTAGTGAAACCCTTGTTACAAAAATCTGCCAAGACTCACGCAAAGTCTGATTGTAATGGGGTTTTTCCTATCAAGTGATATTTGAGAGATGTGAGTGTTACCTGGGGTTTGTTACAGTATTTATGAAAATGAAATTTGAGCTGTTATAATGAAGTTCTGAATTATTTTCTGCTGTAATGCTAAGGTGGCAAATGAGCCAACTTTAAGTCAACATTATGCAAATAATCTCATCTATTTAACTTCTATATAACTTGAAGATGTGTGTTCTAAGATAAATCTGGAATAAGGAGCAGGTAGCAAAGAGGAGATAAATAAGGTGTTAGTGAATATGACTATGGTTAAAAGAACAGCTGTGAAATGTTTAGAATTAAAATAGTGTGGACAATTTTAGAAGTATTTTTCAAAGTAAATTAGCCTTGTATCCAAGTAGAGTTTGAAATCTTGTATCTACCTGTTCTTTTATTCATGTATTCATCAGCAATCATCATGCTGCATATCCCCATCATGCCAGTCACTGTTTTGGGCCCTAATAACTTAGAGAAAAGACAGTTCCTGTCCTTACGAAGTTCACAGACCAGTGGAATAGTCAGGTTTGCTTTTTAGAAATACCACATGGTCCCAAGTTGTCCATAGAGAACTCAACATCATTTGCTCTGTTCTCTCTGGATCTCTTGGCTTACACATTTTACATGGTCTATTATTTTAAGGAAAAAAGTGCCATTTTTAAAACCTGCTGTACAGTTAAAAGTCATGTTGAGCATCTCCTGTTTAGGAAGTGCATACAAGGAGGAGAGGCTTCTTTTCTCTTTCTAGAGAATACTAGACAATGTTCTCATTTGATCCAGAATATGTTTTAAGAGTAAGTCAAGTATAAAATATGTATATTTCCTTGTGTTGGCAGAAAATTACCTATCTGGGGGAAAAGGAATGTTTTAGCTCTATACAGTCCAAACCAAAAATCCCTTCTCTTTTAAACCCACCATACACAGCTAAGGAGTCACTCAGTGGAGGTTGAGACTCTGAATGGTATCACACTCTCTTTTCACCGTGTTCTCTTTTAGAACTACTTGGTGTCAGTAAAAATAAATATAAAAGAAAACAGTGGAGAGAAATGTGCTTCTTTAATTTCTGTAGGGCAGATGAGGATTTGGCATATTAGCTGTCTATAAATACTGCAGAAAGAGAGCTGTCAAAGGAGCTTTCAGGTCCTCAGTTAAACCATGGGAAAACATGTTTTCTTAAGTTATTTTGGCTTTATAGGGTGTTTTCTGAAATGAAAAATGATCACAGTCAGCATTCCTGACCCTTGTTGGCCTGACCATTTTATGAAGAATAATAATGTTTTTATGGCAGGGCAGTCTAGAAAGAATGTCAGCTTGCTTAGGTTAAAGATTCTCAGTGACCTTAGAACATACAGTAGTCAATGGAGAAAGAAGAAATGAGAGTTAAGTATGTAGATTATGAACTGTGGCAGAGTAATCAGTGGTTTCTTCAGCATCCAAGGATTTTCACTTCTTTCTTTGCAAGGATCTCATCTTGGTGGGAGGTATAATTATCTTTACATATGCCACCTTGGGAAGAGAGCATGTGCCCAGAATGACTGAAAGAAAATACCTTAACACGGTAAGAGTCTGTCCTGGCTGACCTAATGGGATTCAGCAGCTGCTGCCAAGTCACTGTGCAAGGGAAGTGGCCTGGCTAGAATACCAGAGGCATTGTTGGATTTTGGACCCTATATGTAAAACCAGAGATTTCTATGCATAATACATTGAAATTATGCATTGATGCACTGAGAGCTGTCTCACATGTATTTCCTACTTATTCACTATTTAAATTTTTATCTTAGTTTTTGAAGAAGTAATACTTGTACATGTTACAGTTTCAAAAGTTCAAAAGAGAAAATGATGGAAAATCACCTTCCCATCCCTTTTTCTTACCACCAATTCTCCTTGCAGTTGTCAATATGACCATTTCCTAGATTCCTTTCCAAGGAGAGTCTCATCTATTTACTCTTTTTTTAAAATGTTATTTTAAATTGTGAAATATAACATATATACAAAATAGCAAAAATTTTGAAGTACATTTTAACAAGTGGTTGTAGAACAGATTTTAAAGTTTGGTATGAGTTACAGTTCTACAATTTTTTACTTTTTCTTCTATAGCTGCTCCAAGACACTGTAGACCAACAGAAATATCAATATAATGATTCAGCAGTCATACTCATTTGTTATATCCTATCTTCTCTGTATACTCCTCCTTCTCTTTAAATAACACATATACATAAAAGCAGTAGATTTCAAAGTACATCTCAACAATTAGTTAAGGAACAGATTTCAGAATTTGGTATGAGTTACATTTCCATAATTTTAGGTTCTTATTTCTAGCTGCTCTAAGGTACTGGAGGCTAAAAGAAATATCAGTATAATGATTCAACACTCATACTCATTTGTTAAACCCTACCTTCTCTGTATAACTCCATTATCACCTTTGATCTTTTTCCCACTCTTTTTGTTATTTGGGCTATGCCCATTCTAACTTTCTCATTTTGGAAGGGGTTGTCGATAATATGGGATAGGGACATGAAACTAGTTGACGCTCTGGAAGGGCTGGCACCTCTGCATTTCAGGACCCATCTGGTTTAGGGACCAAACTGGAGGTTGTAGGCTTTGGAGAGTTACCCTAATACATGGGGCCTTTGTAAAACCTTGTATAATGCCCTAGTTATTCTTTAGGATTGGCAAGAATAGTTTTGATTGGGTTTGGCAAGTTATGATAGGTAGCAATGTCTAACTGAAGCATGCATAAGAGTGACCTCCAGTGTAGCCTCTTGGCTCTATTTGAACTCTCTCAGCTATTGATACCTTATTTGTTATACTTCTTTTCCTACTTTTGGTCAGGATGGCATTGTTGATCCCACGGTGCCAGGGCGAGGCTCATCCCAGGGGGTCATCTCCCACACCACTAGGGAGACTTTCATCCCTGGATGTCATATCCCACGTAGGGTGGAGGACAACGGTTTCACTTGCAAAGTTGGAATAAGAGAGAGAAAGGCCAAATCTGAGCAACAAAAGAGGTCCTCTGGAGATGAATGTTAGGCATATACCTACAGGTAGGCTAAGCTTCTCTGATACATACATAAGCTTCACATAAGAAAGCCTCAAGATCAAGGGCTTGGCCTATTGATTTCGGTGGCCCTAATGTTTGGCACAGTATCCAGGGTTTCCCTGGTGGTAAAGTTAAACAATTCCATAATTTGTCTCCTGTCCCTCAAGGGACTTTGCCAATACTTTTTTGTTTGTTTGTTTGTTTTTACAAGGGCAGGCACCGGGAATTGAACCTGGGTCCTCTGGCATAGAGGGTGCTCTTGCCTGCTGAGCTGCCATGGCCTGCCCTTGCCAATACTTTTTGATTATCTGCTTAATATACTCTGGGATGTTTCCAGGTATTACATTAAGATATACAGGATTAAAGACTCTTATTCTTATCTGGGCTTCCTGTGTTTGGATTATTTACAGGATCTATCCAGACAGGTTGAGTTGGGTTACATGCTACAGAAAACCTACGTTCTGGGCATAATAAAACTTTCTTCCTTTGGTCTCTTTGGAGTAGGTGAAGTTCTAAAATACAGGCAATGTCTTCCTTACCCCTGTATTCTGAATTACCTTAATCCTGACCCAATTGGCTTCATTCTTATCTCTAAATACCAGGTTATACATACATGAAATAGCCCCTCAAAATCAAGAAATAACAATTACCACTCCGGAATAAATGTGATTGCTATAAGAGCTTACACTCTAGGCTCCAGTTTTCTTATAAATTTTTTCTAAATGAGATCATACAATATTTGCTCTCTTGTTTCTGGCTTATTTTGCCTCACTAAATGTCCCACAGGTTCATTCACATCCTTGCATGCCTCACAACTTCATTTCTTTTTGTAGAGTACCATGTTCGATCCTATGTTTACACCATCGTTCCCAATCTACTTCTCAGTCAGTGCATCTTTCAGCCACCTCCATCTACTGGACCTCATTTATAACGTCCAAAGTCAACAGTCCATCAACATTCTCAATTTTAGATAATTTCATTCTTGCCAAGAGAAATATAGCCAATAAACACATCCTTACCAAATAGAAAATCCAAATCTCACCCTAACTCCTGTCCCTCCCTGCTTTATGTACCTCTGGTATTGCTGCAGTACTGTTGATATTTTCCTGTTAAACATAGCCCAGATCATGCAATATCATTTTTCCCACTGTACCTCAAAATTATACACTCTTTGTACAAGATTCATACCTTTGCAGTTGTTCATGCAAGAGCTTATTTATATTTGTAGTGTTGATTGGTGGGACACATGAGTCTATACAACCCCTTTCAATCATGTTCACCTTCTATATGGTATATTACCTCTGGAATTAGCAGACAAAGATTTTAAAGCAATTGTAACATGCTTAATGAACTATGCTTACAACAAATGAAAATATAAAACATCTCAGCAGAGAGTAGGAAACTTTAAAAAACACAATGGGAGTTCCAAAACTGGAAATATAGTATCAACAACTGAAAATTCACTAGGTGCTGTTAATGATGGAATGGGAATGACAGGGGAATGATTCAATAAACTTGAAGATAGAGCAATAGAAAGTATCTTAAGAACAGAGAGAAAAACGATTGAAAAAATTGATAGAGTCTCACAGTTCTGTAGGACAATAGCAAAAGGTCTAATATAAATGTATTTGGAGTCCAGGAAAAAAAAAGAAGTAAGCGAAACAGAAAACTGTTTAAAGAAATAATGGCCTAAACATTTCCAGATTTACTGAAAGACGTACATTTAAAAATTCAAGAAGCTCAGAGAACCCCAAGCAGAATAAATAAGAAAAAACCCCATGCCTTGGCATATCATACCAAACTTCTATAAACAAGATAAAGAGAAATTCTTGAAAGCAGCTAGTGAAATTGACACATCATATAAAAGGGAACAGTGATTGAAATGACTGGATTCATGAGAAGGATGATGGACAGGAGACAGTGGAATGAAGTTTTTTAAAGACGGAAAAAAACTGTCAAATCAGAATTAAACAGCAAAAGAATCTTTCAAGAATGTAGACAAAATAAAGATGTTTTCAGATAAAAGTAAACTGAGAGCATTCATCATCAGTAGACCTACGGTACAATAAATACCAAAAGAAGTTCTTCAGGCTACATGGAAATACTAAGTGGAAACTTGGATCTTCAGAAAGGTTAAAGAGCATCAGAAATGAAAAATTTGTGGGTAAAAACAAAATAGTTTTCTCTTATTTTTTAGAATATATAAGACTATGTCAGACAAAAATATCAGATTGTCCTATGATTTTATAACATTTTATAAATGCGCAATATATATGATAGCTATCCAGTAAAAGTTAGAGGTAACATTAAATGGACCAAATGATTGTGAGATTTCTACTTTATTTGAAGTGATACTCTGAAAAGTTAAGGATATATCTTGTAATCCCTAGAGCAATCACTTTAAAAATACAGTGATGTATATCTGAAAAACTAATAGACAAATGACAATGGAATTCTAGAAAATATTCAAATAACCCAAAAGGAGATAGAACAGGAGGAATGGGGGAATAAACTCACAGGAAGCAAAACTATCTGCTATTTACAGGTATTTATAGATAGGTTGAAAGTAAATAGATGGAAAAAGATATACCATGCAAACAGTAAGCATAGAGAAGACTGAAGAGCTTTCCACTAATAAAATAGATTTCAAGATAAAGAGTATTACCAAATATAAAAGAGACATTTCTTAATGTAAAAGGAACAATTCATCCAAATAGCATAAAAGCCATAACTGTATATTTGCCTAATGGCAAAGCTTTAAGTTATATGAAACAAAATTTCGTAGAATTAAATGGAGAGATAACACTTCAGCAATTGTATTTGGCAATTTTAGCACTGTCATTTCAGCAACTGATAGGACAATTAGGCCAAAAATGGTAAAATAAAATGATACAAAAAATACTATCAGCGAGTTACCTATCTGTATTTATAACACACAATACGCTCAAACTGAATACGTTTTCTTTTCAAATACCCATATTATATTTAATGAGGTTGACCATGTGTTTTGCCATAAAAACAAATCTCAGTATATTTAGAAGGATTGAAATAAAATATGTGTGGTGGCCCCAGATATTAGGAAATTGAATACACTTCTTAATAATCCATAGGTCAAAAAATAAGACAAAGGGAAATTAGAAAATATTTCTAATAAATGATAATGAAGATCAGCATATCGAAATGTGTGGGATTTAAGGGAAATTTATAGCTTTAACTGCTTATATTAGAAAAGGAGGAAGGTACAAAATCAATGACCTAAGAATAACCCTAAAGAAACTAGAAAAAGAGCTGAATAAACCTAAAATAGAAAAGGAAATGCTAAAAGCAGAAATCAGTGAAACAGAACACAGAAGAGAAATGTAGAAAAATTAACAAAACTAAAAGTTGGGTCTTAAAAGAGCCAACAATTGATAAACCCTGCTAGCACTAGCCAAGAACATATATGGGATAGAGTACTAATTATGAATATAATGATTGAAAAAAGCATTATTCCTGCAGCTCCTATGGCTATTGAAAGGATAAGAGAATATTGTGAATAACTTTTTAACAATAAATTCAACAAATAAAATGAAATGGAAAAATTCCTTGAAAAATGCAATTTGCCAAAACCAATACCAGATGAAACAAAATCTGAATAGCCCTATATATTTCTTTAAAAACATTTAATTCATTATCAAAAACCTTCTAAAAACAAGCAATGAAAAACTCACATAAGGCCCAGATAGTTTCACTGATTTCTATCAAATATTTAAGAAAAAAACATAATTTTACACAAACTCTCATTTGTACTATAAGGCCAACATATTCCTAATTTAAAAAGCTGATAAAAATATTAAATAAGAAATTACAGACCAATATCTCTTATGAGCATAGGTCCAAAAATATCTGACATATATTAGCAAATCGAAAACAGCATGGCCAACTAGGGCTTATCCTAGTTGCTTGTTGGTGGCTTCATTTCTTAGGACTGCCATAACAAAGTACCGCAAATTGGCTTCAAACAACAGAAGTATATTATTTCACAGTTCTGGAAGCTAAAAGTCTGATATAAGGTATCAGTAGGGTCACGTTTCCTCTGAAGTTTGTAGGGTTTGGGCTGTGGCTTAACAGCAACCTATGATGTTCTTTGGCTAGTGGCATTATTCATTCTCTGCCTCTATCACCTGCTGTCTTTTCTGTTTCATTGTCAGTCCAGTTTTCCCCTTCTTATAAGGATATAAGTCATCTTGTATTGGGGCCCACCCTAATCTAGTTTGGCCTCATCTTAACACATTTAAAGATCCCATTTCCAAATAAGTTCACATTCATGGGACAGGGGGCTTAAAACTTGAAGACATCTTTTTGGGGAATGAAGTTCAATCCATGATGATTGATTTAACACTCAGTGTATTTCAGCCAGATAAAATAGACTTCAAGAAATCAATACTGATATGATGTCATGGTTTAACACCATCTCAATCACTGTCCCCAAACTGAAAAGCTAATTCTAAAATTCATATGGAAATGCAAAAATCCTAGAACAGAGGCTGGCAAACCATAGTTTTCAGATCAACTGCTATTTTTGTAAATAAAGTTTTATTGGAACACAGCTGCACCCACTTGTATTCATAGTATCTATGACTGCTTTCATGCTACAATAGCAGAATTGAATAGTTATAATAGACCATATGGCCTGCAAATTCAACATATTTACTATTACTGTCTTGCCTGAAAAAAAAAGTTTGCTGATCCATGACCTGGAGTATCTAAAACAGTCTTAAAAAAGAAAAATAATGGCAACTTTACACTAATTGATTCCAAGGCTTATGGTTAAGATACAGTGATCAAGACAGTGTGGTGCATAAGAATTGGCAAATGGATCAATGGAACACAATAGACAGCCCAGCACTTATATGGTCATTTGATTTTTAACAAAGATACCAAAGCAATCCAATGCGGAAAGGAGAATCTTTGCAACAAATGGTGCTGAAACAACTGGCTATCTCTACAGAAAAAAATTAACCTTAACCCATACCCCATACCAAATACAAAAATCAATTCAAGATGGATCATAGACATCAACATAATAGCTAAAACCATAAAGCTTTTCGAGGAAAACATAGGGCAGTATCATCCTGACCTCGGAGTAGACAAGTCACAGAAAACAATAACCATAAAAGAAAAATTATAAATTAGACTTCATCAAAATTTAAACCTTATGCTTATCAAAAGATATCATGACGGAAATGAATAGGCATACCACAAATCATATATGTCATAAAGGACTAGAACCCAGAATATATAAAGAACTCCTACAATTCGATAATAAAATAGAAAGCAATCCAATTTTTAAAAGGGTGAAAGGATTTGAATAGACACTTCACAAAAAAAGTTATGTGGACAACTGATATCATTAGTCATCAAAGAAATACAGCTTAAACCACAAGAAGAAACCATCACTTTCCTATCATAATGGGTAAAATTTAAAAGACTGACAACACAAATGTTGGTGAGGATAAAGAGCAACTGAAATGTTCATATATTATTGAAATGAATATGAATATACAACCACTCTGGGAAAAGTTCTAACAGTTTCTTATGAACATAAACATATACCTACCCTATGAATCAGCAGTTTCACTCCTGGTATTTACTGAAGAGAAAAGAAACTATGCATTCACAAAAAGATTTATACGTGAATGTTATCAGTAGTTTTATTCCCGGTACCCACAAACTGGAAAAACTCAGGTATCTATCGGTAGAAGAATGATTAAACAAACACTGCTAGTCATGCAATGGAATCTTACTCGGCAATAAAAAGTAACAAACTGCAAATACAAACAGCAACATGTATGACTCCAAAAAATATTTTGCTAAGTGAAAGGAATCTTACACAAAAGAATATATACTGAGTGTATGATTCCATTTATGTGATGTTCTAGCACAAACAAAATTAATCTAGAAAAATATCAGAATAGCATTGTCTCTGGCATGGGTGGGGGTGACAATTGAGTGAGAAGGGACATGAAGGAATTCTCTGGGGTGAAATTAATGTTCTATAGCTTGATTTGTGTATGAACCCAAGTGCATGCCTTTGTCAAAACTCACTGAATATTCTTAAGATTTCTACAGTTTGTTTTATGTAATTATTTTTATTTTTAGTGTATATAAATTTTACATTATAAACTATATGCAAATATTGTACTCTAGCTAATAATATGCATTCTGAGATATTTAGGGAAACTTTAACTGAAGTCTGTAATTTACTTTGAAATGCATCCAAAAAACAAAATGAATTGATGAATGAAAATAGGGGAAAATAGTTGGATAGATATGTGATTAAAAAATGTTAATGATAGAATCGGGATAATAGATATATGGATATCAACTGTAAAATCCTTTCAACTTTTTTGCATGTTTAATTTTTTCATGACACAATTTGGGGAAGATATATAATAGCAGCATGGGCAGATGGGTCTTAAAAATATAGGATGTAGTGCAAAAATAAGAGAATGAACTGCATAATACAATATACTTGATGTAATTAAAAACATACAGATTTTGGAGAAGAAATTTGGACAAAATGATGTATAATAATAACACATTAGCATGGTTTCTATGGGGAAAAGGAATGTGGGTGGAGTCTGGGGATGACAGGGCCTGACTGGTTAGATGAACAGTCCATTGCATGTACTAATGGTAATAGGGAAAAGAGAGGGAGAGTGGGTGGGTGTATGGAAAAGCATTAAATTTAAGAAGCAAATTTTGACCCCACCAGTTTGTAGCTGTGTCATTTTGGGCGTGTTGTGGGACATTCTTTTTTCTCACCTTTCGCATCGTAAAATGGGGATTACGATCTCAACCTCACAAATTGTGAGCCTTAAAAATAGGTAAGATCCAGGAAGTTCCTGGTACAGCATTTGACATTCAGCAAAGGTCTACTCTTCTTTCCTTTTCACTGAACTGTATCCTCAGTGCCTTCTCTAACTCCACATCTGCAGTCCTTTCTTTCCTTTTTTTCCAAAGGTCTTCAGTGTTTTCACCCCATTCCATTCTATACCATTTTGTTTCACAATTGTGTAGAGCTGTTTTATATTGTTTTGTGTATCTCTGTCTTCTCTTTTTTTTTTTTGTAGTTATGCAACAGCTCCTGAAGGCTCAGAGTGCAACTTTGAGTGTCCCTCTACCCTCTTGTCACCCAGTATTGTAGTTGTGTATTCTAGTGTGTCTCCCCCTGACTGCTGACTCCAAGATGGCAGAGGCTGTATATATGACCCCTCAGTTTGTCTCTATGTGGAAAGAGCTGAAAAATATTTGATGAATGAATGAAAGAATAGACTTTACCTGCTTTTTTCACTGCTCTTTTCACTCAGCATAATCTAATAAACACATTAATTTATCATTGCTTTAATCCACCCTTAGATACTACCAGACTTACTGAACTAGTCCAAAGAAACAAAAACAAAGTTATGAGCCCAACCAAGATCTGCTGTGGAACATGGCCAGAAGCATGCTGAGGTCAATGGCTGTCTTTGAGTGGGTGCTCTTTTAGCTATCCTGATAAAATACGGCTAAAATTTTAGAGCTAGAAGTGATCTTAGATTTTATATAATCAAACCCTTGAATGCTAAAAGTTGGATGAATGATCTGGAGGTTCAGAGACTCTTGGAATTAGGGAGATTACCTTCATGGAGAAAGTAAATATTAAGCACAGTTTATCACTGGGGAGAGATGTGGTTATCTGAAGAGAGGGTGGAACATTGCAAGGGTGTAGAGTGACATGAGCCAGGGATTGGAGAAAAGCAGGTAAGTGAGCCATACAGTAGAGGGAATTTTCATATTACCTGAAGGGGAGAAGATGGTGGATGGATGAGTTGGAAGCCACCTTCTGCTCCATCCTTTGTAACACCCCTATCTCATCCTTTTCATCCTTTTATCTGGGCCAAAGGCATGGCTTAAGGCTTGATTTTTTTTTTTAATATTTTTGTTGGGAAATATTCACACACATACAGTCCATATATAGTATACAAACAATGGCTCACAATATCATCACATAGTTGTGTATTCATCACCATAATCATTTGTAGAACATTTGTATCACTCCAAATAAAAAGAAAAAACTCATACATTCCATATCCCTTACCCCTCCCTTTCATTGGCCACTAATATTTCAGTCTACCTAATTTTTTCCCTTTATCTCCCCTTTATTTATTTCTTTATTATCCTTATTTTTCACCCATCTGTCCAAACCCTGAATAAAAAGAGCATCAGATGCAAGGTTTTCACAATCACAGAGTCACATTGTTGCAACTATATAGTTACACAGTTGTCTTCAAGAATCAAGGCTACTGGAAAACAGTTCAAGAATTTCAGGTACTTCCCTCCCACCACTTCAATACACCACAAACTAAAATGGCATGTCTATATGATGCATAAGAATAACCTCCAGGATAACCTTTTGACTCTGTTTGAAATCTCTCAGCCACTAAAACTTTATTTTGTCTCATTTCTTTCTTCTGCCTTTTGGTCAAGAAGGCTTTCTCAGGCCCATGATGTCAGGTCCCAGCTCATCCCAGGAATCCTGTCCCATGTTGCCATGGAGATTTACACCCCTGGGAGTCATGTCCCATGTAGCGGGGAGGGCAGTGAATTCACCTGCCGAGCTGGCTTAGAGAAAGAGGGCACATCTGAGCATCAAAAGAGGTCCTGTGGGGATGATTCTTAGGCATAAATATAAGTAGGCTTAGCTTCTTTTTTCCAGGAATAAGTTTCACTGGGTCTAACCCCAAGATCAATAGCTCAGCCTATTGAATTTGTTGTCCCCACTGTTTGCAAGAATATCAGGAATTTCCCAGATGGGGAAGTGGAATATTTCCTCCTTTCTCCCCTAAGGGGACTTTGCAAATACTTTTTTATTCTCAGCCCAAACTATTCTGGGACTTATTGGGGAATAGGTACGTGTCTTTCTCCATATTTTCTCTAGCACTTGTTTCTCTCTGTTCATTTTTAAACAGTTTCATTCCCACATCATACAGCCTAAGTAAATAGACATATCTTCACCACCATAATCTATATGAAGACATTTCCTTTTCTTCTGCAGAAAATCCATACCCCTCCCCCATACCCCCTGCTTGTTGACATTAATTTTGGCATAATGCATTTTTTACATTCAGTGGAAGCATATTACAAGGTTATTGTTGACTGTAGACCCTAGCTTGTATTGATTGTACTTCTCCCTGTATACCATCCCATTTTCAACACCTTGCAATATTGACATTCATTTGTTCTCCCTCATGCAAAAACGTTTTTATATTTATGCATTTAATCACCATCATTGTCCACTCCAGGCATTCCTAAGTTATACTTTCTAGGTCTTTATCTTCTATCTTTCCTTCTGGTTTCATACGAGCCCCCAGCCCTTCTCCCTCAACCATACTCACATTTAGCTTCATTCACTCTACTTACATTATTGTGCCACCATCATATAGTATTGTGCTATCCATTTCTGAATGTTTACGCTCAGTCCTATTGCACATTCTGTATTCCTTCAGCACCAAATAAATGCTCAATCTCTACCCACTTTCTGTCTCCTGATAACCTGTGTTCTTAACCTTAACTCTCAAAGTTCATTCATTAATATTAGTTCATATAACTGAGACCATACGATATTTGTCCTTTTGTTTCTGGCTAATTTCACTCAAAATAATGTCCTCAAGGTTCATCCATGTTGTTACATGCTTCATGACTTTATTCTGTTATATATCTGCATAATATTCCATCAAATGTATATACCACAGCTTGTTTGGCCACTCTTCCACTGATGGACATTTGGGTTGTTTCCATCTCTTGGCAATTGTAAATAATTCTGCTATAAACATCAGTGTGAAAATATCTCTGCCCTTGCCTTTAGTTCTTCTGAATATATACCTAGTAATGGGATTGGTGGATCATATGGCAATTCTATATTTAGCTTCCCGAGGAACCACCAACCTGCTTTTCAGTGCGGTTATATACCATTTTACATTCTCACCGATATGGATAAGTGTGCCTCTTTCTTCACATCCTCTCCAACACTTGTTGTTTGCTGCTGTTGTTTTTTTTATAACAGCCATTCTAGTTGATATGCGATAATATCTCATTGTGGTTTTGATTTGCATTTCCCTAATAGCCAGTGAAGTTGAGCATCTTTTCATGTGCCTTTTTAGTCATTTGTATTTCCTCTTCTGAGAAGTGTCTGTTCATGTCTTTTGCCCATTTTGTAATTGAGTTGTTTGTCTTTTTATTGTTGAGTTATAGAAACTTTTTATATATTCTGGATACTAAACCTCTTTCTTGTCTTTTTGTTGTTAAGTTTTAGAATTTCTTTATATATTCTGGTTAGTAAACCCTTGTCTGACATGAGGTTTCCAAATACTGTCTCCCATTATGTAGGCTGCGTTTTTACTTTTTTATAAACAAAATTCTTTGATGCACAAGGTGTTTAATTTTGAGGAGATCCCATTTATTTATATCTTTTCTCATTGCTCATGTTTTGGGTTCAAGGTCTAGGAAACCACCTCCTATCAAAAGATTTATAAGATAGTTCCCTACAATTTCTTCTAAAAGTTTTATGGTCTTAGCTACCTAATTCATTCTATGAAGCCAACATCACCCTCATATCAAAACCAGGCAAAGGTATTACAAAAAAAGAAAACTACAGACCAATCTCTCTAATGAATATAGATGCAAAAATCCTCAACAAAATTCTAGCAAATCAAATCCAGCAACACATTAAAAGAATTATACATCATGACCAAGTAGGATTCATCCCAGGTATGCAAGGATGGTTCAACATAAGAAAATCAATTAATGTAATACACCATATCAACAAATCAAAGCAGAAAAATCACATGATGATCTCAATTGATGCAGAGAAGGCATTTGACAAGATTCAACATCCTTTCCTGTTGAAAACACTTCAAAGGATAGGAATACAAGGGAACTTCCTTAAAATGATAGAGGGAATATATGAAAAACCCACAGCTAATATCATCCTCAATGGGGAAAAATTGAAAACTTTCCCCCTAAGATCAGGAACAAGACAAGGATGTCCATTATCACCACTATTATTCAACATCGTGTTGGAGGTTCTAGCCAGAGCAATTAGACAAGAAAAAGAAATACAAGGCATCAGAATTGGAAAGGAAGAAGTAAAACTATCACTGTTTGCAGACGATATGATACTATACGTCGAAAACCCGGAAAAATCCACAGCAAAACTACTAGAGCTAATAAATGAGTACAGCAAAGTAGCAGGTTACAAGATCAACATTCAAAAATCTGTAGTGTTTCTATACACTTGCAATGAACAAGCTGAGGGGGAAATCAAGAAACAAATTCCATTTACAATTGCAACTAAAGGAATAAAATACTTAGGAATAAATTTAACTAAAGAGACAAAAGACCTATACAAAGAAAACTACAAGAAACTGTTAAAAGAAATCACAGAAGACCTAAATAGATGGAAGGGCATACCGTGTTCATGGATTGGAAGACTAAATATAGTTAAGATGTCAATCCTACCTAAATTGATTTACAGATTCAATGCAATACCAATCAAAATCCCAACAACTTATTTTTCAGAAATAGAAAAACCAATAAGCAAATTTATCTGGAAGGGCAGGGTGCCCTGAATTGCTAGAAGTATCTTGAGGGAAAAAAACGTAGCTGGAGGTCTCGCACTGCCTGACTTTAAGGCATATTATGAAGCCACAGTGGTCAAAACAGCATGGTATTGGCATAAAGATAGATATATCAACCAATGGAATCGAATAGAGTGCTCAGATATAGACCCTCTCATCTATGGACATTTGATCTTTGATAAGGCAGTCAAGCCAACTCACCTGGGACAGAACAGTCTCTTCAATAAATGGTGCCTAGAGAACTGGATATCCATATGCAAAAGAATGAAAGAGGACCCGTATCTCACACCCTATACAAAAGTTAACTCAAAATGGATCAAAGATCTAAACATTAGGTCTAAGACCATAAAACAGTTAGAGGAAAATGTAGGGAGATATCTTAATGAATCTTACAATTGGAGGTGGTTTTATGGACCTTAAACCTAAAGCAAGAGCACTGAAGAAAGAAATAAATAAATGAGAGCTCCTCAAAATTAAACACTTTTGTGCATCAAAGAACTTCATCAAGAAAGTAAAAAGACAGCCTACACAATGGGAGACAATATTTGGAAACGACATATCAGATAAAGGTCTAGTATCCAGAATTTATAAAGAGACTGTCCAACTCAACAACAAAAAGACAGCCAACCCAATTACAAAATGGGAAAAAGACTTGAACAGACACCTCTCAGAAGAGGAAATACAAATGGCCAAAAGACACATGAAGAGATGCTCAATGTCCCTGGCCATTAGAGAAATGCAAATCAAAACCACAATGAGATATCATCTCACACCCACCAGAATGGCCATTATCAACAAAACAGAAAATGACAAGTGCTGGAGAGGATGTGGAGAAAGAGGCACACTTATCTACTGTTGGTGGGAATGTCAAATGGTGCAACCACTGTGGAAGGCAGTTTGGCAGTTCCTCAAAAAGCTGAATATAGAATTGCCATATGACCCAGCAATACCAGTGTTAGGTATCTACTCAAAGGGCTTAAGGGCAAAGACACAAACGGACATTTGCACGCCAGTGTTTATAGCAGCATTATTTATAATTGCAAAGAGATGGAAACAGCCAAAATGTCCATCAACAGATGAGTGGCTAAACAAACTGTGGTATATACATATGATGGAATATTATGCAGCTTTAAGACAGAATAAACTTATGAAGCATGTAATAACATGGATGGACCTAGAGAACATTATGCTGAGTGAGACTAGCCAAAAACTAAAGGACAAATACTGTATGGTCCCACTGATGTGACCCGACATTCGAGAATAAACTTGGAATATGTCATTGGTAACAGAGACCAGCAGGAGTTAGAAACAGGGTAAGATAATGGGTAATTGGAGCTGAAGGGATACAGACTGTGCAACAGGTCTGGATCCAAAAACTCAAAAATGGACAGCACAATACTACCTAATTGTAATGTAATTATGTCAAAACACTGAATGAAGCTGCATCTGAGCTATAGTTTTTTTTTATTTTTTGTATTTTCTATTTTTATTTTTTTCTCTATATTATCATTTTATTTCTTTTTCTGTTGTCTTGCTATTTCTTCTAAATCGATGCAAATGTACTAAGAAATGATGATCATACATCTATGTGATGATATTAAGAATTACTGATTGCATATGTAGAATGGAATGATTTCTAAATGTTGTGTTAGTTAATTTTTTTTTAATTAATAAAAAAAAGAGTGACAGGTAATGAAGAAAGAAGGTAGAAAAGAATCAATACATTACAGAGTTAAAAACATGGTAAGGAGATGTTGTGAAAAACTTTATGCCAATTAATTTGAAAATTTATTTCAAACCAACAAATTCCTACAAAAACACAACAGATCATAACTGGCACATGAATAATTCTATATTTATGAAATAAATCTATAAAAGAAATTCTTCCTAATACCTATAAATAAATAGTATATTTTATATAAATTATTCCAGAGGCATGAACAAAGAGAAAACACTTCCAACTTCATTATGCGAAGCCAGATAGACTTGATTTTCAAAACATGACATGAACTCTACAGGAAAATAAAGTTGTCGTCCAATCTCTCTGTGAAGCATAGATGCTAAATCCTAATCAAAATATTCACAAATTGAATCCACCCTTACAAATATGGATATCATTTTATAATAAAGTAGACTTTATTCCAAGAACGCAATGTTGTTTAATATATTTGAAAAATCAGTAACCCAATTACTAAAAAAAATGTTCCAAAGAATGTGAACATGAACTTTACAAATAGTAATACCCAGTAAAAAATGAAAAGGTGCTTGACATAATTAGTCATCAGGAAAATGCAAATTAAGAAAAAATGCAATGAGATACAACATTCTCAGATTTGCTAAAAGAAAAAGAACTGATCATTTGAATGGCTGATGAGGATATGGGACAACTGGAACTCTCTTACACTATTGGTAGGAATGTAAATCTTAGCAACTTTGGAAAGCTTTTTTAAGTGTACCTATGAAAGGGAAACAGATGCATACTCTATGGTTCAAAAAACCCACTTCTGGTTATATATGTAAAAAGATTCACATACGTGGTCACACATACAAAAACAATATTCATAGCTGTATTATTCAAAATAACCCCATACTGGAAACAGCCCAAACATCTGCCTGCAATAGAATGGATAAACTGCAGTATATTCACACAAAGAAATATTGCTTATCCTCACAAACATTGTATTAAACAAAGAAACCCACATGTAAAAGAGTATATTTTGTATGATGCAATTTATATGAAGTTCAAAACCAGTCTGAACTAATGGAAGTGGTAGAAATCAGTATAGTGGTTACCTTTGGGCATAAAAGAGGTGTAAAAAAAAAAGATTTTATGGTCTTAACTCTAATGTTTAGGTCTTTGATCCATTTTGAGTTAATTTTTGTATAAGGTGTGAGATATGGATCCACTTCTATTGTTTTGCATTTGGATATCCAGGTCTCCAGATACCATTTATTGAAGAGGCTGCTCTGTCCCAGGTGGGTTGACCACCTTATCAAAGATCAGTTGTCCATATATGAGAGGGTCTATATCTGAACACTCAATCCAATTCTGTTGGTCAGTATATCTACCTTTATGTCAATACCACGCTATTTTGACTACTGTAGCTTCATAATATGCTTTAAATTCAGATAGGGTGAGACCTCCCACTTTATTTTTCTTTCTCAAGATATTTTAAGCTATTTGGGGCACTCTAAATCCTTCAAAATAAATTTGGTTATGGTTTTTCTGTTTCTGCAAAATGAGCTATTGGAATTTTAATCGGTATTGCAGTGAATGTATAAATCAATTTGGGTGGAATTAACACCTTAACTGTATTTAGTCTTGTAGTCCATGAACACGGTATGCCTCCCATTTATTTAGGTCTTTGATGATTTCTTTTATCAATTTCTTGTAAGTTTCTGAGTATAGGTCTTTTGTATCCTTAGTTAAATGTATTCCTAAATAGTTTATTCTTTTGGTTACTATTATAAATGGAATTTTTAAAAATTTTGTTTATTTCCTCCTCAGATTGCTCATCACTAGTATATAGAAACAGTACTGATTTAAGGCTGTTGATCTTGTACCCTGCCATTTTCTGTACTCATTTATTAGCTCTAGTAGCTTTGCTGTAGATTTTTTTGGGATTTTCAACATATAGTATCATGTCATCTGAAAACAGAGTTTATTACTTCCTTTCCAATCTGAATGACTTTTATTTCTTTTTCTTGTCTAATTGCTCTGGCTAGAACTTCCAGCACAATGTTGAATAACAATGGTGACAGTGAACCCAGAATAAGAATGAGAGTCTTTAATCCTGTATATCTTAATGTAATGCCTGAATACATCCCAGAGCATATTAAGCAGATAATCAAAATGTATAGGCACAGTCCCCCGAGGCATGGGGAAAAAATTATGGAACTGTTTAACTTTACCACCAGGGAAACCCATGATACTGTGCCAAATATTAGGAACACCCAAATCAGTAGGCCAAGCCCTTGATCTTGAGGTTTGCTCATGTGATGCTTATGTATATAACGGAAAAGCTTAGCTTACTTATAGGTATGCCTAACATTCACCTCCAAAGGACCTCTTTTGTTGCTCAGATGTGGCCTTTCTCTAAGTCAACTCTGCAAGTGAAATCCTTGCCCTTCCCCCTATATGGGATATGACATCCAGGGGTGAAAGTCTCCCTAGCGGTGTGGGAGATGACCCCCCAGGGATGAGCCTGACCCTGGCATAGCTAACCTCATCCTCAATGGGGACGGACTGAAAGCTTTTCTTCTAAGATTTTCTTTCTTGAATGCTTGGTAGAATTCACATGTACAACCATCTGGCCCTGGACTTTTCTTTTTTGGGTGCTTCTTGATGACTGATTCAGTCTCTTTACTTGTGATTGGTTTGTTGAGGTCATTTATTTCTTCTCTAGTCAGTGTTGGTTGTTCATGCCTTTCTAGGAAGTTGTCCATTTCATCGACATTGTCTAGTTTATTCACATATAATTGCTCATAGTATCCTCTCATTATCTCTATTATTTCTGTGGAGTCAGTGGTTATATCTTCTCTTCTATTTCTAATTTTATTTATTTGCATTCATTCTCTCTCTATCTCTCATAAGCCTAGATAAGGGTCCATTGGTTTTATTGATTTTCTCAAAGAACCAATTTCTGATTTTGTTGATTTTTGTCTATTTTCATATTCTCAATTTCATTTATTTCTGCTCTAATCTTCATTATTTCTTTCTTTTGGTTTGCTTTGGAGTTGATTTGCTGTTCTTTCTGTAGTTCTTCCAAGTGAATAGTTAATTTCTCGACTATTTGTTCTTTCTTCTTTTTTGATATAAGCATTAAGGCACTGCCTTTGCTACATCCCATAAATTTTGATGTGTTGTATTTTTGTTTTCGTTTGCCTCAAGATGTTTACTGATATCTCTTGTAATATCTTCCTTGACCCACTGGTTGCTAAAGAGTGTGTTGTTTAGCCTCCATATATTTATGAACTTTCTGCCCCTTTGCCTGTTATTGATTTCCAACTTCACTGCATTATGATCCAAGAAAGTGTGTTGTATAATTTAATCTCTTTAAATTTATTAAGACTTACTTTGTGACCCAGCATATGGTCTGTCCTTGAGAATGATCCATGAGCACTTGAGAAAAATGCATGTCCTGCTGTTGTGGGGTGTAATGTTCTGTAATTGTCTGTTAAGTCTAGTTCATTTATCGTATTATTCAAAATCTCTGTTTCCTTATGGATCCTCTGTCTAAATGTACTATCTGTAGATGAAAGCAGAGAATTGAAGTCTCTAACTATTATGATAACTCCCTTCAATGTTATCAGTGTTTGCCTCATGTATTTTGTAGCTCTCTGGCTCGGTGCATAAATATTTCTGATTGTTATATCTTCTTGTTAGAATTATTCCTTTTATTAATCCATTGTACCCTTCTTAGTTTCTTTTGTTTTACATTTGAAGTCTAATTTGTCAGATATTAGTATAGCTATCTCTGTTCTTTTTTGGTTGTTGTTTGTGTGAAATATCTTTTCCCAACCTTTCACTCTAAACTGGTTTTTATCCTTGGGTCTAAAATGAATCTTTTGTAGATAGCATATAGATGGGTCCTGTTTTTTAGTCCATTCTGCCAGTCTGTGTCTTTTGATTGGGAAGTTAAATCCATTAACATTTAATGTTATTACTGTAAGGCATTACTTTCTTCTACCATTTTGTCTTGGATTTCATATGTCATATCTATTTTTTTTCTCTTTTTACCTCTACTGATAGCTTTCATTTGTACACTCTTCTCCAGACCTGTCTTTCCTGTCTTTTTCTATATGCCTGTATTGCTCCCTTTAGTATTTCTTATAGAGCTGGTCTTTTATTTACAAATTCTCTTAGTGACTGCTTGTCCGAAAATATTTTAATCTCCCCCTCATTTTTGAAGGACAGTTCTGTTGGGTATAAATTCTCGGTTTTTCTCTTTCAGAATCTTAAATATATCATAGCATTGCCTTCTCACCTCCATGGTTTCTGCTGAGAAATCCACACACAGTCTTATCAAGCTTCCCTTGTGTGCTGGTTTGAAAGGAAGTATGCCCCATAAGAAAAGCCATGTTTTAATATAAATCCCATTTCATAAAGGTAGAATAATCCCTATTCAATACTGTATATTTGAAACTGTAATGAGATCATCTCCCTGGTTGATGTGATTTAGTCAAGAATGGTTGTTAAACTGGATTAGGGGATGACATGTCTCCACCCATTTGAGTGGGTCTTGATTGGTTTACTGGAGTCCTATAAAAGAGGAAACATTTTGGAGAGAGAGATTCAGAGAGAGCAGAGAATGCTGTAGCACCACGAAGCAGAGAGTCCACCAGCCAGTGACCTTTGGAGATGAAGAAGGAAGACGCCTCCTGGGGAACTACATGAAACCGGAAGCCAGGAGAGAAAGCTAGCAGATGACGCTGTATTTGCCATGTGCCCTTCCAGCTGGGAGAGAAGCCCTGACTGTGTTCGCCATGTGCCTTCTCACTTGAGAGAGAAACCCTGAACTTCATCGGCATCTGGGGAAAGATACCTTGGTTCAAGAAGGCATTTCTATAGACTTGTTTTAATTGGGACATTTTCTTGGCCTTAGAACTGTAACTAGCAACTTATTAAATTCCCCTTGTTAAAAGCCGTTCCATTTCTGGTATATTGCATTCCGGCAGCTAGCAAACTAGAACACCTTGTATGATGAATTGCTTTTCTCTTGCTGCTTTCAAATTCTCTTTGTCTTTGATTTTTGACAATCTGATTAGTAAGTGTCTTGGAGTAGGTCTATTTGAATCTATTCTCTTTGGGGCTGCATTTCTTGGATCTCTAATTTTATGTCTTATATAAGAGATGGGACATTTTCAGTGATTATTTCCTCCATTAGTCTTTCTGCTCCTTTTCCTTTCTCTTCTCCACTGGAACACCCATGATATGTATATTCGTGCACTTCATGTTCTCAGTTCCCTGAGATCCTGCTTATACCTTTCTGTTTTTTGCCCCATCTGTTCTTTTATATGCTGGATTTCAGATATCCTGTCCTCTAATTCATTAATCTTTTCTTCTGCATCTTCAAATCTATTCCTGTAGGTCTATATCTCTTCTATTATGCCTTTCATTCCTGTAAATTCTATGATTTGTTTTTTCAGACTTTTTAGTTCTTCTTTATGTTCATCCAGTATTTCTTTATATCTCCCTCAATTCGTTGATTTGATTTTTGGTGAAATTTTTGCATGTCTGTTCAAACATCTTGAATTAGTTGTTTTCAACTCTTGTATCTCATTTGAAGTATTGGTTTGCTCCTTTGATTGGACTATATCTTCAATTTTTCTAGTATGACTTGTTTTTTTGCTGGCATCTAGGCATTTGATTTCCTTAATTAGTTTATTCTGAGGTTGTTTTTACTCTTTTACCTAAAGTTTTCTTGCTGGATGGCTTTGTTCTCTATCTGTTCTTTGACATTCAGTTCAGCTTATTCTAGACGTCTAGTGTAGGCTTTGTGTAACTAATCAGAATTTTTCAGTTCTTATTTTTCTGTTTCTTGCCCTGCTTGTATGGAGCCCTTTTTTCTTTAGGAGGGTCTCCTCAGATATTATCGACCCCAGTCAGATTTTCCCAGGCCAGACAGGCTCACATCTCAGAAGGAGAGAGTAGCCAGCATCAGTTTTCCCTCAGGGTGAGACCCAACTGGTTGTCACACTTTCCTGTGAAGCTTCTGAACTCTGTTTTCCCTATCCTGCTTGGCACATGGCACTTGTCAGCCTGCAGCTCCCCACTGATGTAAAGTCATGCAGTGCCTTTAATTTCAGCAGCCTCTCCCTGGCAGTGTTGTGGTTGAGACAGAGGCTGAGGTAGTAGGGGGTCTTTGATTGCTTCTATTTTCTAGCCCCTGGGGTCTGAATTCCCTAAAGGAGGGCCTCCACTTGACCTGAGCCATACCCCCTTTTCTTGGAGAAGATATGCCCTTTCACCTGACTAGTTACTTTGTCTCTCAGACATGTCTTAATTCTGCCCTTGCCTGAGGAAACACGGGAGCCTGAGAGTGCTTGCAGTTCTATCTAATGAGCTGTTAAGGGAAAAAAAGCAAAAAGCCTTTTCAGAGCTGAGCCCCTACTCCCCAGGTTTGCCAATCATGAATTTGAGTTGGTAGGTGGCTCTATGTATCCCCAGGCTCTATTGCCCCCTTTTCTTGGGGTCCAGCCCTTTTCCAGTATTTTGTGCTCTCCAACTTGAAAAGCCTCTGTTCCCCCCACCCCTACCCCATCAGCCCTGCTCCCTCACTGCTGGGGTGAAAACTCCTGGTTCCTTTAACAGTTACTCCAGGTTTGTCTTAAGTAGTCAGAATTTGTTAATTAATTCCACAATTGGAGCTTGGTTGAGCTAAACCCTTGCTGCTAGTAAAGTCTGTTTCCTTTTCAGTTGAGGAACCAGCCCACTTTGCCCATGGGGAAGGGGTGTCGGCCTCCACAATTTGGGAGACTTACAGTTCTGTGTGAGATCTCAGTTGTTCCAGACTGCTGTATGCTGTGTGTCTGGTCACTGACATCCCCCCAGCAGTTGTTCCATACAGTTGCTGGCTATTTACTTAGCTGTTCTGAAGGATGAATTTAATTGCACACCTCACTGTGCCACCAACTTGCCCCATTAAGCCTTGATTTTAAAGTGAAAATCAAATGACACATTTGTAATCCTACATTTCAGGCTGGAAATATTGGTTTGCATTGTGTTTGGTGTCCAAAGCAGCCAGCTGAGATGGCCCAAAACCCAAGAGATACCTTTGGCAGAGCCTCAGCTTGATATTTCCATGTCTTCACAACAATCCGAGCTACTCATTAGGAGGCCTCATTTCAGCCAGTATTCTGCTGCTGTTTCGAGATCTCTGGTGTCCAGAGATCACCACAGCCTTCCCTTTGGTCTTCCTCATCCTTCCCTCTCCATTCCTACTTTCATCACATTTCTGGATCCTGAAGGACGGTTGCAGGAAACCAGCCTCCTTACTCTTTCTCTAGGAGGGCCAGATACCAGCATATGTACCCATTCTTTCCTAAAGGGGTCCCTATGTTATTTCCCTAATACAGATAATCTAATCTCCTTGGTCTTGCTAAGTGTTTTAGAGTTTGTTTAAACCTTCCTTTGGCTAACAAGCATACATGAAAAAGAAGAATTGTTTGATGTGTTCTTAAAAACCTTAAAAGCAGATACATCCAGGAGCAGGCATTACTTTTTGCTCCAAAGAGTACCAGTAGCACTTTTCTTTGGGTCAGAGCTCTCCCTCCAGAAGAGATTGCTTTTTTTTTCCTCTAGGAAGTTTTGTCCTATCCTTCCTTTACTTTTCTCTAATCATTAAAATGAAAAATTAAAAAGTGGCTACCTAAGTGACAGTTTTCTCGGATACCAACGTCTCTGGAATATATGCAGGTGAAAGCAAGTGATCCGTGAAACACTTCAGAGTTAAGGTGCTCTTCTAGTTTGCTAGCTGCTGGAGTGCAATATACCAGAAATGGAATGGCTTTTAAAAAGGGAAATTTAATAAGTTGGTAGTTTACAGTTCTAAGGCTGAGAAAATGTCCCAGTTAAAACAGGTCTATAGAAATGTCCAATCTAAGGCATCCAGGAAAAGATACCTTGGTTGAAGAAGGCCATTGAAGTTCAGGGTTTCTCAAGTGAGAAGGCACATGGCGAACACAGTCCAAGTTTCTCTCTCATCTGGAAAGGCACATGGTGTTAGGGTTCCTCTCTCATCTGGAAGGGCACATGGTGAAGATGGCATCATCTGCTAGCTTCTCCTCCTCGCTTCTTGTTTCATGAAGCTCCCCAGGAGGCATTTTCCTTCTTCATCTCCAAAGGTCACTGGCTGGTGGACTTTTGCTTCTCGTGGCTATGTCGTTCTGCTCTGCTCTCTTTGAATCTCTTTCATTCTCCAAAATGTTTCCTCTTTTATAGGACTCTAGAAACTTATCAAGACCTACCCAAATGGGTGGAGACATGTCATCACCTAATCCAGCTTAACAACCACTCTTGATTGGGTTACAACTCCAGGGAGATGATCTAATTAGAGATTCAAACATACAGTATTGAATAGGGATTATTCTGCCTTTATGAAATGGGATTTTGTTTAAAACATGGCTTTTGAGCGGGCCACGGTGGCTCAGTGGCAGAGTTCTCGGATTCAATTCCTGGTGCCTGCCCATGCAAAAAAACAAAAACAAAAAAAAAAACCATGGCTTTTCTAGGGGACATACAGCCTTTCAAACCAGCACAGGTGCGGACCAGCATAGTTCAGGTAAGTTTTAGGGATTCTCTTTAAGAGGCAACAGCATTTCTTCATTTGACATTGTTTTACAGGGGTCACGAATTATGCAATAAAAATAGTTGTACAGAAATCTAAGCTGTTTCCTGATATTCCCTCCTGAGTGTTAATGATGCAGATTGTTACAATTCTTGCTTCTTATGATGCAGATAGTAAGTCCTGAATTCAGAGACAGCAGTTCTCCAACCCTGTCTTATCTTGGAGACTACTTTTCACATTTTGCTTCTCAGTATCTCAGTAGCCACTATCCAGTTGTACTTCTTAACAGCTAAAAAAAAAAAGAGCAGATCACCAGCAGAATGATTCAGATACATGTAGGTTCCTCTCCCAATGGGAGAAGACAGGCCATCCTGCTTCCAGAAGGGATGATGAGCAAAGCTTCTGCCTCACATGGCTCACTAAGCCCATTTGCAAATGCAACACCGGCAGAAGCCATTTCCTTCTTTGCATTTCTTTGTGGCCAACACGCTGATACAGTCACTGAGCTATGTAGATGGTCTCTCTAGCACCAACAGCTTTTATTCCTGCTCCTATACCATTGTAAACCTAAAAACAAATATTTAGCTGGCTGTGGAGTGCCATCCACTTGAGCGTTCTTCCTCTGGGGTTCTGGGGCACGCGCAGCGCCTGGCTGGGCCTTTCACATCACACAGGACATATAATATATTTATGTCACATGTAACCATAGAAACCTGTTGTGTTGGAGAAGACTTTATGATTTTACTGCTCTCTGGAAAGAGATGAATAAAGCCACAGGGCAACCTGCCACTTCTTGTCTAGTTACTTCATAATCGAGCAATTAAGACTGCAGAACATATTTACTATAATTTTAACATCTTTAGACATTTTATAGAGTATTGAATATGCGTAAGGAAATAAAAACCACTTGAGACATTAAATTTTTTTGTATGTATATTACCTATACTAAAAGGTACTTTATTAATTATTCTTGAAAATGGTTGATCTTTCCCCCACCCCTACCCCATGGTAGGATTTCCTTTAAGGAATTCTTGCCATGAGGAATTCTTAACTTTATGCTGGCTATATAATAGTGATGTAGAAAGAACACTTGTTTGGGAGTTGTAAAAATTTGGGTATAAAGCCCAGTTTAAGTCTGTTCTCTTCCACTGACTGGCTAGGCTTCCTGGGGCAAGTGACTGAATCTCTTAGAGCTTTGGGCTTTTAAAAACAATCTGTGAAATGGGAATCATAATAATAATATCTACCTTAATGGGTTATTTTAAGGAATAGGACTAATTTAGATAAAAATACCTGGCACATGATGCTGGGTCATTATATAGCACTATTATCATTGCTTTTCTTATTCTTAACTTTCATGCCTTTTGATATGATATGGCAGGCACCAAGTCCCTTCCGATGCCAGCAAAAGCTTGTTTTGTTTAGCATATATATGGTAGTTCATATTTATCAAAGGCTTTACAAATATTTATGAATTTAAAAAAACCCAAGGGAGCTGAGGAATACAAATTCCATCTCTTTTCCAGATAATTCTGCACCTTTTCATTTGGCAAATATATATGTGTTTCAGGGCTTTTAATAGAGCAAGGAACACTCTTGGCTCTTTTGTCTATACCTTAGATTGTTTAAAGGAATTATCCACAATGTCACGGAAGCACCGTTTCAGCTGTTAGATTACTTGGGCGACCCCTGCTGGCTGATTGCAAAATCGGATGTGAGTGCCCACCCAAGCCAAAAGCTGTACCCTCACCCCCCAGGACCTATAGAAATTAGCCATAGACTGTCTGGACTAGGGATGGTAGGGTATAATCAAGGCTGCACAGGCATGGAGTTTAACCTCATTGTTATTATTTTCTTTATTATTATTTAAATAGAGGTATTAGAATGCGAGGGACGTTTCCCACTAGCTAATAATCATTTAAGTTGCATTTGGGGCTTTCATGACTTGACAACAGCTTTTCAGAATGGTGGGCTGTTAAACCCCCTACAGGGTTAATGTGGCAGAAAAAGACAAGAATGACACCAGCTAGGGGCTTTTATATTGTACTATATCAAGAGCATCTGGAATAGAGAAGAGGAAACAAATCCTTTTAGAAAATACAATTAGAGAAAGAAGGAAATATATTGATCTACTTTGAGAAAGAGAAAGGAGAAAGAACAGGTATTTTCCCAGCAGTAAAACACTTCAATATTAACAGGGAAAATCTTATATTACCTTAACTTGTTTCAGAAAACCAATGTTTCTGGATATCTTCACTGTAAACTGCAGGTGAACAGGGAACTTTTTCCCTCCTAAAGGTTCAATTTAAACAACAACAAATGTGATTGTGCAAAGAACATCACAGAAATTGGGGGTGGGGGGATCAAAAGGCTTTCCATGATTTCTCCTAGAAGCACGGGAGTTCCATTTCCCCTCCAACTAACTCTTGCTTCATGGTTTTAAATGATCTTAGAAAAGATCTAGGCATTATGGGATGATTTTAGAAGTCATACCTAGCTTTTGGGGACTACATCCCAAATGGAAAAATAACTCCCCTCCCTTCAGTCATTGCCTAATATTTTGTCACACCTTGATCTTCTGTGTTAAGTGGTCTCATCATCCAAATAGACTGGTAGCTCTTGGTGATGGAACTTGTAAAGAAATTTTAAATGTGTGCAATTTACCTAGATTTAGAGGACTATAAATAAAGCTACCACACACTCCTCTCTAGTTTTCCTCATTAAGGGGATCATGAATTAGAATATGCATTTTCTTATGACATATTAGGGTTTGTTGTATTTATAAAAGCTCTGAGGGGGGGGACGTCTAGCTATAAGACTCCCTGTACATGCAGGCACAGTGCGAGCTTTGCTGTAATATTATCATTATCCTGAATCTTCATCTCTCTTTCATTTGTTGAAGGGGTCATTTTGTTTTCTATTATAACTTATATTAGCGTAGTTGTAGGAAACAGAATTCTTTAAACACCGACTCAGGTAAGTCTCTCTTGAACAGTTAGTAAGAGGGATGCACACACTGTGCACACTCCTCTTTCACCCTGCTCACACCTGTGTAGAAATGGCCCCAAATAATCTGTAGCCTGTGCACCAGGCATGCAAATATTCCTCCAAGAAACCACCTCAGCTCTTTGTAGACAAGGTAAAAGGAACTTTTGGGGAGCTTTAAAACCATCTTCAATTATTTATAGCTTGTGTTTTCCCCGCAAGCATAGAAACAAATGAAATTTAAAAGCATGTATACGGGAGCAGATGCCATTGCTAAAAGAGCCGAGATAATGGAAACACCTCTGTGAACTCTGAGCTTCGCAGCTCCTCAATCAAGAAGCATCCCAGCCTTAGAGACTGGAGAAGTGGAGGGGGCAGGGCCCAGGTCTGAACCCAGACTCGCTATCTCCCAGGCCTAGTCCTGCCACTTACTACTGATGGGACCTGAGTCAGGTGTTTGAACCCCTCTGCATCTTCCTTTAGGCATCTTTAACAAAAGTAAGCTCTCCCTCAGGGCTCTGCTGTAAGGATTAATGATAATGTGCAAGTGGGAACAGCCTTGATGCTCTGTAATTGGCTTCAACTTTTATTATAATGTGTCTCGATTCCGTTGCCTTTGGATTTGTATTTGGGCACCCTACAGATCAGAACCAGTATTTTATTTCAAATGTTTGGCAGTAGAAAGAGACAGAACTACTCAGCCCACAGGATGTTTTGTCTGTCCACACACTCACTCTTTCACACAACCCCCATGTGGCATACACACTACACACACACATACACAATCTTGTGCACTACCACACACTATGGACACCCCCACCCTCAAAAATTCACACCCCTAGCCTTGCGTTATACGTATATACATACACACCCTCATGCCCCGTGATGAAGTGCAGCAGGGCCATCACGAGCCATTATATAGCCCCCAGCCAACATGGGGAAAGGAATAGTCAAACCTTGATGTTTTAGGATTTGGGACCAGACTCCAAGGTACAGCATCCTCTAGAGCTTCAGAAACATGATAGAAACCCAAGTCTCCATAAAAAAAATTCTTTGTATGATAATTCTCCCTTTCTCTAGTTACCTCACAAGAGAAAGGTTCAGGATTCTAGGAACAAAATGGAAGATGGCATTTACAATTGCTACAAACCCACTGTTTACCTAGAGGGTGCCATATTTTGTTTTTCTAGTAACTGATTTGGTTCTCTTGAGAGGGGACTTTATGGTGGGGATTTTTGCAGTAAAACCATCTGCAGCTGTATTGATTGCACGGGGCTGTTGTGTGGTGTGTCTGCCCTTGGCAATTTGCAGTCACCTCCACAGGTGCTGGTGCTGAGGTCAAGGAGGCCCTAAACATCATCATGTGGTCACCCTGCCTGTGCTAAGCTCTGCCATAGCCAAGGCCTCATGCTAGCCCTTCTGGGGACCAGAGACATGTGAGGCATGGCTCCTGCCTCCCCACCTGGTCATCTAACAAGGCGGACAAAGGTGAGCAGACTGTAAGGCTCCCTTTAGTTGGCATCTTAGGAGTTGTTTCAAAGTATTGTGGGGGTGCTGCTCGGGGTGTGCAGAGAAGGGAAAATTTGCTTTGGGATGGAGGTATTCAGGGAAAGCATTCTAGAAAAGACATTTGAGCTAGTCTTTTAGGGAAAGGCACAATTTCCAAATGTGTTTTCAGGGCAGGAATTCTAAGCTAAGGGCATGGCCAAAAGAGCAGAAGTGGCACACTGCAAGGTATGATTTTGGAGTGGAATGTCCCGGTTTGCATGGGGTGGGTTTCTTCCAGCCAGTGGGGAAGATTCGCCCTGAAAGGTGGGCTGGAGCTCCAGGATAGGCATTTTGAATACTGAACTCTATACTCTGACTTCTGATGGTGGGCAGCATCTATGGAATGCATGCAGTTAAAGCCTAATCAGTGCGAGGTTTCAGGAAGATTTACCAAATGATATGTATGTATTCCCAACCAAACACCACCTCTCTATGCCTTTGCTTTAGCTGTTTTCTCCCCCCAAAATATCCTACCCCATCATCTCCACCTGCCCCAACCCTGGATTATCCCTCAAGATTCATCTCAGGAGCCACTCCCTCTGGGAGACACAAGTGGTCTGCCTGGACTTTACATTGCCTCTCCCAGTCCTCAGTCACTTTGGTGGCTCCATATCTGACATTTGCATCTCCTCGCTTGTATTGAGGCACATCTATCTGCATGTCAGTTCCCCTCCTAGACTGTTAATTCCTTAGGGGCATAGACTCTTAGACCTTGTGGTATCTCTCATGGCATTTTTCACACTTCAGTATTCTCACTTTGCTTCTCAGAGACCAGGAGCCTAATCATGGATTTACCCAGGCAGGAAAAGTCTCCCCCATAGACAACTATGGCTACTTCTCCATAGTCCTCTTACACAGGATGGTGACTCAGAGCTCAGTGCCCCATTTTAGGAAGTGCAAACAAGCAGGGTGGTTAACTCTAGAAAAGAATCTCAAAGGAGGACAAATCTGTCCCCTCTGCTCTATGCCTAAGACATTATGGTTTCCTGGACCATAATATACTCTTGTTATCAAATAAATTATAAGGTCACGTAAAAGTCTCTTCACTTTAACCTGAGCATGGTCGTGTACAGCAGCCAGGAGTAGAAAGCATTGCACTCACCTTAGGCCTGCTTTGGGCTGGAAGCCTGCTATCAGTGAGGGGGCATCAAGGCCCCCTCTCAGCCAACACAAGGGATTGCAGGGAGAACAGGTAAGAAGACAGGACAGTTACTGCTTGGCCAGGAGGCTTTGTGAACTTTGGGCCTTGACAAATGGTTAAAGCAAATCTTGCTTTCACGGGCCCTTCTGTGGGCTCTTTGGAGTTTCCCTGCTGCTTGCTGAACTTGGGTGGATGCAGCTTCAATCCTTCATCTTTATTCTGGTACTCCCTTGAGATGCTGTGTCAACCTTTTCAGGTGGCCTTATTAGATATAATCCAAGGTGAGCCATGCTTCCCCTCCTCTCCCTGTGGACTGTATCTGGTCCACAAGAAACATTCTTGCATCCCTGACTCTGACAAAAGCTATCAGCACAGACTGCTTCTGCCCCAGCCTTGCTTTCTTGGAGGAACAGGGCCAAGGGTGAGCTAGTGAGAGCCTACTCATGACTGAATCAGGCTCCGGTTCTTCTAGTTTCCCTCCCAACTTCATGGTATACACTTCCAGGTTCTCCCATAGGACACCCCCTACCTGATTTGGAGTCAGGGATGGAGTCCCCTTATTCCTCAAGAGAATGGGATGAGGATTCATTAAATCTCTTACCAGTCTCCTCACTCCCATCTCAGATCTTTGATGTGGTTGGGGCCCAAGAGTCCTGGCCAGCAGCTGCACATGGAGAGGGGAGGTGGAGTGCAATTCCTTTAGTGTCTCATATTTAGATACTGAATAGTTAAAAAAAAAAAAAAAAAGTCCCATTCTAACATTCTCTCTTGTATGTGCACCTATACAACATCCCCCACCAACCTCCACCTACACATACACACACACACACACAGACACATACATGTACATCTCTCTTACACAGGCTCGTATACTCATACAGTGATAGCAGTGCTTAGTTTGTGAGAAAAGAAAGGGGCTTTCACCTTTTCGCTTTGTTACCTCTCGGGAAAAAAGTTTTGTTACCTCACTTTGTTATCAATCTAAATATTTACCACATGTACATTTTCCTTTTAGAATTAAAAGGGTAAACCAGATTAAGTGATCATACTGTTTTTACCTAGCCATTGGCATTTTTCACCAAGGAAAGCACAGATTGCTGCTAAATGTCAGTATGGTTAAAATCTCCTTTAAGTATTTCAATAACAACACAACGATGCCCTTCATCTGTATAGTCTACATTTTATAGAGGGCTTTCACCTATGCTCTCATTTGATCCTCCCAGCAGTCATGCATGGAGGGGCGGACCTTCTCTCCCATCTATACCTGTGTGTCAGTAGGTCTAACCCCTCATGCCACCCCCACTCACGGGCTGCTTTACTTACTGCTTCATTCATCCTGTAATTGTCCCTATTTTACCTACAAAGAAAAGCTATTATTCCAAGTCACATGCCAGAAGGGATGGGATTCAAACTCAGGTCTCCTAAACTTTCTGCTACAGTACACAATGTTCCAGTGGTTGAACTGGCCTCTTTTGATTTAGCCAAATTCAATCTGTGTAGAGAGGATTAGAGGGCCACATAGCAAGGGAAAAACTTTTTACCAGTACTTTCTCAGTAGCAATTTCAAAAATAAAAGACCAAGTAATCACTTGAGGCCTTCCAATCGATCACAGCCTTTCCATATTCATGCACACAGGCTATTGAGCTAGCGGAAATGAAACCTTCTCACTTGTTTGATCACTGTGTTTACTGACAGAAGAAGAGCTAGGGAAAAAATCCCATGTCTTCCTTTTAACTCATAAATTCAGATTACATAATTCCAGGCCATGAGTTAAGCAGGGTTCTCACAAGATGTTTCTGAGTTAAAATTGCACAATTACTCTGGATCCCAAAGGTTGGAAAGCTTCTTTTGTTTTTAATTAAAATGGTCTTATTAAGAGAGCATTTCAGAAGAGGATTTTTATTCTTTTATCATTATAGCAATGCAGAGCACACATAAGAACTTATTGATTGTTCTTATGTGTGGGTATAGGTCCATAGCAGGTTTTGACCTCAGATCAACAGAAGGTTTGCTCTATAAAAAAAGAACAGTTAGATGATAGTATGGATTAAGAATCTTGAGATGATACGGAGAAAAGCAATTTTTAGCATAATATGCAAGAGCAAGGAATTAAATCTAGTTTCATCCAAATGTAAGCAAATTTCCAGAGAGACGAGTTGAATGTATGACAGTGACTGAATTTTTGGTAAGACTGCATAATAACCCTGGCAGTGCTGATGGAGAATGCTAGAGGGGCCGCGCTACAGGCATGGTTTTGGCTGATAGGTCTGTGCCCTCTGCACTAAACTCCTTTCAATTTTTTGAATGTGGTACATAACCTGGTTGGCTCACAGGGAGGGATATTCTGAGCAGAATAGCCTTCATTTTGTCCCTGTCCTCCTCAGTGATTCTAATACATTGTTCTCTAGTAAGCAGAAGCACTCCTCTCCTCTGACTCATCCTGCTCTCTCAGTGTGTCATACAAGTTTGAGTGATGCCAGAGCCGCATGGCAGCTGTGGCCCAGCTCTGCACAATAAGGCCACCCAGGTCTCCAAGGACAGTTCTCAGCCCCCCCTTTTCTCTCCCCCAATGTTAGACAGGTCCTAGTTGCAAGTAGTAGCAAACCTCTCAAGTTTGCTTAAGCCAAAGAGAGGGGATTTATAGTAAGGTTATGGGGATGGGGAGTCCCATGAAATCCAAGGGCAAGACTTCAGAAAGTGTAAAGCTGTGGGGAGCCACTGGGCTGCTCAAGGCGCTCTGGTTCTCATCAGTACCACTGCATTGTGCATCCTCCTGCAAACAGCCCCTCTCTGTAACCAATGCCAAAGTGGAAAATGGGGAAATGGCCACCCTAAGCAGATCTTGTGCTCACACGCAGCTGTCAGAGCTAATTACAGTAAGTAAAGCTTAGCTCTCTCTGAATTCTAATGGGAAAATTTGGGGAAAAGGAATCTGATTGGTCCAGCTTGGGGCAGATATAAACCTCTCATACAATCAGCAATGGTGGGGAGAAGGGTCTTAGGGTATAAACTTGGCACTAGGAACTTACCCCTGCAACCCTGTGGATCAGGAAGGTAATTTTCTAGAAGCAGAGTCTTTATGATTAGGGCAGATGCCCCAAAGATATCTACTACATACAATACCCCCTTCCCTGCTTTACAGGCTTATAACAGTATCTGTTTCTTTTTCTCCAGCTCCCTTTTTCTTTCCTGTCCCTAAGAGTCAGTTTCAGGGTAGTTTCATTTTAAAGGTTTACTAATAATTACGATGAAGAAACACAGCGTCTAGCAAATAATTCATGTGGGAAAGTTTCAAAGGTCTTAGAAATTTTGAGTCCTCTAAGTCCCATGTCTTTGGTTTCTGGTACCATTGCTAAGTGGTTTCTGGGATAAATGGGGCCCTGGAGCTCTGCTCAACTGTCAGCAGACTGGCTGTGCAAAGCCCAGCCAATGCCCATGGTACTTGTCACTGCATTTTTCAAATCTCCAGAACATTCTCTGTGGCCTGGTTTGGGAAATCTCACAACACAGGGTGCTGACAGTCAGACATAATCGCTTGTATCAGAAGGCTCAAAATGATTACACACAGTGGGAAGCAAATTAACACTTTCTTTTTCAAGTTCCATCAGTTGTGAAGAGAGCTTTGCTTTAAAAGAAGGGGCATTTTTCTGCCCTTGATTTGATGCCCTCGGTGTTTGTAACTAGTGGTATGGTACTGCCTCATGCCCTGTGCACAGGGAACTGAAGAGGGGGCTTCAGCATTATAAGTGGTTACTTTTTGGCAAGTCACTGGTTATCAGTGCAAAAGAAGCCTAGAGGTGGGTGTAGGGGAAGATGAGGAAAGAGTGAATTAGCAAAGGGATGTCAAGACATAAATAAATGTGTACCTTCGTGTGAAGTTTGAGTCACAACTGTCAAGAGAATAACAGAGAGTGTGTACTTGGAGAGATCAGGAGGTCAGGCTTTCAAATTATAATCCTCTCTGGAGCCTCTTGCCAAGCCCTATCCCCAAGAACAGGATGAGCTCTGGCACCACTCTGCAGAGCTTGATTCATGGACCATTTCCATCTCTCTGGGGAAAACTGTATATGAATAACATTTAGAACCTGCCTCTGGTGATGACATGATTTATATTCCCTAGAGCAGGAGGTGGGGCCACCAAGCTTCTTGTATGGTTTCAGGGACAGATGCTGGCAAGACAGGAAGGCACCATGAGAAGTCGCTGCCATGCCGTGGAAGTGGCTCCCATTCTCTTGCTTCCACTATAAACCCCTCACCAGGATCCATATCTTACTGTCTCATACTTAGTGCTTTTTCAGTACTGACTTTAACCTCTTTCCCTCACTGTTTTCCATGACCCAAATGATCTGAACCTCAACCCTCCCTCCAGCTCACATGCAGAGCTGAGCCAGGACTCTGGCCAGTGGACAAGTACTAAGGGGAATGAAGCCAGAGCAGAGTCCTCTGTCACCCTTTCAAGAGTCTAGAAGTCAATACAGCCAGGGAGGCAAGCTGAAGCCCAGAGAAACAGCAAGGAAGGGGGAAAAAGAATGTAGTAGTGAAGTCCAGTGGGTAGGACATACTGGAAATGGTAGTGAGGGTCAGAGATACATAGATGAACATAAAGAATGGGATGTGAATAGAATGGAGAGAAAAGAGAAGTGGGATATTAATGTTTGGTGAATCCCTGGCTTCGCATTGCTGGGTGGGTCAGGAATACTCTCCTTTTTCACTGTTCTTATCTTGCAACCCAACTCACATCCCTTCTCCTCCTCAAAGTCTTCTGATGTCCTCTTTCCTGAACTGTGACTACCAGTTTTGTCTACAAAGGCAGCATTTCTCTGTTACTGTTTCAAAATCAGGCCCTGAGTCCAAGTACTCCAAATGCTCTTTCTGCACAGCCACTGTGTTTTCATTTCATGGCTGCTAAAACAAATTCCATGCAGTGGGTGGGTTTAACAACTGAAACTTATTGGCTCATGGTTTCAGAGGCCAGAAGGCTTGCTTCCTCCCAGGGTATCTTCTGTCTGTCTGGCGTTCTTTGGGGTTCCTTGCCTTTCTGTCACGTGCAGTGCATATGGGGGGCTTCTTCTCCGTACTCTTCCTAGATCTGTTGACTCCCAGCTTCTGGCTGTTCCATGTGGCTTCTCTCTTAATGGCCTTCTCTATAAGGCTTCCAGGAATAGGATTAAGACCCATCTTAATTCAGTTGGGCCACAGCTTAACTGATGTAACCTCATTAAAAGTTCCTACTTACAGTGGGTTCACACTCACAGGAATGGATTATGGTCATGACTCTCTGGGGTACACAACTCTAAACCATCATACACTGATTATTCATTCATTTTCTCTCCCTCAACCTCCCTGCCTGCCCCCACCATTTGTCGTCCAGTCTCTCTCTACACACATATACGTACCAGTCTGAAGTGAATGATTTGGTGTTGCAGAGGTTAGTGCATCTAGCACCTTCTCTGACCTTCTCAAGGACGGAGGGTTTCTTCACTTTGAGTAACCCCAGCCCCAACTAAGAGCCTGGGACGTACTGGTCACACAATGACTCTTTCTGAGTGCTAGCCAGTTGGAATGGCCAATGGCACCAAAGTTTGTCTTACCATTCTGAATCCTTCCCAGCCTTGGGTAATGGCTTTTTTTTTTTTTTTGGCATGGGCAGGCACCAGGAATTGAATCCAGGTCTCTGGCATGGCAGGCAAGTACTCTGCCACTGCACCAACACTGCCCGCCCAATAGCATTTTTTATAATTAACATAAGGTATGCCTCCAGTCGGAATCAAATCAAGAGCAAGAAACCACACTGTCTTTTGGACAGGGAAAGTTAAAGATAAAGAATTGTTAACTATAACAAAGATTGGAATTACAGGGGATTGGCTAGTAAGAAGTAAAGAGAACTGCAAAGAATACAGGAATAACAGATATAAGGAGTAGCCACTAACCAGAAGACTGAGATAGACTACTGAACAGAGTGGTCCACTCTCAAGAGCTAAGATCCAGACCTTGTTAGGGAAGGTATGGCCATGACTCACTAAATGGCAGACAAGTTGCTGTGGTACCACACTGGTAGAAATGCTGGAAATGGTTTTAATTTGCATTTTCCTAATGGCTGACAATATTGAACATTGCTCCATGTGCTTATTTTCCATCCAGATACTCTCTTTGGTGAAGTAACTGTTCAAGTCTTTTGCCCATTATTAAGTTGGGATGTATGTTTTCTTATTGTTGAGTGCTGAAATTTCTTTATGTATTCTGGATACAAGTCCTTTGATGGATATGTGATTTACAAATAAATATTTCTCCCAGTTTGTACATTATATTTTTATTCTCTTAACAGTGTCTTTCACAGAGCAAGTGGTTTTTTTTTTTTTTTGACATGGGCAGGCTCGGGGAATCGAACCCAAGTCTCTGGCATAGCAGGTGAGAATTCTGCCCCTGAGCCACCATTTCCTGTCCCACAGAGTAAGCTTTTTAATTCCGAAGTACATTTTATAAATTTTTTTAGCTCATTCTTTTGGTAAAATGTTTAAGGAATCTTTCTATAAACTCAGTTCACAAAGATTTTTCCTATGTTTTCTCAAACTTTTATAGTTTTACATTTTATTCTTAGGTCTATGATTCATTTTAGTTAATTGTTGTATAAGGTATAAAATTTAATATGAGATTTTTTTATTGGCACATGAATGTGCAATTCTTATTATAGATTCCTTAACATTTTCTTGTATAGAAAATCCTGTCCTCTGTTAATAAGGACAGTTTTGTTTCTTCCTTTCCAATTGTATGCTTTTTATTTCCTTTTCTTTTTGCATTTGTTAGGACTCCCAGAAATTGAATATGAGTAGTGAGAGCTGATATACTTAATTTGCTCCAATTTTGGGTTGGAAATGGGGTATGTGGGGGACATTCAGTCTTTCAGTATTAAGTATAATGTTAGGTGTAGGCTTCTTGTAGACATTCTTTATCAGGTCATCAACCTGTTCTATTCCTTGTTTGCTTTAAGTTTTTGTCATGAATTGGTGTTGCATTTTCTTTTGCATGTTCTTTCTGCATCAATTGATAGGATCAGGTGTTTTCTTTTTTTCAGTTTCTTATTGTGGATAACATTGATTGATTTTCAGGTATTGAACCAGCCTTGCATTTCAGGAGTAACAACCCCCCACCCCCTCCCCTTACTGTGGTGTGTAATTCTTTTTATATATTGCTAGATTATATTTGGTAATACTTTATTGAAGTTTTTAATGTCTGTTTTCATTTGAAACATTGGTCTGTAGATTGATTGTTTTTTTCTTATGCTGTCTTTGCTTTTGGTTATCAGGATAATATTGGTCTCATAAAATGACTCAGGAAATGTTCCATCCTCTTTTCTGGAAGGGATCATATAGATTAACTATTTCGTAATTTGCCAGTGAAACCATTTGGATCTGGAAGTTTCTTTTTTAAATAGTTTTTTTTTTTCTTTTTTTTTTTTTTTTTTTGCAAGGGCAGGCACTGGGAATCGAACCCAGGTCTCCAGCATAGAAGGCAAGAAGTCTGCCTGCTGAGCCACAGTGGCCCACCCTCAACAGTTTTTAGCTATGAATTCCATTCTTTAAAAGTTTTAGAACTACTCAATATATTTTCCTTCATCTTGGGTGAGTTTTAGTAGTTTGTGGTCTACATGGAAATGGCCCACTTCATCTAAGTTGTTGAATTTGTGTGTGTATACTATACTCAATATAGTATAGTATTCCCTAATTATATGCTTGACATCTGTGGGATTAGTAATTATATTTTCTCTTTCATTCCTAATATTTGTGCCTTCTCTCCTTTTTATATATTTTCTTGTTTAAAATTTCATTGACTTAAGCTTTTATTTTAGTTATTTCTCTTTGGTTATTTTGCTTATTTTGCTGTTTTCTCCCCCTACTTTGTTAAAGTGGAAACTTAGGTTATTGATATAGGATCTTTCTTCTTTGCTAATATAAGCATAAAATGCTATAAATTTCTCTCTAAGAACTACTGTAGTGACATCCTGCAAATTTTGTTATTTTTTATATTTTTTCAGTTCAAAAAGGTTTTCTAGTTTCCCTTGAGACCTACATTTTCTCTAATAAAAAGGTGGGAAAACCCTTTTCAAGACAAAACTGGCATGGCTGTGTTAAAGAAGACTTCAAAGCAAAAAAAATTATCAAGGATATAGAGGGACATTAGATATGTGTCAATTCACTAAGAACACCTAATAGTCTTAAATGTGCAATCACCTATGAATAGAGCTTCAAAATACACAAAGCAAAAACTAACAGAATTGCAAGGATAAATGGAAAAACTGAGATTTGAATCAAGAGATTCCAACACTCCATTCTCAGTAGTCAATAAAACTGGCTGACAGAAAATTAGCAAAGATAGAAGAACTGAACAACATCATCAACCAACTGGATCTAATTGACATTTAAAGAACACTTCATCCAACAAGAGCAGAATACATATTCTTTCCAAGTGCACTATGAAGTATTCTCTAAGACAGAATATGTCCTGGGTCATAAAACAACCTTAAAAAAATTTAAATAATTGAAATCATGCAAATATATTCTCTAAACATAATGAAATTAGATGGGAAAGTAATGAGAGAAAGTTAACAGGAAACTCTTCAAACACTAAAAGAAATATCAGTCTAATGTTTCAGCTCTTACACTCATTTGTTAAACCCGAACTTCTCTGCATAACTCCACCATCACCTTTGATCTTTCTCCCATTCTTTAGGGATATTTGGGTTATGCCCATTCTAACTTTCTCATGTTCAGAGGGGCTGTCAATAATATAGGATAGGGGGGTGAAACTAGCTGATGTTCTGGAAAGGCTGGTCTTTATGCATTTCAGGGCCCTTCTGGTCCAGAGACCCTTCTGGAGGTTACAGGGTTTGGAGACTTACCTTAGTGAATGGAACGTTTGTATAATCTTTTTTAATGCCCTAGTTATTCTTTAAGATTGGCAGGAATGGTTTGGGGGGAGGTTTGGCAAGTTATGATACGTAGCAATGTCTAACTGAAGTACAAGTGACCTCCAGTGTAGCTTCTCAACTCCATTTGAACTCTCTCAGCCACTGATACCTTATTTGTCATACTTCTTTTCCTTTTTTTGTCAGAATGGCATTGTTGTTCTCCCAGTACCAGGGCCAGGCTCATCTCAGGTGGTCATCTCCCACATCACCACAGAGACGTTCACCCCTGGATGTCAGATCCCATGTAAGGGAGAAGGCAATGGTTTTACTTGCAGAGCTAGGCTTAGAGAGTGAAATGTCACATCTAAGCAACAAAAGAGGTCCTCTGGGGTTGACTCTTAGGCATACCTATAGGTGGGCTAAACTTCTCCACTACATACATAAGCTTCACAAGAGAAAGTCTCAAGATTAAGAACTTGGCCTATTGATTTGGGTGGCCCTAATGTTTGGCACAGTATCCAGAGAAAATTTCCCCAGTGGTAAAGTTTAACCGTTCCATAATTTTTCTCCTGGCCCTCAAGGGACTTTGCCAATACTTTTTTATTATCTGCTTAACATACTCTGGGATGTTTCCAGGTATTACATTCAGATATACAGGATTAACGACTCTTATTCTTATCTGGGCTTGCTGTGTTTGGATTGTTTACAGGATCTATCCAGACAGGTTGAGTTGGGTTACATGCTACAGAAAACCTACGTTCTGGGCATAATAAAACTTTCTTCCTTTGGTCTCTTTGGAGTAGGTGAAGTTCTAAAATACAGGCAATGTCTTCCTTACCCCTGTATTCTGAATTACCTTAATCCTGACCCAATTGGTTTCATTCTTATCTCTAAATACCAGATTATACATATATGAAATAGCCCCTCAAAATCGAGAAATAACAATTACCACTCTGGAATAAATGTGATTGCTATAAGAGCTTACAATCTAGGCCCTAGTTTTCTTATAAGTTTTTTCTAAATGAGATCATACAATATTTGCTCTCTTGTTTCTGGCTTATTTTGCCTCACCAAATGTCCCACAGGTTCACTCACATCCTTGCATGCCTCACAACTTCGTTTCTTTTTGTAGTAGCACCATGTTTGATCCTATGTTTACACCATCATGCCCAATCTACTTCTCAGTCAGTGTATCTTTCAGCCACCTCCATCTACTGGACCTCATTTATGTCCAAAGTCAATAATCCATCAGCACTCTCAATTTTAGAAAATTTCATTCTTGCTAAGAGAAAGATAGCCAATAAACACATCCTCACCAAATAGAAAATCCAAACCTCCCCCTAACTCCTGTCTCTCCCCCCTTTATGTATCCCTGGTATTGCTGCAGAACTGTTGTTGTTTTCCTGTTAAACAGTCCAGATCATGCAATATCATTTTTCCCACTGTACCTCAAAATTATACACTCTTTGTACAAGATTCATACCTTTTCAGTAGTTCATGCAAGAATTTATTTATATTTATAGTGTTAACTGGGGGGACACATGAGTCAATCACGTTCACCTTCTATATGGTATATTACCTCTGGATCCACCAGTGAACTGCCTTCACTTCTGTCTGTTCCCTTACAATTAAGTTTAACCTTAATTGCTAATAAGTTTAACCTTATTAGCAAACTCTTCACCCATCTCAAGCTTCTGTATATCTCCTAGGTCCCCTGTATTCTGTATTATAAGCCTTTAATTTTACCTTTACCATGGTCATAAAAGTGGAATCATACAGTATCTGTCCTTTTGTGTCTGGCTTATTTCACTCAGCATTTTGTCCTCAAGACTCGTCCATCTTGTCATATTGTTCAGGATGTCATTTCGTCTTTTTTGCTGCAGAATATTCTATCATATGTATATACCACATTTTGTGAATCCACTTGTCTGTTGATTGGTGCTAGGATTCTTTCCATCTTTTGGTGATTGTTAATAGTGCTGCTATGAACATCGGTGTGCCAATCTCTGTGTCACTGCTTTTAGCTCTTTTGGGTATATACCAAGTAGTGCTATTTCTGGGTCATAGGGCAATTAGATACTTGATTTTCTGAGGAACCACCAGACTGTCTTCCATAGAGGCTGTACTATTATACACTCCCACCAGCAGTGCACAAGTGTCCCAATTTCTCCACATCCTGTCCAACATTTATAGTTTTCTGTTTGTTTAATAGCAGCCATCCTTATAGGTGTGAGGTGGTATCTCATTGTAGTACTGATTTCCATTTTCCTTGTAGCTAATGAGAATAAGCATCTCTTACATGTGTTCTTTAGCCATCTGTATTTATTCTTCAGAAAAATGTCTATTTATATCTTTAGCCCACTTTAGAATTGGGTTGCTTGCTCTTTTGTTGTTTAGTTGTGTGTTTACTTTATTATGCAGGATATCAAACCTTTATCCAATGTGTGATTTCCAAATATTTTCTCACATTGAGTTGACTGCCTCTTCACCTTTTTGAGAAAGTCTTTTGAGGCACAAAAGCATTTGGTTTTGAGGAGTTCCCAATAATCTATTTTTTTCTTTTGTTGCTTGTGCTTTGGGTGTAAAGTTTTGGAAGCTACCTCCTATTACTAGGTTTTGAAGATGTTTCCCTACATTTTCTTCTAGTAACTTTATGGTACTAGTTCTTATATTTAGGTGTTTGATCCACTTTGAGTTCAGTTTTGTATAAGGTGTAAGGTAAGGGTCCTCTTTCATTCTTCTGGCTATTGATATCCAGTTCTCCCATGCCCATTTACTGAAAAGACTATTTCCTCCCAGTTCAGTGGATTTGGGGACCTTCTCAGAGATCAGTTTACCATAGATTTGGTGGTCTATTTCTGCACTCTTAATTCGATTCCATTGGTTAATATTTCCATCTTTGTGCCAGTACCATGCTATTTTGACCACTGTGACTTTATAGTAAGTTTTAAAATTGGGGAATATTAATCCTCCCACTTCATTCTTCTTTTTTAGGATGCTTTTAGCTATTTAGATTCGCTTTCTCTTCCAGAAGAATTTTGTAACTAGCTTTTCCAAATTTTCCAAGTAGGTTGATGGAATCTTGATTGGTACTGCATTGAATCTGTAGATCAATTTGGGTAGAATGACATCTTAACATAAGGTATAACCTTCCTATCCATGAGCATGGAATGTCTTTCCACCTATTTAGATCTTCTTTGATTTCTTTTAACAATGTTATGTAGTTCTCTGTGTACAACTCCTTTACATCCCTAGTTAAGTACATTCCTAGATACTTGATTCATTTAGTTGCTATTTTGAATGGAATTTTTTCCTCAATTGACTCCTCAATTATGTCATAGCTTGTGTATAGAAACAATACTGATTGTTGCACATTAATTTTGTAACCTGCCACCTTGCTGAATTTGTTTATTGGCTCAAGTACTTTTGTTGTAGATGTTTCAGGATTTTCCAAGTACAATATCATGTCATCAGCAAATATTGAAAGTTACTTCTTCCTTTCCAATTTAGATGCCTTTTATTTCTTTTTCCTGTCTGATTGCTGTCACTAGGCCTTCTAGTGCAGTGTTGAATAATAGTGGTGACAGAGGACATTCTTGTCTCATTCCTGATCTTAGGGGGAAAGCTTTCAGCCTCTCACCATTGAGTATGATGCCAGCTATGGATTTTTCACATACGGCTTTTATCATGTTGAAGAAGTTACCTTTGATTCCTACCTTTTGAAGTGCTTTTATCAGAAAAGGATGTTGAATTTTGTTGAATGCTTTTACAGCAGCAATTGAGATGATCATGATTTTTCTCTTTCGATTTGTTAATGTGCTGAATTACATTAACTGATTTTCTTCTCTTGAACCATTCTTGCATTCCTGGTATAAACTCCATTGGGTCTGGTGTCTAATTCTTTTCATGTGCTGTTTGATTCTATTTGCTAATATTTTGTTGAGAATTTTTGCATCTATGTTCATTAGGGAGATTGGTCTGTGGTTTTCCTTTCTTGTAGCATCTTTACCCTGTTTGGGTACTAAAGTGATGTTAGCTTCATAAAATGAGTTAGACAACATTCTTTTTTACTTAATTTTTTTGAAAAGTTTGAGCAGGATTGGTGTTAGTTCTTTTTGGAATGTTTGGCAAAATTCCCCTGTGAAACCATCTGTCCCTGGGCTTTTCTTTGTAGGAAAATTTTTAATGATTATTTGAATCTCTTTAGTTTAGTTGTGATTGGTTTGTTGAGATCTTCTGTTTCTTCTTGAGTCAGTGTAGCTTGTTTGTATATTTTCAGGAATTTTTCAATTCCATCTAAGTTGTCTAGTTTCTTGGCATATAGTTGTTTATAGTATCCTCTTGTGAATCGTTTTTCTTCAGGGTCTTTTGTAATGATACCCTCTCATTTCTGAATTTGTTTATTTGCATCCTCTCTCTATTTTCCTTCTTCAGCCTTGCTAGTAGCTCATCGATTTTACTGATTTTCTTGAAGAATTAACTTTTGGTTCTCTTGATTCTTTCTATTGTTCTTTTGTTCTCCCATTCATTTAACTCTGCTTTAATCTTTGTTATTTCTCTTCTTCTGTTTGCTTTGGGGTTAGTTTGCTGTTTTTTCTTAAGTTCCTCCAGGTGAGCAGTTAAGTCCTCAATTTTTGCTCTTTCTTTCTTTTTCTTTTTTTTTAATATAGGCATTTAGGACAATAAATTTCCCTCTCAGCATAGCCTTTGCTACATCCTATGCTTTCTGATATGTTGTATTGTCATTTTCATTTGTCTCCAGATAGCTACTGATTTCTCCAGGAATTTCTTCTTTGACCCCACTCATTGTTTAAGAGTATGGTATTTAATCTCCACATATTCGTGAAAGTTCTTGATCTTTGGTGGTTATTGTTTTCCAGCTTCATGCCGTTGTGATCAGAGAAAGTGTCTTTAATAGTTTCACTGTTTTTAAATTTATAAAGACCTGTTTTTTACCCCAGCATATGATCTGTCCTAGAGAATGTTCCATGAGTACTAGAGAAGAATATATATCCTAGTGTTTTAGGGGGTAATGATCTATATGTGTCTGTTAGGTCTAATTCACTTATCAAATTGTTTAAGTTCTCTATTTACTTGTTGATACTCTATCTGGTTTTTCTTTCTATAGAGGAGAGTGGTGTATTGAAGTCTACTATTATTGTTGAAACATCTGTCGTTCCCTTCAGTTTTGCCAGTGTCTGTTTCATGTACTTGGGAGCTACTTGATTGAGATCATAGACATTTATGATTGTGATTTTCCTTGGTTAATTGTCCCTTTTACCAGTATATAGTGTCCTTTGTCTTTTATGATGTCTTTACATTTAAAGTCTATTTTGTCTGACATTAGTATAGCTACTCCTGCTTTCTTTTGGTTACAGCTTATATGGAACATCTTTTTCCAACCTTTTCATTTTCATTCTATTTATATCCTTGGGTCAAAGATGAGATTCTTGTAAGCAGCATATAGATGGATTACATTTCTTAATCCATTCTGTCAATCTGTATCTTTTAATTGGTAAGTTTACTCTGTTAACATTTAAAGTTATTACTGTAAAGGCATTTCTTGACTCCACCATCTTATCCTTTGGATTTTATCTTTCAGATCTATATGTTCTTTTCCCTCTTTCTCTTTTTATCCTTTAGAGTCACCAGTGAAGAGTACTCACTGGTACTCTTCAGTTCTGTGCCCTCCTCCAGACCTCCTTCTCCTGTCTTTTTTTTTTTAGCTGGCAGAACTCCCTTTAGTATTTCTTGTACAGCTAGTCTATTGTTGACATATTCTCTCAGCCTTTATTTGTCTGTGAAAATTTTCATCTCTCTCAGTTTTGAGGGACAGTTTGGCTGGGTACAGAATTCTTGGCTGAAGTCTTTGTCTTTCAGGATCTTAAATATACCATAACACTGCCTTCTTGCCTCAATAGTTGAGTAATCAGAACTCAGTCTTATGTAGTTTCCCTTGTATGTAGCAGATTGTTTTCCTCTTGCTGCTTTCCAGATTTTCTGCTTCTCTTCAGCATTTGACAGACTGATTAGTATATATCTTGAGGTAGGCCTATTTGGATTTATTCCTTTTGGAGTTTGTTGAGCTTCTTAGATTTGCCTATTTATGTCCTTTATAAAGTTTTCCCCCGTTATATCCTCCACTAATCTTCCTAACGCTTTACTCTTCTTTTCTCCTTCTGGGACATTGATGATTCTTATATTTGTGTACTTTGTTTTGGCTATCATTTCCCTGAAATCCAATTAAAATATTTCCATCTTTATTGTCATTTGCTCTTTTGTATGTTCAAATTCAGTTGCCCTGTTCTCTAGTTACTTCTGCCTCTTCAAATCTGCTGTTGTGTGTGTCTGGAATATTTTTTATTTGGACTAAAGCATCTTTAATCTCTGTGATATCTGTTATTTTTCTATTTATTCTTTTAAATTCCTCTTTTTCTCTTCTACTGTCTTCTTGATCTCTTTTATGTCACCAGCCATCTACTTATTTTATTTAGTAAAGTTAAATCAGCATCTTTGATTAATTGTTCAAAAGTCTGTGTCTCCTCCATTGTTTTAATTTTGTCATTAGACTGGACTGTATCTCTCTGCATCCTCATACGGTCAGTGACCTGTTGTTTTCTCCGCATGTAAATATCTTGATAGGGTTACTTTGAATATTGATTTTCTTCAGTAGTCTAAAGCTTCATTTTTATGGGATGGGTATGGCACAGGATGCGGGGTGTGGGGAGGGGCACAACAGTCCAGGGACGGGTTGTAATGCAGGTATATGCACAGGTCAGGGACTCTAAACTGATGCCTGTGAGCATGGGGTGTGGGTCATGGGGTTGCGGATGTGCGGTGCAGGAGCTGTGGGGGCGAGGTGTAGCTCAGGCAGGCCTTGAAGCGCAGGAGTTGGATGTGGCATGGGGGACACAGAGATGAGGCATGGCAGGAGGCAGAGGGGTTGCTGAGCAGCTGTGCTGGGACTGGTATGTGGGGAAGATGTGGGTGGATGCATGAAGCGTATGGGTCATGGGTGCCAGAGTGTGAGGTATGGGGCACAGAAGTCGGGGTGCAGGACTGTTGGGCTGTGTATGGGTGTGTCCTTGCACAGGACAAAGTGTACAGGGGGCCCAGGATGTGGATGTGCAAGTGTGTAGGGGCATGGCACAGGTCATGGAGGTTGTGCGACATGTGTCAGGGATGACGGGTGGGCAGGACTCTGGCACAGGTCTGCATGTGCAGGGCTAGGGTGGAGTAGGATGCCCACTTGTACAGGGAAGAGCCTATTGGCACATATGTGCCCAAGAGCACCTGCCAGGTGTGGGAGAAGGGCAGTTGTGCCATGCGATGGGGCAAGGGGTGGGGGGTGCAGAGGATGTCCTTGTGCCAATATGTGGGTGCCTAATAGGGAGGATGTGGCTGTGCTAGGGCATTGATTGAACGGGCTGGGCCCTGGTGGGTGCAGGTCTCAGGAGCAGGTTCCTGGAGTGCGTGGGTCTGGGTGGCGGGTCCCTACTATTCATGTGTGCAGAGCTCAGGGGCAGCAGGGTGGGATTGCACCTGCCTGGGCTTTGGGTGGATGTGTCCTGGATGTGCAGGTCAGTGCTTGCCCAGAGCTAGGGGCCATGGTGTGAGTGGGTGCATTCACGTGCACTCATCTGAAGCACCGGATGCTGATGTGCGCATGTGCAGAGCTGGGGGTGTGGGAGGGATTGAGCAGGGTTAAGCCACTGTGTGGACTGGATATAGGTGTGGCCCAGGTATGAAGGTGAGCACCTGCAGCCTGGATGCGCACATAACTGCCCATATGGGTCAGGCAGGGGAGATATGGGTTGAGGGGCTGACCGTGGGTAGGCAGGTCTCGGGAGGGGCCGGGTGAGTTTGCGCTTGCAAGCAATAGTGGGTAGGGCTGCAACAGGCATGTGCGTTTGCACAGGGTTGGAGTGTAAGAGGGGTGCACGGGGAGGGGTGCTGGGGTGGGGTTCTTGGAGCGTGGTCTGGGGGCAGATGACGGGGTTCAAGTGCATGGGATGTGGAGGTAGTCACAGGTCACAGGGTGGGGTGGCTCACGTAAGGGTAGCACATTCTAGGAACATGGCTTGGCTTATTTCACTGTCTCCCTGCTGGTACACTCCTGATGGCTCTGGACCTCCATCTGGAAATGGATGCACTAGGCTGTTGGCACTAGCTGGCCAGTTTCCGGTTCTCTGTGTCTCAGTTCTGCTTTTTTATCCAGGTTCTCCCTATGTGGTATAGAAGACCCTCCAAGGTCACTTACACCCCAGTCTTTTTTTTGTCCTTTTCTAACTATTCTTTGGAGCAGAGTTGAAATCGACTTACCCTATTCCAGCATCTTCCCAGAACTTCTTCTGAATCTCTTTTTATACTTGTTTTAATGGTTGCTCCAGAGATTATAATATACATACTTACCTGTCATAGTCGGTTGTCTATTTATCTATTTATTTATTTATTTATATTTTCTTTACATGGGCAAGCACCGGGAATCAAACCCGGGTCTCTGGCATGGCAGCTGAGATCTCTGCCTGCTGAGCCACTGTGACCTGCCCTGTTGTCTATTTTTTGATATTTTATTAATTCAAGTAAAATATTAAAATCTTACCACCAATATGGGACCCTTTACCACCCCCACCTTGTATTTGTCTAATATATTATATCTACATACGTTAAAACTCCATCAGAAATGTTATAATGTTTTCTTTAAAATGCAAAACATATTTTTAAAGAACTCGAGGATAAGAATAGTTGATTTTATTTACCAAGACATTTCAACTTTCTGTTGCTATCCTCTCTTTCCTCATGATTTAGGTTTCCTTCAGTATCATTTTCCTCTATCTAAAACAATTCTTTTAGAGTAGGTCAGGTAGAAATGTATTCTCTTGGTTTTGTATTAGTTATCCACTGCTGCACAGATAGTCATCAAATTTTTGGTGACTTAAAACAGTACATATTTATCATCTCACTGTTTCTAGGGTTGGGAATCCAGGTGTGGATTTGCTTGGTCTCTTTCAGGTTCTTAAAGCCGCCATCAAGGTGCAGCGAGGGCTGGGGTCTCAATTGAATGCTTGACTGGAAAAAAATCCATTTCCAAGCTCATGTGATTACTGTCAGGATTTGTTTTCTTTTAACTTATTTACTGAAGAGGGCCTCAGTTTCTTGCTGGCTGTTGGCAAAAGGCTATACCCTCTTTTATTTGCCATGCAGGCCTCCTCGTGCTGCTGGTGTCATTAAAATGTGCAAGCCATGAAAACAATAGAGTCTGCTCGTAATACAAAAGTTACAGTCTTACAAAATAAAGTGTCAATGGCTGAGAGATTCCAAACAGAGTAGAGAGGTTATCCTGGAGGTTATTCTTATGCATTAAATAGATATCACCTGTTATTCAAGATGTAATGGAGAAGCTGGAGGGAACTGCCTGAAAATGTAGAGCTGTGTTCCAGTAGCCATGTTTCTTGAAGATGATTGTGTAATGATATAGCTTTCACAATGTGACTGTGTGATTGTGAATATCTTGTGTCTGATGCTCCTTTTATCTACCTTATCAACAGATGAGTAAAACAATAAAATATATATAACAACAAACAGATGAGTAAAAGATATGGAATAAAAATAAATAATAGAGGGAACAAATGCTAAAATAAACTTAGATTGAAATGCTAGTAATCAGGGAAATGGAGGGGTAAGGTTTATGGTATGTATGAATTTTTTTCTGTTGTTGTTTTATTTCTTTTTCTGAATTGATGCAAATGTTCTAAGAAATGATCATGATGATGAATATGCAACTATGTGATGATATTGTGAATTACTGATTATATATGTAGAACGGAATGATCATATGTTAAGAATGTTTGTGTTTCTTTCTTGTCATATTTTTCTTTAATTTAAAAATTAATAAAAAAATTTTTTTTAAAAAGTTGTAGTCTTAGACTGCATAATCATAGAACTGACATCCATTACATTTCCCATATTCTCTTGGTTACAGGTAAATTTCAGGTACTACCCAGAATTAGGGGAGTGAAACACAAGGTGTGAACTGCAGGCAGAGATAATTGAGATCTGTTTTAGAGTCTGTCTGTCATAATTTCCCTTTGTCTGAGAATGTCTTTATTCTATATAATTTCTGAAGGATATTTTCACTAGATATTAAATTCTGTTAGTTCTTTTCCCCCAATGCTTTAAATTTTTTTCTGCTTCCTTCTGGTGTGCGTGGTTTCTGATGAAAATCTACAATTATTCAAATTGTTATTTCCCCTATACATAATGCATCTTTTTTTTCCTAGTTCCTTCCAAGATTTTTTTATCTTTAGTTTTCTGCAGTTTGAATATTGTGTATCTGATCATGGGTTTCTTTGGTTTTATTCTATATGGGGTTCAATCTGCTTCACAAATCTGTAGGTTTATAGATGGCATCACATTTGGAAAATTTTCAGCCATTATTCTTTCAAATATTTTTTTGACTCTGCATTCTTTCTCCTCTCCTTATGGATCTCTGAAGACATGAATGTTAGGCATTTTGGCATTTGTTCTACCGGAATCCAATATACCAGAAACAGAATGGCTTTTAAAATGGGGAATTTAATAAGTTGCTAGTATTCAGTTCTAAGGCTGAGAAAATGTCCCAATTAAAACAAGTTTATAGAAAAGTCCAATCTAAAGCATCCAGGGAAAGATGCCTTAGTTCAAGAAGGCTGATGAAGTTCAGGGTTTCTCTCTCAAGTGGAAAGTCACATGGCGAACACGGTCAGGGTTTCTCTCTTGGCTGGAAGGGCACATGGTGAACATGGCATCATCTGCTACCTTCCTCTCCAGCTCCCTGGGAGGTATTTTCCTTCTTCATCTCCAAAACTCACTGGCTGGTAGACTCTCTGCTTCATGGTGCTCTCTCCCAATCTCCAGCTTTCTCAAAAATATTTCCTGTTTTATAGGATTCCAGTAAATAATCAAGACCCATGCAAATGGTGGAGACATGTCTCCACCTAATTCAGCTTATTAGCCACTCTTGATTGAGACACATCTTCAGGGAGATGATCTAATTACAGATTCAAACATACAATACTAAATAGGGATTAGAGGAAACGGCTGGATTTATAAAATGGAATTAGGATTAAAACATGGCTTTCATAGGGTACTACATCCTTTCAAGCCAGCACAGCATTGAACTACAATTCCCTGAGATTTGTTCATTTTAAAAAATCTTTTTTCTCTCTGTTATTGAGATTAGATAACCCCTATTGATCTATTTTCAAGTTTGTTGGCTTTCTTGAGTCATTTCCATTCTGCTATTGAGCCCATCCAATTAGATTTTTATTACAGGTATTATATTTTTGGTTCTAAAAATTCTGTTTGATTCTTCTTTAGGTTTTTCTATTTCTTTGTTGAGGTCTTCCATCGTTCCATTATTTCAAGAGTCTTTGCCCTTACTTGTAGCGTTTTTTTTAAATAGTTGCTTTCAAGTCTTTGTCAGATAATTCCAACATATATGTCATTTTAGCATTGGCGTATGGTATTTGCCTTTTCCCATGTGACTCGAGATTTTGTGAAAATTTTAGGATTATATTCTGAACATATTATGGCATGATGCTCTGGGTCTTGTTTAAATCCCATGATTGATGTTGATATTTTTGTTTTGACTAATAGTTGATAATCTTGTTTTAGCAGGCAGTTGACTTGGATAGGGTTCAGGAGACAAGTTCTGATAAGCTTTTTTCTTTTTATGCTGTATGGTGAGGGTCACATTTCATTCTTTTTCTATATCTCTCTCCCATTATTTCAGCACCATTTGTTGAATTTTTTTTTTTTTTTTTGGAAGTGCATAGGTCGGGAATTGAACCTGGGTCTCCCACATGGCAGGTGAGAATTCTTCCACTGAACTATCCTTGCGCCCCTTCTGATAAGCTTTTGATGAGAACGGATGCCAAGGTCACCTTAGGACTACTGTTGTATAGATGGGGATTGTTTTGTAAATGGGAGATTCCCTTATGTGTGACATTGCCTGTTTTTTTCCCCTTCAGTGTTAATACTTTGAGGGTCAGGAAATAGGAAACAACCCCAGTAAGCATGAGATTCTGAGGGCTCAGTCTGCGGCTAACAGCACGAGTGGAACTGCAAGATAATGGAGGCTGATACCAGTGCCAGCCAATACTTCTTCCCTTTACAGAGTGCTGAATGACAAGCAGCTCCAAGTAGGCAGTTGCATTCAGAGGATAAATGTGTCCCTGGACAGAGAAATTTCTTGAGTGATATTTACCAGTGTCTCTGTGAGGGGCCTCAGCACCCAAGGGAGCATTTCGAGCCTTCGCATGTTAACCTGTTCATTGAATCTGCAGGGTAGTGAAAGGACTAAAATCTGCTTCCCTGTTCTCTAGCAGGATGGAAGCCCTGGTGATTTGTTTAGATGCTGAGAAATTTCCTGTTTGGAGTGGACCTTGTTCACCCTAAGTCCATATCTCATTGCTCTGAGCCTGTTCCCTCAACAGGAAATCCATGCTTGACAGAGTGCTTCCTTCCCCAGCATCTGAGAGACTTGAGTGTCTGTGAGTCTGTCATCTGCCTGTAGTTCCCTGTCTCACTCCACTCTTCTGTGTTAATCCTTAGTAAGCAGGAAACTTTAAAAGAATCTGTCTTGTGGGCTGAAAGTTATCTGTGCATGAGATCTCACTCAACATTCTGACAAAGTCTGAATGTGATCATGACACCAAAAGAATTTAAGGACTCTCACATTCTTCTTTGCTGAGTCTGAAATATTTTCCCTGAGTAGCTGGTGAGGTAATGCGCAGGAGGAGGAGGCCACAACCGGGCAGCTCTTCCTCATAAATGTTTGCTCTTGTCACGGCTGTCTGGATCTCACTAGGGCACATCCATGGCTTTTTCATTTAATAAACCTTTTGTTAGTTTAATCATGCTGATGAATCAAAGCACTCTTGGGTATTTATGTTTATTTAAAATCCATTGTGAGATAGTCAATTATAGTCTATCATAGGGGAAATATGAGTTTATTAATTCAAAATTGTAACTTCCTTATGGTGAACTTGGAATTTGGGATCCAATCAGCAATGTTTCTCAAGCCTATATTTCATATAATAACAACTCTGCCTGGCACTGCAGCCATTGGTATGCATGCTTTTCTCCTCTGTCTGGAAAATACCTTTTTAGGCTGTATATCCCCGGTTCCTAGCATAATGCCTGGCACATTGTAGGTGTCTACTTACTGTTTCTGGAATGGAGTGGAATGGAATGAGTGCTGGAAAGATTGCCACATAGCCATATTCACTTTAACTGTACTCTGGGAATAGAGCCTAGCCCAGCCCATCATAGATACAGCAATAATTTTATTCTTTCAGTAAGTGTTTTTTCTTGGGGGGCTGTGTGGTCCAGGAATCATACCTGGGTCTCCCACATGGAAGGCAAGCATTCTACTACTGAACCACCCATGTACCCAGTAAACATTGTTTGAGTACCTAATTTATGCTGGACATTTGCCAGACAGTGGGAATACAGTAATTAATCAGACAGAGCTCCCACCTTTATGGAGTTCACAGCTGAGTTGGGGAAACAAGGCTATAAACAAGAAATTAGACTTTATCTTAAGAACCACTGTTCAAAAGCGTATGCCAAAGAATACAAGGGTGGCTCAACATAAGAAAATAAATCAATACAATATGCCAATTAATAAAATGAAGGGAAAAAACCCACATGATCACCTCAATTGACGCAGAAAAAGCAGTTGACAAAATTCAAGATCCTTTCTTGATTAAAAAATAAAAAACACTGAGAACAGTAGGAATAAAAGGGAATTTCTTCAACAAGATAATATTTTAAACCTGTAGGTAAAGCCATATACAAAGTCAAAGAGCTTTTCTCCTAAGATTAGGAATAAGACAAGAATGCCTGCTTTCACCACTGCTATACAGCAATGTGCTGGAAGTTCTAGGGAGAGCACTTAGAAATGAAAGAGAAATAAAGGGCATCCCAATTGGAAAGGGAAAAGTAAAACTATCCCTATTCACAGATGATGTGATTCTACACATAGACAGTCCCAAAGAATCAATAAGAAGGCCACTACAACACAATAATGAATTCAACAAAGTTGCAGATACAAGAACTCACAAGAAATCACACAAAAAATGAGTTGTGTTTCTATATACCAACAATGAGCAATCCAAAAGCAAGATCAATTCCATTTATACTAGCATCGAAAAGAATAAATACCTAGGAATAAATTTAACCTAAGAGATGAAAGATTAACTGGAACTGCAAAAAAATTTCTGAGAGAAATTGAAGAAGACCTCGATAAATAGAAAGACATCCCAAATTCTTAATATTATTAAGATCTACGGATTCAGTGCAATCCCTATAAAAATTTCAACGTTTTACGCAGAAATGGAAAAGCTAATCCTCAAATTCAGATGGAATTACAAAGGACCCCAAATAACCAAATCAACATTGAAACAGAACAAAGTTGAAGGATTCACACATCCCAATTTCAACTTGGTACAAAATTCAGATGGAATTACAAAGGACCCCAAATAACCAAATCAACATTGAAACAGAACAAAGTTGAAGGATTCACACATCCCAATTTCAACTTGGTACAAAGTGACAGTAATCACAACGTGTTACTAATATAAGGATAGACATATAGTGCAATGGAATAGAAGGGAGTTTATCATGCCTTGACCTGCCCTACACGTAATGATGAAAGGAGTTCTTAAGACTGAAAGGAAAAGACACAAGGCAGTGGATCAAAGCAGTATAATTAAACACCTCTAGGATAGGTAAGCATATGGATAATTATAAATTCCAGTACAATTGTACTGTATTTTGTGGTATGTAACTCCACTTAGTACTTCTTACAGGTTCAAAATAAAAATGCATAGGGCGGGCCACAGTGGCTCAGCAGGCAAGAACGCTTGCCTGCCATGCCAGAGGACCCGGGTTTGATTCCCGGTGCCTGCCCATGTAAAAAAAAATGCATGGAAAGTAATGATAAATCTGTAGTTTGGGCATACAATGTATAAAGATAGAATTTGTAGTAAGTACAACAAAAATTTAGGGGGATGAAAGGGTGTATTAGTTAGGGTTCTCTAGAGAAACAGAATCAACAGGGAACACTCGCAAATATAAAATTTATAAAAGTGTCTCACATGACTGCAGGAACACAGAGTCCAAAATCTGCAGAGTAGGCTGTGAAGCCGATGATTCCGATGGAGGGTCTGGACCAACTCCACAGGAGAGGCTCACCAGCCAAAACAGGAAGAGCCTGTCTCCTCTGAATCCTCCTTATAAGGCTTTCAGGGATTAGATTAAGCATCACTCATTGCAGAAGACACGCCCCTTTGGCTGATTACAAATGGAATCAGCTGTGGATGCAGCTGATATGATCATGATTTAATTCTATGAAATGTCCTCATCGCAACAGACAAGCCAGCACTTGCCCAACCACCACTTGGTCAAGTTGACACATGAACCTGACCATGACAAAGAGTATAGGAACAGTGTTTGTGTATGCTACTAAGGTTAAGTTGGTATCAAGTAAAATGTGATTGTTATAGATTTAGGAAGTTAAATTTAAGTCCCATAGTAACCATCTAAAAATATATACATATGGAAATGAAAAGAGTATATTACAAAAAATCAAATAAATATGAAGGTAAGTATTAGCAGAAAAAATGAGAGAGGAAAAAAATGTAAAAAATACAAAAATCAAATAGAAGATCAATAAGGAAACAGAATACTTGAATGATGCATAAGCCAACTAGACCTAAAAGACATTTATAGACTACTTCACCCACAGCGGCAGAATACACATTCTAGCTCATGGGTCATCCTCCAGCATAGACCATATATTAGGTCACAAAACAGGTCTCAATAATTTCAAAAGTATTGAACCATATAATGTATCTTCTCTGACCACAATGGAATGAAAGTAGAGAGCTGCCTTTGGGATAGAGCAAAGGCAGTCCTGAGAGGGAATTTATAGCTCTAAATGCTTGCTTTAAAAAAGAGGAAACAAATAAGAGACCTAATCTCACATCTGGAGGATCTAAAAAATGAAGAACAAACTAAATCCAGAGCAAACAGAGAGAAGGAAACAACAAAGATCAAAACAGATATAAATGAAATAGAGAATTAAATTAAGCCACAAGTCGTTTCTTAGAAAAGATTGATAAAATTGACAAACCTTAGTAGACTGACAAAGAAAAAAAAGGGGATATAAATAACTAAAATAAAAAATGAAAGGGGGTGCATTACCACCAACCCCCTAGAAATTAAAAGAATTGTAAGAAGATACTCTGAACAACTGTATGCCAACAAATTATATAACCTGGGTGAAATGAACAAATTCCCAGAAACACAGAAACTTCCTAAACCATCTCAAGATGAAATAGAAGATATCAAAAGACCAATTACTAGTGAAGAGAAGGAATCAGTAATAAATAACCTCCTAACTCAGAATAGCCCAGGATCAAAAGCTTTCACTGGTGAATTTTACCAAACATTCCAAAAAGAGCTAATACCAATCCTGGTCACATTTCTTTTCCAAAATATTGAAGAGGGGCCACTTCCTAACTCAGTCTGTATAGCCAATATCACCCTAATGTCAAAGCCAGATAAAGATACCACAGGAATAGAAAATTACAGACCAATCTCCCTTATGGCTATACTTGCAAAAATCCTCAACAAAATATTAACTAAATCTAACGTTACATTAGAATTATACACCATGATCAAGTAGGATTTTCCCAAGTATGCATGATGGTTTTACATAAAATCAATTAATGTAATAAGCCACATTAATAGAACAAAGGAAAAAGTATCACATGATCATCTCAGTTGACACAGAAAAGCCATATGACTTAATCCAAATGGCAAAAAAGGTGGAAAAAATTGAACGGGAACTCAGGGAGATGATAGAAAAAACAAAGCATGCAAATATAAGAATCATTGGTGTCCCAGAAGGAGAAGAGAGAAGTAAAGAGCTAGGAAGAATAGTTGTGGATATAATGGGGGAAAACTTCCCAACCCTCATAAGGGGCATAAATATACAAGTCAAAAAAGCCCAACGAACTCCAAACATAATAAATCCAAATAGGCCTTCCCCAAGGCACATACTAATCAGTCTGTCAAATGTTGAAGAGAAGCAGAAAATCCTGAATGCAACAAGAGAAATAAAAATCTACTACATACAAGGGAAACCAAATAAGACTGAGTCCAGACAACTCAACTAGCACCCTGGAGGTGAGAAGTCAGTGGTGTGATATATTCAAGATCCTGAAACAGAAAGGCTTCCGACCAAGAATTCTATACCCAGCCAAACTGTCCTTCAAAATTCAGGGAGAGATTAAAGTTTTCATGGACAAGAAAGTCCTGAAAGAATTTGTCAACAAGAGACCAGTCCTACAAGAAATACTAAAAGGAATTTTGGCAGCTGAAAAAAAAAGACAGGAGAGGGAAGTCTGGAGGAGGGCACAGAATTGAATAGTATCACTAAGGGTAATTTAAAGAATACAAAGAGAAAAAGGAAAAAGAATATACAGATTTGACAACTAAAATAGAAAAGATAAGTTGGTGGAATCAAGAAATGCCTTTTCAGTAATAACTTTGAATGTTAATGGACTAAATTCACCAATTAAAAGATACAGATTAGCAGAATGGTTTAAGAAACATAACCCAGCTATATGCTGCTTTAAAGAAACTCATCTTAGACACAAGGATACAAATAGATTGAAAGTGGAAAGAGGGAAAAAGATTTCCCATGCAAGTTGTAACCAAAGGAAAGCAGGAATAGCTATACTAATATCAGACAAAATAGACTTTAAATGTAAAGACATGATAAGAGACAAAGAAGGACACTATATACTAATTAAAGGGTCAGTTCACCAAGAAGATATAACATTCATAAATGTTTATGCTCCTAATCAAGGAGTACCAAAGTACATGAGACAGACATTGGCAAAACTGAAGGGAACCATAGATGTTTCAACAGTAATATTAGAAGACTTCAACACATCACTCTCCTCTATAGATAGAACAACCAGAGAGAAGATCAACAAGGAAACAGAGAAGTTAAATAACTTGATAAATGAATTAGACCTAACAGACACATATGGGTCATTGCACCCCAAAGCACAAGGATATACATTCTTCTCTAGTGCTCATGGAACGTTCTCCAGGATAGATCATATGATGGAGCACAAAACAGGTCTTTATAAATTTAAAAACATTGTAATTATTCAAAGCACTTTCTCTGATCACAGTGGGATGAAGCTGGATCTCAGTAACCACAAAAGAACAAGAACATTAACAAATATATGGGAATAAAATAACACACTCTTAAACAACCAGTGGGTCAAAGAAGAAATTGCTAGAGAAATCAGTAGCTATCTGGAGATGAATGAAAATGAGAATACAACTTATCAGAACTTATGGGATACAACAAATGGTGTTCTGAGAGGGAAATTTATTGCCCTAAATGTCTGTATTAAAAACAAGAAAGAACAAAAATCCAGGACTGAAGCAGCACACCTGAAGGAACTTGAGAGAGAATAGCAAACTAACCACAAAGCAAATAGAAGAAGAGAAATCACAAAGATTAAAGCAGAGTTCAATGAATGGGAGAACAAAAGAACAATAGAAAGAATCAGTAAAACCAAAGTTAGTTATTTGAAAAAATCAATAAAATTGATGGGCCACTAGGAAGATTGACAAAGAAAAAAAGAGAGGATGTAAATAAACAAAATCAGAAATGAGAAGGGGTGTGTTACCACAGACCCTGAAGAAATAAAAAATCATAAGAGGATACTATGAACAACTAGACACCAACAGACAACTTAATGAAATACACAAATACTGGAGACACACAAACAAGCTACTCTAACTCAGGAAGAAATAGAAGCTCTTAACAAACCAATCATAAATAAAGAGATTCAATCAATCATCAGAAATCTTCCTACAAAGAAAAACCCAGGGCCAGATGTCTTTACAAGGGAATTTTAATCAGCCATTCCAGAAAAAACTAACACCAGTCCTGCTCAAACTTTTCCAAAAAATTCAGGAAAAAGGAACTCTACCTAACTTATTTTATGAAGCTAATATCATTTTAATACCAAAACTGGGAAAAGATGCTATAAGAAAGGAAAACTACAAGCCAACGTCCCTAATGAATGTAGGTGCAAAAAGTCTCAATAAAATTTTAGCAAATCAAATCCAACAGCACATTAAAATAATTATACACCATGACCAAGTTGGATTTATCCAAGAATGCAAGGATGGCTCAACACAAGAAAATCAATTAATATAATACAGCACATTAACAAATCAAAAGGGAAAAATCACGTGATCATCTCGATTGGTGCTGAAAAAGCATTCAACAAAATTCAGCATCCTTTTCTGATGCTGGATTTTCATCCTTTATCGTTTGGATAAAAACACTCCAAACGATAGCAATCAAAGGTAGCTACCTCAATATGATAAAGGGAGTATATGAAAAACCAGTAGCCAGCTTTGTACTCAATGGAGAGAGACTGAAAGCTTCCCCCTAATATCAGGTACACGACAAGGATGTCCACTGTCACCACTGTTATTCAATATTGTGCTAGAAGTTCTAGCTAGAGCAATCAGGCAGAACAAAGAAATAAAAGGCATCCAAATTGGAAAGGAAGAACTAAAACTCTCATTATTTGCAGATGATATGATACTGTACTTCGAAGATCCTGAGAAATTGACAGCAAAGTTACTTGAGCTAATAAAGAAATTCAGCAAAGTAGCAGGATATGAAGTTAATGTGCAAAAATCAGCAACATTTCTATATACAAGCAATGACCTAGCTGAGGAGTCAGTTAAGGAAAAAAATTCCATTCAAAATAGCAACTAAAAGAATCAGATACTTAGGAATAAACTTAACTAGGGACATAAAGGACTTGTACACAGAGAACTATATAACGTTGCTAAAAGAAATCAACAGAGACCTAAATACATGAAAATACATTCCCTACTCATGGATAGGAAGGCTGAATATAGTTAAGATGTCAGTTCTCCCTAAATTGATCTACAGATTCAACACAGTACCAATCAAATTTCCAACAACCTACTTTGAAGATTTGGAAAAGCTAACTACCAAATTCATCTGGAAGGGAAAGAGATCCCTAATACCTAAAAACATCCCAAAAAAGAAGAATGAAGTGGGAGATTAGCACTACCTGACTTTAAAACCTATTCTAAAACCACAGTGGTCAAAACAGCATGGTGCTGGCACAAAGACAGAAGCATTGACCAATTGAATTGAATCGAGAGTACAGAAATACATCACCGAATCTATGGTCAACTGATTTTTGACAAGGCCCCCAAATCCTCTGAACTGGGACAAAACAGTCTTTTCAATAATCAGGCATGGAAGAACTGGATATCAATAGCCAAGAAAATGAAAAAGGGAACCCTTTCTTACACCCTAGACAAAAATTAAGTCAAACACCTAAATATAAGAACTAGCACCATAAAGCTTCTAGAAGAAAATGTAGGGAAACATCTTCAAGACCTAGTAATAGGAGGTAACTTCCTAAACTTTGCATCCTAGGCACAAGCAACAAAAGAAAAGATAGATAAATGGGAACTCCTCAAAATCAAATGCTTCTGCAATTCAAAAGACTGTCAAAAGGTGAAGAGTCACCAACTCAAAGGGAGAAAATATTTAGAAATCACATATCAGACAAAGGTTTGATTTCCTGTATATACAAATAAATCATATGACTCAGCAAAAAAGAACAAACAACACTGTTATAAAATGGACTAAAGATATGAACAGGCATTTTTCTGAATAGCGAATACAGATGGCTCAAAAGCACATGAAGAGATGCTCATTTTCATTGGCTATAGGGGAAATGGATATCAATACTACAATGAGATACTACCTCACATCTCTAAGAATGGCTGCTATTAAATTAATAGAAAACTATAAATGTTGGAGAGGTTGTGGAGAAATTGGGACACTTATGCACTGCTGGTGGAAATGTATAATGGTGCAGCCACTGTGGAAGATTGTTTGGCAGTTCCTTAGGAAACTAAATATCGACTTGCCCTATGATCCAGCAGTAGCATTATTTGGTATGTCCCCAGAAGAGCTGAAAGCAACCACACAAACACACATTTGCACACGGATGATCATAGCAGCATTATTCACAATTGCCAAAAGATGTAAACAAACCAAATGCCCATCAACAGATGAGTGAATCAACAAAGTGTGGTGTATACATACAATGGAATATTATGCCGCAGTAAGACCAAATGACATCCTGAAGCACAGGACAAGATGGATGAGCCTTGAGGACATAATACTGAGTGAAGTTAGCCAGAAACAAAAGGATAGATACTGTATGAGTCCACTTTTTGGGGGGTTGGGGTGAGGGGGTACATGATCTGGAAGTAGAACCTGGGTCTCCCACATGCAAGGCCGGCATTCTAACCACTGAACTACCTGTGCACCGTGCATTTTTATGATCAGCATAAAGGTATAATCAGAGCTTATAATACAGAAGATAGGGGACTTAGAGATACATAGAAGCTAGAGGTGGGTGAACTGTTAGCTAATGAGGTTGAACTCGAATGTAAGAGAATAGATAGGAGCAAAGGTGATTCTCTCGTGGGTCTAAAAATAATATTACCATATTGAAGATGAATAATATTGAAAGGGGTTGTATAGACCTATGTGTCCCAATGAGTAACACTAGAAGTACGAATAGAGATCTCTTAAGAATTACTTCAAAAATAGGATTCTTGTATAAAGAGTGTTTAAGTCCAGGGTACAGGGGAAAACTGCTATTGCGTGCTATGGGCCGTGTTCAAAAGGAAACCATCAGCACTACCACAGCAGTAGCAAAAGTAAATAATGGGGGAAGGGACAAGAGGTTTAGATTTCCTATTTGATGAGGGTGTGTTTATTGTTTTTCTTTCTCTTGGGAACAATGAAATGATCTAAAATTGAAAATGTTGATGGACTGTGGACTTTGGGCCCTCTCCATGATACCCAGTGAATACAGGTGGCTGAAGGATGCACTGAACAGAGAAGTAGCTTGGCAGATGATGGTGTATGCTTATGAACGAAAGTTATGCTGCTACAAAAAGGAACAATGTCATGAGGCATGCAATGATGTGAATGAACATGTGGGACATTTGGTGAGACTAAATAAGCCAGGAACAAAAAAACATCAATGGTATGGTCACCTTCAGAAAATGCTTATGTGAAAACAGGGGCCTAGATTATAAACTTTCGAGCAGACACATTAAATCCAGAATAGTGGTTATTATTTCTGGATTTTGAGAGGCTGTTTCATATATATATAACCTGATATTTAGAGATAAGAATGAAGCCAAACAGGTTGAGGTTAAAGTAACTCAAAACATAGGGATAAGGAGGACAGTGTCTATATTTTAGAACCATACATACTCTTTGAGACCAATGGAAGAAAGGTTTATTTGATCTAGTACTGAAATTTTCTGTAGTGTATAATCTAATTCAACCTATCTGTATAGCTCATTTGAACAACTGAAACACAGGAAGCACGGAATAAGAAAGAGGTCCTTTAATCCTGTTTAGATGATTGTAATGCCTGGAAACATCCTAGAATATATTAAACAGATAATCAGAAAGTATTGGCAAAGTCCCTTGAGGGAGGGGAGAAAGACTATGGAACTATTAAACCTTACCATCAGGAAATCCCCTGATACTGGGTCAAACCTTAGGGAAACCCAAATCAATAGACCATGCCCTCTATCATGAGACTTACTCTGTAAAACTTATGTATGTATCAGAAAAGCTTAGACTACCTATAGGCATGCCTCAGAGTTACTTCTGGAAGACCTCTTTTGTTGCTCAGATATGGCCTCAGTCTCTCTAAGCCCAGCACTGCAAGTGAAATTACTGCCCTCCCCCCTACGTGGAACATGACATCCAGGGGTGAAAGTCTCCCTGGCGATGTGGGAGATGCCTCTCAGGGATGAATCCAGACCTGGCACCATGAGATCAACAATTACATCCTGACCAAAAGAGGTAAAAGAAGTGTAATAATAAGTATCAGTGGCAGAGAGAGTTCAAGTAGAGCCCAGAGTCTGCTCTGGAGGTTGCTCTTATGCAAGCTTCAGTTAGACTTTGCTACCTGTCATAACTGCCAACCACCAGTCACAACCATTCCAGCCAATCCTACAGAACACCTAGGGCAATATAAAAGATTCCATAAGGGTTCCAGTCACTAGAGTAACTTTCCAGAAACCTACAACCTCCAGTTGTAGTCCCTAGTCCAGATAAGTCCTGAAACCTAGCCCAGCCTCTCCAGAACATCAGATATTCCTTCTCCCTATCCCATATTAGTGACAGACCCGTCCAATAGCAAAAACTTAGAATTTCCATAGCCCAAACAACCCCAAAGAGAGGGATGGAAAGATCAAAGGTGATGGTGGAAGTATCTGTAGAAGATAGGACTTAACAAGTGTATATGAATGTTGAATCATTGAACTGATATTTCTTTTAGTCTCCATTATTTTAGAGCAGCTAGAAGTAAAAACCTAAAATTGTGAAATTGTAACCCATGTCAAAGTCTGAAATATGTTCTACAACTAATTGTGGTACTGTGCTTCAAAATTTATAGCTTTTTTATATGTATGTTATTGTTCACAAAAAAAGAAGGAAAAATAAGTCAATTGTAATGATAAAAGTATTTAGGCCCTCTATTCTCCTATATTCTGGAGCAGCTAGAAGGAAAAATATGAAAGGATCATATGGTAGCCCATGACAAACTCTGGGATCTGTCCCAGAATTTGTTGAGTGCTTTGAAAACTGTTGCTTTTTTATTTTATTTTATTTTTTTGCTTTGTATATATATTATACCATACAATAAAAAAAAATTTTTTTAATGGAACTACCCAGTAGGGAGCTGGGGGTTTAGCTCTCATGACCTGAATCAGGATCCAGCACGTGATAATAATAATGATAATGATGCCCATCAAAAAAAAAAAAAAGTGCTTATCTAGAACCACTGGCCCCCATGAGTCTGCAGACTCCAAATTTAAGGAAAACTATCGAAAGATACGTCTAAAATGTTTTGGTTTCTTCAATCAAGCTTTTCATGGAAGGAATTTATCTTGCTTATGGTCATATTTTAAAGTAAAAGTATTGAAGAAAAGGATGTATTGAAAAGGATGTATATATTCACTCTACTCACTTATCTACTAAAGCTGTGGTTTTATTGGTTATGTTGTGGCAATTTTATTTATCTGTTTGTCTTACAAAAAGTTAGTTTTTCTCTAATTTTTTATAACATCTTAACACAATAATTTCTTTGGCATATGCCCATATGTTATTTCTCCAGCTTCTCCCAGCATTCATGGCACCATTTTATACATGTGAAACAAAAAGGTTATATGAGGGTAGGGTATAAAATAGAGAATATAATGAGGTTTGGGATTATTCAGAAAAATCCATTTTCTCACAATATAACAAGTAGTACTATTACTGAAAGAATTCCATTCACTGTTATCTAGAATGCTTATTTTAAAAACTGCCTACCTAGGGTGGGCCACAGTAGCTCAGCAGTTATAGTTCTCACCTGCCATGCTGGAGACTGGGTTCGATCCTGGTGCCTGCCCATGTGGGAAAAAAAAATCATAAAAACTGCCTACCTAATTAAGTGTGCTATATCTCAAGTTCTGAAAACTAGACTACTTTTGTAAGGTTAATTTTGGGGAAAAATGGAACAGACTGCCCCCAGGCTGGCTGTACCACACATTTTATATAAAAAAAAAAAGTTTTGTGTGTCAGTGTTTGATTCACAGTATCTATGTGATAAACTTCAGCATGGTGATACCATAAAAAAACAAACAAACAAAAAAAAAGGAATGAAGTTCTGGGGTACAAGGGCAGTTCAGTGGTAGAATTCTCTCCTGCCATGTGGGAGACCTAGGTTCAGTTCCTGGCCCGTGCACTTCTCCAAAAAAATCAAACAAAAATTCAACAAACGGTGCTGCAATGATGGGATACTCACGTGGAAAAAGAATGAAATGTGACACCTGCCATACAGCATACAAAAAATAAAAATAAAAATAATTTTAAAAATTAAAAAACTACAGAACTCAGAACTTCCTGGTACTGGCACAGGGAAAGACATATGGAACAAGGGAATTAAATTGAGGGTTCACAAATAAACCCTCACATCTATAGATAATTAATTTTTGTTAAGAATGCCAAGTCCACTCAATGGAGAAAGAATAGTCTGTTCTACAAATGGTGCTTGGAAAACTGGATATCCATATGTAAAAGAATGCTTCATATATATAAAAATTAAATCCAAATGGATCAAAGACCTTAATATAAGAACCAAAACCATAAAACTCCTAGAAGAAAACATAGGGAAGCATCTTCAGAACCTTATGTTAGACAATGGTTTCTTAGACTTTACACCCAAAGCGTGAACAACCAAAGAAAAAATAATAGATGAATGAAACTTCATCTAAATGAAAAACTTTTGTGCATCATAGGATTTCCTCATGAAGGTAAAAAGACAGCCTACAGTATGGGAGAAAACATTTGGAAACCATATATCTGATAAGGGTTTAATATTTAGAAAATAAAAAACCCCACAATTCTACAACAGAAAGACAAAACCCAGTTATAAAATAGGCAAAAGATTTGCATAGGTGTTTCTCCTAAGAAGATAAACAAATGCTAATAAGCACATGAAAAGATGCTGAGTATCATTAGCTGTTAAGAAATGCAGGTGAAACCACAGTGAGATACCATTTCATGCCCGCTGGAATGGCTACTATTTAAGGAAAAACAGAAAATAAGTGTTGGAAAAGAAAAAGATGTGGAGAAATAGGAACACTGATTTATTAATGGTGGGAGTATAAAATGGTATAGCTACTGTGGAAGACAGTTTGGTAGTTTCTCAGAAAGCTAAGTAGAGAATACCATATGACCTGTCAATCTTACATCTAGGTATATATCAAAAAGCATTGAAAACAGTGACTTCAGCAGATACTTCACACCAGTGTTCATAATAGCATTATTTAACAATAGCCAAAAGGTGGACGCAACCTACGTGTTCATCAATGGAAGAATGAATAAACAAATGTAGCATATATATATATAAATATACACACACAATGAAATATTATTCAGCTGGAAAAAGGAATGCAGTTCTAAGACATGACAACATCATGTTGAATGAAATAAGCCAGACACAGAAGAACAAACATCACTGAATTATATGTTTAAATTTGGATAAAATAGGGGCATTTTAGGTTGTATATATGATACTGGCATAGGTTTTTAAAAAATAACAAGACTATACATGTTATGTTATGTACAACATAAACAGTGAACCCTAATGTAATCTATGAGCTACAGTTAATGGTATAATATAATAATATTTCAATTGTAACAAGATACTACACTAATACAAAGTATTAGTAGGGAACTCTGTATTTTCTGTAGTACTTTTTTTTATTACTTTTCTGCAAACCTACAACTTCTCTAATAAAAATAGATAAAACAAAATGAAACATAACATAATCATATAACCCAGCAATTCCACTCCTAAGTTTATACCCTAAAGAATTCAAAATGAACTCAAACAAATATTTGTAAATACATGTTCATAGCAGCACTATTCACAATACTCAAAAAGTATTAAGATCCCAAATGTCAGTCCATGGAATAATGATAAATTGTGATTTATCCATGCAATGGAATACTATTCAGCCATAAAAAGAATGAAGTACTGATACGTTCTGCAGTGTGGATGGACCTCAAAAATGTTATGCAAAGTGACTAAAGCCGAGATAAAAAGGTCTCATATAATGTGATTCCATTTCTGTGGAATAACCAGAATAGTACATCTATAAAGTCAGAATACAATAATTGGTGGTTTCCAGGGACTGGAGATGGGGGGGGGGGGGGCGGTGAATGCAGACCAACTACTTAATGGGTATTGGGTCCCTTTTGGGGTGATGGAAATGTTTTGGAACCCAAGAGAGGTGGTAGCTGTACTATAGTGTGAAGGTACTAAATGCCACTGAGTTGTACACTTTAATAGTTAATTTTATGCTTTGTGAATTTCACCTAAGAATAAATCAGAAATAATTTTTTTAATTCAAAATTAATGAATTATTTAAAAATAACAGTGGCGGCACAGTGTCCTCAGGATCTCACTAAAGGTTTGCTGGGTGGCAGAATGGCATGAGACCTCAGAGCTGACTTCCTCAGCTCAGCATTCTTGTTCTCCGATTGATTTTTTCTGTCATTTCTTCCTGCAGGGCCTGTGCCAGCAGCGAGACAGAGAGTGAAGCTGGAGACGTCATGGACCAGCAGTTTGAAGAGATGAACAACAAACTCAACTCGGTTACTGACCCAACTGGCTTTCTGCGGATGGTCAGCCACAATAACCTCTTCAACAGGTGCGTGTAAGGATCTGTTTTCCAGGCTGCCTTCCAGAGTGCTCTGAACACAGCCACTGTGCTTTCCGCTGACGCTTCTTCCGGGTGGTTAAGATTCTGGCTTTGTGTGCTGTGTTTACACAGCGGGTGTCAGGCGTGCAGTATCCCTTCTCATCAGGGCTTTCTGCTTCTCAGCAGCTCCTTCAGTTTAAGTGAGAAAACAGTGACAGTCAGATTTGCTGGGATGTTCCTCATTTGTCTGGGTGAGAGGCCCAGGGAATGGTTGGTTGTGTCTTCACATAGCCTCAGAGCTGACTTCCCAGACAGAGTAGCTGCACATCCTTCTTTGCTGGATTCTGCAGGTGACTTATGGGCTGAGTACCTGGATTGACCTTACTAGCCTGAGATTCAAGGAGGTCGGGGAGAGTGGAGATGCAGCACTGCTGGAGAGAGTAATGGGTTCTAGGAACAACCTCATCCAGGCCCAGACACACCTCTGTCCCAAGGCCCCATTTCCCTATTACTTGGCCAAATAGGCCTTAATGCTTTTAAGAACGAGTTGAAGTTGAAATCGCCAAGCAAGCACACCCATTCTTATGAGGGATGTTATCAAGCTGGATCCAGAAAAACAGGGAGAGGTAGGTGTGGGTAGGAATGCTGACCATTGTCATTTAGTTGCCTGGCCTAACCTGGAAATTCCATTTTGGTAGAGCTCTCCAGAAGCACATCACAGACCATCTTAAGTCTCTGCCATAGCTCTGAGGTTCTGAGTAGGAGGCAGTTTCTCCTTGGCGGCCCTGCTGTGTGGGGTTTTGTGTGCTCTGACTGTTCATACTCTAGCGCCCTGATTTCCTCTCATTGTGCTACTGTCAGAGTGGCAAACATGTGCTTCCTTTCCCAGGGGTAAGCTGATTTGGAGAGAAGGCAAAGGCAGGGGATGTAGGAAGTGACAACTTGGTTGAAAGGAAGCTAAAATCTTAAGCATGTTCAACTCTAGTCATTTTGTTTTCCCCACCACGTTCCCAGAAATTACACGGGGCTTTTAGTTTCAGGTGAAGATGTGGCCAGGTGTGAAGAGGCCTGTGGAGCAGGTCTGGGCTCAAATCCTTGCTCTGCAGCTGCTCAGCCCGGGAGGTGGGTGATCCTCAACTGTGCCACACAATGCAAATTGCAGTGGTGAACTAGAGTGCAAAGAGGTTCCTCCTTGTCACTTCCTGGCTGTGCACCCTGGGTGGGTGATTTCACCAGTCAGCCTCAGTTTTCCCCATCTCCAAAATGGAGACAAGCTTCCTGCCTTGCAGGATTCCTTTAATGTGGAAATTAAAGGAGCTGATATATATATATTTCACCCTTCTGACCAGCTATGAGGCATATATATATGTGCTGACAGGCTATGTGATGCATAGAAGGCACTGTATATATGATGACTTTTGACTGTTTTGAGTCAAAGGGGAGGACAGTGCGAAACTTGAATTCTTAATGTGATGCAGGTGTGTAGACTTTGGAAGGAATGGACTTTGTATGTACCTGTGCGCAGGTGTTGACCACCTTGGAGAAGTAGCCTTGCCCCACACTTGCTTCACATGGTGTGAGTGCCACCAAAGGCAGGCCAGCAGCAGTCTTCCACTGATGTGCCCACAGATGTTTCCTCCATCACCAGCCCAGAGCCCCTTCCTTGGGACTTAGCCACTGTGGAAGGGAAAGGGTTAAAGGTTAAGGTATACCTGAGATCCTAGTTTATCATGATGTGGTATGAGTTTTTGATATGGAGTTGTTTGTTTGGGAGAAGGCTTTCTCCCTTCTGACCAGCTATGAGGCAGGTCCTGTGAGTACAATACAATGGTTTATTTTGGGGTACATTTAAACAGTGCAGTCTGTGCTCCCAGCCAGCACTGAGCACTGGACCCAGCCTGGCTCTGGGTGAATCATTGCAAGGTCCAGAACACAGGAGCCAGGACCTTGCTGCTTGTGACTCTGTGCCCAGCTGCCTCGGCGGCTGGCCTCAGGCCACCCTCGGGAAAGCTGAGGGGTTGGAAATGGTCTTTGCAGAGTCTTCCATTCCTCACCTTCTAGAGACCACCAAGGAGCAGGTTGGATGAGGGAAAGCGGCATGCATTCTTTCAACTTCAATTTGCCATCTATGTGTTCTCTGTGCCTTACCGGCAAACCCAGGAAGAGAGGGGCTCTAGCCTCCATATACAGGGGAGCAGAGTTTACCAAGGAAATCACAGAGGCAGACATGTCCTCATTGGTTAGAACGGCCAAGCCTCTGGTGAGCTCTGAGTCCAGCCTCACATTACAGACGAGGAACACACAGGCCAGGGAAAGGTGAGGACCTGCCCAGTCGGCCATGAGTGGGTGCCAGAGCTGGCAGTCGGATCACACCTCCTAACTGCCCTGCCCACCTGTGCAGACCTCAGATGGCGCCAAGGGAGCTGCCCTGCATTCCTGGGAGCAATACCTTTCCCCCTCTGCTCCTTCCATGGCCAATGATCTCAGCTGAGAGTGTGCAGATTTATTGCTGGACAGAGTCCCACAGAAGAGCCATTTCTGCACACTCCTGATAACTGGCTCAGCTTGCATGTGCTCTCCCTGGAGCCCATAGAAATGAAGTAGAAGAAGTCATGTACAGAGGGCTTGCAACGCCAGCTCCCTTTTCCAGGGCCCCTCCATTTTGATGGTTTATAGAGTTCTTGACCCTTTTGTTCTTGTGCAGTTTTCAGGGACCAACTTAGCTAAGAGGCTGCAGAGTTAATGAAAGTCAGGCAAGGCTTCACTTTAGAGTTTTCTGTCTTGTCACTTCAGGAATCAGTCTTTGTTCTGCCTTTGTTTCTTGAGGTCCCTGTTTTTCTTCTTGCTTGTGCGCTTAGGCAGAAAATACATTTGCATTTTGGGGCAGGTACCACTCATGAACCAAAAACAAGTACCCTTCCCTTGTTTAGCATCTTGACCCTGATTGGGCCCTGAGGCAGCATTGTATGGAAGTTGTCCTGAGAACTGGAAGGTCAGTGTGTGTGTGTGTGTGTGAGAGAAAGAGAGAGAGAGAGAGATTGAGACTGAACCTGGAGGTGGTCAGTAGATCATATTTGCTACAGAAAAGAAGAGGAAGAAAGAGGCTTTGACTGCATCCTGAGTTCCAGGTCCCTGAGCAATGCCCCAGCATTAAAGATGTGCCCATCCAGGATCAATGAGGACCACTATGCCAGAGAAATGTTTGATTTCTACTGCAGCATGCATCCCAGGTCTTTCATTTTCCACATCGTGGCCGTGTATGTATCAAGATGCATCTGTGGGAGGTGAAGCCCTCCTGTTGACTAGAGCCGAGACAGAAGTGCTGTTTCCTAGTCTAACAAGAGGTACCACACTTCCCTCATGTCTCCAAGACCTCCAGCTCATACCCCAGCCCCACTGCCAGTCTTTAAGAGAAAACTGGGGCAGGAGTTGGTGGCGGGGGGCGAACATCAAAATGAGGATCCCAGAGGGCCTGGTCAGGGACCCTCTGAGAGAATTTCTCACAAAAAGTGAGAGTCCTGCTAGAAGGGGAGAGAGGTATCTCTACCTGGTAGGATGGGCCTGTGCTCTGGCAGTGAGTACAAATGTAGGCCAGCTCCCCTGACATGGGCAGAGGGAGAAAGGACTAAGTAGAGGGGCCAGGAGAGAAGGGTTGGCCACAGACGACCTGCATGGATATGAGCATTTCCTGCTGGATGGGTCATAGGACCTTCAGCTATTTTCTGGTTCCCCACCCAGGGGGCTGCCTGTTTGGGCCAGGGACCTCAGCAACAGGTTATGGGGTATACAGCCAGAGTCAGGCTGAGAAGGCTCTGCGTGAGCCAGAGTTGGCTGCCCTATGTCGGTTGGTGCAGGGGGAGACCCCTGTACAGCTGAAAAGGACTCAGGTACATGCCTCTCAGGTGAATCACATGGAAGGGCATCAGCAGTGCTTGCCATCCTCCTTCCCCCTTTGCTATGAGCTGGAGGTCTTGGAGACCTGACAGTCCTCAACACCTGAGGGTTAGGCCTTGGCAGTGGGGAAGAAGGAGTGTCCCCAGAGCCAAACCTGCCCTCTGAATCCTGTGAGCTCAAGTCTAGCTTGCATTGGGGGTAGGAGAAGATGAGGTATAGATTGCATAGCAAGCTGACTATTCAGATCTGTCCAAGATTTCCTAAAGGCACAAGTCAGTAGGACATAGTAGAAAGCAGAGAGACTTGAGGCGGTTGAGACTGTTGCCTGTTTGTCCCAACACGGTCAGCCTTCTCAGTAGGTGGGAGGCCTGTGCAAGGATGGATTCCTCCCTGTACATATATCATGCCAGCCTCTGTTGGTTGTGTCGCTGGGATACCTTGTATACACTTCCCGGGCCGGCCTGCAGCATGCTGCAATAATGCTGTGAAAGTCATTGTTGACCCAGAGGTCCAGGCCTGGGCATTTCCTGTGGTCAGCTGTATGGTGGTAGGGAGAAACCTTGGACTTCAGGCCCAGGCAGAACTCAATTTGGAACTGGATTCTACCCTTTGTTAGTGGGTGACCTTGAGCCTTTTATTTTTTTCATCTGGTAAATGGGAGACAATGCCTGCTGATAAAGTTAGAAGGTGTGACAAATGCAATGATGTATAATGGAGCTTGCTGTCTTGAAAGGAGTCTCTCTCTCTCTGCAGTGGGTTTGAGGTTTCTGTGACTTTGGGGGTAAATCAACCACTTCTAAAATCAAATCTCTACCCAGAAAAATATTTTGACAGCTTGATGCTTCCCCCACCCCTTATAGGCTCTTTCTGGTTCCCAAATACTGAGGAACTTTGAATACATGCAGAAATGATTCTACTGGATATCAGAGACAACCCTGAACATCCAAGGTTAATGCTTAGCTTGGTGGCCAGTGTCCTGCCATCCCTGTCCCCCATTCTTTGTTGGTAGTCCCTGGACCCCCAGCTAGCTCTCTTGCAGGCCTCAACAAGGAGGTTGAATGTTCTTTCCAATTCTGACCTGGCCTCATCGTATCCCCTGTATTGTAGCTATTCTGGGCTGGGGCTGTCCCTGCCAACAGCTGTTCCGTAAGTGGGCTCAATCACCGGGGCTCAGGCAGGAACCCCTGTCCTGACATGGGACCAGTTGGCACAGCCAGCCCACCTCAAGGCTCCCTGCCTGTCCTGGTGCACTGCCTCGAGGCCCCAAGTCTCCTGTGTGCACCTGCCAAGCCAGCAGCAACTTGTGTGCTGTACACGTTCGCGCTCTGTCTCTCCAGGCCGCACGGGAATGAGGTACGGGATGAAATTAAGAAAGAGCCGTCAGAAGTCACTTTGAAAGCAGGTACATCAGAACATAAAAAGAATGGCCTATGGGTTGTCTCTAAGTATCAAGCTTATCAATATACTTTAAGGCACAATTTATAAATATTATTTTCTTTACCACTTTTTATTTGATCACTTATTTGTTCCAGAAATTATTTAAAACAGTTTACAAAAATATATACAAATGCCACAAGATCAAATAAAAAGTAAATAAATGGATGATAAGATCAAGATCGAGGGAAAATAAAGGTAGGAGAGAAAGAGTAAAGGTTATACACACAACTCACACCGTTCAGCACTGTTGGAGGTGGAGTCCCTGTGGACACAGTCAGAGCAGACAGGGAAGCCCAGTGCTCTTTACCTGATATCCTGCCCCTGCCCCAAACCTAGTGAATCAGAGCTTGCATTTTAACAAAGTTCCCCTGGGAACTTTGTATGCAAATTAAAGTTTGAGAAACTCTGCTATACCTTTTTTTTTTAATATATTTTTATTGAGGTATTTTCACACAGAAGCAGTCATCCAAAGTATACAGTCAATGATTCACAATATAATCACATAGTTGTGCATTCATAACCATGATCATTTTTAGAACATTTGCATCACTCCAGAAAAAGAAATAAAAAGAATAAAGAAAAGACTCATATACCCCCCCTTACCCCTCCCTCTCATTGACCACTAGTATTTCAACCTACCCAATTTTTTTTTTTTACCTCTTATTCTCCCTCACCACCCCATTGCTTATTTATTTTTGTCTTTATGTTTTTTTACTCATCTATCCATACCCTGGATAAAGGAAGCATCAGACACAAGGTTTTCACAATCACACAGTCACATTGTAAAAGCTAAATCATACAATTGTCTTCAGAAATCAAGGCTACTGAACACAGCTCAACAATTTCAAGTACTTCCCTCTAGCCACTCCAATACACCACAAACTAAAAAGGGATATCTGTATAATGCATAAGAATAATCTTCAGGATAGCCTCTCGACTCTGTTTAAAATCTCTCAGCCACTGACACTTTATTTTTTCGCATTTTTCTCTTCCCCCATTTGGTTAAGAAGGCTCTCTCAATCTCATGATGCTGGGTCCTGGATCATCCTTGGGAGTCCTGTCCCATGTTGCCAGGAATATTTACACCCCTGGGAGTCATGTCCCACGTAGCCGGGAGGGCAATGAGTTCACCTACTGAGTTGGCTTAGAGAGAGAGACCACCTCTGAGCAATGGAAGACGTTCTCTGAGGGTGACCCTTAGGTAAATCATAGGCAGGCCTAGCTTCACCTTTGCAGGAATAAGTTTCATAGGGGTGAGACCCAAGATCAAAGGCTCAGCCTTTTGAATGGGTTGTCCCCAGTGCTTGCAAGAATATCAGGAATTCCACAGACAGGCAAGTTTAACACTTCCTCCTTTCTCCCCTGTCCCCCAGGGGTACTCTGCAAACACCCTTTTTTTTTTTTTTTATTAATTGAAGAAAAAAAAAGAAATTAACCCAACATTTAGAAATCATTCCATTCTACATATGCAATCAGTAATTTTTAACATCATCACATAGATGCATGATCATCATTTCTTAGTACATTTGCATCGATTTAGGAAAAGAACTAGCAAAACAACAGAAAAAGATATAGAATGTTAATATAGAGAAAAAAATAAAAATAATAATAATAGTAAAAAAAACAAAGAAAAGGAAAAAGAAAAAAAAAAGACAAACAAACAGACAAAAAAAAACTATAGCTCAGAGGCAGCTTCATTCAGTGTTTTAACATGATTACTTTACAATTAGGTATTATTGTGCTGTCCGTTTTTGAGTTTTTGTATCTAGTCCTGTTGCACAGTCTGTATCCCTTCAGCTCCAATTACCCATTATCTTACCCTGTTTCTAACTCCTGCTGGACTCTGTTACCAATGACATATTCCAAGTTTATTCTCGAATGTTGGTTCACATCAGTGGGACCATACAGTATTTGTCCTTTAGTTTTTGGTTAGACTCACTCAGCATAATGCTCTCTAGGTCCATCCATGTTATTACATGCTTCATAAGTTTATTCTGTCTTAAAGCTGCATAATATTCCATTGTATGTATATACCACAGTTTGTTTAGCCACTCGTCTGTTGATGGACATTTTGGCTGTTTCCATCTCTTTGCAATTGTAAATAACGCTGCTATAAACATTGGTGTGCAAATGTCCATTTGTGTCTTTGCCCTTAAGTCCTTTGAGTAGATACCTAGCAATGGTATTGCTGGGTCATATGGCAATTCTATATTCAGCTTTTTGAGGAACCGCCAAACTGCCTTCCACAGTGGTTGCACCATTTGACATTCCCACCAACAGTAGTTAAGTGTGCCTCTTTCTCCGCATCCTCTCCAGCACTTGTCATTTTCTGTTTTGTTGATAATGGCCATTCTGGTTGGTGTGAGATGATATCTCATTGTGGTTTTGATTTGCATTTCTCTAATGGCCAGGGACATTGAGCATCTCTTCATGTGCCTTTTGGCCATTTGTATTTCCTCTTCTGAGAGGAAATACAAGTCTGTTCAAGTCTTTTTCCCATTTTGTAATTGGGTTGGCTGTCTTTTTGTTGTTGAGTTGGACAGTCTCTTTATAAATTCTGGATACTAGACCTTTATCTGATATGTCGTTTCCAAATATTGTCTCCCATTGTGTAGGCTGTCTTTCTACTTTCTTGATGAAATTCTTTGATGCACAAAAGTGTTTAATTTTGAGGAGCTCCCATTTATTTATTTCCTTCTTCATTGCTCTTGCTTTAGGTTTAAGGTCCATAAAACCGCCTCCAATTGTAAGTTTCATAAGATATCTCCCTACATTTTCCTCTAACTGTTTTATGGTCTTACACCTAATGTTTAGATCTTTGATCCATTTTGAGTTAACTTTTGTATAGGGTGTGAGATACGGGTCTTCTTTCATTCTTTTGCATATGGATATCCAGTTCTCTAGGCACCATTTATTGAAGAGACTGTTCTGTCCCCGGTGAGTTGGCTTGACTGCCTTATCAAAGATCAAATGTCCATAGATGAGAGGGTCTATATCTGAGCACTCTATTCGATTCCATTGGTTGATACATCTATCTTTATGCCAATACCATGCTGTTTTGACCACTGTGGCTTCATAATATGCCTTAAAGTCAGGCAGCGCGAGACCTCCAGCTTCGTTTTTTTTCCTCAAGATGTTTTTAGCAATTCGGGGCACCCTGCCCTTCCAGATAAATTTGCTTATTGGTTTTTCTATTTCTGAAAAATAAGTTGTTGGGATTTTGATTGGTATTGCATTGAATCTGTAGATCAATTTAGGTAGGATTGACATCTTAACTATATTTAGTCTTCCTATCCATGAACACGGTATGCCCTTCCATCTATTTAGGTCTTCTGTGATTTCTTTTAACAGTTTTTTGTAGTTTTCTTTGTATAGGTTTTTTGTCTCTTTAGTTAAATTTATTCCTAGGTATTTTATTCTTTTAGTTGCAATTGTAAATGGGATTCGTTTCTTGATTTCCCCCTCCACTTGTTCATTGCTAGTGTATAGAAATGCTACAGATTTTTGAATGTTGATCTTGTAACCTGCTACTTTGCTGTACTCATTTATTAGCTGTAGTAGTTTTGTTGTGGATTTTTCCGGGTTTTCGACGTATAGTATCATATCGTCTGCAAACAGTGATAGTTTTACTTCTTCCTTTCCAATTTTGATGCCTTGTATTTCTTTTTCTTGTCTAATTGCTCTGGCTAGAACCTCCAACACAATGTTGAATAATAGTGGTGATAATGGACATCCTTGTCTTGTTCCTGATCTTAGGGGGAAAGTTTTCAATTTTTCCCCATTGAGGATGATATTAGCTGTGGGTTTTCATATATTTCCTCTATCATTTTAAGGAAGTTCCCTTGTATTCCTATCTTTTGAAGTGTTTTCAACAGGAAAGGATGTTGAATCTTGTCAAATGCCTTCTCTGCATCAATTGAGATGATCCTGAGATTTTTCTGCTTTGATTTGTTGATATGGTGTATTACATTAATTGATTTTCTTATGTTGAACCATCCTTGCATACCTTGGATGCATCCTACTTGGTCATGATGTATAATTCTTTTAATGTTTTGTTGGATATGATTTGCTAGAATTTTATTGAGGATTTTTGCATCTATATTCATTAGAGAGATTGGTCTGTAGGTTTCTTTTTTGTAATATCTTTGCCTGGTTTTGGTATGAGGGTGATGTTGGCTTCATAGAATGAATTAGGTAGTTTTCCCTCCACTTCAATTTTTTGGAAGAGTTTGAGGAGAGTTGGTACTAATTCTTTCTGGAATGTTTGATAGAATTCACATGTGAAGTCGTCTGGTCCTGGACTTTTCTTTTTAGGAAGCTTTTGAACGACTAATTCAATTTCTTTACTTGTGATTGGTTTGTTGAGGTCATCTATTTCTTCTTGAGTCAAAGTTGGTTGTTCATGTCTTTCCAGGAACCCGTCCATTTCATCTAAATTGTTGTATTTATTAGCGTAAAGCTGTTCATAGTATCCTGTTATTACCTCCTTTATTTCTGTGAGGTCAGTAATTATGTCTCCTCTTCCATTTCTGATCTCATTTATTTGCATCCTCTCTCTTCTTCTTTTTGTCAATCTTGCTAAGGGCCCATCAATCTTATTGATTTTCTCATAGAACCAACTTCTGGTCTTATTGATTTTCTCTATTGTTTTCATGTTTTCAGCTTCATTTATTTCTGCTCTAATCTTTGTTATTTCTTTCCTTTTGCTTGCTTTGGGGTCAGTTTGCTGTTCTTTCTCAAGTTCTTCCAAGTGGACAGTTAATTTCTGAATTTTTGCTTTTCTTCTTTTCTGATATAGGCATTTAGGGCAATAAATTTCCCTCTTAGCACTGCCTTTGCTGCGTCCCATAAGGTTTGATATGTTGTGTTTTCGTTTTCATTCGCCTCGAGGTATTTACTAATTTCTCTTGCAATTTCTTCTTTGACCCACTCGTTGTTTAAGAGTGTGTTGTTGAGCCTCCACATATTTGTGAATTTTCTGGCACTCCGCGTATTATTGATTTCCAACTTTATTCCTTTATGATCCGAGAAAGTGTTGTGTATGATTTCAATCTTTTTAAATTTGTTAAGACTTGCTTTGTGACCCAGCATATGGTCTATCTTTGAGAATGATCCATGAGGACTTGAGAAAAAGGTGTATCCTGCTGTTGTGGTATGTAATGTCCTATAAATGTCTGTTAAGTCGAGCTCATTTATAGTAATATTCAGATTCTCTATTTCTTTATTGATCCTCTGTCTAGATGTTCTGTCCATTGATGAGAGTGGTGAATTGAAGTCTCCAGCTATTATGGTATATGTGTCTATTTCCCTTTTCAGTGTTTGCAGTATATTCCTCACGTATTTAGGGGCATTCCCGGTTCGGTGCATAAATATTTATGATTGTTATGTCTTCTTGTTTAATTGTTCCTTTTATTAGTAGATAATGTCCTTTTTTGTCTCTTTTAACTGTTTTACATTTGAAGTCTAATTTGTTGGATATTAGTATAGCTGCTCCTGCTCTTTTCTGGTTGTTATTTGCATGAAATATCTTTTCCCAACCTTTCACTTTCAACCTATGTTTATCTTTGGGTCTAAGATGTGTTTCCTGTAGACAGCATATAGAAGGATCCTGTTTTTTAATCCATTCTGCCAATCTATGTCTTTTGATTGGGGAATTCAGTCCATTAACATTTAGTGTTATTACTGTTTGGATAATATTTTCCTCTACCATTTTGTCTTTTGTATTATGTACATCATATCTGATTTTCCTTCTTTTACACTCTTCTCCATACCTCTCTCTTCTGTCTTTTCGTATCTGACTCTAGTGCTCCCTTTAGTATTTCTTGCAGAGCTGGTCTCTTGGTCACAAATTCTCTCAGTGACTCTTTGTCTGAGAATGTTTTAATTTCTCCCTCATTTTTGAAGGACAATTTTGCTGGATATAGAAGTCTTGGTTGGCAATTTTTCTCTTTTAGTAATTTAAATATATCGTCCCACTGTCTTCTAGCTTCCGTGGTTTCTGCTGAGAAATCTACACATAGTCTTATTGGGTTTCCCTTGTATGTGATGGATTGTTTTTCTCTTGCTGCTTTCAAGATCCTCTCTTTCTCTTTGAACTCTGACATTCTAACTAGTAAGTGTCTTGGAGAACGCCTATTTGGGTCTATTCTCTTTGGGGTGCGCTGTACTTCTTGGATCTGTAATTTTAGGTCTTTCATAAGAGTTGGGAAATTTTCAGTGATAATTTTTTCCATTAGTTTTTCTCCTCCTTTTCCCTTCTCTTCTCCTTCTGGGACACCCACAACACGTATATTTGTGCGCTTCATATTGTCCTTGAGTTCCCTGATCCCCTGTTCAAAATTTTCCATTCTTTTCCCTATAGTTTCTGTTTCTTTTTGGAATTCAGATGTTCCATCCTCCAAATCACTAATTCTATCTTCTGTCTCTTTAAATCTATCATTGTAGGTATCCATTGTTTTTTCCATCTTTTCTACTTTATCCTTCACTTCCATAGGTTCTGTGATTTGTTTTTTCAGTTTTTCTATTTCTTCTTTTTGTTCAGCCCATGTCTTCTTCATGTCCTCCCTCAATTTATCGATTTCGTTTTTGAAGAGGTTTTCCATTTCTGTTCGTATATTCAGCATTAGTTGTCTCAGTTCCTGTATCTCATTTGAACTACTGGTTTGTTCCTTTCATTGGGCCATATTTTCAATTTTCTGAGCGTGATCCATTATCTTCTGCTGGCGTCTGGGCATTTAGTCAGATTTCCCTGGGTGTTGGACCCAACATGTTGAAAGATTTTTCTGTGAAATCTCTGGGTTCTGTTTTCCTTATGCTGCCCAGTAGGTGGCGCTCGTGGCACTCATTTGTCTGAGGGTCCCACCAGTAAAAGGTGCTTTGGGTCCTTTAACTTTGGAAAACTCTCGCCATGGGGGAGGTTCGTCAGCTGAAGCGGCTTGGAAGAGTGCCAGCCGGCCCAGGGGTCCGAACACGGGGAGGGTCGCCGGCCGCCGCAGCCCGCGAGAGCACCCGTCTGAATCTCCTAGCCGGCCCGGGGCTCCAAGTGTGGCGGGAGAGCGCCAGCCGCCGCAGCCCGGGACAGTGCACCGTTCCCAGTCGGACCGGGAAGCCACGTGTTTGGAAGGGATCCCGGTCACCATTATCCGCGGCCTGGGTATCTCCGATCCAATTCTCCCAGTTGGTCCAGGGGGCTGCGCATGGGGGGGGCACCAGCCGCCGCGGCTTGAGGGGACCACCTGTCCAATTCTCCCAGCTGGGCCGGGAAGGAGGAAGGGAGGGACTCCGGCCGCTTGCCGCCCTGGCCCGGGGAAGCCCGCGCCCCTCGGCGATCTCACCGGAGCGGGTTCTCCCAGCCAGTCAGCCGTTCCAGAATGGGGTACGCTGTCTTCTTGATCTCTGTCGTGTCTCCGGGAGCTGTTCTGTATCGTTTCTACTCCCCTAGTAGCTGTTCTAGAGGAGGAAATTAGGTTTTGCCTAGGTGATTTCAACTTCAACTGTGAAATAACTGTCAGGTTTGGAAGAACTGTTTCATTCACATGCTTCTCGGTCACTGGTAACTTCCTTTCTCCTTCATTCATTCCTTAAGTGGGTGCTGAGCTCGCTGCCCCACGGGCTCGGACCGCTTTGACCATGCCGGAGACTCGAACGCAGACGGGCAGTCCTAGGACACCTTCGCGCCTGTTTCTGCAAACACCCTTTTATTCTCTGCCCAAATCTCTCTGTGACACATCAGGGCATCACGTCAACCAGTACAAACCAGCAAGATCCCACCCTATTTAAGATTCTATGTAACTATCGTGGTCAGGTAAACTGACCATACAAGTTAAATCAGATAATGCACTATCTAAAATATAAATTTTCTACCAAATAAACATCTCTTCCTTTGGTCTCATACAGAAGTTGAAATTTTAAAATATAGGCCATATCATCCTTACCCTATATACATGTCTGACCGCTTTCTTAACAGTTACTCGATGGGGTAACGCTGACTTTCATAGCTTCAGAGCTCTAACTCTGAGTTTCAGGTGTCACATAAATACCTGAAGTTTCAAGGGCTGCTACACTTTTGCCTGAAAATGTGCTGTTTCTGAATGGCACTTCCTCTCTGCTTCTCTTTATCCAGAATTGCACATGCACCCCCAGCAATCTCACTCACCAAATGCAATTTATTGCTAAGATCTGCTGATTGAACCCTGTAACATATCTGGTCTCTGTGCCTTCTGTCTATTCCCTTGCCACAGCCCTTCCTTAAGAACTCACTGTTCTCATTAAATTACTATTTAAAGTCATCCTAAAAACAGCTTTGCAAGGTTGTTGAAGCTAAGGGAGGTTAATTGCCCAAAGTCCCCTAACATATTGGTGGCAGAGATGAGATCCACCCCTAACAAAGAGGGACTCCTCCCCCAACACTGCATCTTGCAGCTGGGGCCTCATATTTATACTCGCCCTGGCCACCGGGGCCTGGTTACCCCAACCTCCCCTCTGGCTGGAGTACACTTCTTCTGGCCTCACACTCACGCTTGGGGCTATCAGGGACTCCCAGCAGAGCTGAGTCAGGTGGCTGCTGTTGACATTCAAGCCTCTCACTGTCCAATCCTGTCATCCTTCACGTCACGTCCCACTCTTGCCCTGACCTCTGTCCATCCAGAGGAACTGCTTGACCTGTTCTTTCCCACCTTAGGGCCTTTTTTGACACAGGGGCATGGCCAAGGAGGGCCTCTTTCGCAGATCCCCCTTGAATGGTCCTAACTAGGACTTTTCCCTTTTCCAAACTTCCCTGGCACTTCCCTGTCACTTCCCACCTTGTGTCTATGTGCTCGCAGCTCCCAGAGCTCTCAGACTGTCCCCCACCCACAGGCCTGGTAAAGTCTGGTCTCTCTTTGTATTATTTCCCAAGGTGCCTAGCATGGTGCCTATTGTAAGTTGGCACAGGTCCTTGCTCATTTATCAAATGAAGGGAGGAATGTCAGGATTGTGAGACATTAGATAACGAGGATGATGGTGAACAAGAAGAATGTTAGCACCGACCTTTTGTCGATTACTTGCCACATACGTGCACCAAGCACATGGGATTTGTATGTATCATCTTATTTAATATATATAAAAATGCTTTATATATATTATCTTATTTAATCCTCCAACCATGAGGGATACTATTATGAGCCCCTTTATAATGATAAGGTTACTGGGGCTCAGCGAGGCTGCATAAGTTGACCAAGATCACATGGCCAGTAAGTGGCAGAGGCAGTATTAGCGTCCAGGTCTGTATGACTCAAAAGACACCCCAGCACTGACCTATCCAATATCCCTTCCAAGTGATCACCCAGCCTTGAACTCCTTCAGTAACAGGAAACTCATTACCTGCTGAAGTGGTATATTGTCTTTTGATAACTCGGACTAATAAACTCTGGAGGCTCTTTATGAACCAGTGAGTGAAACCCCACATATTTATTTGGCAAGTGGGTGGGAGACCAGACAGGCTTGGACCCAAAACTGCCTCAGGGCGCAAGGCCCTTTGGAAAGGGTTTTTTGCTGCACTGCTGGGCTTGCATCAGCTGAGCAGGCTTCTGCACACAGGGTTGTCTTTTCTTCCATCCCTGAGCACTTGATAGCTTCTCTCTGACTACCCAGCTAGTCCTTCTTTCCTGATCCCTGAATGGGGTCAGCAGGAAAAGCTTGTACAAGGCTGTCTCGGGCAATATTTTCTTCAAAGGCAACCGTTTCCAGGTTTGGCCTCAGTGCCTCATGAACATTCTAGCAAAGAACAGTGTCCAATGTTTTACACCTGGAGTGATAACTACAATTGAGGATTCTTCCCAGGAAGACAGCTGCCTGTCAGCATGGCTCAGGAATATGTGAATAGCAAAATCCACCCTGGGAAGGTGGTTGTGTTCATCAAGCCCACCTGCCCCTACTGCAGAAGAACCCAAGAGATCCTCTGGCAAATGCCCTTCCAACAAGGATTTCTGGAATTGTCAATATCATAGCCATCAGCAACACAAACGCAATTCAAGATTATTTCCAACAGCTCACAGGGGCAAGAACAGTACCTCAGGTCTTTATCAGAAAAGATTGTATAGGTGGATGCTCTGATTTCATAAATATGCAAAAGAGTGGAGAACCAGAGACCTGATTTTGGCAAATTGAAGCTCTAAAATAATTAAAGCAAACCCTGATGATGTTGTCCTTGAGAAGTGGATGGCCTCACCAATGAGGACTGTACTTCTTAGTGTTTGGATCTAGAGCTCTTCTTAACCAACTACAGCAGCTGTTTACTTAACTTCTGAAATGCATTAATCAAAAATAATAACAATGGGAATGGCGTTAGGGGGGAGGCTTTTGTTCTTCTTTTGGATCAGTATTAAAAAGTAGACTCACTTTCTGCACACCTTGGGGACGAGAAGATTGATGAACCATCTTGGGTTTCTTCTGGATTAGCCTTTTGGCTTCAGAAAGACCATGACAAGTTTTGATTTAGGATTCATCTATTGACTCAGAAGACGTTCTTTCTCTATGACCTGTTTTTCTTACTGTTCATGTGCCAGCAGTCCTCTACCTCTAAACCAGTATTTCTCAACCACAACCATGTTCATTCCAGGACCCCCAGGCTGAATCTATAGTTGGTTTACGGTACTGCTATCAGTCAAAAATATCTTGCAGAGCTTGACCTTCTAGGGTTTGTATTAGGAAATCAATAGCTTCTTAAACATGTTTTTCCAAACTACATACATATCCCCTTCAAAGTCTGAAGGTCCAAGTTGAGAAACTACATGAAAAGTTAAGTATTGTTCTCACTTGGTGCTATAGGGGTCAGAAACACAAGTGCAGATGCTACAATCATGTGGCAGTATTTTTATGTAAGACACTTGTCCAGGTAATCTGAACAAGTGTGTGTTACTTTGATTTAGATTATCATCAAAATTAAAATGCAAAGTTAAAAAATTATCATAGAAGTCTTATGGCTCCCTGCCCCCCCAAAAGAATATGTCCGTGGAAAGAGGTAAATTTGAGAAGCACGCTCCTAAATGATTCTCAATTTTTCTTTTACTACTCTTGGAAAATTTAAGAATCCCACACCATATAATTTAATTTTGTGTTACAGAATTGCAAGATTATATTCATTTCCTTTTGTGTTCTCTAGTATGATTAATTTATTTTCTAATAAAGAAGAACTCTGGAAAAAAAAAAGAAAGAAAAAACAGCGTCCACAGCAAAGCGTCCTGATTGGTCAGAGGCTGTGCACCACCGGCTGCAGCTGTGCCTATTGAGGAAGGCCATCCCAGGCCCTCCTGGTGGAGGCTCATGTCACAGCCCTTGCCTAGGCAGTGAATCTACCCAGTGACCCAGCACGCGCAGGCAAGTCCTGGGGCAAGGGGAGAGAAGCTGCAGGCAGCCCCAGACTCATCCCTGCAGGTGAGAGCAGCCAGGCAGTATGGGAAGTGCAGGGCATCCTGCCTGAGCCCGCTCAGCCTCACGATACTCCCAAAGAGGCATTCCCAGACCCAGAGAGCCAGGTGCCTGGTAATTAAGGAGGTGAGCAGGCAGAAAGCGCCCACAGCTTATTGAATAAGTACTTAAAACACAGCATTTGATGGCAGTCATCTCCCAGAGGAGACAGCCCTTTACATGAGGATGTTCGTGGAGGGGGGTTGCTGAATAGTATCAGTATTTTTTTAATTGAATTGAACCATCTCTGGCTATTTGAATATAATGGATCTTGCCAATTAATTTTTCTATTAGTACCTTAAAACCCAGGCATTTATTCAAATTATAGGCCAGGTCCCTTCAAAGATGCAGCCCAGAGTTCAGAGCCTCAGAGGGGGTTTTGGAGCGTAATATGAGAGCCAAGGGTGAGAGAGGAAGAAACATAAGGATATTCTAGGCAGCATGATCCCAACTGAGGGGGAGCCGGGCTCGCTGCCAGCCAGGTGCCCTTCCAGAGCACTCCTCTCCTGTGAGGAAGGTCACCCCACTGGGGGAATTGGGGGCTCCACAGGTGAGGAATCGGGCAATCCTGACTGCAGGGCACAGCCCCCAGGCCTCCAGGGGCCCTTGGAAAGTGAAAATGCATGATGAAGCTTCCTGAGAAGATGAGGAGCCATGTGTCCAAGCAGAGGAGGAAATGACATGCGGAGGAAAGGTGACCACAGCTCGAAAGGGGCTGCTGCATCCTGTTCTAAAGCCAGGGGAGCCGTCCTTCCTCCTCTTCCAATTCCCTGCACTTTCCTGACCAGGTGCAGGGAGGGGGCCTGGTGTCCTGACAGCACTAGGCCTGGGAATCCCTGAGAACAGAGGCCCCTAGGCTACAAACCTCCTGTTCCCTGACTGCTTTGAGAAGCTGCCCCTGACCTCGGGGCCTTAGGTGAGATACTTAACCCAGAGTCTCCCTTTACTCATCTGTAACACATAAAGATGGGGGGGGGCAGGGGTAAGCCCTGTCTTTCAGCCTGTGGTGAGGACTAGAATGGTCTATATACATCATAGCTGAACTTTGGCTCATCCCCAGAAGCTGCCCAGTGATTACCTCACTGCCTGATGTCTGGATGGATTATATCCAGAAGAACTGTGGGCCTGCCGAGGAATTGAGCATTGAAGTAGCAAAAGAGTAGGTCGCAGAAAGAGGTTGGAAAGGACAAGAATCCCCCAGAAGGCCTACTCTCTCCAGTCTTAATGCAAGGCTTAAGACCACGTGCTCACACATACTTTCTCACTCACGCTCATTCACATACACACACAGCAACTCTCAGACCTTGCTTCATCCTCACTAGACTGTAAGTTCCAGGAGGGCAAGCACCAAATCGGCCCTCCGTGACTGCACTGTTTTCTTCCTGAATCATTTCTCCTTGGTACTGTGGGGACCAAGCCTCAGGCAGTGTTCGTTCCTCACTTGGAACTGCCTCTGTTTTCAGGAAATGGCACCCTTTGCAGCTGCCCTCCTGTGCCCTGCATGAGCTTCTGCCCCTCCCCAGCAGGGTGTCTTCACAGCTGGGCAGAGCCTGGTTCTCACGAGCCTGTCTGCCTCAGGTCGGCTGTGCTTGTAGAAGGTCCCAGATTCTCTATTTCTACACAGCTCTGGTCCCCTACAGAGTCTTTGGGATTGCACCAAGCTCTAGGTAGCTGTTTCCTCCCTCCATGCCTGCCCAAGCAGCCATGCCATAGCCAGGTCAAAGGAATCTGAGGGCCAGATCCACCATTATCCTGCACCCTTAAAATCCATTGCCACACATATTCCCCTGATTTCTGTCTATATAAATTGGAAAACTCACACAGTTCTTTCGGAGTATAACGTACTTCCTCACATGTGATACGTTGTACCTCACCTTTAGGGGTCTGTTGGTACTTTAGTCTAGTTATAGGTCTGGAAGAAATGAGGGGTGGTGGGGGTGGGTCATGAAAAGAATTAGAAGTATCTTCCAAGCCATTTGCTTCAAGGCGTTCATTTGCAGTTTCATCTGGTGAAACAGGATTAATTAGGCTCCTTAGTCTCACCTGAGGAAACTCTGAGCTTTGCTCCTCTTGCTATGTCTACTGACCAGTATTCGCTTTTCTGTGGAGGCACATAGGGAGGCCTGATTCTTCAAACCCACACTGTTGAAGAAACACTGTCTTTGAAAGCCAGATCAGGCCAGTGGGGCAGAGTGAATTGAGCCAAGAGACTGTCCCCATGGAGCGCAGGGTGTGAAAGCTCAACAAGGAAGGGCCCCATCCCAGCAACCTAAGAGGAGTTTATTTGGCATAAGCAGAGTTGATTCATTTATCTCTCTATCTTTGAACTTGAAAGCCTGAGAAACCAGTGGGAGCAGGGGGAGCAGCTTGCCGCATGCCCCCTGTCTGCACAATGCACTACTTTAAATGGGGCCTTGGTAGAAGCCAGGGGGACTGGTTCAGTGTTCCTGAGTGCTGCAGTTTGGATGGAGACTTCCGACTACCTACGATCAGGCGGGCCTCCATTCAGTCCACAGGGCAGCACGTACCTGGAGCACATACACCCGTGCCCACACAGGGCTTCCGTGCATTCCTGGCAATGGAGTCTTCTGCAGGCCCCTCCCACAGTAGTAAATCCTCTCCCACCTTGGGAATATAGTTCTCTTCACCCCCTGAGGGGGAGATTCCCGAACAGTAAGTGCAGCCCAGGCCAGTTGGAGTTTTGTCATCATCTCAAAAACATAACTTTCACCCCTGATACCTCTGCCCCCTCGTAGCCACCTCACATGTCCTCTCCTATTTTTTAATTTTCTGCCTCTGAGAGACAGTTATTCCTCTTTTCTGCTCATCACCTCTCCCCTGGATATACGCTTGCTCCCTTTCCTTTGCCTCTTATCATACAGACTGTCGTAAGTGGAGAAAATTAATATTTCTCCAGAAGTAGATTAATAAACATCATCTGAGGACTGAGCTAATAAAGATGGTGTGTATGAGGAAATGCTCTCTGCTGAGAGCCAGGTTGTCAATTAGCACACTCAGGTCCTCACTGCCAATAGACAGGCCAGAGGAAGGTGAGCCAGCACCACCTGCTGGGGTCCCAGGTTGGTATAGCAGTCGCTCTGCCGGCGTTGGCCCGTGGTGGAATCCACCTGAGCTGAGGGAGCCTCCCTGCTGCTGCCCGGTTGCTTCCATACTTTGCTGGGGAGTGAAGGCACACTGACAGCACCACCTGGATAGGGCCTGCAGCTGGGAGGACACGGGTTCAGGGTGAGTGCAGGTTATGAAGTCAGTTTTAAAGCCTGGGAGGAGTGTGAAACCCCCAACCTCCTTCGGGTGGCCGGTATGTGGCTTCAGCTGGAGGTACAGCTGGACAAGGCTTTTGCTCTCCCTGAACCTTGGTTTCTTCCCTGAACAGGATGAGTGGCCCCACCTTGCAGGGCCTGAGAGGGCAAGATGGGCCTGGCAGGGCCGGCTTGTGCCAGCAAGTGGGCAGCATGTCCTCTCCTCTGGGCCTCCATGCATAGATGATGCTGCCCCTCCTGCAGCTCACACCCTGCAGTGTTTTCCACCCCCTTTCAAAGCTCCATTCTGAATGGTAAAAGGGCACCATTCTCTTGTCTTATTGTTCAGAGAACTGAAATAGAGTGAAGTCCATCAGCCAAAAGGCACTGCAGACACAGAAGCAGCACAGTAACTGAGGTCCTGCCATTGAGGACCCCCGTCCCCTCCCCAGTCTTGGTCCTTCTGCAGTTCAAGTTATGCCCCGGGCACACAACAGCACCAGGAAGGAGGTGGACATGCCTGCAGGGAGGCCCACAGGGTGGTTTTCCCATGCCCCAATCCACACCTGGCAACCACTGTAGCAGTCTGCCACCTTGGGGCCCAGGGCCCAGAGCCCAGTGCTCCTGCTGCTGTTGGGGTGTAGCAGTGGTGTCAGGCACCCTGGGAAGCTTACAGCATCTGGACTACGTGCTTGTGCCCTGACTGACCCGTTTGAAAAAATCACCAGTTTTACTGCTTACCTGTTTAACCTTGAAAAGATTTTTCATTTTCTAAAACTATAAGAGACCTACGAGGATATAAGCCCCAGCTCTTCATTTCACAATTAAGGAAAAGAGGTGAGGAGGAAAGTGACATGGCTTCCCAGAGTCACACAGCCTGGTGGTCCACTCGAGTCATCGTAAACATTCCCTGTTCTTAAATTCAAGGGCTAAGGAGGTGACTGCTTCACTATTTTGAGTTTTTACAAATCTATCTTCATGCAGATCTCTAGAGAGATGTATCCCAGTAACACAGCTGTAGTAGGTCACTGTAAATGTTGTAGAAAGAACAGAAGCCACACATGAAGGGACATCATCCAATGTAGAAGGTCTTACTTTCTCATGGCCACCTGCATAGGCCACTGTGGCATCCACAGTCATGGAGGCAAGGAAGCCACTGGCCCAGCCTCTGACCCCAAGAGCCACTCTATATTTGTGCCTCTGATGGTGTGGGTCCACAGGACCCTTAGTTGTTCTTGGTCTTGGTTTCCTGCCCTCCAGGTCTCTGTCCTGGACCAGTGGTCCCTGGGCCCACTCCTTGTGGAGCACGCAGGATACAGTGCTGTAGAGGCAAGAGCAAGGCCCATTTCCCCAGCCATGGCACCATCCTGCCCAGGTTCATGTGTCAACTTGGTCAGGTGGTGGTAATTTCTTTGTCTGATTGGGCAAGTGCTGGCCTGTCTGTTGCTATGAGGACATTTTATAAAATTAAATCATGATCACGTCAGCTGCATCCACAGCTGATTCCATTTGTAATCAGCCAAGGGGAGTGTCTTCTGCAATGAGAGATGCTTAATCTAATTGCTGGAAGCCTTTTAAGGAGGATTCAGAAGAGACAGTCAGTGAGACACTTTTATAAATTTTATATTTACAGATATTTCCTGTTGATTCTGTTTCTCTAGAGAACGCTAACTAATACAACTTGGTACCAGGAGTGGTTCTTAAGGAATAGAATCTTAAAAATGGGTTTTTATGATTGGTTATCTAATCTGACTGAACTCAGAGGCACTAAGAACTCTGATTCTTGTAATCAGAATGATATTTCCAATCCATGCGGTGAGTTGGCAAAAAAAATAGTCAAAATATCACCATTTGATTCTTTTAATGCTTTGCTTGTATGAAGCCAGGCTGTGGGGGATGATGCTTTTGACACCTTTACAGAATTTTGTGGAAATAGGAGGTAAAGAGATGTTGGCTGGTTGTTGTTAAATACACTGTATACATTAATGACTGAAACAGATGGGCTTTAAGACTTCAGTTGAGAAGCTTATGTGCAGTCTGACAGGTATCAATACTTCTTTGGGTGTCCTGAAGGAAAATATTATTTTGTGTAGCCGTAGACTTGAGATCTCTGAAAATCAGACTCAGAATCTTATTGTTAGAGTAGCGACTTTACAGTGTAAATTGAAATCTCAGTCTTGCATGGTGTCTACCATTAAAGTGAGGGCATTGATTGGTAAAGGAATGGGACCCTGAAAAATGGGATGGCGACATATGGATTGGTAATAATGTCGGTGGTGATGTTGAAACCCTACGTCATGCTGAGTCTTCTAGATAACCCTGTAATAGTCTGCTCTGAGGACACAGCCACCATACCTCCAGCCTGCCTTGAGGAGTTGGCCACCCAACCTCCACCTGGAAGGATTAGTCCTAGAGTGATTAATCCTGTTTCACCAGATGAAACTGCAAATGAATGCCTTGAAGCAAATGGCTTGGAAGATACTTCTAATTCTTTTCATGACCCACCCCCACCACCCCTCATTTCCAGATCTATAACTAGACTAAAGTACCAACAGACCCCTAAAGATGAGGTACAAAGTATCACATGTGAGGAAGTACGTTATACTCCAAAAGAGCTGTGTGAGTTTTCCAATTTATATAGACAGAAATCAGGGGAATATGTGTGGCAATGGATTTTAAGGGTGCAGGATAATGGTGGGAGGAGTATAAGGCTGGATCAGGCAGAATTTATTGATATGGGCCCATTAAGTAAAGATTCTGCATTCAGTGTTATAGCTCAGGGGTTAGAAAAGGCATTAACAGTTTGGGTAGCGTGGGAGTTAGATTCAGTTGTCAACTTGACCAGGTGAAGGTACCTAGTTCTGTTGCTGTGGACATGAGCCAATGGTACGTGAACCTCATCTGTTGCTTGTTACATCTGCAGTCAGCTAGGAGGCATGCCTGCTGCAGTGAATGATGTTTGATTTAATTGGCTGGTGCTTAAATGAGAGACTCAACAGAGTACAGCCCAAGCAGCTCAGCTTATCTCATCTCAGCACTTGCAGCTCAGCCCAGGCCTTTGGAGATGCAGAAAGGAATCGCCCCAGGGAAAGTTGTTGGAACCCAGAGGCCAGGAGAGAAGGCCAACAGAGATCACCTTGTACCTTCCCGTGTAAGAAAGAACCTCAGTCAAAAGGTAGCTGCCTTTCCTCTGAGGAACTATACATTAACTAAATAAATCTCCTTTTACTGAAAGCCAATCCATCTCTGGTGTGTTGCATTCTAGCAGCTAGCAAACTACAACAGATTTGGTTCCGGAGAGTGGGGTGCTGCCGCAGTTTGCAAATACCAGATATATTGGAATGGTTTTTTGGATGGCTAAAGGAAGATTTTAGAGGAACTGTGAAGAGAGTGATGGAGAAGTCCTGGAGTGCTTGAAAAGACTGTTGGTGTAAATGGAACCACTGCCAATCTGGACAAAGGGGGACACAAAGGGACAAATTGGAGTTTGCAGAGGTGAAAGCATGGAAGTTCAGGTCTGAAGTCAAGAAACCTCAGCCAGGAGAGTGGACCCACCCATATACATGGAGAGGGTGAGTTTATCCTGAAGGGTAACTCAGGATAAGGGGATGCGTCTCCCACCTTGTTGCAGTTGAAGAGTTGTGTAGCCTCAGGCCTTGAAGAAGGTACAACACACTCCTTGGGGGACTGGGGAGAGCCTGGCTGCCACCACATGGAGGGGTTGAGCATGTGGCAGAGAAATGGCAGAGAGCCCAGGGGTGGCCCTGATGCCTGGAGAGAGTGGAGCCGGAAAAAAGGTGGTCTCCTCTATATTCCCTGAGGTTGATTTGGAAAGAGGCGGGCCACTGCATAGGCCCTTGGAAAGGGCGATACTGCTACTTTCTAAAGCTGAAGGATAAATGACTTTCAGACTTTGAAATCCAACGGTGTTTGCCCTGCAGATTTTCCTTCCAATTTCTCCCTATGGATCCTGTGACTGTCCCTCCTTTGCATATTGGCACCAGATAACTTGTTCTGAGATTCATAGGTCCATAGCCAGAGGAGAATTTGTGCCACCTTAATATTGTTTAAGGTGATGCATGTAGTTACCAAGTTGACTAGGGGTGGGCATGCGGTAGTTAGACTCAGTTGTCAGCTTGGCCAGGTGAAGTTCTGTTGCTGTGGACATGAGCCAATTGTACGTGAACCTCATCTGTTGTTTGTTACATCTGCAGTGGGCTAGGAGGCATGCCTGCTGCAATGAATGATGTTTGATTTAATTGGCTTGTGCTTAAATGAGAGAGCTCAACGTAGCACAGCCCAAGCAGCTCAGCATACCTCATCTCAGCACTCACAGCTTGGCCCAGGCCTTTGGAGATGAAGAAGGGAATCACCGCGGGGAAAGTTGTTGGAACCCAGAGGCCTGGAGAGAAGGCCAGCAGAGATCGCCTGGTGCCTTCCCACGTAAGAAAAAACCTCAGTCAAAAGTTAGCTGCCTTTCCTCTGAAGAACTATACATTAACTAAATAAATCCCTTTTTATTGAAAGCCAATCTGTCTCTGGTGTGTTGCATTCCAGCAGCTAGCAAACTACAACAGATGGTTGGCTGAAACATGAATCAAAAGGTGGCCAACATTACCTGAGGTTGAAATACCAGAACTGCCCTGGTATAATGTAGATGAGGGGATCCACTGGCTTAGAGAGATTGGAATGTTAGAGTGGATTTATCATGCAAAGCCTACTCTTACACCCCAGGAATGTCTGGAGGATGCACCTTTCACCAGGACAGTGAAAAATAAATTTGTGAGACTAGTGCCATCATCCCTGAAGAGCTCTGTTGTTGCACTTCTCTGTAGGTCAGATATTACTGTGGGAACTGCTATTACTGAGTTGGAATCCTTAAACATAATGGGGATGACCAGATCCCAAGTTGGCAGAAGCCAGATGGCAGCATTTAATTGCCAAAGACAGGGTGGACATGGCTATTGTAATAGACAGCAAACTCAAAGCACGAGTCAAAATAGTCTGACTTGCAGAGATTTGTGGTATTGGTTGGTAAATCATGGGGTACAAGAAGTACAGTAGATGGACAGTCTACTAAATTCTTGTTTGAGCTGTATAAACAAAAGAGTTCTAAGTCAAGTGAACAGAAGTCTAACCTGAATTAAGAGTCACACCCCCTTAATCAATTTCCAGACTTGAGATAGTTTACAGACCCAGAGCCCCTTGAATGAAGGGGAGGCCAGGTCCCTTTTGGGGAGAACCCTGTTACACTGCCACAAAACTATACTGTTAATCTTCCTCTAAGCCTTCCCCAAGGAGACCGACGGCCTTTTACCAGGGTAACTGTGCAATGGGTTAATGGAAATGATGAGATATTTCTGGGATTATTAGACACTGGTTCAGAAGTGACATTAATTCCAGGGGACCCAAAATGTCACTCTGGTACACCAGTCAGAGTGGGGGCTTATGAAGGTCAGGTGATCAATGGAGTTTTAGCGTAGGTCTGTCTCACAGTGGGTCCAGTGGGCTCCTGGACCCATTCTGTAGTTATTTCCCCAGTTCCAGAATGTATAATTGGAGTAGACATACTGAGCAACTGGCAGAATCCCCATATTGGCTCTCTAACTTGTGCAGTGAGGGCTATTATGGTGGGAAAGGCCAAGTGGAAGCCTCTAGAACTGCCCCTACCTAGCAAAATAGTAAATCAGAAGCAATACCATATTCCTGGAGGGATTGCAGAGATTACTGCCACTCTTAAGGACTTGAAGCATGCAGGGGTGATTATTCCCACCACATCCCCATTGAACTCTCTTATTTGGCCTGTGCAGAAAACAGATGGGTCTTGGAGGATGGCAGTGGATTATCATAAGCTCAACCAGGTGGCAACTCCAATTGCAGCTGCTGTTCCAGATGTGGTATCATTGCTTGAGCAAATCAATACATCCCCTGTACCTGGTTTGCAGCTATTGATCTGGCAAGCACTTTTTTCTCAATAGCTGTTAGTAAGGGCCACCAGAAACTGTTTGCTTTCAGCTGGCAAGGTCAGCAATATACTTTCACTGTCTTACCTCAGGGGTATATCAACTCTCCAGCCCTATGTCATAATCTTGTCCACAGAGACCTTGATCATTTCTCCATCCCGCAAGACATTACATGGTCCATTATATTGATGATATCATGTTGATGGGACCTAATGAGCAAGAAGTAGCAACTGTTCTAGACTTATTGGTAAGGCATTTGTGTGTCAGAAGATGGGAGATAAATCCAACGAAAATACAGGTGCCTTCTACCTCAGTGAAGTTTCTAGGTGTCCAGTGGTGTGGGGCATATTGAGATATCCCTTCTAAGGGGAAGGATAAGTTGCTGCATCTGGCCCCTCCCACAACCAAAAAAGAGGCACAACGCCTAGTTGGTCTTTTTGGATTTTTGGCGACAACATATTCCTCATTTGGGTGTGCTACTCCGGCCCATTTATCAAGTGACCAGAAAAGCTGCTAATTTTGAGTGGGGACCTGAACAAGAGGAGGCTCTGCGACAGGTTCAGGCTTCTGTACAAGCTGCTCTGCCACTTGGGCCGTATGATCCAGCAGATCCAATGGTGCTGGAAGTGTCAGTGGCAAATAGAGATGCTGTCTGGAGCCTTTGGCAGGCCCCTATAGGAGAATCACAATGCTCCTTAGGATTTTGGAGCAAAGCCTTACCATCTGCTGCAGATAACTACTCTCCTTTTGAGAAACAGCTTTTGGCCTGCTTTTGGCCTTAGTACAGACTGAATGCTTAACCATGGGCCACCAAGTTACCATGAGACCTGAGTTGCCTATCATGAGCTGGGTGTTGTCTGACCCACCAAGCCATAAAGTTGGGCCTGTGCAGCAGCATTCTATTGTAAAATGGAAATGGTATATATGAGATAGGGCCAGAGCAGGTCCTGAAGGCACAAGTAAGTTACATGAAGAAGTGGCCCAAATGCCCATGGTCTCCACTCCTGCCATATTACCTTCTCTCCCAGACCAGAGCTATGGCCTCTTGGGGAGTTCCTTACACTGAATTGACTGAGGAAAAGAAAACTCGGGCCTGGTTTACAGATGGTTCAGCATGATATGCAGGTACCACCCGAAAGTGGACAGCTGCAGCATTACAACCCCTTTCTGGGGTGTCCTTAAAGGACAGTGGTGAGGGGAAATCCTCCCAGTGGGCAGAACTTTGAGCAGTGCACCTGGTTGTTCATTTTGCTTGGAAGGAGAACTTGCCAGAGGTGCGTTTGTATACTGTCTCATGGGCTGTTACTAATGGTTTGGCTGGATGGTTAGGGACTTGGAAAGACCGTAATTGGAAAATTGGCAACAAAGAGGTCTGGGGAAGAGGTATGTGGATAGACCTTTCTGAGTAGGCTAAAAACATGAATATATTTTTGTCCCATGTGAATGTGCACCAGCGGGTGACTTCAGCAGAGGAAAGTTTTAATAATCAAGTGGATAAGATGACCTAGTCTATGGATACCAGTCAGCCTCTTCCTGTAGCAGCTCCTGTCATTGCCCAATGGGCTCATGAACAAAGTGGCCATAGTGGTAGGGATGGAGGTTATGCATGGGCTCAGCAACATGGACTTCCACTCACCAAGCCTGATCTGGCTACAGCCACTGCTGAGTACCCAATCTGCCAGCAGCAGAGACCCATACTCAGCCCCCAATATGGCACCATTCCCCAAGGTGATTACATGGGGAATGTAGTCATAATAGCTACATGGTGGCAGGTTGATTATATTGGACCACTTCCATCATGGAAGGGGCAGATATTTATTCTAACTTGGGTAGACACATACTCTGGATACAGGTTTGCTTTCCCTGCACGCAATGCTTCTGCCAAAACTACCATCCGTGGGCTTACAGAATGCCTTATCCATTGTTGTGATATTCCACACAGCATTGCTTCTGATCAAGGAACACACTTCATAGCAAATGAAATATTGGAGTGGGCACATGCTCATGAAATTCTCTGTTCTTACCATGTTCCCTATCATCCAGAAGCAGCTGGATTGATAGAACAGTAGAATGGCCTTTTGAAATCTCAATTACAGTGCCAACTAAGTGGCAATACCTTGAAGGGCTGGGATAATGTTCTCCAGAAAGCTGTCTATGCTCTGAATCAGTGTCCACTGTATAGTGCTGTTTCTCCCATAGCCAGGATCCATGGGTCTAGGAACCAAAGGGTGGAAATGGGAGTCGCACCCTTCACTATTACCCCAGTAATCCACTAGGAATATTTTTACTTCCTGTCCCTGCAACCCTGAGCTCTGCTGGTCTGCAGGTTTTAGTTCTGAAAGGGGGAATGCTTCCACCAGGAGAAATGGCAATGATTCCACTGAACTGGAATCTAAGACTGCCACCTGGTCACTTTGAGCTAGTCATGCCCCTGGATCAACAAGCCGAGAAGGGGATTACATTACTGGCTGGGGTGATTAACCCTGACTATCAGGGGTAAATAGGACTGCAACTACACAATGGAGATAAAGAAGAGTTTTCCTAGGAGATCCCCTAGGGTGTCTTTTAGTACTACCATGCCCTGTGATTAAAATCAATGGAAAACTGCAACAACTCAATCCAGGCTGGACAACCAATGGCTCTGAAACTTCAGGAATGAAGGTTTGGGTCACCCCATCAGGCAAAGAACCATGGCCAGCTGAAGTGCTTTTGATGGTGAAGGGAACATGAAATGGGTAGTGGAGGAATGTAGTGATAAATGTAAATTACGACCACATGATCAGTTATAGAAACAAGGACTGTGATGCTGTTTTGTTCATGTTATACTATTTAAGTTGTAAGTTATCAAGTTTAAGAATGAATATTACCCAAGGACTTGCATCCTATTCTGGGGAGATTTAATGTATTTCCTGTTATATGTAGGACAGTTGAGTATTATTAGGTGAGGAAAAAAATTTGTCTTTGTTGTTTTCTATTTAGAAATTAGGTATGGTTTAAGGTGATGAGTATAGCTGCAAAGTTGACAAGGGGTGGACTGTCATGGTCATGTGACAACTTGGCTAAGTGATGATACTTGTTTGTCTGGTTGGGCAAGTGCTGGCCTGTCTGTTGCTATGAGGACATTTCATAGAATTAAATCATGATCACATCAGCTGCATCCACAGCTGATTTCATTTGTCATCAGCCAAGGGGAGTGTCTTCTGCAATGAGTGATGCTTAATCTAATCACTGGAGGCCTTTTAAGGAGGATTCGGAAGAGAAAGGCTCTCTTCCTGCTTCAGCTGGTGAGCCTCTCCTGTGGAGTTCGTCCAGACCCTCCATGGGAGTCGTCAGCTTCACAGTCTGACCTACAGATTTTGGACTCTACATTCCCACAGTTACACGAGACACTTTTATAAATTCTATATTTACAGATATTTCCTGTTGATTCTGTTTCTCTAGCGAACCCTAATATACTGAGCTAGGCCTCCATCATCTCCAGTCCTTACACTCTTGCAGTGACATCATGACCCCTCCTTGTACATGCAAAAAGTAACACCCAGAGGACAAATCACTGGCCCAAGGTGGGATCCCGGCCCAGCAGTCTAGGCCCTTCCCCACCCCCACCTCCAGGCATTAGCCTCCTTTGTATTGGTGGTTGGTGCCCAGCTGTTGACCCCAGCCATTTGGTATGTCTTTGGGATGCTGCTTCGAGAAACCATTGTTTTGCAGCCCACACAGCCAGCAGCAGGGGTGCCCTGCCTAGGTCTCCAGGAATTGTACTGACTTCCTGTGCCCTCAGGAGCCCACTTATCGGGGCAGGGCTCACACAAGCTGAATACGTGGATCTAAGCTGTAGGAACAAGTTGCTGTCTGTGGTTTGAACCAGTTGGAAGGAGCTTGCCTGTCTTCTTTGTGCAGCTTGGCGGTTACCCAGGGCTCCTTACACCACAGAGGCAGAAGCGATAGACTATGGGAAATATGCAAAAGCTGGGGTACCCAAAAGGTGGAAAAGGAATGTGTTCTAGTTTGCAAGCCACCAGAAATGAAATGGTTTTTTAAAAGGGGAATTTATTACATTGCAAGTTTATAGTTCTAAGGCCATGAAAATGTCCAAATTAAGGCAAGGCTATAAAAAATGTCCACGTTAAGGCATCCAGGGAAGGATACCTTGGTTCAAGAAGGCCAATGATGTTCAGGGCTTCTCTCTCAGCTGGAAAGGCACTTTCTCTCCAGGAATCTTCAGTACCTTCCACAGGGCCCTGTCTGTTCTATTGGCTCTGTCGGTTCTGGTGGCTCTCATGGCTCTACATTTTTCCAGAATGGTTCCCTCATAAAGGGCCCCAGTAAGCAACCCCACCTTGAATGGGTGGAGACATCTCCATGGAAACCATGTAATCAAAAGTTACCACCAGGCAGGTCACAGTGGCTCAGCAGGTAGAGTTCTCACCTGTGATGCTGAAGACCTGGGTTTGATTCCCGTTGTCTGCCCATGCAAAAAAAGAAAAAGGTTACCACCACAGTTGGTAATTCCCACGTTGTGGGAAACAATAAAAAAGCTCCCGCTCAATAATATTGACTAAGGATTAAAGGACATGGCTTTTCTGGGGTACACAACAGATTCATACTGGCAAAGAATATAACAAAATAAGGTATCGATGACTGACAGAGTTCAGATAGAGTTGAGGTGCTTTTCTGGAGGCCACTCTTATGCAGGCTGCAGCTTGCTATTACCAATTGCCATGTTTGCCAAACTCCAACAAACATCATTCCTATTAATTCTAAACAACACCTAGGGCTCTAACTGAGACTCTCTGAAGGTTTCATGCACTGAGTTTACTTCCCAGAAATCCATAACCTCTTCAGTGTTCCTAGGCTGGATAAGCCGTGAAACCTAGAGGGCCCAGCCTATCCAGGAGCATCAGCTAATTCCATTCTCCTATCCTATATTGTCAACACCCCTTTTCAACATGAAGAGGTTAGAATGGGCATGGCCCAAAGATCCCTATAGGTTGGGAAAAGGTTCAAAGGAGGAGGAATTATAACAGAGAATTATAAGATTTAACCAATGAATATGACTGCTGAACCACTATATTGATATTTGTCTCCAGACTTGCTGCAGCTAGAAGGAAAAACCTGAAATTGTGGAATGGTACCCATACCAAACTTTTAAATCTGTTCTGTAACTACTTGTTAAAATGTACTTTGAAAATTATTGCTTTGTGTGTGTATATATATTTCAAAAAAAAAGAAGAGCTGGGGTACCTTCCTCCAGCAGGAGCATTTTAGTTCAGAACAGAAGGACCTTGGGACCTGTTGAGTACCCCCATCAGTCGCCATGAGGACCTGCACCCACAGTATTGTCTGGGGACACACTGCTACCCCCATCCCAGCAGCTGGATTAATTGAACTCGGGTGCACACACCCAGTGAACCTCATGCGGAGGGCTTGAGCCCTCAATCCGGGTCAACTCCAACCTAGCGTGTGCAATGAGAGGTGCATGGGGGAAGAGCAGTGGGCTGCCCCAGTCCTACTGTCTGTATCACAGCACATGCCTCCCTAAGGCCAAGGTCCCGTCTGCTGAGAAGCAAACAGCACTGTGACAGATACTGCATGTCATGCCAGGCATCTCCTCTGGAGAGCAATTTGATAATCTCTCCTTCAGGGGAGAATTGCTTTTTGCAGGACATTCTGTGGAATTAAGTGAGCCTCTGAGTGTCACTGCAGGGTTATCTGTGCTTCGGTGGCTCTGATGGCAAAGACACAACACTGCCCCAATCCCTTATACTTATGCATTTCCTGAGTGAGCAAGACCGACCAGCAGATGTGAGCAGGCTCCCCAGGCCCTCATCTCTATCAGGGAGATGAGGGGGGAACCAAGGGGGGCTTAGAGCCTGGCTTGGCTCAACATTAGAATTTGGGTCAAGTAGGAGGTTCCAGAAAATGCTACAGAATGGGGGAGGACCCAAGGCAGAAGCCAAACCTGGAAAATGCAAATGAACTTTCAAGTGAATTTTTCCCTGACCCACCAGAGAAAGCAGCCCTCTTTTCTTTTCTTAGATAGCAGTTAAAGAGCTGCTTGCCACTAACAGCAGCCCAGAGTATATTCTGCAGCTCCATGGTGTGTCTTGTAGAAGACATAGTCTCTAACTTCAAGGGTCCTAACCTATGTGTCAGAAATGCTGCAGTTGTGTGCAGTGTCTAAATCAGGGTTTATAGATCACCATCTGCTCGGTAGTTAGGCAGAAAATGTCACAGGAGGACTGTACCAAGGCCTGACTGGCTGTGCAGCAGGGCAGGGTCAGAGAGGAGAGTTGGGGAGCACTTAATTCCTGTGCTGACTGTGGTTTGTTTCCCCTGCCATCAGCTCTTCTCCCGCTCGTCTGTGTTGTCCTCTGTAGATCCCCAGGGCCTACAACAGTGCCTGGAAGATTGCTGGGAACATTTTTTAAATGAGTGAGGGAATGAATGAAAGAACGAGTGTTCTCGTCCTATGTTGGGAGTATGAAACTTGGGTCCTTTGGGGTTGAAAATGCCATTGTGCTAGTAAAACACTGACTAGAAGTGTTGGGACATAAAGAGCAAGCCAAAACAACCCAGCCACACCTAAACTGGTGCACTATATAGTCACTGCCACCACTAAAACCAGAAGGGGTCACATGCCCCCTGGGTGTCGATGGACGAGTTGACAGTGGGGTACTGTCTTCCCCCATTCTTGGCAACTGCTGATTTCTGAACAATCCTCATGTTTGCCGCACACACCACTCCACATGGGAGGTCATTAAATCCTTTGAATGGCTCGCTGGGACATTTGATTATATGGGAAACCTCCGTAGAAATGTAAGGCATTGCATGCAGTTTCTGTTGGTGAAAATTCCCTGAACAGGGAAAGAGGGGCAAATGGGGTGAGCCAGGGAGGTGGGTAGAATACAACCTGTTTCAGGAACAGGAGCAATGCTGGGGAAGGATCCAAGAACCGCCCCTTCCCACCAACCTGTCATATTCCAATTAATCCCTTGACCTTCTTTCCCCAGGAGCTGCCAGAGCATGACAAGTTTGTTCAGCAATACTATGTCGCCCATCAAAGACGGGACCTCCTCTCTTCCCAGGAGGCAGGGGTCTTTCGCCAAGCCCCCACTCCGTGCCCTTTATGACCTGCTCATAGCACCCATGGAAGGGGTAAGTGCTTCCCTGGTGCCTGTGGCTTCCTGCCATCAGAATACATAATTTACTGGCCAGTGCCCTTGTGTTTTGCCCTGGGATATAGAAAGGGGCTCCTGAGACAGCAGGAGGCTTTCTAGAACCCGGAGCTTCTTGTTCAGTGTTTCAAAGCTGAAGTGGACTCAGCTTGGTTGACTGGTTTGTGAGCAAGGTCCTGAGCTTCTGGTTGGCAGACCTGAGTTCAACTGCGACTTTGCCCCTTACCAGCAGGGTAAACCTGGCCTCAGCTATCTAACGCCCCCTCCTGGCTTGCATAACAGGGGCGATGCAGGGCAGTGCACATTTTTCAGTTGGCTGTGTGAACCTCACTGTCAGCAAAGCCCCAGGCTACCTCCTGGGGTACCTCCCATATCTGGTTGGTTCACAGGGGGTGTGGCATGGCTCTGCCCTTCCCAGGGAGCATCCTCACACCCTGCCCTCACAGCTGGCTGGGGATGCTCCCCTGCTTCCCCATCTCTCGTTCTGGAATCTCGCCTGAGTGGTTTCACGCCAGGGCTGTGCTTTCAGATGCGAATGTGTCTCATAGAACGAGGGCCCACCTTTCTCTTTCCATTGGTCTTTAACGTTGTCAGGACCCTCTGATTTCATCTCACAGACTCCAATGATAAAAGACACGCTTGCATTTGAGATTTCTCGGGAAGGTTGAAAGCAGCCACTGTTAGGTTTTCTGTGGCATGTCTCACCTGCCATGGCCTTCACGTATCACTTTTTTAAAAAATATTTTTATTGACAAATCTTCACACGCATACAATCTGTACATGGTGTACAATCAGCGGCTCACAATATCATCACAAAGTTGTGTACGCGTCACCATGATCATTTTTAGAACATTTGCATCACTCCAGAAAAGAAATAAAAAGAAAAAAGAAAAAGTGCATGCATTCCATATCCTTTACCCGTGCTTCTCATTGACCACTAGCATTTCCATCTACCCAATTTATTTTACCCTTTGTTCCTGCTTTTATTTATTTATTTATTATCTATACTTTTTTACTCATCTGTCCATACCCTGGATAAAAGGAGCATCAGACGCAAAGTGTTCACAATCACACAATCATGTTGTAAAAGCTGTATAGTGAGTGATACAATTGTCTTCAAGAATCAAGGCTATTGGAAAACAGCTTAACAGTTTCAGGTACTTCCCTCCAGCCACACCAATACAATATAAACTAAGAAGGAATATCTATGTAATGCATAAAAATAACCTCCAGGATAACTTCTCGACTGTTTGAAATCTCTGAGCCCCTGAAACTTTATTTTGTCTCATTTCTCTCTTCCCCCTTTTGGTCAGGAAGAGTTTCTCAATCCCGTAATGCCAGGTCCTGGTTTATCCTGGGATTTCTGTCCCACATTGCCAGGAAGATTTACACCCCTTGGAGTCATGTCCCATATAGGAAAGGGGCAATGAGTTCATCTGCCCAATTGGCTTAGCGAGAGAGGCCACATCTGAGCAACAAAAGAGGTTCTCAGGGGTGGCTCTTAGGTATAATTATAAGTAGGCTTAGCCTGTCCTTTGCAGGAATAAATTTCATAGAAGCAAAGTCCAAGATTGAGGGCTCTGCTGATTGATTTGGTTGTCCCCTTCACGTATCCCTTTTTAATTCAGGCACAGCTCTCAAATGGTTGAATTAGTCACAAGACCCAGGGATCTTTGTGAATCCAAATTTTAAGAGACTTTGTAAATTGACTGTTTGGAAAGCCCATGGCACTTGCAGCAGATGGATGCTGCATGCTTTGGAGGGACCAGCTATCAGGTGGGGGCACTGTGATGACCAACGTGCAAACAGCAGGCAGCAAGCCATCTCAGCCAGATGTCCCACAGATGTTGGAGTGATCCCTTAATAACCTTTTCTTCTGCTCCAGCTGCTACAGAGGTGAAGTACATCCTCTGGAAATCACAACTGGACAATGCTTTCCTTGTTCCCAGGAAATACTGTACATTTTGCTACCTGGCCTTCCAGGAATCTCAGCTTGCATAATACTTTAAAAGAGACTGTATTGTCTGCCAGCACCCTCTGGACTTTCCTTGGCTCAGGGATATGGGGTGCATTGAAACGTGCAGGGTCTCTGGGAGCTAGTGGGCCTGGCCCCATTTCTACCCTGTCCTAGTTGTTACCCTTGGCCAAGCTGCTACCCCTTCTCTAGGATCCATTTCTTCACTTGAAATGAGGGTAATCCACTAAACACATCAGGGTAGAGCAGGGACTGGATCAGATAAGAGAACATGTGGATAGCACCCACCTCCAGCCCTAAATCATTGCCACTGCCTTCCCAGGCCTCCCGGTGCTTCCAGACCTTTGGGTTCTATCACACTTAGCTCTGCCCTGTCCCTTGACGCAGGCCCAGGACTGCAGACCACAGAGATCATTCCTCCTCAAAGCTTTCCAGGTGCCATAACCTACCCTGATTTATGTGCCATGCCTCAGAGGAGGAAATATTCATCGAGACCCTTCGAGTTGATTTTTCAAGTTCTCTTTCCTGCCATTCACCGTCATGCACACCATTCTGTTGTCTTACTGCCAGCCTTCCCTCCTGCATGTCCCACGGACCTTCCAGTCCCCTGAAGGGTGTTTAGACCCTCAGTTCTTTTGCTCCCTTGGGCCTTCTGAGTTATTTTGCATTTATTCATTTGCATTCAAGGTCCCCAGATTACTTTGCTTGATTTAATATCAAATCAGCTGGTGTGGTGGGGGTGGGATAAGAAGGTAAAGATGGAGATTAGCTGTCAGTTAGTTGTTTGGGGCAGAGAGTGTCCTTTGCCTGTCAGCCTATGCTCCTGGGGACTCAGCACTCGCTGAGTGGCTCAGACCATTTTCAGCTAGAGGGATTTTATTCCCTGCAAGCCCCTCTCATCTTTCTGGGCCCAGCCAAGTATCCTTTCTTCTATGAAGCCTTCCTTACCTCTTCTCCCCAACCTCCCTGTGCCCTTTCACCCAGAGCGAAGTTGCTACAGAACCACGAGTCATCCTTGAAGGGGATACTATGATTTTATCAAATCTGCACTGTAGCTTTAGAGTTATTCTCCCTGAGAACTTTGCCGTGTGACTTAAAGAATAAAAATACACTAAAGGGATTTAACGGTGGCTGGTGTCTGCATATCCTGCCGTTCCTTCAAGAGTGCTGGGAAGGGGAAGATTAAAAACTCGGGCCTTAATCAGGTTAGAATGACCAAAATACATAGTCCAGATACCCCTAGAGAGTGGGAGAAAGGTGGCGGAGTTATATCAAGAAGGTAGGGTTTAGCAAATGAGGATGATTGCAAAGTCATTATATTGATATTTATTTTAGTCTCCGGGGTCTTGGAGCAGCTAGTAGTAAGAGCCTAAAATAGTGGAACTATAACATACCAAACTCTGAAATTTGTTCTATAACTAATTGTTTGGTGTGCTCTAAAATTTATTGCTCTTTTGTATATATATTATTTTTCACAAAAAAGAGAAAGTCAGTATGATGATAAATGCACAGCTATATGGTGATACTGTGAACCACTGATTATACACTTTGAATGATTACATTGCATGTGACTATATAACATATATCAGTAAAATCTCATTAAAATTAAAGAAATAATAATAATAGTGCCTGTATAAAGTTAACTCAAGAAGGAGAAGGCCTGCCATTAAATTTGTGGGAAGGCTTCATAAAAGCTGCACTGATCCCCTCTGCATTCACTGTGTTCCAGAGCATCTGGAGCTTTCCGGAGCTTTCCAGAGCTCCACTGCAGGAGCCGGTGGACGGGCTCTCCAGTGTTGCAGAGAGGCCTTAGCAACCCACACAGCCGCCCTGCTCCACGGCCACTAGAGGGCAACGCGACACCGTCAGCTCAGCCAGCTCCCCAACTGCTGCTCTGTCAGCTGTCAGGTCCTTCTCCATAGTTTCAGTGAAGATACAAATCAAAAGTCCAAGATTACAAATCACTGACACTTCAAGACTAAAACGATTAGCCTCTTCATATGGGGCTGAAAATTATTTGAACACTGCCTTCGTTTAGCCGCAGTCCTGTTGCTAAGGGACTAGGTCAGCCAGTACGAAAAGCGGAACAGAATAATATCTTACCTCAGGCCTTGGACCAGTATTTGATTTAATTTGGCTTAAGGGGAACACTGTCGTGTCCCTTCCCTTGAACTGCGCTGTCCTTTGCTGTCAGAGTGGCACAAACGGTCCAGTTATCTTTGAGGAAGGCCTTACTACATGTGCACACGAGCCATCATCAGACATTAAATCAGACCCTGTCTGATACCCAAGGGGAGAAAGTGTCACCAAACAAAAGTTGCAAGTGTATGGTGTGAGAGGGACTGGAACCCTGGTTGTGTGCAGTGCATTTGTCTGTAATCAAATTAAGGTGAAGAGCAGTGACCACTGCCTCTGAGCCAGGACACCCAGCACGTTATGAAAGGGACAGAACCTGGCCCAGTCTGGTCCCTACGCTACAGGCGCAGAGCTGCGCACTCAGGGCAGCTGGGTTCTCTCCTCCGCCATGACACGACACTCTGCTGTGTGTGAGGGCCGCTCTCGGGGAAGCTGCTATTTACTTCAGATCCCAAATGCCCCCCATAGTTTAAAGACAGGAACTTTCTCAGAAGTCAGACATGGCTATAATCAAGAACCAAATTTAGAATACGAAGCTTCCTAGAATTTGATCAAGCCACACTTCTAGGGTCCACACTTAGGGACTTTTCAGGATCCTTGGAGTTCTGACTCATCCTAGTTATAGAGTCTCTAACAGCCTTGTCTTTATTTCAGTTGACTTGAAGGTCCCTGTTCTTTATATTCATACCTTTAAAAGCACTATTATAGGACAGCTAGCAAGAGGGAATGACTTTAATGAGAAAGAAAAGTACTCATTTACCCATTCTCTTTACCAATGAAGCTGTTGATTACCAGCTTAAGACCCAGAAACTTACTTAGAACTTGATATTCATATCCTTTAGGTAGGTGAGCTGCTTTGCAAACAGAGTTGCTTAGCAGTTTCACCTGAAACCTGTCGTCTAAGCACGTGAAGCAGGGGTTCTAGTCTGCCAAGGACCTGCCACGAGGAAAACAGCTTGGCCTGTGGCTGGGTCAGGAGCACAAGTACTTCACTGGGGCAAATGGGCTTCCTTAGAGTTTCGTAAAATGATACTTGCAAAATCAAGTTGTGTGATGAACAAGCTTACCCTAGAAGAGATGCAACGTGAAATTAGAACTGACCACTCAATTCCTATTTTCTGAACAGATTGGAGTGTTTACAGACAGCCAGGGAGTTTTTGTCTGTAGGAATTATTGGATCTGCATTCCAGAGAGTGGGATAGGGGATGAGGGCCTCAAGACTGGCAGGCTTAGGGCTGGTAGACCCTCTGCCAGGCCGTCTAGTTGAGTTCTGATTGAGGCATCTGTACTAATATTTAAATAAGGACAAATCTCATCCAAGAACTGCCATTATTTCTATAACTGATTAGGAGGAGGAAAAAAATGGATAATTACTTGTAAGTCATCTGTACACTGATGATGAAAACACTCAGAAGAATCAGCGATTTCCCAGAGGTGTAAGTAGTTTTCTCACCGTGGTCACTGCTGTGGTGAGTGTCATCTGTGTCCTCGCTCTGTTCTAGCTGATGGTCAGCAAGCAGCAACCCCAGCCTTACCCCAACAGGCTCCAGGTACACTGAGGCATCCTCTGCCTATGGAGGGTACCTGGACTCGAGGCCCGCCCTGTCACACAGAGGAACCTGTGGCCCGAGAGGTCCCTATTGCCTGCTTTGGCTAAGGTTGGACACAAAGCATCAGGCAGGCCCCTCTGGCTTCAGGGGGCTATGGACATGTTTCTCCAGTGTCCTGTCACACCCTTCCCACCCCTCTCAGGCTGTATAAGCAATTTCTGCAGGCTGTGGTTTGGCTATAGGATACAGTTGAGTGGATTGAATTTTTTACTTTTTCATTTGGGCTTGGAAAACAGTATCTATGGTATTGGTAGATTTTAGTACTTGTTTGAGGGTTATTTCCCATTGGTATGTGATATTTGCTGAAACTGGATATATCCATCCTGTAACAGAATTTCTCAGAAGCAATACAGAAAGGTTCTTCTACCTTGAAATGCTCCATAAGAGGGATTTACTCACTCAAAAATATGAGTCAGGGAAAATCTCCTGCATCATTCAACACAACATAGCCAAGTGCCTTCTGAACCCCCAGCTCTGATTCTGGGGTATCTAAATATCCGGAAGTCTTTTGTTCCTGGAATCTTCATTGTAGACATTAAAGTCCATTTCATGGCAAATCTACCCAGCCCAAAAGCTCATGGGCCCAGGAGCATCCTTTCCACACCTGTGGTCATCAGAGACGTTCACACCTCTGGCCTGTGATGCTCGGAAACCCTAAGAAGGCTCCTCTTCCTCCAGTGACACGGAGCCACCCCAGGCCCCGGAGGGTTGTGTGACAGGACACATGGAACATAACATGTGGCATTGGTACCTTCTGAGGCATTCAAGACCTCTGGTTGCTGTAGTATATAGAGAAGATTCTCCATCAACTGAAACAGTAATAGAACCAGAATTTGCCATCCAAGCAAACACCAGGATGGGGGCGCGGGGCGGGGGTGTTGTGTAGAACTGAAATTTGACTTCAGGGAAACTGCATGGTGGACTCGTCCACAGGCGTCTGGTGCCATGGACCCTCAGTAGATAGCTGTGGATGATGGGGTTGGGGTCATGAGGAAGAGAAGGAGTAGGGGGTGGTGGCATTTGTCTGTCTTATTTCCTGGGGTAACACTTGGAGTATGATGCTCTGGAAAGGCAGTTTGGATATTTGAGCTGCATGAATGTTTGTAAACACTGGAAGGAAAGGGAATGCGTTGTTCTGGAAAAACTATGGAGGCTCAGAAGAAAAGAATGTAAATAATAGGGGCTTGTGTTCACCTTATTCCAAGTACCTGAAGACATTTGTCAGTTCACATTGGACCCATATTCATGAGTTCCCCTTGGGCACCAGGTATGGCGTCCTCCCTGCTGTGCCACAGCTAGCTTGGTCGTCACCGGCCTGTGAGGTGATGGGCGTTAGCGCTGTTGGGGGTTAGGGCAGGGAGGTCCAAGTCTCGAAGTGCTGAGAACCACCCCCTGCCCAGCCCACACGCCCTACTGCCTCCTCACCACACGCCTCTGTCTCCCAGCTCCAAGTTTCTGAGAGCGCCTGGCCCTACGGCTGACCCAGAACCCCCTACTTTGGCCCATCCCTCCGCTCCACCTGGAATGCTCCTTCCCTGCCTTGTCTGCTAGGAGAAAAGGCAGGGAAGAGCCCTCCCTCCTTCTAAGTCCAGCCCAGGCTGCAGAGTCTGGGTCTGACCAGGAGATAGAAGCCTTACAGTAGGCTAAACAGGAGAAGTTTAATGTAAAAAGTTATTAAGTATGATAAAAAGTAACTATAAAATATAAGGGAACCAGGCAGGCCACAGTGGCTCAGCAGGCAGAATTCTCACCGCCATACCAGAGACCCGGGTTTGATTCCCAGTGCCTGCCCATGAAAAAAATAAATAAATGAAAATAAGGGAACTGTCTACGGTTCTCTAGGGCTGAGGGATGTACTTGAGAAAGGACAGCCACTGATGTCTGCTGCTGGCTGGGCTGGGGATACCCAGAGGGAGTTGGGGTACTGGTGGGGCAGGGATGGGACGTCCAGAGCACGCAGGTGGTTTGCAGAGACCCATGCTTCTACATGGAGAGACCCATGCTTCTACATAGAGAGGCTGCAGGAGGGTCATCTCCATGCCGAGGCTGCAGAGTCGCAGAGGGACCGTGTCTGTGCCCGCCGTGGTTGGGTAGCCTCCACTCTCCTCCACTGCCTCACCCCCGCCAGCAAGGGCAGGAGAGCCGCTTCCCCACACAGTCCCTCCGGTCCCTCTGCTGAGGAAGCGCAGCATTGTGCTCGCTTTACCGAGACGCCTAGCGGAATCCAGCCACGATGGCAGAGCAGGTACAGGAAGGTGTGTTCAGAGCTGGGCAGGGCGCTGACACCTGCACACAGCCCCTCCTCCAGTGGTCACACCTCTGTGCCCACCCCACTCTCTCTGCCATGGCTGCACCTTCACTGCGCCTCTCATGCCACGATGGCCTCCCGCTGGGGTACCCTGTCCTTTCCCTTCTACCTTGCTGGGCCTGGCACACAGGAAGCTCTCAAGCAGTACTCTGCCTGGAATTTCATTGCCATTGTCAGGGTCACAACTCATCCATGGAGGAAAAGGAAGCATGCTTTTGGAATGAACAGGTTTTAGCTTACCAATTCTTGGTCTACTTTAAAAATCCCATTTCTAAAAATGTTAAGGGTCAGAAAGTCCGAGTCTTTTTTGGAAACTGTTGGACTCTTTCTTAGTTGCCAGTGTAGGGCTGATGTGTAAGCTGCTTCATCTTCCCAACTCAAGACTGTGGAAAACGGCAAATAACATTTCCTAGACTGAGGTGCCAAGGTGCAGAGTTGCATTCCCTTGAATTGTGTCTCCTTTTCAATCTAGCAGATGATATGTAATTTGGATAGAGACATCACTTTATTTTCCATTTTCAGGTGCACAGTGGATTAAAGCTAATCTCTCATGGCAAGGGCAATGCTTGCATATCCTAGAGGCGGGGCTCAGAAGACAGTCTCCAGGGCACTGCTTCGGCGACTCCCATCATTTCTTCCCGCTGCCTGTTAACTGGAGCTGTCAGTCTGCTGCCCAAGCCCTTCTCCTCCCAGCCCTGCATTCAGAGAGTAGCTGCTGCTTTAACCCCTCCTTTATGCCGCCCAGACAAGGGTCACCTTTGGGGTCCTCGCCCAGGGTTGGACACACATGCCAGGCTCTGTACCTGCCACCAGGCACTGCCCCAGGGGAGACTCGGACCTGTAAACTGGGATGCGTGACTAAAAGGAAAGTCTCTGATCTCCTAGCCTTGAACTCAGAGACCTTCCCTCTCCTGGGTTCCCTAAGCTCACAGCCCAGCCCAGCAAGTCTCTTTGCCCCCATCGCTTGGCATCTGAGTCACTGGGCGTGGTCCTCTCACCTGCACAGCTGACTGCCTCTAGGCCACTCCTCGCCTGTTGAATGTGTGACAGAGCCTGATGGCCTGCAAGGACCGCCTTCCCCACCTGCCCCCGGACCCTCCACAGGCTGGTCCCATGTCCCTTTCAACCCACCCGCTGGGCCTCCCCTCACCCCCCGTGGGCCAGTCAGCTTCCCTAGGTATTTCCAGCATCCCATCATTTCTATGTTTAATGCTGTCTTATTTAGTAATAGCTTGTGTGTACGTGTAATGCTGTCTTACTGAGTAATAGCTTGTGTGTTCTACTCTCCTGAGTGCGTCACAATCTCTCAGGCAGGGCTTGTGTCCTGAGCCTGCCTGCCTTCTCTACAGTGCTCAGCAGGCACGTGATAAACAATTAAATGGCTGATGGAAGCAGCTGAGGCTGAGCTTGAGCAAAAGACTTCTGCTGATAAGGCCCTGTTGGATGATCACTCCCTTGTAGGGAGCAGAAATCACTTGCCAAAGGACACACTCAGCAGCTTTCAACAGCATGAAGTTCCCAATCTTTAGGCTGGTGCCTCAGCTAAAAAGGTTTTGTTGGAGAGTTGTAGAGTTCCTGCAGACACCACAAATGAACATTTTCTCTAAATGCATTCCAGCCTCAATATTACAGCCCTTGCCTTACCCAGCAGTCAAGTGCTGTCATGATTGGGACTAGCCCACGAGTAGCCTGTGTCCCTGTAGAACCTGTGGCCTGTGGGATGACATGAGAGAGCCTTACCGGGTTTGGACTGGGCAGCAGAGGCGCAGGGAGGATCTCATCACAATACCAGATGACCCTGGCTCTGCTGAGGGCTGGTCCAGTTTGTATTTGCACCCCCGCCCCCGGTGGTGGTTGGCAGCTCGTCGCCCCTGTCTCAGATTGTCGCTGTCAAATCTGTGGGTTCACAGATGCTGAACCCACCACTGAGGTCAGGGGACAGTCAGCTTCCAGTTCATGTGGCCCCCAGAGCCACCCTCCCCTCGCATGCTGGCCAGGGGTCTTAGTGCTTCCGGCACCTGCAGGTGTGTGTGACACCTCAGATATGGGCCACAGCAAAGCCAGCCCAGCCCCCTGCCTGCCAGTGTAGCCCTAGTAGCTTATCCCATGACCATACTAGGGGTGCCCTGTGATGCCCCCCCAACTCTTTCCTTCCTGGGTTTCCAACAATTCATTTACTATAAACCCCTTCTTGGAAAATAGCTCTTAAAACAAACAAGAAACAAAATGACCTCATCGGGGTTTTTTTGTTTGTTTTTATTTCTGCTCTCTTTAGATGTAGCTAGAATAAAAAAAAAAAAAAAAAAGACACAAAAGCCATAGGGGGCCATTCAGACTGAATGTCCCACCAGGCACGTCACTCTGGGTTAGCCAAGCACTTCTGTCACCCTCAACCAAGTGCCCACGGCAGAAGTCAGATGACAAGACGTGTCCATCGGCTTCCCTGAAACATTACAGCCTGAGCGCAGAGACACAGGCACGGTGAGGGGCTGGCCTTGCCTTCCTCAGTCCCCATGGTGGAGTGCTGGGCTAGTGCCGGTGCTTCTCTGGCCTCGGGACGTTTCTCTCCCACAGGCTCCTGGTGGCAAGTGTCCAACCAGCAACCCCTGTCAGCACCTCCTCAGGTGCCAGCAGAAGTAGCAGCTTCTGCTTCATCTCTAGTCAAGTCTCAGCCTGTGTTAGTCCAGGTTTCACAATACTTGCCTTTTTGTTTCATCAAGATTCATATGCCTTAGTCTCCATCTGCAATTTTTTGGGAAGGAAATGTGTCTGTAGAGAACAGGAGTGAGTGGGTTCCATCTGTCTGCTGGTCTGCCAGCCTGTCTGTCTGCTGTGGACCTGCTGCTAGGTCCCCCGGCGTCCCAGAGGGAGTAACAGGGCACTGCCCCTCCAAGGCTGCTGGGTCAAAGCAGTATCTCTCTGCAGAGAAGGAGCAGACGGTCTGAAGGCTCTGGAAGGCCCTAGAGACTGGCCTTCTGCAGGTGGTGTCATCTAATTTCTAGAATCTTGCATCCTCACTGATTTTTCCGCCTCCTATCTGTTGAAAGGGACAACATAGTCCACCTCACTGTGTGGTTTGAGAGGAGTTACTGCTAACTGCTCCTGCACTTCCTGTGCCGACACCCCTGGTCCCTGGGTATTTGGGGCACATCACAGCACGCAGACCTCTTTGTTGGTCACCTGCTGCTGTGCTTATCCTGTACACTTGGGTCTGTACTTGCCTCTGTGGGACATAACCTTTCATGTCTTGTGACCCAGCCTCCTGCTGCACCCCAGGTTGCCCATAGACTTAAGATTGCTCCATTGGAGACACCCCCTCCTCCAGGCCTGCAGGGCAGTCCCAAAGCCAGTCCTTGGCGCATACCACCTGGTGACCTTCCTGCGTGGGCAGTGCCACCGAACAGCTGCCCCCTTCCCCCACGGACTCCAGATTGCCTGGTCACTTCCAGACGTAGTTCAGCCTGCCACTCAGGGATTTCTGGGCACCTGAAAGCCCCTGCGTGGGGCCCTGTGTAAGTCTCTCCATGCTTGCTCTGCAGGGCCTGATGCACTCCAGTGGCCCCGTGGGACGGCACCGGCAGCTCATCCTGGTTCTGGAGGGGGAGCTCTACCTCATGCCTTTTGCCCTCCTGAAGGGAAGCTCCTCCAACGAGTACCTCTACGAGCGCTTCGCCCTCATCGCCATCCCATCCATCCGCTCCCTCAGCCCACACTCCAAGGTAACGGCCAGACTGGCCATGTTACTAAGGGGTAAGACATGGTCTCAGCTGGGCAGTGGCCCTGTCTGAAGGTAGGGTGGCCTTATGACCCCTCACACCTCCAGAAACCATGATTAGGAAGTTTCTTGGCTGTGTCATCAGGTCATGCATTTTGGGGACACACTGAGGCAGGCTTCAGGCCAGGCCGATCTCAAAGAGAGCTGCTCACTCACTGTACTCTACCAGGCACTCAGGGGCAACAAATGCCATGGTCAGCACAGCCTCTCCAGCTGGCTGGCAGCTGGGAAATGTGTGCTGCCCGGTGGAGGGGTCACAGTCAGGGAAGGCAGACATATAACAAAGTGTCAAGTGGAAAAAGAATCCAACTGTGCAATGAAAGAACTGAAAGCAAGCAGAGTGGCTTTTAAGGCACAGGGACTCAGGCCTCATTCAGCAAGGAAAATCAGTCTAGGGAGAAAAGTCTGTGAAAATAAGGGAGGCAGCAGAGGGCCATCCCCAGAGCCATAGGTTTCACCTATAGCCACCCTTGACTGAACTTTTGAGTCAACCCTGAACCTTGTTCCCCTGCCCCAACCCTTCTCAAAAACTCTGAAACCATGGCTTCTGTTTGACCCCTCCAGGACCCCTGAAACTCCCACTCCACTTGTGACAATCCCTCCTGCCCCAGCTTCAGAACAAGCTTTACCACGAAGGAATGTACTCCCAGCTTTAAGATACCCTCAAGCTGCCAGCTGTGCACCATCTATTTCTCCTCTTCCACAGCTGGCAGAGTGGGTCTTAGGCAGCTGGTGGAGGGCAGAAGCTGGGCTGGGAGCTGGGCTCTGGGCTCCGGTGAGGCTGCCTCACAGCCCAGCCTGGCCTGTTTGTTCACGTGGATTATTGGCCTGGTTCTAACGGGATTGGCTTCTGCCTCGTGAATTTTTGGAAATCTTAGTTTTGACCATTTTTGTTGTTGAACGCTCCCTCTCTCATAAGACAGAATCAGTTTCAAAGTGAAACAAATGATTTCAGTCAAGCTACTAGAGTTGCCATGGCTGACTCTGAGTCCCAGACATGGGGCAGCTGGCACATGTGGGGCTGGCCGCACAGCAGGCCTCACCGTGTCTGCAACAGGCACCCTTGGCCAGAGCTTGCCATTGTTAAGCAAATGTTTACTTTGTTGATGACAGTGAACTGCTTGCCAGTTTAGCGGGGGATTTGGAAGCGGCCCATCCCCTGATAGCACAGCATGAGGCACCACCAAGCAGAGGCACCCAAATGTTACTTTGAAATAACTTGATATTTGATGCTTCCCAAAAAGTATCACAAGTCTTCATGGTGGTGGGGGTGGGGGAAATCAAAAGTTTGTTGGACCTTTTCATGCTGATTTTAAAATTCAGTGATGTTTGTATTGTGAAGTATGTAAGGAGGGAGGGAATGATGATCTTTCCAGTATGCAGAGTACCTGAAGGACTTAATTTGTCTCACCTGAGATTGATTTGCTTTTGGCACAATTTAAACATAGTCACCCTTAGAAACCCCTGACTTATCCTGAGTGGGTTCCCCCTTATTTAGAGGCGACACAGACGGGTGTGTGGGAGTGATGGGTGGACAGGCCAGCCGCCTGGGCCCCACAGCCTCCCTCCTACGCGTCTTGTCACCTCAGCCAGCCCCAAGGCCCTCCAAACAGGAAGCTGGCCTCCCGTCCAGTCCCGGTCATTCTCAAGAGCTCAACACCACACACATGGTTTTCAGTAAATCACGCATCCATGTCAAAAAGACCTTGACAACTTAGCATGAACGAGGTCACTGGGGGGACAGTAGAGCCAAACCAGGCCCAGGACCCAGCTGGAGTGCAGAAGGCCCTGGGCTCCTGAAAAACCCACCCTCTGCCCACCTACTGGGTACTGGGCCATGTGCTGACGGGTGTCTGCTTGTGTGCCCCCCAACCCCACCCAGGCCCACATGAGGAAGAGCCCGCCCATGTACCCCAGCTCCACCTCCATGGCAGCCGTCGTCAGCAACCCGAAGCTCCCCGCCGCAGTGATGGACAGGTGGCTGTGGGGGCCCATGCCGTCGGCCGAGGAAGAGGCCTACATGGTGTCTGAGCTGCTGGGCTGCCAGCCTCTGGTGGGCAGCGTGGCCACCAAGGAGCGGGTCATGAGTGCCCTGACCCAGGCTGAGTGTGTCCACTTTGCTACCCACATCTCTTGGAAACTGTCAGCTTTGGTCCTCACCCCCAATGTGGACGGCAACCCAGCCAGCAGCAAGAGCTCCTTTGGTCACCCCTACACGATCCCCGAGTCCCTGCGGGTACAGGATGACGCCAGTGACGTGGAGAGTATCTCAGACTGCCCGCCCCTGCAGGAGCTGCTGCTCACGGCAGCGGACGTGCTGGACCTGCGGCTGCCCGTGAAGCTGGTGGTCCTCGGCTCCTCACAGGAGTCCTGCAGCAAGGTCACTGCTGACGGGGTCATTGCACTGACGCGGGCCTTCCTGGCTGCCGGCACGCAGTGTGTCCTCGTGTCTCTGTGGCCTGTGCCGGTGGCCGCTTCCAAGATGTTTATCCACGCCTTCTACTCATCCCTGCTGAACGGCCTGAAGGCCAGCACTGCCCTGGGGGAGGCCATGAAGGCCGTGCAGAGCAGCAAGCCCTTTTCCCATCCCTCCAACTGGGCAGGTAGGATCACTGCCCACTGGTACCTCTGTGGGGGCCTCGGGCTCAGGCCCACAACCCCCGACTCTCTTCTGGGCAGGGCTGGGGCTCTGGGGAAAGTGCCCTGGAAGACTCGGGAAGACCCTTGACTGCTAGGATTCTTTAACTCCCACCAAATCAGCTTTTCAATACTATGGAATGAAAATGCTCATTTGGCTAGGAGCAGCAGAACAGCTTGCTGCCAGAGTGTGACTGTAAAATTCATCCTTTTGTTAGCACCTGCTGGATGACCTGTTACACCCTTGTTTAAAATCCCAGCACTGTAGAAAAGAGTAATGTAGAAAGACCTCGGTCTGGGGACCAGCAGACTTGGGTTGGTCCAGTCCACATCCTGAGTCAAGTTACTGACCCCCCCTGAAGTGCAGCGTCTTCTGTGAGAGCAGGGGCACGTAGACGGTGCTGCAGCAGGGCTTGCGTGAACCGGCCCCTGTGCTGGCCACTTGCTCCTGTGCTCTGTGGGGCCCCCACCCCCTTTTCCCAATGCATTTACAGATGTGGTGTTTCTGAAAAGTTACAGATGTGGTCCTTCTTTAGTTTCATTGACAGACAATACAAAAGTCACAACTTTGTTCCTGGGAAAACATTTTTTAATGGTACTGCCCTGTTACCCTTAAAAGAATCTTTCATTCTCTTAGAAAGCTATTTCCCTCCGTTACTCAGAGACAGGTCAGTCCTAAAGTTTTTCCCATTAGGCCCTGCCTCTGGCAGCAGTGCTAGGAAAGGAGCCCCTCACCGGGAGGAAGGTTGGTTTGGGATCCAGCCCCCCAGGACCTGCTGATCTTGACCAACCCAGGCTCAGGGTTCGTACCCTTACAGGGGAGGAAACGCCTCCTTCCTGCCTCCCTCATCTGGTGGCCACCAGCACGTTCTCTCCCTCAAGGCCCAGGTTCAAGCAGAACGAACAAGTGTGAGGAACACATGAAGCCATCCCCTGGGGTGGAAGCTCCAACCAGAGAGAGGCCCTGGGGTGCCCAGCATTTCCACTTACCTGAGCAGTTGAACAATATTGACTCTTAAAAGGAAGGAGATAAAAGGACACCAAATTGCCAGCAAATTGGTTGTTCCACTGTCCTATCTGGTCAGGACCCCTCTGTTCTGGTTGGGTTAACCATTTGAGGCAAGAATGAGCTGTAGAAACAGTCAGGCTGAGATGCTGACCAGGGGCCTGGGAGCCTGGTGGGGGCCTGGGGGCTGGGCACTGGGGTCTGGTGTCGCCCAGCTGCCCTGCTGAGAGGTGAGGTGTCTGAGATGCTCCCTGCATTCCCTGCAGGTTTCGTGCTCATCGGGAGTGATGTCAAGCTGCACAGCCCCTCATCCCTCATCGGCCAGGCCCTCACAGAGATCCTTCAGCACCCGGAGCGTGCACGGGACGCACTGCGAGTGCTGCTGCACCTGGTGAGGGGCAAGGGCCTGGGGTGACAGAAGCCCCTTGCTCAGGCTTCCCATGGAAGATAGAGCCCCTGGAGCTTGCTGAAAATGCACAGAAGGGAGGAGAGAGGCCAGAGGGAAGCCCCTCACAGGGAGGGGTGAGGCAGCAGGAGGAGGTGGCAACTGGGCCACACCGACTGGCCTCCCCAGTCGTCCCTGGGCAGAGCATGAGTCTGGGTAGCAGAGGCTCTGTGGGGTCACACACTGCAGTGCAGCAGACCTCGGGCCCTGGGCGAGACCCCCGGAAGGGGCAGCCAACAACAGGGACGGGAGCATGCCCCAGAGCACTCTTGTCCCGGGGGCTCACATCCCAGCCCTGCCATTTCCACGCAGGTCCCTGTCAGCCCCTGAAGTCACCTTCCTGGCTGCAGCCCCCAGACTGCTTTTCTTAGGTAACTGAACTGCTCTCTCTACCAGTGCAGCTTTCTTTTCCCTTTCTGCCTCGAGGCCCTTCAGGCACATTTCAAGGTTTTCTCTTGTTTTGGCTTTTTCTTCTGGGGTGGGTACAGGGCCATGGGTCAAGCTCCCCAGCCTCTACCTCCTTCCAAGAGCCTCTTGGTGCCCCTGGCCCCCATGGGCAGTGTGGTTCTGAGGCCCTTCCAGCCCGAGGGACCCCAGCTGGCTGGTTATCTGTCCTGCCCAGGAATGCCCAGTTCTGGCATTTCCTCACAGCTCCCACAGCCTGCCTCCTCCTTCCAGCCTGTGACATCTGAGCCCACGGCACCCCAGGGCGTAGTGTAAAGCAAGCCTCTCAGAGGACTCTTCCTCCCGGGCCCCTCCCGTGGGGCATGTGGGCCTCAGGACATGGAGCTCTCAGGAGGGCCTGGGGCTCCCACTGGCAAGGGCTGTCGGGAGAGGTACCCTGCACCTAGGCATGGCTGAGCAGCCAGCCTAGGCCAAGCACTGCCTTAGCCCCCGGGAGGCAGGAGGAGCTTCCTGGGGTGGGGGCCAGGGTCCCAGAAGTTACTGCTGAGGGAGGAGTCGGGATGAGGAAGAGGGTGCTGCCCACCCAGGGCACTGCTCAGTGGGAGGAGAGGCTGAAAGCAGAGCCTATAGCGATGGGAGCCATTATAAGGCCCCTGAGCTGAGATTTGTTTTCAGATACATCCGTTTAGGGCCTTTAGGGTCTGCAGGAGTGCCTGGGGTGGGAGGCGGGGGCTTGCAAAGCCATAGACTCTTCCCAGTCGCACCCTCTCCAGCCACATGGTCTGCTGGAGGCAGCAGATGTCAAATCTATACCGACTTCCCACAGGGGCGGGGTGCCCTCTGACCCAGAGAGCCCCCGGGGGCAGAGAGTGGGCAGATGGGGTACCTCATCCTTCCCCACTCTCCTTCCCTACCAGGTGGAGAAGTCCCTGCAGCGCATCCAGAACGGGCAGCGCAACGCCATGTACACATCCCAGCAGAGCGTGGAGAACAAAGTGGGGGGCATCCCTGGCTGGCAGGCCCTCCTCACTGCTGTGGGCTTCCGGCTGGACCCCCCAGCCAGCGGCCTGCCGGCAGCCGTCTTCTTCCCAACCTCTGACCCAGGCGACCGGCTCCAGCAGTGCAGTTCCACCATCCAGGCCCTGCTGGGTAAGCACAGGCAGCCCCCAGGGATGCCGACATGGTTGGCAGTGCGGTTCCCTGCATTCACGAGGAAGGGGAGAAAGAGTCCTGAGAAATGGCAAGGAGCCAGGGACATGGGTGCCATTCCCAGATCTGGAGGAGGTGAATGCTCCTGACCTTTCTGAGGCAACACAGCAGGTACCCTGTGCCCTGAGCAGGGCACGGCCCTCTGTGGCTTAGACAACAGCAGTGAGGAGGAGCAGGATTCCCTGGCCCCATCTCTTCTGGGACAACATGAGGTGATCCTGGGTAAACACTTGCTACCAGGAACATTGTAACCAGCAGCCAGAGAGTCGACGGTGCTGTGGCCATCCCCTGGGCATGGGGTGCAGATGCTCAGGGTTGCCCTTTGTGCTCAGCATGGTGGGGGGGTGCCACCCAGGAGACGGGATGGGATCTTAGGAATGTGACCACCACCTGTACGATGACAGCAGGGCCAGGGCTGGTCCCGTCTCTCACTTGCCTTTCTTAAGAGACCACAGGAGCTCTTCCTAGCCAGACACAAAGCACTCATCCGCCCAGCCTGAGCATTTGAGAGCCACCAGTGCCAAGCATGTCCAGCTCTTTCCCCAGGAAAGGCAGGATGGAGTCCAGAGGCCCTCCGGGTAATGCCCTGCCCTCTTTGTCTTGGTTTAGGTTTGCCCAACCCTGCCCTTCAAGCCCTCTGTAAACTCATCACCGCTTCCGAGACAGGCGAGCAGCTCATCAGCCGGGTAAGTCTCGTGCAGGAGCACTGGCGCACAGCTCTGAGGGCTGTGCCTAGTTGGAAAGACAGAAGTGATTTGGTCCTTAAGAGGAACCTGCAAGTAATGCGTTGTCATTTCTACTTTCAGCCTGTGTAACTAGAAGGCAAAAGTCAGGGCTGGGAGTAACAGAACATGCAGGGCACAAAGTGGCAAGGTTTTGCTCGTGGCATCGTCCTCTCTGGACACTGAGCATCCAAGGGCCTTCAGAGGACACCAGAGGGGCCCCTGCCACCTGCAGTCTCAGCACCTTCTTAGTTCTCCATTCACTGACCTCCCACCACCTTGGCATCCCCCAGCTACGAGCTTGTCCAGCTAACGAACAAGTATCACAGCCACCTCCTGTGTGGGTAGGGGTAGGGCCAACCCACCAGGACAGCCACGGTTGGCGGAGGGACAGTGAGGGGCAGTGGTGGACAGTCACTTCTCAGAAAGACAGAATCTTCACATTGCTGAGCACTTTTGGAAAGTGTTTCTTTTTTGAAGAACATAGATCTAACCGGGAATTTGGAAAATGTTTAACTCTTTCTATAATGTAGGCCATTCCCACCTCGCCTTGGAGCTCCCCTGTGCGCGCGCACTGCTCTTCCTGCTCGCTAACGTGGGTCTACAACAAGCCCCGGCTGCTGACTCGGGCCAGGGGAGCTTCTGGGGGCAGCAACCACAAAGGATACAGAGCAAGCAGTTTTCTTCTCTAATAAAATGTATGTTAATTTGTTCAATTTGTGGAATTGAACAAATTAACATACATTTTATTAGAGATATGCCAGTAGGCTTTATTTTAGGCAGAAAAAACTTTTATGTTCCACCTCAGAGGAACCTCTGAACCCAGGGCCCTCCCTCCTGACCAGGAGTTGTTTGTAGCCTGGTGTGGGAAACGCAGCACTGCCGGTGACTCTGCCCCTTCACCGAGTTCCCCACTCTTTTTGTAATAAGTGTAGTATATCTGCTTGTTGAATAATATCAGAAGACACTTTGGGAACATAGCATATTCAAACATCTTGAATCCAGGGGAGTTAGAAATCTGAACTCTACAGAGAGAGAGAGCGAGAGAGATAGAATTACGTTTGCAGGGCAGGGCTGGGTCCAAACAAAAAGCCAGTTGCTTAATTTTTTGGTTTTGGTGGGAGCACAGAGACTTTCCGCCTGATACATTGCCAGGCCCCAGGGAAGCATCCTGAGGCTGCCTCCAGGGGTCAGCAGATGCTGGACATTTTCTGGGTTTCTCTGGAACCATGGGCTTCAGTTTACAGAGCAGCATACAAACGACCTCAGTGCCCTTCCCCACTGAGCCCCAGGCTCCCTGCTCTCCATTTGCAGAAGGGCAGGGCCTGGCTGCACCTGACCCCGGGCCCCCTGCCCCTAGAGCATCTGGCCTGACGTGGCTGTGCGTGTTCTGTGTGTCCCTGCTGACTCTCGCTCCTCTCCCCTCCCGGTCAGAGCCTCAGGCCTGGTGTGGCGCTTCCTAAAGCAGTGGTCAGCTCATGTTGCATAACAACCTGTGCTTGAGTCTAAACTCTTCTTTCTCTCTCTTTTTCTTTCTTTTTCTTATAATCTGCTGGCCGAAGGCTGTTAAAAATATGGTTGGAATGGTGAGTACCACTCTAAGTAGCAACTGTCACCAGGTGAGCCCCTCATCCCCCACACCCCCGAGTGACCATTGGTGGTGCCTTGAGCTCAGTGTGCGCATGCCGTTGTCTTGATGTCCAGGAATGTGCCAGAGACGCAGGAATGTGCCAACAGCCACTCTGGGCTGCGGAGCTCAGGCTGGGGGTGCCAGGGCCGCTGGCTCTGGTGGTCTCTCCCCTTCCTCTGCTCTGGCTCCCACTTTCCTGCTTCACCCTTCTGTGTTCTTGATTTGACCTTTCCAGTTCCACACAAGCAGCAGAGGCAAAGCTGACTTAAGTAAGCACTGTGGCGTGGGCCCACACAGAGAACCTAGGTAGAGCTCCAGACTGGTGCGAAACCCATGGCCACCTGAGTTGGGTGCATGGGTTCTCCCCTGCCCCGAGTGCCAAGGCACGAAAATATGTTGGATTCCTCTTCACCGTTTACCTCAAGATCAGAAAGATGAGTTTTAAAAAAGTGGGAAGGGAGATGACCAATCTTCTAACTGCCCCCACCCCACTCTCCATGCACCCTTCTCCTTCCAGCCCTGTGCCTGTGTGAGGCCAGCCCAGCCCCGGGGATCTCACCTGACCTTGAATACACCTCCTTACCTCTAGGACCCCACTGCCCTTGACCTCCCCCAAAGTGAAGATAACAAGCAAGAGGAAGGAAGGTCCTTGAAAGATTTCAGACACAGTCTATGCACACGCAGGGTGATGGAATCACTAGCAATGACAGGAGACCTGAGAATAACTTGGGGACAATCCTGAGGAAGGTCACCGGGGAAGCAGGCACTGGGAGAAGAGATTGCTCATGTCTGCCTCCCTTGCTCAGCTCCACCAGGTGCTGGTCCAGCTCCAGGCTGGCGAGAAGGAGCAGGATTTTGCGTCAGCGCCTATTCAGGTCTCCATCAGTGTCCAGCTGTGGCGGCTCCCGGGATGTCATGAATTCCTGGCAGCTCTAGGTAGGACAAAGCATCCTTTTTTGGTCCATTTTTTTAGTTCCTTTTTTAAAAGTTTTTCTCCTGGTTTTTGTTGGGTAAAGTTGGTAGACTCTTAGGGGACTCATCTCACTGTTTCCTTAGGTATTTTATTATTTAAAAATACTTAACTTGGAGATTCTAATGCTTTACCATGATTCCCAAATTACCCTCTGGTTTTGTGTCATTTCCCTATACCATGATTTCATCTCCCTTGTTTTACCCATTATCTTAACATGAGTCTGCTCGATTCTAGTATTGTTGAGGGTCAAGACGGATTAAGAGCAAAAGAAAATTTAAAATTATAGTCACAAAATAATGATTTCAGCGGTTCCCTATCATTGGCTACTAGAAACTGGTAGAAAAAAAAGTCCCTCAAAATCACTTTTGATTTGTCCCAGGCATCTCCTGACATGTGTCAGGGTCCCTGTCCAGTCCTGGGAACCTTTCACATGCTCAGCGTGGCTCCAGCAGCTCGCTACATAACTGACGTTTACTTACCACAGGAACTACGCTTGTTGATGGAGTGCCACAGAGACCCTGAGCTACATTTTGGGCCCCACTTGTGTGTGTGACTTGTTTAGGAAGCACTGACCCAGCAAATTTTAGTTGATAAAAGACGAAATCCCCATCCTCCTAGAGTTTCCATTTTAGGGGGAGATGAACTAACATGACTCATGCGTGACCTAAGGAGGACACCGTAGAATGAGTAGAAGCAATGCAACCGACAAAAGCATCAGGGTCAGGGCATGGGCTGGGGGCATGAGGGCAGGGGACACTCTGCAGTTCTCACCCAGGGGCCAGGGTGGGCCTCAGAGAGGGAGTGTGTGTTTATGGGAAGAATAATCCAGGCGGAGAAGGCACTCCAGCACGAGTGCAAGAGCACGAAGCCAGAGCACGAGGCCCAGGGAGTGGGGCAGAGGAGCAGGGGAGCAGTCCTGCAGGGCTGCGGAGACGCTTTGGAGTTTAACCTGAGGGAAGGGGAGAGCCTTTGAAGGCTGTCAGGATTCAACTTGGCCCTTACAGGGATCAACCATCTGACATGACAGGGCAGTTGAGTCCTTAACAAGGACGTTTCCTTCTTACTTGTGAAGCCTGAGTATTCAGTACCACACCATTTATTCTAATTTACTTTGTAGATGACCTTTCCCAACCCACTTCAAGTGATGACTGGTTCCATTTTGTTTTCAGACACATCCAGTTCTCTAGAAGGTGGGGTGTGGGGTGACTTGCAAAAGCCCATGGGGCTCTGAATCCCCTTTGGTTAGACATTTGGTCTTCCTTTGTCATTTGAATTACTTGCATCTTTTCCTGTGAATTTAAAAGTCTGTTTGGTGTAAACATAATACATTTATATCTAAATAAACAGAGTTGGTAACAAATGGAGGCAAGAGTGAGAAATGTCAGGTCCATGCCCAAGGTGGTTTTCCAGAAGGGAACCCAGCAAAATCTCACACTAGCTGTCTCTGGTGTGGGAATTGTGGGTGATTTTCAAAAAGTATAGGGTGATGTTCCTATACTTTTCTCTACTTTCCAAATTCCACTGATACTCAGTCTTTAAATCCTTCTAACATACAGAGCTGTGGAGGCGAGCTGTCCCCAGTGGTGGTTGAGGGCAGGGGTGGGGGGGTGCAGAGCGGGCTCTGAAGAAACTACTGGCTGCTCTGAGGGTGCCAAGGCTCAGAGAACATTCCCTTTCCAGACCTCAACCCTACCCATGCCCCACCCAAACAAGGGCAGCCTTGTCAGTTATTTACAGGTTCAGTGGTAGAAGTAGAAGCTTCTCAAAGAAACATTATAATATTATTAGTCATTCCATTTTGAACCCTGAGTTCTCGGAGTTTGATACCATCCCATTGCTTTCAAAGACTTTTATTTTCAAGTTCAGAGAGGAAAACTCTTGCCATAGCAACCAGAATGAACAGCTCCTCGAGTGAACCTAATTCCAAAGGGAATGATGGCATTCAGACCAGTATGAGAATCCTGACATTTCTCACTCTTGCCTCCATTTGTTACCAACTCTGTTTATTTAGATATAAATGTATTATGTTTACACCAAACAGACTTTTAAATTCACAGGAAAAGATGCAAAATAAATTAACAAAATTAATTTTTCCTTTGTGAAGAATACTCACAGTCAGGAGATGTCCAGTGTGCTGATAAGAGTGGACCCTAGGTCTTAGTGGACCACTGATACTTTAACCTTATGAGGTCAGAGGAGGAAAAGTCTTGGTGCTGTGGGTGCCTGTCCCCTGGAGCCTTAGCACCAAATATCCTGCCACTGTGTCCAGTGGCATTGAGCAGAGACTTTCACTGCTGAAGACATTTCCTGTTAGTGGGCCCAGCCACTGGCTGTGGCTCTAGGGTTGGCCTTTTCCCTCCTGAGCCTGCACCAGTCTGATGTGTTATTGGTTCTTCTGCAGTGGCTCTTAGGTCTAAGTTCTGGATCAGCAGCTCAGCAGCTAGCCCCCTGCGTGGGACGCTCTGAGCCCTCTGCTGTAGGGCTCTCGGAGCCCCTGAGCTTTGGCAGAGGTGGAGGGAATCCCTGAAGGGAATGTCATCCCAAAAAGCAGATTCTCCATCTTCAGAGAGAGCCCCGTGGCAAAGCCATCACTAAACCCTTGGCATTTGTGAAGGCCAAAGGCGGCAGACCCTACTGAACTTGTAGGAAGACGTTGTTCTTGCCCTTGGGAACCTCCCACCTTCTCACACACCAACTTTAGATGTCAGACCCAATGCCAAATGGAACGGCCAACTGTTTTCCTGGATGTTCTTCTTTGGTTATATTTCTCTGCTGCTCTGTAGGGCAATGGAAAAATGACAGAATGTTAATATGCCTTGATAAGTCTGAACTTCAGCTCTCAAAGACCCTGATTTAGGGCAGGAAAGGGGCCCAAGAGAGCTAGGTGTGAGAGCTGCATGCACAGCAAGATGGAGAGCCCAGCTGTGTGGTGTAGGGAGAAGGAGCCAGACTGCCTTCGGCACCTTGCCTAACAGGCAGCACACCACTCTTGCCACCCGGCTGAGCACAGGCCTCACTTCCCCACTGGTCTGGGCAGCTGGTATACGTGAAGGAAAGGTACCTGCAGAGGGCTGAGCGAGAGGCCCCAGGCTGGAATGCCTGCTTCAGTGAAAGTGTACAGGGAGCCCTACAGCTCCAACCATTTTAACGATATGTCATTTTTCTTAAGAAAACAGATGTTTATATGCTTTCTTCCTTCTAGGTTTTGATCTCTGTGAAGTTGGTCAGGAGGAAGTAATTCTGAAAACTGGAAAGCAAGCCAACCGGCGGGCCATGCATTTTGCACTCCAGTCCCTGCTGTCTCTCTTTGGTAAGGGCACCCACTTAGCACTCACTCTGTCCCCCAGGAACCCCCCGGGCAGAGGCACCATCGTACTTGGTGACATTTTGAGAAGAGAACTAAAAATGAATCAACTTTTTTGTGTATATGTTAGGGACTATTCAAGAGCAGTGAACAAATACGCCCTACTCTCATCAGACTTATAATCTATAAGGGGAGGCAAGACAAGTAAAATATATATATAATATTTGTGAGTCAACAAGTGCCATGAAGAAGGCTGAAGTAGGGTAAGGAGCTAAAGTGTGAGCAAGGGGGTACCATGTACCTGTCCCTCTGCTGAGCCCAAGCAAGGAGATGGGGGTGAGACGAGGTCCGACGAGAGCAGGCACCAGGTCTTTGGGCCTGGAAGGGAACTGTAAGGACTCGGGGGGGGGGGGGCACCCCTGGTCTCAGCAGTGCTCTCACAGCTCCGTGCTGGCTGCTGTGGAAGAGTGGATGCTGCCTTGTGTGGTGGTTTTGATCTGAAGGTAGAACCAACAGGATCTGCTGAAGGATATGTGATGTGACAAAAAGAGAGGAGTTCAAAAGAATACCATGTTTCTCAGAACAACCCATGGACTGGACCTACCTTCCGCTGAGGCTGGGAAAGTGGCAGGAAGAATGTGTTTGAGTCCAATCTTAGACATGTTCAGCTTTGAAACATTTATTAGATGACTATCCAGGCAGTTGGTTATATGAGTTTAGAGTTCAGGGAGAGGCCAGAGTGGGAATACAAATGTGGACAGAATCACCCAAGGAGTGCCTGAAGGTCAGGATGGGAAGAAGAAGTGTCCTGGGGCATTCCCAGGTTCTGAGGTCAGAAAGATGAGGAGATGCCTTGGAAAACAGTGGAGTGGTCAGCTGAAGCCAGATTGAGCAGTCACACTGCATTTAGCTAGGTGGACATCTTTGGCTCTACAAGAACTGGTGAGGACAGAGACCTGAGGTTGGGAATGGGAGAAGATGCACTCCATCCACAGCAAATGTAGACAACTCCTGGGAAGGTTTCCTGGAGCACAGAGCCGAGCCAGGTGTGGCTGGAAGAGAGGGTGGGCAGGCGTGTGTGCCTGCAGGGTTTAGGGTAGGAGTCATCACAGACAGGCTGCAGGACCAGGTGTAGGGCTGGCCCCAGGAGCGCAGCAACCCCAGAAGAGGAAAGGCCAACACAGGCTCCTCTGCTGATCCTGTGCCAGGAGAGCAGAGTAGAGGCAGCGGTGGAGGTCTGAGGCACAAGAGGTTGTGATCCCCGTTAGGGTATTTTTGTCCTATGTCAGATTTATGTCTTTTCCCAACAGGACCACGCTATTTAGAATTGTAAGATTAATTCAAGTAGTATTTAGGTAGCACTTATAACTCTTTGCTAGCTTCAATGCATATAAGGAAGCTTGTGATTTTGAAAGAAAAATCAAAACTAGGTAGAATTCTAATGGCCCTTTGGGCACTTATGTTTTTGTGCTCAGATTCTACAGAGCTGCCCAAGCGCCTTAGCCTCGACAGCTCATCCTCCCTGGAGTCCCTGGCTTCGGCTCAGTCTGTCTCGAACACCCTGCCCTCAGGCTACCAGCACCCTCCTTTCTCTCCCACTGGCCCAGACAGCATCGCCTCGGACGCCATCTCCGTGTATAGCCTGAGCTCCATCGCCTCTTCCATGAGCTTCGTTTCCAAGCCTGAGGGTGGCTTAGAAGGCAGCGGCCCCAGGGGACGGCAGGACTATGACCGGTCCAAAAATGCCTACCCACAGAGATCCACCTTGCCTCGGAGTCAGATGTCCCCCCAGACCCGCCCCACAGGCAGCAAAGACGAAGAAGAATATGAGGGTTTTTCTATCATCAGCACTGAGCCTTTGGCAGCCTACCAAGAAAACAGAAAAACACAATTCTCACCAGATCACAAACAATCCAGAGTAGGGACGACTGGAGGAGTTAAAGTGTCAGTAAGTTGCAAGGGAAGCATGAGCACTCCAAATTCTCCTGTTAAAATGACTCTGATTCCCAGCCCAAACTCACCCTTCCAAAAGGTTGGAAAACTAGCAAGTTCAGACACGGGAGAATCAGACCAGTCTAGCACCGAAACAGACAGTACTGTGAAGTCCCAAGAAGAAAGCAACCCAAAGCTTGATCCACAAGAGTTGGCCCAGAAAATTCTGGAGGAGACACAAAGTCACCTCATGGCAGTGGAGCGTCTTCAGAGGAACGGTGGCCAAGTAAGCAGGAGTAACAGCTCAGAAGATGGTGCCTCTGCGCCCAGCAGCGCTTCTGTTTTCAAAGCCTCAGAGACGAGTGCGTTCAGCAGGCCCGTCCTCTCATACCAGAGGGGCCAGGAGTCACCGGTCACTGGTAAACCAAAGCCCCCAGCCAGAAGCTCCTCCCTCCCCAAGGTGAGTTCAGGATACAACAGCCCCACCGCCTCAGAGACGTCCATCAAAGCCAGCCCGAGCCAGCACAGTGGCCGGCCGTCACCTGGCTCCGACTCCCAGGCATCCCTGACCGACCAGCCGCTTTGTAAACTGAAGTACCCCAGCTCTCCGTACAGTGCCCATATTTCTAAGTCCCCAAGCTCAGGGCATCAGTCTCCTGCTGGCAGTGCACCATCGCCAGCTCTCTCCTACTCTTCCGCTGGGTCTGCTCGCTCAAGTCCGGCAGATGCGCCCGACATAGACAAACTGAAAATGGCGGCCATTGATGAAAAGGTGCAGGCTATCCACAACCTCAAGATGTTCTGGCAGAGCACACCCCAGCATTCCACAGGACCAATGAAGATATTCCGTGGGACCCCTGGAACGATGACTTCCAAAAGAGATGTCCTCAGTCTACTACATTTGTCGCCTCGTCACAACAAGAAGGAGGAAGGAGGTGATAAGCTTGAACTTAAGGAGTTTTCTTTGCCGCAGCCTGAAATGCCACAAAAAAACCCGCCCAATGGACACTGGCGCACAGAGCCCAGCAGGCTGAGCACGCTGCCACAGTCCACCAGCGCGCCTGCCGCAGCTCCCACACGGCCTCTGCGGCTTCCTTCTGGAAATGGCTACAAGTTTCTGTCCCCTGGAAGATTTTTTCCTTCCTCCAAATGCTAAAGTACCTTTTATACTGCCTCCAAGCGCAGCAGCCCACAGAGGGGCTCTGCACAGTCACTTCTGCTACTCGCCTTGTCTGAATGCACAGGTCCCAGCACGCAGCCGCAGCACTCCTCAGGGTGGGTGGTTCTCCTGGCGCAGGGAGTCCCCACATCCGAGCACGGCCAAGCACATGTCAAGCAGTTCCTTTGCCAGGACGCTGGGCCAGTCGCCAAATGCCAGGACTTCTTTGGGGTCAGTTCAGGAGGCTCATGGAACCTTTCACCTATTCCACCAAATGTTGACCACCTTTGATCTCCCCACCTTCTCATCTTTGCTGTGATTCTTCAGTAGGATTTTTGTACAAAATGGTCATGGTCCCGAGGTGGGGGAGGAAAGGAGCACACATTCTGCTAAGAGGTATACATGTAGTACCTTTTATACTCAAAAATACAAATAGCGCTTTTTTTTCCTTAAGGCTTTCAGGTACTGGTTGGGGGTGTTATACATAGTAATCTAAGTTAAAATCTACGTGATAGTGTTATATTAGGAAAAAAACAGAATGGTTTAAAAATGCCAATGATTTGTAATAAAATTGTAGCAATTTTGATCTCACAGTATTGTAACATCATGATAACAATGCAATAATTCAAGATGAAATGGTGCTTCCACCCTGAACTATTCTCAGTTCCATCCATTTCTCTACAAATATCCTTTTGGGCCCCACTGTCAACCAAACTTGAATTTTCTTAAGAAATTTATGTAACTCTTAACCAGGCATTTTAGAACTATGCAATTGTGATTTAAAATGCAACTTGTGCTTTTAAACATTATTGACCGTTTTTGTACATGGATAAACAACTTGGTTTTATTATCAATAGTACTTTGCATTTATACTATTATTTTTAAAAGCTCAAAAAGTTTTTTAAAATGTCAAATTTTGAATAGTCATCAATAAGTAATTATCAAGTTTAGGGGGAAAGGTTGAAATTATTCAGTTTCCCATAAGCAAAATAATAATAATAAATCCATGGCTGACAAGACTTAACCAGAATCTAGCCTTCCAGCTCCAATTCCCATTTATTAGCTGCATACTTTTAGTCTCTGTTCCTAACGCCAGTCCTCTAAAATCTCTTTTCTCAGCCCACTGCCAGGCTTCCCTCTCGTTCTATGAGATGGAGACAGACCCTCACCTTAGCTGTGGCTGTGCGCTCCTGCTGTCTCAAGGAGACGCCCCCTCCCCACACCACAGGAGACTTTAATGTCCACGTCCCAAGAGGCAGGTGTGGCCTTTTGCTAGGATATATGTATGAATTACTGCTTAAACAGGGAAATAGTTATCATAAAAAAATGAAAGCAAATTTTTCCTACCACTGTGACAGTATACTTAAATTGTTGCCAGCTGGGATGAGAAAAGGGAATAATCTATTTAGGGCTAACCATTAATTTATTTTAGTAAAAACAAGAAATGCTGAAAATCATATTACTAACTTTAGCTGGACACAATTCTCCCATCCTCCCTGGAGGGAATACCACCCAAAGGTGTGTCCCACCTGGCCCAGGCACCGTGACACGGAGGGTGAGGGGGAAAGGGACCTGGCCAGGAAGGGGGCAGACTTAAGACACCAGGCCAAGTTTTAGCCTTGGGTAGATCTTACTTTCCAGCACACACTGACCACTTCATCTGTCTTTTGCTCAATGTACTCTGAAGAGTGGAAAGGATAATAATTTAACCAATTTGTGTTTGTCTCCTGAGCCATGCCATAGAGGTTTTTCCATTAACCCAAAAGCCATGTTGATGACAGCAAATGTAAGAATGTGACACATTCTAATCATGATCCCAATATTGGAATAGAAATATTTTATAAGGAAGCAAGCAATTATGAGGATGCTGTTATGTTTGCAGGGAAAAAATAAATGGTAAAAAACTACCAGAGTAGCAGATGAAAGCCAAATGTATAGCACTGTGCATTTACATAGCAAAATCGGGTTCTCACCACAAAACAATAAACCTCAAAGTAAATTCTGACTCCATATGTAGAAAGTTAATCTCCCCTTTCTCAGCAACTCTCTCAGCCTCTCTCACAAGTGCCATGGAGCCCCAGGTAGAGGCCTGGCCTGTGCACCCCACCAGGGAGGGTAGCAGTGCGCCTGGTGCCCATACCCCATCCCAGGGGTTGCCCACCTTCCCCCGCCAGTGTTCCCCAGACTCCAGCCTAAGTATTCTGTTGTATTAGATTTCATACTGAGGAGCCAAAATGATACATGTGATTTTTTTTTTAACCTAGATATAAGCTTCAGTGTGAAGAAAGAAACTAAAATGATGAAATAATAGAACCAATATAAAAACCACTGGAGAGTCAGCTGCCTCTAATTTATCTTTACTGAGGGTCCTGCCCAGTATTTCTACACAGGTGAAATGGATATAAAATCATAAAATCAAAGTGAATTTTTTAGGCTTCACTGAAAAAAAAACATGCGCTTAAAATTATGTGAGGTTTTATAAATACTCAAAGATCATGGGTTGGCAGACTGTGACCCACAGGCTAAACGTGAACAGCCACTTCTTTTTTTTTACCAACGGTTCTAAGTACCTACATGAGATTCCTGATTTGCCTATTGGCCTGCAAAGCCTAAAATTTTTAATGTCTGGGCCTTTAAGAAAAAGTTTGCTGGCTCTTGGTGTAGATGAAAGAACACACAACTGGAGTAATGTTCTGTCTCTACAATCTAGAAAAAGGGAGTGTCCCTCTGTGGACAGGATTAACTGGCACGCGCAGGAGCCCAGAACGCACAGGAACAAGGAGATGAGGGACACCGGCACGGCCCTTGGCATTTTGCCTCCTCACACGGAAGGAGAGAATTGATATGGGTAAAATTCATAAAAATATTTTTCTATCCCATTTGAAGAAAGCATTGGATATGTTTCTTTTTCAGCTCAGGAAACTGAACTGCCCTGCCCACACTTTACTCCATCAGATGCAAATACACCAATTACGAGCAATAAAACCCTCCTCTTCTAGACAGCCTGGCATGACCATCGAGCAAGGCAGCAGACTCTATTTCAGTTCCTACTGAACTACTCAATTACTTTGGTAATTTTAACCAAGTCAACATGCCAAGAAAAAATTAGCTTCTAAACTTCTATTTTGATTCAGATTGATGTGGACTCCATTTAAAAAAACAAACAGTCCCCACTTACGCTGGCTGGGCTTTCATTGGGGCTGAGGCTCCTCTAGCTGTCCTTCCCCTGCCCCCGTCTGTCCCCAGTGAGTCTCCAGGACCAGGTGATGCCTGTCTCACCCCCTCCCCATCGCACGCACTCGCAGACCCACAGGAGAACTGTAGCTTTGTCTGTTTCAATGCAGGTTGGAAAAGATACCACACAATAATCTGGTTTACTTTTAGTAAGTAGGCAAAAAGTGAACATTGTGAAATTTTCATCACATATTTTGTTTTATCTAAATTGATGGTGAGTGTGCTTTGTGAACTGGGCCCTTCTTTGTGCTGGATCCTCCTAAAATGCTCCTTGTGAGGTGCCGTGCGGTGCCCTCTCCCCTCCGCAGACGCCCTCCCTCTTCGCACGCGTGGCCTGGGAGGCGGTGTTAGCCATCTTTAGCCTACATGGACTTTTTTTTATAAATTACAGTTTCCAGACATTAAAACTTTTTATATTATGAAATTTACCATGTAAAAAGAACTTCATATTTTTATTGAGATTGCTAAGGCACTTGGCCTTCCTTTGTGATTTCAGTGTCTATTAAAGCATGAGTTCCCTCGGTTTTAAGTGCTGTGTCATTGAATCACTTCCTATACAGGTTCCACACTTTCTAGGTTTCTTTGCAGAACAGAGAGTGATTATGTGATGCTAATGAGCATTTATCTTTCCCTGGAGTTTTGTCCTCATACATATGATTACAGATGACCGCAAGCGTTCATGCCATGTAAGTCACTGCCGTCTGCCACAGGCACCAAGTGCTGCCGGTGCAGGAGGGCTCCTGGGCTCTGCTGGGCACCTACTCAGATGCTCCTCCTCCTGCCTTGAGTGCTTCCCCTCCTTTACTAGGCTGCCTCTGCTTCCCCTCAAGAGGCACCACAGGGTCACCCCACACCCCTGCAGGAACCTGCCGTCCCCAGTGGCCCACTCACACCCGGGCTGGCTGTTTCCATCCACGCACTGCCAAGCACCATCACTGCACTGACTGGTGGAAAACTATGTGATGTTTGTGGAAAACTCTGTGCAGCATTTTCCCCCCTTATCCTGCAAGGGCCTCTGAAGGTGAGCAGGAGGCATGACTTTAGAAAAGTCGAGAGCAGGAACTCAGTAAGGTGAGGGCAGAAACACAGCAGCAGAGCTGGATGTTGTCAAAAATGACAGGGCAAATTGGAAAAAGAACCAACAAAAGTGTCTAGAAATAAAATATATAGCCATTGAGTTTAAAACTAAGTGGGCAGATCAGAGAGCTGTGATTAGATAAAACAGAATACAGAATAAAGATAGGTCTGAAGAAATTACTCATTGCAACATAGCAACAAAGTCCGAAAGTACAGAAGAGAGGTTAGGAGCCACTGAAAAGGTCCTACGTACACCACAAAAGGAGCTCCAAAGAGAATGGAGAGCATTTGAAGTGGTAACAGCTAAGATTTTTTTGATCTTGTTGAAAGACATAAATTTAGGAAAGACAATGAGTGCCAAACAGGATAAATAAAAAGGTAATTAAACTGCTGAATACCAAAGATAAAGAGAAAATCATCTAAGCCACCAAAGAAAAGGCATGCTACTTACAAAGGAACAACAATAATTACAAGGACAACCATTTTAGCAAAAACAACAAAAAAAATATGGAATCTAGAAAAACGGGATTAATTTTTCAATTTGGTGAGAGAAAAAAGTTGATCTGGAATTATGAATCCTACCAAGCTATCATCCAGACAAAGGACAAGATGAAGAAATATTTAGAAGAAAAAAAACTTTATCACCACAAGATCCCAATATCTAAAGAAACTTCCAAAGGAATTATTTAAAAAAGAAGTTAAGCAATCCTGTATGCAAATACCTGAGAAGCATGAAGGAATCATGAGCAAAGACTAAACAACTATGTATAAATCAAAACAAAGATTGACTCCATAAAAATATCCATTTTGGTAGTAATAAAAATTAAAATACCAGGTAATTGTGTGTAAAACAAGGGAGTTAAAAGTGTTATAAATCCATAACATTGTTTGGGAAGAGAAGAAAGAATATTTTCAGAATAAGTTAAATATACAAAATCACTAAAAAAAATGAAAATAAAGGATATAACTTATATAGCTTCTGAACCAGTTAGTGGAGGGGAATATTTTTTAAAAGCTTAGTTGATATAAAGGAATAGGGAAAGGAGGGAATGACAATAAACCATTTAAAAAGCAGGACATAAAATATCCCAGAGTTTTGTTGGGAAGATGATTAAAAAGTATTGGCAAAGTCCCTTGAGGAACTAGAGAAAAACTATGGCACTATTAAACTTTCCCACCTGGGAAACCCCTAATGCTTTCTCAAACACTAGGGAGTCCTAAGTTAATAGGCTTTTAGCTAAGCCTACCTATAATTATGCCTGAGTTACTTCCAGGAAACCTCTTTTGTTGCTCAGATGTGGCCTCTCTCTAAGCCCAACTCTGCAAATAAAATCAATACCCTCCCCACTATATGGGACATGACATCCAGGGGTGTGAGTCTCCCTGGCAATGGGGGAGATGACTCTCAGGGATGAGCCTGGGCCTGGCACTGTGGGATCAACAGTGTCTTCCCGACCAAAAGGGAGAAAAGAAATGTAACAAAATAAGGTATCAGGGTGACTTCTGGCAAGATGGCAGTATAGGAGAGGCCGAGTTCCCCCAGCTCCATGCAACAATGAGAGAAGGAACTGAAAAACAACTGGACAGTAGTCCTAGGATGTGAGTGAGGAGAGAGGGTTTTCATCTCTACTTAGGGAGACCCTGAACAAAAAAGCTGAGATACTGGGATGGAGAGAACAGGGTGAGTGAGCTTGGCCATAAGTCCAGCCTACCCCCATAGCTTGCTCAGGAGATTTTCCCTTAAGGCTCTGGCTCGGCAAGCTGAGAGTTCCCAGGGGGAACTTGGAAGCTAACAGACTTGCTTTCCTTGCATACAAAGACCAATTAGAATTTAGTGCTCCCAGCTCCAGAGACAGGCTGCTGCAGGTGCCTGGTTTATTTTGGCAGACTACAGGGCCTTTCCCCAGGGAGGAGGGAGAAACACTGAGTGCTGTCAGTCTGACAACCGGCCAGCGAAAGGGAATTGTTTTGGGTCCCCATATCACTCCCTTCCACCCACAGAGATCCGGAGATCTCAGGCGAATGTGGACGGAGAAGTGAGGACAAAGAAGCTGGCCAAACTATGTGCCGTGTCAACCCACCGGGCATTTCCAGATTGGCTGTGGGCAGGGGAAGCTGAAATACTCAGTCCCACAGCCCAAGATCATTCCATGTGAGAGTTTGGGGGCCACGAGACCCATCAGGCACACAAGCAGGGGGCCCTGGCTGGTATTACACTGGGTATTTTTTATTAATTTAGCTGGCATCTGTAGTCCGGAACAGGTGGACATGAGGGGAAAAGGTGGCTCAAGAGCGCCATCTGCTGAAAAGTAGTGGAAAGTGCAGTCTGGCAAATTGCCTCTCTGCCTCGCTTTCAAAAGAGCTTCAAGTACAACTGCAATTCCCACATGAGGTCTGGGACTTGGTTTGGAGGTGAAGGAATGGCAAACCCAAACAGGGACTTTCAACACAAATCTAAGTAAATATAAAGCCAAAGACACGTGAAGGAAATCAACTTGCAAAATAATCTTATTAAGAGATTTAGATGCCCTGTGTGCAATAGAAAATCATAAAGCACATGAAGACTCAGGCAGACATGGCCCAGTCAAATAAGCTAATTAAATCACCTGAGGGGACATGGGATTTGGAACAACTAATCAAGGATATTCATAGCAACATAAAAGATATTAAGACGCACTTATGCATTTTATGCACTGGAAGAGCATAAAGAAGAATTTGAAAGAAAATAGCAGATCTCACAGAGATGACAGATACTGTAGACCAAATTAAAAGTATATAAGAGACACACAACAACAGATTTGAAGAGGCAGAAGAAAGAAAAAGTGAACTACAAGATAGCATAATTGAACTTGAATGCATAAAAGAACAAATGGCAAGAAAGATGGAAAAAATGGAACTAGAGTCTCAGGGAATCAAAAGATAACATGAAGTACACAAATATCACAATTATCAGTGTTCTAGAAGGAGAAGAGAAAAGAGATAGGAGAGCTAGTTGAAGAAATAATGAGGGGGCCACGATGGCTCAGCAGGTAAGAATGCTTGCCTGCCAGGCCCAAGGACCCGGGTTCGATTCCCGGTGCCTGCCCATGTGAAAAAAAAAAAAAAAAAAGAAAAATAACGAGAGAAAGCTTTCCAACTCTTATAAAGTACCTAAATGTGCAAATCAAAGCAGTCCAAAGAACCCCAAACAGAATACATCCAAATAGGCCTACTCCAAGACACACACTGATCAGAATGTCAAATACTGAAGAGAAGAAAAACTCATGAAAGCATTTTCAGTAATAATTTTGAATATTGATGGACTAAACTTACGAGTTAAAAGATACAGATTGGCAGAATGGATTAAGAAACATAACCCAGCTATATGCTGCTTACAAGAGACTCATTTTAGACACAAGTATACAAACAAAGTGAAAGTGAAAGGATGGAAAAAGATTTTCCATGCAAGTTGTAACCAAAAGAAAGCAGAAGTAGCTATACTAATATTGGAGAAAAAAACTTTAAATGTAAAGACATCATAAGAGACAAAGAAGGACACTATATACTAATTAAAGGGTCAACTCACCTAGAAGATATAACAATCATAAACATTTATGCTCCCAATCAGGGAGCTCCACAGTACATGAGACAGACATTGGCAAAACTGAAGGGAATATAGATGTTTCAACAATAATAGTAGGAGACTTCAACACACCACTCTCCTCTATAGATAGAACAACCAGACAGAAGATCAACAAGGAAACAGAGAAGTTAAATAACTTGATAAATGAGTTAGACCTAACAGACATATATAGGTCATTGCACCCCAAAGCACAAAAGTACATTCTTCTCTAGTGCTCATGGAACATTCTCCAGAATAGATTATACGCTGGGGCACAAAACAGGTCTTTATAAATTTTAAAACATTGTAATTATTCAAAGCACTTCCTCTGATCACAATGGGATGAAGCTGGATCTTAAAACCACCAAAAAACAAGTACATTCACAAATATTTGGAGATTAAATAACCCACTCTCAAAGAACCAATGGGTCAAAGAAGAAATTGCTAGAGAAATCAGTAGCTATCTGGAGAGGAATGAAAATGAGAATATAACTTATCAGAACTTATGGGATGTGGCAAAGGCTGTGCTGAGAGGGAAATTTATTGCCCTAAATGCCTACATTAAAAAACAAGAAACAGCAAAAATTCAGGACTTAGCACACCTGGAGGAACTTGAGAAAGAACAGCAAACTAACCCCAAAGCAAATAGAAGAAAAGAAATAACAAAGATTAAGCAAAGATAAATGAATGGGAGAACAAAATAACAATAGAATCAATAAAACCAAAAGTTGGTTCTTTGAGAAAATCAGTAAAATTAATGGGCCACTAGCAAGACTGACAAAGAAATAAAGAAGATGCAAATAAACAAAATAAGAAGTGAGAAGGGGTACATCACCACAGACCCTGAAGAAATAAAAGAAATCCTAAGGGGATACTATGAACAACTATATGCCAACAAACTAGACAACTTAGAAGAAATGGACAAATCCTGGAGACACACAAACAAGCTACACTGACTCAGGAAGAAATAGAAGATCTCAACAAACCAATCACAAGTCAAGACATTCAATCAATCATGAAAAATATTCCTACAAAGAAAAGTCCAGGGCCAGATGGCTTCACAACGGAATTTTATCAAACATTTCAAAAAGAACTAATACCAATCCTGCTCAAACTTTTAAAAAAAACTGAGGAAAAAGGAACCCTACCTAACTCATTTTATGAAGCTAATATCATTTTAGTATCAAAACCTGTAAAAGATGCTATAACAAAGGAAAACTACAGGCCAATCTCCCTATTGAACACAGATGCAAAAAGTCTCAATAAAATATTAGCAAATTGAATCCAATAGCACATTAAGAGAATTATACACCATGACCAAGTGGGGTTTATACCAATGCAAGGATGGCTCAACATAAGAAAATCAATTAATATAATACAGCACATCAACAAATCAAAAAGGAAAAAATCACATGATCATCTCGATTGATGCCGAAAAAGCATTCGACAAAATTCAGCATCCTTTTCTGATAAAAACACTCCAAAAGATAGGAATCAAAGGTAACTATCTCAATATGATAAAGGGAGTATATGAAAAACTGATAGCCAGCATCATACTCAATGGAGAGAGATTGAAAGCTTTCTCCTTAAGATCAGGTACAAGACAAGGATGCCCGCTGTCACCACTATTATTCAACATTGTGCTAGAAGTTCTAGCTAGAGCAATCAGGCAGACAAAGAAATAAAAGGCACCCAAATTGGAAAGGAAGAAGTAAAACTCTCATTATTTGCAGATGATATGATACTATACTTGGAAGATCCTGAGAAATCTATAGCAAAGTTACTTGAACTACTAAACAAATGCAGGTGGTGGGATATAAAATTAATGTGCAAAAATCAGTAACATTTCTATACACAAATAATGACCTAGCTGAGGAGTCAGTTAAGGAAAAAATTACATTCAAAATATATTGCAACTAAAAGAATCATATACTTAGGAATGAACTTAACTAGGGACATAAAGGACTTGTACACAGAAAACTACACAAGATTGCTAAAAGAAATCAAAGGAGATCCAAACAGGTGGAAAGACATTCCCTATCCATGGATAGGAAGGCTAAATACAGTTAAGATGTCAATTCTCCCCAAATTGATCTACAGATTCCATATAGTACTAATCAAAAGCCCAACAACCTACTTTGAAGATTTGGAAAAGCTAACTACCAAATTCATCTGGAAAGGAAAGATACCCCAAATAGCTAACAGTATCCTCAAAAAGAAGAACAAAGTGGGAGGATTAACACACCCTAACTTTAAAACCTATTATAAAGTCATAGTGGTCAAAACAGCATGGTACTAGCACAAATATAGAAGCATTTACCAATGGAATCAAATTGAGAGTACAGAAATACACCACCGAATCTATGGTCAACTGATTTCTGACACATCCCCCAAATCCTCTGAACTGGGACAAAATAGTCTTTTCAATAATTGGGCATGGAAGAACTGGATATCAAAGCCAAGAGAATGAAGGAGGACTCCTATTTTACAGTCTACACAAAAATTAACTCAAAAGTGGGTCAAATACCTAAATATAAGAATTAGCACCATAAAGTTTCTAGAAGAAAATGCAGGGAAACATCTTCAAGACTCAGTAATAGGAGGTAGCTTCCTAAAATTTACACCAAAGCACAAGCGACAAAAGATAAAACAGATAAACAGCAAGTCTTCAAAATCAAATGCTTCTGTACCTCAAAAGACTTTGTCAAAAAGGTGAAGAGGCAGTCAAATCAATGGGAGAAAATATTTGGAAATCACATATCAGACAAAGATTTGATTTCTTGTATATACAAAGAAATCATACAACTCAATAACAAAAGAACAAACAACCCAATTATAAAATGGGCTAAAGATATGAAGAGGCATTTTTTCCTAAAGAGCAAATATCGATGGCTCTAAAGCACATGAAGAGATGCTCATTTTCACTGGCTATAAGGGAAATGCAGATCAAGACTAAAATGAGATACCACCTCACACCTATAAGAATGGCTGCTGTTAAATTAACAGGAAACTATAAGTGTTGGAGAGGATGTGGAGAAACTGGGACACTTATGCACTGCTGGTGGGAATGTATAATGGTGCAGCCACTATGGAAGACAGTTTCATGGTTCCTTAGGAAACTAAATATCAACTTGCCCTATGACCCAGCAATAGCACTAGTTGGTATATAGCTAGAAGAGCTGAAAGCAATGCCACAAACAGACATTTGCACACCAACATTCACAATCGCCAAAAAGATGGAAACAAACCAAATGCCCATCAACAGACAAGTGGATCACCAAAATGTGGTATATACATATGATGGAATATTATACAGCAGTAAGACAAAATGACATCTTGAAGTGCATGACAAGATGGATGAGCCTTGAGGACATAATGCTGAGTGAAACTAGTCAGACGCAAAAGGATAAGGATAATACTGTATGATTCCACTTTTTTTTTTTAACATGGGCAGGCACTGGGAATCGAACCCAGGTCCTCTGGCATGGCAGGTAATCATCCTTGCCTGCTGAGCCACCATGACCCGCCCTGATTCCACTTTTATGACCAGCATAAAGGTATAACCAGAGGCTTATAATATAGAACATAGGGGACTTACAGATACATAGAAGCTAAAGATGGGTGAGCCGTTAGCTAATGAGGTTGAACTCCAATGTAAGGGAATAGATAGTGAAGGTGGTTCTCTAGTGAGTCTCCAAGTAATATTCCCATACTGAAGATGAACAAGATTGAAAGGGGTTGTATAGACCTAGGTGTTCCACTGAGTAACACTAGAGATATGAATTAGGTCTCGCAAGAAGTACTTCAAAGAAAGAGTGTTTAAGCCTAAGATGGGGGTGGGGAGGACTGCTATTGCGTGCTATGAGCTATGTTCAAAAGGAAACCATCAGCACTACCACAGCAACAGCAGAGGTAAATAATGGGGGTAGGGACAAGAGTTAAGAGGAGGTTTAGATTTCCTATTAGGTAAGGGTGTGTTTACTCGTTTTCTTTCTCTTGGGAACAATGAAATTATCTAAAATTGAGGATGCTAATGGACTGTGGACTCTGGGCCATCTAAATGATACCCGATGAATGCAGGTGGCTGAAGGATGCACTGACTGAGAAACAGATTGGTGAACGATGGGGTATACTTATGAACGTAGGTTATGCTGCTACAAAAAGGAACAAAGTCATGAGGCATGCAATGATGCGAATGAACATGTGGGACATTTGGTGAGACAAAATAAGTCAGGAATAAAAGAACAACAATAGTTTGGTCACCTTTAGAAGATGCTTGTAAGAAAACAGGGGCCTAGATTGTAAGCTTTTACAGCAGACTCATTAAGTCTAAGGGGTGATTATTATTTCTGGATTTTGAGAGACTCTTTTATATATATACATATACAACCTGATATTTAGAGATAAGAATGAAGCCGAACAGGTTCAGGTTAAAGTAATTCAGAACACAGGGGCGGGTAGGAAGACAGTGTTTATGTTCTAGTACCACACACACTCTGAGACCAATGAAAGAAAGGTTTATTTGGTCTGGAACTGAAATTTTCTGTAATACATAACCTAATTTAACCTTTCTGTATAGCTCATTTGAACAACTGAAACACAGGGAACCCAGAATAAGAAAGAGGTCCTTTAATCCTGTATAGGTTATTGTAACGCCTGGAAACATCCTAGCGTATTTTGTGTGTGTGTGTGTGTTCATCTTTTGCTTTAATGTATTAATTTCACAGAGGACCTTTTTCTTTACAAATGCATCTGAGCTTTGGATAATGAAAGTATAACCACCACCTGGCCCCACCCCACCCCCAATAAAACACTGATGATAGTGTGAAAAGTATATATTATAGCTTAATTACTGTGGCTTAAAAACATTAAAAAGCCTCCTCTACAAAATTTAGACCACGGCTTCATAGTAAGTGTGTTAACACAATAGTTTCTACCATTTCAGACTTTGTAAAATTTTCTCCTAATGTATATATTTAGGTGAAATGTTCAGCATAATGAATTATGGTGTGAATATAACATAAAAAATTTTAAATTATCCTTTTAAAACTGTTTTTTTCTTAAATTTACTATCTTAATGCATCTAGAATCCACTTCTGTTAAAGCGTGTGAATAGAACATTCCATTTTTGATCAGTGAGGAATATGTATAATCTCTTTAAAGACCACTCAGAATACCAGAATAAAAAGGAAACTTACACATTCATTCAGTTTAATGTAATTAAAGTTAATGCACCTTTTTTTTTGCATAAACAACAGGAATTTATTGGCTTAAGGTTTTGAGACTATAAGTCCAAAATCAAGGGGTCAGCAAGGTAATGCTTTTTTCCCTTAAGACTGTGTTGCTCTGTGGCTGCCTTCTGGCAAGCCTTAGGTCCTTGGCTTTTCATCATATGACAATCACATGGTGGTATCTTCTCTTTTCTCTTCCAAATTCCACAGATTTCTGGCTTCTTATGTGCCGCTTTTCCCATGGCTTCTCTTTCTGTGTCTAATTTCCTTTGCTTATGAGGACGTCAGCCATATTAGAATAAGGCCCACCCTCACTCAGTTTGAACATGCCTTAACTAACAACATCTTAAAAGTTCCTGTTTAAAAATGGGTTCACGCTCTGGTACTGCTTGTGTGCTCTTACGGTATGGACCTGGTACCTCTTTTGCGAAGCAGTAGCTGAGGAGACTTCAGCTCTCCCTGTTGCTGACAAAAAGCCCAAGGAAGGAGTCAAGACTGAGAACGATGATCATATTAGTTCGCAGGTGGCAGGATAGGATGATTCTGTGGTACAGTTTAAGACTAGGAGATATACATACACCACTAAAAAAGCCTATTGTGAATGACAGGGTTTGTCAATGAGGCAGATCAAGTTCCAATTTGACAGGCAGCCAATCAATGAAACAGACACACCTGCACAGATCCTAGAGTATATTACGCAGATAATCAAAAAGTATTGGCAAAGTCCCCTGAGGGATGGGAGAATGAATATGGAACTATTAAACCTTACCATCAGGGAATCCCCTGATACTGTGTCAAACCTTAGGGACACCCAAATCAATAGGCCAAGCCCTTGATCATGAGGCTTACTCTTGTGAAGCTTATGTAGGTAGCAGGGAAGCTTAGACTACCCATAGGCATGCCTAAGAGTTACTTCTGGAGGACTTCTTTTGTTGCTCAGATGTGGCCTCACTCTCTCAGATTTTACAACTCCACAAGTGAAACCATTGCCCTCCCCCCTCTACATGGGACAAGACATCCAGGAGTGAAAATCTCCCTAGCAGTGTGGGAGGTGACTCCTAGGGATGAATCCAGACCTGGCACCATGGGATCAATAATTCCATCCTGACCAAAAAAGGGGAAAAGAAGTGTAATTAATAAAGTATCAGTGGCAGAGAGAGTTCGAATAGAGCTGAGAGGCTACCCTGGGGGTTGCTCTAACGCAAGCTTCAGTTAGACATTGCTACCTGTCATAACCTGCCAACCCCCAACCAGGACCATTCCAGCCAGTCCTAAAGAACACTTAGGGCAATATATAAGATTCCACAAGGGTTCCATGCACTAGAGTAATTCTACAGAAATCTACAACCTCCAGATGGGTCCCTGGTCCAGATAAGTCCTGAAACCTAGCCCAACCTCTCCAGAACATCGGATAGTTCCATCTCCCTACCCCATATTAGTGACAGACCCTTCCAATATGAAAAAGTAGAACTGCCATAGCCTAAACACCCCTGAAAAGAGGTATGAAAAGATCAAAGGTAATGGTGGAGTTGTACATAGAAGATAAGATTTAACAAATGAATATGAATGCTGAATCATTAAATTAATATCTTTCATAGTCTTTTAGCATTTTAGAGCAGCTAAAAGTAAAAACCTAAAATTGTGAAATTGTAACCCATGTTAAACTCTGAAATATGTTCTACAACTAATTGCGGTGCTGCGCTTTGAAATGTATAGCTTTTTGTATAAATGATATTTTTCACAAAAAAAGAAGGAAAAAAAAGACGACTGTGATAATAAAAAAAAATATTTAAGTTCTCTAGCCTCCTATATTCTGGAGCAGCTAGAAATAAAAATATGAGAGGATTGTATGGTAGCCCATAACAAACTGTGGGATCTGTCATGTAACCACTTGTTGAAGAGTGCTTTGAAAACTATTGCTTTTTTTAAATCTCTTTGCTTTGTATATATGTTATACTATACAATAAAAAAAGTTTTTCAAAAATTTAACAAGACTGAAATTATGCAAAACATTTTCTTTGATCACAATGGAATTAAGTTGGAAATTAATAATCACCAAAGAACCAGAACTTTTACAAATATTTGGAGATTAAACAACACACTTTTAAACAATCAATGGGTCAAAGAAGAAATTGTTAGAGAAATTGGTAAATATCTGGAGACAAATGAAAATGAAAATACAACATATCTGAACTTGTGGGATGCAGCAAAAGCAGTGCTAAGAGGGGGAATTTATCACCCTAAATCCCTACATTAAAAAAGAAGATCAAGCAAAAATAGGGGACCTAACTGCTCACCTGAAAGAACTAGAGAAAGAACAGCAAACTAACCCCAAAGCAAATGGAACAAGAGAAATAAATATTAAAGTAGAAAGAAACGAACTGGAGAACAATAAGCAATAGAAAGAATCAACAAAATTAAAAGTTGGTTCATTGAGAAAATCAATAAAATTGACGAGACCCCTAGCTAGATTGACCAAAAAAAAAAGAAAAGGGAAGCAAATAAACAAAATTAGAAATCAGCAATGAGTTGTTACTACTGATCCTGAAGAAAATAAAAGAATCATAAGAAGCTATTATGAACAACTATACACCAGTTAGCTAGACAACTCATATAAAATGGACAAAGTCCTAGAAACATATGAATTACCAACACTGTCTCGAGAAGAAATAGCAGATCTTAACAGACCTATTACATGAGAAGAAATTCAATTAGTTATTAAAAATCTTCCTACAGAGAAACAATACAAAACAGCTCCCGGAGCCACGACAGAGACCAAAAAGACAGCGTACCCAATTCTGGAACGGCTGAACAGGCAGAGAGAATCCGCTGTGGTGAGATACCCTAGGGGCGCGCGTTTTCCCGGCCGGGGCGGCTGGCGACTGGGGTCCCCTCCACGCACGTGGCTCCCCGGTCTGACTGGGAACGTTGGATAGCGGGGCCCTCCCGCCACGCTTGGCGTCTCGGGCCAGCTGGGCAATTTGGACCGGCACTCCCCCAAGCCGCGGCGGCCGGTGACCCCCCCCTCCACGCGCCGTTTCCCGGGCCGACTGCGAGATTCGGATTGGCAAGTTAAAGGAGTCACAGCATCTTTTACTGGTGGGCCCCGCAGACGAGCGCCACGAGCGCCACCTACTGGGCAGGAAAAGAAAAACAGAGCCCAGAGATTTCACAGAAAAACCTTTCAACCAGCCAGGTCCCACACCCAGGGAAATCTGATCAAATGCCCAGACACCAGCAGAAAATAATGGATGACGCTCGGAAAATTGAAGATATGGCCCAGTCAAAGGAACAAACCAATAGTTCAAATGAGATACAGGAGCTGAGACAACTAATGCTGAATATACGAACAGAAATGGAAAAACTCTTCAAAAACCAAATCAATAAATTGAGGGAGGACATGAAGAAGACAGGGGCTGAACAAAAAGAAGAAATAGAAAATCTGAAAAAACAAATCACAGAACTTATGGGAGTGAAGGACAAAGAAGAAAAAATGGAAAAAACAATGGATACCTACAATGGTAGATCTAAAGAGACAGAAGCTACAATTAGTGAACTGGAGGATGGAACATCTGAATTCCAAAAAGAAACAGAAACTATAGGGAAAAGAATGGAAAATAATGAGCAGGGGATCAGGGAACTGAATGACAGTATGAAGCGCACAAATATACGTGTTGTGGGTGTCCCAGAAGGAGAAGAGAAGGGAAAAGGAGGAAAAAAACTAATGGAAGAAATTATCGCTGAAAATTTCCCAACTCTTATGAAAGACCTAAATTTGCAGATCCAAGAAGTGCAGCGCACCCCAAAGAGAATAGACCCAAATAGGCGTTCTCCAAGACACTTACTAGTTAGAATGTCAGAGGTCAAAGAGAAAGAGAGGATCTTGAAAGCAGCAAGAGAAAAACAATCTGTCACATACAAGGGAAACCCAATAAGACTATGTGTAGATTTCTCAGCAGAAACCATGGAAGCTAGAAGACAGTGGGATGATATATTTAAATTACTAAAAGAGAAAAACTGCCAACCAAGACTCCTATATCCAGCAAAATTGTCCTTCAAAAATGAAGGAGAAATTAAAACATTTATAGACAAAAAGTCACTGAGAGAATTTGTGACCAAGAGACCAGCTCTGCAAGAAATACTAAAGGGAGCACTAGAGTCAGATACGAAAAGACAGAAGAGAGAGGTATGGAGTAAAGTGTAGAAAGAAGGAAAATCAGATATGATATATATAATACAAAAGCCAAAATGGTAGAGGAAAATATTATGCAAACAGTAATAATACTAAAAGTTAATGGACTGAATTTCCCAATCAAAAGACATAGAATGGCAGAATGGATTACGACCCAGCAATACCACTGCTAGGTATCTACTCAAAGGACTTAAGGGCAAAGACACAGACGGACATTTGCACACCAGTGTTTATAGCAGCATTATCTACAATTGCAAAGAGATGGAAACAGCCAAAATGTTCATCAACAGACGAGTGGCTAAACAAACTGTGGCGTATACCTACGATGGAATATTATGCAGCTTTAAGACAGGCTAAACTTATGAAGCATGTAATAACATGGATGGACCTAGAGAACATTACGCTGAGTGAGTCTAGCCCAAAACTAAAGGACAAATACTGTAAGGTCCCACTGATGTGAACCGACATTCGAGAATCAGCTTGGAATATATCACTGGTAACAGAGACCAGCAGGAGTTAGAAACAGGGTAAGATAATGGGTAATTGGAGCTGAAGGGATACAGACTGTGCAATGGGACTAGATACAAAAACTCAAAAATGGACAGCACAATAATACCTAAGTGTAATGTAACTAGGTTGGAACACTGAATGAAGCTGCACCTGAAATATGGTTTTTTTGTTTGTTTGTTTGTGTGTTTGTATCTTTTGTTTTTGTTTTTTTCTTTTTCCTTTATATATATATTATTAGTATTATTATTTTAATTATCTTCTCTATATTAACATTCTATATCTTTTTCTGCTGTTTTGCTAGTTCTTTTCCTAAATCGATGCAAATGTACTAAGAAATGATGATCATACATCTATGTGATGATACTAAGAATTACTGAGTGCATTTGTAGAATGGAATGATTTCTAAATGTTGTGTTAATTTCTTTTCTTTTTTTTTGATTAATAAAAAAAATTTAAAAAAAAGAAAAAAAAAAAAAAAAAAAAAGAGACCAAGATGACTACGTGCAGCCAAGGTTATGGAGGTACAGATACTGTGAGGGAGCTGAGGAGGCCAGCACTAGAGAAAAGAGAAAAGAACTGATAAAAGATACCATGAAAGAGTCATAGAAAGCCTCGATTCTAGACCACTGTAAGTTCCGAGTTCAGTTATTTCCCACTTGGAGTAATTTAAATGGAAATTTGAACCCATGCCGTATTAGACACTAGTGAGTAACGGAGTAAGGAAGAAGTCTAGAGAGTCAGGCAAACTGAAAAAAGAAATGACAGCAAAAGAAGAAGATCTATACATGGAAAATAAAATATACATGGACACACAACACGGAAGCCTGACGCCATATACTGAAAGGACACTACAGTTCCCTCTACAGCCTTGAGCATGGAAAATAAATAACAAAATTGATGAGAGAAGTCCTGTGTCCCTTCTTACCTACTTGCACTCCACCTTCCCTCCTATTTTTGTGGGTGCAGGTATCTGGGCTCCTCTCTACTTTCCCAGACTCCATTCTCACTTGCCTATTGAAGAGCAGCAATAAAAATTCCTCTTTCTTTCTCTTGCATGGTTTTCTCCTCTGTGATGAATTATTCCTGTCAGCACATACACATGCTATTTCTGCTACAACCAAACCCCATATCCCTTCCCACCATTTCTTTGCCCTCCTTTCAGTGAAAAGCTACAAACTGGACTATATTTGGTAACTCCAACTCCATCTTTCTCCCTTTTTCTCCCTTTGTCTCAGAGCCTTTGCACCTGCTGCCCTCTTCCTGGACATCCATGTGTCTTACTCACTCATCTTCAGGCTTCCTGCTCCAATGTCCAGTTCTCTGACAACTTTATCTGAAAAAGTGTTCTCACAATGTGATCGCCTTTACTCCAGCTTTATTTTTCTTCATAACACTTACTACTACATGGTACTACATTATCTATTAGTTTGCTTCGATAAATTCCATTAAGACAGGTGTGGGGTTTTTGTTCACAGCTATATCCCAACAACCTAGAGTAGAGACAGCACATATTTTTCAGCAAGTACTGCTGAATTACTGAATATAATAAAAGAGACACAGGACCTTCATGTAGAAAGCTATAAGGCTTTACTCGAAAGGTATTAAAAACAAAGATGAATCATATTCATGGATAGACAGCTCCAGTGTCATAAAGATATCAGTTATCCCAAAATTAGACTAAAAATTAAGTGTAAGCCAAATTAAAATCCTAAATTTATCATAAAACTTGGCATGATCATCCTCAAGTTCATATGGCAGAGCAAAGGACTCAGAACAGCCTTGGGCTGGTTTGAAATGATGTATGACCCTAGAAAAGCCATGTTTTAATCCTAATCCCATTTTGTAAAGGTAGCTGTTTCTTCTAATCCCTACTCAGTATTGTATGCTTGAAACTATAATTAGATCATCTTCCTGGAGATGTGATTTAATCAAGAGTGATTGTTAAACTGGATTAGGCAGAGGCATGTCTCCACCCATTTGGGTGGGTCTTGATTAGTTTCTGGAGTCCGATGAAAGAGGAAACATTTTGGAGAATGAGAGATTCCGAGAGAGCAGAGCAGAACGACACAGCCACGAGAAGCAGAGTCCACCAGTCAGCGACCTTTGGAGATGAAGTAAGAAAATGCCTCCTGGGGAGCTTCATGAAACAGGAAGCCAGGAGAAGAAGCTAGCAGATGATGCCATGTTTGCCATGTGCCTTTCCAGATGAGAGAGCAACCCTGACTGGGTTCACCACGTGCCCTTCCACTTGAGAGAAACCCTGAACTTCACCGGCCTTCTTGAACCAAGGTTATCTTTCTCTGGATGCCTTAGATTGGACATTTCTATAGACTTGTTTTAATTGGAACATTTTCTTGGCCTTAGAACAATAAACTAGCAACTTATTAAGTTCCCCTTTTTAAAAAGCCATTCTGTTCCCGGCATATTGCATTCTGGCAGCTAGCAAACTAGACAAAGCCTTTACAATTATGGATAAGGTTTGGGTATGTATGGAATGGAATTGTTCTACCAAGTATTGAATCCAATTAATATAAATCTGTGCCACAATGCCTGCTGGCAAGTCACATCACTACACCCTTTCTCTGCTCTTCCCTATCTCACAGAGGCAGGATGTCCAGGAACTATATTTTCTTCAGATACCTTTCCCAAAAGTTTCTGGTGATATTCCTTCAATGAAAGCACTCAGGGAAATTTGGAGGGCAGAAGAGAAGCAGAAGTTTTTTTTTTACATGGGCAGGCACCAGGAATCAAACCTAGGTCTCCAGCATGGCAGGTGAGAACTCTACCCGCTGAGCTACTGTAGCCCTCACAGAAGTATATTTTTGATCCTTTGTCAGGGATAGGCAGGTGCAGGGACTTTTTCAGATGTAAGATTCTGCAGCATCCTTCAGTGTTTTCCTGTCAATCACCTGCCTAAGTGCTGGTGACAGCTGATTATTTCCAGAGATTTTTCTGTGGTTTCTGCAACTTTCTCACTCCCTAAAAGTTAGTGGCAAACCTGAGAGCTAGCAATCATCGCTTTCCTTGTGACATCAGCTTTGTATGTACCTAATCCTCTACAGCAAATTCCTTTCTTACTTAAAATAGTTAAGAGTGGTTTGTTTCCCTGACTGGACCCTGGCTGATTTTAACAGTGTCCCTAGCACAGAAAAGGACAACCAACCTGATGAAATAGAACAGAGAGCTCAGAATCAGACCCATGCATATGTGTAAACTTGATATTTTACAGAGATAAAACTGCAGATCAGTGGGGGAAAATAAATAGTGCTGGGATCCATTCATAGAAATACCATTTCAAAAGAAAAAAACCTGAATCCCTATGTATTGCCATAACCCTAAAAAATCCATTTCACATCTAAAGCTTTAAATGTGAAAACAGAAGCTTTTACAATCATTCTAGAAGAATATAACCATGATTTCAAAGTAAGAAATGTTCTTAAAACACAAGCTATAAAGTTAATCAACTTTGTGCATTAGAAAGCACCTTAAACTCTCCTATTCCTCTTCCCCAAAAATTCAGAGCAAGGTAGGTGAAGTTGGGGGAGGGACTACAAGTCTGATGAGGGTGAGAAGGATGGTATTCTTAACGGGTGAGGCGGTGGTGCGGGGTGTCAAAAGCAGAGAGGGAAGGAAGGACGGCCTGGCGAGGGTGCTGCAGCCTGAGTGGGGGAAGAGGAACAGGGCAGCGGTGGCAGCAGTGGGGACTGACCGACTGCATGAGCATGACGGGGATGAGAGAAGTCAGGTTTCTCACTCTTAGAGAAGAGAGGCACAGATATAGAAAGCACCCTGTGTGGTGCTGGACTCTGAAAATTTCCTAAACTTCCACCCGGAACCTGCCAATGTTGAAGATGAGTCCAGATCTCAGTAACTGACAGAGCTTGAACATATCTTGAAAGCCAGGTAGAGTGGCCATCTCAACCTGTATCAACCAGTGTTAAATAAAATCCAGTAGGTTCAGCACAGAGGCGCATCGGCTTATTCTCATGTCAGCAAAACCAAAACCTAAGTAAGTTTCTATTCCGTGTAAATGTCCAGCTCACACAGAATTTAAATCAGCCAATCAGCCTATCACCAACTCCCTATACTTCAAAAAAAAAAAAATATATATATAGTGAAATATACCATATATATGCAGAAAAGTGATAGAATTCAAAGTACATTTTAACAAGTAGTTATGTAACAAACCTTGAAGTACGATATCAGTTATAGTTACACAATTTCAGGCATTTCCTTCTAATTGCTCTAATACACTGGAGACCAAAAAGAAGTATCAATATAATGATTCAGTAGTCATGCTCATTTGTTAAATCCTATATTCTCTGTTACAACTCCTCCCTATCATTTGATCCCTCTCTCAGACTTCATGGATATTTTGGCAATGTCCATTCTATTGTCTTCATGTCAAGAAGGGATGTCAGCACTATGGGTTAGAGGGATGCAACTGGTTGATGTTCTTGGAGGGACTGTTACTTCTGGGTTTCAGGACTTTCTGGCATAAGGAAAATCCGGAAGTTTTAGAGGTTTCTGAAAAATAAACTGAGTGAAGCTATTTCATACTCTCAGATAGAGCCCTGGGTATTCCTAGGGTTTTCAGGAATACTGTTGGTTGGCAATTTGAAATATCTACCTGAAGGCTGCATAAGAGTAATCTACAGAACAGCCTCCCGACTCTATTTGAAAGGTCTTATCTACAGCAACGTGATTTTGTTACATTGATTTTCCTCCTTTTAGTCAAGAAGTCATTGCCAATCTCACAGTGCCAGGGTCAGGCTTATCCCTGGGAGTCAGGTCCCACCTAGAGGGGAGAGGAATGAGTTTATTTGTAGAGTTGGGCTTAGAGAGAGGGAGAGGCCACTTCCAAGCAACAAAAGAGGTCCTCTGGAAGTGACTCTTGGCATAATCATGGGTACACTTAGCTTCCCTGTTACAGAAATGAATTTCATAAGAGCCAATCTCAAGACCAAGGACTTGGCCTATTAACTTGGGAGTTCCCAATGCTTGAGAGAGTATCAAGGAATTTCTCAGGTGGGGAAGTTTAGTCATTCCTTTTCTTACCTTCCAGTTCCTCAAAGACTTTGTAAATATTTTGTTAGTATCTGCCCAACATATTCTAGAATGTATCAGGGTATTACACTAAGCTATACAAAATGACAAGATCTTATTCCCTATTCTAGGCACCATGGATTTAGGCTGTTAAAATGAACTGGCCAGACAGGTTAAGTTAGATTAGGTGCTACAGAAAATTTAAGTTTTGGACAAAATAAACATCTCACACAAAAAGTGAAGTTTTAGAATAGAACACCCTGTGTTCTGATTTATCTTAGTCTCAACAAGATCAGCTTTGTTAATATCCTTATAAAGTCTGATCTATTTTCGTCTTCTTTACTAGTTGCTGTATGGAGTAGTGCTGATTTTCAGAGCCGCAGAACTCCAACTCTGGGTCTCAGTTGTCACACAGGTACCCAAGTTCCAGGGAAATGCCAGGTTTATATATTGAGGACAAATATCTCAAAATTTAGAGATAACACTTAAAACTCAGGAATAAATATGACTGTTATAAAAGCTTACAACTTAAGCACTAATTTTCTTGTATTTTCTAAATGAGACCATACGATATTTATCCTTTTGTTTCTGGCTGCTCAGTTCATATACCCTTTGGCCATCTGCATCCATTGGCTACCATAAGCCTCAGTGCGCAAATGTCTATTTGAGTCCCGCTTTTAGTTCTTTCAAGTATATTCCTAGTAATGGGATAGCCCCATCATATGGCAACCCTATATTTAGCCTCCTGTGTATCCATTACATGATCCTCCAGAGAGGCTGCTCCATCTGCTACCCTACCGACAGTGAATAGGTATACCTCTCTCCACATTTTCCCTACCACTTGAATCTTTCTGTTTATTTACTTATTTTGAATCAGCAGATTTTGTTGAAATATACTCACATGGCATATATTCCATCCAAAATAAAAATAAACAATGTCTCACAGTATTTTCACTTAGTTGTACTGTCATCACTCTCAATTTTAGACAATTTTCATTGCTGCAAAAAGAAAAATAACAGATAGATATACCCACACCAAAAAGAAAACTCCAAACTCCCTTTAACTCTTATGCACCACCCTCCCAATTATTTACCCTTAGTATCATTGTGTTACTAGTGAGGTATTCCTGTCCATAGCATGAAACTGGTAGTTTTTCCCATATAGCCCTCTATTGTTAACTTTTTGTACAAGTGTCATACCTTTGAAATAGTTCATGCATGAACTTATTTCTATTTATAGTACTAATCAGTGAGATGCATGGCTTTACACAGCTCCTTTCAATCACATTCATTTTCAGAAAGGCACTATTATTTACAATCCCTCTAATGAACTACCATCACTTCTATCCATTTCAGACATTTAAATTCAACCTTGTTAATAAGTCTGTACATGCTAGGCATCCACTTTCCCTTCTGTAGTTCTCTCTATCTCTAGGTCTCCAATAGTCTACATTTTAAGGCTCTGAATTTACATTTTCTAGGGGATTCATATTAGTGAAATCATGTCCTACTCATCCTTTTGTGTCTGGCTTACTTTACTCAGCAATGTGTCCTCAAGGCTCATCCATCTTGTCCTGTGCTTCAGGATGACATTTCTTCCTACTGCTGCATAATATTCCATTGTATGTACAGACTACATTTGTTTATCCGCTCATCTGCCGATGGACACTTGGTTTGTTTCCATCTTTTGGCAACTGTGAATAATGCTGCTGTGAACATCAGTGTGCAAATGTCTGTTCATGTCACTTTCAGCTCTTCTGGGTATATGCGAGTAGTGGTATTGCTGGGACATAGGGCAATTCGATATTTAGTTTTCTGAGCAATCTCCAGTTATCTTCCACAGCAGCTCTACCATTATACATTCCCACCAGCAATGCATAAGTGTCCCAATTTCTTCACATCCTCTCCAACATTTGCAGTTTCCTGTTTGTTTAATAGCAGCCATTCTTATAGGTGTGCAATGTCATCTCATTGTAGTTTTCATTTGCATTTCCCTTATAGCTAATTGAAAATAATTAGCTTCTTCAATTAGCACATCTCTTCATGTGCTTTTTAGCCATTTGTATTTGCTCTTCAGAAAAATATCTATTCATATCTTTAGCCCATTTTATAATTGGGGTGTTTGTTCTTTTGTTGTTCAGTTGTATGATTTCTTTAAGTATATGGGATATCAAACCTTCTCCAAATATTTTTTCCCATTGAGTTGGCTGCCTCTTCAACTTTTTGACAAAGTCTTTGAGGCACAAAAGCATTTGATTTTGAGGAGTTCCTATTAATCATTTTTTCTTTTATTGTTTGTGCTTTTGGTGTAAGGTCTAAGAAGCCTCCTACTATAGGTCTTGAAGATGTTTCCCTACATTTTCTTCTAGGAGTTTTATGGTACTAGCTCTTATATTTAGGTTTTTGATTCCCTTTGAGTTAATTTTTATATAGGGTGTTTGAGGTAGGAGTCCTTTCGTCCCTTTGGCTATTGATTTCCAGTTCTCCCAACCCCATTTATTGAAAAGACTATTCTGTACCAGTTCAGTAGCCTTGCGGGTTTTGTTAAATATCAATTGGCCATAGATCTGGGGTCTATTTCTGAACTCTCAATTTTATTCCTTTGACCAATACGTCTATCTTTGTGCCAGTACCACACTGTTTGACCACTGTGGCTTTATACTAAGCTTTGAAGACAGGAAATGTAAGTCCTCCTACTTTATTTCTTCTTTTTGAGGAAGTGCTTTGCTATTTGATGGCCCTTTCCCTTCCAAATAAATTTAATAATTAGCCTTTCCAAGTCTTCAAACTAGGCTGTTGGAATTTTGATTGATATTACATTGAATCTGTGAATTAATTAGGGTAGAACTGACATCTTAACAACATTTAACCTTCCTATGCAGGAGCAGAGACTGTCTTTCCACCTACTTAGATAATCTCTTATTTGTTTTATTGATGTTTTACAGTTTTCCATGTACAGGCCCTTTATATCCCTGCTTAAGTTTATTATTTTGAATGGAATTTTTTCTGTAATTGCCTCCTCAGTTAGGTCATTACTTGTGTACAGACATATTACTAATTGTATCCTCTCTCTCTTTTTCTTTGTTAATCTAGCTAAGGGTCCATTAATTTTATTGGTTTTCTCAAAGAACCAACTTTTGGTTTTATTGATTTTCTCTATTGTTTTTTGTTCTCCAATTCATTTATTTCTGCTTTAATCTTTGTTACTTCTTTTTCTATTTGCTTTGGAGTGAATTTGCTGTTCTTTCTCTAGTTCCTCTGGGTGAGCAGTTAAATCCTTGATTTTTGCTTTTTCTTTTCTTAATATAGGCATTTAGGGCAATAAACTTCCCTCTTAGCACTGCCTTTGCCACATCCCATAAGTTTTGATACACTCCATTCTCGTTTTCATTTGCCTTCAGATAGTTTCCAATTTCTTTTGCAATTTCTTCTCTGACCACTGACTGTTTAAGAGTGTGTTATGTAATCTCTATGTATCTACAAAATTTCTGATTCTTTGGTGGTTATTGATTTCCAGCTTCATTCCACTGTGGTCAAAGGAAGTGCTTTGAATAATTTCAATCCTTTAGAAATCATTAAGACCTATTTTGTGTCCCAGCATATGATTTTATCCTGGAGAATGTTCCATGAGCAACGACAGAAGAACGTATATTCTGGTGTTTGGGGATGTAATGATCTATACATGTCTGTTAGGTCTAATTCATTTATCACACTGTTTAGGTTCTGTTGATCCTCTGTCTGTCTGTTCTATATGTAGAAGAGGGTGGTGTATTGCAGTCTCCCACTATTATTGTTTTTTTTTCCCTTAACATATGATCATTCCATTCTTGATATATAATCAATAACTCACATTATCATCACATAGTTGTAAATTCACCAGCATGATCATTTCTTAGAACATTTGCATCAATTCAGAAAAAGAAATAAAAAGAAAAAAACTCATACATACCATACCTGTTACCCCTCCCTCTCATTGACTGCTAGATTTTCCATTTACCCAATTTATTTTAACCTTTGTTTCCATTTTTTCTATACCCCTTATTACTCCCTTTCATTGATCACTAACATTTCAATCTACTAAATTTATTTTAACATTTGTTCCCTCTATTATTTATTTATTTTTAATCCATATGTTTTACTCATCTGTTCATACTGTAGATAAAAGGAGCATCAGATACAAGGTTTTCACAATCACATAGTCACACTGTGAAAGCTATACCATTATACAGGAAACGTGGCTACTAGAACACAGCTCTACATTTTCAGGCACTTCACTCCAGCCTCTCCAATATACCTTAACTAAAAAGGTGATATCTATATAATGCATAAGAATAACCTCCAGGATAACCTCTCAACTCTGAAATCTCTCAGCCATTGACACTTTATTTTGTCTCATTTCGCTCTTCTCCCTTTTGGTTGAGAAGGATTTCTCAATCCCTTGATGCTGAGTCCCAGCTCATTCTAGGATTTCTGTCCCACGTTGCCAGGAAGGTTTACACCCCTGGGAATTATGTCCCATGTACAGAGGGGAAGGGCAGCGAGTTTGCTTGTCATATTGGCTGAGAGGGAGAGGCCACATCTAAGCAACAAAAGAAGTTCTCTGGGGGTGACTCTTAAGCCTAATTTTAAGTAGGTTTAGCCTATCCTTTGCAGGGATAAATTTCATATGAACAAACCCAAAGCTTGAGGGCTCGGCTTATTGCTTTGGTTGTCCCCACTGTTTGTGAGACTATCAAGAATTCTCCACATGAGGAAGTTGAATTTTCCCCCTTTAGCGCCATTCCCCCAAGGGGACTTTGCAAATACTTTTTTATTCACTGTTCAAATCACTCTGGGACTTATCGGGGCATCACTCTGGACAACCCTACAAACTCTCATGCCCTACTCAAGGTTCCATGTACTACGGTGTTCAATTAAACTGTCCACATAAGTTATATTAGGAAATGCACTAGTCAAATTATAAATTTTGTACCAAATAAACATCTTTTGCTTTAGTCTTACACATAAGTTAAAGTTTTAAAATATGAATTACACATATTTTCAAAACCCTGCAATATTGACATTCCTTTGTCAATTCCTCATGCAAAAATATTTTTTAATTTGTACATTTAATCACTATTATTGTATACTCTAGGCATTCATAGATTATACCATCTCAATCTTTATCATCTATCTTTCCTTCTGATTTCATTTGTGTCCCCAGCCCTCCTCCTTCTATCATGCTTACATCAGCTTCATTCAGTGTACTCACATTACTGTATTGCAGTTAGGTAGTATTGTGCTATCCATTTCCGAATTTTTACAATCAGTTCTGTTGCACAATCTTTATCCCTTCAGCTCCAATTACCCAATATCTACCTTATTCCTATCTCCTGATGGTCTCTGTTCTTAGCTGAAATTCTCCAAGTTCATTCACTAATGTTAGTTCATTTCATAGTGAGATCACACAGTATTTGTCCTTTTGTTTCTGGCTAATCTCACTCAGCATAATGTCCTCAAGGTCCATCCATATGGTTACATACTTCATAATTTTATTCTGTCTTACAGCTGCATATTATTCCACTGTATGTATATACCACAGCTTGTTTAGCCACTCATCTGTTGATGGACATTTTGGTTGATGGAAACAACCAGTTGTAAACTGTAAATAATGCTGCTATTAACACTGGTGTGCAAATGTCCGTTTGTGTTCTTGCCCTCATGTCCTCTGAATAGATACTTAGTGATGGTACTGCCAGATCATATGGCAATTCTATACTTAGCTTCCTGAACAACTGCCAAACTGCCTTCCACAGCAGTTTTACCATTTGACAATCTCACCAGCAGTGGATAAGTGTGCCTCTTTCTCCACATCCTCTCCGGCACCTGTCGTTTTCTGTTTTATTGATAATGGCCATTCTGGGGGGTGTGAGATGATATTTCATTGCAGTTTGATTTGCATTTCCCTAATAGCCAGGGAAGTTGAGCATCTTTTCATGGGCCTTTTGGCCATTTGTATTTCCTCTTCTGCGAAGTGTGTGTTCATGTATTTTGCCCATTTTCTAATTGGGTTGTTTGTGTTTTTGTGTTGAATTGAACAATCTCTTTATATATTCTGGATACTAGACCTTTATCTGACATATCGTTTCCAAATATTGTCCCCCATTGAGTAGGCTGTCTTTTTACTTTCTTGACAAAGTTCTTTGATGCACAAAAGTGTTTAACTTTGAGAAGTTCCCATTTATTTATTCTTTTTCAATGCTTGTGCTCTCGGTGTAAGGTCCAGGAAACCACCTCCTATTATAAGATTTATAAGATATTTCCCTACATTTTCTTCTAAAAGTTTTATGGTCTTAGATCTAATGTTTAGGTCTTTGACCCATTTTGAGTTAATTTTTATATAGGGTGTGAGATATGGATCCTCTTTCATTCTTTTGCATGTGGATATCCAGTTCTCTAGGCACCATTTATTGAAGAGACTGTTCTGTCCCAAGTGAGTTGACTTGACTGCCTTATCAAAGATCAACTGTCCATAGACGAGAGGGTCTATATCTGAACAATCTATTTGATTCCATTGGTCAGTATATTTATCTTTATGCCAGTACCATGCTGTTTTGACCACTGTAGCTTTGTAATACACCTTGAAGTCCGGTAGCATGAGACCTTCAATTTCATTTTTCTTTCTCAGGATATTTTTGGCTATTTGGGGCACACTGCCCTTCCAGATAAATTAGGTTATTGTTTTTTATATTTCTGAAAAGTAAGTTTTTGGGATTTTAATTGGTATTGCGTTGAATCTGTAAATCAATTCAGGTAGAATTGACATCTTAACTACATTTAGTTTTCCCATCCATGAACACGGTATGCCCTTCCATTTATTTACGTCTTCTGTGATATCTTTTGACAATTACTTGTAGTTTTCTTAGTATAGGTCTTTTGTACCTTTAGTTAAATTTATTCCTAAATATTTTATTCTTTTGGTTGCAATTATAAGTGGAATTTTTTCTTGATATCCCCCTCAGATTGTTCATTGCTAGTGTATCCCCCTCAGTGTTCATTACTAGTGTATAGAAACACTACAGACTTGAGTGTTGATCTTGTAACCTGCCACTTTGCTGTACTCATTTATTAGCTCTAGTAGCTTTGCTGTGGATTTTTTGGGGCTTTCAACATATAGTATCATATCATCTGCAAACAGAGTTTCACTTCTTCCTTTCCAATTTGGATGCCTTGTATTTATTTTACTTGTCTAATTGCTTTGACGAGAACTTCCAACACAATGTTGAATAACAATGGTGATAGTGGACATGTGGCTTGTCTTGTTTCTGATCTTGGGGGAAAGTTTTCAGTTTTTCCCCATTAAGGATGATGTTAGCTGTGTTTTTCATATATTCCCTTTATCATATTGAGGAAGTTCCCTTATATTTCTATCCTTTGAAGTGTTTTCAACAAGAAAGGATGTTGAATTTTGTCAAATGTCTTTTCTGCATCAATCAAGATGATCATGTGGTTCTTCTGCTTTGATTTGTTGATATGGTGTATTACGTTAATTGATTTTCTTATCCTTGTATACTTGGGACAAACCCTACTTGGTTATGGTGCATAATTCTTTTAATGTGGTGCTGGATTCGATTTGCAAGAATTTTGTTGAGGATTTCTGCATCTATATTCATAAGAGAGATTGGTCTGTAGTTTTCTTTTCCTGTAATATCTTTGTCTGGCTTTGGTGTGAGGGTGATGCTGGCCTCAGAGAATAAGTTAGGTAGTCTTCCCTTCTCTTCAATTTTTTTGAAGAGTTTGAGCAGGATTGGCACTAATTCTTTCTTGAATGTTCAGTAGAATTCACATGTGAAGCCATCTGGTCCCGAAGGGTTTTTGAGGGGGGGAGCTTCTTTATGACTAATTCAATTTCTTTACTTATGATTGGTTTGTTGAGGTCATCTGTTTCTTCTTGAGTCAATATTGGTTGTTCATGCCTTTCTAGGAAGTTGTCCTCATCTACACTGTCTAGTTTATTAGCATAAAAGTGCTCATAGTATCTTCTCATTAACTCCTTTATTTCTACGGGGTCAGTGGTTATGTCTCCTCTTCCATTTCTGATTTTATTTCCTTGCATCCTCTTGCTTCTTTTTGTCAACCTCGCTAAGGGTCCATCAATTTTATTGATTTTTCTTGTAGAACCAACTTCTGATTTTGTTGATTTTCTCTATTGTTTTCATGTTCTCATTTATTTCTGCTCTAATCTTTGTTATTTCTTTCCTTTTGCTTGCTTTGGGGTTAGTTTGCTGTTCTTTCGCTAGTTCTTCCAAGCGAACAGTTAATTCCTCCATTTTTGCTCTTTCTTTTTTGATATAGGCATTTAGGGCAACAAATTTCGCTCTTAGCACTGCCTTTGCTGCATCCCGTAGATTTTGATATGTTGTGTTTTCATTTTCATTTGTCTTGAGATATTTAGTGATTTCTCTTGTAATTTCTTCCTTGACCCACTGGTTGATTAAGAGTGTTGTTGAGCCTCAATATATTTGTGAATTTTCTGGCCCTCTGCCTATTATTGATTTCCAACTTCATTCTTTTATGATCTGAGAAAGTGTTTTATATGATTTCAATCTTTTTAAATTTATTGAGACTTGCTTTGTGATCTAGCATATGGTCTATCCTGAGAATGATCCATGAACACTTGAGAAAATGGTATATCCTGCTGTTGTGGGGTGTAATGTTCTATAAATGTCTGTTAAGTCTAGCTCATTTATTGTATTGTTCAAATTCTCTGTTTCTTTATTGATCCTCTGTCTAAAGGTTCTGTCCATTGATGAGAGTGGGAAATTGAAGTCTCCAACTATTATGGTAGATGTGTCTATTTCTTTTTTCAGTATTTTCAGTGTTTGCCTCATGTATTTTGGAGAACTTTGGGTCGGTGCATAAATGTTTATGATTGTTATGTCTTCTTGTTGAACTGTTCCTTTTATTAATACATAGTGTCCTTCTTTGTCTCTTTTAATTGTTTTACATCTGAAGTCTAATTTGTTGGATATTAGTAGAGCTACTCCTGCTCTTTCCTGATTGTTGTTGTTTTCATGAAATATCTTTTCCAACCTTTCACTTTCAACCTATGTTTATCCTTGGGTATAAGATGTGTCTCCTGTAGACAGCATACAGATGGGTCCTGTTTTTTAATTCATTCTGCCAATCTATGTCTTTTGATTGGGGAGTTTAATCCATTAACATTTAATGTTATTACTGTAAGGGCAGTACTTTCTTCTACCATCTTGCCTTTTGGATTTTATAAGTCACATCTAAGTTTTCTTCCTTTACCTTTAGTGATAGTCTTCATTTCTACACTCTTCTCCACACCTCTCTCTCCTGTCTTTTCCTATCTGTCTCTAGTGCTCCCTTTAGTATTTCTTGCAGAGCCAGTCTCTTGGTCACAAATTCTCTCAGTGATTTTTTGTCTGAAAATGGTTTAATTTCCCCCTCATTTTTGAAGGAAATTTTGCTGCACTTAGAATTAGTGATGGGCAGTTTTTCTCTTTTATTATCTTAAATATATCATCCCACTGTCTTCTCACCTCCATGGTTTCTGCTGAGCAATCTACACATAAGTCTTATTGGGCTTCCCTTGTATGTAATGGATTGCTTTTCTCTTGCTTCTTTCAAGATTCTCTCCTCCTCTTTGACATCTGACATTCTGATTAGTAGTGTCCTCAAGTATGTCTATTTGGATCTATTCTGTTTAGGGTATATCGCACTTCTTGGATCAGTAATTTTAAGTCTTTCATAAGAGTTGGGAAATTTTCAGTGATAATTTCCTCCATTAGTTTTTCTCCTCCTTTTCCCTTCTGTTATCTTGCTGGGGCACCCACAACATGTATATTCATGCACTTCATGTTGTCATTCAATTTGCTGAGTCCCTGCTCATATTTTTCCCATTCTTTTCCCTATAATTTCTTTTGCTTGTCAGATTTCAGATGTGCCATCCTCCAGTTCATTAATCCAGGCTTCTGCCTTTTGAAATCTAACATTGTAGGTTTCCATTGTTTCTTTCGTCTCTTCTACTGTTCCTTTCATTCCCATAAGTTCTGTGTTTTGTTTTTTCGGCCTTCTGATTTCTTCTTTTTTGTTTGTTCCTTGTCTTCTTATAACCTCCCTCAATTCAGTGATTTGATTTTTGATGAGGTTTTCCATGTCTGTTTGAACATTCTGAATTAATTGTTTCAACTCCTGTATCTCATTTGAATTGTTGGTTTATTCCTTTGACTGGGCTATTATCTTCAATTTTCCTAGTATGACTTGTTATTTTTTTGCTGGTGTCTGGGCATTTAATTTCCTTAATTAGTTTATTCTGGAGACTATTTTCACTTTTTTTTACCTACGATTTTCTTGCTGGATGACTTTGTTATCTACGTGTTCTTTGACACTCAGTTCAGCTTATTCTAGACCTCTAGCTTAGGTTTTGTTTAACAGATCAGAATTTTTCAGTTGTTTCCTTGTTTTTGCCCTGCCTGTATGATGCCTCTTTTTTATTCCCCCTTAGAGGGTCTACTTAGGTATTATAGACCCCAGCCAGATTTTTCCAGACCAAACTGGCATCCTCTCAGGAGGAAAGAGTCACCTCTGTCAGTTTTCCCTGAGGGCGAGACCCAACAGGTTGAAAGATTTTCCTATGAAGCCTCTACACTATGTGTTTTTCCTATCCTGCCCAGTATGTGGCACTTGTCTGCCTGCAGGTCTCACCAGCATAAGGTGATGTGGTACCTTTAACTTCAGCAGACTCTCCTTGCTGGGGGCATGGTTGGGACAGAGGAGAGGTTGTAGGCTGACTTTAATTGCTTAAGTTTTCCAGATCTGGAGGTCTGAATTCCTTGAGGGAGGGATTCCACCTGAGCTGGGCCCAATCCCTCTCCTGGGAAAGGCATAGGCTCAAGACAAACTCTCAAACAAGTTTAATCCTGCCTATGCCTGGGCCAGTTGGAGCCTGAGAAGCCCTGCAGCTGTATCCAAAGAGTAGTCAAGCCATAGAAACACAGCCACACACAAAAAGAAAAATCCTTTTCAGACCAGGACCCCATTCCTCGGGTTTGCCAACCAAGAGCTTAAGTTGGTACGTTCTGTGTATCTCCAGGTCCTATGTGCCCCCTTCTTCCCTTCAGGGCCCAGACCCTTTCAAGTATTTTGCACTGTCTGATTCCAAAAACCTGCACTTTGTTGTGTTTTTTTTTTTTCTTTTTCCATCCACCCTGCCCCTTCTGCATCGGGGCAAAAACCAGCAACCTCAGCTTTTACTCATAGTTCAGCTGAGCTGAGGGCCTATTTTCAGTAGACAGAATTTGTTAATTAATTCCACAATTGGAGCTTGGTTACATTCAGCCACTAGTAAAGTGTCTTTCCTATCCCCTGTGGGAAGCAGTCTGTTGGGGAGGGGTGCCAATCACCACGGCTTGGTGAACTCACAGTTCTGGGTGGACTTGCAGCCAGCCCAGGTTGTCCAGACTGTGGTACACTATGTGTCTGGTCACTGACGTGGCCCCAACAGTTGTTCTGTACTGTTCCTAGCTATATACTACCTGCTCTGGAAAACGAACTAAATCCCACTCTTCGTTGAGCGTCCATCTTGGCTCCTCCCACTATTATTGTTGAAACATCTATTGTTCCCTTCAGTTTTGCCAGTGTTTGCCTCATGTACTTTGGAGCTCCTGAAGTATGTGGATAAACATTTATGATTGTAGTTTTCTTCTTGGTGAATTTCCCTTTTATTAACATGTAGTGTCCTTCCTTGTCTCTTATGATATCTTTGCATTTAAAGTCTATTTTGCCTGATATTAATATAGCTATGCCTGCTTTCCTTTGGTTACAGCTTATGTGGAATATATTTTTCCATCCTTTCACTTTCAATTTATTCATGTTATTGGGTCTAAGATGAGTCCATTGTAACATCATATAGGATATTTTTTAATCCATTCTGCCAATCCGTATCTTTTAATTGGGGAGCTTGGTCTGTTAACATTCAAAGTTATTACTGTAATGCAATTCTTGAATCTATCACTGTATCTTTTGGTTTTTTCCTCTCTCTCTTTTTTTCCCTTTAAGTTAACCTTACTAAAACTCTTCAGTTCTGTGCCCTCCTCCAGACCTTTTCCTCCTTTTTTTTTTTTCAGTTGACAGACTCCCTTTATTATTTCTTGTAGGGCAGGTCTCTTGTTAACAAATTCTCCCAGCATTTGTTTGTCTGTGAAAATTTTAATGTTTTCCTCACTTTTGAAGGACCACTTTGCTGGATGAAGAATTCTTGATTGGCAACTTTTTTCTTAAATATATTATATCACTGCCTTCTTGCCTCCATGGTGCCCATTGAGTAGTCTGAACTTAGTCTTATACGTTTTCCCTTGGTCATTCATTTTTCTCTTGCTTTCATGACTTCCTGCTTCTCTTCAGCATTTGGCAGTCTGGTTAGTATGTCTTGAAGTGGATCTATTGGTATTTATTATTTTTGGAGTTTGTTGGGCTCCTTTGAGTTGCATATTTATGTCTTTTATAAGGGTTGGAAAGTTTTCCCCAATTATTTCTTCAAATAAACTTCTCAGCCCTTTATTCTTTTCTTCTCCTTCTGGGACACCAATGATGCTTATATTTGCATTTTTCATGTTTCCACAATTTTCTTGAGATCCAATTCAAATTTTTCCATCTTTTTCATCACTTTTTTTTTCATTTATACATTTCAATTCCATTGCCCTATCCTCTAGTTCACTTATTCTTTCTTCTGCCTCTTCAAATCTGCTGTTGGGTGTCTCTAATATATTTTTAATTTGATCTACAATATCTTTCATTTTTGTAAGATCTCCTATTTTCTATACATTCTTTCAAATTCTTCCTTATGCTCTTCTAGCATCGTCTTGATATCCTTTATGGCTTTACCGAACCCACTGAAGTTTAGGAGATTTGTACGAACATCTTTGATTAGTAGTTACAAATTCTATGTCTCTTCCAGTGTTTTAATTTGGTCATTTGGCTTGGCTATATTTTCTTGCATCTTCAGAAGCTTAGTGATGCTTTATTGGTTTCTTGGCATTTTATTACATTGATAAGGTTATTTTGAAAGTTGATTTCCCTCGTTCCTTTAAGATTTTGAAGTTGATTAAGTTTGCACTGAAAGTTTCCTTTTGCACTTGGTTTGTCAGTAATTTTGCACCAAACCAAGACCAGGACCTGATTTGAAGATCTGTTAAAAGCTAGGGAGAAAGGCAATTTACCAGTCTGCACTTTCCACGTCTTCCCAGCAGATGGCCCTCTTGGACCTCACCCTTCCCTCAGGCCCACCTCTCCACAAATGCGTCAGCTGGCAGCAAAGTTTCTGTGCAAATGTAGAGCAAGACTACTGGCTTCTTATATTTTGGGTAGTACATTTCCTAATTTAACTTGTATGGTCAGTTTAGTTAACACCATAAATACATGGAATCTTGAACAGGGCATGGGGTTTTGCTGGTTTGTCCAGGTTAGTGTGGCGCCCTCATACATCCCAGAAAGATCTGGACATTGAATAAAGAAGCATTTGCAGTTGATATTGTGAGCCATTGGTTGTATACCATGTATGGAATGTATGTTAAGTATGTTTGTGTGTTTGTATGTTGTTTTATTAATAAAATTTTTTTTAATTAAAAAAAAAAAAGGCTACTGGCCTCTAGGCTCCCAGAGAGGAGCTGCTGGCTGCAGAGCTGAGAGTGAAGGTCACCAGTCGACGAGGAGGTGGAGTGCGGGAGCACGCTGCTCCCATGGCGCCTGCTCCAGCCTGCGCACTGCGGCCTGCCCCAGTGCCATCATGACTATTCTGCCATCCTCCTGGAGGTCCTCCGACTCCCTATTTACATGCCAACCAACTTCCTCAGTGCCAAGCAAATGCCTGCACTAACCATACCAGGAAATGTAGTCCACATTAACTAATGAAGATTTCCTCCCCATAGACCCACTTTTGTCTATCTATAAAAGCTGTTGCTCTACTTGTTCTGTGAAATTCTTCTCTACCTCATGGAGATCTGAATCTCCCCAATTCATGAACTGATTCAAAGTTTCTGAGATCTAATCAAATTCTCCTCTAGTTTATATTTAACACTAGTTTTCACTACACAAGTGATAATACCATGCAGCTGTAGATAGCTTTATATTTTTAATCCCTTCCAATAAAGTTAGCTAATCAACCTAAAAGTTATCGTGTTTTTAGCCAGGAACCATGCACACATATCAGATGAGGGTGAAGAATAAGAAACATCTTGATGCCGGGAGACTAAGGTTTCCTGTGAGAGGTAACCAGGCACAAGCTGCTTCCTTCCCTAGGCTTTGAGCAAAAACAACTGACTTGGGAAGTAAAAATGTTTTTAGGCTTGCTATATAAGTTAAGGATTGTTTACTCTGAGTTAAATCTTTTAAAAATCAGCAAAATTGGTTATATACAGAATTCTGAAAATGCCAGACTTGACAACTGATTGAGCAGATGCCAGACTGCTTTCTAAGATCATCTCAGTGCCAACCCTGAACACCTCATTCCTTTCCAGACACTAAGAGATGTACAATTACCTTTATGCCTTTTGAAACTTTTAGAATTCAACAATCTACAGAAGGATCATTTTGATACATTTTCCTCGCCACAAAAGAGCATATGGCATTTAACATATTCTTTTTGAAGAACAAGTTGCAAACAATCACTTTTTACTTTGAGAATTTTTAATCAAATAATTCTTTTGACAGAAAACCTACAAGCAATAGGATTTGCATAATGCTTTCCATAAATCATGAAAAATATGCTTTTTATATGTATATCAATTCTGATATTCTTGTTATACTAATACATGCAGAAATTTTCTCCAATTTTCAAAGAGGTCTTGAGGAACTCAAAATAAAGGTACAGTATAAAATCCATAAAAACAAAAATGAAAAAAGAGTCAAGTAATGAGGAGAGCAAAGGAAGAAAATAACTTAGTTATTTACACTAGGAAGTTTATCAGACTGGGGTCTGCAATTCAATCACGCGGCTGCTGCCCTTAACCTCTGTGCTGGTTTGAAAGGATTTAAGTACCTAGAAAAGCCATGTTCTAATTCTAATCATTCTTGTGCAAGCAATCATTTCTTCTAATCCCTATTCAGTACTATAGTTTGGAAACTTGATTAGGTTATCTCCACAGAGATGCGACTCACCCAATTGTGGGTATTTACTTTTGCACAGAGGGATGTGCGACTCCACCCATTCCAGGTGGGTCTTGATTGCTTTACTGGGATCCTTTAAAAGAGGAAGCATTTTGGAAAAAGCTTGAGAATTATGAGAGCAGCAGAGACATGAGAACTACAGAGAACACCAGCCAGCAACCTTTGGAGGTGAAGGAGAACGCCCCTGGGAGAGATTCATGAAGCAAGAGGCCTGGAAAGGAAGTTAGAAGACGTTGCCATGTTCACCGTGTGCCTTTCCAGTTGAGAGAGAAACCCTGAACTTCACCGGCCTTTCTTGAGTGAAAGCAACTTCTTGTTGGTGCCTTAATTTGGACATTTTTATAGACTTGCTTTAATTGGGGCATTTTCTTGGCCTTAGTAGAACTGTTAGCAACTTATTACATTCCCCTTTTTAAAAGCCATTCTATTTCTGGTATATTGCATTCTAGCAGCTAGCAAACCAGAACCTCCTTCCAGGGGAATTTCTGGGTAGGCAGTGAGGTTGGCTGGAAGGGACAGCATGGCCCTCGTCTCACAGGGAAACACAGTCCACACCAGGGAGGGGCAGCAGCAAGGGCATCCACTCTTCTCACTCCTCCAGAGACCTGGCCTGAGGCCCACACCCTGCTCCTTCTCCATCCTTCCACCAGCAATCCCAGGCATCAAGGAATTATCAAGTGGCTCCTCCCACACCAAGGGCCAGAGCCTCTACTGCTGCTCTTTTACTTTGGGTTTGGTTTGCTTGCTCATTATTATTACGTTTTTATTACCAAGAAGGCTGTGGGATGACTTCCAGAAAGCATATCTTGGAGTCTTTGGATCCTTGAGACCCCCACAGAATAGTTACTAAATCACTGAGATGAAGCCTCACTCCAGCCAAGTTCTGGTGATTGCGTCAGTACACTAATTCTGGACATGTGGCACCAGTTCCAGTTTGCAGATCAAGAGGTTAATAAGCATTTCCATTTCTGAATTTTCTGCTTGGAATTTCACCCCTCTCCCTTGCTGTGCTCTGAACTCCAGGCAAAGGGTTTCATGTTTTTTATAGAATGAACTGATAAGGGAAATGGTAGAACTGAGAGGGTTTTCTGTTAATGTGACTCACAGAGCTTAATGGTTTATTATCTTGAAAGACATCCAAGTATCACAGCTCTAATATCTTGCTACACTTGTATTAAAAACTTTTTAACGGGCACAATGTCAATGACTAGTATCTCCACTTGTCATTTTCTGAAAATTAAGCTCTGAACTTTAAAATTATATCTAGTGAGATATAAAAGTAAAATTTATAATTCCTCAGGATTAGAATATGATTAACAGATAAATATTTTCCAGAAAATCTTAGAATTCCTCTTTCAGAGCATTATATCATAGAATAATTCATCAACAAGAATATTCAGCATAGCATAAGGGAACATCCTGGATATGCCAGATTCCCTAACTTGAGAAGCATACTGGACTTGCTGGTCTAGCCTGCACAGTTTGCATAAAAAAAGAAATCTTACTTACACCTAAACTATTTAAGTACTTCAGGCAAAATGAGAATTCTTCCTCAACTGTGTACCAAATTATGTTTGTAAAAATGTGTAAGTAGAAAGATAACCAAATCAAACTGATGTTACTGTCTTATTTTTATCAACCCAGTAATGCTAAAACAACATTTTTCTGTAAAACTTCAGCAGTCAAGCACAATTAAGGTTGGATCTATCATAACTAAATGAAAGAAATTTGGTTTTTCTCTCGGTACTTCCTAAATATAAATAAGAACTTAATTTTGAAATGAGATCTATATTTTTAAAGTTTTTAAGAAAGAAAACTGACCTATAGAATTGATATCCCTATTAACTAACAACTAACAGGAGAAGAAACTGCTTTTAAATATTCAAAGTTTTGAATTTCAAATATGCAGACCTCTTAAAGGAAAAGCAAAATAAACATTTTAGGGTGGGAAAAGTTCCACTGAGCTTCTATCTTATCAAACTTGATTCAATGTCCCCTTAGATTTCATTTTCTACTAAAGATCAAACTGAGTGGAGAGACATAGGTTCTTTAGAGTTACGCTGTGGAAAACTGGAATATTTTCTCTTTGCAAATAATACACAAAATTACAGAGAAGAATGAGAAAAATCACCCAAATCTCACCACCCAGACAAAGCCACTTTTAATATTCGCTGAATATCTCTCCAAGCATTTTTATGAATATGTGAGCATATGAATATATAAAATTTTTCGTGAATGAGATGCTATATACACTGATCTCTTTTTCCATTCAACAATCTATTGGAGAAACATTCTGATATTAATTAATATAAGTCATTTTAACAGCTTTAATGCATAATTTACCTTGGTACCATAAAATTCACTCATATAATGCATGCAGTTTGATTGTAGTTAGTAAATTCATAATGTTGGGCAAACATCATCACAATCCAGTCCCACCACACTTCTTTTACCCCAAAAAGTTCCCTCCAACCTATCTGGAGAATTCCTGCTTGCTTTTCCAGTCTCAGTCAACCACTGATCTGCTTTCAAACTTTTTCCTAGATTTGTCCTATAAATGTGATGATATGATGTGTTGTGTTTTGCGTCTAGCTTCTTTCACTTCACATAATGTTTTTGAGGTTAAAACATGTTATTTTTCATGCATTTTACAGTAATTTATTCTTTCTTATTGTGAGTAGTACACCACATTGTGTTTAGCTACCCATTCATCAGCTGACAGACCCTTACACTGTTTCCAGTTTGGGTGTTATGAATGATGCTGAAACAAACATTCACATACAGGTCGCTGCATGAATGTTTGTATGCTTTCACTTCTCTTGGGTAGATACTTAGGAATTTATTTGCTGGGTGACTCGAGTACAAAAGCGTATGTTTAACTTTTTAAGAAACTGTTTCCCTAAGAAACCACACCATTTCACATTCTCATTAACAAATGTATAAATATCTCAGTTTCTCGACATCTTCACCAATACATGGAATTGTCAGGCTTTTTTTACTACAATCTCTTTGGTGGGTAGGTAATCGTATCTTCTTGTGGTTTTAATTTGCATTTCCTCAATACATAATGATGTTGGGCATCTTTTATTGTGCTTATCTGCCATTCACATATTTTCTATAGAGAGGTCTGTTCAAATTTTTATTGGATTATTTTTCCATTTATTATTGAGTTACAAGAGTTTTTAATATATTCTAGATACAAGTCCCTTGTCAAGTACGCGATTTGCAAATGTTTTCCCCAGACTGTGGAAAGCCTCTTTTTTTCTTAATAGGTCCTTTTGAAGAACAAGGAACTTTAATTTTGATGGAGCCTAATTTATTATATTTTTTTCTTTTATGAAATATGCTTTGGGGTCATACTTAAAGAATCACTGCCTAACCAAAAGTCAAAAGACTTTCTCCATTTGGTGTTCATTTTAGTGTATGATGTAAAATAAGCATCTAAGCTCTTTTTTTTACATATCAATATATAATTGTTTCAGCACCATCAGTTGAAAAGACTAGTCTTCCCTCATTGAATTACTTTGGCAAATTTGTCCAAAATATCACATGACCCTACTTCTGCCAAAATGGAGTAACAGTGACCAGATTTAGGATCCTGTCTAAAGCCAGGGAACGGACAAAATATATGAAACAACAAAGGCCAGTGAACGTTGAGAAATAGGAAACAAAGTGAAATGAGCCCTCTGTTTGCCCCAGCTTATTATTACTACCTTGATAGAACTTCCAGGACATGGTATAGGGAGGGGAAACCTAGGTAAGTCCAATCAGCAACCCAAGGAGAAGAAAGGTAGCTGAAAGTATGGGATGACCAAGGTGACAAAAGTTTGCAGGACAGAATGCAAAAGATGAGAGAGAGGAACAAAAAAAGAAATATCCAGTGACCTGCAGGGTTGCCCTCAAGTATTCAGATAAGTACTGATCCACAAAAGCAAGTGAAGAAGTTATCCAAGGCCTGGGAAAGAACCACCAAAAAGGATTAGCTATGACAGTGTCAGAGGACCAAGAAAAGTGCCTGTTCTCACCAGCCATCCATATTCACGATTCATAAGGCAATGGGGAGAGTGCCAGAGAAGTAGGCAATAATTAGCCCAAGGCTGACCCCTACGTTGTTCCTGCTTGACAAATCTGGAAAGCAAGACTCAAAAGAATGAAACTGTTTCCAAGTAATTCAACTGTGTCCCAGAACAAAGCTTAAGAATGTGTTAGAAAAACAAAATTATCCAGCATTCAAAAAGGAGAATGCATTATGCATGGTATCAAACAGAAAATGCTCTGGCACACAAAGAAACAGAAAACTAGAACCCATAATGAGGAAAACACCCTTGTCTTGTTTCCACTCGTTGGGGGAAAGCAATCAGTCTTTCATGATTGAGTACAATGTTAGCTACAGATTTTATGTAGATGCCTTTTGTTATGTTGAGGAAGTTCCCTCCTATTCCTAGTTTGTTACCGAGAGTTTTTTTATCAAGAATGAGTGTAAGATTCTGTCAAGTGAATTTTCTTCTGGGATGATCATATTTTTTCCCTTCACTCTATTAACATGGTGGCTCACACTGATGTGAGTTCAAGACTTCTGACATCAACTGCAAACAGACTGCAGTACTTCAAAGACTTCACAGCAACTCAATCCTGACTGACGACCAAGTGCAGCCAGGCCACACGTTGGAGAAATCCTCAGCAAGGCTGACCTCAGACACCAGTTCCAAGTCTACTATTACTGTAGAACCATGTATTTCTCCCTCAAATTGGTCAATTGCTTCCTATATGTTGGGCCTCTGCTGTTAGGTGCGTACATATTTATAACTGTTATATCCTTCTTTGTCCCTTTTAACAGTTTTTTACTTAAAGTCTATGCTATCTTGACTAGTATATCATTCCAACTCTTTTTGGGTTATTATTCACTTGGAACAATTTTTCTACTATTTCACTTTGAATTTAACTTGTTTTGGTTTGCCAATGCTGCTGGAATGCAATATACTAGAAATTGATTGGCTTTTATGCAGGGGATTCATTAGGTTACAAATTTACAGTTCTAAGGCCATGAAAATGTCCAGATTAAGGCATCAACAAGAGAATACCTTCACTTAAGAAAGGCTGATCACGTCCAGGGTTTTTCTATCACATGGGACGGTACATGGCAATGTCTGCTGGCCCTTCTCTCCTGACTGATTTCAAAATGGCTCTCTCAGCTCCTGTGGGTCCTTCTGGTTTCTCCTGAGATGTTTTGTTACCCTAAGCATGTGTGGGTCCTCTCTTAGCTTCTCCGGGACAAACTCTGGATTTCATCTCCTAGCTTAGCATCTTCCAAGATATTTTCTGTCTCCAAGACTCTGTACTTTCTCCAAAAGGTCTCGTAACTATAGGACTCCAGTAAGTGGATTAAGACCCACACTGAATGAATAGGATCACATCTCTATGGAAATAATCTAATCAAAGGGTCCCACCCAACAATAGGTCTGCCGCCTCAAGATTGGGTTAAAAGAACATGGCTTTTCTGGGGTACATAGTAGTTCCAAATCAGTACACTTGTGTCTTTGAATTTAACATGAGTCCCTTGTAAGCAGTTATAATTGGGTCATGCTTCTTTATTCATTCTGTCAATCTCTGCCTTTGATTGGAGAGTTTAGCCCATTTACATGTAAAACCACTACTGATAATACAGTACTTTCTTCTGCCATTTTGCTAGTTGTTTTTTTGTCAGTTTTATACCTTTTTCTCCTCAATTCTTCTAGTATAGCCTAATTTTGTATTTAGCTCATCTTTTATAGTTAACCATTATTGAATCCCTTCTCGTTTCCTTCTTTGTATATTTTTCAGATGTTTTATTTATGGTTAACATAAAGATTAAATTTAACATTCTAAATCTAAAACAATCTCATATGATTGTTACCAAATTAACTTCAATAGCATACCCTTTTTCTATATCCTTTCATCCCCCATCCTTATGTTTTTCTTGTCATTAATTACATCTATATGCATCATGTTTCCAGCATGACAGATTTATCATTACATTTTATGCATTTGCATTTTAGAGTTTTTTAAAACTTTTTTTATTAATTAAAAAAATTATCAAATAAAACATTAAGATATCATTCCATTCTACATATACAATCAGTAATTCTTAATATCATCACATAGTTGCATATTCATCATTTCTTAGAACATTTGCATTGATTTAGAAAAAGAAATAAAAAGACAACAGAAAAAGAAATAAAATGATAATAGAGAAAAAAAAAGATTATGCATACCATACCCCTTACCCCTCACCTTCATTTACCACTAGCATTTCAAACTAAATTTATTTTAACATTTGTTCCCATTATTTATTTTTATTCCATATGTTCTACTCTTCTGTTGATACAGTAGCTAAAAGGCGCATGAGACACAAGGTTTTCACATTCGCAGAGCCTCACTGTGAAAGCTATATCATTGTTCAATCATCATCAAGAAACATGGCTACTGGAACACAGCTCTACATTTTCAGGCAGTTCCCTCCAGCCTCTCCACTACATCTTGAACAACAAGGTGATATCTACTTAATGCATAAGAATAACCTCCAGGATAACCTCTCAACTCTGTTTGGAATCTCTCAGCCATTGACACTTTGTCTCATTTCACTCTTCCCCCTTTGGTCGAGAAGGTTCTCTCAATCCTTTGATGTTAATTCTCAGCTCATTCTAGGGTTTTTCTCAGTCCCTTGATGCTGAGTCTCAGCTCATTCCAGGATCTCTGTCCCACGTTGCCAGGAAGGTCCACACCCCTGGGAGTCATGTCCCACGCAGACAGGGGGAGGGTGGTGAGACTGCTCGTCATGTTGGCTGGAGAGACAGGCCACATCTGAGCAACAAAAGAGGCTCTCTTGGGGGTGACTCTTAGGTCTAAATTTTAAGTAGACTTGACCTATCCTTTGTGGGGTTAAGTTTCATATGAACAAACCCCAAGACTGGGGGCTCAGCCTATAGCTTTGGTTGTCTACACTGCTTATGAGAATATCAAGAATTCAACTTGGGGAAGTTGAATTTCTCCCCATTCTCACCATTCCCCAAAGGGGGCTTGCAAATACTTTTCCAGTCACTGATCAAATCACTCTGGGATTCATTGGGGCATCACTCTGGACAAACCAACAAAATCTCATGTGCTACCTGAGATTCCAAGTACTTATGACATTCAATCAAACTATCTATATGAGTTATATTAGGAAATGCTCTAGTCAAAATACAAATTTTGTTAACAAATAAACATTTTTTGCTTTAGTCTCACCCATAAGGTGACATTTTAAAGTATTAATTATCATCTATTTTCAGCACCCTGCAATAATGACATTTCTTTGTTCTTCCTCATGCAAAAACATTTTTAAAATTTGTACATTGTACATTTCACTATTATCATACACTCTAGGCATTCCTAGATTATACCATCTCGATCTTTACCATCTATCTTTCTTTCTGATTTCATTTATGTCCTCAGCCCTCCTCCCTCTATCATTCTCATATGCAGCTTCATTCAGTGTTTTAACATAATTACATTACAGTTAGGTAGTATTGTGCTGTCCATTTCTGAGTTTTTATATTCAGTCCTGTTGCACAATCTGTATCCCTTCAGCGCCAATTACCCAATATCTCGTCCTATTTCTATCTCCTGATGGTCTCTGTCACCAAGGAAATATTCCAAGTTTATTCACTAATGTCAGTTCATATCAGTGAGACCATACAGTATTTGTTCTTTTGTTTCTGGCTAATCACACTCAGCATAATGTCCTTAAGTTCCATTCATGTTGTTACATACTTCATAACTTTATTCTGTCTTACAGCTGCATAATATTCCATCTTATGTAAATGCCACAGTTTGTTTAGTCAACTGTCTGTTGATAGACATTTTGGCTGTTTCCATCTCTTGGTAATTGTTAATAATGCTACTATAAACATTGGTGGGTAAATGTCCATTTGTGTCCTTGGCCTCGTGTCCTTTGAGTAGAGACAGCATATAGATGGGTCCTGTTTTTTAATCCATTCTGCCAGACTATGTCTTTTGATTGGAGAGTTTAATTCATTAACATTCAGTGTTATTACTGCATGGGTAGTACTTTCTTCTACTATTTTGCCTTCTGGATTTTATATGTCATATCTAATTTTCCTTCTTTTTACCTTTACTCATAGTCTTCCTTTCTACACTCTTCTCCACACCTCTCTCTTCTGTCTTCGTATTTGTCTCTAGTGTTCCCTTTAGTATTTCTTGCAGAGCTGGTCTCTTGGTCACAAACTCTCTCAGTGATTTTTTGTCTGAAAATGTTTTAATTTCTCCCTCATTTTTGAAGGACAGTTCTGCTGGATATGGAATTCTTGGTTGGCAGTTTTTCTCTTTTAATAATTTAAATATATTATCCCACTGTCTTCTCGCCTCCATGGTTTCTGCTGAGAGATGTGTGCATAGTTTTATTGGGCTTCCCTTGTATTTGATGGATTGCTTTTCTCTTGCTGCTTTCAAGATCCTCTCTTTCTCTTTGACCTCTGACATTCTGATTATTAAATGTCTTGGAGTATGTCTATTTGGATCTATTCTCTTTGGGGTATGCTGTACTTCTTGGATCTGTAATTTTAAGTCTTTCATAAGAGTTGGGAAATTTTCAGTGATGATTTCCTCCATTAGTTTTTCTCCTCCTTTTCCCTTCCCTTCTCCTTCTGGGACACCCACAACACGTATATTCATGTGCTTCATGTTGTTTTTCAATTCCCTGAGTCCCTGCTCATATTTTTCCATTTTTTTCCCTATAGTTTCTGTTTCTTGTCGGATTTCAGATATTCCGCCCTCCAGTTTTGAAATCCTATGTTCTGTCTCTCGAAATCTACCATTGTAGGTTTCCATTGTTTTTTTCATCTCTTCTACTGTGTCTTTTATTCCCATAAGTTCTGTGATTTGTTTTTTCAGACTTTCAATTTCTTCTTTTTGTTCATTCCTTGCCTTCTTTATATCATCCCTCAATTCATTGATTTGGTTTTTGATGAGGTTTTCCATGTCTGTTCGTACATTCTGAATTAAATGTTTCAGCTCCTGTATCTCATTTGAATTGTTGGTTTGTTCCTTTGACTGGGCCATATCTTCAATTTTCCTAGTGTGATTTGTTATTTTTTGCTGGGGTCTAGGCATTTAATTACCTTAATTAGTTTATTCTGGAGATTGCTTTCACTTCTTTTATCTAGGGTTTTCTTGCTGGATGAATTTGTTGTCTATCTGTTCTTTGACATTCTGTTCAGCTTTATCTGGACCTTTAGCTTAAGTTTTGTTTGACAGAGGAGAATTTTTCAGTTTTTGTTTTCTTGTTTCTTGCCCTGCTTGTGTGGTGCCTTTCCCCCACACACACACTTAGGAGGGTCTACTTAGATATTATAGACCCCAGCCAGATTTTCTCAGACCAAACTGGCCTCCTATCAGGAGGAAAGAGTCACCTGCGTCGGTTTTCCCTGAGGGTGAGACCCAGCAGGTTGAAAGACTTTCCTGTGAAGTCTCTGGACTCTGTTTTTCTTATCCTGCCCTGTGTGTGGCACTTGTCTGACTGCAGGTCCCACCAGCATAAGATGATGCGGTACCTTTAACTCTGGCAGACTCTCCCTGCTGGGGGCATGGTGGAGACAGAGGGGAGGTTGTAGGCTGGTTTTAATGGCTTCAAATTACCAAGCCCTGGGGTCTGAATTCCTTGATGGAGGGATTCCACCTGAGTTGGGCTTCACCCGTTCCCTGGGGAAGGCACAGGCTCCAGACAAGCCCCTAAAAGAGCTCACTTCTGCCTATGCCTGGGGAAGTTGCAGCCTGAAAAGTCTTGCCGCTGTATCCAGAGGCAGTCAAGCCTTTGTAGATACACAGCCACAAAAACCTCTGTTTCCTTTTTTTTTTTTTTTTCCCCTTTTTCTGTCAGTCCTGCTCCCTTGGCACTAGGGCAAAAATGAGCAACCTCTGCTTTGATCAGGTTCACCTAAGCTGGGGGCCTATTTTTAGTAGTCAGAATTTGTTAATTAGTTCCACAATTGGCGTTTGATTATGCCCAGTCCCTGCTGCTGGTAAAGTCCTTTCCTTTTCGCTCTGGGAAGCGGCCTGTCGGGGAGGGGTGCTGGCTGCCATAGCTTTGGGAACTCACGGTTCTGGGGGGGCTCGCAGCCGGTCCAGCTGGTCCAGACTGGGGTGCGCTGTGTGTCTGGTCACTGACGTGGCCCCAGGAGCTGTTCTGTACTGTTTCTTGTTATTTAGTAGTTGTTCTGGAGGACGAACTAATACGTGCACATTGTTAAGCCACCATCTTGACCTGGAAGTTTTCCATTTTAGAGATTTTAAGAAGTAAAAAGTGAGTGATGCAAGATGGCAGCCATCACAGGCTTGGGATTTAAAGTCCCTCATAATTTCCAACTGTTGGAAGAACTCAAAAGCCAGAAAGGAGTAGGAGATGGCACAGTTATCTGGGGTCTAGAAGATAACAAAGACATGAGGTTTACAAGATGGACAAGGCTGATAACTTAGGAAAATGGAATATACAGCCTTAAAACAGAATGTGGACCTAAATACCCAGAAGCATGCCCTTTGTAAGATTTGTAATAAAAATTAAAGTCAATAGTTCTAATGGAGTGGTACCCAAGAGCCATGTCAGTGCTAGCAAATTGGAGAATTCTTATAGCATTAAAGTTGTCCTGCAAGAGCTTCGGCACCTAATGATGTCTAAAGAAAATATTAAAGTCCCTCAGCTGCCTGAAGGACAGTGTCACAGTAATTAATCAGGAAGAAAAGGCACAGGCCTTCTCCCCAACCCTGTTCAGTTTAAGTAGTAGTCTTCATTTCCCACAGTAGTTAATTTTCTAGATACATCTTGAAGACCTCAAAGCGCTGGAAAGGAAGGTCCCATTCAAAGGTATTTTATCTTAAGACACTGTAAATGATACTAATTTTTTGTCCATTTGAAATATGTAATAGATCATACTGGTAAGTATAACCGCTGTCCACGTAGCTGAACTTCTGGGGTCCAGAAAGCATATTTAAATCGGTTCCCATCATAACCGATAGGGCGCATCTAACTCACCTGTGAAAAGACACATCACACAATCGCCTTGCTGCTGATTGTATGGGCTGGGGTCTCTGTCTTGTCCCTCTTCCTTCCTCCTTCCTCCTCTCCCAACAACAGCCCTCCAGACTGGGATATCAGAAGAAATGTGAAGGTTTCAGGTTGCAGCCTGTGGGACTACTGCTGGGTGTGTGTGGTGCTTCATCTGCACCCCAGTCCCCCACCTCCCAGTTTCCTTTTATAAGTCTTAATGGTCTATCGCATTCCAAACCACCATTCTTTCTCACTCTCCATTCCCACCCTAGGCTGAGGGATAGACTCTAACCCCCTCTCTGTTCCCCTCTGAAACTGGCCTTGGTGAGGAACTCTTCTAGAGCTTTCCCCATGTCACCCACCCCCTTTATCGAGGGGTGCTGCTTTTTCCTCCCTCCTCCTGATGTCCCTTTCTGCACCACCATGACACAATACTTTCCATGACACCTCCCTGCTTTGGCCAGAAGCCATCAGGTAAGGTTGGAATCTCTGGCTTCCCTCATTTAGTTTTAGAACCACATTTCTTTACTCTCGGCCAGCCTGAGAAATGAAAATTGGGTCCTCAGCCCTGCCCACCTGTGCTGTCAGCTGGTGGATTCTTTTTAGCTCAGGTTTTGATATGGTGAAAAAAACACTCACCAGGGTTACTCAGACCTGCCACCTGTCAAAATTCTTAGTGGTTAAATGTGGAGAAGGGCCACATGAAGACACCTGTCTGAACGAATTGTTTTCTCTTCTTGTAACTGCTTTTGCTTTTAAAAATGGGAAGAAGTTTCAAACAGGGCTCTCATTTGGACATCCTTACAATCCATTTGAGTCTAGTTTCAAATCTGACAACTGGAACAAAAAGAACCTTGAATCTGGAACATACCTTGGTTTTGGTGCTGCTGCCTCTCGTGATCCTCAGCAGGGATTAAAAGAACTCATTGTGCACAGCAGATCTCTGAAAATGGCAGGCTTGGCTTTCTGACAAATTGCTGCATTTTCCTACTTTTCTGTTCAGTACCACTAAATGCTTAAAATATGGATGCATACCGAAATAAAAGCAATTCATTGTGTCCTAAAGGGTTTTTTGTTTGCTTAATTTAGTATTGGTGTAAGACCACCTTTCAAAGCAGCAGATTTCAAGTCTGAAAGCAACTGATGTTTCTGTAAATCTTTTTCTGGGGAAAATCTTAGTTCTAAGGTGATAACATCCTCTAAATAAAGTTTAACAGTATTCCAAAAATTGCCTTATTACTGTCAGGGCATTGCCTGATTTTAATAAAATTTTAAAAAGTGTGTGTTACTTAAAAAAAAAAAAGTAGAAAGTGGAGTTACACACCAAAAAAACAATACAAAAATACCGGCATTTGTAAACACCCATGTAAAAATAACCTCTGCCAGAGATCTTCATCTTTCTGCTGCTTTAACCTACTGTCCAGTGTCCTTTCCTTTCAATTAGAAGAACTCTCTTAAGCACTACTTAAGAACTCCTTCAGCTTCTATTTATCTAGGAATGTCTTAATCTCTCTGTCATTTTTGAAAGAAACTTTCATCAGATATAAGGTTCTTAATTGGCAACTATTTTTCTTTCAGCATATTAAGTATTTAAGCCCACTGCCTTCTTGCCTACGGTTTCTGATGAGCAAATGACACTGAATTTTATTGGGTTTCCTTGTACATAACAGGTTGCTTCTCCTCAGCAGCTTTCAGCACTCTGTCCTTGACATTCCACAGTTTGAATTTAATGTGTCTGGGCATGGATCTCTGCAAGTTTATCCTGTTTGAGATTCATTGGGAAAACCTGGGATGTATATATTTATGTCTTTCATTAAATTTGAGAAAGCAATTGATGTTTCTGTAAATCTTTTTCTGGGGAAAATCTTAGTTCTAAGGAGATAACATCCTCTAAATAAAGTTTAACAGTATTCCAAAAATTGGAATACTATTATATTTTCAAATTTTTCTTTGCCCCTTTCTCTTTCTTCTCCTACTGGGACTCCCAAAATAGGTATATTGGTACACTTGATGGTCTCCCACAGGTCTGTTAACTCTATTCACTTTTCTTCATTGTTTTTTCTTTCCATTCTTCGGACTGCATAATTTCGATTGTCTTGGCTTCAATTTAAGGGATTTTTCCTTCTGCCAGCTCCAATCTCCTGTTGTACCCCTCTAGGGAGTTTTATTGCACTTTTTGTGGACTTCAACTCCAGTGTTTCTGTTTGGTTCCTTTTTATACTTTCTTTAAGATCTCTTCATTGAAATTCTCATTTTGCTCACATATTGTTTTCCTGAAATTGTTTTGCTCTGTGTTTTCCTTTAGCTCTTTGGACATATTTAACTATTTTTTTTAGTTGTGTATTCATCCCCATGGTCATTTTTTAGAACATTTGCATCACTCCAGAAAAAGAAATAAAAAGAAAAAAGAAAAAGAACTCATACATCCCATACCCCTTGCCCCTCCCCTCTCACTGACCATTAGTAATTCCAACTACCCAATTTATTTTACCCCTTATCCCCTCTATTATTCACTTATTTTTTATCCGTATTTTTTTATTCACTTGTCCATATCCTAGATTAAAGGAGCATCAGACACAAGGTTTTCACAATCTCACAGCCCCATTTTAAAATTATATCTTTATACAATTACCTTCAAGAATCAAGGCTACTGGAATACAGCTCAACAGTTTTAGGTACTTCCCTCCAGCCACTCCAATACACCTTAAACTAAAAATGGGTATCTATATAATGCATAAGAATAACCTCCAGGATAACCTCTCAACTCTGTTTGAAATCTCTCAGCCACTGAAACTTTCTTTTATCTAATTTCTCTCTCCCCACTTTTGGTCAAGAAAGCTTTCTCAATCCCATGATACTGGGTCCCAGCTCATTCCAGGAGTTCTGTCCCACCTTGCCAGGGAGATTTACAACCCTAGGAGTCATGTCCCATACAGAGGGGAGGACAGTGAGTTCACCTGCCAAGTTGGCCTAGAGAGAGGCCACATCTGAGCAACAAAAGAGGTTCTCTGGGGGATAACTCTTAGACATAATTTTAAGTACGCTTAGCCTATCCTTTGCAGGTTCATAGGGGTGAACCCCAAGATTGAGGATTCAGCCTATTGATTTGGTTGTCCCCAAAGCTTGCAAGAATATCAGGAATTCTCCAAAAGGAGATGTTGAATATTTCCTCCTTTCTCCCCAATCTTTGGAAATATTTTATTCTCTGCCCAAATTACTCTGGGGTCTATCAGGGCATTACACTAACCCATAAAAACAAATAAGATCTCATGCCCTATTCAAGATTCCATGTAATTATGGTGTTCAACTAAACTGACCATACAAGTTAAATTAGGTAATGCACTACCCAAAATATAAATTTTTGTACCAAATAAACATTTCTCCCCTTGGTGTCACACAGAAGTTGAAGTTTTAAAATACAGACATCATCATCCTTTTCCCTGTGTTCTGATCCATCTTAGCCCTACCCAGACCAGCCTCCTTCATGTCTCTACCTGAAGTCCAACCCCTATCTCAACTTTTTAAACATAAACTATGTTTTTAAAGTCTTTATCTGGTATGTGCAAAGTCTGGAATTCTAGCTGCCTCGGATGCACCATTCTTTCCTATTTCTCTGTATGCCCTGTATAATTTTAATAAGTTGACTCCAGAATTAGTTCATGAGGAATCTCTTCCATAAGTCTGTATCCAGCTAATGTTATAGCAGGATTTCCTTGAAGGCCAGGAGCCAACAAAATCAAACAAGCAAACAAAAACACCTTTCACAGTCTTTGCAAATCAGTTCTGAGTTGGCTAGTGCTCCCTTCAGAGATCAGCCATCCTAACAATGAATATGAAGAACAGCCCAAGGTAAAAGCATAGGGACCTCTCTTGTGTTTTCTGACTGTGTCAGTTTGAAAATATGTGTTCCCCAGAAAAGGCATGTTTTTTAATCCTCACTCAATTTTGCTGGATGGGGTCTTTTGATTAAATTATTTCCATGGAGATGTGACCCACCCATTTGTGGATGGGACCTTTTGATTAGGTGGTTTCCATGGAGATGTATCTCTACCCATTCAAGGTGGGGTTGCTTACTGGAGTCCTTCAAGTGAAAACCATTTTGGAAAAAGTTTTGGAGCTGACACAGAGAGAAACCTTTAGGATGCAGAAAGAAAATGCCCCTATGGAAGCCATTTGAAATGAGAAGCCAGGACAGAAAGCTAGCAGACTTCGCCTTGTGCAGTCCAGCTGACAGAGAAACCCCAATATCATGGGCTTTTTCAAGTATCTTTCTCTAGACGCCTTAGTTTAGACATTTTTTATGGCCTTAGAATTGTAAACTTGTGACTTAGCAAATTCTCTTTATAAAAGCCAACCCATTTCCAGTATATTGCATTTCCCACAGCATTAACAAACTAAAACACTGAGCATGTATCTTATTCTGTCCAACCACTTAGGCCTCATGCATTTCCCCATTTACACAGATCAAACACCCAAGCTTGTCCCTATGAAATAGTCTTTCCTCCCAGTCCAGGAGCTTGGTAGTATGTTCTCCAGTCAAAAAATGATTTGATTTATTGCCTGCTGTGATATGTTTCTGACATTGATTTAGCTGCCCCATGAGCTGCTACTGCACGCAGGGCAAGTTCTGGGCTGAGCTGAGTGCCGTGGTTAGAGCTTACCACCACAAGGATTAGTACAGACACAGCTGCAAACCAGAACTGTGTGTGTTACATTGATCCCTAAAGTCTTGGGACCAGGGGTCAGCACTGAGATCACAGACTAACTCTTCACAGATCTGGGAAGAAGGCAGAAGGGCTGGTAAGGGTGCCATAAGGCTCTCCTACAATTTTTAAATTGTCTTTTTTCTTGATTTGGCACTCGTGCAGTTATGGCAACCTTTTAACTATTTTCCTGATATCTAAAAAAGATGATTCTGCAAGTTTTTTAAGGCTTCTTTGGGGAGACAGAATCCTGGAGCATCTCACAGTGCCATATCAGTGTCACACCTCTTCCCTCTTTTTGGGTCAGTTTTGGTAATTTGTGTCTTTTTAAGAATTTGCCTATTTCGCCTAAGTTGTCTAATTTCTGACATAAGGAAGTTCATTTTAAGAAGTCCCTTAAATAGAATAAAGTAATGAAGCACGCAATTAGTCAGAAACAAAAGGACAAATACTCTATGGTCTCATTAATATGAACTAACATTCATGAGGAACTTTGAGAGTTAAAGTTAAGAACACAGGCTATCAGGAGATAGAAATATGGTAGAGTGTGGGAATTTGGTGCTGAAGGAATACAAGACTGGTTATAATATACTTTATCAGGTCCCTAGTTTACATCTAAGTTCACAAATTTGCACTTTCATAAAAAAAAAAAAAACAGAGCTAAACAAACTCATATATCTATTTCCATGAAATGAATTCCAAAAGTGTGACTGGTGGATATAAGCTTTACCACATTTTATATATCGATATATACTACAAATCTGTTTTCCAAAGAAGCTGAATTCATTTAATTTTACCAACAATCCTTGAAGGTGCTTGTACCCTATCTCTTATCCAAACTGGGTTTGTCCATCATTTAAAATCTTTTCTTTGGCAATGCGGCCACATTTTATTAATTTCAACTTAAGTACTGATTTTATTATATGATATGCTTACAAAGCTAAGCATTACAAAATTATAAATTTAATTTCAAAATTATACATTTAGAACCACATTTCATTGTATTTCAGTTAATGATAAGTATGCAGAAATGTACTATTCCCTGCAGTTTACTTTGAAAGGAATTTTAAAATTTAAGCTGGATTGCTAAAAGAAGGATGAATAGATGGACAGGTACATGATGAAGCAAGAATACTGAATGGCTGTTGGTAGAATCTTGTGCTGGTTTGAAAGGATTTACATACCCTAGAAAAGCCATGTTTTCATCCTAATCCCATTTTGTAAAGGCAGCTGTTTCTTCTAATCCCTATCCAGCACTACAGACTGGAAATTTGATTAGGTTATCTCCAGAGAGAAGGGACTCAATCAATTGTGGGTATTAAACTTGATTAGATGGAGACGTGTCTCCAGCCATTCTATGTGGGTCTTGTTTAGTATACTGGAATCCCATAAAAGAGGAAGCATTTTGGAAAGAGTTCCTTTTAGAGCCATGGAAAGCCACTGCAGAGCCAAGCAGGGCCACGAGGCCAAGAGCTGATACTGCTAAAGACCGTTGGAGATGAAGAAGGAATATGTCCCTGGGGGAGCTTCACGAAGGAAGAGGCCTGGAGAAGAAGCTAGCAGACATCGCCGTGTTCGCCATGTGCTTCCCAGTTGAGAGAGAAACGCTGAATGTTATCAGTATTCCGGAACCAAGGTATCTTTCCCTAGATGCCTTAGCTTGGACATTTTTATGGACTTGCTTTAATTGGGATATTTTCTCAACCTTAGAACTGTAAACTAGCAATTTATTAAATTCCCCCTTTTGGGTGGTGCAACAGTGACTCAGTGGCAGAATTCTTGCCTGCCATGCTGAAGACCTGGATTCGATTCCTAGAACCTGGCCATGTCAAAAATAAATAAATAAATAAGTAAATTTCCCCTTTTAAAAGCCGTTCTGTTTCTGGTATATTGCATTCTGGCAGCTACCAAACTAGAACAAATCTAGATGCTGATAATTTTTAAAATAAAATGGTGGGGAAAATCCACATTTGCTTCTGGTATTTTTGTGGTTACATCTTTTAATAAAAATCTGTTCCTTCCACAGATCTACATTATTTTAAATAGTGTATCTTTATAGCACATTTTCATATCTCACAAGGCAAGCCCCTCTCATGCTTCTACATTTTCGAGGCTCTTCTCCTGATAGGGAACTTTAAAATAAACTTAATAAGCTAAAAAAATCCTACTAAATCTTTTAAATGAATTCAAACTTCCAAATAATCTTCTTGGTATTATTATTTGAAATACATTAAGTATAAATATTATTTCAGGAAAGTTTTATGACACTGTCTTTCCAAGAAAGTTTCTTTCTCCGTTTACTGAAATATTTTTCATTTCCTTTACTAAAATTTTATAATTTTCTTCAAATGGATCTTTCCATGCTTCCTCTTAAATTTATTATTCCTAATCACGTTATGGTTTTGTGGCTATTGTACATGGGATGTACAGCTCCAGTATATTTTTTGAACTGTTAGTTCTAGCATACATATAGAAAAACTTTGAGTACATCTTAAATTTGCTTATATATGGATGTTACTGCTTTTTTTAAGGATATTTTCAAAATACCCATAATATATTTGCATTTTATTAACATAAGCAAGTTGCATGATAAGGGGTTAAGGAATCAATATGCTGCAATCAGGAGGTTAAAAGTTGTCTCATAAATAGAAGGTAAATTCCTCAGGAAGCTAAAGTGTATAGATTAAAAACCCACAGCTAACATCATACTCAACAGATTATAAGTAAAAAGAAAAGGATAGATTCCATTTTCACCACTTTCTTCAATATTGTACTGGAAAAGTTCTAGCCAGAGCAATTTGGCAAGAAATAGACCTAAAATGCATCCAAATTGGAAAAGAAGAAAAACTACCTTTATTTACAGATGACATGATCATATACATAGAAAATTCAGAAGATACTACCAAAAAGCTACTAGATCTAATAAACAAATTCCGCAAAGTGGTAGGTTACAAGACCAACATGCAAAAATCAGTTGTGCTTCCATATATCAGCAATAACGATCCAAAAAGGAAATCAGGAAAACAATTCCATTTATACTAGGATCTAAAAGAACAAAATATCTAGGAATAAACTTAACCAAGAATGGAAAACCATGGCTGAAAGAAATTAAGGAAGAATTAAATAAATGGAAAGATTCATATTTGTGGACTGGAGGCATAACATTTTTAAAATGTCAATACTACCCAAAATGATATGCAAATTTAATGCAATCCCTAACACAATTCCAGCAGCCTTTTTGTTTGGTAGAAATGGAAAAACTAATTATTAAATTCAGATGGAAGGGCAAGGGTCCCCGATGGCCAAAATCATCTTGAAAAAGAAAAAAAAAATTGGATAACTCACACTTTCAATTTAAAAACTTACTATAAACCTTACTGACCTAAGGACATATAAAGAAACCAATGGGATACAACTGGGAATTCAGAAATAAACCCACACACCTATGGCCAACTAATATTCAAAAACAGCTTCAAGTCAGTTAAATGGAGAAAGAAAGGTGTCTTCAACAATGATACTGGGACAACTAGATATCCATATTGAAAGAATGAAACTGGACCCCTATTTTATACCATGTACAAAAATTAAGTCAAAATCAATCAAGGACCTTAATATAAGAGAGAAATCCAAAAGATGCTTAGAAGAAGACATAAGGAGAAATGTTAAGGATCTTATTTTATGCAAAGGATTTTTAGATATGATAGCAAAGCATTTAGCAACAACAGAAAAATTAGAAAAATTGGACTTCATCAAAATAAAGAACTTTTTTGCAAAGGATAGTATCAAGCAAATGAAAAACAACCTACAAAATGGGTGAAAATAATTGGAAATCACAGATCTCATATGGTTAAATGCCTAGAAAATATTTTTAGAAACACCTTCAATTCAACAATAAAAAGACAATCTAATTTTTAAATAGGCAAAATACTTGAATAGATAATTCTCTGAAAAGAATATACAAATGGACGATACACATATGAAAAAATGCTTAACATCATTAGCAAATAGGAAAATGCAAATCAAAACCATGAGCACCTCGAGTTGAGAAGGTTCAGGGAATACATTCCCACAAAGAAGTCTGAACAACAAGCAAGAACTGGCAGAAACATCTTTCTAAAACTTCCAAACAATAGTTAAAGGCTTGCAAAGACAGGACAAGTGCTGAATCAAGAACAAGTCTACTCCATGATTCTTGAAAACGACTGTAACAATACAGCTTTTATAATGTGACCATGTGATTATGAAAACCTTGTGTCTGACGCTCCTTTCATCCAGGTTATGGACAAATGAGTAAAAAAAATAAGGATAAAAATTAAATAAATAATCAGGGGAAATAAGGGTAAAATTGGGTAGATTGAAATACTAGTGGTCAGTGGGGTATGGGATGTATGAGTTTTTTCTTTTTTCTTTTATTTCTTTTTCTGAAGTGATGCAAATGTTCTAAAAAAATGATCATGGTGATGAATACACAACTATCTGATGATGTTGTGAGCCAATGATTGTATAATATGGTTGGACTGTATATGTGTAAGACTTCTCAATAAAAATACTTGTATTTTTTAAAAGAACAAGGCTACTTAAAAGTGGCAGGATCTGTGGTGCCCTGGCTTTTTCCTACCTCACTCACTGACCAGAGAAAGCCCAGGCTCACAGTGGGGTGCTTAGTCCCAGCTCAGGAGGAAGCAGAGTGACCCCTGTGCACATACTAGAAGCATATGTGTCTGTCAAAATTGGACTTTTGGCAGCCTGAGGGACTGAAACAGGATACTCGTCACAGGCTTGCCATCCCAGAACTTGCACTGTATGTAGAAGGAAGCTCAAAGAACTCCGCTACAGAACACTGTGGGAGAACAGTCAAGAACTGCAATGTGGGGCAAAGGACTGCTGGCTGTAGGTCATAATATAGTGCAGTACCTAAGAGCTTAAGAAAACTACTTTCTAGAGAAAAAGGTATTTGTATGTATGTAAAGGGAGAAAATACTAGTATCACACATTCAGGTGCATGATAAGACACATGTGCAGAAAAGATCAGGGAGGCCCCTGTGCTTTGGCCTGGAGCTATCCTCTAAACTTATACTGATGAGCCCCAAGCAAGAGCACTCACGTAGGTCAATCTGCAAAGACTGGGAAAGGTGTTCCTTTTCTTTTCTTTTTTCTTTTTTTTTTTTTTTTTTTGCTGTCATCAAGGCCATTATTTAATTCTCACAGCCATCCTTTGAAGTAGATAATATTATTACACCTCTTTTATTATCTACTAAAGGAAACAGAGATTCAGCAAGGTCAAGTAACTTGTTCAAGGTCACACAGCTTCCAAGAAGATTCCTGCCCATTTCTGACTCAGGATGCTGTATTCATCACTCCATGCCTCATCTTGATTTTTTAGTGCACAGGCTTGATCACATAGTCAGCTGCATAGGAGCTTGCACTTTGGCTTTGGCATGGGTTTGCGTCCTGCCACCAAGAGGCAAGTCAGCCTTTCCCCCAGTCACCCCAGGAAATTCTGGCAAAGTCCCTACAGTAAATCTCAGCCTCTTATTCTGGTGCTGATGACAGAACAGAAGTGGGAAGGCAGAAGCAGATGGGGAAACAGAGGCAAGGGAGTGCAATCCTCTACCTAGGACTAGTACCTCCGCCAAGGAGCTTCCCAGCTGTTCTCCTGGGCCCAGTGAGGATGCTCCACCCTGGCTGTCTTCAAGTGGCCCCAGGACAAGGTCCTCTCGATCACTCAGGCTGCACAGTGGTGCACGAGCTGCTGTGTGGCCAGTGTGCTGCCCTAGAGATGTGCCCAGATTGCCCCCAGCCTGTCCTGCCATGTCCCCAGGCTGGAGAACTCACCGGCTCTGGACCCAGGGGGTCCACCCAAACTCTAATCAAAGCTTTGTTTTCCACCAGTCAGCATCATGAGTCTCTGTTTCTCAATCCTGAAAATGGGCATTCCAAGCCTGTCTGCTCAGAAGGGCTATGGAGAATAGGGAATGAGACAACTCATCTGTTGTGTTCTTCATGGATGCTAGTCTGTTTTATCAGAGAGATTGGATTTGGGAACAAAGGAGCATGAGCTGCACACCCTGGGTTGTGGCTCCAGCTCTGCCCCTCCCACCTGTGGGGCCTTGAGCCAGATGCTCAGCTTCTCTCTCCTTAGCTGCCACAACATTTAATTGGGAGGGCAGGCTGTACCCATAAGGGTCTGGGGAAGGACAAAATGAGGCCTACAAGCCCCAATGCTCAGCAAATGTTCATTCTTTCTCCTTCAGAACTTCAGATCAGCCCCTACCTCCTTTCTCCAAGAGGTCCTGGGGAGAAGACCTCCTATTTTAATTAGCTGCTGGCATTCAAGGAAAGCTGTTTCATGATACTAGATGATACAATCTTAAAGAACAGACACCTCAGCGTATAAATTCCAGAGACAACACATTAATATATCAAAATGTTCAGGTTTCAACAAAAGACTGAAAAACACACAAAGAAATGGAAGGGGACAAGATGGTGGCATACGGAGGTATGGAATTTAATTCATCCTCTAAAGCAGCTAGGAAAAGGCAAGGAACTGTCTGGAACAAATGTTTAGCGGATATCCATGATGAGACACACATCGTACACCAGGCTGGGATGGGCGGAAGGGTGAAGATCATAGCACAGAACTGAAAGTAAAGCCCCCAACCTGTGAAGGCTGGCACCCATCCCCCACGGGCACAGCAGGCGGCTGGAGACACTTCCTGGTAAGAAAAAGAAGCAAACTCTACTAGGAACAAGGGAAGGTAGCTCAACCAAGCTCCAATCATGGTTTTAATGAACAAATATGGACTGCTAAATATAAGCTCTTACTATAGATATACCCAGAAAAAGCAGGAAAGTAATCCTGAGGTTTCTCTCTCCCAGAAGATAGGAGAAGAAAATAAAAATAGACAGACAAAAAAGGAAGCTTCTGGAGTGGCCAAGCTCAGAATACTGGAGAAGGGCTGTGCCCCAAGAAAAGGAGCTCCTGATGGAGAACCTTGGGGCTGGGGACTGGCTCTGAAAAGGGATTATTTTCTTCTTTGTTCTCCTCCTTCTTGTTTTCCCCTTTTAAAGGTATTCTAAGCTCATTATAGAAGCCTCAGGTATTTCAGTTGTTAGTGCTGACCCACTAAGGGCAGGGTTTAAGGTAGGTCTGAGAGACAAAGTAATAAGTCAAGTGAAGGAGATAATTCCCTGAAGGGCATCTCTTTCCCAAGAAAAGGGCGTGTCTGTGGGGGTACAGTCCAGCTCAAGCGGCGGCACTCCTTCAGAGAATTCAGACCCCAGGTTCTAGGGTCACAAATAGCTTAAGCTTGCCTTTCACCTCAGCCTCTGCCTCAGCCACACCCCAGACAGGATGAGAATTAAAGGCTCCACACCACCTTACACCAGTGGGGAGCTGTGGGCTGACAGGTGCCACCTGCTGGGCAGGACAAGAAAAGCCCAGCCTTGAGGCTCCGCAGGAAAGTCAGACAACCTGCTGGGTCTCATCCTCGGGGAAACCTGATACTAATTACATCCTCTTCCGGAGACCTGGGCCCGTCTTGTCTGGGAAAATCTGATTGGGGTTGATAATATCTGGGGGGACCGTCCTCAAAAAACGGTTCCATATAGGCAGGGCAAGAACCAGAAAAACAGGAGCTGAAATGTTCTGAACATTTAAATAGAAGTACGCTAGAGTCTAGAGTAAGTCGAATCGAATGCCAAAAACTAGAAGAGAACGAAGCCAAGACGCCAATATAGGTAAAAGAGTGAAAACACCTCCAGAATAAACTAATCAAGGAAACCAGATGCTAACACATCACCAAAATATTATGAGTCATATTAGGAAAAACAAAGGATCAAATCAACACTTCAAATGAGATACAGGAGTTAAAACAACTAATTAATGTTCAATCAAAATGCTGAACCAAGTAAAAAACCAAATTAACAAGTCGAGGGGCAATATAGCAAGAGATGAAGGATCTAAAGAAGACATTGGGTTACCATAAAGAAGACCCTGAAAGCTTGAAAAATCAAATGGCAGAACTTAACAGGAACAAAAGTCACAACAGAAGAGATGAAAAACACAACGGAGACCTACAACAACAGATGTGAAGAGGCAGAATAAAGGACTAGTGAACTAGAGGGCAGAACATCTGAAATTCTACACACAAAAGAACACATAGGGAGGGCAGGCCATGGTGGTTCAGCAGGCAAAGTTCTTGCCCACCATGCCAGACCCGGGTTCGATTCCCTGTGCCTGTCCATGCGAAAAAAAAAGAACACATAAGGAAAAGAATGGACGAACAGAATATAAGCAGGGTCTCAGGGAATTAAATGACAATATGAGGCACATGAATATGCATGTTACAGGTGTCCCAAAGGGACATGAGAAGGGAAAAGAGGCCGAAAGAATAATGGAAGAAATTATCAGTGAAAACTTCCCACCTCTCATGAAAGACATAAAAGATCCAAGAAGTGCAGCATACCCCAAACAGAATAGATCCAAATAAACCTACACCAAGACACTTAAACTAATCAGTAATCAGTTATACAGGGATGGTTGAACTTTGTGATGCCTCAACTGAACAATAATGGTGATTAAATGTACAAATATAAGAATGTTTTTACATTAGGGAAAACAAATGAATGTCAACATTGCAAGGTATTGAAAATAGGATGATAGGGGAGAATACATCAGTGTAAACTAGGGTCTATAGTAACATTGTAATATGCTTCTATTGACTGTAACAAAGGCAATATTCCAAAGCTAAATGTCAATATGGGCATGGGTATACGATTCTTTGCAGAAGAAATGGAAAAGTCCAAATATACTTTGTGGTGGTGGAGGCATGGCTAAGTGATTCTACTGGGAACCATTGATATTTCACTTAGGTTGTATTGTATGATACATGAATTAAACTGTTTAAAAATGAACAGAAAGAATGCTTGCCTTCCATGCAGGGGTCCCAGGTTCAATTTCTGAACCATGTACCCCACCAAAAAAGTGAACACAGATACAAGGGCTGGGGAAAATGTGGAAAGAGAGATGTCCTAGTCACTGCTGGAAGGGAAGTAGTGTGGTGCAGCCCCTCAGGAGGGCAGTGTGGTGGCTCCACAGGGGGCTAGGGGCAGGGTAGGCATATGATTGTGCAACCCCTTAGTTATATATTTGGAGGAACTAAGAGGGGTACATGAATGGACATTTGCACATTGGTGATTTTGCTGGCAGTGTTTGCCATTTGCAATGGGTGGAGGTGACCTAAGGGTACAAGGACAGATAAATGGAAGGGGAAACTATGGTGTATACATACAATACATCACCTAGGGCTCTGAGACTCTAAAAAAATGTCATATACTAAGTTTACTTTCCTGAAACCTATAACTTCCAGAGAGTTCCTAAACCAGATAAGTCCTGAAACCCAGCCTTTCCAAGAGTATTAACTAATTCCATCCTCATATCCTACATGGACACCCCTTTTCAACACGAAGAGGTTAGAATGGGCGTGGCCCAGACTTCTATAGATTGGGAATAGGATCAAAGGAGAAAGAGGAGTTATAACAGGGAAGGTAGGATTTAACAAACATGTATGACTGCTCAATCACTATAATATTTCTTTTAGCTTCCAGTGTTTTCAAGCAGCTAGAAAGAAAAACCTGAAAATGTTGAATGGCAACCTATATGAAACTCTGAAATCTGTTCTGTAACTTCTTGTTAAAATATACTTTGAAAATTATTGCTTTTTAAAATATATATATTTCACAATAAAAAATGTTTTAAAAAGTGCCACTTGCCTTTCTTTTCTTGTGAAGTAAATGTTCAGGCTTCTGCCCATGACTCTATTGGGTTTTTAGCTTTTTTCTCAATTTTTGAGAGCTCCTTATATATGAAGGACCTATGTTCCCTGTGGCATAGGTTGCAAATGATATTTTCTAGTTTGCAACTGATTTTGACTATAATATTTCTGACATACAAATACGTTTTAATTTTATATAGTCACATTTATTAATCTTTTCTTTAATAGTTAGCTTTTGAGTCAGAGTTAGGAAGTGTTCCCAATCTCTCAGAATTCATCAATTCTCCTTTCCTTCTAGCACTTGTATGTTTTTATTTTTTACATTGCATCTGTGAACTATTTGAATTTATTTTGTGGTACAATGTGAGGTTTAGGTCTAACAATATTTCTTCCAAATGACTATCCAATTATATCTCAACAACATTTACTAAAACATCTAGCCTTTCTCCAGTGAACTGAGATGGCAGGAATTCATATACAAATCTCCATTTGTATATGTGTGTGTGTATTTTTTTAGCTTGTTTTGTTCCACTGATTTCTCTATAATGTGACAATATCACTTTCTTTTAATCACACAGGCCTTATAGTATGTTGACTATCTGGTAACTCTAATCATACTCCACTGCTCTCTTTTTTAAGGGATTACCTGCCTATTCTTCATTGCTTAGCTTTTCATATGAATTTTTTTTTGCATCTTTTTTTTTTAGTTTTGTATTTATTATTTCCATGGTAAAAGGAATTAAATACATACTTTTTACAATATCATCATATAACTGTGCATTTATCATCACAATAAACTTTTTTCTTTGGTGAAAGATAGCACATATACAAAAAACAATAAATTTCAAAGTACATCATAATAACTGGTTGTAGAACATATTTCAGAGTTTGGTATGGGTTACAATTCCACAATTTTAGGTTTTCACTTCTAGCTGGTCTAAGATACTAGAGACTAAAAGAAATACCAATACAATGTTTCAGCAATCACTCATTTGTTAAACCCTATCTTCTCTGTATAACTCTAGCATCATTTTAGTGATCTTTCTCCCACTCTCAGGGGTATTTGGTTATGCCATTTTAACTTTTTCATGTTGGAAGGGATGGTCGATAATATGGGATGGGGGATGGAACTTATCTGTCCAGGGATTCATCTGGAGGTTGTAGGTTTCTGGAAAGTTATCCTAGTGCATGGAACCTTTGTAGAATCTTATATAATGCCCTAGGTGTTCTTTAGGATTGGCAGGAATGGTTTTTGGTTGGTGTTTGGCAAGTTATGATAGGTAGCAATGTCTAACTGAAGCTTGTGTAAGAGTGACCTCTGGAGTAGCCCGTTGACTCTATTTGAACTCTTTCAGCCACTGATACTTTATTTGTTACACTTCGTTTCCCCCCTTTGGTCAGGATGGCATTGTTGATCCCACGCGGCAAGGGACTTTTCACCCCTGAATGTAGTGTCCCACGTAGGGGAGAAGGCAACGGTTTCACTTGCAGAGTTGGGCTTAGAAAGAGAGAGGCCACATCTGAGCAACAAAAGAGGTCCTCTGGAAGCAACTCTTAGGCATACTTATAGGTAGACTAAGCTTCTCTGATACATACATAAGTTTCACAAGAGCAAGCCTCAAGATCAAGGGCTTGGTCTATTGATTTGGGTGTCCCTAATGTCTGACACAGTATCTGGGGTTTCCCCAGTGGTGAAGTTTAAGTTTCCTCTTCTTCCTCCCATCCCTCAAAGGGCTTTGCCAATACTTTTCAATTATCTGCTTAATACACTCACATTACTTTAAAAAGTTATATGGAAGCTTAATGTAATTTTTCTAGTTCCCAGAGTAAAAAAACTTATTGGTACTTTTCTGGAGACTCTGTTTACTTTTTAATATGTAAAGAAATTGTTATCTTTGTGACATTAAAATGTAATTTTCAGAATACAGAATATCTTTCCATTTGTTCAAGTCTACACTTAGGGATTTCACGGGTGTGCTAAGGTTCACTTCATGTAACTTCTTAACATGTGTATTAACTTCATTCTGAGGTATTCTTTTCTTGTTATTGAAAATGAGGAATTCTGTTCATTTTATCTTCTAGGTGGCTATCGTCCATATATACATAAATGTTTTAAATTTTTATGTGTTAATTTGAAGAAAACAGTTAAATTATACAGTCTATAGGAATTTGATTTCACAGTACCTTAGAAATTGTTGGATTCAAAAGTATTTTACTTTTCTTTTTCTAAGAAGAAGTAGGATAACTTTTATTTAGCTGAGAAGCTATCCCAGATGGTCTCAAAAGAGACCTGAATTTTTTTTAATATTTTTATTGTAAATCTTTACAAACATATTATCGTTATTGAGATACAAACATTCTATACATGATGCACAGTGTATCAAAATATCACATTAATTATGTATTCATCACCATGATAATTAAGTATTTTACTTTTGAGTCTAAAGCAAGAGTTTTGGTTTTGTTCCCTGTAGAAAGTATTCACATCACAAAATTCATCCACACTAACTGAACATTCTATGAATAATTCTAGGAAAAGGAAAAGAACAAAATAAACCTTAAAGATAAAACTAGACGTTTTCTTTTCAAGATGGTCTTTTGAGGTTACACATCAATTAATAGAGAAGAATGCATTTCCACTACCTGTTTGAAGAAAGAACTTTAAAAGCAAGCAGCTTAATACTGTAACTATTTAAAAGCATTAAAAGGACTTAAAATTAGTAGAAAAGAACACTTATAAGTACTTCTCCTAGCTAAGCAAGCTATTAATAAAGATATTTGAGTCAAGATCTGTTTTAAATGGCTGATACAGGCTGCTTAGAGGTTGTACTAACACTTATTTTAAAAATATTTTCATCTATTATATCAGCTACAATGCAGACAAGTTACAAAAATGAGACCCTAAAATGTCATTGGAGAAACAATAAAGAAATGTAATAAAAGGACACGAATTTTACATTTTTATAAAGTAGAACATGTTTCCTTTGATTTTATATTATCAACAATAAAATAGTGTATAATTTTCCCCTTTCTTTTCCCTCTTCATTTATGTATTTATTTTTACCTGTATTGGTGTGCCATCAGGGTTTTCTTTTGTCACATAGAGGCTTAATGTTTTTTTTAATTGACTTCCCAACAATTTTCGATAATTTAAGGAAAATCTTTTAAATTTTGAGTTTTAAAACGGCATGTATTCTGCAATCTCTGTTCTGCCACCCTTTAACTTTATGAGAAGAGAATTGTAAGAAAAACTAGTAGAGAAATCGAGAAACTTTATTTATTATGAGTGGCAAGGAAAGGAGAAATCAAAAGTCCCTGTACTCCAGTTTAACAGAATATGCCCTCTAGCACTATGTCTCATCTCTAATAGATAATATGCAAGAAGATTCTACACGAGTGAAAACAGAAAATGCAATTACATTTTATTACAAGAAATTTGGAAAACGTATCTTTAACAAAGTTAGCTATTTAAAAGTATTACCTTAGGCTGTCTCTTAATAGCTACTTTTCACAAGTGTGAAATTTAATGAACACAGCAGCATTTACACAGAAGACCAAAATGATATCTTAATTACTAGCTGCATTTTCTTAGGCAACAAGAAATTAAATGGAAAGAGAAATTAGTTTTACAAATGGCATCATATATCTTTATGTTATACTCCTCTCTATCAAGACACAGATGGTTATGGATCTTGAACTTCCTAATATTGTAGGCAATTTTCTTTTCCTTGGGCACATCCAAATCCATCACAAATCTAAGTTATATATTATTTTGGGATCATCTACAAGGGCTGAAGCTATTTATCATAATTATTTAACATTTACTGACCTCATATAATAGGATTTTCCCACATATAAGTTATATAAAACTTATAATTTGCTGAAACTACTGATCCTACAAGTTTATAGAATAATCTCTGCATGCCTTCATACCCTCATCACTGGCTCACCCTCAGATATTGCCATTCACACAGAAGAATTTCGTGAATGGATAAATCAGTATAAGAAACAATCAAAGTACAGTGGCCTGGGCAAGGATTACAGCTTAGAGACATACAAAGAGCACTAGGATGTGGAAAAGATGATTTCACAGGGAGAAAAGGAGGCAACAAGAAGCCTGAGAACACAGGCATTCCTAAGCTACAAGCACATGCCCAGGATGAGACGCACATGCTCAGAAAAGACTGAAGGAGATACTGTGCTGGTGCCACCAGCAGATCCTCAGTTCACAAGCAGGAGGACTAAGCTCAGAAGGACGGTACTGGCAAACAAACAGCCAACTGGAGAAGACTGTGGAAGGCACTTTGTACATTGGGTTTGTTTTTGTTAGTGGCTGGCTCTTAATGAAATACCTGTCATATCACTAGGTGGATACAAACTTAGGGAACAGACACTTAAGGGATAAAACTAAAGAGTTAGCACGTTAAAATAGTAACATGTATAGTGTATAACAAAAAAAAAAACAAATAGGAAATATGGCCCATCCAGACAACAAGCTAAAACATCAGAAACTATAAAGGAACACCAGACAGTTTTAAAACATGGTCTTAAAAATGCTCAGAGTGCAACTGGAAAACACAAAGAACTACTGAATATCAGGAAAATGATTATGAACAAAATGAGAATTTCAATAAAGAGATTAAAAGTATTAAAAGAAACCAAACAGAAATGTTGAAGTTGGCAATAAGTGCCATAAAAAATTCCCTAAAACAGTTCAACAGCAGGTTGGAGCTGGCAGAAGAAAAAAAATCCCTTAAATTGAAGCTAAGACAATTGAAATTATGGAGAACAGAAAGAAAAAACAATAAAGAAAAAAGAAGTGAACAGAGCCTAAAAGACCTATGAGAACAGTCAAGCATACCAATATATTTATTTCAGGAGTTCCAGAAGGAAAAGAAAGAAAGAAAAGGGCACAAGGACTATTAGACTATATAATGGCAGAAAACTTCCAATTTAATGAAAGTTATAAATATATGCATCCAAGAAAGCAAGTGAATATCAAACAGGATAAGTTGAAGAGATCCACATCTAAGATATTATATTCAAACTGTGGAATGGAAAAAATAAAAGAGAGAATCCAGAAAGCAGCAAAAGAGATACACTGTGTCATGTACAAGAGAGCCCCTACAAGATTAAGTGATGATTTGTCATTAGAAACCACTGAAGTAAGAAGGCACTGCAATGAAGAATTTAAAGTGCTGAAAAAAATATAATTACCAATTAGAATTTTATATCTGATGAAAGTGTCTTTAAAATTGAGAAACAGAGTGAGACAAAAGCTAAATATACAAAAGCTGAGAAAGTTTATCAACACTAGACCTGTTCAAAGAGCAATGCTAAAGGAAGTTCTTTGATTGAAAGGAAAGGACACTAGACAATTGATTGAAGCAGCAGAAAGAAATAAAGATTTCCTTTACAGGAAATAGGAATAGCTAAAAATCAGAAACAGAAGAACAAAAAGCAAAGTAGATAAATAACAAAACAAAACCACATTAACAATTACATTAACTATTAGTGGACTTAAGCCTTCAAAAGGCAAAGGTTGTCAAAATGGAGAAAAAAGTAAGACCCTAACTAGATGCTCTCTGTGAGTGATGCAATGTAAATACAAAGAAACAAATAGGTAGCATATAAACAAATGGAAAGATGTATCATTCAAAAATAGAAAAGTATGAATGAGATGGAGTAGCTATGTTAATATCAGATAACATAGACTTAGAGACAAAAATTTAGTAAAGATAAAGAGAAACATTTCTTAGTGAAAACAGAGTCAATTCACTGGGGAGATATAACAATAACAAAATGCATATACCTAATAAAATTGGAAATTTAAAATTTAACAATACCACTTATAAGAGTATTCAAGAACATACATTTTCTTAGGGTACATTTTATAAACTATGCATCAAACCTTTACACTGAAAAGTATAAAACGTTGCTATGAGACATTAAAGATGACCTAAAAAAATTAGAGATGCACAATGTTCACAGATTGGAAGATTCAGTATTGCTAAGATGTCAATTCTCTCCTAACTCATAGATTCAGTGCAATCTAACTTGAAAACCTAGCAGGTTTGTCTTTGCAGAAACTGACAAGCTCTTTTTAAAATGTATATAGAAATGGGTAGTCAAAATAATTTTGAAAAAGAAGACCAAAGACGAGGGTCTGATTATAATAATCATACCTGAGTGTTATCTGTGTAAGGATAACATGTGGCTGAGACTGGAATGATGCATAAGCAATATATTTAAAAATGATCTTTTAACATTACCTTATACCACAGACAAAAATTAACTTGAAAGGGAATGAAGATCTAAATAAAACAACTAGAAGATCTAAATAAAACAACTAAAACTTGTAGAAGGAAAGAGAAAATTTGTGACTTTGGGGTAGGAAAAAAATTCCTTAGCACACAAAATGCATGAACCATAAGATTTTAAAAATTGATAAACTGAACTTCATCAAAATTTAAAGCTGTTTTCCTTCTAAAACACCATTAAGTAATGAATGGCAAAGCCAAGCACAGGTAGGGAGAAAATATTATTCTCACACATCTGACAAAGGATTCAGAATATACATATTTTAAACCTGAGAACTCATGCAAGAAGACATACAACCCAGTTTGAAAATGTGCAAAAGAGTTGAACAGACACTTCACAAATGAAGATATGTGAATAGTCAACAAGTACATTAGTCATAAGGGAAATACAAATTAAAGTCACAATGAGATAGCACCATATATCCACCAGAGTGGTTAAAATTAAGATTGAGAACACCAAAGTTGTTAAGTATATAGAGTAACCAAAACTTTCATCCACTCTAGTGGGAGCATAAAGTAGCATACCACATTTGAAAACTACTTGCAGTTCTTTTTTTTTTTTTAAAATTAAAAAAAATTAACTAACAAAACATTTAGAAATCATTCCATTCTACATTACAATCAGTAATTCTTAATATCATCACATAGTTGCATATTCATCATTTCTTAGTACATTTGCATCGATTTAGAAAAAGAAATAAAAAGACAGCAGAAAAAGAAATAAAACGATAATAGAGGGAAAAAAAAAAAACTATACGTACGATACCCCTTACACCTCGCCTTCACCTACCACTATTTCAAACTGAATTTATTTTAACATCTGTTCCCCCTGCTATTTATTTTTATTCCATATGTTCTACTCTTCTGTTGATATAGTAGCTAAAAGGAGCATCAGACATAAGGTTTTCACATTCATAGAGTCTCATTTTGAAAGCTATATCATTGTTCAATCATCATCAGGAAACATGGCTACCGGAACACAGCACTACATTTTCAGGCAATTCCCTCCAGCCTCTCCACTACATCTTGAACAACAAGGTGATATTTACTTAATGCGTAAGAATAACCTCCAGGATAACCTCTCAACTCTGTTTGGAATCTCTCAGCCATTAACACTTTGCCTCATTTTATTCTTCCCCCTTATGGTCGAGAAGGTTCTCTCAGTCTCTTGATGTTAATTCTCAGCTCATTCTAGGGTTTTTCTCAGTCCTTTGATGCTGAGTCTCAGCTTATTCCAGGATCTTTGTCCCATGTTGCCAGGAAGGTCCACACCCCTGGGAGTCATGTCCCATGCAGACAGGGGGGAGGGTGGTGAGACTGCTCATCATATTGGCTGGAGAGAGAGGCCACATCTGAGCAACAAAAGAGGCTCTCTTGGGGGTGACTCTTAGGCCTAAATTTTAAGTAGACTTGACCTATCTTTTGTGGGTTTAAGTTTCATGTGAACAAACCCCAAGACTGGGGGCTCAGCCTATAGCTTTGGTTATCCACAGTGCTTGTGAGAATATCAAGAATTCAACTTGGTGAGGTTGAATTTCTCCCCACTCTCACCATTCCCCGAAGGGGGCTTGCAAATACTTTTCCAGTCACTGGTCAAATAATTCTGGGATTCATCGGGGCATCATTCTGGACAAACCAACAAAAACTCATGTGCTACCTGAGATTCCAAGTACTTATGACATTCAATCAAACTATCTACATTAGTTATATTAGGACATGCTCTAGTCAAAATCTAAATTTTGTAACAAATAAACATTTTTTGCTATAGTCTCACACATAATGTGACATTTTAAAGTATTAGATATCATCTATTTTCAACACCCTGCAATAATGACAATCCTTTGTTCTTCCTCATGCAAAAACATTTTTAAAATTTGTACATTGTACATTTCACTATTATTATACACTCTAGGCATTCCTAGATTATACCATCTCGATCTTTAACATCTATCTTTCTTTCTGAATACATTTATGTCCCCAGCCCTCCTTCCTCTATCATTCTCACATGCAGCTTCATTCAATGTTTTAACATAATTACATTACAATTAGGTAGCATTGTGCTGTCCATTTCTGAGTTTTTTTATCCAGTCCTGTTGCACAGTCCGTATCCCTTCAGCTCCAATTACCCACTATCTTACCCTATTTCTATCTCCTGATGGTCTCTGTTACCAATGACATATTCCAAGTTTATTCACTAATGTTGGTTCATATCAGTGAGACCATACAGTATTTGTCCTTTAGTTTTTGGCTAGTCTCACTCAGCACAATGTTCTCTAGGTCCATCCATGTTATTACATACTTCATAAGTTTATTCTGTCTTAGAGCTGCATAATATTCCATCGTATGTATATATCACAGTTTGTTTAGCCACTCGTCTGTTGATGGACATTTTGGCTGTTTCCATCTCTTTGCAATTGTAAATAATGCTGCTATAAACACTGGTGTGCAAATGTCCGTTTGTGTCTTTGCCCTTAAGTCCTTTGAGTAGATACCTAGCAATTGTATTGTTGGGTCGTATGGCAATTCTATATTCAGCTTTTTGAGGAACCACCAAACTGCCTTCCACAGTGGTTGCACCATTTGACATTCCCACCAACAGTGGATAAGTGTGCCTCTTTCTCCGCATCCTCTCCAGCACTTGTCATTTTCTGTTTTGTTGATAATGGCCATTCTGGTGGGTGTGAGATGATATCTCATTGTGGTTTTGATTTGCATTTCTCTAATGGCCAGGGACATTGAGCATCTCTTCATGTGCCTTTTGGCCATTTGTATTTCCTCTTCTGAGAGGTATCTGTTCAAGTCTTTTTCCCATTTTGTAATTCGGTTGGCTGTCTTTTTGTTGTTGAGTTGGACAGTCTCTTTATAAATTCTGGATACTAGACCTTTATCTGATATGTCGTTTCCAAATATTGTCTCCCATTGTGTAGGCTGTCTTTCTACTTTCTTGATGAAGTACTTTGATGCACAAAAGTGTTTAATTTTGAGGAGCTCCCATTTATTTATTTCCTTCTTCATTGCTCTTGCTTTAGGTGTAAGGTCTATAAAACCACCTCCAGTTATAAGACTCATAAGATATTTCCCTACATTTTCCTGTTTTATGGGCTTAGACCTAATGTTTAGATCTTTGATCCATTTTGAGTTAACTTTTGTATAGGGTGTGAGATACGGGTCTTCTTTCATTCTTTTGCATATGGATATCCAGTTCTCTAGGTACCATTTATTGAAGAAACTGTTCTGTCCCAGGTGAGTTGGCTTGACTGCCTTATCAAAGGTCAAATGTCCATAGATGAGAGGGTCTATATCTGAGCACTCTATTCGATTCCATTGGTCGATATATCTATCTTTATGCCACTACCATGCTGTTTTGACCACTGTGGCTTCATAATATGCCTTAAAGTCAGGCAGCGTGAGACCTCCAGCTTCGTTTTTTTTCCTCAAAATACTTTTAGCAATTCGGGGCACCCTGCCCTTCCAGATAAATTTGCTTATTGGTTTTTGTATTTCTGAAAAATAAGTTGTTGGGATTTTGATTGGTATTGCATTGAATCTGTAAATCAGTTTAGGTAGAACTGACATCTTAACTATATTTAGTCTTCCAATCCATGAACATGGTATGCCCTTCCATCTATTTAGGTCTTCTGTGATTTCTTTTAACAGTTTCTTGTAGTTTTCTTTGTATAGGTCTTTTGTCTCTTTAGTTAAATTTATTCCTAAGTATTTTATTCTTTTAGTTGCAATTGTAAATGGAATTCGTTTCTTGATTTCCCCCTCAGCTTGTTCATTGCTAGTGAAAAATATGGAACGCTTCATGAATTTGCGTGTCATCCTTGCGCAGGGGCCATGCTAATCTTCTCTGTATCATTCCAATATTAGTGTATGTGCTGCCGAAGTGAGCACTACTTGCAGTTCTTTACTAGTAGCAATTACATATCTAGGTATACATAAAATGGAAATGAGTGAAAATCTTCACTGAAAGAAAACTGGCACTGTTTGCAATAGTCAAAGAATAGAAACAACTCAAACGTCTATTAATAAAATGGATAAATTGTGGTATATTTGGATAATGGAATACTCTACAGTAATGAGAATGAACGAACACAGGTAGATAAGCAAAAGAAGTCAGACAGAAAAGAGTGTTTCTATTATTATTCCATTTACAGAAAAGTTCAAAAACCAGGGAAAACTAAGCCGTCTTCACATGAGATGAGATACTTATTGCCTTTGGATGTTAACTAATGGGAGGAGCTACAAGGGGGACTTCTAGGGCTCTGAGAATGTTCTATTTATTTATAGGTAGAGTTACATAAGTGTTTTGTTATAAAAATTCACCAAGATATACACATGGGAGTTTTGCACTTTTCTGTATTTAAAATTCATTAAAAGCTTCCCTTCAAAAACTGGAGATAAAAATGTATCACCTGGGGTTATGGTGGCTCAGTGGCAGAGTTCTCGCCTGCCATGCCAGAGACCCAGGTTCAATTCCTGGACCTCCCCATGTCAAAAAAAAAAAAAAAAAAAAGAAGTATGGTCTGGAAGTGTTTTCAATATGGCAGAGTAGGGAGTTCTAAAGTTCAGGTCATCTTCCAAGGCAGCTAGTAAAGAGCCAGGAACTATATGAAACAACTGTCTGGGGAGCTCTGGAGACCAAAAGAACACCGTCCACCATCCAGGGAAGAGTGGAAGAGACTGATAAGCTGTGGAGAAGACCTGGGAGCAGATCTCTCCAGGATGCGGAGGCTCCTGCCGCTCCCCCATGGGCCTGGCAGGCTGCCTCAGGAGCCACCTCCTGGCCGGAAGGAGAAGTCCACTTTTCCAAGAATGTGGGGCGGTGGGGGGGACATGGATGGGCACAAACTGGCTTTTGATTCGCTAATCTGGACTTCTGGGCTCCAGCTCTGAGCACAACTAAAGTTTCAACCCACCCAGGACAAAAAGCAGCCAGCAGCCTTTGTTTCAAGCACACCCCTGCAAGGGGAAGAAATGGGGCTGACTGAGGGAGACAGTAATTTCTCATGGCAGCAGGAACAGTGCTGAAGGGTGGCTCTTTCCCAGGAAAAAGGGGAGGGGGCACAGCCCAGCACAGTTCGCAGCTGTTGATTAGAGAATTCAGATCCCAGGATCTAGGATCTGAGCAACAGTTTCAACCTGCCCAGCAAAAAGCCGCTGAAATCCTCTATGTCAACCACGTCCTGACAGGGGTGGAGTCAAGTGAGAATTAAAGGCTTGGCACCACCTTAGGACTGCAGGGAACAGTTGGCTAAAGAGCACCATCTGATGGGCAGGCCAGAAATGCCATCACAGAGAAAACTGGTCTCCTTCCAGGTCTCTTCCCCAGGGCCCTTTGAAACCAATCGACACTGCCTTCGTATGTCGCTGGGTCTGTTCTGACTAGGAAAAACTTACCTGGGAATGTCCTCTCCTGGGGGACTCTCCTCCCTGAATGACCCCTGCAGGTAAAAGCAGTTAGAGATAGTTAACAGAGTGCTAAATACATATAGAGGTGAATTAAAAAACAAACAAACAGTTCAGCATTCCCAGAGAAGGAACAGGAAAAAGGAAGTGAGTGGTGGGGTAGGGATTACTAATGACCCCACAGAAATAAAAAAGATATTAAGAGGATACTTTTAACAACTGCACACTAACAAACTAGACAACTCAGATGAAATGGACAATTTCCTAGAAACACACAACCTACACAGACTACAGAAGACCTCAATAAACCAATCACGAGTAGAGCAATTGAACCAGTCATCAAAAACCTCCCAACAAAGGAAAGCCCAGGATCAGATGGCTTCATAGATAAGTTCTATCAAAATTTCCAAGAATTAATACCAATTCACTCAAATTCTTCCAAAAACCAGAAGAGGAGGGAATACTATTTAACCCATTCTATGAAGCCAAGATCACCCTAATACCAAAACCAGATAAAGACACTATAAGAAAAGAAAATTACAGACTAGTTTCTCTAATAAATTTAGATGCAATAAATTCTTGACAAAATACTTGGCAAATCAAATCCAACAGCACATTAAAAGAATTATACACCATTATCAAGTGGGTTTTATACCCTTTATGTAAGGGTAGTTCAATGCAAGAAAATCAATTAATGGAATATACCACGTTAACAAATCAAAAGAGAAGAAACACATGATCACCTCAATGGACATACAAAAGGCATCTGACAAAATGAGCATCCTTTCTTGATAAAAATCTTGTGAAAGAAAGGAATACAAGGAAACTTCTTCAATGTGGTAAATGACATATATGAAAAACCCACAGCTGACATTGTATTCAGTGGTGAAAGTCTGAAAGCTTTACCTCTAAGATCTGGAATAAGAAAAGGAAGCTCACTGTCTCTACCGTTGTTTAACACTGTGTGAGAAGTCCTAGCTAAAGCAATTAGGTAAGGAAAAGAAATAAAATGCATTCTAATTGGAAAGGAAAAACAAAACTTTCACTATTTGAAGAGGACATGATTCTATATTTAGGAAGTCCAAAAAAAATCAACAACAAAGCTAACAGACCTAATTATGAGTTCAGCAAACAGGCGGGATACAAGACCAACATGCAAAAATTAGTAGCATTTCCATACACTGGTAACGAGCAAACTGAGGAGGAAATCAAGAAAGAAAATTCCATTTACAATACCAACTAAAATAATAAAATATCTAGGAATAAATTTAACCAAGGATATAAAAGACCTAGACACAGAAAACTACAAAACAGTACTAAAAAAAATCAAAGAACTAAATAAAGTGGAAGAACATTCCACGTTCGTGGATTATGAATCAATATCACAATTGATATTGTGAAGATATCAATTCTGCCCAAATTAATTTACAGATCCAATGCAATCCCAATAAAAATTCTAACCACCTACTTTTCAGAAATGGAAAAGCCAATCATCAAATTTATTTGGAAGGATCAAGGGTCCCAAATAGCCAAAAATATCTTTAAAAAGAATAAAATTGGAGGACCCACACTTCCTCACCTTAAAGCATATTACAAAAAGCCACAGTGGTCAAAACAGTATGGTACTGGCATAAAGGCAGATATGTTGATCAATGGAACCAAACTGAGAGTTCAGAAATAGACCCTCATATCTATAGTCAATTGATTTTTGACAAGGATGCCAAATCCACTCAGCTGGGATAGAACAGTCTCTTCAACAGATGGTGTTGAGAGAACTGGACGTACATATTCAGAAAAATGAAAATCCCCATATCACACCTAATACAAAAATTAACTAAAAATGGATCAAAGACCCACATATAAAAGCCAGAACCATAAAACTCCTAGAAGAAAATGTAAGGAAGCATCTTCACAATCTTGTGGTAGGAACACAAGCAATGGAAGGAAAAATAAATGGGACCTCCTCAAAATGGAATACTTTTGTGCTTCAAAGGACTTTGTCAAGAAGGTAAAGACAGCCTACTCAATGGGAGAAAATATTTGGATCCTATAGCTCAACAACAAAAAGACAAATAACCCAATTAAAATGGGCAAAAAGGCTTAAATAGAAACTTAATGCGAATAGATAAAAACCACAGGAAAACATGCTCAACATCATCAGCTATTAGGGAAATGAAAATCAAAACCACAATGAGATATCATTTCACACCTACTAAAATGGCCACTACTATAGAGACAGAAAACCACAAGTGCTGGAGGAGACATGGAGAAATAGGAACACTTATTCACTGCTGGTGAGAATGTAGAATGGTGCAGCCACTGTGGAAGACAGTTTGGTGGTTCTTCAGGAAGCTAAGTATAGAGTTGCAATATGATCTGGCAATCTCAGTACTAGCTATATACTCAGAAAAACTGAAAACAAGGACATGAACAGACATTTCTACACTGATGTTAATAGTGGCAGTATTCACAATTGCCAAAGCATGGAAACAACTGAAGTGTCCATCAACTGATGAATGGATAAACAAAATACGGTATACACACACACACACACACACACACACACATACACACACAATGGAATATTATTCAGCTGTAAAAAGGAATGAAGTTTTGATGCATGCAACAACTTGGATGAACCTTGACGACATTATGTTGAATGAACTAAACCAGACAAAAAAGGGCAAACAATGTATAGTCTCACTAGTATGAGCTCTAAGCAACACTTATAGTTAAAATCTATAGTAGAAGTTACCAAGAGATCAAATAAGGACAGAGAATTGGAAGCTGATGCTTAATTTGTATGGAATTTATACTAAGGTTGATTTTAAATGTTTGGAGATGGATAGAGGTGAAAGTAGCACATTACTGCAATTGTAATTAACAGTGCTGAATGAACAATGATTATGGTTTAAAGGGGAAAGTATAGGGTCATCCATGTTACTAGAAATAAAGTTAGAGCATTAAATATGGGACTGTATAATATAGTGAACCTTGTTGTGTATGAGGACTGTGGTTCATTGTACAAATATAAGAATGTTCTTATATAAACTAGAACAAATGTAGTTTACTATTACAAAGGAGTTAATAGGGTGGTATACAGGGGAAATACAACTAATGAAACTGTTGACTATAGTTAATAGTAATACTGTAATATTCTTTCATCAATTATAATAAAGTTACTACACCAATACATAAGTGTCAATAATAGAGGGGTATAAGAAGTACAGGATTTTTCTTTTTGGGGCACTGAGAATGTTCTCAAATAGACTATGGTGATGAATGCAAAACCGTGATTATAACGAGAGACACTGAGTGTGCACTTTGGATGGACTGTATGGTATGTGAATAAAACTGTTTTAAGAAAAAGCCAGTAGGGTATACATTTAAACAGAAGTAACAGAGCAGCTGTGGAAAGCTCTGAGCTTGCTGAAGGCAGAAGGCAACTGGCAGGCTTAACCCTTGGCTGCCTTGTACTGCGTGTCCTTCAGATAAGGATCTTCTCTTCTCTGGGCCTGTTTCCTCCTCTGTCCACAAGGGAGATGGTCCCCTCTGAGCTTTAGGATTCTCTAATTCTCTGACAAACTACCAGGGACAAATGGCTTTTCTTACTTTCTGGTATCATTCCAATGGCACTTTATCACGATTGTTGTAAACCTGTTCAAATGCTTCCTCATCGTTAAAGTTGAGAAATGTTCCCTTATGCTAACCATAAATTTCTTGTTACTGTTACAAAAAAAGTATCACCTACAAAGGACCAGGAATTAGACAGATGTAATTTATTTACTTCAACAATGAGAGCCAGAAGACAAGGCAATGGTATCTTAAATGCAGAGAGTAAACAACTCTGAACCTAGAATTCTGTATCAAAGTATCTTTTAAGAATAAGGATCAAAAAACGACATTTTCAGACAGAAAAACGGAGTTCATTGCCAACAGGCCCTCCTTAAGGAAAATTTTGAAAGATAAATTTCAGGAAAAAGTAAAATTATTCAAGATGGAAGGGCTGAAAGGCAAAAGAGAATAGTGAACAAATATACTGGTAAATAGGCAGGCAAATCTAAAAATAAGTAGTGACTGTATAAAATAGGCATGAGAGTTTATAGGAGAACACAGGATGGAAATACTACATAGTATATACTTCAAACTCTTTTTCAAAATAATAACATTCTAAAATCTTTGTACTGCTTATGAGAGTAAAAGTGCTCCTTAATTTTAGACATTAAATATATATGTTACAGAAGGATAATACTTGAAAAAATATATAAAAGGATACAAATTCTTTAAAAAGTAGGTGAGCAGTTGGAGTAAGAAAAGGAAAAAAAAAAAGAAAAAAAACCCACCTCCAATCCAAAAAATGACAAGGGGCAAAAAAAGGAAATACAAATAGTAGGATGAACCTAAAACTGTACAACTATATACCCAATAAATGAATTGGAATAATGCATCAGCTAATAGAGTATCACACTGTATAAAAAATACCAGAAAATGAATGAATAAACTAATAATCTGACTATAGGCTGTTCACAAGAGCCACACTGAAAACAGAAGGAAAAATTGCAGTAGGGGACTGAAAATGATAACAGGAGAAATTATGTGATGTCTTAGATTGGCTCTGAAATATCTGCCCCCCTTCCAATTTTGTATGTGATAAATTTTTAAAAACAAACAAATTAAAAAGACAAAGAAAAAGATACTCCAGGTATCTTTTTTCCAGGAGAATACTAACTTGGTACAGCTATAGGAATATCAGATGTAAAGTATTACATATGATGAGTATCGATTCACCTGAAAGATATAAAAATTCTTTTTACGCACCTGATAGCATTACTCAGAAATATATGGTGGGTGGGCCACGGTGGCTCAGCAGGCAAGCATCTTGCCTGCCATGACAGAGGACCTGGGTTCGATTCCTGGTGCCTGCCCATGTTAAAAAAAAAAAAGAAAGAGAGAGAGAGAGAAAGAAATATATGGCAAAAAACTGGCATTAACCACAAAGAAAAAAATACATCACCCACTATATCAGGAAATGTTAACATATCTCTTTCAGGAATTGTAACAAACTGGCTAAAGAAATCACTAAAGAGGTAAATAAATCGAAGAACAGTTAACAAACTTGACCAAATAGTGGTAGTGGAACACTACATCTAATAACTGGAGAAAACAAAGATTTTTCAAGAATAGGAACATTTTCAAAATCTGACTAACATGAGGTTAAAAAACTAAACTCGGGGACTTCTGGAGAAGATGGCGGCTTAGTAAGACGCGCGGGTCTTAGTTTCTCCTCCAGAACAGCTACTAAACAAACAGAAATGGCAAAGAACAGCTCCCGGAGCCACAACAGAGACCAAAAAGACAGTGTACCCCATTCTGGAATGGCTGAACCGGTTGGGAGAATCCGCTGCGTAGAGATCCCTGAGGGACGCGCGCTTCCCCGGGCCGTGGCGGCAAGCGGCCGGAGCCCCTCCCTCCCTCCTTCCCGGGCCTGATGGGAGATTTGGACAGGCGGTCCCCTCAAGCCGCGGCGACCGGCACCACCTCCCACGCGCGGCCTCCCGGGCCGGCTGGGAGATTTGGTTCGGAGGTCCCCCAAGCCACGGAGGCCAGCAACCGGGGTCCCTTCCACACATGTGGCTTCCCGGTCCGGCTGGGAACTTTGAATCGGCCTTCCCCCAAGCCGCAGCGGATGGCGCCCCCCGCCACGCTTGACTTCCCGGGGCGGCTGGGAGATATGGATCGGCACTCCCCCAAGCCGCTTCAGCTGGTGACCCTCCCCCACAGTGAGAGTCTTCAAAAGTTAAAGGAGCCACAGCATGTTTTACTGGTGGGACCCACAGACAGACGAGCGCCACATACTGGGCAGTATAAGAAAAACAGAGCCCAGAGATTTCACAGGAAAATCTTTCAACCTGCTGGGTCCAACACCCAGGGAAATCTGATTAAATGCCCAGACACCAGCAAAAAATAATGGATCACGCCAGGAAAACTGAAGATATGGCCCAGTCAAAGGAACAAACCAATAGTTCAAATGAGATACAGGAGCTGAGACAACTAATTCTGAATATACGAACAGAAATGGAAAACCTCTTCAAAAACCAAATCAATAAATTGAGGGAGGACATGAAGAAGACAGGGGCTGAACAAAAAGAAGAAATGGAAAGTCTGAAAAAACAAATCACAGAACTTATGGGATTGAAGGAAAAGTAGAAAACATGGAAAAAACAATGGATACCTAAAATGATAGATTCAAAGAGACAGAAGATAGAATTAGTGATTTGGAGGATGGGACATCTGAATTCCAAAAAGAAACAGAAACTATAGGGAAAAGAATGGAAAAATTTGAACAGGGTATCAGGGAACTCAAGGACAATATGAACCGCACAAATATACGTGTTGTGGGTGTCCCAGAAGGAGAAGAGAAGGGAAAACGAGGAGAAAAACTAATGGAAGAAATTATCACTGAAAATTTCCCAACTCTTATGAAAGACCTAAAATTACAGATCCAAGAAGTGCAGCGCACCCCAAAGAGATTAGACCCAAATAGGCGTTCTTCAAGACACTTACTAGTTAGACTGTCAGAGGTCAAAGAGAAAGAGAGGATCTTGAAAGCAGCAAGAGAAAAACAATCCATCACATACAAGGGAAACGCAATAAGACTATGTGTAGATTTCTCAGCAGAAACCATGGAAGCTAGAAGACAGTGGGATCATATATTTAAATTACTAAAAGAGAAAAGCTGCCAACCAAGACTCCTATATCCAGCAAAATTGTCCTTCAAAAATGAGGGAGAAATTAAAATATTCTCAGAAAAAAGTCACTGAGAGAATTTGTGACCAAGAGACCAGCTCTGCAGGAAACACTAAAGGGAGCACTAGAGTCAGATACGAAAAGACAGAAGAGAGAGGTATGGAGAAGAGTGTAGAAAGAAGGAAAGTCAGATATGACATATATAATACAAAAGGCAAAATGTTAGAGGAAAATATTATCCAAACAGTAATAACACTAAATGTTAATGGACTGAATTCCCCAATCAAAAGACATAGACTGGCAGAATGGAATAAAACACAGGATCCTTCCATATGCTGTCTACAGGAAACACATCTTAGACCCAAAGATAAACATAGGTTGAAAGTGAAAGGTTGGGAAAAGAAATTTCATGCAAATAACAAACAGAAAAGAGCAGGAGTGGCTATACTTAAAAACAAACAAATTAGACTTCAAATGTAAAACAGTTAAAAGTGACAAAGAAGGACACTATATACTAATAAAAGGAACAATTAAACAAGAAGACATAACAATCATAAATATTTACGCACCGAACCAGAATGCCCCAAAATACGTGAGGAATACACTGCAAGCACTGAAAAGGGAAATAGACACATATACAATAATAGTTGGAGACTTCAATTCACCACTCTCATCAATGGACAGAACATCTAGACAGAGGATCAATAAAGAAATAGAGAATCTGAATATTACTATAAATGAGCTAGACTTAACAGACATTTATAGGACATTACATCCCACAACAGCAGGATACACCTTTTTCTCAAGTGCTCATGGATCATTCTCAAAGATAGACCATATGCTGGGTCACAAAGCAAGTCTTAACAAATTTAAAAAGATTGAAATCATACACAACACTTTCTCGGATCATAAAGGAATGAAGTTGGAAATCAATAATAGGCGGAGTGCCAGAAAATTCACAAATACGTGGAGGCTCAACAACACACTCTTAAACAACGAGTGGGTCAAAGAAGAAATTGCAAGAGAAATTAGTAAATACCTCGAGGTGAATGAAAATGAAAACACAACATATCAAAACTTATGGGACGCAGCAAAGGCAGTGCTAAGAGGGAAATTTATTGCCCTAAATGCCTATATCAGAAAAGAAGAAAGGGCAAAAATTCGGGAATTAACTGTCCACTTGGAAGAATTGGAGAAAGAACAGCAAACTAATTCCAAAGCAAGCAAAAGGAAAGAAATAACAAAGATTAGAGCAGAAATAAATGAAATTGAAAACATGAAAACAATAGAGAAAATCAATAAGACCAGAAGTTGGTTCTATGAGAAAATCAATAAGATTGATGGGCCCTTAGCAAGATTGACAAAAAGAAGAAGAGAGAGGATGCAAATAAATAAGATCAGAAATGGAAGAGGAGACATAACTACGGACCTCACAGAAATAAAGGAGGTAATAACAGGATACTATGAACAACTTTACGCTAATAAATACAACAATTTAAATGAAATGGACGGGTTCCTGGAAAGACATGAACAACCAACTTTGACTCAAGAAGAAATAGATGACCTCAACAAACCAATCACAAGTGAAGAAATTGAATTAGTCATTCAAAAGCTTCCTAAAAAGAAAATCCCAGGACCAGATGGCTTCACATGTGAATTCTATCAAACATTCCAGAAAGAATTAGTACCAACTCTCCTCAAACTCTTCAAAAAAATCAAAGTGGAGGGAAAGCTACCTAATTCATTCTATGAAGCCAACATCACCCTCATACCAAAACCATACCAAAGATATTACAAAAAAAGAAAACTACAGACCAATCTCTCTAATGAATATAGATGCAAAAATCCTCAACAAAATTCTAGCAAATTGAATCCAACAATACATTAAAACAATTATACATCATGACCAAGTAGGATTCATCCCAGGTATGCAAGGATGGTTCAACATAAGAAAATCAATTAATGTAATACACCATATCAACAAATCAAAGCAGAAAAATCACAGGATCATCTCAATTGATGCAGAGAAGGCATTTGACAAGATTCAACATCCTTTCCTGTTGAAAACACTTCAAAAGATAGGAATACAAGGGAACTTCCTTAAAATGATAGAGGGAATATATGAAAAACCCACAGCTAATATCATCCTCAATGGGGAAAAATTGAAAACTTTCCCCCTAAGATCAGGAACAAGACAAGGATGTCCACTATCACCACTATTATTCAACATTGTGTTGGAGGTTCTAGCCAGAGCAATTAGACAAGAAAAAGAAATACAAGGCATCAAAATTGGAAAGGAAGAAGTAAAACTATCACTGTTTGCAGATGATATGATACTATACGTCGAAAACCCGGAAAAATTCACAACAAAACTACTAGAGCTAATAAATGAGTACAGCAAAGTAGCAGGTTACAAGATCAACATTCAAAAATCTGTAGCATTTCTATACACTAGCAATGAACAAGTGGAGGGGGAAATCAAGAAACGAATCCCATTTACAATTGCAACTAAAAGAATAAAATACTTAGGAATAAATTTAACTAAAGAGACAAAAAACCTATACAAAGAAAACTACAAAAAACTGTTAAAAGAAATCACAGAAGACCTAAATAGATGGAAGGGCATACCGTGTTCATGGATTGGAAAACTAAATATAGTTAAGATGTCAATCCTACCTAAATTGATTTACAGATTCAATGCAATACCAATCAAAATCCCAACAACTTATTTTTCAGAAATACAAAAACCAATAAGCAAATTTATCTGGAAGGGCAGGGTGCCCCGAATTGCTAAAAACATCTTGAGGAAAAAAAACGAAGCTGGAGGTCTCGCGCTGCCGGACTTTAAGGCATATTATGAAGCCACAGTGGTCAAAACAGCATGGTACTGGCATAAAGATAGGTATATCAACCAATGGAATCGAATAGAGTGCTCAAATATAGACCCTCTCATCTATGGACATTTGATCTTTGATAAGGCAATCAAGCCAACTCACCTGGGACAGAACAGTCTCTTCAATAAATGGTGCCTAGAGAACTCGATATCCATATGCAAAAGAATGAAAGAGGACCCGTATCTCACACCCTATACAAAAGTTAACTCAAAATGGATCAAAGATCTAAACATTAGGTCTAAGACCATAAAACAGTTAGAGGGAAATGTAGGGAGATATCTTATGAAACTTACAGCTGGAGGCGGTTTTATGGACCTTAAACCTAAAGCAAGAGCACTGAAGAAAGAAAGAAATAAATGGGAGCTCCTCAAAATTAAACACTTTTGTGCATCAAAGAACTTCATCAAGAAAGTAGAAAGACAGCCTACACCATGGGAGACAATATTTGGAAACGACATATCAGATAAAGGTCTAGTATCCAGAACTTATAAAGAGATTGTTCAACTCAACAACAACAAAAAGACAGCCAACCCAATTACAAAATGGGAAAAAGACTTGAACAGACACCTCTCAGAAGAGGAAATACAAATGGCCAAAAGGCACATGAAGAGATGCTCAATGTCCCTGGCCATTAGAGAAATGCAAATCAAAACCACAATGAGATATCATCTCACACCCACCAGAATGGCCATTATCAACAAAACAGAAAATGACAAGTGCTGGAGAGGATGCGGAGAAAGAGGCACACTTATCCACTGTTGGTGGGAATGTCAAATGGTGCAACCACTGTGGAAGGCAGTTTGGCGGTTCCTCAAAAAGCTGAATATAGAATTGCCATATGACCCAGCAATACCATTGCTGGGTATCTACTCAAAGGACTTAAGGGCAAAGACACAAACGGACATTTGCACACCAATGTTTATAGCAGCATTATTTACAATTGCAATGAGATGGAAGCAGCCAAAATGTCCATCAACAGACGAGTGGCTAAACAAACTGTGGTATGTACATACGATGGAATATTATGCAGCTTTAAGACAGAATAAACTTATGAAGCATGTAATAACATGGATGGACCTAGAGAACATTATGCTGAGTGAGTCTAGCCAAAAACTAAAGGACAAATACTGTATGGTCACACTGATGTGAACCAACATTCGAGAATAAACTTGGAATATGTCATTGGTAACAGAGACCAGCAGGAGTTAGAAACAGGGTAAGATAATGGGTAATTGGAGCTGAAGGGATACAGACTGTGCATACAGGACTAGATACAAAAACTCAAAAATGGACAGCACAATACTACCTAATTGTAATGTAATTATGTTAAAACATTGAATGAAGCTGCATCTGAGCTATAGTTTTTTGTTTGTTTGTGTTTTTTGTTTTTTTCTTTTTCCTTTTTTTATATTTTTTTATTTTTAATTTTTATTGTTTTTTTATTTTTTCCCTATATTATCATTCTATATCTTTTTCTGTTGTTTTGCTAGTTCTTTTCCTAAATCGATGCAAATGTACTAAGAAATGATGATCATACATCTATGTGATGATATTAAGAATTATTGATTGCATATGTAGAATGGAATGATTTCTAATTGTTGTGTTAGTTAATTTTTTTTAATTAATAATAAAAAAAACTAACTTCAACAAATTTTGAGTTAATCAGAATCATACACACTACATCTGTCACAACAATGTGTTTCAGTTAGTGATCAGTATATAAAGTTCCTACAAAAAGCCTATTTGATTAAAATTTTTAAAACACAAATCTAAGTGACTCATGGATAAAAGAACAAATCACAATTCACATGCAAAAAAAATAAGAAGAGATATCAATGTGCTTTGAAATTTACAGCTTTTTTGTATATGTTATTTTTCACAAAAAAAGAAGAAAAAAAAAGTCATTGTGATGATGAAAAAAAAATATTTAAGTCCTCTAGCCTCCTATATTCAGGAGAAGCTAGAAAGAAAAATAAGAGAAGTTTATATGGTGGCCCATGACAAATACTGAAATCTGTCCTGTAACCACTTGTTGAAGGGTGCTTTGAAAACTATTGCTTTTTTACTTCTTTGATTTGTATATATGTTAAACGATACAATAAAAATTTAAAAAAAAAAAAGAAGGCATATCAAAGCTTCTGAGATGCAGCTAAAGCTATACTTCAAGGGAAATGTATAGCTATAATGCTTACTTTAAAAAACAAATTCAGAAACAGCACAATACTACCTAAGTGTGATACAATAGTGTTAGAACACTGAATGAAGCTAAATGTGAGAATGATAGAGAGAGGAGGCCTGGAGGCACAAATGAAATCAGAAGGAAAGATAGATGATAAAAACTGAGATGGTATAATTTAGGAATGCCTGGAGTGTATAATGATAGTGATTAAATATATAAATTTAAAAATGTTTTTGCATGAGAAAGAACAAAGGAATGTCAATACTGCAGGGTGTTGAAAGAGATGGTAATTAATATTTTAAAACTTTAACTTATGTGTGAAACTATAGTGAAAAAACAAAACAAAACAAAAACTTAATTATTTAAGCATCAAATGCAAGAACTTGGAAGAGAACAGCAGAAATATCTCATAAAAGTAAAAGGAAGATTATAATATATACGATCAGTTATTAATTAAATAAAAGAAAAACAGTAGAGAAGATCAACAAAGCAAAAAAATTGGTTTTCTGAAAAATCAAAATACGCAAATACCTTGTAATATTTGTCAAATAAAACAAAAGGAACAACAAACCAAAACCAAGTATGAAAATGAGCACATTGCTAAAGATACCAGAAAGTTTAAAAAGGTAATAAGAGCAGATTTTAGTAACTTTCTGAATACATTTGAAAAATTAGATACAAAAGAAATGATCCTAGAAAATACAAATTATCTGAACTAATAATTAGAAAACCTGCTTTGTCTTAAAATTTATTGAGGAAATTGAATCAGCAGTTAAAAAGCAACTTACCGGGCGGGCCACGGTGGCTCAGCAGGAAAGGACGCTTGCCTGCCATGCCAGAGGACCCGGGTTTGATTCATGGTGCCTGCCCATGTAAAAATAAATAAATAAATAAATAAACAGATTAAAAAAAAAAAAAGCAACTTACCACACACACAAAAATACTTGACCCACATGGCTTTACAGGTGAGTTTTACTAAATGTTAAATCAACAAACAATTCTACTCTTTACAAATTCTTCCAGAGAACACAAAAAGTTGGAACCCCTTTCAAGTCATTTTATAATCCTAGTATAGTACAATATAAAAAAGTACAGTATAAAATTTAAAAAGGAAAATTTCAGATTAATTTCACTTATAAGCCAAGGCTAAAAAATTCTAATGCTATTATTAAGTAAATCTGGCAATTTATTTTGTATGGTATATGCGAGGCCACATTTCATCATTTTTCCATGTGAGTATCCCCGCTATTACAGCACCATATGTTGAATTTTTGTCTGTTTTTTGGAAAGTGCATGGACTGGCAATTAAACCCAGATCTCACGTACAGCAGGCGAGAATTCTACTAGTGAACTATCATTGCACCCCCACCAGCAATTTATTTCTAAAAATCATGAATACACTGAGTTTATTCAGGAATGTAAAGATGGTTTGCCATTGCAAAATCAACTATGGTAAAATCAATAAACAGTTCAATGGAGAAAAAAACAGGATCACTTCAATAGATGCAGAAAAAATAATATTCAAAACTCTTAAGTACTTTTTAAAAAGTACAGAGTGTTATTTTCTTAATCTGTTGAAGGGTTATTTACCAGTTACTTACCGTAAATATTCTTCATGGTGAAACAATGGAAGGATTCTCTTAAAATGTGAAGACAAGGATGTCACCATCACTGCTTCTCCTGAGCATGTCCCTGGAGGTCCTTGCCAGTACAATTAGATCTTAAAAAGAAAAAAAAAAAGCTCTAAGAATTGGAAAAGAGGGCATAAAACTCTCATATTTAGAGATGATATAGTTGCCTACCTGGAAAATCCAAAAGATTCCATAGTCAAATATTAGAATGAATTGAGTATGTAAGATTGCTGACCATAGGATCAATATACAAAAATATTACATTCTTATACACGGCAATAAAAATATAAAACTATACCAAAAATAAGGTTCCTTGGAAAAAATAAAATTTCTATTGAAAGATTAAAGATGGCAAATAAAAAGGTAAAACATGTTAAGAGGTACAAAGTTAACACTGGAAACATGTTAATTCTCCTCAAATTCAATGCAAATTCACTTGTAATCTTGAGAGTCTGTGTGTGTCTGTGTATGTTTGTGTAAGCTGACAAGTTTGACAACAATCATGAAAAAGTACAGGACAAAGGCAACTAACCTATATTTAGACAATTTTGGAAAGGAATTCTGTGGCGAGACATGTCCTACCACATAGTAAGATATAAAAGCTACAGTAATTAGGACAGTATGTTACAGGTATAAGAATAGGCAAATAAATACAACAGGCAAAAAGATACACATATCTGGTGTATTAGCTAGGATTCTCTAGAGAAACAGAATCAGCAGGAGATATCTCAAATATAAAATTTATAAAAGTATCTCATATAACTGTGGGGATATAGAATTCAAGATCTGTAGGGCAGGCCACAAGCTGGCAGCTCCAATGAAGGTCCTTGATGAACTCTCAGGAGAAACTGGATGGCCAACCATGGGGATGTAAGAGTTCAAGCTCTGTAGGGCAGGCCACAAGAGAGCAGCTCCAATGAAGGTCCTCAATGAACTCTCAGGAGAAGCCAGATGGGCAACCACAGGGATGTAAGAGTTCAAGATCTGTAGGACAGGCCACAAACTGGCAGCTCCAATGAAGTCCTCAATGAACAGCCAGAGGCTGGCTGGTTGAAGTAGAAAGCATCATGGTCTCTTCTGAGTTCTCCTTAAAAGTCTTCTGGTGATTAGAATAACTATCAACTCTTACCGAAGACACTCTCCTTAGCTGACTGCAAATGCAATCAGCGTGGATGCCAGCAAAATGGTCATGATTTAACTCCATGAAATGTCCTCACAGCCACAGACATGTCAACACTTGCCCGACCAGGCAACCCCCACCACCTGGCCAAGTTAAAGATTAGCTAGCTGTGGTTCTTTGCCTGGTGAGGTGACCCAAACCTTCATTCCTGAAGTTTCAGAGCCACTGGTAGTCCAGCCTGGATTGGGCTGTTTCAGTTCTCCATTGAATTTAATCATGGGCATGATAGTACTAAGAGACACCCTGGGAGAGCTCCTATATCCCAGAAAAACTCTTCTTTACCTCCATTGTGTAGTCGCAGTCCTATTTCCCCCTGATAGTCAGGGTCAATCACCGCAGCCAGTAAAGTAATCCCATTCCGGGACCACTGACCCAGGGGCATGAATAGTCCAAAGTGACCAGGTAGTGGTCTTAGATTCTAGTTCAATGGAATCATTGTTGTTTCTCCCCCTTCTGGAACTAAAACCTGTAGACCAGCAGAGCTCAACAAGTAGTAAAAATTTTCCTAGTGGATCACAAGGGGTAATAGTGAGTGGTGCCACTCCCATTTCAACCCCTTGGTTCCTGGACCCATGAATCTTGGCTATGGGAGAAATAGCATCATACAGTGGACAATGATTCAGAACATACATAGCCTCCTGGAGAACATCACCCAGCCCTGCAAGGAATTGCATCTAGTTGGCACCATATTTAAGTTTTCAAAAGGCCATTCCACTCTTCTATCAATCCAGCTGCCCCTGGAAGATGGGGAACATGATAAGAACAGAGAATTCCATGAGCATCTGCCCAGTCCCACACTTCACATACTGTGAAGTGGGTTCCTTGATCAGAAGCAATAGTGTAAGGAATACCATGACAATGGATAAGGCATTCTATAAGTCCATGGATGGTAGTTTTGGCAGAAGCACTGTGGGCAGGGAAAGCAAACCTATACCCAGAGTATGTGTCTATTCCAGTTAGAACAAATTGCTGTCCCTTCCATGATGCAAGTGGTCCAATGTAATTAACTTGCCACCATAGGGAATGGTACCATATTGGGGGATGAGTCTGGGTCCCTGCTGCTGGGAGATTGAGCACTCAGCAGTGGTTGTAGCCAAGTCAGCCTTGGTGAGTGGAAGTCCATGTTGCGAAATTCATGCATAAACTCTACCCCTACCATCATGATCACTTTGTTCATGAGCCCATTGGGCAATGATAGGAATTGCTGGGGAAAGAGGTTAACTGGTATTCACAGAACAGGTCATCTTAACATTTGATTACTAAAACTTTCCTCTGCTGAAGTCACCCTCTGGTGTGTATTCACATGGGTCACAAATATCTTCATGTTTTTAGTCCATTCAGAATGGTCTATCTACACACCTCTTCCCCAGACCTCTTCATCACCAATTTTCCAATCATGCTCTTTCCAAGTCCCTGACTGTCTATCCAAACCATTAGCAACAGCCCATGAATCAGTATACAAATGCACCTCTGGCCAGTTCTTCCACGCAAAATGAACAACCAAGTGCACTATTAGAAGTTCTGCCTACTGGGAGGATTTACCCTTACCACTGTCCTTCAAGGACAATCCCAGAAAAGGGTTGTAGTGTTGCAGCTGTCCACTTTTGGGTGGTACCTGCATATCATGCTGAACCATCAGTAAACCAGGCCCAAGTTTTCTCTTCCTCAGCCAATTCACTGTAAGGAACTCCCCAAGAGGTCATAGCTCTGATCTGGAAAGGAGAAGATACTGTAGCAGGGGTACAGACTAACGGGATTTGGGCCACCTCCTCTTGTAACTTAGTTGCGCCTTCAGGACCTACTCTGGCCCTATCTCGTATATACCATTTCCATTTTATGATAGAGTGCTGCTGTACACGCCTAACTTTATGGCTTGGTGGGTCAGACAACACCCAGCTCACTGATAGGCAACTTAGGTCTCATGGTAACATGGTGGCCCATGGTCAAGCGTTCAGTCTCTACTAAGGCTCAGTAGCAGGCCAAAAGCTGTTTCTCAAAAGGAGAGTAGTTATCTGCAGCAGATGGTAAGGCTTTGCTCCAAAATCCTAAAGGTTTGCATTGTGATTCTCCTATAAAGGCCTGCCAAAGGCTCCAGACAGCATCTCTATTTGCCACTGACACTGCCAGCACTACTGGATCTGCTGGATCATGTGGTCCAAGTGGCAGAGCAGCTTGTACAACAGTCTGAACCTGTCACAGAGCCTCCTCTTGTTCAGGTCCCCACTCAAAATCAGCAGCTTTTCTGGTTACTCGATAAATGGATCAGAGTAGCACAACCAAATGAGGAACATGTCACCAAAATCCAAAGAGACCAACTAATTGTTGTGCCTCTGTTTTGGTTGTCAGAGGGACCAGATGCAGCAACTTATCCTTCACCTTAGAAAGGATATCTCGACATGCCCAACACCACTGGATATCTAGAAATTCTACTGAGGTGGAAGGCACCTGTACTTTTGTTGGATTTATCTCCCATCCTCTGACACACAAATTCCTTATCAATAAGTCTAGAGTAGCTGCTACTTCTTGCTCATTAGGTCCAATCAATACAAAATCATCAATATAATGGACCAGTGTGATGTCTTGTGGGAGGGAGAAACGATCAAGGTCCCTGGGGACAAGATTATAACATGGGACTGAACAACTGATATACTCCTGAGGTAGGACAGTGAAAGTATATCGCTGACCTTGTCAGCTGAAAGCAAACTGTTTCTGGTGGTCCTTACTAACAGCTATTGAGAAAAAAGCATTTGTCAGATCAACAGCTGCACACCAGGTACCAGGGAATATACTGATTTGCTCAAGCAATGATACCACATTCAGAAAAGCAGCTGTAATTGGAGTCGCCACCTGGTTGAGTTTATGATAATCCACTGTCATTCTCCAAGTCCCATCTGTTTTCTGAACAGGCCAAATAGGAGAGTTGAGTGGGGATGTAGTGGGAATCACCACCCCTGCATGCTTCAAGTCCTTAAGAGTGGCACTAATCTGTGCAATCCCTCCAGGAATCTGGTATTGCTTCTGATTTACTATTTTGCTAGGTAGGTGCAGTTCTACGGGCTTCCACTTAGCTTTTCCTACCATAATAGCCCTCACTCCACAAGTCAGGAGCCATTGTGGGGGTTCTGCCAGTTGCTCAGCATGTTCGTTAGTGGGAACCAAGATTTTGAGTGTAGAAATGAGATAAACACGTAAAACTGCAGTAAAAAAACCCTATGGTCCTGGATTCAAGCTAGAAATTAACGGCATAAATTCATGAGATACTTTATCTTACAACATTTTCCCCATAATCATATAATTTAATTTACATGCTTATAAATTCTACCATTAAATATTATACATATTAATAACAAATCATGCTAAATCATGTATTTAATTACAAAACATTTTATATTCATAAAAGAATCCTATTCCTAAGGGTTTATGGCAATTTATAGGATTTATGTATTTTTAAATATATATATATATATTTGGCATAGGCAGGCTCCAGGAATTGAACCTGGGTCTCTGGCATGGCAGATGAGAATTCTGCCACTGAGCCATCGTTGCACTATAAATCTATATATTTAAACGCACAAAATTCCCAGCTCTAACTACTAAAAAGACTTAAAAAGAATGACCAACTTAGGAGCCATGACATACCTAGTGCCATACTGTGCTCTCAAAGTACCACTTAACACTAAAAGAAACCAGGGTTTCTTACAGAAATGGCAGATCCCAGTCTGAAGTTATAGAAAATGTACAAGAGCAGCCTTTTAATGTTAGATTTTCTCATACTAGATAGCAAGGAAGCTACTAAAGAGTACTAAAGATACATCAAAAGGACTCAGGAGATAATGTGAAGGGGCTTGATGGCCAAAGATAAGGCAATCTGAACAACAATGACAATAGTAAGTAAATTACACATCAATACATTCAGTTTGTTTAAATCTACACTAAAATACATTGACTGATGACTTTTAGAGGATAATAGGAACTGATTCCCATATTTAAAACTGGCAAATAAAGGGACAAAAATTGAAGATTTACGCTTCCTTTCCTATATAAACTGTACCATTAAGAGACGAGTTCTCTTTATAAAAGTACTCCAAAAATAAATCAAGAAGGAATGACTGAATAATATAACCATTTTACAGATGCTAATAAATTAATGGAGCATTTACCAGTAATGGCTGCTATTACTGCAAAAAAAAAAAATATATATATATATACAATATGTGTCTCCTCATGGAAGAATACACTCTCCACCAAAGAAGTGGTAGTGTAGCAAAGGTATTGCACTTGTATCTCATCAAACTTGTTAGATTTAGCAACAAAATTCAGACTAAGGAAAATTCTACAACCCAGTTTCTTCAACAAATGAATGAGGAGAAAAGGAAAGGCTAGAGGGATTACTTGTGGATTAAAAGAAGGAAAAACTAAAATACAGTTTGGGGAATGCATACCTAGGCAATTAAAACCATAAAGAGAAGCAAGAAAGTGATTCCCATAAAAGTTAAGGAGGGTAATTTTCCTTTCAGAGTTGGGTTTAGAGAGAGAGACACAACTGAGCAACTAAAGAAGTTTCCTGTAAGCAACTCTACGGCATAAATACAGGTAGTCTTAGCTTCTTCACTACAGAAATAAGGAAAATCATTATCCCTACAGGGGACATGGTAGTCAAGGGTAGAAGTCTCCCTGACAAAGTGGGATATGATTCCCAGGGACAAGCCTGGCCCTGGCATGGTGGGATCAATAATGCCTTCTGGACCAAAAGGGGGAAAAGAAAGTTAAAACAAGGTATCAGTGGTTAAGAGAGTTAAAATAGAATTGAGAAGCTATTCTGGAGGTTACTCTTATGCAAGTTTCAACTAGATATTGCTAATTGCCATGGTCTGCCAAACCCGAACCAACATCATGCCTACTAATGCTAAAGAACACCTAGGGCTCTGAGATTCTACAAAAAAAGTTTCATGTACTAAGTTTGCTTTCCTGAAACCTATTACTTCCAGAAGATTCCTAGGCTAAATAAGCTCTGAAACCCAGAGGGGCCAGCCTCTCCAAAATTACCAACTAATTCCATCCCCCTATCCTATATTATGGACACCCCTTTTCAATATGAAAAAGGTAGAAAGGGCAAAGCCCAAAGATTCTTATAGAGTGGAAGATGGATCAAAAGAGAAGGTGGGGTTATAACAGAGAAGACAGGATTTAACATATGAGTACAACTGCTGAATCACTGTATTGTTACCTCTTTCAGCCTCCAATGTTTTGGAGTGGCTAGAAGGAAAAACCTGAAACTGTGGAATGGTAACACATTCCCAATTATGAAATCTGTTCTGTAGCTGCTTGCTGGAGTGTACTTTGAAAATTATTATATTTATGTATATATATATGTATGTATGTATTTCACAATAAAAAACGTTTAAAAAAAGGTCAAGAAGGAGGGTACTTTCAGGGAAAAGGGACATGCATCTGGAACATGGTACATAGAGGACTTCTGGGGAGACTGGCAAAGTTCTATTTCTTGACATGGCTGGAGATTATAGGGGTGGCTGCTCCAGAGTAATTCATATGTATTTTATGCATCTTGGGGGTGATCTGTATTATATCTTAAAACAAAAAAGCTTTTAAAATGTTTGAAAACACCTTGAAAGAGTTTGAGAAGGGGATTCTCCTACAGTTACACAGAAATGATCTATGGAAAAGGCTACTTATTGCAGGACTCTTGTAATAGCAAACAACTGGATATGACCTAAGTAGCCATTTGTAAGAGATGAGTTAGAAAAATTAGATCTATAAAATATTACACACCTATAAAAAAATGAAGAATGTTTTACACATTGATACAAAATGCTCTCTGTACTAGACTGTGCTTTGTCAGTGTGGTTAATCTTAGAGCTCCATCTTCCAGAATCCCCTTTACTGCATCATGTGAGTTAGATTTAGTCAAAGGAGGAACCTGAAATATATTTAGAATGCAGGAGCAAACAAGCAGCCATTACTTAATGAGGGTTTCAGAATTCATACACAGTAATGAATACATGCAAAGGTACCTGTATTAGTTAGGGTTCTCTAGAGAAATAGAATCAACAGGAAACACTCACAAATATAAAATTTATAAGTCTCTCATGTAACCATGGGAATGCAGAGTCCAAAATCCACAGGGCAGGCTGTGAAGCCAACAATTCCGATGGAAGGTCTAGACAAACTCCACAGGAGAGGCTCGCCGGCTGAGCAGGAAGAGAGCCTGTCTCTTCTGAATCCTCCTTAAAAGGCATCCAGTGATTAGATTAAGCATCACTTATTGCAGAAAACATGCCCCTCGGCTGATTACAAATGGAATCAGCTGTGATGCAGCTGACATGATCATGATTTAATTCTATGAAATGCCCAACACTATTGGATCTGCTGGATCATGTGGTCCAAGTGGCAGATCAGCTTGTACAGGAGCCTGGACCTGTCGCAGAGTCTCCTCTTGTTCAGGTGCCCACTCGAAATTAGCTGCCTTCTGGTCACTCGATAAATGGGCCAGAGTAGCACACCCAAATGAGGTATATCTTGTCACCAAAATCCAAAGAGACCAACTAGGTGTTGTGCCTCTTTTTCAGTCGTAGGAGGGGCCAGATGCAGCAACTTATCCTTCACCTTAGAAGGGATATCTCAACATGCCCCACACCACTGGACACCTAGAAATTTCACTGAGGTGGAAGGCCCTGTATTTTTGTTAGATTTATCTCTCATCCTCTGACACACAAATGCCTTACCAGTAAGTCTAGAGTAATTGCTACTTCTTGCTCACTAGGTCCAATCAACATATCAATATAATGGACCAATGTGATGTCTTGTGGGAGGGAGAAATTATCAAGGTCCCTGCGGACAAGATTATGACATAGGGCTGGAGAGTTTTATATACTCCTGAGGTAGGACAGTGAAAGTATATTGCTGACTTTGCCAGCTGAAAGCAAACTGCTTCTGGTGGTCCTTACTAACAGCTATTGAGAAAAAAGCATTTGCCAGATCAACAGTTGCATACCAGGTACCAGAGGATGTATTGATTTGCTCAAGCAATGATACCACATCTGGAACAGCAGCTGCAATTAGAGTTACCTCCTAGTTGAGCTTATGATAATTCACTGTCACCTTCCAAGACCCATCTGTTTTCTGAACAGGCCAAATAGGAGAGCTGAATGGGGATGTGGTGGCAATCACCACGGCTGCATCCTTCAAGTCCTTAAGAGTGGCAATAATCTCTGCAATCCCTCCAGGAATCTGGCATTATTTCTCATTTACTATTTTGATAGGTAGGGGCAGTTCTAGTGGCTTCCACTTGGCCTTTCCCACCATAATAGTCCTCACTGCACGAGTTAGAGAGTCAATGTAGGGATTCTACCAGTTGCTCAGTATGTGTATTCCAATTATACATTCTGGAACTGGGGAAATAACTACTGAATGGGTCCGGGGGCCCACTGGACCCACTGTGAGATGGACCTGAGCTAAAACTCCATTGATCACCTGGCCTCCATAAGCCCCCACTCTGACTGGTGTACCAGAGTGATGTTTTGGATCCCCTGGAATTAATGTCACTTCTGAACCAGTATCTAATAATTGCAGAAATATCTGATCATTTTCCTTTGCCCCAATGCACAGTTACACTGATAAAAGGCCACTGGTCTCCTTGGGGAAGGCTTGGAGGAAGATTAACAGTATAAATTTGTGGCAGTGTAACAGGTTCTCCCCCAAAGGGACCTGGCCACCCCTTCATTCAAGGGGCTCTGGGTCTGTAAACTGTCTCAAGTCTGGAAACTGATTAAGGGGCCGTAACCATGTTTTTGTAATTCAGGTTAGACTTCTGTTCACTTGACCTAGAACTCTTTTCTTTATACAGCTTGAACAAGAATTTAGTAGACTGCCCATCTATTGTATTTCTAGGTACCCCATGATTTACTAGTTAAAGCCACAAATCTCTGCAAGTCATATAATTTTGACTCCTGCTTTGAGTTTGCTGTCTATTATAATAGTCACGTCTACCCTGTCTTTAGTGATTAAGTGCTGCCACCCAGCTTCTGTCAAATTGGGATCTGGTCATCCCCACTGTGTTTAAGGATTCCAGTTCAGTGACAGCAGTTCCTACAGTAATATCTGACCTACAAAGACATGCAACTACAGAGCTCTCCAGGGATGATGGCACTAGCCTCACAAGTATATTTCTCGCTGTTCTGGAAAAGGTACATCATCTGGACATTCCTGGGGTGTAAGGACATGTTTTGCATGATAAATTCACTCTAACATTTCTATCTCTTTAAGCCTTTGGATCCCCTCATCTACATTATTCCAGGGCATTTCTGGCATTTCAATCTCAGGTAATGTTGGCCACCTTTTGATCCATGTTTCAACCAAACATCCAAACAAACTGTTAATAATTTTTCTAACCCTTCAAGCTATAACATTGAATGCAGAATCTCTGCTTAGTGGGCCCATATCAATAAATTCAGCCTGATCCAGCCTTATATTCCTCCCACCATTATCCCACACCCTTAAAATCCATTGCCACACATTCCCCTGATTTCTGTCTATATAAATTGGAAAACTCACACAGGTCTTTTGCAGTTTAACTTACCTCCTCATGTGTGATATTTTGTACCTCACCTTTAGGGGCCTGTTGGGACTTTAGTCTAGTTATAGGTCTGGAAGAAATGAGAGGTGGTGGTGGTAGGTCATGAAAAGAATTAGAAATATCTTCCAAGCCATTTGCTTCAGGGCATTCATTTGCAGTTTCATCTGGTGAAACAGGATTAATCACTCTAGAGCTAATTCCTTCCAGGGGAGGTTAGATGGCCAACTCCTCAAGGCACGTTGGAGGTGGGGCGGCTATGTCCTCAGGGCAGACTATTACAGTGTTATTTAGAGAAGACTCAGCATGACCTAGGATTTCAACCTCACCCCTGACATCATTATCAATCCATACGCCACCACCCCATCTTTCATGATCCCACTCCTTTCCAATCAGTGCCCTCACTTTCACAGCAGATACCATGCAACACTGAGATTTCAGTTTTTGTTGCAAAGTTGCTACTCTAACAATAAGTCCCTGAGTCTGATTTTTGACTCAGTCTACATAGCCTCAAGTCTAAGGCTACAGGAAATAAGACTTTCCTTTAGGATACTCATAGAAATTTCTACATCTGTCAGACTGCGCTTAAGCGTCTCGTTTGGAGACTTAAGCCCACTTCTTTCACTCCTTAATGTATCCAGTGTATGTAACAACAACCAGCCAACATCTCTACACTCCTTATTTCCACAAAACTCTGTAAAGGTGTCAAAAACATTATTCCCCACAGCCTGGTTCCATACAAGAATCAGGAGAAATGAATGGTGGTACTTTGACTATCTCTTTTGCACTCACTCCATGGATTGGGAATGTCATTCTGATTATAGGAATCAGAGTCCGTAGTACCTTTGAGTTCAGTCAGAGTAGAAAACCATTCATAAAAACCCATTTTTAAGATTCCGTTTCTTAAGAACCACTCCTGGTACCAAGTTGTATTAGTTAGGGTTCTCTAGAGAAACAGAATCAACAGGAAACACTCGCAAATATAAAATTTATAAAAGTGTCTCACATAACCATGGGAACACAAAGTCCAAAATCCGCAGGGCAGGCTGTGAAGCCAATGATTCCAAGGGAGGGTCTGGAAAAATTCCACTTGAGAGGCTTGCCAGCCAAAGCAGGAAGAGAGCCTGTCTCTTCTGAATCCTCCTTAAAAGGCGTCCAGTGATTAGATTAAGCATCACTCATTGAAGAAGACATGCCCCTTGGCTGATTACAAATGAAATCAGCTATTGATGCAGCTGACGTGATCATGATTTAATTCTATGAAATGTCCTCTTCGCCACAGACAGGCCAGCAATTGCCCAACCAGACAAACACATACCACCACTTGGCCAAGATGACACATGAATCTGACCATGACAATACCTATGGTGAATTTTAGGCTTTCTGTGTGATTCTTGATTCCAGGTTCAGCTCTTTTTCCTGACAGGTGATTTTGCTGACTGCTATCAGCACCACAGACTCGCTACCACAAGCAGTAGCTACACAGAGGAACCAGTTTCCCATAGATCTCTCCCTCTCTGTGGTTCTACTTAGGCAGCTGGATGTGTTTGATTTCTCACATTTCCTTGCAAGCTCTGGCCTGCTCACCATGCATATCTTTCAGAGTGACTGGTTAGTAACTTGTTCTCAAATCTTCTATCTCTCCTTTCTAGACATTCATTTCTCCAGCAAATCCTACAATTGAATAAAGTTAATTCATATAATATATTCCATATTTATCATAACTCACATAGTAACTCCATGTCCCATACATTTCCTAAGACAGAGTTAGTAAAGAGAAAAGCAGGATGCAGAATGCTGCATGCATGTATTAGGGTTCTCCAAAGAAATAGAACCAACAAGATATCTATACACACACACACACACACACACACACACACACACACACGTAGCTATTAAGAGATTATTGGAATTCGCTCACACAACCATACAACCAAAGGGACTGGCAAGTCTGAATTCCATAGGGCAGGCCACAACTTGGAAATGGTGATGCAGGTGAAACTGAATTCTCCAGGAGAAGCAGTCTGGCTGAAATAGAAGTAGAGTTAGAAATTCTTCTTTCTCCCTCTTGAAATTCTCAGTCCTCACTTTAAGGCTTCCAAGTGACTGGAAGAAGAGACTATTCTCATTGCTAAAGGCAATCTTCTTTGCTCATTGTAATCAGCTATAGATGCAACCAACAGACTAATGATTTAAATTTATCTATGAAACACCCTCCAAGTAATAATCAGGCCAGTGTTTGCTACACTAAGCTAGCCAAGTTGATACTTGTTGGTGAAATTAACCATCAACAGTGTGTATACTACCATCTATTTAAGGAAAAAAGGGGGAAGGTGTGTAGATAATACATATTTGCTCTAAAATGCACATGATCTCCAGAATGACTCACAGAAATGGGTAACTATGGTGTTTGGTTTAGCAGAGGGGTCAGGACAGGAGTGGGAGACATCACTGTGTATATATATATATATATATATATATATATATATATATATATATATATATATTTTTTTTTTTTTTTTTTTTTGACATGGGCATGCACCAGGAAACAAACCCGGGTCCTCTGGCATGGCAGGCAAGCATTCTTGCCTGCTGAGCCACCGTGGCCCCATCACTGCATATTTTACAGCCATTTGTATATTTTAAATTATGAACCATGTGACTGTATAAGTCAAAAATGAACAGGCACTTTAAGATAACCCCTCTAGGTGAATATAATTATATATCCTACATAGAGGTTATCCTCATTTTAAGCCAGCTAATTAATAAGCCATTAGGTTACTACTTACAATTAGTACTATCTATAAATCTCTTTTTTATGATTTCAATTTCCTGAACAACTGTACAAACCTTTCATCAAGACACATCTGAAACTTGGGAAATTAAAAAAGCCAACTAGAGTTTATCCTAAGAATGCAAGGATGGCACATCAGAATATCTAGTAATAGAATGCATCCTATTAACAGAACATACAATAAAAACAAGATTATCTCAAAAAATAGAGAAAAGCATTCCACAAAGTTCATTACTAAAACACAACAAAAACATAGCAACCTAAGAAGAGGATACCAATGTTCTAGTTTGCTAGCTGCCAGAATGCAATATACCAGAAACGAATGGCTTTTAAAACGAGAATTAATAAGTTACTAGTTTACAGTTCTAACGCCGAGAAAATGTCCCAATTAAAACAAGTCTATAGAAATGTCCAATCAAAGGCATCCAGGGAAAGATACCTTGGCTCCAGAAGGCTGATGAAGTTCAGGGTCTCTCTCTCAAGCAAGAAGGCACACGGCAAACACGATCAGGGTCCCTCTCTCATCTGGAAGGGCACATGGTGAACACAGCATCATCTGCTGGCTTCTTCTCCTGGCTTCCTGTTTCATGAAGCTCCCTGGGAGACATTTTACTTGGTTATCTCCAAAGGTCGCTGGCTGGCGGACTCTGCTTCTTCTGGCTACGTTGTTCTGCTCTGCTCTCTGAATCTCTTTCTTTCTCCAAAATGTTTCCTCTTTACAGGACTCCAGAAACTTATCAAGACCCACCCAAATGGGTGGAGACATGTCATCACCTAATCCAGCTTAACAACCACTTTGATTAAATCACATCTCCAGGGAGATGATCTGATTACAGTTTCAAACATACAGTACTGAATAGGGATTATTCAGCCTTTATGAAATGGGATTTAGATTAAAACATGGCTTTTCTAGGGGACATACATCTTCTTAAACTAGCACAACCAATGATAATCAAAAATCTACAACAAGCATTTAATAATTAGCCTTTTGAAGTAATCTTAATAAAGTCAAGATCAAGACAAATATGCCACCTTTATACCTGTATTTGAAACTATATTCGAACTCACAGTCAATTTAGAGAGGGAATATTGTATGATGGTAAAAACTCACTACAGCACCAGATTGCTTGGGTTCATATCCTAGCTAGTTCATTAACCTTAGGCTCGTTATTTACATTTCTCTCAATTTCCTCACCTACAAAATATATAGTGGTAGTACCTATCACATGTGTTAATCTTGAGGACTAAATATGTAAAATCAATTAAAGCAATTAGAACAGGACCCAGCATACAGTAAGTACTCAATAAATGTAAGCTAGATAATGAGGACGGTCAATACAAAAAATTCTTTCTCATTTTTAGTTTCTCTAAAAGATAACTGATCAGTTACAAACAAAATTATTGACAATGTATTATGAGGTTTATAACATATCTATAGACATACCTCAGAGATATTGTGGGTTCAGTTCCAGACCTCCACAATAAAACAATATTGCAATAAAGTGAGTTACACTAAAATGTTTTTCTTTCACAGCGCATACAAAAGTTATGCTTATATTATACTGTAGTCCATTAAGTGTGCAATGTATTATATCTAAAAAAAAATACCTTAACCATTTTATTGCTAAAAAATGCTAATCATTATCTCAGGCTTCAGCAAGTCATAATCTTTAGCTGGTGGACAATCTGGCCTCAATGTTGACAGCTGCTGACTGATCAGGGTGGTGGGTTGGAGTGGAAGGTTGGAATTGCTGAGGGAATTTCTTAAAATAAGACAATGAAGTTTGCCCTATCACTGACTCTTCCTTTCACAAAAGATTTCTCTACAGTATGCAATGCTATTTGATAATATTGTACTCACAATACGAAGTCTTTCAAAATTGTTATCAATTTTTTTTTGAACCCTGCTGCTGTGTTATCACCTAAGTTTATGTAATATTCTAAACCCTTTGTTGTCATTTCAGCAATGTTCACAGCATCTTACCAGGACTAAACTCCACCCCAACAAACCACTTTTTTGGCTCATTTATAAGAAACAACTCCTCACTTGTAAATTTTTTTCATGAGATTGCCACAATTCAGTCACATCTTCAGCCTTCATTTCTAGTTCAACTTCCCTTGCTATTTCCAATACATCTGCAGTTCCTTCCTCCACTGAAGTCAAAGTCATCCATGAGCATGGGAATATTCTTCCAAATGCCTGTGAATGTTGATATTTTGACCTCCTCCTATGAATCACAAATGTTCTTAATGGCATCTAGAATGGTAAATCCTTTCAGAAGGCTTTCAATTTATTTTGCTCAGACCCATCAAAGAAATGATTATTTATGGCAGCTAAAGCTCTACAAAATGTATTTCTCCAATAATAAGACTTGAAAGTCAAAATAACTCCTTGATCCATGGGCTACAGAATGGATGTTGTATGATCAGGTCTGAAAACAATATTCATCTCATTGTATGTTTCCATCAGAGCTATTGGATGACCAAGTGCATTGTCAATGAGCAGTTACATTTTGAAAGGAACCTTTTTTTTCTAAGAAGGTCTCAACAGTGGGCTTAAAACAGTTGTTAAACCATGTTGTAAACAGATTTGATGTCATCCAGGCTTTGTTGCTCCATTCATAGAGCACAAGCAGGGTAGATCTGGCATAATTCTTAAGGGCCTTAGGATTGGTAAATGAGTACTGGCTTCAAGTTAATGTACCAGCCACATTAACCCCCAACAAGAAAGTCAACCCAACTTTTGAAGCTTTGAAGCCAGGAACTGACTTCCTCTAGAGATATATTGTTTTAATTTGCTAAACCTGCCAAATGTAATATACCAGAGATGGAATGGCTTTTTAAGAGAGGGAATTTATTAAGTTGCAAGTTTATAAGTCCATGAAAATGTCCAAACTAAGGCATCCAGGTAAAGACATCTTAATTCAAGTAAGGCTAATGTCCAGAACACTTCTGTCAGCTGGGAATGCACATGGCAATGACATTTCAGAAGGCTTCCCTGGGAGCATTTGCCTTCTGCATCTCCAGAGATCTCTGACTGTGTGGGCTCTGTTTGCTCCTTCCAAAATGATTCATCTTAAAGGGCTCCAGTAAGCAACCTCACCTTGAATGGGTGGAGACACATCTCCATGGAAACCATCTAATCAAAAGTTATCACCTACAACTGGGTAGGTCACATCTCCACGGAAACAATAAAAAAGTTCCCACCCAGCACTCCTGAATGAGGATTAAAGAGCATGGCTTTCTGGGGTACAGAACAGTTTCAAACCGGCACATACACCATGAAAATTCAATGTTGTTAAGATGCCAATTCTTCCCAAATTTTCCTACAGATTGAATGAAATTATCGTAAAAATCACAGCAGACTTTGTTTGTTTAAATTAACTAATTGTTTTAAATGATTATGAAAATTAAAAACACTTAGAATAGCCAAACCAATTTTGAAAAAGGTGGAGGACTTAAACAACTTGATTTCAAGTCATACTACAAAACTACAGTCATCAGAACAGTTTGCTATTAGCACAATGATAAACATATTGGTCAGTGGAACAGAATAAACTCCAGAAAGAGAGCCATACATATGGTCAATTTATTTTCAACAAATGATTACAGGAAAAGTCTTTTCAATAATTGGTGCTATAACAATCAAATATCTGTAAGCTAAAAACTGAACCTTAATCCTTAGCTTACATATAAATAAAAATGAACTTGAAATGGATCACAAACCAAAATGCCAAAGCTAAAATGTTAAAACTACGAGAAGAAACCATAGTATAATAAAACCTCTGTGGCTGGTGCAAGCATAGACTTTTTCAGAGTACAAAAAGCATGAAACACGAGAAGAAAAACTGATAAATCAGACCTCATCAGATTTTTAAATTTCTGCTGTTAAAAATACATCATTAAGAAAATGGTCACTTTCGCGCCGGTCGCCGCTGCGGAACGCGAAGGGTCCATGTGCGCAGTGAGCGGCGCTATTCCTGGCACATTAGCACCCGAGCTCCCGGTTTGTCTGAGTCCGTGCAGCTATGGACCCCAATACCATTATCGAGGCCCTGCGGGGCACCATGGACCCAGCCTTGCGTGAGGTCGCGGAGCGCCAGCTCAATGAAGCACACAGGTCTCTGAATTTTGTTTCAACGCTGCTTCAGAGTACTATGTCAGAACAACTGGATCTACTGGTGTTATCTACTTGAAAAATATGATAACACAGTATTGGCCTGATCGGGAAGCAGCACCGGGGGATATATCCCCTTACACTATTCCAGAAGATCGGTACTGTATTCGAGAAAATATTGTAGAAGCCATTATCCATTCTCCTGAGCTCATCAGGGTACAACTTACTACATGCATTCATCATATCATCAAACATGATTATCCAAGCCGCTGGACTGCCATTGTGGACAAAATTGGCTTTTATCTTCAGTCTGATAACAGTGCTTGTTGGCTAGGAATTCTTCTTTGCCTCTATCAACTTGTGAAAAATTATGAGTACAAGAAACCAGAGGAACGGAGTCCACTGGTAGCAGCAATGCAGCATTTCCTGCCAGTTCTAAAGGATCGTTTTATTCAGCTTCTCTCTGATCAGTCTGATCAATCTGTTCTTATTCAGAAACAAATATTCAAGATCTTCTATGCCCTTGTTCAGTATACACTACCACTGGAACTGATAAACCAACAGAACCTGACTGAATGGACAGAAATTTTGAAGACTGTTGTGAACAGGGATGTGCCTAATGAAACACTTCAAGTTGAAGAAGATGATAGACCTGAGTTACCATGGTGGAAATGTAAGAAGTGGGCTTTACATATATTAGCAAGGCTATTTGAAAGGTATGGAAGCCCTGGCAATGTTTCCAAGGAATATAATGAATTTGCCGAAGTATTTATGAAGGCATTTGCTGTTGGTGTCCAGCAAGTTTTATTGAAGGTGTTATATCAGTACAAGGAGAAGCAATACATGGCACCTCGAGTTTAACAACAGACATTAAATTATATTAACCAAGGAGTTTCCCATGCACTCACCTGGAAGAATCTGAAGCCTCACATGAAGGCATTATCCAAGATGTTATTTTTCCATTGATGTGCTATACAGATGCTGATGAAGAACTTTGGCAAGAGGACCCTTATGAATATATAAGAATGAAATTTGATGTGTTTGAGGATTTTATTTCTCCTACCACTGCTGCCCAGACACTTTTGTTTACAGCTTGTAGTAAGAGAAAAGAGGTATTACAAAAGACTATGGGATTTTGTTACCAGATTCTTACAGAAGCAAATGCTGATCCTCGAAAAAAAGATGGAGCCCTGCATATGATTGGCTCTTTAGCTGAAATACTTCTAAAGAAAAAGATCTACAAAGATCAGATGGAATACATGCTGCAGAATCATGTATTCCCCCTCTTCAGCAGTAAACTAGGCTACATGAGAGCAAGGGCTTGCTGAGTCCTTCACTATTTTTGCGAAGTGAAGTTCAAAAGTGACCAGAACCTACAAACAGCTTTAGAACTTACCAGAAGATGTCTGATTGATGATAGGGAAATGCCTGTGAAAGTGGAAGCTGCCATTGCACTTCAGGTGTTGATCAGCAATCAAGAAAAAGCTAAGGAATACATCACACCATTTATTAGACCCGTAATGCAAGCTCTTCTTCATACTATAAGAGAAACAGAAAATGATGATCTTACGAATGTAATTCAGAAAATGATCTGTGAATATAGTGAAGAAGTTACTCCTATTGCAGTAGAAATGACGCAACATTTGGCAATGACATTTAACCAAGTAATCCAAACTGGGCCTGATGAAGAAGGAAGTGATGACAAAGCAGTTACTACTATGGGAATTCTGAATACGATTGACACGCTTCTTAGTGTAGTTGAAGATCATAAAGAGATAACCCAGCAGCTTGAAGGAATCTGCTTACAGGTCACTGGTACTGTTTTACAACAGCATGTGTTAGAATTCTATGAGGAGATCTTCTCTTTAGCACATAGTTTGACATGTCAGCAAGTATCTCCACAGATGTGGCAACTACTACTCCTTGTATTTGAGGTCTTTCAGCAAGATGGCTTTGATTACTTTACAGATATGATGCCCCTGCTGCATATTTATGTAACAGTTGATACAGACACACTTTTGTCTGACACCAAGTATCTTGAAATGAAATACAGCATATGCAAAAAGGTTCTGACAGGAGTTGCAGGAGAAGATGCAGAGTGTCATGCAGCAAAATTGTTAGAGGTCATCATTCTACAGTGCAAAGGGCGTGGCATTGATCACTGCATTCCCTTGTTCGTTGAAGCAGCTCTAGAGAGACTGACTAGAAAAGTTAAGACAAGTGAACTTCGAACAATGTGCCTGCAGGTTGCCATTGCAGCTTTGTATTATAATCCACACCTACTGCTCAATACTTTAGAAAATCTTTGCTTCCCTAATAATGTTGAATCGGTTACAAATCATTTTATTACACAGTGGCTTAACGATGTTGATTGTTTCCTGGGTCTTCATGACAGAAAAATGTGTGTTCTGGGTCTCTGTGCTCTTATTGATATGGAACAAATACCACAAGTTTTAAATCAGGTTTCTGGACAGATTTTGCCAGCTTTTATACTTTTATTTAATGGATTAAAAAGAGCATATGCCTGCCATGCAGAACATGAGAATGACAGTGATGATGATGATGAAGCTGAAGATGATGATGAAACAGAGGAACTAGGCAGTGATGAAGATGATATAGATGAAGATGGGCAAGAATATTTGGAGATTCTAGCTAAACACACAGGTGAGGATGGAGATGATGAAGATTGGGAAGAAGATGATGCTGAGGAAACTGCTCTGGCAAGGCTATTCCACAATCACTGATGATGAAGATAACCCTGTTGATGAGTATCAGATATTTAAAGCTATATTTCAAACTATTCAAAATCGTAATCCTGTATGGTATCAGGCTCTGACTCATGGTCTTAATGAAGAACAAAGAAAAGTTACAGGATATAGCAACTCTGGCAGATCAAAGAAGGGCAGCCCATGAATCCAAAATGATTGAGAAGCATGGAGGATACAAATGCAATGCTCCAGTTGTGCCAAGTTCTTTCAATTTTGGAGGCCCAACGCCAGGGATGAATTGAGTTATCACTTTCTTTCCTGCTGTGTGATTGTAGTGAAGAGCTTGTGTCCCTCCTAGTAGCGGTTCCAGAACTGGTTCATGTTATCTACTCTAAACTAATTGATCAATAGATTGGGCAGCAAAACCCAGGAGATGGGAACTGATCATGCAACCTGGCACTGGAAAACATACCAGAGGGATTTTGTGGGGGAGGGAGGGTGCCTTGGGGGGGTATTTTCTTTATTTTTTGAAGAAAGTAAGATCCCGACTCTAAAGCTTCAAATGACACTGTGGAAATCTACAAACAAGAGGAGATGTCATGAAGGCAGCTTTTCTTTTTCTGAGGAAAAAATAGGCATGGGCTACAGGACTATTTAAAACGTCTCATTTACAGTATAAGCTCAAAGATAGTTGTAATTTTTACACCTGTATTTGTCCAATTTCTGTCTCTTCTTCACCATTGGGTATCTATTCTTTATATGTAAATAAGATAAGGTAATCTGATAGCCTTATTCAAACATCATCATTTTCATTCATCAAAGATTGTTCCTATGTAGATTGGACATTTATTATAGCACTACATAACTGATTTAAAAATCTGTAAATGAATTAGCACTTTCATATTGAAACAAACCTGCTAGCCTATGCATAAAATAGCAAAATGTTTGCTGTTTATAAAAAGAAGGGATGTAATAGGGCGGGGGTCAGGGGAAATTTCAAGTTAATTTAATGATGAACTAGCAGTTCTGTACCTGGTGACTTTGTGGTGAACTCACCTCTGATAGTGACTTGAATTCGGTATGTAAAAGGGGTTAATGATATTTCATTGCTGCTAAAAAATGGCAACACCCTCTGTGTCCTATGTTTTTTCTTAACTCTCAGTGTACAAGTTGGAAATTTGGATACAAGACCATACTGTAACAAATAAGAAAGGCTATCTTATCTGAAGCATGTAAATTGGATATAAAGTTCTACTCTTAAAAGAGTAGATGGATGAGTGTGGCTAAACATCTATACATGCAGTCTATTAAAAGAACTTAATTCGGCTAAAATGTCTTTTGAATTGATTGTAGCGTTTTTCCCTAATTATAAATTTTATTTTTCCTCATTGGCCTGTTTTTATCTTGTACCTAGAAAAGGTACACACTTAAAATTGATATTCAACACTTGCCCACTCCCCGTTCTTCATCTTTCCTTCCCTTTATGTTGATTGTTGTATCTGATCTTAAAGAGAGGCTGAAGGCACATGCATTCCCTCCAAAACCACTATTGATACCACTGCAAAAACAAGACAGCAGCAAGACAATGTGGAGAGGTTGGTTTGTCTCCTCTCTACTACCTGCATGTTAAAAAATAAGCCTTTATTGATCTCAAACAGCTGTCGGATCAGTCATACATTGGGTTATTTTTTATATACATATACACAAAATGTTTCAAATTGAAAGCATCTCTTAATGGATTAAAAACTACTAAATGCTGTTGTCTAAAACAGACTAGAAAATTTATAACTGTAAAAATGAAACATGCACATATTGATATTTAAAATGCAAAATTAAGAAAACCCATTGGTGTTGTGTTTTTCTTGTACATCATTAAGCCACTTCTGTTGGCACTTTGGTTTTCTTTTTTATCATTGAAGGAATGAAAGGATTTCCTACATTTATGAATTTACTACTAAAATCTTGGCAGAAAAAAAAAAGAACCTAAAATATGTGGGTGAAAACTTAATCAAGTGTGTTTCTACTTTTCCCAAAGTTGGACACCATCTGTATACCCTAGATTGCGTAAGGGGATTTCATTATTATATAAATAACATAAAAAGTGGATATTTGTATATATGCAACATTGTGTACAGACGGGAGATATTTGAATAGTATTATAGAAGAAACAATTGTCTTCCTTTACTTTTTATCCCCTAGCTAATAGCTAGTCTACTTTTTAAAATTTCATACTTCACTGCTCTTTGAATTCTAATTCAATTTTCACCTCTTGTTACTGGAAAACCGTATCTAATAAAGGTTTTAGTTATTCCCCAAGCACAGTATGAAAATTCTTGTTTGCTAGAGGTTTTGTTTAAAGAAAATGTATTAGCATGTCTTTGAGAATAAGTTTTGTTGTCTCTTATATTATACAATCTGAAGTAATCTCCTAGAGTACATTTTAGAACCCTGTTTTCTAGGGATTAGGATTTCATATGCTTCAACTTTGGTTTGTATTTAATTTATAAATTCTAATTTGAAATTAGTCCTTATAACTAAATTATATTTTTAGTATTAAATAGAGTTCAATGGTGGTTTCTATTGCATCACATATAAGTATTTCCCTAAATTTAACATGAAATTATAATTTCTTATAGATCTTGAATCAGTTGTCAGTGTTTCTAGATAAATTTGCAGGACTTTTAGAAATTTTTGAGAGTATTCACAAACTTGTATTTAGTTGTATGTAGATTTTCTAACTTTCTTAATTTATATAAGTTAATTTGATTGTGTGTGGGTTTCAGGATTTCTTTGTGTCTGACATTAGTATAAAACTTATTATTTTGTAAACAACACATCTATTAAAAAAAAACTTATCCATTTATCAGTATTAAATAAAGGAAATCTGTTTCTCTGCAGGTGAAAAAAAAAAGAAAATGGTAAGGCCAGCTGCTGGCAGGGGAAAATTATTCATAACATATACATCTAACAAAGGACTTGAATCCAGAATATATAAAGAACTCTTAAAACTGACTAAGAAGGCAAACCAATTTTAAAACAGGTAAAAGAAAACTTTAACAGACATTTCACAAAAGAAGATGTGCAAATGACCAATAAGCACACGAAAAAAGTACTCAACAGCATTAGTCTTAAGGCAAATATAAATCAAACTACAAGATACTTCTACTGATCCACTAGAATGATTAAAATGTGTTGATGGGGATGTGGAGTCACTGGCACTCTCAGACCCTACTGCAAAGTAAAGTGGTATAACTAGTTTGCAAATCTGCTTGGTAGTTTCTTCTAAAGTTAAGGGTACACATACCACATATCCAAGAGAAATGAAAACATGTATCTGGAAAGACTTGTACTCAAATATTCATAGAAGCTTTATGTATAGTAGTCAAAAACTGGAAGCAATACAAATAAATGTCCATCAACAGGTAAATGGTTAAAAATCTGGTATACCCTTATAAAGGAATATCACTGAGCAATGAAAAGGATCGAACTACTGATACAAGCAACATTAATGAATCTCAGAAAACATTATGCTGAAAGAAACAAATCACAAGAGCATGTACCATACAATTCAATGACATGAAACTCTAGAAAAGGTAAATCTAATAATCTATAGTGACAGAAAGCATTTCAGTGCATGCCCTAGGAGTGGAAGTGTAGGGAGGACTAAAAGGCAACCCAAGGAAAGTTTTTGGAGTGATGGAAATGTCATGTATCTCAACTGTGGTGATGATTACAAGGATAAACATTTGGCAAAACTTTTCAAGAGGTACACTTAAAGCAGATACTTTATCATATATAAATTATATCTCAGTAAAATTTACTGACATTTGCACATTAGAAGACATAAATAAGGTTTCTCCCCTATACAATAGGGATGATAGTACCTACCTCACATGTTGCTGTGATGATTAAATGGGTTAATGTATGGATTAGTTCATGAGAGACCCTTAGAGCCTGCTATATAATTAAAATTCAAAAAAATGTTAGTGAAATACTTTTTTTTCAAGTTTAAAAACAAGTAACTGTACAAGAGTCAGTATAAATCAGTGACTCTCAACTGGGGACAAACTACACCCCCAGAGGACAATGGGCAACGTGTGGAGATGTTTTTGATTGTCGTGACTAGAGGGGAGCTACTAGCCTCTAGTGGTAAAGGCCAGGGATGCTGCCAAACATCCCACAAAGCACAGAACAAAGAATAATCTCACCTAAAATGTCAATACTAGAAAGGTTGAGAAACGCTGCTATAAATGACATGATAAAACAATCCAGAAACAGAAAGGAAATATTTAAAGTATCCATAATCAACACAGAATGTTTACATAAACATATATATATACACACACACATATTTCCTGCAAAGGAAAAAGAAAAAAGCCATTACAGCAAAATGGCAAAAATTAAGAACAAAGAATAAGAACATGGCCAGAGAACACATGAGAAGAGCCTCACCCTCCAAGGAAATGCAAACTGAATACACAAGACAGCATTTTAAAGCCAATAAATTGGCAAAAATGTAAAATTATGATAATATCAAATGTCCTTAAGGAAATAGAGGAATAGAAATTCTATATTATGTACTGATGGCAGAAGGGTAAATTATTATAGCCATATATGGATATATATGAATGCATATATAGATACACTCTTATTCACGCATTAGAATGATGAATAATAATCTAACAATAGTGATTCCCTCTAGAGATGGGGAGGGGAGAGGACAATAGAGAAATAATATCTTAAATTACTATTCCTGCTTTCTGGAAGTCTTAATCTTTTAAATGGTTCCCAGTCACTGGTATCTACTACATATCAGATAATGTGTAAGACAGATGCTTTATATTCTTCATATCCTTTATCCCACACTAAAAATCCATGTTGTAGATACTAGTAGTCTCTTTTTATAGATGAGGAAACTGTCTCTCCAAAAGATTAATTTACTCAAAGCACACAGCCAGCAAGAGGTAGACCCAGGATTCAGAACCAATTCTTCGTACTCCAAAGCCCAACCCTGCCTCTCTCACCCCGGTGGTATATTATAACCTTTGCCCTAATGTTTAATAAAATTAAAGCATTTGGCGGAAGATTTCTAGGAGTCATGGAAACATTCTAATCAAGCTGCTTCCGGAGTGGGAAGAAGATATAAAAAATGGGATGTCAAAATGCAGAGCAAGCAAGGCATTGGTTAACTTTGTGTTAACGCATACTTTCTCTTTGAGAACCTTAGGAAAGCTATGAATGATCTCCCCAGAAAAATGTTTATAAACATGAAATAATGCATATAATTTCAATGGTTCACAAATTCCCCCGGAGTCCCACCAAAGGGCTTATGGATACCACATTAAACACCCTGCTTTAGGAAAAAAAAAAAGAGGCCAAATTAAATTATAATATTTAAAGAATTATTCCAATGTGTTTGACCATAGTTGTACTATATGAATTAATTCATAAAACAAGTGTTTCAAACATTTTATTCAGAACTGTTTTTAGTTGCCTCAGTAAAACCTACCACTATTCTTACTGGAAGCAGAGACCTCTTTGTTTCAGAGCATATACAGGAGAACTAAGGAGAGAGATGGTTATACGAGACTTGTAGAATTATTCAATGTAACTGGACAGCTTTTATATATACATGTTGTCCTTCACTGAAGGTTGAAAGAACAAGGAACACAAGACATTAGGTTTAAAAAAGAGACTGGTCATTTCTATGTTCAGAGACAATTACTACTAAGTTACATGCCACTTTATATCCATATTTGCAAAAATGTACCACAGAATTCAACATCTTTAGTGGTAATTAAAAAAAAATGCCACAAAATGGAAATGTTAATCCATCAGTCTTTTTTCATGGGTATTTGTCTTTTCTTTATATGTCCTTTCTCATTTTGGGGTGTTGGTTTATATCTTTCCTACTCTACAGTCCTCCTCATAATTCCTCTTCTTTCTGTCATTTTTATCACATAAGTAGATGTAATACAGAATTAAAATACACTTTTTACTTGTTAAATTTAGTTACACAGATTTCATGTTTTCTATCAATCTAGTTAATTTTGAATTAGTATGTTTTCTTTCCCTCAATAAATACATGTACCTGGTACTTTCCTAATCTATCCTTGTGATTTTTCAAATGAATTATTTAATATGAATAATTTTGATAGGAAAAGGAGTAAATGTTCAGGAAAAGGTTCTGAACATTTTGGTTCAGAACCATGCTCCTCTAGTCCATTATCTCTTCATTTATTTAACAAACATCTGAGCACAACACTAATTATACAGGAACTCTGCTATGTAGACAACGGAGTAACTGACATTAAAAGTTAGAGAAATGCACAGCAACTTCCAAAATTTTCTTAGTGACTGATAAAGCAAGGGAAACACAAATTTACCTACGTCATTTTAAAGGCTATTTATATTTTCAGCCTGTATAATATTTTGGGAGAAATTACCTCTTAAAGTGACTACTTGTTACCTAAATTTGGCACTTAATATTACCTCCTCAACCTTAAAGAGCACCTCCTAACTCTAACATACAAGGGTGTAGTATTAAAATCTGTAGTTCCTCTACTCCTAGCTCTACTAGATTTTAACCAAAAGCCCCTCCTTCCACAACTGACAGCAATTAATCATTATAAGAATATCCACATGACTCAACTTTTTATTTCCTTTTATCTAGGAAAAACCCCATGCAGTGGAAAGACCAGATTGAAAGTCTTAAAACCTGAATAGGCAGAAAAGCTGAATGGTTTTTGCACAAGCCACTTAACTTGGCTCTCTGGACCTCACTTTTTCTCTAGTCTAATTTACCTATCTCATAATATTGTTCTAAGGGTTAAATGAGATAACGCACTCCATTACCAAATACAGTAATTGGCATAAAATACCTGCCCAATCAATGGAAGTTATTCCCAGTTTCTAAACTCCCTGACAGCATGATCATGTATTTCTCTGAATCCCCACCCTATTTCACAATAACTGGCATAATGCTTAATATATAGCAAAAAGTCAATGCATCCCAGACAAGAAGTTTCTAGCTTCTGGATTAAATGATTTTTGGGGGGATGCCCTAACTCCACAGGCTATATTCCAGAATCAGATACACCATGCGTTTATACAAAAGGGCTTCAATGCTATTTTTCTTTTAATACGCTTTCAACAGCTTTCCATAGTTGTTAGAATAAGATTCAAATTCTTCACAGAGGTCTACACGATCCATTTGGCCCCAGCTGATCTTTCCCCTCACTTAGGAAGTTCTAGCCACAGGTGCCCTCGGGCTACATCTCAAATACCCCAACCTTCCTCCAGCCTCAGGGCATATATCCCTCCCTCTTATTCACAGGCTGGGCTGCTGGAAGCACTCAGCTCTAGAAGGGTCTCCTAAAAGAGCCGTTCCCTGACTACCGCCCCCATTACTCTATTTCATTCACAGCGTAGCACTTACCACTATCCTAAATTCCGTATATGTTCCCAAATGCCTTTTCTCCTCTTCTAGACGGTAGGGTTTCTGAGGACAGGGGAGTGTCTATTTTGTTTGCAGACGTACCCCCAAGTGCCTAAACTTGTGCTTGGTGTGTGTTCTACACACACACACAGTCATTCTAGGGTCCACCTTTTAGCTTTCAAACTGGAGACTGGGTGTGCGTGGTGGGGTCGTGTAGGCGCATCAGCCCGATGGGGCTTTCACTGGTGACGGCGCTAACATCTTCCCAGGTCAGCTCCCTTTCCTGGGTCTCAAAGGCAAGTATTTCTCCCTAAGGAGGGCTGCGTCAGGGGTCCTGGGCTTGTCACGGCCACAGTGCGATTCTGGATCCCGGATCAGGGGTGGATTTGGGGCTGGGGAACTCGTAAGGTCCCAGCGGCTGGGCCCAGCAAGGTGAGTACTGGTTAGACGGCGGCACTCACGCGGTTTCTCCTGTTTGGGGCTTCTGGAACTTCCTCGTGAGCCAGGTGCACACCTTCCCGCGGATTCTGAGCTGGGCGGGTAACAGCGACAGAACCGCGCGTCGTTGGCCTCCCGAATCCCTCAAGCAGTCTTTAATACGTTCGAAAGTGAGTTGTCCGTCAAAAAGGAGGACCCCTTCTCCAAGTACCGAGAGAAAGTTTGTACAGGTGACTGCAAAGCGGCTTCCAGGGAAACCACGAGAAAGCGTAAACTACAAAGAAACCCCGAGGGCATCCGGCCCGAGGGAGGAGCCTTCGGAAGGAGGTAGGCGGGCAGGAGCCGAGTTCGCGCAGCCGCAGTCGGAGGTACACGGAGGTACACGCGCGCACACACACACTCCTCCGGACGGCGCAGCTGCAGTGGAATCCTCTTACGCCTAGGGTGGGACGCGGGATGGGGGTGGAGCTAACTCCCCTAGAGAGAGCGCCGACGCACTGGTCGCGGCGGAAGGGTGTGGACGCGCAGGCGCCGCGGAGGCGCAGGGCAGAGAGGCGGGGCCGCGCAGGCGCCGTGAGAGGCGGTAGCGGCGGCGGCGGCGGCGGCGGCGGCGGTAGTAGCGGCGGCAGCTGTGAGGAGGTTTTGGAAGATGGTGCTGATCAAGGAATTGTGAGTGGGTCGGCGGGTGTGAGCGAGGCTCTGAGACGGCGGTGGGCGGAGATGCATTGATTGAGGAACGGCGGGATCACTCCTAGGACGGAGTTAACCCCGGTCCGGCCGCTCCCTGCGCGCCCCCTCCCCCCGGGCACGTGCCCCCGGCCCTGTCGAGGCCCCTCCGCGGTGCGCCGCCAGAGCCCCCAGTCGTTGCCGTGGTAACGCCTCCGCCAGTTCCCAGGGGCGGACGCGGCGGGGTCCGGCCTGAGCGGGTGGCTGGGGAAGGTGGGGCTGGGAGTTTCCGCTGGGACCGCCTTCTCTCCAGTCTGGGTCGGGGCCCACGCTGGTGGGAGGGAGCCGGAGCCCGAAGATGGGGGGAGATGCGGTGTGTCTGACTGCCTGGTCTTCAGGGGTGGAGTCTGTCTTTAACTGTCGGGAGATCAGCTTACCAGGTGAAGGCAGCCTTGAGGTGGGGTCTCGAGGTGGGTCATTGGCACCCTTAAGTTGAACAGGAGCGAGGAGCCCGGAAGACGTGCGCTCCACAGGGAAGCTCATTTAACGTCTCTCTTCTCCGAATCTCAGTTTCCACATCTTAAAGATGGGGTGACATGACATTCAGAATCCATCTGCTTCACGGGGTCCAGGTGAGGAGGTACCGATTCTGTCAAACAGAGGGGTTCCAAGGTCGTCAGGCCAGTGAAACGATTTTGTTAAAAAGTTTAACATTGTCGGAGATGGTGACTGTCTCCGGAACTCTGGTTGCTGTGAATGTTCAGCTGTCACAGCTGGCTCATGTGTCAGCATCCCCTGGGCAACTAGAGATTTCAAGTATTGCCCATTCTTTGTTTTTTCTCAAATACTCTTTTTGTTTTAAATTCTTAAGAAAAAAATTTTGACTTAATTTACCTGTCTCCAAACACTGTATTTTGGTGCTCTCAAATCTGCTTTAAAAAATCACTTATGTCACTTTTCTGCTTAAAACCTCCCAAAAACTACCCACCCGCGTTTCACCAGGAATGAAAACCAAAGCCTTTGCTGTAGCCTACTAGGTCTTAAACTTTGTCTTTTCTGCTCTGATCTCACTACCCTTGCTTTGCTATTCCACTCCAGCCTCACTTGTTGCTGTTCTTTGACTCACTCTGGGCATTTCCAGTTTCTGTTTCCTCTGCTGTGGCTCACTTCTCCCCTCCTTCCTTTAAGTTTTCACTCAAATTTCACCTTTTCTCAGGGACTCCTTCTCTGAATACCCAATTGCAACCCCCACCCATTTCATATTTGCTTTCTCTACTTTATAGTTCTCTATAGCACGTATAACCATCTAATATATGAAATTATTTTTTCTAGTCTCTTTCTAGAATGTAAATTCTGTGAAGTCAGGTTTTATTTGTCTCTTGCTCACTGCTGTATCTCCAGTTCCTAGAATAGTCCTTAGAACATAGTAGATACTCAGTAAATATCTGTTAAATAAATTAATGAAAAACTAATTTTGGTCAGTGACAGGAATCCTGAGAAAATACACGCGTTTGTCCTTCATTATAGAGTGAAATTTTAGACAATGCAGTTAGTGGTTATTTGTAGTATTGAACTTTGGATTCATAAAATTGTCAGGGCCTTTGTGCAATGTATTGTGCAAGTTTTCTCTTATTTATTACTCCGATATCTTTCTGATTTAGGTAGGTGGCAGATAATAAGAAAAGTGGAGGAAATCAGAGAAGGAAATTTACTTTCCCAAAGTCACATAGCAAGTCAGTTGTTGAACTGATTTTAGATCACAGATCTAGTTAAATCTTTTTATTGATTTCCTTCCTCTTACATTTGAATTAAGTATTCAGTAGATCCCTTTGACAATTAGGTGAGTAGTAGTCACGCTAACTCATGGAAAGCAGTTCCCACTGGGAATTTGTACGCTATGCTTTTTCAATCTATTAATTTTATTATAAGAGTTAAAAATGCACTGAGGTAACATGTTTGAAATTTGCCCATGGTCTAATTTTTTCCCCCTAAAGAGTTTTAGCTTTTTTTTGGCGTGGGCAGGCACCGGAAATCGAACCCGGGTCTCTGGCATGGCAGGCAAGAACTCTGCCACTGAGCCACTGTGGCCTGCCCCCTAACGTGTTTTAGATTTCTTAGTGTTTACACCTCATGGACGACTCTGCTAGATGGCTCCCCCAACCCAACCTAGACTTTTTGAAGGCAGTGGCATCACTTATTTAAGTATTTCCAGTATTAGCGCAGCATTTAGTCTAGCACGCTGTAGGTACACAGTTAATATCAATCACTGAAAAAATGGGTCCTCTCTCAGGTTAACTTTCTAAAATTGTTGTTGGTCAGAAGCAATGAATAGGTTCTTAGTAAACATTTAGCAAATATTTGTTGTTTTACAAAATGCCATATATTTTTGACATGAATGAAAAGGCCAGAAATAACTTGTGGTGGTGATGGTGGTAGTGGTGGTGGTGGTGGAAGCATTAGTGCAAAGTCCTGGTTTTAAATAATTAGTTGCTAATTCAATTTGAGAAGCCATTTTCAGGGAGGTTTTCAGACAAATGTGAAATTTTTAAGATTGCTTTAAAAGTCAATACTGCTTTTTGAATAAGAATGGAAAAGCAAAACCTGTCTCTTTTCCCTTTTTTTGTTTTATTAAGCAAAATTTGCAGAAATTAGTTGACTCATCCAAAATGTCTTAATCAGTCATTTTTCATTTTGTGAAAGAAGTTTCTGTGCAAGCATTGTTATATAAAAATTAGGGATCTTCCTGCTAGTGATTAGTTCTTAAAATTACTCAACAGCAATTCTTTGTTTTGTGAAACTTGAGGAAATTCTTTGACTCTTCCCTCTCTATCCCTCACATCTGGTTGCAGGTCTCTTCCTTTTATTCCCTCTACAGTCTGTCATCTTGGTTCAGACCTTTGTTAACCCTTATCTGGCCTCCTAAATGATAGCCCCATTCTCCTGTGTCGCAACATTTTAACCTCCTACGGATGGTTTCATTGGGCATTCATGTCACTAACCTCTGGAGCTTCCAGCCTAGAAAATGTCCCCAATCTTTATCTTTCCATCCTTTCATTACCCCACCCTGTCTGCCCTCCCCACCCCCCCCACCCCCACTGCTGACCTTGTTCCCAGCAAGTTTGCTGAGACAATTAGCAAGTTAGTGTGTACTCTGAAGAGAGGACTAAGATCATTAGGTATTGAAGGACCCTGTATAACAAGTTGATTCTTGATGAGAATAGAAATTGTAACCATTGTGACATTGAGACTGTCCATGTCTTTAGATCACCATTGTTAAAAAGATCAAGGGGGATCAATGTCCTGTAGTCAAGGGGGAGGGAATAATAAGAGTCAAGTTTCATACATGTTGGAGATTAAGATGATGTGAACAATCTGGCATAGATGTTTGAGGAAAATTGCTGCAGCTGAAGAGAAATTGGAATGAGGAAAACTATTTGGGACGTTTCTGTGAAATTAAAATTAAAGTGATCAATTTATTATAGAAAGAGTTTAAGATTTTAAGTGGCACTGCTTTGTTGCTTAATGGGTAGGAGAGAAAAGTTTAAGAAAGAGCAGACAAAATAAAGGAATTTGGTGTCTTGGAATCCTGCTGTTATCACGAGACAGTTGATAGACTAGGTTTCCAAAGTTTGTGGTGGAAATGAGTGAAGGGACTGCCTGTAAAATCTGGAGGAAATAATCTGATACAATTCGCCATAATGTTGCCCTTGGAATTCATCTTTCAGGACTGTATTGAAGGTGAATGGAGCTCTAATGATGTTCGTTTGGTATGTCCAGTAATAATTCCTCTTAGGATCAAACATATCAATCTTATCTTGAATCTACACTGGAGGAGATTATTATTTATAAGGTTCAAGGCAGTTTCCATGGCAAAATTGAATTCTTTCTACTAAGTCTAAAAAACTCATTTCTATCTTCTTAAAATTGAGGAAAAACTGAGTAGTGGAGAGTTTCTGGAAGCATTCATTCATGAGATTCAAGACATGTATTCTGTGAGAAGTGTTATAAAAACAAAATGCATAACATGTAGATGGAGAATGAAAACATAACTAAAAATGTCGTGAGAGTAACCTGACCAGACAATCTACATTTCTGTGCCCTGCAATTTTCATTGATGAGTTTTCTTATTTCTTTACTCCCTGTGAGAATCTCTGCAACTGTGTGCTTGGGTCCAGCCACAATGAGAACGCTAAATGCTAATGATCATTGACATCCAGGAGCTGTAGTTTTATTTCCTCAGTTTAAAACCTTTTATTTAGGGCTTGAGGCATTGCAAAGTCCTTGTATGCCTGAGTTTTAGAGTCTTCTTTCTAAGAATCATTGGGTTTAAAGTGAAAGCTTTTTAAGTCTAGGGATCTGTGTTGTAAAGCAAACTGTTTCAATATGTAATGTATATCCTTTTGTTTTTGTGTTTTTAGCCATGTGGTTTTGCCATGTTCTGTTCAAGAGGTAAGTTTTGCTTGCTTCTGCATATCTTATGATATAGTTTACTTTTATTATTTATTTAAACTCATATTTTCATAGTATTCATCTACCTATTTATTTCAGTGTCTATGACAGAACGAATTATGATGTGAAATAGATAATTAATTGCAAATGAATTCGTGTTACACTGTCTTGCTTTTGAAGGGTTCTATGTAGTTCTACCTCCTGCCTAGTGCAAGAATTCTTTCTACATCACATAGAAATGAAGTGCCAGCCTTAAGTACTTTAAGATAAAGTAGCTTGCTGTTTAGAAAAGCAGCCTATTTTACTGTTGCACATTTAAAACATTTGTATTGTTTTAAACCAAAATCTATTTTCCTGTTTGACCATTATTTACAGTTCACCCCACTTGAGGAGTAAGATTAAGCCAGTTATCTTGCGTGTTCAGATTTTCTGTTGACAGTTCTCTCCTACCCCAGATCTTTTGTGCTATCTTCTCTCCATGATGTCACAAGGTTAGACATTCCTGGCACATTTGTTTGACCTACTAGACTTCCTCACCATCTGGGTCTTGTTCCTGCATGTGCTGTAGATTTTGTCCTGAATTGAAAACAGTATTTCAGATGTGGTCTGACCAGCACACATAACTGTGGGAGATGATTATCTCCCTTGATCTGCACATTATACTGAACAACATGACCTGTTCAGAACTTGCCTGTCCTGTCATTGTAGCTATCTGTATTGTAGCTAAGAAAGAGGATAAAAGCAAAAAAGACTTTTGAGAAGTTAAGATATATGTGACAAAACCCTTAAAGCTCTCAGGCCCTTCCATAACTTACACACCATTTGTACTGCCTCGGTTATCTGTTTTTCCTAGAGCCAACAGCAGATTAGAACCAGTGAATTGTAAATGGAACAAAACAAACTGATAACCCAAGAAGTGACAGTTGACAGAAGACAGAAAAAAACTCAAATGCAGTAATTAAAAATGTGTAGCTGTCTGGCACTGTTTGTAGACTTGAACAGAAACGTATATACCACAATAGTGCCTGAGGTTTTACTGTATTGAAATAAACACATTAAAGACAATCCAGGTACCCCATCCTTTACTTGTTTGGGTTGATTGTTTGAACTTAAATGTAGAAATTGACATTTATTTTTGCTAGAGTGTTTTAGTTTCAGGTGGTTGCATTGGCTTTTGAAATCTTTGAGTCTTGGTATTGTCATCCAAAATTGTATGAGCTTTTTGTTATAATCAGATTTAATACACATGCCTCCTGCCTCTGTTTAAATTATTCTTAAAAGTGAGGGAAGAGACGACCTAGTAGCTTGGCACAAAATATCAGTCCATTAATAACTTTTATGGATACTGTTGTTTAGTAGTGTCTGTGTAATTTTTTTTACTTCGATATTTCTGACCAAAATCGAATTTATGTTTGACTAAGACACATTTTCTGTTTTTAAATATGAATGTTTAAAAGTACATTTTGAAAGATTTAAGGATTGAGGCATTACTGGACTAACACTGGGTGTTGAATTCCATCAAACCAAAAGAAACAGTCCTCTATGTAGTAAAAAAAAAAAAAAAAAACTGCAGAAACTTATTTTTGATACACTTAAAAAATGTGTTAGGTTCCAGCTTCCTAAATCCTTCCAAATTGAGTAAGATTGGGTACATGTGTGTATTTGTTTAAATTAACCTGTAAGATAGCATCATTCTCACGGTGAGCTTTTTACATATAAATATTAATATTTAAATAAAATTACTTTGCTTGCAGCTACCCCTATTTTTTTATCTCAAACAAAATGTTGGTTTTAATTGCTAGTTTTTAGAGCAATTGAAAACGTGCTTATAATGAAGGAAAATACTTTTTCAGCTTGTCTTCACTGGAAGAAAGAAAGTTACCCAGATTTGAAGAGATTGGAGATAGGGTCATGGTTGGGTTACTGACTCAAATTAGAACCCAAGGTTTTATCTTTGATTTTATCATCTTTTGAAATTTTTAGTGATTCAAGATTTCCATAGAACAATACTGCCAAGTCAGGTATTGGTGCTGACTACTGAGAATTATGGTTCATTTAAAAATGAAGTTGAAACTACTGTCAGCCATCTCATACCTTTTATGGTAATGCTTGTATGTTTATAATACTTTTAAATAGTTTCTGTTTACTGGACAACTCTACAAATAAGAGTTCTAATTCTGGGCTCCCAATACTGTTTTTGGTTAGGTGGGCAAGGACCAAATTGGTCATGTCATAATAGATCATGATAAAAAGATGACCCTTAGGTCTACTAAAATTTAGATTGTAACATTTCTTTGGATCTTCAGTCATTTGTTATTACACTTTATAGGCCTCTTTATTACTGAGAACCATATACTAGTTGCTCACCTGCTGTCTGTGTGAACAGGAAAATCAGTGTAACTCCTCTGAACCTCAGCCTTCTTATTTGGCAAAGTGACAAGTATAATTCTTGCCATATCTTCCTTAGAAATTTGTGCAGATTAAGTGAGACATTATAGATGTTGATGATACTTTGGCAAGTACAAATGTATATTTATTGGTCAAGAAGTTGAATCAAGTGTCAAAACATGTTATTGATATGTGGATGATATATTATAAAGCACCAAAGTATTTGAAACTAGTGTTTTACTTGAATAATGGAAATCCTGTAAAAGATTATAGAGTTTCTTAAAGCTCTCTGATCATCTGATTTTTGTCTTCCTAAATATTAAATTATAATTCAAGTCATGTCTCCATATAAAACATAGGTACCAAATGGTTTGAATCCGCCTTTCTTTGTCTTCTGTATTAAGATTTTAGCCTAAGTAGTGTCTGCAGTTACTACTGACTTAACTGTAATTCTGTGTCGTTTAACATTTCAGTATCAGGTTGGACAGCTTTATTCTGTGGCTGAAGCTAGTAAGAATGAAACTGGTGGTGGTGAAGGAATTGAAGTCTTAAAAAATGAACCTTATGAGAAGGATGGAGAAAAGGGACAGTATACACACAAAATTTATCACCTAAAGAGGTAAAGGACTGGTCACATTTGATGATTAGTAATTATATTAAGTAATTATGCTTTAACTCTCCAGATTACTTATTAAGCACGTAACTATGTAATTTACTAGACATGCTGAGGTACATTTTTCATTTTAATGTGATGAGATGTTGTATTTGAATTTTTTTGGAGGAGTCCAGTTTTAGTTATTGGTTATTTTTAAATGTTAAAAGTAATTAATCTGCTTTTAAAATTTCCAACAACATAGAAAACTTAAAAAAAAAAACCCTTAAGCTCTACTTCCTACCGTCCCAGGTTTTCCATAATCCCAGAGAGAAACACTGAATTGTTTTAGGGTTTATCCTACCGGATCATTTTCTATATGTTCAAACAATTTTATAAAACAAACATAGAAAGAGAGATCAGATGTATCACTTTTAGTTTTCTACAAAAAAATGGGATCATCCTATACATACAGTTTTGTGGTTTGCTTTACTTTTTTAACACCCATGTTATGAACATCCTTTCACATCATATGCATGTGATTCTTTTTACATCAGAGTAGAATTTCTTAGTAAGGACATAGCATAGTTTATTTAACCTTTCCCTAAATGGTAAGTCAATTTAATTGTTTTCCAGTTTTTGTCTGTTACAATAAAAGTTTCTGTGAACATGGTTATACATATGTCTTTATGCCATAGGTTACTGTTTCTCTAGGAGAAATTCATAAAAGTAGGATTGCTGGGAGGACATGCTCATTTTAAATTTTGATATTGCCCTCCAAGAGTTTGAGGGTATTTTCCCATGTTTTTCTATCAGTTAAATTTTGTTGATTTGATAGGCGGAAAGTACAGTACTCTTGTTTAAATTTGCATTTCTTCATTATTGAGAGTGAATGTCTTTTTGTGTTAATGCACCATTTTCATTTCTTGTGCAGCTTGACTATTCAAATTCTTTGCTTACTGTTTTTTGGTTTGTAGTAGTTCTCTTACACTTTCCCCTAATTTTGACAGTCTAATCTCTATGTTTGGTATAAATATTTAAAAATAAAAATGTATATCAGTACTTATCTTAGGTCACAGGACTAGTAATGGTCTTTAAGAGTCTGTTCTGTCAGTGGTCTCCCCAGTTTGTTAAAGACAGGAGGGAATCTTCACTCTTGATTTCGAAATGAATCACATCTGTAAGCTTATTAAAGTTGTAAATGAACTATGTAAATGATCAGTATTTTTCATATTTGCTCATTGTAACTCTACTGCTTGGTTTATATTGGCACGTGAATATAAAGCAGATGATCACTTTACAGAATCCTAAGTTTTATTTTTACTTTCTCTTAGTACACAATATTCCTTTGTTTTAGTTCAAGATTTGATGTAAGAAATAATGAAGGCAAATAATTATGATCAATTAATTATCCATGTAGACTGTCATTAATTTTGACTATAAATCTGTTAGCATCCTGAATATTTCTTTAAAACTTAAAGTTCAATTTAAAGAAAAATTTGGCATTCTAGATAGTATATTCTGTATAATATGAATAATATTAAATTTATTTCTTAGACTTAGCATTCTTTTCTTTTTAGTATTTTGTATTTACTCATTAATTGAATTCTATTCACAACATAAATGTTCCTCTTATTATAAATTTTCATTTCTTCTTGAGGGTTCTAAAACCAAAAAATTCAATATATAAAAAGTCCTGTCTGTGATGTCCTTTTTAGCTCACTATTTCCTATAATGTGAATAAACTTGAAATAGATTCAAAATAGGATTATTGGGAAAATGTTTAATATATCAGTATATGGAAAATAACAGTTGCTAAATAATATTACAGTGTGATCCCAGTTATTTATATATATATATATATTTTTTTTTTTTAAATGAATAAGAAAAAAGGCTAAAAAGAGATTAATTAAAATGTTAAGAATGTTTATCCCTTGCTGGTGGGATTATGGATGATTTTAAAAAATTTTGGCTGTTCCATGTTTTCCTTTTCCTTTTTTAACATCATGAACATATTTTATTTTGAGAAATATGAAAACATGTTTTATTCTTTTGGAAATATCTGATATAGGTGCTAGTTCAACTATAAATAATCTCTAAAGTTGAAGAAAGCTATATAAAAATGGTTAGTGCAAGAGATATTCTTAATCTGGAGAGTTTATTTGGGGTTGAGGTTCAGAATTCTTCCCATATGTTTAGTGGATTAAATTAAGGAAAATCTTGATTCCCTGGAGGCTAGCTTTTTACATACTTGAGATTCCTAGAAGGAGCTGAAATCTTCCAGTATCTTTTGTTTTCACCATTTATGCACTCATGTTTTACCTTATTGCAATCCTAAGCATTAGGTAATAGAACCATTCGTTGTCCATAGAAGATGCTGGGATGCATATTTACCCAAGGCCACACGGCAAATGAGGGGCAGAATGACAATTGAGACCTAGACTCTCTGATTCTAAGCCCATGCCCTTTTGGCCACAAGTAGGCAGTCCCAGGTGCCTAGCAACACACATTTAGAACCTGATAAGCATAGGTCTCCTGTAAGAAGGGAGGGGTCGGCGTCTGAATGGATGGTGTAGGCTGTATGATGCCTATAGGACAGTGAATGGAAGCACAAAAGAGACTGAGACAGGAAAGAAAAACAGGAGACTGTAGTAGTAATGAGTCTCTGGCAATGTGGCAGTTAACAGCCATTCTTGATAGTAATGAAAAACAACCCAAAACCAACTGTCCCTGAAGTCAGGAGACAGAATTAGTTATTCATAGGGCAAGGGCAGTCATATGTCCATACTGAGTCGTCAGTGTTAACACTGAAGGCACATTAGCCATAGAGTAAGATTATGGGAGGGCAAAGAATCGTTCAGCAGTAAATGCTGGGAACTTTGCTGTGATTTAGGAAAGATACGTCAATCACAGGGCAGAGCTGGCTGTCCTATCCCTTTGGACATTAGTATCCTGCAGGTCATCAGCATGCTGAAGAGACACCTACAGAGAGTTCTTAGAGGGTTTTATTTGAGCTCTCTCCCTGAGGAAGTTAAAGTTGTAACTTGTACTATGTGTTCCCCCTTACCAGCCTTTTACCCACTGGTCGTGCAGTGTCACCATATAGCATCAATACAATATCATACTTGTCTAAGGCCAACAGCATCTTATTTTACATTTGAAACATTTGGAATTTTAGGTCTACTTTACCTGCTATAACCAGGGTCTCTAACTTACCTGGGCAGTATGCTTTCCCATTTTAGCAAAACACTTCTTGATAAGATAAACACACTTCCTCTCAACCGGAAAGTTGGGAAACAATCTTGGCAAGTGTGGTTTGGAGCTGTATGTACTCCAGAAAAATTATGTTCTTAAGTTTCATCCCTTCCTGTAGGTGTGAACCATTGTAAGTAGGACCTTTTGATGACATTACTTCAGTTAAGGTGTGGCCCACCTCAATCAGGATGGGTCTTAATCCTATTACTGGAGTCCTTTATAAGAAAAATGAAATTCAGACATAGAGAGAAAAAGCCATAGAGGAAGCAGCCAGAAGCTGGACATAAAGGGAACCAGGAGATGGTTCTGGGAGAAGGAAGAGACCAGGAGATCCTGCCATATGCCTTGCCATGTGACAGGCTAAGGACCAAAGATAACCAGCAGCCAGCTCCAGAACACTGCAGCCATCAGGAAGAAAAACCTTGATGATGCCTTGTTTCAGACTTTTTCCCTGCCTTAAACTATGAGTGAATAAATTCCCATTGTTTAAGCCACACGATTTCGTGGTATTTGCCTGAGCAGCTGAGAAAACTAAAACAGAGTTTGATATAATGAGATTGAAATGCTGCTGTTATAAATACCAAAAATGTGTGAACAGCTTTGAAATTGGGCAATGGGTAGAGGCTAGAAGAATTGTGAAGTACTTAATAGAAAAAGCTTACATTGCTTTGAAGAGACCACTAGAAATATGGACACTAAAGCTACTTTTGATGAGGCCTTAGGTGAAAATGATGAGTATGTTACTGGAAACTGAAGGAAAGGCGATTCTTAAATGGCAGAAAACTTGGTGAAATTGAGTTCTTATGTCTTTTAAGCAGAACTTAAAAGTTATAAACTTGAATATTTAGCCAAGGAGATTTCCAAGCAGCTTGGTTTCTCTTTGCCGCTTATAGTGAAATAAGAGAAGTGAACTCCTAGGCACATACACATACAAAACAGAAATTAGCGATTTGGAAGATTCTGAGCCTATCCACATAGTGTGCTCAGAGATTAGAAACAGAAGTGGCTCTATCCTGGACTTCCCTGAGCTTATAGGAAGTGAGTCCCCAGAGAATAAGGCGGCTTTTTTTGAGGGTTTAACTGAACACAGACCCAGTCAGCCTTTTCAGTCAGGATTGGAGGTATGGTTATATAGGAATAATCTGTGGAAAGTCTTTCTGATGACTTGACCCTTGTGAACTGCGTGTAAAGCCAAAAAGAATTTTACAAAATTTGTATGAACAGAACCATTGCCAGCCTGGACTAAAAGGGACAGAGTCAAGTATGAAACAATGGAAGCTAAGGACTAGACTGAAAATTATCTCCTTGGGCCAAGAGGATGGGCCCATGCATTTGTCTGAAAAGGGCAGGACTGCCCTGCTGCTTGGAGGGGACAGGATTTCAACCCCATTGTTCAGGAAGAGGGCTGTCACCTCAATGCTAGGAGAGAGTGGGCCCTCTGTACCAGGATTCATGAAGACCTTACCCACCATCCTGATGCTCAGAGAACATGAGGAGGCCTGGGTCCCCACACTGGTGGAGAGCCTGGCTGCTGTCCTGATTGCAGAGGTTAGGGCCTTCACCCCAGTGTTCGGGAAGAGCATGGCTGCTGCGCGAGGTTTAGGATGGGTGGGGCTGCTGTTCCATCAGTCCCATAAGACAAAAGTTGGAGCCATAACTGACTCTCAGACCTTGAAATCTAATGGAGTTTTCCCTGCCATGTTTTGGAATTGTTTGGGACAATTCCTTCTAATTTCTCCCTGTTGAAGTGGAAATATCTGTCCTGTGTCTTGCCTTTGTCTGTTAGAAGCAGATAACTTGTTCTCTAGGTTCACAGGTCTGTTAGACAGGAGAATTATGTCCCAGGACAGACTACACCCACATCTGATTTTTATGAGACTTTGCACTTTCTGAAATGACTTAAGGTTTCTGGGATGTTTTGATGAAATGAATGTATTTTGCATGTAGAAAGAACATGTTTTTTGGGAGTCCAGAGGGTAGAGTATGGTGGTTTCGCACTGGAAGTGCCCCATAAAACATGTGCTTAAGCTTTTGAGCCCATTGTAAGTAGGACCTTTTGATGAGGTTGCTTCAGTTAAGGTGTGGCCCATCACAATCAGGATGGGTTTTAATCCTGTTACTGGAGTCCTTTATAAGAAAATTGAAATTCAGACATAGAGAGGAGAAAGCCACAGAGGGAGCAGCTAGAAGCAAACATCACTGGAACCTGGAAGAGAAGGGAAAGACCTGGTGGCGTTGCCATGTGACAAGCTAACAACCAAGGAGTACCAGCAGCCAGCTCCAGTATACCACAGTCTTTAAACTTTGCGCAAGTAAATTCCCATTGTTTAAACCAAATCGTTTCATGGTATTTGCTTGAGCAGCCCTGGAAACTAAAACAACAAGGTATTTTACAAACCCTAAAGTTAGTCACTATTACAAGAGACCTTTTGAGTTTCTGGGCTTCTCTTGAATCTCAGATATAATAATCTTCTTACAGAATAGTGAGTCTTCCATATCTGCTGAGAACTCATAATGAGTATTCTTTCATGGTAATTATAATTGCCGGATCTAGCACTTGCTGTATTTTTACTGTGTGCTGGTCACTGGTCATAGTTAGTGCTCTGGGTGGGAGATCATTGATTCACATCTCCAGCAACCTTTATATGAGTAAACCGAGGTACCGAAGGTCTCAGTAATTCACCCTAGATCTCACTGCTGTCTGGTGGCAGAGGTAAGGCATGAACACAGATAGGCATTCTGACTCTAGAACCTGCCCTTTTAACCATTTTGCCCTACCTACAGCTGCACCCAGTGGAAGGTTGGAATATTTTTATCTCTGTAAGTGAACTCCAAGGGAGTTTATAGAGAGATTCATCCAAAACCACAGGTTTTGCCACTTCCCGTTTTCTCATGTTTCTGAAGTCTCAAGTCATCTTCCGAAATAAAGTTAAACTTAACAAGCCACTCAAGATTGGCCATATATCTCCAATTGTTATAACTGTTTCAGAGTAAAAACCTTGGCTTTAAGCAAGCTAGTCCCTTTATTGTTTTCCAGAAGTGACCTGGTCAGTCCCATTGAGCCTCTGTTCAGCTTATAGACTTATCCTCTCTGTCTCTAATATCCTGCTTCGATTACTGTCCCATGCTGAGATATTCCTTGGCCACCTTTATTCATACAATCCTTCTTCCCTACACTCCATCACAAGATGTCACTTCTCATTTTGACATCCAATCATATGTTTCCATATGTACACATACTTGTCTTATTGTACTTGACCACGAAAGTTTGAGTGTGTTTCCTTAAGATATTTAATATATATTTATTAGTGGATGGTTGAAAAGGAGGACAGAATTTATTGGGCAGAGAATTTTAAGCAAGACAAGGAAATGTGTTTACTCTTTCGAGATGTTGTTTCAGAGGAAAACTTCCAGTTCTCCTGAGACCTCACTATAGGAACCCAGTGATTAATTTTTGCTTTTTCCTCTCCTTTTTTGGAGAAAGTCAGCCATCTTCACCATTTCAATGATGGAGGATTTGTAATCTTTAGAGGAATTCTCTCTGTAAATGCTTTAAGCGGTCAGAGATGGTACTTCTTCACCCTGCCAGAGAAAATTGGGTGCAAGACAGTCAGGAGCAGTAGCTCTGATACCTTGTCTGAGGGACCCAGAAACCATTGTAGGTGATAAAGATTGATCTCTTCCCCCAGATGAAAGACGAAAGGCAGCTGCATTAGACATGGAGCAGCATGATTCTGTCTTATGGGAGAGAAACAGTCCAAAGACAAGTTAAAATGAGATTTTAAAAGAAATAAGATTTTTAAGGATGTAGCCAATATCTATCCTTTCGATCCTGTGTCTTCCTTATAGTACCAGTAATCGGGTAATACTAAATATCCGTGATGATCTGAATCATCAAGTAATGTTCAGTCGTGTTCAGTATCATACTTCATTTATAAAATTAGGGTAAGATTTTTGGCAAGAGCCGTTTTGCCAACTCCCGAGTATCCTAGTTTACTAACGGTTGGATCAGTAGAGGTTTCAGTGAAAATCGTCATTTTACAATTTAATATGGTTCAAGGCAAGAGCTCATTTTTGCAAGTAAAAGGAGTCGTTTGTCAGGAACTTAAGATATGTTCATGTTTTGAGATGTAATTCACATACCATAAAATTCACCCTTTTAACATGTACACTTCTGTGGTTTATAGTATATTCTCAGTAGTGTGCCATCACCATCATCTAATTTCAGAACATTTCACCACCCCGGAAAGAAACCTTGTACCTATTAGCAGTCATTACCCATTCTCCTTCCTCCATCTCCTGACAATCGTTGATTTACTTTCTGTTTCTGAAAATCTGCCTATTCTAGACATTTTGTACAAATGTGACTGGCTTCTTTCACTTAATGTTTTCCAAGCTCATTTATGTTGTAGTATGTATCAGTATTTCATTCCTTTTTATTGCCAAGTCTTCCATTGTATGGATATACCACATTTTCTTTATCCATGCATCAGATGTTAGTCATTTAGGTTGTTTCCACTTTGGGGTTATTTATGTGCAGGATTTTGGTATTATTTGTGTACAGGCTTGTTGAATGGGCATGAATTTTTTTTTTTGCATGGACAGGCACCGGGAATTGAACCTGGGTCCTCTGGCATCACAGGTAGGCATTCCTGCCTGCTGAGCCACTGTGGCCCGCCCGAGTGGGTATGAATTTTCTGTTCTTTGGGGTATAACTAGGAGTGGAATTGCTGAGCCATATGATGACTATGCTTAACCTTTTGAGTCACTCCTAGACTGTTTTCCAAAATGATTGCACCATTTCACATTCCCACCAGTAGTGTATGTGGCTTCCAGTTTCTCTACATCCTTACCAGCAGTTATTATCTGTCTTGGTTATCTTTTGATTTTAGTCATCCTCATGGTTATGAAGTGGTATCTCATTGTGACTTTGATTTGCAACTCCTTGATTAATGATGAGCATGATTTCATGTGCTTATTGGCCATTTCTATATCGTCTTTGGAGAAATGTCTGCACAAATCCTTTACCCTTTTTTCCTTAATTGGGTTGTTGTCTTTTTATAGTTGCGTTATGAGAGTCTTTTATATATCCTGAATACTAGTCCCTTATCAAACATGATTTGCATATGTTTTTCCCTTTTCGTAGGTTGTCTTCACTTTCCTGATAGTATCCTTTGAAGTTACAGATTTTAATTTTAGTGAAGTCCACTTTATCTATTTTTTTCCTATTCTGTTTTTGGTGCCATATTTAAGGTACCATTGCGAATTCAGGGTCACCGTTTACATCTTTTTTTCTAATAACGTTAAAGTTTTAGCTCTTAGGTCTTTATTCATTTTGTATTAATATCTGCCACCACCCATTATTGCCCACTCTGATTTTCCACACAATTCGAGAATGACTTGAAACTTATATAAGGTTGTGTCCTTCCCTCCTTAAAGCCATCAGTAGCTTCCCATCATGCAGGGTAAAATCCAAACTCTTTGGTCTGTAAAGCAGGCCCCATGTGATCTGTCTGTTCCCCCAACCCACCTTTCCGGTGTCATCTTGTTTCCTTACATTCCTTGCTCACTGCAGTCTTGCTATGCTGGAGGCCTCAAATGCCTCAAGCAGGCCTTGTCTTTTGCAGTTTTAGATAGCCCCTTTTGGTCCCGCGCTCCCTCTGTCTTCTGCCTGTTTTGCACACCTACACCCTCAGATGGCCACTGTGATATCACCGCCTCACAGAGGCCTTCTGACCGCCCTTGCCCTGATTTCTCACTTTCTCAGCACCCTGTTCCTTTCCTTCAGCATACTTCAGGAGAGGGTAATTCTCTGCCCTTTGATGTTTACTGGTCTTTCTCCCCTGGTTCCTGGGTGGTAGGCTCTGGGTAGGAATTGTTTGTTTGCTCACCTTTATTTATACCCTGGCACATAATGGACATTCATTATGGAGTGAACTAATCAATGAATGAGGTGCCCAGCATATTTAAGGTACATTTTAGTTGATTATTAAATGAAAGATAATTGCCCCATTTTTAATTGTGGCCAGTTAATCTGGTCTTTTCTTCCCTATGTTTTTTTTACATTTTGATGCTTATTTTATGTGTTCATCCACAAAAGGATGGAAAATGAGACTTTAAACAGTTTTTGCTCATTTTGTTTACAAACTAGATATAAAAATTTCAAGGGAAAAGTGCAATTTGAAATTATTTACTATGTGTTATTTACCTCAGTAACAAAAAGAATGCCTAGCTCAAGAGAAGTTCCATGAACAGTTATGGTCATTTATTATCTGTCCTTTAAACCACAGAAGCCCTTTGTTTTCCTATACCCTTGTGACAAAGTTACCTCAAAACAAGCAGGTTCACAACCATTGTTATGTTAAGGGCAGATCTCCATATTATGCTCTTTTATCACCCTGGTTGATTTTACCCTTAAGCTAAACATTTTTATTGTGCATTCAGATTTGGGATTAGGTGGGAGTATATATTTTCTAAGAACCATCTTGCTCTTGGGCTTTGTCCTGCAGCTGACTCTGACCCTTCAGTAGCTGAAATCTGGATCTAGTTACCTTGAAATAAGCACTGTCATGGACATTGGTTATTATAAATGTACATCATTTTATGAATAGTTTGAGAGAATAAGAGGAGGAATGTCTTTTTGGTAGGTTTTTTTTGGAAGGCCTTGCTCCATTTTGATCAGTTAATGGTCTTCCCTCTCTAAGGCTTTTTAAGCTTTCTGTATTTCCCAAAAGTTATTTCCTAATTGATACTCAGGTGGAAAAATGATGATGTATATGTATATAAATGGCTTGAACTGCCTTGTTAGGAATATATAGAATGCCATTAAAGATAATTCCTCTCCTTTAAGGTAGAATTGAAATTTAATTTTATTTATTCTGTTTACGCATTTCCCCCAAGTTTAGTCAGTTATTTAGATTCACTGACATGATCTCATGTTAAATGTAAAAATGGCAGTAAATCTGAAACAAAACTAGCTGAAAGATTTTTACTTCATTGACTAGGTTAAAACCTAAGATGAGTTGCCAGAACTGACAGGATGGGGAAAATATACTGGAAATAAGATAGGCATTTGGGAGCAAGGATGAAGAAGGATTTTGTAGATTTGGCTCTTGCTGGCTTTTAACGACTGGTGGCATTTTTTTCTGCTTGGGTCAGCAAATTTTAGAGCATTTTATGAATATTTAGTTTTTAAAATATGTGGCACTATAGGAATAAGTGGGATGGTTAAAATGTTTCTGATCTATTTCCCCCTGCCTTTTCTAAGTCAACCAGTTGACCCATTATTAGATCTGTTTACTTTCCTCTGAGATAGATATAATTATATCTTGCCTTAAAAAGTTACCCATATGTATTGCATTATACCCTAATTAGACTTCATCCATATTTAAAGGAATTTTGGTTCTAGTTCTTTCTCCCACTTTTTTTTAGTGGGAGAAAATTTTTGGATTACTAAATATTCTTTGACTTTCAATTTTGTGTTATTTTCAGTTATCTGGCCTCATAAGATTTGAAAAAGTTAAATAAGTGCTCAAAGAATTAGACTTCCTTCATTATTATCTTTTAAGAATATAACTATACACATGTATTTCTTTTTGCCCTTGAATCTCGTTGTTCTGCCGCATCATAGGAGCATTTCAGCTTTTCTTTTCCAGTGATTTAATTTACCAGAATAGTGGAAGCCCCAAGCTAGGCACTGCCTGTTCTTGTGTATGGTGGGCCAGCAACTGAGTGGGTGGATAAAATGAATGTACACTGTCTCTCTGTGGCTGCACAACTCCCTGGTCAGAGTGGAATTCCTAGCTCTCCACCCTACTCAGCCTCCCAAATTCAACATGGAAAAAGCACTGGCTGATTATTTAATCTTACTGTGGGACCAGAAATCCTCTCTGAGTCCCAAGTTTCTTTATTGTTTTATTGTTTTTTACTCTGAGTTTGGGAAATTAAGGTATACTTGAAAGTCCTCAAAGATACAGCTGTAATATGGAAAAAATAGTTAGGACTTGAAATTGGAGGGCTTTAAGATACAGTTTTTTAGCCATTTAGAGCTGGTTTATGAAGTGATGAAATAGTGCTTTCCTCATGGTGTTGTTGGGAGACTTACATGAGGAGAGATATTGAAAGTACCTAGTTTTGGTGTGACTTACAATTAAAAAACCAGTAACTGCCATTTATTGAGCTCTCATTTTCCTGGGCAGAGTGCTTAACACATTACAGGTATTACATGGTTCCATCTTTTCAGTAACTGCAGAATAGGCAATATAAACTCCATTCAGCACATGAAGTTCAGAGAATCCAAGTGAGGTACCTGGTCACTCAGCTTCTTAAGTAGATTTAGTTTAATTTTCCATTTCCTATGTAAGTCTTTCACATTGTCTTTTTTTTTTTTTTAGATTTATTCTGGTGCTACTCTTTTGGATTAAGAAGCAGTATAGTCTTAACTACATGTGAGAACTTCTATATTGTGTTGTTGTGGAGGTTGAGTAGCCTTAATTAACTCTTAGATTTCAGTTTAGGGGAAACAAAAGCTACGCTAAGAAAGAAATACCTCTATTTAAACAAAATCCTCTATGCAATTAAACCTTCTTGTATTCGTTGTTTTGTACATTAATTTTCGATCTAATACAGTCTTGAATACTGGATCACCAACCTCAAAACATGGTCGCCTTCGATTACAGGCCTCTTTGAAGCAGTCTGATAGATGCCAATAAAAAACTGACGGCGCTGTTCAAAACGTTTCCGATGTTTTCCTCCTACAGCAAAGTTCCAGCATTCGTGAGGATGATTGCTCCTGAGGGTTCCTTGGTGTTTCATGAAAAAGCCTGGAATGCATACCCCTACTGTAGAACAAGTAAGCCCAGTTCTCAGCTGCCATTTCACCCCTCCACCCCACTTATGAATAGAGGGTTTCCAGGTGCTAACACCTTTGAGAAGGGTTATAAGCAAGACTCCTTGCAGTTCTCAGGTAGTAGCTGCCTGAGCTGTGGCAGAGGAGAAGCTGCATTGGGTTACAATCCCCAGACCTTTGTGAAGGGCACAGGTCCATTCCCAGATGCTATACTGAGGTTCTTGTTGCCTGTACTGGCTCCAGGGGTGAGCAAATGAAGGAAACACATAAACCTTAAGGAAAACTTGTCCACACTAAAAGTATCTTTTGGTATAGTTTCAAGGGTATTTCACATAGTCAAGGAGGAATATTACAGACTTCTAGATAGTTTCCTGTTGTTTGCTAAAATGCCTTATAAATGATTTTTGCTTTTGTGTCATCCCTTTTGGCATTATTATTATTATTTATTTATTTATTTATTTATTGCATGGGCAGGCACCAGGAATCGAACCCGGGTCTCCAGCATGGCAGGAGCCACTGTGGCCTACCTGACATGATTTTTAAATTAGATCTATATATTTCTTTGTACTCCCTAATTTAAAGTATTTAAAGTATCCTGCAATGTCAATTAAGTAGTAAAAGTGTGTTTTACATACATAAACTACGAAATGTTCTCTGTTTTCAGGTAGTTTAATCTTTGTGGCTTTACTTATTGGGACAGATTGTTTTGACTCAGATTAATATTCTGAAATTTTTCTCCTTTTTTTGCCTGCATCTCCATTATGCCTCAGTTGTAACGGTGAGTGAAACAAGTTTTGTGTCACATACTCTTCATCCTTAAACTTAGTTTTACAAAGTAACTATTTTCAACCATTCCTTGCTTTTTTGTTTCTTTAAAACACCCAGCTGCATGACTCCTCCCCTGTGCTTCTCCTACCAGCTCACACTATACCACATGCTCCCAGTGTTAATAGGCTCTTTGCAGCCTTGTCTCAAACTCTGCACATTGACTTTGCTTCTGCTCCTTCCTTTGAATGCCAAATTTGTTCACCAAACCACACAGCTTCTTTAATATTAGCCCTGTATGCTGAATGACAAGTAGAATGGTTTCAATTATTTAAAAGCATGCAGCGTTTGGTTTGTCTGACAAGTCTATGAAAATAGGTAGCTAATGATTCTTTGTCACTTGAGGATCAGTCTGTTTGTAGAGTCAAAGCATGTAGGCTTATGCTGGGGAAGGCTTCCACTGATAGGAGCCCCTCAGAACCCTGGGAGAGATCACTGTCATTTCGCTGTTGTGTTTTCTGCAGAATGAATATATGAAAGATGATTTCTTCATTAAAATTGAAACATGGCACAAACCAGACTTGGGAACATTAGAAAATGTAAGTTTCAACTCCGTACTTTCAGCATAGATGCCCCTGGGAATGGAAATACTGATACCAGAGTGATGTTACCTGTGTGAGACTAGCACTTGGCCGCACCAGGCTGTGTTGGATTGTGGGAAAGTAGGCAAGCAAGCAGACACACCTACTGAAACCAGAAGTAAACCAGCTTTCGTTTATCAGTTTGCCTGGACTTGACTCTTGAGTGGACTTTGGTGAGGTTGCTGTTCTTATCAGTAATTCTCTTTGTTCATGGTAACTGGGACAAGAATAGTATGGATAAACAATTTAAAGATAATCCCCAACCCAGTTTTAGCCATTAGTTTTAGATTGCTTTCATCTCTGTATATTTGCCAGCAGCTGTTCTACATAGCAAAATTGATTGCTTTAATTTTCACCTCCATTCTGTTTTGCTCTGGGATATATGTTGATCATCAGAGAAATGATCAAAAGGCAGAAGGAAGAAGACAATACCTTGAATAATTCACAAAGATGTTGTTCAACTCCTGACTTACATTATTACAAGTTGGTGCATATTTATCCCTAAAGTAAATCTAAAGAAAGTTGGGTAGGATTCAAAGAAATGTAGTCTTTAGCTTTTGTTAAGGTTTTCTGTTTGCCAGGAAACTTGGAAGGGAAGGGAGGGTATCTTTTTTCTAGGTTGATACTCTTGGCTCAGTCGTTCTCAAAAGTGTGGTCCCTCGACCATCTGTATCAGTATCACCTGGGAACTGGTTAGAAATTTAAATTCTGAGGCCCATTCCAGTCATGTGAGACCCACCAACATCTGTTTTAAGAAACCCACCAGGGATTTCTGGTGTTTACTCCAGTTTGAGAACCGTTGTTCCATTGTTAGGGCAGTGTTGTTATAGAGTAGGTTAATGATAATTGTAGAAGGTACTTTTCTTATTTTATTTGTATGGCAGTCATCAATAACATTAAATTTAGGATCCAAATGAGATGATTTGGTATGGTTCAATGTATGATTTCATCTGCCACTTTTAGCCTTCAAATGGGCATATCTTTAGGGCAGATTTTAAACAATCCTTAAATGGTTCAGAGGTGAAGTTTCAGAAGTAAATGAAAAATATGAGCTATGATGAAGAATTGACATCAATTCCTAAGGATAATCAAGATCAGGAGAAGTATTAGATCATGAAGTACAGCTTCTTGAAATCTAATTATTACATCATTTTTTCGTATCAAGCTTCTAGGTTACAAGGACTTTGTTGTGTATTGTTTGGGTTTTACCAGAAAGTAATAATCAATGGTTTCTGTGCATTTGGCAGCTTCCTCATCCCCTACCTATTATTTAGGGTTACAGGGAGTAGATCCCTCAAGATGTCAGCAGCTAATTTTATGAAGTAGTAATTTAGATTTTTGAATTCCCCACAGTGTACCTGGAGAGACTCAAGATAAAGATTATATATGCAAGTGTAATCATTTTGCTTTAACAGGAATAACCCAAAGTTGGTTTTGTTTTGTTTTCTTTGTCACTTGTAGGTACATGGTTTAGATCCTAATACATGGAAAACTGTCGAAATTGTCCACATAGATATTGCAGATCGAAGTCAAGTTGAGCCAGCAGTAAGTACCACTTGATGATATTATAACCTGTTGCCTCTTAAATCTAAAAATTATTTTATTTCTTGAATTTTCTACATTTTTACTCTGGAAATATTCTGGAACTTAGGTCTGGTCTCTGGAGCAGAGAACAGCAAGTAGGAGAGAAGCTGATTTGTTTCTTTGTGTGTATTTCAGCTTTGTACAAGTGCTTCTTTCTTTGAGAAATCCCAGTGTGCCAGGGATTTTTAGATGTTAAAAGAATTGTCTCTTAGCTTCTTAAAATACCATGAGTCCCTTATAATTTACATTCCAATTTTTAGCATTACAGTAATAGCTAAAGTTGTCACTTGTGGAAAATGGTTGTGGTAGACTATTTCAGTGTACTAGTTGTGTGACTTTCTATTTTGATTCTTACTAGGTGTAAATATTTGTGTTCTGGGCTTCTGACTTAAAGTTTTGTGTTTTTCTTTCCTTCCAAAAGTTAAAGCCCTTTTTCCCCTCCCATAGTAAAACCCTTGTCTTTGTAAGAATTCGTAGTACTTCTTATTTTATAGTATGCTGTGTCTCCTTCAGTTTGTGGGACGTACTTGTGGACTTTTTTACATTATAACAACCAGTGATCCCATTCATGCTAGTGTGGGGACCTGGAGCTTTGGATAAGAGTGACATACTCTTGTTTTGTCATTGCCGAGCACAGGGTGTTCGGTGAGTCCCCTTCCATTTCTGTTTTTGGTGCTTATTCTCTGAACTTGAATAATGTTGTACAAGAACAGAAATAACTCAAACACTACATGTCTGGTTTTGCTGCCAAAGTTCAAAGGTGAACCTTCTAAAACAGAGGTCCTTGACCTTTTCCCAGAAACCACTGGGAGTGGGACTGCCAGCTGGGTGAATTGTTTCCAGGCTGTGCCTAGCTTTGCCAGTGCCTTCTCCTCCCTGCTTAGAAGTGTGACCACTATGGCAGCGGCAAGGAGCCCAGCTGTAGTAGCAGCCTTAAAGGTCTCCTTAGACAGCAACAGCAAGGCATCCCTCCCTGTATCCTTTCCCTAAGGGATAATTGTTCAAGGAAGACGTAAGTTTCAGTTGTGCATGATTTGAATTTACTTCAATTTTAGAGATCTTATGTAGCAAATTTGAAATGGAACCATTGAAATTGAATAGGAAGTCTTTTATTCAAGATTGGAGGCTTAGTTCATTAAATTCAGAGCCCCTATTGCTTAAGAGAATAGTAGGAATTCCCCAAGTAGGGAAGTTTAATAGTTCCATGTTTTCTCTCCCCCGTCCCTCGAGGAACCTTGCAAATATTTTTCAATTTTATGCCCAAAACACATCTGCATATTACCTCAAGTTGTGCAGCATACTAAGATCTCATTCCCTATTCTAGGCTTCATGCCACATAAAGCTAAGTAAAGTTGTTTAAATAAACTGGACAGGTCAAATTAGATAGTGTGCCACGAAGCATTTAAATTTTGGACAAAATAAATCTCTCCTCCTTTGGCCTCAAAGAAAATAAAGTTTTAAAATAGAGACAGTGTCATTTTTACCCTGTATTCTGATTTACTTTATTCCAACCCCGGTAAGCCTCCTTTACATCCCTAATTGAAGTCTAATATTCTTCAGTTTCTTTTTTTTTTTCCTCATGCAAAAACGTTTTTTAATTTGTACATTTAGTCCCTATCATTGTACACTCTAGGCATTCCTCGATTATACCATCTCAGTCTTTATCATCTATCTTTCCTTCTGATTTCATTTGTGCCCCCAGCCCTCCTCCCTCTATCATTCTCACATTCAGCTTCATTCAGTGTGCTAACATTATTGTGCTACAACTAGGTAGTATTATGCAATCCATTTCTGAATTTTTACAGTCAGCCCTGTTGTAAAATCTATATCCCTTCAGCTCCAATTATCCAAAATCTACCCTATTTCTATCTCTTAACTGAAACTCTCCAAGTTCATTTATTAATGTTATCCATATCAGTGAGACCATACAGTATTTGTCCTTTTGTTTCTGGCTAATCTCACTCAGCATAATGTCCTCAAGTTTCATCCATGTTGTTACATGCTTCATGATTTTATTCTGTCTTACAGCTGTGTAATATTCCATTGTATGTATATAACACAGCTTGTTTAGCCACTCATCTGTTAATGGACATTTGGGCTCTTTCCATCTCTTGGCAATTGTAAACAATGCTGCTATAAACATTGGTGTGCAAATGTCCATTTGTGTTGTTGCCCTCATGTCCTCTGAGTAGATACCTAGCAGTGGTATCGCTGGGTCATATGGCTGTTCTATACTTAGCTTCCCAAGGAACTGCCAGACTGCCTTCCATAGTAGTTGTACCATTTGACATTCCCACCAACAGTGGATAAGTGTGCCTCTTTCTCCAACTCCTCTACAGCACTTGTTGTTTTCCGTTTTATTGATGATGGCCATTCTGGTGGTTGTGAGATGTTACTTCATTGTGGTTTTGATTTGCATTTCCCTAATAGCCAAGGAAGTTAAGCACTTTTCATGTGCCTTTTTTTTTTTTTATTAATTTAAACATTTTTTTAAAAAAATATGACAACAGAGAAACACAAACATTGTTAACATATGATCATTCCATTCTACATATATAATCAGTAATTCACGATATCATCACATAGTTGCATATTCATCATCATTTTCATGTGCCTTTTAGCCATTTGTGTTTCCTCTTCTGAGAAGTGTCTGATCATCATCTTTTGCCCATTTTGTAATTGGGTTGTTTGTCTTTTTGTCATTGAGTTGAATAGTCTCTTTATATATTCAGAATACTAGACCCTTATCTGACATACCATCTCCAAATATTGTCTCCCGTTGTGTAGACTGTCTTTACTTTTTGACAGAGTTCTTTGATGCACAAAAATGTTTAATTTTGAGGAGTTTCCATTTATCTGTTTCTTTCTTCAATGCTTATGCTTTGGGTGTAAGATCTAGGAAACTACCTCCTATTATAAGGTTTATAAGGTATTTCCCTACATTTTCCTCTAAAAGTTTTATGGTCTTCGATCTCATGTTTAGGTCTTTGATCCATTTTGAGTTAATTTTCATAGAGGGTGTGAGATATGGATCCTCTATCATTCTTTTGCATGTGGATATCCAGTTCTCTAGGCACCATTTATTGAAGAGACTGTTCTGTCCCAGGTGAGTTGGCTTGACTGCCTTATCAAAGATCAATTGTCCATAGATTAGAGGGTCTATATCTGAGCACTCTATTCGATTCCATTGGTCAATATATCTATCTTTATGCCAGTACCATGCTGTTTTGACCACGGTGGCTTCATAATATGCCTTAAAGTCAGGCAGCGTGAGACCTCTGACTGCATTTTTCTTTCTCAGGACATTTTTAGCTGTGTGGGGCACCCTGCCCTTCAGATAAATTAGGTTATTTTTTCTATTTCTGAAAAGTAAGTTTTTGGGATTTTAATTGGTATTGCATTGAATCTATAAATCAATTTAGGTAGAATTGACATCTTAACTATATTTAGTCTTCTAATCCATGAATGCAGTATGCTGTTCCATTTATTTAGGTCTTCTATGATTTCTTTTAGCAATTTCTTGTAGTTTTCTTTGTATAGGTCTTTTGTATCCTTAGTTAAATTTATTTAAGTAGGAAGTTTTTTATCCTTAAGCATCAATGTGTTTTTTATTTGTTCAAGAGATATATCTGTTTTGTCTTATTATTTCTCTGTGTATCTTTTCTAGTCATGAATTTATGTGAAGAAAGTGATAGGAAAGTAATTGGGGGTGAGTAGAATGAATTGGTTAGCAGTTAGGTTGGGCAGCTAGCTGACATCCAAGTCATGATAGAAGCAGTTGGCATTCCAAGATGGGCTACCCTGCTGGTGGCATGCAGATTACATTGTCCATGTCTGAAAACACTGCTAGCCAAACAGATTGGTTCCTCTGACCCAGTCTTATGGCTCTTTGCTTTACATTCCAGGTTGTTCATCAATAAAATGCAAGGTTTTATGGGGCGTAAAAGTAGTTCTTTGCTCCTGCTCTCTGGCTGAAATGGGAACTCAGAAAACAATTGCAGGTATGATGCACCTGGAAAGAACAGTCTGAAGCAGATTGTTCAGATCTCTGGAGTCCTGGAATCAGAGCCCTCCACCCTAGCTCTCAGCGGGAGAACTCTTTGGATAGGTGCCCCACCTGGAAGGCAGGGCACTGCAAAGGCTGAATAGACAGTTCTGTCCTGGAATGATGTTAGTTGTGGGGAGTTAGTGAGAGAGAATGAAGCGGACCCAAGTGAGGAAGGTCTGCATTGTGAAACCATGGCATTATGACTGAGAAAAATATGCATTCTGAAACTAAGTTGGCCTCAGGTTCGAGTTCTGAGTCTACCACCTGCTGTCTCTTTAACCTTGGGCAAGTTATTTAACCTCTGTCTACCTGATTCATCTTGTATAAAATGAAGCTAATTATCTCACAGGAATAAATGAGTTGACTCATATGAATTACTTAGAGCACTGCCTAGTTCAACTGTTAGCCAGTGTTGTCATTGTTATTAGCTAAAGTTAGTGCAGGAGCTCCAAGAAGCCTTGTTTGGGAAAAAGAATGTGTTCACATACCTCAGTATGGTTTAGGTTTCATTTTCGTTTTCAGTGTCAGTAGCTCTTAGTTTCCAAGTTAAATTTTAGAGATTAGCAAAATAGAAATTTATCTTAAGGTTACTGAATTCATGGTAGTTTTTTTTGTTTGTTTTTTTGTCTGTGGTGTGTTTTCTTAGATATTTTGACATTAAAAATGGAAGCTTGATAAGCACATTTTCCTGTTTTCAAAAGGTAGGGGTGGGGCGGGACCTCTGTGTAGTAGAAGGCCAAGATGCCCTTGACATGTGCTGAGAGCAGTGAGTCTCCTGGGACTGCGCCCCCCATTCCGTCTTGGAGGTGAGATCAAGACCTGTGGGCTAGACCTCTGGGTCTGGCCTTCTACACATCCTCATCCATCCTCTCTCCTGGTACAGACACTTGCTCTGACCCTCTTCCTTTTTAGATTCCACCCCACAATTTGGCCCTGACTAGTTAACTTCTTGGCTAGGATTAACTTGAACTGCAAACACCTGGACCACGTAGCCATCCTTCCTTTATACCAGGTCCAGTTTGGTTTCCTTTTGCGTTAACTTGTTCTTTTGATTTGGCTCGTTTATGTTTTTTTGTTATTTGAAAATTTTTAGTTCACAGCATTAGGAAAAGGAGGAAAATTTTAAGAACCTGTTTGTAGTTATTAAAATGGCGGTGTGGTCTTAGTCACCAACAGGTAGTGAGGACCTGCTTATTCTGTACAGCTGGTTTAGCACTGCGGCAGCTGTTTGAGACTCTGGGTGACAAGTCCAGTACAGTGAAATAGTTACCAAATGGCAGAGGCTTATGCATAGTCTAAAGTGCTGCAGGATTTCAGAGAACAGATAATCTATGAGGGCATGAATCCGAAAAATCTCAATAGAAGAGTGGTAACTTGAAGGATGGATATACTTTTGATGGGTAGAACAGTCCACCCCACCCTCATTGCACTTTTCCCTTTTATCCTTATTTCTCTGACACGTGTCAGATTTGTTTATTTATGTTTCTGTCTCCCTCCCAAATAGAAATTGAACCTCAAAGGGAAGAGTTTTTTGTGCTGTTCATGACTATCTCCCCAGCTCCTTGGACAGTGACTGGCATATAGTAGGTACTCAGTGAATGTGTGTTCAAAGAATGAATGGATTGTTGGCAAGCAGTAAAGAAGTGAAGATCAAGCTGCATTATGCAGCACTAAGGGAAAAGTTGGAATAATATTTAGAGCAGAAAGGGACCTTAGCTACTTAGGCCTCATTGCTTCCAATGTACTTTGCACAATCCTGCGGGTTTCTTGGTACCGTACCCTTTGGGTTGTCGGTATAGAATGACTGGAACGTGGAGCTGGGGCGCTCTTTCCTATCCCCCTTTACCAACACATTCCTACTTGTTAGGCATTAGCTTTCTTTCATCATGAGATCTATGTTGAACATACTGTTCTGCAGCTACAGAAAATTTGGTGTCAGGGCTAATCTTACAAGTAAGGAAACAGAAACACAGACAAACGTCTTTTTCTTAAGATTCCTTAGCTAATGCTAGAACTGGACATTCTCTCAGTCCAGTCTTCTTTCCACTGACTCTTGATTTCTTCCAAACTAAAACCCTGTGCTGACACTTGAGCTGCCATGTGAGCATTATCTTTCTCTCAGACTGGTCTGTTGCTGACTGTCTTGTGTTTTCCTGTCTCGCACACTGCTTATTCTAGCCTCCCTTCCGAAACTCCTTCCCTCCCTGTCCAGAGCTAGTATGTGCTTCAGGATTGAGGTCATTCTTACCTCCTCCCGGGAGATTGAACCCCAGTTGAAATCTGTCTTGCCTCTGTGATTGTCAGAAGCTCCTGTTCATTTCACTGGTGTGTCTAATTCTCAGTGCTTGGGAAGCTGTCCTCCTTTCACAGATTGTGGGTGCTTCATAAATATTTGTTGAATGAACCTGATGAACTTGAGGATAGTGATGAATCTAGCCTCATGTGTGCCAAGAGTTATGTGTTGGAATATAAAATCAGTTTGGTAGCACCTGATTTGGCAAGGGGTGAGAAACAGGCACTCACATACATTGCCTGTGGGAGTATAAATTGATACAACAATGTTTTCAGAATTACAAGTTATTACCTTTTGACCCAGCAAAATCCCACTTCTAGGAATTGATCCTACAGCTATACTGGTATGTGGAATGACAAACATACAAGCCTAAAATTGGAAACAGTCTGAAGTCTTAAGTGTCTCTCCATCGGTCAGGAACTGGTTAAAAAACCTTCATAGTATACCTATGTGTTAGAGAACAATGCAGGAATTAAAAGGGAGTGAGCTCTATTCGCAATGATGGGAAATCCTTTCCAAGATAATGTGAAGGGAGAAAGATAAAAAATAGTATGTATAATATACTTGCATGTGTGCTATTAAAGAGGAAGATATATATCTGTATGCATGCATTTGCTCTAGAGCCTGTCTGAAAGAATGCATAAAACACTGGTAATAGTGATTCCCTTATGAGAGGGGGAACTAGGGGGAACTAAGTGGTTGGGGAACAGGGATGGAAAAAAAGACTAAGTACTCTCAAAAGATTTGTGCCATTTATTACGTATTTTAAAAATAAAAGGGGGGTCATTGAAGTTATTGTCCTAGTTTGCTGGTAGACGCCAACCACCACTGTTGCCTCTCCACCCCAACCCCAAAGCAGGCAGATGATGTACCTGAGTACTCGGTTCCTAGTTCATTGCATTTTAAACATTCCATGTTTGAAGACATTGACCTAATGCAGTCATTTCTTCAAGATTCATGGCCTGGCCTGTTTTTCTCAAGGGATTGAGTGGGGGAAGAGTCCTCTCCTTTATTGATGTTTTCTGTTGGTGTTTAACAAGTCACCAGTTCCATGGTCAGTAATGTAATTGAGTCAAGGGAGTGATGTGCTTTGCGTATGACCTTTGCCATACACCTGCACTCGAGAGAGGATTATACAAGGATGTGACTCTACGGGGTTGCTTCAGGGGATGGCTGCCATGCACACAGTTCGTTTTTGTTACTTAGTTTGCTATTCAGGGACTGAAGTGAAAAGTCATGTTACTATTGGGCACTTTTGTAACTATAAATGGGTGAAGAAGGTGGTCATGACTTCATTAGAGAGAACTTCTGAAAGTTTTGTGATCTCTCATTAAAGTTCACACTGTGGCATCTTTACCCATGAAGGTTTTAGTTTCTGTCTGACTGAATTCAGTGACTTCCATTCTGTTTTTAATGAGCTACTTCTGGTAGTCCTTGAATGAGTGGATGTATTTTTATTTTTTATTATTTATTTACTTTTTGCATGGGCAGGCACCAGGAATCGAACCCAGGTGTCTAGCATGGTAGACAGGAACTCTGCCTGCTGAGCCACTGTGACCCACCCAAGTGGATATATTTTTAAACTGCCTACGTGATTGAGTTTCTTTCTTGTGTACCATTTGCCTTAAAATAAATAAAACAGTTACATTTAGTAATTTTGAATAGGTAAGTAGGCAGAATCTCTCCAGAATCAGGACAAATCTGAAGTATTTGGAAGTTCAGGATATTGAGCATTTGGAAGTGCAGCTTGAATCTTTTTACCTCCACCAGGTGGGAGTTGCCTGTCACTGCAGGCAGCTGTAATATGAACACTGCCCAGACATTTTAATGCAGAATGATTTGATTATTTTAAGGTTAATTCTTCTGAATTACTGGTGTAAGATGACTTGATGTAAATTTGCTGTTCATGATTGTGCTTATGAACTGTACTTCATGCTTTGAAGGGATGGGATATGACCCATAATGTAACCAAATACTTGGGTAGATGCTTTAACATGCCTGTGTTGTCAAAGGCTGGCATTGTCAGAATAACTCTAGGAACAGGGAATGGTTGGTTGTAAAAATCTGCCAGTCTGACCCAGGGTCACAGAGTAGTTTGCTACAGAAATTACATTTGCAAATACATGGGTTATTTGCTTTTTTTGTTAACTGTATTCTGTACTTTTCGAGAAGATAGAAATGTCCCTACCCGATTTATTTTGGCCTATTAGAATGTATTCACCTTCCAAAACATTTCCTTTTTCAGGGGAAAGGAGGTTATTAAGGCGTGGGTCCCTCTGAGAAGGAAAGGTCTTCCGCTTGGCATCCTTACGGTCACACCAAGCTGCTCTAACCCCCTTCCCTACCCTAGGTTTCTGAAATAGTGTAAGAAGGTCACTCGAAAAGCCTGCTTTGATAGATTGGGTGCCTCTCGGGAGCCAAGACTGTGCTATAGTCATCATCTCTGTTTCCAGGACCTAGCAGAATACTCAGGGCCCGACGTGGAGTGAACTTCTTGGTAAAGGTTTGGTGGATCAAAGAAAATTTGCAGATTTTTTTCCTTGAGTGTTAGAAAACAAAAGTAAGTTTGATGGAGTTAAAGTTTTTATAATATTAAATAATGAACAGAATGCTGCTTTAGTTCCTTCACTAATCTTAGATGATGATATGTGTGAGAAATCTTCACTCCTAGAAATTCTCATCATTTCTGACTGAGCAACAAATATTTTGATGAGAACAAACATGATGAGTCAAGGTATCCAGCATAAAACACCAGAATGTAAGTTTTAAAGGTTTTTTTGTTTTTTGTTTTTAATTTTTAAAGTTATCATTGACATATAACCTCAAGAAAAAGGTGGGGTTTCTTTAAATGTCCTGATGAAATGCACATGCATATCTCCAGCGTATCTCCAAAATATACACAAATAAGTTAGTTGACATCTGCTTCTGCTTTTTTTAAGGTATAAATTTAAATCTGACTCCTTCTAATCATCTCCAGCACTTTGTCTAAGTACTTTCCATGATTTGTATACAAAAGTCACTTCCCGGGAGAGGAATAATCTTTAAAGTGTAAGCCGAAGTGTACACACGATTAACATCAGAGAGACCTGCGTTTTTGGAAGTAATTTGATAGAAAATGAGCATGCTTTTAAAAAAGAGAAGAAATTGGAAACACATTTTTAAGTATTTATATGTAATAAGAAAGGATTGTTTTTGTATCAGCCTTCCTTTATAGTTAAATGCTATGTGACTTTATTTTTATAATTTTCAAGTTTTTATTTTAGTAAAAATGATTAATTCAAATTTTTAAGGCCAACATCTAAAAATACAGCTTAACATCTTTCTGTTTTTAGATGTCAATAATAAGGAAATACTAATGACATAAAAATATCAAATTGCTTTAAAAGGGAATGGATTTTTTCCCCTCATGCTCCACTATGTCAAAGCATAATGTTTAAATTTGTGGTAAAAGGTTTTTCCCTCTGAGGCTTTCCATAAGACTTGCCCATTTTTATAACCATGGTGTTTTCACTGAAAATGGTATTCTTGAAAGGAAGAGGCACAAGCTAGATAGATACGTGCACACCGTGTTGTTTCTGAATTACAAAGAGGATATACAGAAGTGCTCTGATCAGTCGGGTCCTTCAGGAGAACCTCCCTGCAGAGCTGGGGGGGACCCTTTTTTATGTGTGTTAACCTAGTAAACTTTTGCCCTTAAGATAAAAAAAAAATCTCAGATTTCATTCATACCTCTTCCTTCTTTTTATCCTTTTAAAAGCCCCTCCGTCCCAGTTATTACTCCCATGCTCCTCACCCTTGCCTCTGTCCGTGGGTATAATTGCCATGGCACATTTACTTCAAATCTCCATCTGGTTTTCTGTCCCTCTTCCCATTTGCAGCAGATACTCTCTGGGGATAAGGGAAGGGTGGGTGGAAGGGGATGGACTGTCACAGTGTTGGCCCTGATGCCTGCCCATATAACCAGACTCTCCTCCTGGACTCCTGTCCTTGTGGTACTGTGGACCACTCTGCACCATCTCTTGCAGCAGAGAAACTTGTGAGCGAGCAGCCCTTTCCATGGAAGTCCTGTAATAGCAGAACTGTGGATCCACTAGTCACAGTTCTTCCTTTAATACCCCAGAGGGCACAGGCACTTCCAAGTGAGAGCATGAGGCCTTTACAGGCCCTGGAGTCACTGCACCCTGGGCCATGGAATCGGCCTGCTCAGTCCAGCTGACCCATGGTGTTTGGTCTCCTTTGGAGGACGCCCCCAGGGGCCAGATCTGTACCTGTGTGGGTTGGGTTCTGACCTTCCTTCAGCCTCCTGTTCTCTGAACATTTGCTGGGAGTTTAGGAAGTTCTTTTAGAGTGCCCTGAGGCCTTAAAGGAGCACTGTGGCTAACTCTGTCCTTCCCTCTCCAGGCCAGCCCAAAACACTTAAGAATCTCTGGGGTGGGGTTTCCTGCACATGCTCAGGTTTGAGAAGCTCCTTCTGTGCACTATTAATAGTTGAAGGTACAGAGTAGGTGTCCTTCAAGTTGGAGGCCACATTTAGCAATACTCACCTCCACCGTTACTTTTACTTTTGAGGAATTTGCAGGTCAGAGAAGTGCTGTAACTTTCCTGGAGCCACATAACCAATGGTAGGGGAACTTGAAATGCAGATTTCTGACTTATTTGTATCTTTCTAGAAACCTTCTTACTATATGTTGTTCCTTCCTTGGCAGTATGTTGATAGGGAACATTCTGAATTTATTTTTAAAATAATCATAAAACAAGCAGCAGTCTGCTTTCCCATCCATCTTCCTTAATCTCCACACACACCAGTTTTCATCTGTGACCTTGGTCATCACCACAACTGCTAAGTTCTGGCATTTTGAACTTTACATATGTGGAACAGAATAAAAGAAGTAGAGACCCTAAGAGGTGTTTTGGTTTGGGTACTTACAAGAAATACCACTCAGACATTTTCTCTTTTATTCATTTACAAACATTTATTGGGACTTACTTGCTCTTTGTTGGTGTGGTAAATATTTTTCCAGGTAAAGGAACAATTTTATCTGTTTAAAGAGAGTGTGAGATTGATAATCAGTGAACATGTTAAATGTTTCTAAGTGACTTTAAGTTAGTTTGTTCTAGCTATTGAATATGTGAAAGGCAGTGTTGGATCTCCTTTTGAACAGTCCAGGGGATTTGACCAAAGGGTATAGGTCTTTCTGAGCTCCAGGCTGCAGAGGTTAAAAGGCTGGGAGGTTTGGTGTCCTGAACTTTACTAAACAGTCTCCCTGTTCCCCACCCATTTTAATTTTAAATCGGAAGGCAGTTATGGAATTGCTGAGTTCATCTAGACTGCTTGAGCAGTTGTAGACATCCCAGGGTAATTTTTTTTATGTCAATGAAATTGAACTGCTGTTTAAAGTGTGTGCTTTTTGTGTTCCTTCTACCATTGACCGTTTGTTGTTTGGATATGATCATTTGTTTGAGGAGTATATTTTTGGTAGGCATAACAATGCCCCACGTAGTAGCGGCCAGAAATAAGCCAAGCCTGTACTTGATTTTCTGAAATTCATTTGCCTTTGAAAATGAATATATATGATTATTTCAATTCTTCAGTGAACAATCTGACACTTTTTAATAGTTTTAAACTGTGAGTATGTATTGTTTTAAAAAGTTATTGCTCTTTTAAAAAGTATTTTTTCCCTTCCATCCTTAGAAAGTTGATGAAACTTGGCTTGATTTATTTAGGATTGAATCTTAGAGACGTCTAAGCTTCAGTCACACCTTAAGCAGTGCTTGCTTGTGCTCTGGGAAGGATTTGGGCCTGTGTTTTCTTTGATCATACCTTCAGGGAGACAGTGCCCAGATGTTACATATTTGAGTACATAGTCTTGCTAACAGATGATTCACTGCCCTGCCTTCAGAAAAAAATTTCCAAGAAATGTCAGAATCATAAAATGCAATTCTGTATGGGCTTACATCTTTTTTTTTAGTTTTTTTTTTTAAGATGAAATCTCACTGGAGAAAGGTACATATATTAGGTCAAATCATAAGAAATTGTTAATATTTATCAGTTTTTGACCAACAACAAAGACTTTTTCTTATGGGCCAATAATAGGTCATTTGAATTAACCTTTTAAATTATTCCCTAACAGCCAACTCTGACCATTTCTCCAATTTGTTCTCTCACTCCAGCTCTTAAGAAGCTTCCTGCATTTTAGATGTTAATGTTTGTTCCATCTGTTGCCTCTTATTTCCTAAGAAGGGCTTCCTGCTCCTCGGAGCTGTGCTGTGGTTACCCAGTTCTTTTGCTCTGTTTGTTAGAAGTTGATGGCTGAGATCCAGCAAGTTCTAGGAGGGTCTGTGGTTGCCAGAAGTCGCCTTGAGCATCTCTATTTGGCATGAACAGACACTTGCTCTCACTAGAATACCTCTTTTGCTGTTAAAATGGACCTAGATATTAATTTCTACCTTAAAAGTTTGTGATTTATCTCTGATATGTGTGAGAGAGCAGCAGAAGCTTTTTATTAAAGGGTATGCATAAGGAAGAGGTAAGATTCATGACATGTTATGTCAGTGAATCTAGGAGTGAAAACCAAATTTGAAACACAAGTTTTGTGGTGGCATTGATTTTTGTATTGCTTATTGCATTGCTTAAAACCTTCCACTCATCAGATGCTAGGCTCATCTTGCCTTTGCCATCCTGTGAAATAGACCATTGTCAACATTGTTTTTTGTAATAACAGTTATAGGTGTTTTCCCCCAATCTCAAAGAAGATATAGATAAATGTTAAGTGTGGTTCCTGTTAAAAAGAAATGTTATTCTGCTATCTTAGATTGCAAAGTATTTTCTGGTTATTTAAAAGATTTTATTCAGTAGTGAATTGAGAGACAGACTGTCCTATATATTTGAAGTGATAGTTGGATGGCAGTGCCCTCTTGTGGGAAAATAACATATTGTTAAATCCTAGCAGGGACTTTTTTGTTTAAAATCTGTGTGTACTAATGAATGCAGGGTATTAGAACTAAGGTGGTAACTATATATTTTATGTATGATTTTTCTATAAACCTATACTTGTCTAATAAAAAAAGACAAATGAAACATTAAAAAATCTGCGTACATGTAAATTTCACGCAACATACTTTTTTTAACCAAACTTCATTATTAATTTAATATTCATTTCTAATTTCTTCCATGTTTTGAAAGAGAAAACGGTAGAGAGGGTGGAGGGTGGAAGTAGTGTTGTAGCACAAGGGTGTACAGTAGAATTGTTGTAGTTGGGTAGGGAAAAAATTCTCTGATAAGTAGTCAGAAAGTGTTGTTTTAGAGCAGCAAATGGTAGATTTTTTTTTTAATTAGTATAAACAGTTCCAAATTGAGTTTTAAAGTGTATTTCTTTATAAAAGTACCTTTCAGCAATATGAACTCTTTGGGAAAGTTCACTAGGCTGAAGGGGGAAGGTCCCTCCAGGTATAATATAAATCACGTTTTAAAAATAAAATACTGTGGTTGGTGTTGGACCGAGCAGAATCCGAAGCCCCGCTTGGCATAGGAGCAGTGGACTTGGGCACAGCCTTTCACTTCTCTAACCCAGTGGTGGCGATGGTGCCTCACTGCAAGGCCGTGTCTGATCCACAGGTGCTGCTTATCACCTTTGCCCATGCTGTAAAAAAGAAAAAAAAGTATGTTTAATTCTTTTCAGCAATTATTTCCAGTCTAATTAATTTGTTATCAGTGCTCATGGACTAAATGGGATCTTGAAACTTAAGAGCATCTGCTTCTGAAGGCCAATCATGGAGCAACTGGGATTTTACTGGAGAAGGCACACTGAATTTCCAGTGTGAAGTTTTTTCCTGTTTTGGTTTAAGGAATTTGGTGTAATGTGCTCTATCATCCAGCATCACTAAAAGAAAGAAATGCATTTTTATGTTACGTGAAATTTTCCTAAGCAGGTAACTTAACATTTCAGGCACATGCAATTTAATTTTGAAATGCATGATGTTTAAAAACAAGCACCTTGAATGAAATTGACCTGTTAAAACTTACTTCATTAGTCTTTAGAGTTTAAAATAGCTTCATTTTAAGTGCTATAATAATTATGTAAATACTTAATAATGAAAACAAATAGAAAGCTACAGTAATGAATATATGGTATATTAGTGCTTACAGCACAGGCTTACCTAAACTAGTAACCTGCCTACCCTGAGGGAAGGCTGGGTAGCAGCCCAGGAGTGAATGCTTAGAGTCCCACCTGCCTGGACTATCCAGGAACCCTTGCTCACACCCACCAAGGTCCTACTTCCTTTGGCCTCACCTGTCTTCCATCGGAAACAAAACTGTTTGGTTTCCCTGCTGCATTGTAGGATATGGTGATTGTCACTTCAGGCATTTGGTGGTTATGATTTTTCATGGCCTAAATTTCCTGATTTCTATAAACTTGTAACCTTCCAGAGGCTTTGGGGCCCACTTTTGTGAAAATTCCAATATTGGCAATTTCTGGCTGCGATTCAGAGACAGGAAGAAAAAGTGGGAGAAGCAATTAGCCTGGTTCTGGGTGCTCAGATTGTGGCGCCCTCGGGCTGGGTCCCAGTGTTCACACTTGGAATAGCATGCCTTTGACAAACTGTACACTGCCCTAGTTCCTTACCAGAGCAAGCAGTCTCTTACTAGAGTAAGAAGTCAGGTAACGTTTTTAAGCTGTTGTTTTCTGCCTGCCACTCTCACCCTAGATCTATGCAGGATTGAGATTAGAAAAATTACAAAAAAGTATCTTCTGTTTGGGCAGGTAGATTTAACTGTATTTCTCAGTTCTCAATACAGTTGTTTAAAAATTCAGTTTTTAGAATTTATTGGTGGAAACCCAGTAAGGGTTAATGAGAGGTCTGAATTATACAATATTTTTTTAATGTAGTTTTGTCCCTCTGAGGTACATTGAATAACAGAAACTAGGCCAACAAGTTATTGACAATTAGTGATCCTTCGGGAATCTGCTTTAATGAATAGATAAGAATGATTTGTAATTAGCATAATAATTATATGCAAATGAATGCTTCTGAATTGCTCTAAAACACTTCTGAACTGTTTAAACAGCCCTCCTGAGATCTTGTTACTCTATTAATTTGTGTAGCAAATCTTTTTTTTCATAGATCATGTAACGATAAACTTCAGCCTAGCCCATGTCCGAATTATTATGAATTCCAAGGTGGTGAGACCTGAATTAATGAGATTTACTTACACTGTATTAATGGTACTCTGTGGGAACCTGCAAGAGTGAAGAGTCATGGGGGAGATGTAATTAAAAATAGAAAAAGAAAGCTGCTTATTTGAAAATGACTGTTGAAATCAGTTTCTTAAACAAGTTCATAAATGTTAACTTCTCTTCACACGTCCATTACTGGCTATTGCAAAATTTAACACGGACCTTTTTTAAAATGGGCTTTGCCTTTAGAGTCTGGCTTGAATTTTATCAGCTCCAGATAGTTGCATGTTTGGCACTAGAGTCAATGGTGATGCAGAATCTGGGAACTCCTTGTTTTTGAAATAACATTTTACTGGAAAGTGCAGGACAGTGCTATTATGTGGTTTGTTGTTTTATTGTTATATTTAATTCAGCTTTTTCCCACATTTTAATTTTTATGATGTGATTAGAGGAAATAGCTTTGCAAAGTTGAGCAGCAATACCTGTCCATTTTAAACTTAGTGATTATCTTTGGGCTATTTGAATAGACATCTAATTAATCATCATATGCTAACTGAAAACATTTTACAGCAGCCTGCAGGATCCTAATAACCCCCTCAAATTTTTATATTTACCCTGTAGAATTGCTTCTTTTTTTCAGATGATTTCTTATAAGTAGGTTTGAAGGAGTTGGTAATGCTTGTGGTTTGGGCTCTCTTCCTTGGTCTGTTCTTAACCTCACCTGTGGTAACCCAGCCCTAGTTCCTTAAGCAGTTTCTGGTGGCGGCAGCTCATCTTCATTTTTTTTCCACTAGCTGTCAAGAAACTCTGTCCTGCCACCCACCTCCTACTCACTTCTTCATTCATAATCATGAGCTCAGTCTGAGCTCAAGGACCTATAGGTTAGGCTCAGCACAGATTTTGTACTTACACTTTGGGGATAACCACTATTCTAAAAGATTCGTAAACTAATATTCTTTGTCTTCAAAATGAATCTAGTTTCTATTGAGAGCTGTAGTAACAGATGTACACCCAAGAGGTAGTAGCACGTTTGTATTCCACTGACAGAAAGCAGATATTTATAAGAATTTAATGAATGTATTCTGTGGCTCCAGCATGGAAACTCAGTAATCCGTTTATTTGCCATATTATATTTTATTTGTTCTCCAAAGGGTGTCTTGATTTTCCCTTCCTTCTTTTTTACTTAAATAAGACTTTGCAATTAAATGGAGTTGTATCAACACTAATCTGAATCTATCTTATGCTGATACTATTGTATTTTTCTGTTGTTCAGGCACTATTATTGGTGAAGCAAGTAATATCTAGGGACATTACATCTAACTTAATAATGATGGTTTTACTAAGCCCTTATCCTGGCCAGGCCTCTGGGCATTATACAGATAATTAAAATTTGATCATAAAAAATGTTAAGCTCATTGCACCTTAGCAATAAGATTTTTCTACTTTTAAACATGATTTTAAAACTTATTTTAAAAATAGATTCCCTTGGCCTAGTGGATTTGCTTTCTTTTTTTTTTTTTCTCAAGGATTACAGAAAGTGCATAGCAAATTCAGCCTTCAGAATACCCAGGAGCTGAAGACTCAAGTAGGCTACAGCTGTCTTCACCCAGAGTATTCTAAAAGAACTAATGAGATGAGAAGTCTGCAGCTGGTGGCAAGCACAATAAACCATGAGCCAAGGGCTTCTCTTCATCAGAGCCTCTGCTTTCCCCATGGGATCCCAAAGGAGACAGAATACTAACAAAGCCAGCAGGCTGTCTCATTCCACACTATTGCTCATTTGCAGCTATAATTGGTAGCCGAGGTTGCATTCTGTATGCTGAAACTGTCATACATGAAGGAATATATTTGTTCATTGTGATACGGATATAAATCAGCGAGTTTTCAAATACAGAAAGACCAAACTAGATACCCAAAATAAAATTGTATCAAAGATATTATTCAAAAATAAAATGTTGTAGAGATAGAAAATTGAGCTGGTTAAAACTATATTTGCTTTCTAATATCTTGCTGCTTAATTAACTGATTAAACATTTACATATTTGACCTCTTATAAAGAAAGCACAGACATTCCAAGGTTTTGACAAGATGCATTGTCCTCATCTGTCAAGGTTAAGGTGCTACTGTTAATAATTGGTTTTTATTTTATTTAATTTTTTATTTTTTGGTACAATATCTTTAGTATTTGCTGCTTTGTGTTCGAGAGAAAAAAGAGGGGGAAAGACTTACTGTTATTTTAAAAATATTTTTATTGACAAATCTTCACACACATTTCGTACATAAATGGCGTACAGTCAGTGTCTCACAATATCATCACATGATTGTGTGTCATCACTACGATCCTTTTTTAGAACATTTGCATCACTTAGAAGTAAAAAGAAAAAACTCATATGTACCATACCCTTTACCCCTCCTTCTCATTGACCATTAGTATTTCCATCTGCCCAATTTATTCCCCTTATCCCCCTGTTATTTATTTTTTATTCATTTTTTTTAACTCATGTGTCCATCCCCTGGTTAAGAGGAGCATCAGATACAAGGTTTTTACAATCACACAGTCACATTCTAAAAGTTATATGAAAGACTTATTTTTGGATATATGGTATGTGTGTGTGATATTTTATATATAGGCACTCGTGCCTCATAGGAAAATCTTTGGTATCTCTGGTGGCTGCTGTTTCTTGGGTTTTTGAAATGGGTTTGATTATGCAGCATTTGTGGATATCCTTCCGCGCCATCCTGTGTGATATGCTGCATTGAGCCTAGGACAGAGGCCAAGCCAGAAGCCTTCAGTTTAAGTCCTACTATGTAGGTGGGCCCGAATACCTACAGAAATAAGGAACTTGTTTGGTCTTTAAGGTGCAGTTCACCTCTGTGAGTCTGTGTATGCACAGTTCAGAGAAGTCTCACAGTGAGCACTAATAATGAGGACTTGGGGATGGGCACTTCCTAGAACTGAATATTATGCCCACAGTAGAGAAGTTTTTGAAGTGTCCTATTTTCTTCAGTCAGTTACCCTATATCAAATAGGTGTTGAAAATCTCTGAAATTGGCAGCCTGGAATGGAGCCAGGGTTAGAAAGGAATATTGTTATCTACTCACCTTCACTGTTTGCATAAGCATGCTTCGGCCTATATCCTGAACCAAGTCACCCCCTTCATTCGTTTACTCCTACATGAGAATAATTTATGTCCACCGCAGTTTAGACCAGTACTCTTTTCTTAAATTAGTTGTTTCTTAATTCATGTATTACCCTTATTGTAGTATAATATCATCGGTTCTATTCCTTTAGCCCTAGTGATATTTGTACACACCTTTATCTCCTTCTTTTTTTTCCTCTTGGAGTAGGCATATTTAGTATGCACAGAGATAATTCCGCAGCCTCTGTTTCATGAATTCTGAGATGTTGTCCCCTGTTCTTACATTTTAATATATCCAAAATCAGGATCCATCTTCCAGTTATGACATGTCATACTTTGGCAGCGTATTTCCCTTCTAAATTGTACATAAAATAATGGCATGTTCTATAACTGATGGATGGCCTCTTAGATTCTGGAAATGTGGTATGTGGGGTCAGCACATACCAGGCTATTATCTCAGATTTTGTGCGGAATACTTGAGCATCATGCTCATGGTGAGGTCACAGCCCAGTTAGAAGGAAAAGTAAAGTGGAATTTCCCCCCCTCAAGTGGAATAAACCAATAAATATCATTACTTTCAATTCTGACTAAAATTTTTCTCTCCCTTCTATGTTGTCAGTTCATACGTACTCCTGGGGGGGGTTAGTTATGTTTTCTTCATCTCTTTCCCATCTAGATGTGACTTTTTTGGAGCCAGAATGATTTGTTGGTTCCCCCCACCTTCTTCAGACATTGATTACTTTCTTGTTTCTTGATTCATGTGGTACCCTTATCAGTAGTGGCTGTTCAGTAAATAGATTTTGTTGAGGGAAATGATGCCAAAAAATGATACCATGTGATTATTGACATAATATTAAATATTTTCACGTTTGAAGAAAAGTAAGCTTGTTTTGGGGCTTTAATTCCAAGCCTCTGACCCAGAGAAAAATGTGTCATGGTGTTATATGTTTGTTTATGTTAGCAGAGTAGCTTATTTTTCAGTGAGTCCAGGTCTTGAGACCATCTGTGTAGTTGGTACTTTTTCTCAGTCAGAAGAGAATTTGTTAATTTTTAGGTGGCAGTACTAAATAGGAATTTAAGAATTCATTTCAGCAGACAATAATTGACTTTCTGCTGCTGTGCCCAGTTATATGAAGTAACTCCGATTGTCCAATTTCTTGCAGGTCATCCCAGTTTTTTGTTCTTGGTTAATGCTAACTGACCCAGTGCCTGTGGCAAAACCACACTGCATATTTTAAAGCCGTAAGACTCCATGTGGGCAGCTAAGTTCGCTTCTTTAATCATTTCAGCCCATTTTGGGGCCTTTTATATAGCTTCTTAGTTGAACTTTTAGATAGGCTTAAAGTTCAGGGCCACATGTTTCACGTGTTTATCTTCCTGTAAAGTTTTGTGTTATATCTGAACCCCACATTTTTCCTTCCACACCTAATTTATTTATAACTTTCTCTTTAGGAATTATTAACATGTCATATGCATTTACTGAGTAACTGTTGAATCTTCATTACATGTTTCTTCAATGTTTTCTCTGATTTGTGAAAGTTTTTATTATGCACTGGAACATGTTCAGTGCTTATCAGAAAGTACAGACTTTGTGATTGTACTACCTTTGGTGTAGAACAATGATTTTTGACCAGGTTTTCGTATATAACTTGGTAGGGATTTTTCCCAGAGCATGTGGTCCCTCCATAAGTGTTGTGAAGGACCCCTGATTCACAAGTTCTGTTCCGGAAGGAAGGGGGACTCTCTCTGCAATGTTTTAAAACTGACCAAATGACCTCTGTCTACCATCACTGTTAACATTTGTTCTTTTTTTTTTTCCCCCTTGAATCTGGGCTTTAGCTCATTACAAGTAATTTTTTTATCTCTGTCTGTAAATTTTGCAAGTGTCCGTGTGGGTGAAATGATAAAAGGACTTTTCTAAAGCACATAAGTTAAAGAACATTTACTCCTTTCCTTTTCCTGGAGGATATAGCTCGAATATAGCTCTCAGATATAGCTATTCCATATAGCTAATACAGTCTCGGATATAGCCGTTCCATCCAGTAACCAAACACGGTGGACTGCTAGTCAAGACTTCATTATTTCCTATTATGTAGTCATTTTGCCTAAGGTAAGAGTTTAAAAGCAAAGAGAACCAGACTAAAAACCTGATGTTGTACAGAAACACTTTTATACTTTTACACAAAAGAACAGTAAGTATTATTAGATTCTGTCATATGTTTTGGTAGCTGTGAAGAGCTGTGCTGACAAGGTTAAAGAATTTTCTCTGATTTTCTTCTCTGCCTCTAACTTTGTTTTGTTTTGCAGGACTACAAAACTGATGAAGATCCAGCATTATTCCAATCAGTCAAGACCAAGAGAGGCCCTTTGGGACCCAACTGGAAGGTATTGGTGCTGACCTTTCTGACAGGCAGAGTCTTGGCAACAGAACACTTGACAGGTCCCGAGTATTGAAGAGCTGGTGACGTTTGAGAAATAGAAATGGCCAAAAAAAAAATAGTTCTACTTGTGATAAGGACTTACAGACAGTTGCAGTTAGCCAGCAAGTCTGCTGCATTAATAAAGCAGAACATGGCCAGACTGTCACTTTCAGCATAATGCTATTCTGATAACTCTTAAAAGAGATGAATAATTTAGTCTTTTGGGATTGTAATGTTCTCTTCTGAGAGTTGAAACAATACCCAAAAAATGCATGCTAAATGAAGGTCTATGGTTTAAGTTCAGTTGTAGTAAAAACTAACAAGTTCCCTTCAAATAGGCCCATGTTCCTGGCCTTTTAATAGTTACATTTTGCAAAACAGGACACCAGAAAACAATGTTTGTGGCAAGTAGTTGTTTTCTTTTACAGGTACGCACCCTTATTTGATTAATGCAAATAAGAAAAGCAATGTCAAGATAACAATTTAAATTGCCATAGACATATAATGCATTTCAAAGACATCCATTCACTAAAGTAAATGATAAACCTTAAAGAAGGCTTAATGTGCTGAGGGCAAGTTATTACAGCTAATTTGACAGGAGAAGAGGAGCATAAAAACCAAAACATGCTCAGAGCAGATTTTCCTCCTACAGGGTTTTACTTGGCAACCAATCTGTTTATTCTGAAGCTAGTCAAAGGTCATCTATAAATGGTGTCTGGTACTAGTTGTTGCTTGCAAATATAGGATTACTATAACACGGCCCTGTAAATAACTTAACCATTGGGTTTCCATTGGGTGTCAGCCTAATTTGTGGACTGTCTTCTACATCAGCTAATATGAAGAATGAGTCTGGCTTTTTTTATAAGAAATGGTTCGTTATAGTCTTATTTTCATATTGGTTTTGTGGGTAGATCTCAGTCCAAAATTCTCCCAATGTAATGGCCGTACCTAGAGACTTCTAACTTAATACCCAGACAGGCAGCTCCTTCTAAGGTTGCCATAACTTCTTAGAAGGACCTCTTGCTCCAGTCTGTATTAACTCTAGCTGACGACAATTTTACAGGGAATAGAGAGGACAGGAGGTCAAGGCTAACAGATTAATTAAATATTGAATTTCCTTCAGATTATCAATTTTTCAGGTATAAACTTTGAAAATTAATATTACATTATTTGGTGGGGCAATTATATTTGAGTTCAAATCTCTCCTCTAGGAATTCCTAACCAGTATTATTACAGGTGGCAAAAGTCCTCTGACACTAATTTCTACTTGATAGCCAGGTTTTTGGAAACTTGGAATGTATGTTTATATTTTTAACATTTTTAACTAACATTATTTTATCTTCTTTTATCAATAAATGCTTAGTTAGAATTCTGGAATAGGTTTAGTGTTTTAGAAATAACATGAATTTTACATTTTTTCTAGTTGCAATATAGCAATTTTCCCCCCATTTTTTTTCTGTGTTAAACAGTAGTTTATTTCTTTGGTAGAATGCTCACTGGCATTAACACCTTTCTATCCATTTGCCTGGCAGTTGTTCACTTCACCCCTTGGGTGGTGGATATGGCTCCTCTAATCAGTTGAGGTTCTGCTTAACTGAATTTCAGTACCATAGTCTCAGAAATAATTAAGGTAATTGAAAATAATTACTTATTACTTATTGCTTACTACTGTGAAGAAAGGAGAATAAAGAGTAAGAGGGATGATAGTAGCGGATGGTACAACATACAGAAAACTAGAAACCTATGGACTTCATCATTTCCTATAAATGTGTTCAGCAGGCCATATTTGTAAATATATATCCTATCATGGCACTGAGGGTAGCACTGAGAAAGGATGATAATTGGAGATTTCTTTACTTTCAGAAAATGAGAACAGGGAAGAAATGCATGGTAATTATGGCTAAAAGGAAGGAAAAACCTTATTCGTGACACAGTTACCCAGGGTTGTATATAAGCTTGCTCTTGGTGTCAGTGCTGTCTGGTAATTCCTCAGCCATTGTAAGGCCTTGGAAGAACAGCCCTGCATTGGCCCTCAGCAGAAACTCACCTTACCAGTGCATGTTCCGAGGCATAGTCAAGGCTGTTGGTCTCTTGGAATCTTTTCCTTGCTTTGTCCCCCCAGTGTTTTCCTTCTGAATTATTGCAGTATTTTTGTTTACACCAGATTGGATAAGGGAAAAGAAACTTTCCCTTGGTAGAAAGCACTGTTGAACAAGTCACATTTAAATAGTCACAACCTATAGGGTAAGTACACCTGCTTCATTTTATTTAGATTAGAAACTTGGTCGGAGAAACACAGATAATAGTTGTAGGAGAAACAGCATGATGTCTGCCATTTCTCTAGCACGCAAACAATGCTTGTCTCAGGTGTGTGAGGTTGGAGGCATAGCAGCTTATCACTCCTCATCTACCTGTCTGTACCTTTTGTGCCTACTGCATTATGAGAGTTTTGTAGCTCCCTATGTTTGAGGTATTTGTTAGAATTTAACAATTCCTGTTAATACCAGTGATAGATTTCCAGTGGTCAGGGTCAGTGGGATATCCTTTAAAAACCCATTGTAAATCATTCGTAAGGTGTGATTTAAGTAACTTAACCCCTTCGAGCCTCTGTTTCCACATCCTTAAAATGGAAATGATATTACTTACGGCTTCAGAAAGTTGCTGTAAAAAGAATGTTGGGCGGTGCGATAGCTCAATGGCAGAATTCTCGCCTGCCATGCCAGAGAGACCCAGGTTCGATTTCTGGAGCCTACCCATGCCAAAAAAAAAAAATAATAATGTTATTATTTATTTAACAATTATTAATTTAACAATTGTTAATAATTTAACGATTATAAAATAATAATTTATTAATTATTTAATAAATATATATTTATTATGTAACACAGAGGAGGTGTTCAATAAATATTAGCTCTTACTGTTGTCATGGCATTTTCTAAGTCCTTTTAAAAATAAAAGAATTTTCAGCCTTCATTACCTGTTGGGGTTGAGAAGATCAATAAATAGTACACCACCCTATTTATGACATGGTTATTCCTTATCTATGTCTAGGGTCCCAAGAATTTCTCCTGGTTCGGTTGTTAAACACGTTTGTATTCACCTGTCCTTTCGCTTTGTGGTTTAATGTGTTTAACCAGTGCTTGACTTAGGTCAGCCATGAAGCAAAGGACCACACATTCAAGAGCCTCTGCTAGCAAAGGATGATCATGCTGAGGAATAGATTTGCTTAATTTCCACATTTGTTAAGAGCGTGGACCTTTTCTTTAGCCATGGTATAATGTATATCTTTTATCTTTTGAAAACCCAACCCAGAGAGGCAAGAATACAAGTTGCATATTCGTTTTCCCTTTGAAATAAGAGTTTTTCAATTCTAAGCCCGTGAATTATATTTTGTTATTTAGGGTTTGACACTTGATCAGATGGCCCTTTGTCTTGGCATGGTATTGGGAAAGAAATTTATAAGTTAATTAAGACTTTTTCCTTCAAGATAGAATTGTGCATTTCCTGTGGATATAAAGGTCTTGCTTCTTTGTATCACTGTGTGTGTGTGTGTGTATTCATATTTTTGGTTTATGGTATTTTTGGCTGTGTGTGTTTAGTAAACTTTTCTGATCTGGGTAAAGAGTTTCATTTTAACAAATGGAAACACCGCCTTAGAAGATTATGGTATCATTTTTATCCTATGGCATGGCCTCATTTCTTTGTTCATTTAAGCCAGATACCTTATGAAGATTTAAGCTTCTGTGTCTACATATGTACGATAGTCTTAATAGTTAGACCTGTAAAGCCTTTGTAGAAGGCTTTGCCAAAGCTTTTGTCACTTCCATTGCTTAACATGAAGGCTCAGCCTGTATTCTGAGTATTTAACTGTAAGAGAAAGTGATCTAGAAATTGTGGTGGTTTTTATATTATGCGTTTGAGAACTCTAATACAGACAAATTTCAGTTATCTCTACTTATGTCCTTTCTAACCATAAAAAATTGTCCCGTTTTCTCTTCTGTGTATGTTAAGCTCCAATCTGAGCAGGAGCTTTGACAGTTGGAGTTGGGCTTTCAGAACAGGTTGTCATACTCTTTATTTGTTCGGTCGTGCTTTGGAGTTATTCTAGAATAGCCATCGAGGCCATCTGTTTCCTCTAAGCCAGTGGAGGGCAGCCATTTTTGTGGATTATAGTGACACTGATTTGTTAACTGCCATGCTGCCAAGATTCCTTTCTCTTTCTACCCCATTATCTGTGGGACAATGTTAGCATCAGTTGTCACTGACCCAAGGTGTAAGGTAAAGTACAAGATTCTTTTGGCCAGGGATAGGAAGTATACAATGAGGGAGAAGGTGAAATCTAGCTTTGGAAATTTCTATGAGATAGAGATCAGTAGGAAAGTTACCCAGGAAGTCCTTTTGTGGCTAATGATCAGTGTCCTTTACTTGATAGCTACCCTAGCAGAAAAACTGATGGGCGCCCTCTTAGTCATTAGTCTAGACATACGTTAGTCCTAGGAAGGATGTGACTGCATTTTTAAAATACGTTCCCCCCCTGCAGTCTCATATTTGAAACCCCATAGTGGGTCACAGAAAGAGGCCTCAATGGTTAGACCACATTTTGGATTACATCTAATAGAGCAGACCTTAAAACCTGGTTGATTTTTGGAGTACCTGGTTTTAAAAGTAGGATATTAAGTCAACTTAGAAGCTATGTATTTAAGACTTACAGTGTATTAATTATACTAACCCTTACAGAGAACACAAAAAAAGCCGTTCTTTTTCTTCGAAGAGCTAATCGTCCTGGGTTTTTTAGTTCTAGCCTTAATCTAGGATTCTGAATGCACTGTTCTCAGGCAAAGCAAAAGGATTTGGGCACAGGTAAATGAAGTGCTTTACTTAGTTCAAGATATGATTTGGCAGGATGGGCCTCTTGCCAGAGCTTCTTACTGACACTGGCAGAAACACAGAGTTTTCTTCATGAGTATCATTTCTATGTAGTGTCACTCCTGAAGTAACTGAACACAACTCTGAAGTACATGTCATCGTTCTGATTAGTAGAATGGGGTGAGGAACAAAACAAAATAAAGTTTGGAGACATGGAAAATGTGACTGATTATCCTCTAACAGGCTGTAAACTTTCCTGTCTTAGTTTCATTTTGCCTAGTTTTGTAAAATTTGTTTAGCATACAATTAGTTAAATCTTTTGAACTTTATCTCACAATTGTCTCTTTCATTTAACATTTCCTGGTTGCCCAACAAGATGGGAATCTCCTGCCTTTGACCTCTACTAGAACAGTTTGTTGCTGGCCTTCTCATGACACTTAGTATGTCTAGTGTCAGTGGTTGTTTATATGTTCACTCTTTCATCCACACTTCTCTGTCCCCCATTAATCGCACTGAATTTTAAACCATAGGATCGCTGTCTAACTTATCTTGATATATGGTAGCACCTAGCTCACAGTAGATGCTTAATGAGTATTTGCTGATTTATGTTAACAGTCTAGAACTGAATGAAAATCAGTTAAATGTTGTTCACCTAGCCACAGACTTACCGAGAATATAATGTCCAGCCTTAGGTCTGTCCAAATGGCTACCAAAAGCTAAACAAAGTAGAGAGAATGGCTGAAAGTCAGGGATTTGAGTGTCAGTTGAAAATTTAGTATGCATGCTTCACATATGTATTCTGCACTTGTATGTTGATATTTACTGATGCATGCACTGGCAACAGCCCCATCAGTGCATTTATTTTTAACTTCTAAGTGAAATCTGGGTTGGGAGTTTACATTATAAAATCAATACCTGAAATTGAGTATTCAGATAGCCTGGGATTGAAAAATTAAAATATGAAGGGAGTATGAGCCCTATAGAAATGGCCATGTCCTTGCAAAATATTAATTCTAGTTAGACGTAGGATGTACTTATTCCATCTTTACCCCAACAGGTTTTTAAATGGAAAACAATATGTACAGAGTTCATAGGCAGCACGAGACCATGAGAGGACTACAGTTTTGTAAAATGAGTTTCCAGAATGCCTTTGAATTCTTTTGGTTTTTTAAATTCTCTTTTATGTTTGTATGTATTTGTTTGTCACCGATACAAGAAACTTGTTCTTGTGGATAACATGGGCTGATTGCTCACTGTTCCAGCTAAACACGCGGCATTTTGTTTAGTTACGTTGGGTAGGCTGTAGCATGCATTACTCCCCCTTAGGCCTTGTCCACATACCGTAGGGTAACCTAATATGTCTTGTGAGATTAAAAACATGGTTGGGCTTTGGGGTTTCATTATAGTTAGTAACATGAAATTTAAGGAATTCAATGAATATACAAACTAAATAAAATTTTACAGACATTTCATAGCTAGCTAGTGCTCACTGTATTATAGAAGGAATTTAAATTATGAAGAGAAATGGGTCATATTTTTAGGCTCTTTTGTTAATTTATAACTCTTATTTAAATTATAGAACTGCTGATAGTACTGTCATTTGGTAACCAGCCAGTTTTACCTCCTTTTTTTTTTTCTTTTTAAGTTTTCAAGCTTTAACCTGTGTAAAACTCATGTGTATCAAAAATAATTTAGTTTGCTTATAGGTTTGGGTGTGTGTGTTTGTCAGGTTCAGGAATCAGTTAATCCTATTTTGTCTTCGGTAAATGGATGGAATTTCTTTAGGAACTTAGATTAAAAAATGTTAGGTTTGGGCTAGATTTGGAATTATATCTGAAAGATCTTAATTCAGATTTTATTTTCTTTGGAGTCCTTATCTCCTGAGGGTGGGAACTTCTTGGATCCCACGGATCCTAGAACATTGCTCCAAGTCTGGGGTCCCAGATATTTGTCTCTTGGAGATTTTTCACATTTTGGAAGTTACACATTTCTTCCCAAGAATGTTTCTGATAACTCTATAGGATTATATTTTACCCTGTGGGTATACGTCATGATTGCTTTAGAAGTTTAAAGATTAGAAAAAAATATAAACACTGACTGGACTACAATTATATATTGAAGCTTTCATTTAGCTTTTAGCTTGATTTTTGGTTATGATGTTAGACATCGAAAAGAAATGAGACAAGAACATTTAGATTGTTTATAGCTAAGGAAGAATGAAGATTTGAAATCATTATCTAGATCATTTAGGGCAAAATAAATTTTCTTCCTCATGTACTTGGTGGAGGGCAAAAACTTTTTTTAGAGCCTGTTTTTTTTTTTAAAGCGTATCAGGTTTTTTTTTCTTATTATAAAATGTTTTTATTAGGTTTTTATTAAAAATCAGTTGTGTTCCAGCCATTCAGAGACAACTTCTACTGTTGGATTAATCTCCTGATTCATGTAGTTTATTTTGTTACAAATATTTATATCATACATAGATTACTATTTATATTCATATTATTCTTTTTTTCAACATTGCTAACTGTTCTTTGAAAAGATGCTTTTTAATAACTGTGTGCATTCTAACCATTGTTGGAAGGCCTGTGAGGTATGATGTTAACCAGCCTCCTTTCAGTGGGTGTGGAGGTTAGCCAAGGTCTTTGCTGTTATGGTTAAATCTGTAGGCTTATTATTTTACCTGGTGAACAGGATAAGTTTCTGAAAGTGGAATTACCAGGTTAGAGGTATATGGACAGCTTCAAAACTTTATTTTGTAGTGTCAGGTTTCACCCTAGAAAGATGATTGCAAAAGTTTTTTTTATTTTACTTAATACATCTAAGTCAGTTTCATTATTTTCCATTTCATCATTAAGTATGTAGAATTTTAAAGCCATTTTCTTAATTTCGTTACAGTTTTAAGGCCAAAGTTCAAATTAAGGGGTGAATCTCGTAAATCATTTTTAGAATTGTAAGCGCTCTTCCATATCATGTATCTGTTATTGGTCATTGAAGAAAAAATAATTATATAGCTTTTGTGTTCTCAGGTTTCTCATTTCTGGAGATATTTGAAATTATGTTCCTGTAAGGATCATCTTCTGTGCTGCACACTGTATTGGTATTGATGTGGTAGAGAATGCAAAAAATAAATGCAGCAGTTGTTTATTTGCTTGTGTTTTAGTTGGTTTGATATTCTTCCCTGAAATTTTGATTTTTTTTTTCAATAGTTACTTGCAAGTTACATAGGAAACGAAAAGCAGATTGAGACTGAATAAACATTTTGTATTTGAGGAGATAGCTTAGAGAGCTGGTTCTTTTTTTGTCCCATGTGGATTGCAGTTTTAAAAATAAAATTTATAGATCACTGTTCATTATAAATTGCCATATTACCTTGATTGAGTTGAGCAGCCTAACAGTCACTAGAAAGAATGTGAGAAACCAGCTTGGTTAATTGTCAGAGTCACATGGTGTGCATTCTGTTTTTGGAGCCCAAGTTTAGTGTAGCATGCTTGTATTACATTTAGCTTACTCTTTAATTAGAACCATGTTTCATCCTGCTGTTTTTATAAAATTGTTGGGAGGATTCTGAAGAGTAAATGTTATACTAGAAACACCACAGATTTTCATTTAGAACTAGGTATCTAACAATTTAGAGTTTCAGAATAAAACTATCAGTCCATAATTAAGAGGACCTAGGAATGTTCGATCTGGAAGGTATCTAGGGACTATTCAGGGATATGTAGCCATAGAGGAAATTCAGCCTGGGTGGATAGACAGCTATTTTATTAAGCCCAGGTAATAATATGGAATAAAATACAAAATTATAGTAAATTTTGGGTTAAACCATCAGATGTCAGAGACGTGTCATTCTTATCACCTACAGCCCTGAACCAACCCCAGACCTTTGAAGTGTTAAGTTCATGCACCACTTTTAGTATCAACTCAGTGGAGAATGAAAACCTGATAGTGCCTAGCCTCTCCTTTTCTTTTCTAAATAGAGAAGCTTGACAGAGAAGTTAAGAACACTTACACTGGAAGTTACTTTGCACACAGGGAACTACAACCCAGTCCCTTTACTCCTAGTGTAGCTGCTACTGTCTGACAGGTTTAACTCACAATTTTGAGTGCTATATACATATACCCAAATTGTATTTCAGGGCAGGCTATGGTGGCTCAGTGGCAGAGTTCTCTCCTGCCATGCAGGAGACCCAGGTTCAATTCCTGGTGCCTGCTCATGTTAAAAAAAAAGATTACATTTCATATGAGGGTTTTCCAGTGACTCTCATTGGATTAGAGAATATCCCCATTACTGGCTCACTGCTTATGGAAAAAATAGACTGTGAGAGATCAAACTTGGCATTCCCCCTCCTAAAAAGATGGGGCACTCAGAAGCTAGTGCAGTCCCTTGGAAAGCTTCCACACGTAGAACCTACATAATTGCTGGGGGGTCTGATGTCAAGGAGAGGAATGGATGGATTGTAATTATGTGATCTTAGCACAGGGCTGCAGCCTCCACAACAGAAGGGTGTCTCTTCTGAAAGAGATTGTTGGCACCAAGGGCAGCAGGTTTTTTATCCTTATTTATGTACGTAATCATTCCTACCATCCAATTTCATGTTGCCTGATAATGCCTAGCACAGAATTAGAATATATAATTGGCACCTGCTAAATACTTGCCAAGTTAAACTTGTTCATTAAGTATGGAATAATAGATGTACATTGATGCTAAGTTTTCAATATGGTCCTCTTTTCTTCATGAGTAAGAAAGATGTTGGACAAATAAACAGAGCTAACCCCAGCCAAGTTCTGCTGCTAAAACTCACCACAGAAGGACAACTTGCTATATAATTATTTAAATGCTTGCTGGTTTTACCTCGTTGGATTTAACCCATGTACCAGGTCATTATTCAGAAGATGAAATGTTACTGCAGAAGAGATTTCTTCAGAAAAGTTGATCAATCATGCAAGACTCTACAGAGTTTTCAGTCTCATTAATAGTACTAAAATAGAATTTTTTTCATATATCTTATCCCTAGAATTCACTTAAAACAAGGACATTATAGAGAATTTCGGAAAATGTGTTCATGTATTATGATTGCGTAAATGAAAAACAATCTTAAGGTTTTATTCTAAAACGTAGAAATTAATCTTTTTTTGAATTTATGCTTATATAGCTGGTTGAAAGAGTATTTGCTCATATGTAACAAATATATTGATAGTGGGACATGGCACACAGTGCAGTGGGTCGGATGCCAGTGTTGTCACGGCTCGAGTGCTGTGGGAAGCTGAGGACAGTGGTGAAGAAGAAAAGGACCTTGTAAAAGGCTGCGTTAGCCTTTGACTCAGTAATTTAGTTTTTATAAACACGGTCCCCATATCATTGTACATGAATTTCTACTCTTATGAGAAACTTTATTTACAGTGTTTTTGCAGTCTCAGAGTGGTAAAGTTCTATTAAAGAATAAGGTTGAGAGAACTAACATGCATTAAGTCTTTGAGTTACTCACTAAGCACAGAACATACCTTGCTTTTAGTTCTTGCAGCAGTCGTAAGAAGTAGCTTTGTGGTTTTTGTTTGGTCTTTTAAATCGTCTTGTAAGCACGAACATTGGAGCTTAATTTACCAAGTGGCCCTTCCCCAAGACAACACCTGTAGGCTGCCTAGCTATTTATGATCTTTCAATAAGTATCTGCATTCCATGTTCTCACTGTGCACTTCTGAGAGCAGGAATCACATCTTCCTTTGCTCCCCAATCATGAGCCAGTCCCTAGGCTCTGTCCTGGGTCGGGTGGGTAACAGTCCCATCTCCCACACTCCTTGCCTGGAAGAACCGCATGCTTATGTGGATGCCGATTCCTTCCTCACATATCCCATCCCCCAAAATAAACATGCTGGTGTGTTGCACTTACTAAAGCAGAAGCCTGCACTGATAAATTTCACAGAAATAGTAATACAATAGGTTGCACCGCACCCCCAGCCCACTTTTATAATGTTTAAAACTTAGCGGTGGGAGGTGGGGATGGGAAGAAAGAATCAAACAGCGAAGATCTCCTATTTTCAACAGTTGTTGACATTTTGGCGTACTTACTTTCCCTTCCAGTCTCCCTCCCACTACCTTGTTCCTTTCTCCACCCAAATACCTAGTTTTTCATATTTGACTGAATCATTTGAAAATAAATTGTAGATATTATTTTGTGTCTTTTTAGTTTCTTAATCTAGAGTAGTGCCCCCACCTCTCTCTCCTTTTTTTTTTCCTTTTCTTACCACAACAAATTTTTATTTGATTTCCTAACTGTAATAAACTATGAGGTGTAATCATTTGTGAGAATTAAAGTCTGTATATATGGGATTTGCCTTGGAGTACTAGATAACTGTACATCATATTGCTGTTCACATCACTTTTCATTTCCCCTTCTATTTGAAAATACCAGTTAATAAACAGTGTCCTCAAAGACTAAACTTCTTCCTTATTTTTTATTGTGCCTCACCACATCCTCAGTGGGAATGCAATAATGGCATTATGAGAACGCTTAGATATGAAAGACTTACTATTGATATGATAAGAATAGAATTTGGTATTTAATATAAAATCTGAATAATATAATTTGAGGCAGAGCCATGTGCTTATTATATAGAGCTGGGAAGTAACTTCATGGGTGGAAGGTGAGTTTACAACAGGGAAATACTCCTGCCTTTGCGAAAATGATTTAGAATTTCCAGATATCTGAATTAAACACATCTGAGAATGTAATTTTCATGTGTATCTATGATGTCATTATGTAGCAGTCAGTTTTAATCAAAACATAAATATTTAAGCCACTATTTTTCCTTTTCAATTTTCTTCACTTAGAAGGAGCTGGCAAACAACCCAGACTGCCCAAAAATGTGTGCCTATAAGCTGGTGACCATCAAATTCAAGTGGTGGGGACTGCAAAGCAAAGTAGAAAACTTCATTCAGAAGGTAAAAAGTGTTCAAAATGTGGTTAAATTTAGATTAAGAGTTGAGTTAGCTATGAATGGCATATTTCTCGATTATCACTTTTCTTTCTTTGTGAGATGAAAGTCACTGTCCCTGCATAATTCCCTTCTGTCCTTTTTCTCCTTAGAACCAGTGAAGACAGCTGTCTACAGAGGTTCTGAGGGGGGCTTCATTGGGGAAGTGCATAGCAGTTAGCTTTTGAAAGCGCTTTCCTGATGGTTTTGCCCAGCTCCTCTATAGAGAGCCCTTTGCTTGGATGGTTTGGACCTGGCTTCCTGGCACAGGCTGGAGGAGCAGGACCTCACTTACCCACTCAGGGGCTCTTCTGCTCCAGCTTGGCTGACCCCCTACCCACCCCCACCTCCCACACACACGTCTTCCGTGGCACACTCCTTGCCCTTTGATGTGAGATGTTGTCTTTAGAGGCCCTCACTGAGAATTGCTTACTCTCTTCTCTGAACATAATCTGAGGATCCGAATTTTAATTGCCTCTTTTAGATGTCTTTATTAAAGTGAAGGTAACATGGGCAGTTAGGTCTAGGAAGAGGGGAGAGCTGCAGTTGTATAAATACATGTAGTTATCAATACAGAGGGAATATGGAAAGTTTCTTTAGTGTTTAGTTTTCCTGCGGTATGAATATTTATCCCATTATTGTTAAAAAGAAACTCCCATTGTGTCTGCCTCCCACAACATTTGTATCTGAGTTTCACTGTCACTTTTCTACTTTTAAACTGTAGCAGCTTTAACATTTTAAAACAAAATGATCTCGAAGTGCTGGAAAGTTTGATTATTCTTGGACCTGCTTGCAGTTGGCCCACAATAGGCACTCTATAAATATTGGCTTCCTTCTGCCTCTTGGATCATCATAATAATAGATTATTAATCTAGTTCTGATAAAATAAAAGTCACGTATATAATTGATGAAGACCCTTCTGTTTGTGGAAAAAAATTTTAAAGTTGAAAATTGTCCAAGAGGTTCCGTGCACTTTGCTCTTTTCTTGGGATTGTTTAGTAAAATTTAGATAATCCAGCATTTAAAACCACTGATTATGAACATGGCCATATGTAGTGGCAGAAACTTAAGAGTAGAAAACATAATGGAGATGAGAGTGTGTAGTTAAAATTCTTACTTTAAAAATCCATCTTATTCCAAAGAATCCAGGACTTCTTTTGAGTACTTGATTGTGTTCCACCTCTCACTTCCTCTGAATGGCAGAGAAGTTAAGAATTACCGATAAGGTATAGTTTTATAGCCGAAGAAATTGAGTTGACCTCTGGCCATTGGCGTTTCAAAGAAGGTAAAAATAAATTGGGTAGAGACAGAAATAGATTAGTGGTTATGTAGGACTACAGAAGGATAGAGGGATTAAGAAGTGACTGCTAAGGGGCATGAGGATTTTTTTTTGAGTAATGAAAATGTTCTAAAATTGTGATGAATATACTAAAAGCATTGGCTGTCCACTTTGGATGGATTGTACAGGATGTGAATATGTTTCAGTAAAACTGCTTTTTAAAAATTATTTATTATTAAATTAATTAATTAGATCTAGCAGGAGTTTCTGTTGTATACCACACTTTTTAAATTTCTATTAAATCATGCTGACTTTGCCAGCGGAGATTATTTCACATTTCACAGGAAAATTTTCTTTTATTTTGTTGTACAAATTGATAATAGGATGGAATTAAGGTTTCTACTAATAGAAGTCAAGTGGTCTTTTTAAACCAATGATATGTAAATTTCCGGGGTTAATCAAGATATGAAAGTTAGTTTGTGATTAATCTTAGATTTTTGCCGTCTTAAACAATTTTTCTTCTTGTTTTAAAAGCAAGAAAAAAGGATATTTACGAACTTTCATCGTCAGCTTTTTTGTTGGATTGACAAGTGGATTGATCTGACAATGGAAGACATTAGAAGGATGGAAGATGAAACTCAGAAAGAACTAGAAACAGTAAGACTTCCTGTTCTATGGGAGTTATCCGATTGTCCTTTTCTAAAACTGTTTGCATGCTTAGGAAGTGTAGAGTTAGAATTCAAAAGAGACTTATTAAAAACCTTTCACAAATCTGTTTATCCTCATCAAAATTGTTTCTTAGACACTAATATTTCTTTTGTTCTGATTTCTCTTTTGTTGAGCATCTTTTATGAAGGTAGACTAGCGCTTCCTTGATCTAGAATTTATTAGTTTTAAAATGTCCACTGGTTTTATATTATTTTTTATGCATTATTTTGCTGTGTTGGTATCTGTGTTCTTTTAGACACACACTGTTTCAGACCACAAGTTGCTGTGGGTCATTTTAGGGGGTTCATACACATTATCACAGTAACTCCTGTTTCCTCTTTTGTAGAAAAGGATAAAGGTAGTGGTTTTGAGACAGATTCCAGAAATGCTCCCTCCTCTCCCCATCTAGCAATAAATCCTTTCTTCATAAGCTTAGCCAGAACTTCAGGTGAGCCTTGGGTTGGAGGTCAGCCTGCCATTTTTGAAAGCTAAAGCACAGCCTAGTCCCTCCTCACCGCCCTGAGCAGACGCTGCAGCCTGTGTGCACATGTGCTCCTCTTCTCTCCTGGGGACAGAGTCTTCCCTAACTGACTCTTTGCACATGCCTGGTTTTGCTTTTGCCCTGAGCCATGCTTTTCTTCAGTTGGCACTAAAGTTCCACTGGGGGGAAATGAACCCAAGGAATGTGCAAGACAGACTGGTGATTTCCATGCAGGCACGAGTGTTTGACAAATGCCTGTGTGTGAGGCAGGAACTCCATTTAATTACAGGAGAATGGCAGCGAATCAGGTTCTTTGGCACAAAAGGAAATCTGTTTCTCTGGCACAAAGCATTGTAAAGAATCTGTGTTTAAAATTGCTTACTTTTGGTGATTATGGCAGATCTGCTTCTAATTAGTTTCATACAAACCTTCTGAGAGAACTATGACATATTTTCTTTATAAGGCAATAAAGTTTTAACCTTATCTTATACATAAAGTAAACTCTAGGCAGTCTCCCACTTATGAATGGATTTCGTTCCAAAATTTTTTAAGTTGTTTGAAAATTGGAACATATTTTCCCATAGAAACACCATTATAAATAGAGGTTCAGTTCCTAGGCCAGCCAGTAGAAGCCTCTTGAACCCCAATTTTTCATACTAATAGTATGGATCTTGGGAGTAGGGTAACAGAATTGGAAAAGTGGAAGATTCCTTCACCCCCTTGTTTTTTGATTCGCCCAGGAAAAAATATTTAAACAGACAAGGGTTTATTGTGGTTACTTTCTACCTTTCTTTCCATGCTGCTTTCATAATGTTTTCCTTTTCTCAAGAGCCAGTTGTCCTTCTCTGACTGCCCTCCCTTCCACCCATTAATATATATATATTGGCATGGGCAGGTTGAAGGAATTGAACCTGGGTCTGTGGCATAGCAGGCAAGAATTTGCCATTGAGCCACCATTGCACCGCCCCCACCCATCAAGTTTTAAATCCCTTTCCCGTCCTTTGCATAGTCCCCAGCCACCCCATCCTCCCCATCCCCAAGGGCTCCAGGCATACCTGCTAGCTCTCCTTTGGCCTGTCAGTGCAGCTGGTATCAGCTGGATAGTAAAAAGAAGGCAGCATGATTGCACCCATTGACACTGAGCTCATGGCATAAGCCAGTATTTCCAAAAAGGATTTACCAAACACCAAGATAGAACAGAAAACAGAAATGTTTTACTTAGTTTGGTACTTGGTTTGGACCCTGTGGAAGGGTGATCATGCTTGGCTTGATGATGAATGTAGCCTTCCCCAGTTTGGGCTCTGAGCTCTGCCTGCCTCGGGTTCTTGGACAGACCTTGCTGGGGCCTCTTTCTTCCCTCACAAGTTTGCATGTTCATGACACCTTAACACAGAGTAGTCCCAGTGTCAACACAGTGAGATCCCTGCCAAGGAGGTGGTGACTGTGGCTCCCACCTGTGGTAAGGGATCTGCAGGCCTCACACAAGTCAGTCATGAGTTAGGAATCACACCTGAGGAGTAATTTTATACAGAGCCAGTTTATTAGAAGATGTCTTTGCTGACACTGTCATACCCACAGTCCTAAAACTGTCTAATTCCCTCACAAATTTGGGAAAATTTTGCCATTGGTTCAGGGTTGGGGATACGTAGCAGTTTCTTTGCTAAATATTTCAAAAAAATTTAAGACAGATTTCTTGGGTTAAGTACTGATAATCATAATATTAAGTTAGTTTGCTCTGGGTCTCTGAGGTGTGCTACTTTGAGTCCCAGCAGTTGGTTTGTGAGCATCTTTGGATCTGGGCAGCAGCGTGCCTGCAAGGCCCAAACTCCTACCCAGAAAGCAACCACCTCCTGAAGAAGTGTCCGTGTTTTCACGTCCTCTTGACCACAGAGGAATTTCTTCCCTTTCTCTTGAGGTGCTGTCCCCTGATACCTGATGATAGAATTTGACACATTGTAATTTTCTTAATTCACAAATATCTTAAGAATTAGATTTCTTTCAAATAGGTTTTGACCGTGAAGAAAAGGAATAGGCAGGAGAGGGATGACCATGTTTGTGATGTTGCTGAGTAAGTACTGTAGTGTGTGGCTTAGCAACTGACAGAAACAGTCGTAAACCTTACACCTATTTGTTCCCAACCGGTATTTCTACTGGGGAGGGATGTTGAATTATAGAAATGTGCTTATTGTGTTTATTCCTTTTCTGCCCATTCTTTTCTGAATTTTCTCTTTGAGTTTGTTTCATCTGTAGGCTGTTGTCGTTAATGTCTGTGCTTTCCTGATGCATGTTTGGGTCTTTCATTGTTCCTTATACGTTGTTACTGTGCTATCTTGTCCTTCCTTTCATCCTTCCCTCTTTTCACTAAACTTCCTCTGAAGAGCTCCTCTGAGAGACTATAGTGTGAGATGCAGCAAAGGTGCCATGCCTCATGGCTTCCTATATGGACTAGGGACCAAAAATGTGGACCAGACAGCAAGGCATTTTCTTACATCATCTTGGTGAACAGTTCATTTACCCCTTGGCTATCTTTGATAGAATCCTGCAGACTGACAGGAAATTGTTTCCTAGATTCAAGAACAAATCATCTGTTTTTTGGGCTGTGTTAAAAAAAACCTTTTGCAAGATTGTCTTTCAGACTAAGGTAACTAGAGGGGCCTCAGAACTTCATTCTCAGTGTGGGTGTGGTTATAAACAGGCAGCTGTCACTTCACAGTCTCTTCTAGATCTTTTAACTCCCCGTTGCTTACTAACCCCTATTTAGAGTCTTATGATTTTAGCAGCTCACAATTTTATTTTACGTTTAGATGCGTAAGAAGGGTTCCGTCCGAGGCACGTCGGCTGCTGATGTCTAGATCAGGGTCAGAGACAATATCAAACTGTGTAAGTGAAGATCTGGGTAAAAAGAATATCTAAAAACCAATACCTTTCTAGTGATCAGTAGTTAACTAGCTGAGCAGAGAAACTTAAGGGTTAAGTGTCGTTTTATTTTTTAAATTAAAGGATAATATGTATTTTAGTAATTCATAGTGAACACTTGAGTTATTATCCTGTAAGAATTTTATCTGTAGACCAGTTTGTATTTAGTAATCCCAGGCTAGTTCTTAGTGTTATGGGTTGGAAACCAGCTGCCAAGTGCACTTATTCATCATGTGGCCTGGTTCTTTAAAGCCAGCTGATTTTTCATCAGTAGCCAGCTAATTGACCTGTTTTCTCAGTAGGTCCATTTGTGGTTAGTAAGGAACTATGTAAAAGCACTGGATCTCAAACTGAGGGGTGGGGCAGGACCGGGTGGGGGGAGCTTCATCCCGTACCATTTCTGGACAACCTTCATAATTCATTGTAGGTGAAGTTTTTTCTGTACACCAGAAAGTCATCATGTTGACCCTTCACTCATCTTTACATTTAACTTTAATCAAACCTCTTTTGTTTTAATTGATAATGTAGTAGTATTCCTCTAAAACAAATTCATTTACCCAGATAAGGAATATTCCTAAAGGGGGGGGAAATTATGTGAGATAAATCAGTATGAGTAGACAAAAATCCACAGTGCACTATTGTCCTTTGTTAAATATAAAGTAAGATGTTTATTGAGGAAAAGCACAATAATACATAACAGTCCCCTTGCTCCATGGTGGTTTTTTTGTTCTCTTACTTGAGCTTCCTGCTCTTCAATTGTTGAACATGGGGGTGTTCAGTCATAAAGAGAAGTAATTGCACCAAATAAGAATGAATTAACTCCCCTAAGGTTTCCTCCAAAGCCCTCTCTTTAAATTCGGTGTTCATTAAAATAGTTTTTTTTAGTTATTATTTTTATTAAGTTCTTCTAAGTTTCTGTCACTTATTGCTTCTTCTAATTTATTTTTTCCTCTGATTAAACAAAATGTTATGCCATTAGTAAGACCAGAATTTTAAAAGAGAGATGAAATCTTTAAAATGCAGTATTCGGGGTACATTTTCTGCTGAAAGTTTTGCTACATTGAGAATTTTTTTCTGGAGTATGTGTGTGACAATTACTGTCTTAATATTTTTTGCATCTCCTTATATTTTGACATTGTACTGTCTTTCACTTTTCTTACAGTTACGTAATCAAGGTCAAGTGAGGGGAACAAGTGCAGCCAGTGATGAGTGAAGAAGAATCTGACCAATATCTTGCAGTGTTGATGTTTCTTAGACGTGTGCTTACAATTTTGTAGACACATGCAGAGGTTCCGAACCACGTGTGTATATATGTATGTGTGTGTGTGTGTCTGTAGCTGTATATAAAACGCATGTAGAGCTGCAGATAAAGATACACACACTTGTGTATATATATATGTACATACAAACATACTGAAGGGATTAGTACAATATCTCCAAAGTACTGTACCTGTCTTCGGCAAGAATGCAGAAGAAAATATTTTCAATATATATACTTGGAACAGATTTTAATAATTATCAGAGTAATATCGTTAATGGACAAATTGACTGCAACATAATACTAGCTGGTATGTTTCATAAATGTCAAGTTGTGGACCAATATATATATAGCCTTTTATTATCTTTCCATTCTTTAAGTCAGTCTTAGAAATTTTTATTTTAGACCCATAGGCAAACAGACGCCCACAGAAAAATTCATTCTAAATTTTTTGGTATCTCAATGAATCTGGGATGTAAACGCTGAATGTATTTATAACTATTTATTTCTGGATGGCCATTATCTTACAGACAAATTTGGCAATATCTGTTAGTGAGGGGTAAAGTCACAGGCCAATTTTTACTTGTTTGCCCTAAAGGAAAAACCCTTTTAAAACATTTCTGGTTTTTATTGGATTTTTGTATTTTAAATTTCAAATATTTTTCTACATCAAACCTAACAAAAATGGAGATAACGGCTTCTGATTTATAATAAACACTATACAATTTTCAGGCACCTGTTAGAAAAAGAAATTAAGAAATTAATCTTAATAGTATAGTAGGCTGTGTAGAAAAAAGTGGCTGTGTAGCACTTCCGTGGAGTCTTGTTTCTAAAATGACTGTTTTCTGAAATCGCAGCTTGGAAACTATGCAAATGGTCTAGATTCCTCACAGCTTACACAATAGGATATAGTGATGATGTTTTACTCTTTTCATGTTGAAATACACTTTAAGGATGGGTGGGGGTAATGCTGACTTTGAGATAGGAAGAAAGAAACAGCAAGAGGCTTGCCTGCCTGTGGTTAGGGGCCCTGCCGAGGGACTCGTGTGCCTCCGCCCTTCCAACGTGCTCTTGAGTAGAAGGCCCATGGGGACAAATCCTGGATTGACATTATACAAACGCCAGAATACTGGTGAGAAGCTGTTGTCTTTTTCGGGGGTGGGGTGGGGGTGGGAGTAGTCCTTTTAAAAAGGTAACAATAGCTAGGTAAGGTTTTTTTTGTTTTTTTTTTTTTTAATCAGCTTTCTCTGTCCAAATGCAGTTTTTCTCTTGTCAGTCCTGGAAGCTTGAGTAGAATGATACTGTGGAAGCCTTCAGGTCATAAACTGTCTTCTTTAACTTCTCGTCCCTCCTAAAACCCGCCAGCCCCTGTAGTCAAATCACATTAGTAATCTGATTTACTGGCAGCCCAGCCATCCCTGAGCCTCATTTTTCCACGTGTCTGACGTCCCCATTGTAGTGATTGCAGTGGCTCGGACAGGGTGTTTCGGATCCCTGCCATACGTGCGAGGCCCCGTGATCCTCAGCCACGGGTCCCACCTCTCACATGTCCTCTGTGTACTCAGGACAGAGACTTAGGTTAACTTTCTGGTCACTGTTGTAAGATAGGTTCTGTCAGAGCTTAATCATTGTCTGCAAAGTACGTGGGGGAGGAAGATTATTGTTAATTTTGTGAAATAGTCTAGTCCTCTCCTTTTAATAAACTTAACCCTCCTGGCATCTGTAGCATCATTGGGAGCTTGGGCACACATGGAAACAAGAGCCCGGCGCATGGATTTTAATGTTTTTTTTAACAACTGTGGAGATTTGAGGGAATGTGTGGTGAATGTAAAAGACCTAGTTTACTTGGCAGTTTCTTGTGTAAATTACAGTAAAACAAAGTAAATGAAATTTAAACAAAAAATAAATTTGATCACAAAATGCCACTTTGTGTACTTGAGTGGTTGTTTTCCTGATGCCACGTCTGGTTTGAAACATTGTGGACCACTTCCAAGTTTTTCCAAGAAATCTCTAGTTTGCAGCACTACCACTCCGGGGGGGGAAAGTAGAGGGGGGAAAAGTTATTGCAGACTCCTACTCCTGAAATGCACCTATGCCACAATTCTTACCTTTGGTTTCTTAAATAATTTTGTCTTTAAAACCTAAGCAATAAACTAAAGGATTATGCATTGTTGGTCTCACAGTTGTTTTTTTTATTTTTAATTACTTTTAAAGGGGAAAAGATTAAAACTTCAGTATTTTTGAAGCACTCACTAAGCTATTTGCCACTTAAAATTTTTTGCTTATTCAAATTCCTGGCTGTTTGGTCTGGGGCTCCATTTTACCCATCCTCTTTTAGAACTGCTCACTGCCAGCTATTAAGTTTAGACATGTAACAGCATGTAACATATAAAATAAATATTTTCTCGTGGTTGTAAACACATTTCTAGAGCAGAATCAGTATTAGGTGAGGGTGGCAAGCCATATGGATGGATTTAATGCATGACTTTATATTTCCAGGTTTTTTGTGGTGGTGTTCTGAGCTAATTTTTCTCAAATGTTTTATTTCAGACATGTTTGCATTCATGTTGACTGTCATTCTGCCTGCATTCAGCCCCCTCGGCATCTAGCATTTGAGTCTTGCTGGAGGTCCCATGTGGGAGATAGACAAACAGATAAATTGTAATTCACCCTGATGAATAGTCATTTAAGAATAGAAAGTTGACTAGGAGGAATCCTAGATGTCGTCCATGTCGTAGAGATGGGAAATCACAAATCCAGTCCAGAGGAGCCCAGGGTATTCACAATTATACCAGTGCTGCCGGCAGCAGCAGGGGCCTAGGGTCAGGCCAACCCTAGTTGCTGGTCTTGGACTCCTTGTCTTTAAAGTAGAGGCCACGATACCCAGTTGAGAGGATGTCCCCTCCAGTGCATGATAGGCTCTACAGTCTGAGCTCCCTTTCTCTTCTGTTCATTTGCCAAACTGCTACCTCGTTGATCGAAACCCCCCTACACCCCCATCTTTATGATCCAGTACCTGGCTTTTAAGTTCACCTTCCTCCTCTTCAGCTTGCTAAGGTGCAGAATTGCACAGCCCAGCCTTTTCCACTTACCTTATCTCTGAAAAAGTAAGAGATATTTGCTAATGTTTGTTCTTCCCATCTTCTCTTAGCAGCTGAGTTGGGAAGGGGATGATGAGGGATTCCCTGATCATTTGAAAGGAAAATGTACTAACCTTCTTCTTAGACTCTCAGATCCAATATGAGGACCACAAAATATTCTGAGTTGCGGTTCTGTGTGTCCAAAAAGAATTTTTTTTCATTTTACACCCACCAGCTATTTTTACAGTTTGGGACGTCACAGCATTGGGAGGGTGCTGAAAAGCAGGCTAAAGATGGTCCTGCTGAGCTTGGGACATCTACTGGTGACAGGGAGGCTTTCCAGGGGCCCAGTCAGGCCACGCAGGGTTATGTTTTCTGACTTGAAAATATGAAGCAAGTCCCCTCCAAACCTGTTTAGGCTGGGTTGGTTAAAAAAGAAATTACAGATATTCTAAAGCTGCCTCTTGGAAAGGTTCTAAGGCCAAACTAGACATTTGGAGCAGAGAGGCCCAGCAGTTTAGGATCTGAAGCTTTTATGTCTGCTTCCTTCTGAAAGTGCTGGGTCCTGAGACATTCTTATTTATTTTGTATTATTTTGGGGGGGCAGAGGTGCATGGTCCAGGAATCGAACCCAGGTCTCCTGCATGGAAGGCAGACGTTCTACCAATGAACCAGAGACATCCTTATTTTTTAAAAGCAAATTAGAACTAATTTTGTTTGCTTCCCCCACACCCCCAAAATAGTTTTCACTCAACAGTGGGGAATGTAATTCCATATTAGGAACCATTGCTTCATGACTTCCACATCCAATTACATTATTCTCTTCCAGTGAATTAAATCATTAATTAATTGGTCTCTGGATGAAAAAAGCATTTTCTCCATTTCAAGCAGATTCTTCCCATTGTCTCCGACTGCATCATGGGAATTCCTGTCTCGAGTGTTCTATTACAGTTGAAAAAATTAAACTCCTGTAAACCAGTGGTTCTCATCCCTGGCTGCACCTTAGAATCATAAGGGGAACCTTTAAAAATACCGAACACCTGCCGATGGCCTTTCTGTGGTTTGGGTTTGGTGTGTCCTTTCAAAAGGACTGAAAAAGCTAAGAATTCCCACTTTTCCTGAAAGGTCACTGAGGTGAACACCTTCTCTCCAAATAATTGGATGCCTACCCATTCTTCAGAGCTCCAGGGCCAAGGGCCATGGGCTTCTTCCTCTACAAAGGCTTCCTTAATCTGGAATGATTGCCTCTGAGGCAGTCCACAACCACCGTTTGATACTTTCAGACTTGTCCTAGTTAATAGCTGTGGTCATCTTTATATGTCATACATTTATCTCCCAGATTAGCTTGGAAACTCCTTGGGTACATGAGCCATGGTGGTACCTAAAAGTAACCTCCCCTGATGGAAACTGCGCTCTGAAACTGCTACTTTTTTCCCGCAACAGATACTTGCCCCCATACCTCTGACCGGTGTCAACCCCTCTGGAAATTCTGGGGGAGAAGAGCGTGACCAAAAAATCGGTAAGATCTAATCTAATAGTTAACTGCAGTCGAATATGTCAATTCTGATAGCAGTCTGTACAAAGTCTGATTAGAACAGAGGAGGGAGCTCCAGGTCTGCGTTTCTCCTTGCTTTCCAGACATCTAAACCACGAGTTTTGTTCTCTTCAAACTGAGGGAGCTAAAGGGAAACTTTTCTTAGTCCTTCCTCTTGTCAGCTAGAACTGTCCCTGGCTGTTTCAATTGGTCACCTAGTCAGAAAATCTACCAAAAAATGTCTGCAAACTCCTGCCTTTTAGATCTTGGTCCAAGCCATGCCCTGATGAGCTGTCCTCTCAACCAGGACACAGGTCTGCAAACATTCTCTGTGAAGAGCTAGGGAGTAAATATTTTAGGTTTGGGGATGGGGGAAGTGGGGGGCTTATGGTCTGCCACAACTACTCAACTCTATCCTTGTGGTGGGGAAGCAGACAGAATATTTAAACGAATGAGCCTGGCTGGGTTCTGATAAAAACTTGATTTACACATACAGGGCTGGCCAGATTTGGCCTGTGCGGCTCTGGTTTGCTAACCTGGTCTAAAGTGTTACGTGGCTCTCTTTCATCAGGCCCTGCCAGAGGTGACTTTCTAGAATGTCCCTGATGATGCCACAACCCACAGGGCTCTTTGAGACCCCAAGAACTGATGCAGCCAAAGCCGGTAACCAGCATGAGCCCCATCCTGCCCTTTGTAAAATGGGGCCAAAGATGCCCATCGGACTCACGGCCCTTGGCGGATCAGGCACAGGTGAAAGGAATTGTGCAGATTTCTCTGCTGCCCATAACATCACACTGTCCTATGCCTTAAGCATAGAAGACAGTTAATGCTGTTTACCATCGGATTCATAACCAAAACCAACCGATGAAAGTTGAAGGGTAGCACTGTGATGTGCTAACAAAAGCTGTTGGTGTATGAAATACAATGATCATGATGCTGGTTAACCTCTTCTCAATTGGCATATTTTACTTCATTGTATGTCTGTTGTCCAGAAAATACCATCTGTGGCTGTTAGGTAAAATAACTCTACTTGTGAAAAAAACTCAGAAATTTCCTATATGTTTTCCACGATGGGATTTGGCACTCGAGATACCCTTCCTTGCTAATGTGTCGACCTGGGATTGGCAGCAAGGCTCCTTCAGGGGCCCAGTAAGGCCAAGCCTTTGCCTAGAAAATCAACCCAGAGTTGCCGTGCGTCGGTAACATGTGACCTTGGGTTGAGTCTGTTTCCTCCTTGGATTTCTGAGCAGCAGTAAGGCACCGTGACATGCCTCCGCCTTGTTGATCCCTTACACCTCCTGATGCCACCTGCTTAAACAGCCCTCCCAGACTGAGGGAGGCTCATGAGGTGGAACAGAGCAGTGGTTTACAGTGCTTATTAATGTATGTGCTAAACAGAAGCTTTGCCTCCGGGCATCCCATTGCAGGCTGGCTCCCTGCATCCCCGAATACCGATGGCACATTCTCCCAGGAGGCCCTGAGACAACTTCTCAGGCAACCGAGAGGGACCGTGAGTGCTTCCCATCCAAAGTGTCCAAAATGTCATTCCACCGAGAGGCTCTTGTAGGATGAGTGATTCCTCTCAAATAAGGCCGAAGGGAGGCTGAGGCTCCCGCCCAGAACAGCTCCGCATAACCATCACCTGAGCCATTCGTTTCCTTAGATCAGGTGTCCCGTCAGCCTTTCCTGCAAGGGGACAGACAGTAAGTGTTCTTCGTGGACCATGCAGGCTCCATTGCACCTACTCAGTTCAACCCTTGTAGTGCAAAATAGCCACAGGGAATACTTGAACAAATAAGCGTGCCTGTGTTCCCATAGAACTCCATTTACACAAACAAGCATCATGGCCCGAGGGCCATAGTTTGCAGTCCTCTGCTTTAGATTCTTCACATCGTGGTTCCTCCTAATGTCTCATCAGAGGGCAAGACAGAAAGCTGACACTTCATAGTGCATACCATGGGTCAGGCGCCGTCCTAAGCACAACACGTACATGGTCTCCTTTAATCTTCACAGCCACCCTATAAAGTGGGTGCTATTATCTCCCTTTTACAGAGGAGGAGACTGAGGCACAGATGAATGTAATTTACCCCAGGTCATAGTGCAAAAAGCGCTGGCACCAGGGTTATAACGCAGGGGCCACTCCAGACAGGCCCGTAACAGCAGCTTGTTCTGCCAGCTTGTTGCTCAGAGATGCAAAGTTCCATTTACAAGGGGTCAATTCAGGGGAGTGGCCATAGTGACAGAAATTCTACTGAGACACCCTTAGCTCCTGACACCACTTAGGAGCAAACATCCATGACAGATTCTTCCCAGAGTTCAGAGCCAAGAAAACACTTTTCCCTTAGACAGTGTTAAACTTCCCCCTCGTGTCTGTGTGTCCGGGAACCCCCATGTTTCATTTTATGTATAACCAAGGGATCCCCTTGAGACGGCGTTTCCTGGTGCAATTCCATCACACTCTCTCCCAACTCCCCCACCCCCTCAAATTTGATTTTTGTGACGATGGTGTGAAATTTGAGCATCTGTGGCTCTCCTGTGTCCATGCCTTCTATTATAAATCACTTCAAAGTACTGGAGAGAAAGCGGGGTTAATGATATTTCTGAAGCGCATGCCGCAGAGGTGAGAAGTCAAAAGCTGCTTTAGCTGCGTGGATGCAGCCAAAAGAACTAAGGGTGTCTCAATAGAATAGAACAAGGGAGCCACTGCGGCGGTTTTCTTAATGTGGTGGGATTGTGTTTTGTTTTGTTTTGTTCACCAGAATTGTCTTTAACATACCTTACAACAGAATCTCACTTAAAACTATTTCTGTAATGCCCAGACCTTGATGAAATTTTTCGGTCAGGCATCTGGTGGCCCATGAGCTCACTTCCCTTCCTAGGCACATGCCCAAAAGCCATAGCAGGGCTTTCAGGATTCCTCTCGGCCCCTTCCAGCCCGATAGGCTCAGATTTTCCACTTGTGCGACTGAGTTTAGAGCCCGCATTCCAGCTGTGAGCTCCCCGCACGCGGACCCTCCGGGCCCAGGCCTGGGGCTTCTCCCACCAGCCCTGGAGCCCACTCCCCACGTGGGCCCTCCTTATCCCCCAGGCACCGGGTCTCCCCGGGGAGCTTGACCCGGCCCAGCCTTGGCTCTGGGACCCCAGGATCGGATGGCGGCCCCCCGTGTTTGCTCAGGCCTTTGTGCGAGCCGGGGAAGAGCCCGCCCAGCCCAGCGAGGAATAGTGGAATGACTGCTGCCTACAAAGAGCTTTGTCCCTTTATTTGTCAGCTTCACCAGAGAATGGGAAACTCTGCGATCGCAGCGGTTACCATTAGGTTTTATATTAATGGACGCTGCTACTGTCTCTCTCCCAGAGCCCACGGCTGGATGAAGGGGCCTTGGCATCCAATGCCTGCATTCCAAGCTGCCACCGCCACTTACTGAGCAACGGCCCCTCAAGTGAGTCTCAGCCCCTCAGAGGTTCTGTGACCTGCCAAGCGGAGGTCGGACAAATCATACCAATGCAAGAAGGTGACCAGGAGACGAGAAGTGTATGAGTAATGCATGAAAATCACAGCACCAGGTTTACCCCCCAGTTAGTCTAATCGCTGGGGTGGCTGACCATACCAGTTTGCCTGGGATGGAGTAGGTTTTCCTAGGGGCTGGACTTTGGATGCTCAAACTAGGAACAGTCCCAGGCAAACTGGGGCAGTGGGCCATTCATCGTGAGCCCCAAATGGCAGCCTTCCTTAGGTCAGCTGCTGTCACTGAAAAACAAATGCAAGAGCAGAACAAACATGGTATGATAGAAATTGGGCAACCTTGTTTTGTAACTTGACGTCCCCCAAACCAGTGCCTTGAGCCCAGTCCTCTCCAACCCTAGTAGGGCCCCTAGGGTTTTGGGGTGGGAGGTGCGGGTTCAAGCTGCTCTCCAGAGGAGATACTGGCTACGAGGCCCCCGGCCGCGTGGTGCTCAGGCAAGGTGGCTGGTGGGGAGACGGGCACCGATGTCGCCAGCGTGCCATCCTGGGGCAAGCGTGAGGGATCCTCATAACTTCCCTGTCATGCAAAGGTCAAGAACCTGACAGCAGGCCCTCAGGTGAGAAGACAGAGCCTACCGGCCGCCAGAGGCCCCCTCTCTGCAGGGCAGGTGGATCACATCATTCCACCTTTGCTTTCAGGACAGACAAACCTCATCGCTGGACCGGGAGAGCCCCGCGTCAGTCCTCACTCTCAGCTGGCACCCTTCACCTTGGCACCCTGGTTTCATTTTTGAGCCCCCACCCCGAGACTAAAGCCCACGGTGTCCTCTAAGTAGGACCCTTTTCCCTCCCCTGCTTGGCCTTCAACCTCAGCCCAGGGACCCCATTCTCGCAGAAGAGATCTCCCCTGACCTCCCAGCAACTCCTGACCTCCCAGCAACCCAGCATCCCTACTGTGCGCTGCCATCTCAGCCAGGCCAGGAACTCAGGAAAGGCAGGAGCCAGGAGTAACGATGACAGGCACCAGCCACTGTATTCTCAGGGCCTCCCCGCTGCCTGCCACAGAGTAGGAGACCCCACAGATCTGCTTTGAATGAATGGAGTAGAGAAGCCGGAGTTTAACCCCTCTCCACCCGTGCCTTGCCCACCAGGCAGCCAGGCGGCCACCAAGAACTGTTTCCCCGACCCCGCCAGCCGTGTAACCCAGGCCTCCTCCCGGAAAGAGCCACTCCACCTCGATTCACTCCCATCCTTGGCGAGGAAATATTTCTGTTTTATGACTAGCTCTGTTCCTCATTTCTCTCGCGTTATCTTAATGAATTAACTGGGTCCCATGGTTCCCCCGGCCCCCCGCAGTTTATGAGCTGTACCGCAATCGCTGCGGTCTTACTCAACCCCACGCGGCTGTTGGGCTGGTTCCTATTACAGTAATTGGCATAAACTTTATTCTTTTGCAGAGAGATTTTTTGGCCCGCTGAGACTGCATAACCATCTGCCATAAATTGAGACTAGTACGGCTTATTTTGGTGAATGCAAAATTGGATCCCATTCTTTGCTCCGTGGCTCAATACAACTTCCAGATGGTTAATCCACATGAAGTAATAGGAATGCATCACAGCTCTGCTTAGCTGAAGATGGAGACGTAATATTTATCTGCTGATGTGGAGGCCTCCAAACGCTGCCCTGTTGGGATGTCAATATATAACACAGCAGCCCAGAAAAGTCAGCTTGTTCCAGCCAGGGGAGCGCCAGCGTCCCTCCAAGCGGCCATGGGGGACCCCTAGATGTCTTTTTTTTTCTCGCTCTCTTTTTTTTTTTTTGGTCTGCCCTTGACCTAATCTCCAGAGGTTTTGTTCTCTCCTGGGCTGTTTCTTATCATTTATGTCTGCCTGTGTAGCTGGCTTCACATCTGCTTTGACTGTAATGCCTGTGACGTTTTCATTAATACTTCTCCAAGGTTGAGACTTTTAGTCCAAAAATCCTGTGGCCCACAGAAGCCGTGGCTCAGCTGTGCCCAGCTGGGGGCTGCCGGGAAATCTGGCCGGCTGTATTGACACTCTCAGACGTCTCTGCTCAGCTGGGCTAATCAATCCTTTTGCTATTTTTTTTTCCATTTTTCCTCTCACTAGCCCGCCATGCTGGGTGGGAATACTCTGAGCACACCTAGGTGAGCAGATCTTGGGTCTTGGACCCCCGTGGCACTTTCCTGCTGGGGAGTCTTAACTGCCCATGGGACTAGATTGCCCGCCCCTGCCCTCCCAACTTGCCCCCTGCTAACTCCTCCTGGTCAAGTGTTCCTACCTCCCCCAGGGACCACCAGGACTCAGAGCCTCCTCTCTGCCCCTCTGGTGCCCGCAGACCACCGAGGGACCATATTAAATATGCAGACTCTCGGGGGCAGTGCAACTGTGGCTCATGCTGGAGATCCGGGTTTGATTCCTGGTGCCTGCCCATGCCAAAAAAAAAAAAGAAGAAAAGAAAAAGAAAAATGCAGATTCCCAGGCCTGGGGGCATCTAGCTCTCAGTTTGTCCAGGACTGTCCTGGTTTTAGCATTGGAAGCCCTGTGCTCAGGTCAGACCAATGAGGAAGGTTGCTGGTTGGTCTCCCTACCTGGGCCTTCCTCCATGCCAGAGGGGCGCAGGCCTGGAATCTGCATTTTTATCAGTTCCCATGGGTGGTTCTGATGAGCACTTGAACTTGGGCCCATAAGCTTTGCTCTAAGTGCCCTGAGGGCCCACAGCCTCTCCTGGGCCTGGTGCATGTAGAGCTATATGGAACATCTTGCCTGATTTTAGCACTCAAACCATCACCAGTTACTTCATTTTCACTTCCCTTTGACTCTGAGGACCTCAAGGGAAGAGCCTTTGCCTTCTTGGTGCCTGGCTCTGTGCCTGACTTACAGTCAACCCTCAAGAAAGACTGAATGAAGGAATGATGGGATGCAAGCATGTGTTCACAGGAAGGAAAGTCCCCATACTTTCCCCCATACTTTTCCCAAGTTGGGGAGTGGACTAGTTGAGAAATCAGATCAAGGAAATTCTACTAAGGCAGGAATTCGACCTAGGATATTTTTTAATAAACTAATTAAGACCTGGAATCGAAGAAAGATAGATTGGCTGAAACCTCGAACATTCCATGATGGAGTGACTCTTTCAGTCTTCATCATCATAGGCGCTTCTAAGGCAAGAAAAATACTTGACTCACAAAGCCCGCATCCCTGTGCACTTTCAAATGTGAAAAACCCACAGCTCCCCCCAAATAAGCTGTGCCTGAAGACAGACTCAAGTGTGAAGTCTCCAGGCCAGGGGGATGGAAGCCATGAAACCCGAGAAACAGGCTGAGCCGAGGAAAACCAACGGGAAGTAGCACCTGGCCCAAGCTGGACCCCAGCACGTGGTCCTTCACTCCTCGACCTGTGCAAGGCTCAGCCAGGTAATGACTCACCTTCCCAAGCCTCGGAACTCACCCCGAGCCCCCAGCTTTCCTCCCAGCAGAACTGCCCACCTCTGAGTCTTATTTCCTCATCTATGTGGCAGAGATGGAAGGGATCTTCTCTAGAGGGTAGATTTAAAGCGGGTGCATATGTGAAGGATCATCCATGTGTGTTTGAGCTGTCCCTGATCCGTGCCCTGAGTCCACACCCTGCCCACAATCATCTTGCTGGCAGCAGGGAACCGAGGCAAGGAGTAGAGTTTGTAGCTGTCAAAAGGACCCTAGTGATAGCCGTCACGAGGCATCAACACTGCTGGCTTGGACCCGTGGACTGAGCTGCAGTCAATGAGCTTGTTCAAGTGGATAAATGAATACCCCCAGTGACAGGCTGCAGTGGAGGGAGCCCTGGGCATGGCTGAGCAGGAGACCCGGCCCAACCCCAGCCCCACGAGGGGGTGACATGCACCTCTCACACCCACGATGGATGCCTCAGCAGATCCTGCTGGCTCTCCCTCCAAAATACATTCAGAATCCATCCTCCCACCACATCCATCACTTAGCAAGCCACCATCCTCTCGCCTGGATCCTTGCTCCAGAGCTTCCTAAGGGCCCCTTCTTCCATAGAGGAAGCAGAAAGAGATTCTTTCAAACCCCAAACAGGTCACACGTCTCTCCTGCCCAAAGCCCTTCCACTTCACTCAGAGCGATGGGCAGACTCTGCCACACCCAGGTGCGGACTTGTCCTTCTCTCCCTCACCTCTCTCCAGCCACCCTGGCCTCCTGCTGACCGTCTCCCCAGCACCACAGGCACCATCCCCTCTGGGCCTTTGCGCTGACTGTTCCCTCCGCCAGGAACATTTCCATCAGATCCCCTGCCAACTCTTTCCCGTGAATGTTCAGATATTTCCACTTTAGGGTACAGAGGGTCTTCCCAGACCACCTTATATAAAACAACCCTCCTCCCTAATCTGTCATTGTTCTCTTTTTTTGGGGGGGGGGGGGGGCGGGAAATGCATAGCCAGGGAAGGGAACCTGGGTCTCCTGCATGGAAGGCAAGTATTCCACCCCCAAACCACCCCTGCCCCCGTGTCATTGCTCTTCTATTCTTCACATACAGTGTGTACGTGAGTGTGTGTGTGTGAGTGTGTGTCTCTCCATTGGACTGAAATTGCACAGGGGCCCATGGTCCTGTTCTCGGTGCCTGGAATGGAGCTTGATCCACTCTCGGTGCTCCGTAAGCTTTTGCAAGTGAGTAACTTGGCTGATTCTCCCTGCATGGAGGCCGGCCACTCTCAGGGAACCACATGGTAATTACAAAGAGCACATAAAACTGAACAGCGCTGTCCAAATGTAATAATGGCCCTTAGCGCCTCTCCACCTCGCAGCAGCGATTCTGAAGCATTCTGTGTAATTGGAGCACAATTAAGCATATGGCCATGTTTCCACCAGGCCATAGATTCTGATTCTGAACCTCATCAACCTAGGCTCTAGTTTCTTTCTTTTTCCCTCTAACGACAAACCCAGATCCACCATGGGACAGACCCCGTGGCCTGGATCATAGGGCACCACTGGAGACTGAGATGCATGCTAACAGGACTTAATCCCGAAACATTGGGTTATACATCCAACAGCCATTTCCTGGGCTTTGCAGCCAACATAAATAACAGTAAGAGGATTCCCACTGTGTGACGTGAAGTACGGCCTGCTTGTCTGTGGTCCAGGAAGGACTGGGCAAGGGCTCCCAATGGAATCAGCAGAGCTGCACCCCACTGCCCTCCTCTCCTCCCATGCCAGTCCACCCTCTGGCCTTGCCCACTCTCCCTGCAGTCACAGGCCCTGTGCAAGCCTTCCTCCGGGTGAGAAATGTTTAAAGGCCAACAATGGAGGTGAGTAAAATGGTACTTACTTGGCATGTGATTCAGCCATGGAGAGAAATTTCTTTTGCATTTGTACAAACCTTGTCTTTCTGACTGGGCTATGAACTTCCTGGGGGCAAGGCCTGCATTTTAAGTGGTCACCTTGTGGAAGGTCGGAGGACACCCCATTTTTTTAGAAGAGCTAACCAAAGACAAAGCGAGTGGGACAGGATTAGAAATGATATATCTCCATTCGTGGGGGAGTGAGTAGATAAAATAAGGGGTATACATGTCATGTAATACTACACAGCAGTTAAAAGGAATGAGCTACTTCTACACTTACCAGCAAGGCTAAATCCTGAAAACTTACATTTCCAAAGAAAAGAAAGTTGCAAGCAAGCCACATAGGTTGATATCACTTATATTCATTTTTTGTTGGGGGGTGCATGGTCCAGGAATCGAACCCAGGTCTCCCACGTGGAAGGCAAGCACTCTGCCACTGTCATTTATGTTAATTTAAAACCCAGATGCCTAAGGCAATGCTCTTTGTTGTCCTTGCATGGGTAGATGGGCAAGTGGAGGTCTGGCTAGCGGGCTGGAAGGGAGAGTCTACATTTGGTACTTGATGGCCCGTGTCTACACAAACAGGTTGGGTAATAGACAGGGGGTGAAGGGTTCCTACACCGATGATGATATTGAGTCACTCACAGACAAGTGTCCTTCATGGATTCAATTCACTCCTGTGCATCTGCCAATTAAACGTAAAGAAGTGCAGTTCCTGGTGTCTCTCAGCCCATCTCTGCGTTGGGTCTTCAATTAATGGAACATCTGCCTTCATAAAACCAACCCACTACAAGAACTTTCTCAGCCAACCAAGGAATCTTTACTGAATCCTGAATGCCAAAGCCCACCCCCTAGTGCCTTCTCCCCTTACTACCCCCTCCCCCACATTGTGAGTCTGTGTATCCTTTCATGGGCGTGGAACATTCTCATGTCTGCTTGTTTTAGCTGTTGTGTCTGCTTGTCCTCCTTCCTCCCCTGGGCCCCCCCACCAAGGTTACAGGTGATTTTTAAAATTTATTTTTGTTCACTTGTGTTTTTTCCATTGAAGCAAAAGTCACATGACATAAAGAGTGAACCATTTTAAACTGCACAATAGAATGGTTTTTAGTACACTCACAAGGTTGTGCAACCATCACCACCATCCAATTCCAGAACATATCCATCACCCCAAAAGAAATCCCATAGATCTTGGCAGTCACTCCCTATTCCCCTTTCCTCATAGCTCCTGACAGCCACGGATCTACTTTCTGTCTCTGTGGATTTGCCTCTTATGACATTTCATATAAGTGGAATAATGTAAAACGTGACCTTTTGTGTCTGGCTTATACAGTCAGCATAATGTATTAATACATCCACATCATACCATGCATCAGGCGTTTCATTTCTTTTTTATGGCTGAGGAATAAAACCATTGTATGGTTATACCACATTTTGTTTGTCCATGCATCCATGGATAGACATTTGACTGAATTGTTTTTAAAAAATGTGTTGTGGTTAACATATATAGAAACATTAAATTTCCCATTTTAACCATGTTCATACATACAATTTAACGCTATTCATTACATTCCTGATGTTGTGCTGCCATCACCGCCTTCCAATTACCCAAACTTCCTCATCACTCCAAATGGAAACTCTGTCCCCATTAAGTATAAACCCCCCTGCCCTCTCACCTCACCCCTGACAACCTGCATTCTCCTTTCTGTTGCCATGACTTTGCATAGTCTAACTATTTCATACCAGTGAGATCATGCAGTATTTATCCTTTTGTGTCTGGCATTTTATACTCAACTTGATGGCTTTAGTTTCAGCTTTGTTGCCACATGTATCAGCACGTCATATATATGTATTTTTTTTTTTTTTGCATGGGCAGGCACCGGGAATCGAACCTGGGTCTCCGGCATGGCAGGCGAGAACTCTGCCTGCTGAGCCACCATGGCCCACCCCTTCATGCCTTTTTAAGGCTGAGTAATATTGCACTGTATGGCAACATGACATTTTGTTCATTCATTCATCCACTGGACACCTGGGTTGCTTTCATTCTCTTGGCAGTTGTGAATAATGCCTCCAATGAGCACCAGTGTGGAAATATCTGTCCAAGTCCCTGCTTTCAGTTCTTTGGGGTACACACCTAGCAGTGATATTGCCACGTCATATGGTTGTTCTGTTTAACTCACCAAGGAACTACCAAGCTATTTTCCACAACAGCGGAGCCATTTTACCTCCCCTCTAACAATTCAGGAGGGCTCCCATTTTCTCCACATCTTCACCAACACTAGTTCTTTTCTTGTTTTTGTAATAATGAGCCTGCTTTTTCTTGCTTGGGGAGTCTGAGTCACGTGTCGCACTCCCCTTCTTCAGAGGCCTCCTTTTCCCTCCCTTGCCTAGGTATTCGGATTTTATTTTTCTTCCTCATCCCTCTCATCTTAAATAGCTTCTCCGTGCAATGAGCTCTTCTGGGCGGGTTCCAGATGCCAACACAAGAAGGCTCCTCCCTTCCGAAGACTTATTCAATGACCTCCCTTCCCCGGGCAGGTCCACAGGCGCAAGACAAGGCCAGGGGTGGAGGGAGAGGGATCTCCAAAGGCAGAGGTGTGGGGTGAAAGCCATCGACAGCTGGGGCCGTGTGCAGGGGAGGGTGGGCTGAAGGCAGAGGGAAGCAGAAATCCAGGCATATGATGGTGGAAGGGCCTGGAAGTCAACATTCCATTCAAACTCAGCGAGAGGGGTCTGCAGTTCTTGGGGATCCAGTAATGCCGGTTTGGGGGAAAGGAGGGCCCCAGCTGGGAGTCCACACAGGTTGAGACAATTAGGGGGATAATTGGGGCTGACTCATCCTGGTGGAGGCCGGGAGGTTGGTGCTGGGTGGAGTAGGGGCCTCATGGCATAATCGCTCCAGATTTTTGCCTCTTTCTGACAAAGCTGTGAAGTCAATTAATCCAGGGTTTGGAAAGGGTTGCGTCTCTTCCTGCAGAGTGGCATTAGCAGCAAAATCTGCCTGAACCTGACACCAGGGTGACCTGGTGAGGACCCCTGTCCTAAAGGGGAAACAGGTAAGTCATGTCCCTATTCCAAGCTTCATGTCTTAATCTGGAAAATGAGAATAATGCCGTATCCCATCAATTCTAAGTTTATCTACCCCACTCCCATTTGTTAACATCTCTAAAATTGATATGTGGCTTATAATTAATCATATCTTAGACTTAGTGAAATAAAATGATAAGGAGAAAAAAAATTAAAGAATCCCTCCCATTTGTGGAGGGCTTACCCTGTGCCAGGTGCCACTTGCAAGAACTTGGCAATTTAATCCTCTCAGCCGCCCTGTGAAGTGGGTCTCATCATTACCCCCATTTTATGGAAGAAAAAATTGAGTTTTCAGTGGTGGATTCACGTACCCAAGGTGCCACAGCCAGTAACTGGGAGATGCAAAATCTGGTACTGTCATTTTGCCAATTATATGAATGCTTGTGCTTTGCGAAGACAAAGTTTTCAGTTAAGTTTTCACCTTGGTGCCCAACACATAGTGGGCCTCGATCATTCTGCCCTCCCCGGCTGTGCCTGTTTGGATGGATGCTCAATGAGTGTGTATGCAGCCGGGCAGACCGGGCGGATGGATAAACGTCCATGAACGTGGTTGAAGCCAATGCATTGATACTGCACCCTGGAGGCCAGCTGCAGGCACTCCTGGGTTCTCCGGCCGGGGGAGGCAGGTTGCCTAGGATTGCTGGAGAGTTAACACCCCACTCCCATCCTAGGGCAGCCCTCGCCAGAGAGAGATGGGTGCTGGTGGATAAATCACAGCGCCTTCAACCCACAGGTAGGACAACTGAAGGGTAATCCACGGCGGCTCCCCGGGGTCCCCAGTGGGACTGGCATCCCACCTCCTTTTCTTCCTCTCCTCCCTCACTTCGCCACTCCCCTACTGCACCTCCTGGCATCTAACCCCTGCCAAATAAAGCGCTCACGCCAGATCCTTGCCGCAGGGTCTGCTTTTGGGGAACACAAATGGAGAGGTTGGTGAACCGTAAACTTCACTTGTCCCTGCCTTGGTGGCAGTCAAGGTGTTGAGGTGTCAAAGGACCGGGGTGATGATACAGGAAAACCCCAAGGAAGACGAGGGGTTCCAGGCCCTGGCATACCAACAGCAAGTGTACCTGCCTCTTTCAGACTCCACGTGGCAGGGAGACCTCCCAGGTCTGCAGCTGGAGGTTATTAAGTCCACGGATTTGCCAAGGCCGTGGATCAGAGCCATGAGGGCAAAGAGGAACCTACGATGGATCCCTCATCACTTCTTTGCACAGCAGTGGGACCAAACGGAGGGTGAGAAACTCACAGCAGCTCTGCTACTGTAGAAGGAGCCCTGGGCTTAGAGGCAAGTTGGCCTGGGTTCTCATCCCAGGTCTGTGACTTCCTGGGTCTGTGACCTTGGGTGGGTCATATCCCTCCTCTGAGCCTCAAGTCTCTCATCTGTACAATGGGGTCCCTGCATCACAGAGAGCTAAGAGAACTCATTGAAGTAGCATACGGAAAGCACTTCCCACAGAGCCCAGCCCAAAATAAACACCACGGCAGCGGCTGAGTGCAGACTCAGTGTGACTGCCAGATTTGGGAGGTTCCACTATCTCTCTGAGTCTCCAGCTCCCCTGGAGAAAAACTTCATCACTGAAGCTTTGTGAGGGTGTAAAGATTATGTACCAGAACCTCAGATTTGGTGTGTGACAGGGGCACTAGGTGAAAGTTAACTGGAACCACTTATGTTAGGGATTCATACAAATTTATTTAGTCCTTACACATTCTCTACACTCTTGCCTCACTGGTTTCTTTGGGTCTACCACAGGGCCTTTACACATGCTATTCCTACTGCCTGGAATGATGTTCTCTCCCCTGTTTGCTTTGTTACCCCTCCCCTCGCCCTTTCAGCTCTTGGCCTGTGTGGCACTTCCACAGGGAAGCCCTCTGTGATCCCCACATTCTCATGGTACTTTGTACCCCTCCTTGCCATGGTTCCAAATGTGCTGCTTCACACGCCCATCAAGTGTCAGCTTTCCCTTTAGGCAGGGTCTGTGCCTCTTTTTTTTCGTTTTGGCTCCTGGTTTCCCTTGCTCCAAGCACACATCCTTGCATACATATAGTCAGTGCGCCATTAAATGCTTGTTGAGTGAATGCCTGAATAGGGAGCCATGTGTCTCCAGAAAATTCCAGAAGAAGAGACTCAGAAGCAAAGAATTTGAGGTGGGGTGAGGGAGGGAAGAGAATCAGTGCTAGTTTTAGCCATTGAGCCTGGGCAGGGACTGAGGAAAGGAATACATTTGGGGCCAGACAAGCCTGTGTTCAAAGCCCAGTGCTGGCTCTTCCAAGTTTGGAGACACTGCCCCCTGACTGAGCTGCAGAACTCATCTGGAAAACAGGGAGAATAGCATGTCCCTGTCTGAAGAGTCAATAATATCATAGAAGTAAATGGCAGAGAAAAGCCAGCTCTATCTGCAGATTGAAATGACCTCTTTTCCTTTCCTTAAAAGAGGCGGCTCTTTGTCCAGTGCCCAGTACTCTAGAATCTGTCACTGGGCCTGGAGCCTGGGAACACCCTGTGATCTGGGGCCATCACGTAGCACAAATCATAACTGCTGCTTCAGCTTTAACTCAAGATTAGTGGTCACGCCAGGGGGCTCCAACAACCGGTGGGTGCAAGGACCTCTGTTCCCGAGATTTAGGTAAAATCAGGCCACGGCAATTCTCGCCTATCATGGAGGCTTCTCTGTCTGCAACAGGGAACCTAAGAGAGTCTTAGGAGGAATAGCAAGAGGGCATGGGGTGGTCGGCAAGGAAAAGAGGAGGCCCAGGGAGCTAGAGTTTTGTCTTGGGAAGGCTGAGGAAGAGGCAGGCTCAAGGTGAGGGGCAGAGGGGATAGAAGAGGAAAGCTGGGGTTCGGGGGGTGGCAAACAGCACACAGGATCATGCAGGGTCTGAGTGTGGGAGCGTAGAGTGGACCTCCAGGTTTGGTCCAGCCCCTACTACATACACACGGGTTCCTCTCCCTGGGCCTCAAGTTTTCTCATCTCTAAAATGGGAATAAGAGTACCTATAGGAAGAGGAGACTATAATTGCAAAGAAACTCTCAAAAACAGCCCAAGATGCTGCCACGCCAGCCCCTCAGTTATTTCCTTCCCTGCATGTTCCAGTTCCTTTTTGTCAGAGGGCTCATTGCTTATATGTCCTCAGGCGCTGCAGCATCTGCTTTCCCTCCCCTTCTACTCCGACCACAACTCCCAGCATCTCTGTGTGCTTTACATAGTTCACATTTGAATGGTTGCTTGGTTGTCCAATATATTGGTGTCTCAGGAGTAAGACACACACACACACACACACAAACACACACAATATTTGCCATCTGTGAGGTGTTCACCTTGTCCCTAAATTCTCACCACGATAGGTAATGCTGGAATGAGCGTCTTTGTATTGATCGCTTGCTTTCACTGCTTTTGAATTCTCTTCTGAGAATAAGTTCCAAGGTGGGAGACCCCTGGTTCTCACTCTGTACTTTGGCACTACGGCACCATTTCCAGAGGGACTGTCCAACAAAGGGGCAGCCTGCCTTGGTGACAGTGAGCCTCCCATGCCTGGAGGTATGCAAGACAACCGGGACAGTCACCCATTGTTCTGACAACAATGTGTTGCCAGGGCCCATGACAGATATTGAGGACACATGGTCCCCATGTTCCTGCAGCTCCCCCAGGTAAAGGGACAATGATCTTGCAGTGGGCCCTGGGCTATGCTGTGGGGGTCGGGAGGAGCAGGAGAGCTCAGGGCTGTTTGCAACCTCTGCTCACGCTGCAAGGATCCTGCTGCAGACAGCCCCAGCTCTGCGAGTTGGAATGAATCATGCCTGGGCAATATCACGATTTGCTGTCATATCAGATGCCTCATGAGTCCTCAGCTCTATTGACCTTCAGCCCTTTCTTCGACTGGTAACCTTATAACTCAGAGAGAGGCCAATGTGTGAGACTAAGGGGTTCTAAGGCCCGTTCAACCCCAACTCTAGACCAGAGATTGCCTGGAGGTTCTCCCCTCTTAATAGTTGCCAGCAAAATTATCAGATATTGGCATGGGACTTACAAGACAGTGGCTTCTAGAATTGCTTCTTATATTTCTAGAAATTCTTTGGTGGTTTCACTGGGCTGTTTCCAGAAGGTGTAAAGTGTGGAAATCCCACCCTGCAGGTGCCATGTTGTGAACAGTTGGCCTTGGCTTGGGCATCTGAGTTCTAGTCCCAAGTAGCCCTGGGTTGCTGTGCGACCTTCTCCCAGTCCCTTACCCTTTCTGTTTCCCCTTCAGGCAAATGGGATTGTTAAGTCTGTTGTAGCCCAAGGCTGGGTCCCTTTCCCTCCTCTCCATGGTCAATGATCAAGGCACCTGGAAAAAGAATCTAGGTTTTCTTTTGGGGACTAGCTGCCTTTCCGTCTCAAACTGTGGATTTGGGGTAGGACAGGACTACTCCCTAATGCCAGGAGGGGGCCTTGGTGCCGACCTGGCCAATGAGATGCCTCGGCAACCGGTTAAGGTAGACGCACATGGCCAAAGCTGGTGTCATAAAAGCTAGTGAGTGTCAGTTCTAGAACACTGACTGAACGCAATAGGCATTCAGGAAGGGGCTGGGGGCTGGGGGGTGGGTAGCTAAGCCACAGGAGGTGACCTTTGAGCTTCTTATCATCACAGAGGGAGGGCCTGCTGGAAAGAAGCCAGAACAGAGCCGAGACATGGCGAGACAATGGTTTCTAAACTGAGTACCTCGCTCCAGCTATGTCGGAACTAGGAAAGCCTATGTCTGGACTTCGCATTTCTGAGAATCAATGAATTTCCATTTTGGCTTCATCTAGTTTGAGTTGGGTTTCTATGACTTTCCTCCTGAAGTCTCCATGGTCTCCAACATAACTGCAGCCCAGGAGCTGGAGTGATCTTTCCAAAGTATAAATTTGACCTTGCCGTGACTGTTTAAACCCTTCCAGGAGCCCTCTGTGCAGTTAAGATCAAGTCCAAACGCATTTGCTTGGCGTTCAAGGCCCTTCACCACATCCCCTCACACTCTGTCCCTCGAGAGCCTGCTATTTCAGCTACACACTTTCCTGCATCTATACCCTTTGTGCCCTTCCTCATGCTGTTCCCTCAGCTCGAATGCCTGTCCCCCTTGAACTTTCCTTCCAGGCCTCAGTTCTGACACCATTCCCAATAGAGCTTGGCTGGGCTTTGCATGTGGAAATCAGTTGCCCACAGAACCCCAGGAGTGTGTGCTATAAACTCGGGTCGCCCCACTTCCAAATGGGGGTCCCCTGAGGTGGGGCCCAGGAATCTTTGATTTTAATTGAAGCCCCCCAGGATTTTCAGTTCCTGCCTGTGTGACTTCCCCCTCTGAGTCTCAGTTGCTTTGTCTGTAAAATGGGCGTAATAAACCTACCCAAAAAGGTAGCTGGGAGAACTAACTGTGAAGTTACTTACATAAAGGCCAAATACGGTGAGGGGCATTTGAAAGGTTCTCCACAATTTATTTATCATCATCATGAGGGTAGGGTGACCAGCTGTCCCCATTTGCCCCAAACTAAGAAGCTTCTCTGAATGTGAGCCCTCCAGCTTTATAATCAGGAACGAATTGGATACCCCCTAACTCTTGCTTTCTCATACCTTTCTTGTGGAATATCCAACTCAGACCAGCAAACATCTTTTTGCCTGCCATGGCCCTGGAGACCAGTAGGAACCACGAAATCCAGGGCCCCCTGGCAGGGCTGGAAGCTCGGTGAACAAACGTACAAACAGTTTTTGAAAATATTAAGACTTGGGATCCCCGCTCCACTCTCCCCTCCCCCCAAGAGCAATATGGTCTGCACATCGCCCTTTTCCCACTGAAGGGGTCACATGGTGTGCCCTCCCCTCGTCCAGGGCCTCTCGGCCCCACCCGTGTCTGTGACGGGGCGGTGGAAGCCACAGAGGCCAAACTCTGGTTTGCATTTCCTGAGTCCTGGGCGCTCCAAATGGTATGTCTAAATATTCCCTCCGTTAGAATCTTGGAGAGTGTTTTTTTTTTTCTTCTTCTTCTGCATTGAGTTCATGGATTTATTCCGAGCCAAAAGCCTCCTCACCCAAACTCCTCTGCCTCCTTTCAGAAACCCAAGGCCACATCCAGACTTGTAGGCCCAAACCACGCTTACATAACCTGCAGTGACACTAAGTGTTTGTGAAGCTAGCCGGAGCGGGCCCGGGACCGCCCAGCTGGAGCACAGGGGACATTTTGTCCTGCGAAATGACAGCGTTTTTGCGGTGTGTGCGTGCGCGCGTGTGTTTTTACCCCTCCTGAAAATTCAAAAACAGCTCCTTTCGCTCCAGCTGTCAGAAAGGAGGAGAAGAAGAAAAAAGTTCACATCAGTTTCAGCATTGGGCCCAGATCAAGAATTGCAAACACTAAGAGAACATTTTCCAAAGTTAGGGGCCGAGTAGGAGCTGCCGAGTTCCGGAAAAGCGGGGGCTGGCCTTGTGTTAGTTCCAGAGCCCTGTCCCCTAGCCCTGTCCCCTGGCCGCGTCCTCTATGCGCCCATTTCTCTGATGGGTGTAGCTCTCCGCCAGCCGGTCCCCACTGCCTGCCGGGCACTGGGTGCTGACCTTTGATGCCTTATGTAATTCCTTCTTCCCTTAAAGTTCGCTTGCTAGCTGCGTGTTACAGAGGAGGGAAATGACATTCAGAGAAGTGGAAAGGACTTGTCCAAGGTCAGTTTGCTCATTGCTGGAGAGCAGCAATTTGAGTCAGGTCTGCCTGGCTCCAAAGTCCAGATTTTCATTGGCTTTTGCCTGGCTTTCTTACAGAATATCCAACTCAGACCTACTTAACTTTCCGTCTTCTAACCAGTCCTCCAAGGGTGGTATTTGGGGTTTCCACCGAGGAGTCCTGTGGCACCTCTAGCTACGCTGTGCAGCCTGGGCAGCTGGGTCTGCGGCAAATGATTCTAAAACCCAGTTCTTTGATCGAGCCCTGATCAACCCAAAGGGGTCACTTGATTCAGGACCTACCTCCACAAAACAGTCCAAAGAGGGAGAGGCCCTGCCTTTTGGTCAAACACCTACAGTATGCTTTGTGGACCTTGTCTGTTTTAATTCTAATACCTTCCAAAGCCAGATGCTGCCTTGCCTACTTTAGAGCTGGGGAAAATGGTCTCAGAGAGGGAAAGGGATTGCCCGAGGTCACACAGCCAGAAAGCTTGGCTCCAAACCCGAGTTCACCCTTTCAGCTCATGTGCCCCAAGTGCTTTGCTCAGTGCTAGGCTGGGAGCCCGGCAATAAGGAGGTGAGAGAGACACACTCCCTGTCCTCAAAGAGTTGAGTTGGGGAGACTGGTGGCGGTACCAGTGCTGGGATAGGGACAGCACAGGGACCCAGGGGAGCCGAAAGGAGTACCTGCACAGTCAGGATGGACTTCCTGAAGGCGGTGATGTCTTCACTGAGAACTGCCAGCCTGGTAGAGCCATGTTGGCAGAAGCTCCACCTGGTCTGATCACTTCCATGCACCCTGCACAGTGCCCTGGACGTTGTGAATGACCGAATGAGGGGGAATTAGTCCCAGTAAGAGGAGGCGAACACAGAGGGCTGAGCAACGGGCCCCCAAAGATGCCCACATCCTGCTCTTCAGTCCCTATGACTGTGTCACCGTCCACAGCAAAGGGACTTTGCAGAAGTGATCAAGGGTCTGGTTCTTGAGACGGGGACTTTATCTTGGGTTATCTGGATGGGCCCAATCTAAGCACATGGTCCTGAAAAGTAGAGTTCCTTTCCAGGCTTGGGTCAGAGAGAGAGAGAGGTGGGAACAAACTCGGTGAACAAACGTACGAATGGTTTTTGAAAATATTAAGAATTTGGTGTTTTCCCCCCAGTAGCAATATGGGTTGGCTTTGCAGGTGGGGAAAAGGGGCCAAGGGAGGCAGGAGGCCTCTAGAGGCTGGAAAAGGCAAGGAAATGGAATAAATTTGTGTTGTTTTAAGCCACTAAATTTGCAGTGATTTGTTACAGTAATAATAGGAACCTGGTAGGGTGGAAGAGCCCTCCAGGCAGAGGGAACAGCATGTGCAAAGGCCTCGAGGTGAGAAAGAACAGAGCCTGCTCTTTCCAAGGTTGTGCTTTGCCTGCTGCTCTCTGTCCACTGGACACCAGACAGCACGGAACCAAATTTACTCTTATTGTCATAAAACTTTCTTTCAATGCTTATAACCTCAAGGCAGCCAGTGGTCTCTTGCTTGAGTCCCCTTGAGCACTGTGAGGTCTGCAGAGCTAAGGGCAATTGGTCCATTATAGAGAGGGCAAAGATGCTCAGAGAGGTAGACTGACATGCCCAGGGTCACTCAGCATGTTGGGCATTGCTCAGCAGAGACATTTGTCTCCCACTGCTCTTTCCTGTGCCCCGCATCGCCTCTTGTCCAAAAAGGGAGTGACATGCCAGCATGTGGATGTTTGTCTCTTAATTGCTATGCGATACATAAAATATAAAATTTACCCCTTTAACCATTCTGAAGAGTACAATTCAGTGGCACTAAGTATGTGCACAAAATTGTGAAACCATCACCACTCTCTAGTTCCCAGAATTGTGGTCTGATTTTGTCCTAAAAACATCATCTTTAGCTAACATTTTGGAGGCTCCTGGCAAATGATGGGAGTTGATGACAACTTTTAATGTAATGTCCTCTATTCTGGAAATGTCCTTCTCTCTGAGGTGGTAGCCATGGTATGGGCAGAACAGGAGTCAAGCCCTGCCACAGCCATCGCCTGCTTGTGTGACCTTGGCCATGTCATCTCTGAATCTGGCTTCCCACTCTAAAGGGAGTGGTTTAGAAGACTAAAATAAAATAAAGAGAACTGCTGTGCTCTTCAGTATCAAGCTGTTTAAATATGTCATCTCATTGGGGGTCTCACAATAGCTGTGTAAAGTAGGGGAACTGAAGGTGCAAAGGGGTGCATTAATTTTCTTTATTGTGGTAAAAATCACATAACATAAAATTCAACATTTTAGCCATTCTAAAATGTACAAGTCAGTGGCATTTAGTACATTTACAACGCTCAGTGACCATCACCACTAGATCACACGGGCCCATCTTCGTCAGCCCTAAAGGAGACCCCAAACCCATTTGGATCATCCTTAACTTCCTCTCTGGCCAACCCCTGGGAATCCCGGATCAGCATCCTGCTCTCTGTAGATCTGCCTATTTTGGACCCTTCATATCAATGGAATCACACAGCATGGCCTTCTGTATCTGGCTCCGTTCACTTCAAGGATGTTTTCAAGGTTCATCCCTATTGTAGCATGTATCAAAGTGCCATTCCTTTTCATAGCTGTATAGTATTCCAGTGTATGGATGTACCACACTTTTTTAATCCATTCATCTGATGACGGATGCGTAGCTTGCTTCCACTTTTTGTCTATTGTCCATAATGCTGCACTCAACATTAATGAACAGGGTTTTGTTAGAATTCCTGGTTTCAGTTCCTTGGGGTACATACCTGTGCCAGTTCACATTTGTGGTGGTGGGGTCCATGTCCTTTAATCCTCATTCAATATTGTCAGCTGGGAGCTTTTTGATTGTTCCATCTGAGTGGAGATGTGATCCAACCAATTGTGGGTGGTAGCTTTTACTCAGATGGCGTCCACGGAGTTGTGACTCCACCCATTCCCGGGGGGTCTTGATAACTTTACTGGAATCCTTTAAAAGAGGAAGCATTTTGGAGAGTCACTTTTTAGAGTCATGAGAACCATGACAGCTCATGCAGCCAGAGACTTTTGGAGGTGAAGAAGAAAAACGCTGCTAAGAGAGCTTCATGAAACAAGAAGCCTAGAGAGAAAGCTAGCAGATGTCAACATGTTTGCCATGTGCCTTTCCAGTTGAGGGAGAAACCCTGAACTTCATGAGCCTTCTTGAACTAAGGTATCTTTCCCTAGATGCCTTAGATTGGACATTTCTATAGGCTTGATTTAATTTGGATATTTTTACAGCCTTAGAACACATAAACTGGCAACTTAATAAATTCCCTTTTTTAAAAGCCATTCAGTTTCTAGTATATTGCATTCCAGCAGCTAAAACAATACCTATGAGTGGACTAGCTGGATCAAATGGCAACCCTATGCTTAACTCACCAAGGAAACCAAATTAACTTGCCCTGGCTCACATGGCTTGTGAAAATCAAGGCAGAGCTGGTATTTTGGATTCATGTCCAAGTTGAACATGCTCTCTACCGATTCTGAGGGGTAAGAGAGGGTCTGTAGGCTTCGGGACACCATGCAGTCCTGGACAGCTGTCATTTGCCCTGGGGATTAACAGCTCAGTGTACGTAATGGTCTGGGGCAGATGGAGAAGTTCAGAGGTGGCAAACCAAGTAGGCAGGAGAGACTTCCTGGGGCAGGTGCCCCCATGAACTTGAAGAATTAGGGTTGGGGAGCTGTAGTTTGGCCTATGGGATGCACAGGAGGGTGGGGGGGTGTCAGGCCTACCAGGTGGGGAAGGGCCCCATGGCCATGCCCATCAACACCTGTGACAGGTATGAGGATTATTTTGCTGTGGACACTTCGCAGCCCAGGTCCAAGGCCCAAGTCTGCCCCATTCTTGGTAAGGAAGCACGGGGCACATTCCATTTAAACAATCGCTCCCGAGTTTGGAACGTGATTGTTAAACAATTTCTGACCTGTTTCACAGCGTGTGCTCCCCTTGCACTGCTAATATCTTCAGGGATTTTTAAAAATATATTTGCAACAAAGAGGTCTTTGTCTGCCGCGCTGGGCAGGCTGGCGGGGATATTACCCGAAACCCGATCGGCAGACGTTGGCCACAAACCTGCCACATTGTGCCCCGGTGGTGGCGGCGGCGGCGGCGGCTGGATAAAATTGGGCCTTTTGTCCAGGGCGGACAAGGCCACCAGCCACGTGACGTGGGGGAAACTTCACCCTGCAGGGCCTGTGGCCAGGTGGCCCCCACTTCCCCTGGCTGGGTGATTGCATCACAGCTGCTGGGGGAGGGGGTGTTAGCGTCATCCTCGCTTCCCAGATGAGGAGACAGAGGCTCAGGGCCGGCGGGGGACTTGGTGACCGAGCACATCAGCAGTAGAGCTGAGATTTGAACTTGGATCTGAGCTGAAATCCTGCACCCCTCTATGGGGCCAGGTATCGGGGTCAGAGCCCAGTCATTCGGCAAATATATGGCGAGTCCCCACTAGATGATGGCCCTGATGCCGACCACTGCAATCCAGTAATACATAAGACAACTGAGTGGTTCATTCATTCATTCACTCATTCATTCATTCAACTAATAACTGTGGAGCTCCTTCCATATGCCGAAAGGGGAGCTGCCCAGGAGGTGATGTGCTTTATAGTTCAACACATGTCACCGCCTTCTGCATTGCACAGACCCAGAGCTCAAGGAGGCAGCCTCATTCCTAGCTTCCTTGCTGCCGCTTTCCCCATGCCCAGTAACGTGGGTGCACTAAAAGAAGTGACTTTTCACAGCAATGCTGCAGGGATAGGATTTGGACTGCCCGCCTTGCAGATGAGGAGGTGGAGGCTCTGGGAGGATACTGGGCTTTCTCCATGCCCTGGGACTGGACTACAGGCCTCTGGCAACCCAGACCCGTCTTTGACAGAGCCCTCTGCAGCGGCATTTGATATGGGTTTTGTAACGTCCCCAGACTCCCATATGAAGACCCCTTTTTGGTTCCCCCCATGGCCCAAGGTCAGGGTGATTTCTCAGCAATAAGAACTCTCAAAAGGTCTGGTAGCTTCTCATTAAGCCATGTTGAAGGGCCCTTTGTTACGGCAACATATTTTCATGGGGCAGTGAGGTGGCAGGGAGGCGCAATTCTTCAGCTGCCTTCACACAAGCCTCTAAGTGCTAAGAGTTGCCCAAATGACCATGCCTGGGGGACTCGCTTTTCTCCGGACATCCAAAGAGCGACAGAGAATCCTCTGCAGCCGAGATGTGCTAAGAGAACCATGACCCCTTCCCCTTCTCGCTGCTCCAACCCAGGCCTTCTCCACGAGAGCTCACCCCAAAGCTGTGGTTGCTCCCAGGACAAAACTCAATTCTGCAGTCCTTCAAGTACTTCTCAGATTGGTTTTCTTTGGTTGGAGAAGTTGCTCTGACATTTCTCCTTCTGGGAACTGGGAGAAGGGAGTACTGATTCTCTGGGACTATAGAATGTCAAAAGCAGGCACCTGGAGATCCAGTCCCATCTCTGCTGGGAAGTCGTTTCCGATTTGCTGAGAAATCCTGAGAAGTAGGCTCTGAGCTACTCCTTTCTCACTGTGTTGTGTCCTGGCCAGAGCATGAGAAAGATCCAGAAAGATACGTGTGGTCTCTGTCGGTTCTTTTAGCCCATGTTACATACTTTACACATTATTGTCACTACTCAGCCTCAGATCACCTCTGGGCCAAAGAATCGCAGGGCAGTTTCTTTAAAAATTTAAGTATTTCTCTCATTTTTTGTGACTGTCAGCTTCTAAAGATTACAGTATTTTTTTCTGGTGTGAATGATCATTATAGTTATCATGAGTATATAGTTGATCAATGCAACTAGATGACATATTTTATAAAATGATTTATTTAATATAAATATTACAAAATTATAATGAGAAAATAATTCCAGTTATTTTATAAAGTAGCTATTAAATATTTTTGGAAGTGCATCTCATAATGAGCTGACTCACTATCAAACTTCCTGTACCTTGGATGAGAGATAAATATGAATGCTGCTCAAAGCTAACCAGTCTGCAAGCCAGCTTCTTATTTGGTTTTGAGTTAACTGGTGAGGGAAACTGTTAAATGTTGGGTGGGCTGAAATGCAGACTGACTGTAACTAGAATGAAATATTTTGTGATAATACTCAATAAAATATATTTTAAAGCCTCACTGCATAATGCACACCAAATCTGGACAAAATTGCTTCAACTTTTTATCTGTGGATTGTATCCAGTGCGTCTTAGAAAAGCTGGTATCCCTGGAATACCTTCCAGTTGATTTAAAAGAACAGAGTCACTACCGATTCTGGTTCAGCTGCTTGAAGATGTTTGTTTCTGCAACTGGTAGAAAGGATGAGTATTGAGATTGCTGAAAAGAATGGCCTTAGATTAAAAAGAAAAAAGGAAAGAGAGAGAAAAAAAATAGAGAGGAGGGAGAGAGAGAGATAAAGAAAGAGAGGAAGGAAGAGGAAGAAGGAGGGAGGGAGGGAGAAAAAAGAGAAAGAGGCTTACATAATACCACAAATCTGATCTTGAGAAAGGTCAGCCCTGTGAAGTGCAGGATTTATCATATTATTCAGTGTTGTACATTTCCAGTGCAAACAAACAAAGCTGAGCAAAGAAGGGCCCACAGTAGGTTCTGAGTCAGTTTATTTGTCAAATGAATGAATGAATATCATTGCCTCTTAATCTTCAAAGGCTACCTTTGGTTAACAATCCAGTAGGCCTAGCCCCTGCCGGCCTGTCCAGTCTTTCTCACTTCTTGAACTTCTCATGTTGCTTCCTGCCTCAGGGCCTTTGCATATTCTGGTCCCAAAACCTGGAACACCCTTTCTGTAAATTTTTGCCGAGGCAACTTCTATATGTTTCCCCCATATTTAGTCAGACTCTCTGTCTTCTTCCCTTTCAGTGCCCCGATCTCATCTGTAACCATACTTTCCTTGTCCTGTGATTATCTTATTAACCCCCGTCTCTCTCCCTCATGGACTGTGAGTTCTCTGATGACTGGGAGCACATCTGCTTTAACTCATAAGCATATTCCGAACCAGCACATAATATGTGCTCAATTAAAGTCTGTTGAAATGAATTCTCCTTTGCAGCGGTCTTCACCTGGTTCCCTTCCCTCTCTGGGCCTCAGTTTCCCCATCTGTATGGTTCACTAGCACCCAAGTAACATGGTGCCCAGGAATTCATGCCATGTGTGTCCTGGGGGGTTGGTCTCGATGTGTAGTTAGGGATGTGCTGGATGCTCCCAAGGGGAGGAAGCTTTCCTCTTTCATACCTGCCTGGGGCTGGATGGGGCTTGTGCTTCCTGCCTCTCCTCCAGCCCCACTGAGCAGTCCTGGCTCCTCTGGCCTGCCTCTATCCTTCCCCTCCTTAGCATATTCCTGCCTTCCTACCAGCCGGAGCACTGGGACACACATCCTTCCTTCCAGACAAAGAGGAGTGAGGATAAGCCCTCCCTTCCCATCCCACCACCCCTCCCCTTCCAGGATTACAGGGCCATCTGGGGCTCTTCCCTCTTTGCACTCTGTGCTGCTACCTGGAATGACCTTCTCTGCTTCTCCTACAACACTCTCCTGGGTGTCACCTTCTCCAGAAGCCAACCCTGACCGGCTTCCCCTCCAGCTTCTCCTCTCTGCTCCTTCAAGCTCAGAGCTCTCCCCACCCCACAGCATGGAGGCATTCAGTGACTGCTCTATGCTTATCTTCCAGTCAGGGCAGGACTGGTCTGGTGTACAGTAGCATTATGGGATGAGGGAAGAATTTGGCTCATCTCAGGTCTTGGGTTCTGTCATGGGAGTCCACACAGAACCCAAGCTCAGAGTCTGACAGAACTTTCCAGCCTCAGACTCTTTGTCTGCAAAATGGGTGACATGGCCCCTCACAGAGGATTCAGGGAGATAAAGGTCCATGGGGGCAGCAACCACTGAGGCTCAGCGTTGAATCCCCACCGGGCTACATGTGTCTGGCATGTAACGAGCGAGGCCATCATTTTGTGAGGTTTAGTACCGCACGCAGAGCAGCGGCTCAAAACCATTGTTGAATGAATGAGTCAAGCTTTGCAAGCGCTTTGCCTGACAGAAAATGCTCAGTACATTTCACCCGTTAATATTATTACTGTAAATGGAAAAAGGAGGCCCAGAGATGTGGGATAAATCGCCTGATCTCACAGAGTGTGTCGGTGGCAGACCTGGGGCTTAGCATCAGCGTGATTCCAAATCTGGGATTGCTGGGCTCCCTTACACTTGGGTCACTTCTAAAAAATATTGAATGCCTAGTATGCATCAGGTTCAGAGCTTGACACCTTGGGGGCACAAAGATGAATGAGATAAATGAGACATAGCTCTGGCCCCTGAGGAGCCTGTAAGACTAATATTTGGGATGAACAATTAACATGAGATGAGAGTGCAAGGTGGAACTTTCTCCAGTGCTGGCAGTCAGTGCAAACGGGGCGTCACTCTGCCTGAGGCTGGGCCAGGCTTCTGAGCATCCATGCCCCCTGAGTACCGTATTTTTCAAAATTAACCGATCTTGACCCAAAGTCAGAAATACAGTTTACACAAGCACACTGACACACATGTGAAGAAAACCAAAGTTTCACCAGATAGTTTTTACGTGTATACCACCCTCTAGTACTTTAACATCTCTTAATCTATTTGATTTCATTAAAGAAGACATTGGTCCAGTCCTCCCTAAGTGGAGTGACAGGTTGGTCACAACCTGTAATTCGAAAAACACTGACTGAGTGGGGCTTTGCAGGATGAATAGGAGTTTATCTGGCTGAGAAGGGTAAGAGTGAGACCAGAGATGAGGACCCCATAGGGAAGAGACACTGAACAGGGATGACCAGACTGCAAGAGCCTTACTGGTTATGCCAAACCATTGGGCTTGATTTAATACATCTCAGAAGGGCTGCTCTGGAACCCCAACCTTGCCACTTCCCCCCACTGGATGCAATGTCTTCTTTCACTCATTCATCCAGAAAATCTATATATTGAGCATCTACATGGTGCTGGTAAACAGCAATGACCAGACACAGGTGGAGCCCCTGACCGCCAGCCACTCACTATAGAGTGGTGTGGATGGATACTCATTAAAGAGTTCCTCGAGAGAATGTTGTTGGGTCACATGACCTGTTCCTTGGGGTTAGGTGAGCATTCATTCCAAGCTGGGTTTTTTGGGGGGGACTGGGGGAGGTTGTGTCCGGGAAGGGTTTCCCAAAGGATGTGGCAGCCAAGCTGAGGGGTGGTTGTGCCTTAACTGGGTAAAGGGAGTGCGGGCAGGAAAGAGCCCTCTAGCCCTGGGCAGGACACCTGCATAAGGCTTGTGGTGTGAGGAGGCAAGAAGAGTTTGGGGTCCAGAGTGGGAATGCGGGTGGCTGGGCTGGAGAGATGGGGGTGGGGGGTATGCAGGCCGAGGGTGAGATGGGGCTGCGGAAGTCTCCAGGACAGGGTTTGGCAGAACTGTGGTGAGGAACTTAATCTTGTCCCCAACAGTGGGCTCCAGTGACATGTTTCAAGGGGAGCCAGGTTTGATCAGTCTGAGATCTGGCTACTGGCAAGAGAAAGCAAGAGTAGACCCAGGCAGGCTGTGGTGGGGGTGCAGCCGTCAGCTGGGGAGGGTAGAGGACGGGGCCAGAGTGGGGCCAGGATGTGGGGGGAGAGGTTGCAACAGGAGACCTGGGGCAGACAGATCCTCGCGTGTGCATGCACGCATCCAGTGTGCAGCCGCATCGGGGCGCACCTCCAGTTCTCCGTCCCTCCCCCAAAGCTCCCCTGGAGACAGGAAGGGGTCCAGCGCCTGACGATGCTCCCTTCTCATGTCCCTCCCCCCCCACCTCCCCGCTGGAGCCTCATCAGGTCCCAGCACCTCCCGCCCGCACTCTCTCTGACTCTCTATGATTTAAGAGGCATTTTCCTTTGGGGTGATATAGATTCCAAAACGCTGCATCCATCTCCTGGGCTCGGTGAAGTCGGCCTAGCTGAGTTATAGCTGATTGCTTTCTGCATGGGAAAGGGAGTGGGGGCTGGAGGGTACCGGCTTTGCTCTTGATGCTGCCTGGGCCTGGAACATTTGAGCAAACATTCCTGGCTGCTCTGGAAGTTACCAAACCCAGATGAGCTCATCGGAGCCAGAGGTGGGGGCAGCTGGCGCCTGGAGCCTGCCCCGAGCTCACCAGGTGGCCCGGTGGCCAAGGGGCCTCAGCTGGGGAGGAGGCAGGCAGGGGAGGGCGGGCCCTGCCCAGCTGGGGTCTGGCCCAGAGAGCCAGGGGGTGGGGGCGGCTACCCGGGCTCCTCCTTGGAGCTCTGGCCGGCTGGCAGCGTGTCGACATGGCAAGGCCTCTCGCCCAGAGCCGGGAGCCTCACAAAGGCACAGCCAGCATCCAAGGGGGAGCAGATATGCGAGGGCCCCAGGCACCTCATCAATCCTTCTCAGGCCTACCCAGGGGTTTTAGGGGGGGAGCCAGGCCCGCCCTGCAAGGGCTGCTTCATGTAGTAGCAAGAGCTGCCGTTTATTGAGTGTTAACTATGTGCTAAGTGCTCTGTGCCCAGTGCATTCCCCTGACAGCCCTACAAACTATAATTCTCCCCATCTGACAGATGGGGAAACCGAGGCCCAGAGAGGGAAAGTGATTGTGAACGTCGAGCCTGGGGCCAACCCGTTGCCAGTAGACCTTCCTGCAAACCTCTAAACAATGTTCCTACAAAGGGCCGGTTGTATTGGTCACGGGCCCAACAGTGATGACTTGAGAGCTTTTCCAAGGCTCTGGCACCAGACTTAGGCTCTCAGGGCTCAGTGTCCTCAGTTGGGTGCAGGGAGGGGGCATTTGAAGCCCTCCAACCCCATCATCTGCTTTGCACTCTCTTAGCCTGAAGTTTGCGGAGGTGGGGGTAGGAGTGGGGAGGGGGTGGTGGGCAATGGGGGAGGGGGGTCTGAGCTTGCCCTGAGGAATTCTGCACCCACTGCCAGGGCCCTTTGGGTGACAGGGTGTAGGCTCTTGTTTGGAGGATTGTCCACTGCCCCCTTCCCAAAGCACCATGCCTCTAGTTAACCAGTTTGCCCTTCTGTTCAATGGGCACGTGTAGATCCCCACTGTAGGGCCGTTGTGAGGACTAAGCATCTACAGGGAGGGCTCGGCGGGGAGCCCAGAGCATCGCAAGGGCTCAGACTCTGGAGATTACTTCCCTCTATTGGGGCTGCAAGGGGACCCCCAACAGGCACCCCGTTTTCTACCCTGGCTCATGCTTCCAGGAAGCGCCACAGAGGAATTGTACGTCTCTCAACCTCTGTTTCCTAATCTCGATCCCCCTCTTCTAACCCCCCAGGGGCGGTGCGAGACTGTGAGAGTGACAGTTAACAGGCGTGGGAATGAGCAGGGCACACATGGCAGCTAGGGTTTCCCTTGGGTGACTTAGACTAAGCCCCGCGCTGCGCACTGAACCTCCAGCATTCCATCCCAGGCCACCAGTGCCCTGGGAGGTGGGTACTGCCGTGAACTGATTTTACGGACAGGGAAACTGAGGCACAGAGAGGGTGACCGGCCTGCTCAAGATCACAGAGCTCAGACCCGACACACGTTTCATGGGGGAAAGTGAGAGAAACAGGACAGGGCTGCAGAAATGGGGACCTGTCAAACACACGTGGCCGTGCTGCCTGCTGCCGCTGCCACATGGAAGCCTGACTTCTGACTCCAGTCCGCTTGCGGGATTCCTTCTTGGGAGACAAGTCCTGGAACCCCAGGGTGCTGGCGAGCCGAGTGTGGGCGACCTCTCCCTTGCCTTGGGGACAGATTCCTCCAGCCCCTGCTCATACGCAGACGAAGGCATGCCACGGGACAGTCTTGACCAGCCCTACAGGACCAGGTGCCTGTCGGGGGGATGGGGGAATCAGAGGGACAAGGGGTGGGCTCCACCGTTGGAGAGGCTGTGCCTGGTGACTGGCTTACCCATAGTTTCCCGCATCATATATGCTTGCTTGGTTCTGTTTATGAAGCTGGTTTTCCAGCTAGATTCTCCATCGTAATGAGCCTGCAGAGCTGATTGCTTCAGGGAGAGGAAACATGGAGGTGGGAAGGGGGAGGGAAAATCAGACTAAATAGGTTTGTTGAATAATTATACCAAACTTTTGTATTTTCTGACGAATTGGGTGGCGCACTGATGCTTTCTTTACAATGTGATGCCTGGTTGTATGTGTGTGTGTGTGTGCGTGTGTGCATGTGTTTCTGAGTGGGAACTTTTTTGAGGGGAGGCTGGTTGGACAGGGCCCTGGAATCGATGGGGCCTCTGTCCCAGCCTGTGGGGTTGGTTTGAGTTATTTTGGGAGCAGGGCCTGGGTTCGGTGTGCTCCACTTAGAGAATGGAAAATAGATGTTCAGAGCTGGACGCCGTCTGGGGAAGAGAAATCCATAGAGACGGAGACGTCGGTGGAATGTGTTTGGGATCCAACGGAACCGAGTTTGAAACCAGGTCCTGCTCTGCACAAGCTGAATGCCCTTGAGGAAGGCGTCGAACTTCTGGGAGCCCCCCTTTCCTGGGATAATGGGGTGGCAGATCTCCTAGGGTTGTTTTCCATATCGGATAGGTCTGGGAGAGTTTCTGAGCTGAGAGAAGGAGCGGGTTTTCCTGATGTGACTGTCCAGGCTTTTAAGCAATGGCCCCTTTTCCCTCCAGGCCACAAGCTTAGCTTGATGTTGATACTGGCTCTGAGCTACAGTCGCGAAGATGTAGCGTGCTCAAGGGAAGGTTGGGTTGTCAACGAGAGCTTGAAGCTGGAAACACAGCTACGATGTCCTGGCCCCTTTGTGTCTGGGACTTGGAACATTGAAACAGCCTCTGGTGTTGAGAGCTCTTTTCCTGTGCAGTAACACCATCGGGCCAGGGGACTCGTCCAGGGTCTTCCAGCCAGATGAGCTGGGAAGCAGCTGTGTCTCCTTCCAGGTGTCATTCAAGGGGCGATTCAGTGGTTCCCCCATCCTGGAGCCCTGTGGTCAGGTCCTGGAGGCCTCTGGGAAGTTAAAAAGTATAATAAGGAGTGGAGAAGGAGGGGAGCCCTCCCGGGGCTGGGAGTTTCCAAGGGCCACCTGCGTGGAACAGACCCAGGCCCAAGCTGCAGATTGTGGGCCAAGCTTTCTCCTTCCAGATTTGGGGGTGTGGGTCTTTCTGATAGGACGTGGGCTGATGGCCAGTGGCAGCATGCTGCGTGCAGTGTGCACGGGCTTTGGAGTCAGCCAGGCCTGCTTTCAGCCCTGGTTCTGCCTCTCATTTGCTGTGTGACCTTGAGCAATTCCTTTCACTTCTCTGTGCTGGTTTCCTCCTTTAGAAAGTGGAACTTATGATGGAAACTGTTTCACAGGGCAACTATATAATAGAATAAATATAACGAAATAAGAATAGCAATAAGCATATGGGCTGGATGCTTTCCCACGCTTTTAGCCTCCCTGACACCTCTGGAGACTAAGTCCAGACATGGAAACTCTAGGCAGGGTTTCCCCCATGGTCAGGGGCTGGCAGAACTGGGTTTTGAACCCAGGTCTGTCTAGTTTTCTTCTAAAGCCCCTCAGTCTCCTCCAACTGAGGGATGGGAGGGAAGTCCTGCCCAATGGGGAGATATATTTGTGGTCACCAAGGCAAGAGGGGATGCCAGTCTGTATGAACAGCTCGGAGACTGGAGAGGTGGCGGGCACTGCCTGCTTTGTACTGGCTGCTCAGGGACAAAGGTGGGGACAAACTCAGGAACCGTTCCTCTCCTCTTCCCAGTTTCCAGGAAGCCAGATGTTGGCTCCTGGGGCTACCTGAAAGGACAAAGATAGGGAAACTCAAGTTTCAGGTTTTCAGGGATCTTTCTAAACCTGCCTCTAACTATGTCACTTGCTTCACTCTAAACCCTTTCAGGGCTCTCCAGAACAATGTCCAAACTTTTCCACCTGCCTTTAAGATCCTCCTGACCTGGGTTCTGCTGAGCTCTTGAGCCTCAGGTCCTGTTCTTGCCTCACTCCCTCACTAAACTTCACTGTTTCCCATGCCCTAACTCCTTCTTCTGTTTAGGAAGCCCTTTGACCGTGCTGTGATTAACAAACTCCTATTCTACCTACAAAACCCACCTTTGGGAACCCTTTAGCACAGTTATTTTTTCCCTTACAGGTGTGTAATGTAGTCTGTCTCATTTTGAATATTAGGTTTCCTTTGATCCAGATTAAGGGTTGGGGCTGCATCTTCCTCTACTTTTTTCCCTGAATTCCAAGCCCTAACTCTGGCACACAGTCAGCACTCAGTATGCGCTTATTCAATAAATGGGTAGAAGAGAGACCTCAAAATGTATCAGGCATCATGAGTAAAGCGAAGGAGGGGGTGCTGTTGCTTAGAAACTGACAGCTTGCAACATATGAGGATCCTGGATCTTTTCTGACCTCCAGCCAGCCACTCTTTGCCCTGTCCTGGACATAGCTGGGGCCTCCTTGGAGGCTTTAGCCATGCATGTGTCCTGAACAGACACTGAACCCGTACCCCAACTACAGCAGAACTGGGATGGGGGAGGATTGAAGCAGCCATCTAAGAGAGTCATGCTTTCTCTCAAAGATTAGCTGGTGAGGCAAGACCACTTGTCCAATAAACTAAATTCCAAAAGCAGAAATAATAATAATAATAATGGTAATAAAAGAGGTTACCACTCAATGAACGCCTGCCATATGCCACATTCTGTGCCACTTTATAACCTGTTTCAAATTCTTGCAGTCCATGCGGAGTGACTACTGTTCCCCTTTCCAATGGGGAAACTGAGACTTGGAGAAGGAAAATGCCTTGCCCAAGGTCACACGGCTCATAAATGGTGAAGACAAGATTTGAATCCGGGTGTACGGTGCCGAAGCCCATATTCTTTTTACCACAGACCCACTGGGGGAAGGACAGACATTCTGTGGGTAGTCTGTCCTAGGGTGTCAGGGGAAGTAGGTTCCTGCCTCCCCAGGCCAGGTCTGGGTGCCCAATACCCTCCTTTGCCTGCAAGAAAGATCGGGCTGCTGTGATTCCTGATGGTTTCCAAGCTTCAAAGGGGTTGAGGTTAGGGGAGAAGACTGAAGATATTGTGTGTGTGTGTGTGTGTGTGTGTGTGTGTGTGTGTGTGTTGGCATACATGTGTGCTGGTTTCTCAGGTTAGTGTGGGAGAGACACACAGAATAATGCTAATACAGTAATATTCAAAATAATAGTAGCAGCAGCAACAGTGGCAACTTGTAACTTTGCTTAGTACTTTCTTGCATTTATTATTCTTTTGGTACTGATGACGCCCTGTCCTCACCCCTGCTCAGATGTGACCTGCAAAAGCCAGGCCTCAGAGCCAGGCAGATTGGTCTGAGCTCTGCCACCATTTGACTTTGGGAAAGTAAGTCACGTGACCCGCCTGAGCCTCCATGTTCTCACCTGTAGAATGGGTTAAGACCTTGTGGGGGCTGTTTTGAGGAGGAAACGGGCTCATAGCTGTAAAGGGCAGTGCACAGAGCCCTTCACAGGGGGAGCCTTCAATGACCAACAGCCAATGTGCTGACACACCCACTGTGAAGGTGTGTGTGTGTGTGCTGATGCATCACCATGGAGGGGTGTGTGTGAGTGTGTATGCGTGTCTGTGTGCTGATACATTCACAGTGGAGGTGTGTGTGCCTGTGTTGGTGCTGGAACCTGAGGGGCAGGCAGGAAGGCTGTGTCTATCACGTGTCGGTTGTTTTGTGTTTCTATTGAACAGATCAGCTGATGCCAGGCTCTCAGTCCCAGTGGGGAGAACTCTGGGCAGCTCACAGGGGCCATTCCAGGCAATTTTGCCCCTGGTGCAAGGGGCCTCAGTCGAGCTGTGTCTCCTCCTTTCCCCCACCCAGGGGACACCTTCTGGCCGGAGTGGCATCCCAGAGCCCCTTGAAGAGAGGACTGGAGGAAAAGAAGGAAGGAGAAGGGCCCAGGGTGGATTCTCTGGTTCCCGCTGCTCTGGGTCTGGCCGATGGGGCTTTGAATTCGTCTGAGCGCTAGGGGGCAATGTGTCTGTTCCAAAGAAACTCCGGCAGCCCTTGCAGGCGAGTGCACACACAGGCACACGCAGGCACACGCAGGCACACACAGGCACACACACAGGCGTCCATGCCGATGCGTCCCTGGGTACGGATGGGTGCAGGCAGAGGCTCACACCCTCACACTCACAGAGAAGAGAGACCCGTGAGCAGCAGAGCAGGCACACAAGGGGCGAGGCAGCTGCATGCCCACAGGCACAGAGATACACACAGAGAATATCTGTGGGGGATACACGGCATTCAGACATGCACATACAGGGACACACCCAGACACAAGTGCGCACACACACACAGGCACATACAGCAACGCAAGCGGATATCCTGCCACCCGCACGCAGGCGGAAACGCAAACGCAGGCACATGCCACACACCCGCTCAACATTCTCAGGGCTAAGAAAAGGTGAGCCAGACACATCCTGAACTGAGACTCAAGCAGGGGTCCAAACACTTCCTCCTTTCAGACACTCACACACCTTAGAGCCCTGACGCTTGGAAGGAGGCCCCAGAAAAATATTCCCACACACTCTGTCCCTGGACCGCACAGAAGTGTTCTGCAGGAAACCTGGGCAGGGGACCCCTTCTCAGTTCCGGTGTGAAGCCCTGTGCCAGGCGGTCTGAGCATTCTAAGGGGGACTCCCTAGGCTGCAGGATCTTAAGCCACTTTTCCCTCCCCCAGGCCCCAGAAGCACCCCAGCATTTCCTGATTCCCTCCCAACATGGAGACACAGGCTCCTGACATCACTCACCAGCAGCAAAACACCGAGGTGACTCAGGCAACACTGGTTTTGCACAGACCCTTGCTCATGCCGGGTCTTCCACCTGGCAACTGTGCTCGCCACCAATCTCTTTCCTTCCAGAAGGCTCAGGGTCCCCCCACCCCACCCCTCCCACTCTCCTGCTCCAGGGCCCAGAGCCCTTGGGCACCAGGGGGGAGGGGAGGATGTCACTAGGGGTCTACCCAGACCCTTCATTTCTTTGTGCCTAAATCCGCCAAACCTCAGTCTTTTCTTTGGCTCTCACTTCCCTGTCACTTTGCTAAGTAATAATTTCCATGTCCAATTCCATTTCTTTTCTAGTTCTGAAACCTCTAAGCTATCAGCAAGAGGATAGTTCACATGAAAACTAATTACACAAAATCAATATTTAATCACAGACCAACAACCTGATCCTGCAGAAAAATCCGTTTAAAACTCCACCGCCCTGTACAAACACTTCTTCCGGCTGCTTATTTATGGAACCTATTTTGGGTGGGGATAATTTTCATTTTTAATTTCAAAAAGAAAGGGAAAAAAAATCTGTAGACAACCAGAACATGGAGAGTTCTGGGGAAGGCCCTGGGATCTGTGTTTGCTTCAGCTCTGAGTTTTAGAGGTGCTGGGTTTTAGTGTGTTTTTGTTTTTATTTGGGGGGGGGGGGGGTCTGTTTTCTTTGGAAGTGTCTCAAGACCCCATTTCCTGCTCACTCCCTCACCCCCTATGCCCCAAGTTGAGCCCATTTACCTGGCCTGTGGGTTCGGGGAACACCCAGCTCCTGCCTTCCCAGCAACCACTCCAGGGAGCAATGAATCTGTGCGCATGCCGTGGTGTTAACTTTTTAACTTGTGCCCCCAATGGTGGAGTGCTTGAGCTGAGGTTTTTAAATAAAAAGGGCTCAGGGGTTGGTTTTATTATAACGTTTATTTCATTTCAGATTTCATGCACAATTTAGCAAAGCCAGAAAGACTTGGGCGATAAACACTTTCTTTCGTGGGGGAAAAGGCATTTTTATACACCGTGCTTAACTTATTTAGATTTAATAGTGATATCGGGGATGCTTCAAGAAAGTTCTTTTTCTCTCCCTTTCTCCTAAGAATACTGGCCTGCTAGCAAAATCGACAGGTACTATCTTATAGGGAAGAAAATTAAAGGCTTTTTCCCGACTCTCCCCGCCCCCCCCACACACACACATAGACACACTTTAGGGTGTAAGACACACACACACACACACACACAGTAAACACCTTTTGTAGCTCCGATCACCTCTAACTCCCAACTTCTCATTGCCTAATTGCGAGATAGATTTCAGCCACCGCGGGGATCCGAAAGATCTAAACATTTTAACTAAGATTATTGGGATAAATATTTCATAAAGAGCAGTGCAGATATCAAATTACTTCTATTGATTTTAGTATCACAACCCAATTCCGTTCCGTGGCCTCTTCAGCTTAATTGATCTCTTAAGGAGGCCAACCTCGCGCCCGCGGAGGGCCCGGGCCTCGGCCAGGGTGCCCGAAGCAGGGCGCTCCCGGTGGGCCCGGACGTCTTCTGACCTCGCGTCTTCTCGCGGCTCCCAGCGCCTCGCCTCGCCGCTCGGGCGCTGGGCTCATCTGACGCGCCCCCCAGAAAGGGGCCGAGTGGTCTTGGCTCCTCCTGGCAGAAGCCGGCGGCTGAGAACCGCGAGCTCCAGACAGTGGGGACTGCGGACGATCGCGCATACCCTAGCGAAGGAGCAGAGCGCAGGCGTCCAGGTCTCTCGGGGAAATCCCTAACTTCGGGGTTCCAGGTCTGGTTTCGCCTCCAGGAAAATCCCGGGGCTGGCTAACTTGCGCACCGCTTGTGAGCAGGCAGAGAGGTTGGGAGCTGAGGGTTCGCTCCGGGGCTGGGGCGCAGTCCACACTTAGAGACTTTCCTTGGCGAGTCTAGGGACTTTGCCCGGCGACCCTATTGTCTGAGCGCCCCGCACCGCTCACCGCCCACCTCCCCACCCCCTGCCCACCCAGCGGGTCTCGTTCCAGTTGGGGGTGGGGAGTTGTGCGTGAGGAGGGGAGTGAACAAAGCCAAGCCAAGCCTCCCTTCTCCGTCTGCTCCCGCTCCAGCCCGCTGCGCCCCGAGGTCAGGGCCCCAGCACACTGGCGCCGGACCCCGAGGCGAGGCGGGCGCGGGGGACCCCAGAGCCGGGGAAGTGCGGGTTTCGTGGCGGGGTCCTCGGCTGCCAGGACGCAGGACCACCTTAAGAGCGAGCCCCGCCCCGGGCCCGGAGCTCGGGCGGCGCTGATTGGTGCAAATGTAATGGCTGAAATTGATTGCTGAAATGCAAAACTTGTTGCTGCTTCTCCCAGCGCTGGGCGAGAGGCAGACACAGAGAGGGGAGCCGAGACCCTCGGAGCGCCCCACGCAGAGCCCCCCCGCCAGCCGGGAGAGGGGAGAGCGGACCCCCCAGAGCTGCCCCGCCCCCCCCCATTCCGGACTCTGAGAGCGCAGCCGGAACGCCTTAGCCTGCCTGCCCGGCGGGGCCCCCCAACCCGCGTACGCCCCCCTCCTCCCAGTCCGAGCGACTCGCGGAGCACCTCGGCGCGGAGGCAGGGAACCGGAGCTTCGGAGCGACCCAGCCCCTCGTCTGGAACGGGGCGCGGAGACGTCCGCGCACTCAGACCGAACGGCGGAGAGCAGAAGCGGCTGGCCACCGACGTGGCCGCGAAGCGGCGCGCGGGGCGCAGCTCACCGGCCGCGGAGCAGGGGAGCCGGCGCCTTCCCCCACGACCCTCCGCTTCAACCCCGAACGCCGCCACCGTCTCCCCACCCCGCTGCTCCCTCGGCTCGGGGGCCGGGGCCGGCGATGCCGAGCGGAGCCTCCAGGCCTCCGACCCGCTGAAGGAGGAGCAGCCGTTCGCCCCGGGTGCGCCGGGGACTCTTCGAGCGGAACGTACTCGGCAGAGGCTCGCGCAGCGGAGCGCGGGGACTCTGGGGGGAGGGGGGAGGGACCGCTCTGTCCGTGCCCCGGCGGCAGCCGCGGCTTTGAAGGGTCTCCCCTCCCCGTCCCCTTAAACAGCTTCGCCACGGACTCCGGGAGGCTGCGGGCGGCGTCCTGGGGCTCCTCACCCTGACCCCATCGGACTTAAGAAGGTGATCGCTCTGCTCTCCCTCCCCTCTTCCCGCCCCCTTCCCCCCACTTAACTTTTTGTCTCCGCTCGCCCGCGGCTCGGTCCCCTCCCTGCAAACCCATCCGCAGCTGTGCCAACCGCCCGGGACATGGGTCCCCCCAAGCGGATCCTGGAGGCCCCACAGCCCCGCAAGATGTGAGATAGGCCCGCGGCGGGCAGAGCCAGAGCTTCGGTAAAGAAGCTGATAGCGCTCAGCCTCCCCACGCCGGGCGAGGTGGCCGTGCGCTCTGCGCTCCCGCGGTGCTGAGCGTCTGGGAGCGCTCAACCCAGGGCCGGAACGAGGAGCTGGCCGAAGGCGCGCCGCGGAGAGCAGGCTGTCATGCTCTATTGATCCCCCTCCGCCCGTCCCCCACCAAGTATGTTTGGGCTGGACCAGTTCGAGCCCCAGATCAACAGTAGGAACGCTGGCCAGGGCGACAGGAACTTTAACGAGGCCGGACTGAGCATGAATGCCCACTTTAAGGCCCCGGCTTTCCACGCCGGGGGGCCCCCTGGCCCCGTGGACCCTACCATGAGCGCGCTGGGCGAGCCCCCGATCTTGGGCATGAACATGGAGCCGTACGGCTTCCACGCGCGCGGCCACTCGGAGCTGCACGCGGGGGGGTTGCAGGCACAGCCGGTGCACGGCTTCTTCGGCGGCCAGCAGCCACACCACGGCCACCCAGGCGGCCACCATCCCCACCAGCACCACCCTCACTTCGGGGGCAACTTCGGGGGCCCGGACCCGGGGGCCTCGTGCCTGCACGGGGGTCGCCTGCTCGGCTACGGCGGCGCCGGCGGCGGCCTGGGCAGCCAGCCGCCCTTCGCCGAGGGTTACGAGCACATGGCGGAGAGCCAGGGGCCGGAGAGCTTCGGCCCGCAGAGGCCCGGGAACCTCCCGGACTTCCACAGCTCGGGCGCTTCGGGTCACGCTGTGCCCGCCCCATGCCTGCCGCTGGACCAGAGCCCCAACCGGGCCGCCTCCTTCCACGGCCTGCCCGCCTCCAGCGGCTCTGATTCCCACAGTCTGGAGCCCCGGAGAGTGGCCAACCAAGGAGCGGTCGACTCCCTGGAATACAATTATCCGGGCGAGGCGCCCTCGGGACATTTTGACATGTTTTCGCCCTCCGACTCCGAGGGCCAGCTGCCTCATTTCGCGGCTGGTCGCCAGGTTCCCGGGGGCGCTTTCCCGGGCGCCTCCGCCATGCCCAGAGCCGCGGGCATGGTGGGCTTGTCCAAAATGCACGCCCAGCAACCTCAACAGCAGCAGCAGCAACAGCAGCAGCAGCAGCAACAACAACACGGCGTGTTCTTCGAGAGGTTCGGCGGGGCCCGTAAAATGCCTGTGGGCTTGGAGCCTGGGGTAGGCTCCAGACACCCGTTAATGCAGCCTCCCCAGCAGGCCCCGCCGCCCCCGCAGCAGCAGCCCCCGCAGCAGCCGCAGCAGCCTCAGCCGCAGCAGCCGCCGTCCGGGCTTTTGGTCCGACAAAATTCCTGCCCGCCTGCGCTCCCGCGACCCCAGCAGGGCGAGGCGGGCACGCCCAGCGGCGGCCTGCAGGACGGGGGCCCCATGCTGCCGAGCCATCACGCGCAGTTCGAGTATCCCATCCACCGGCTGGAGAACCGGAGCATGCACCCTTATTCCGAGCCTGTGTTCAACATGCAGCACCCCCCTCCGCAGCAGGCGCCCAACCAGCGGCTGCAGCATTTCGACGCGCCCCCCTACATGAACGTGGCCAAGAGGCCGCGCTTCGACTTCCCCGGCGGCGCGGGAGTGGACCGCTGCGCCTCGTGGAACAGCAGCCTACACAACGGCGCTCTAGATAACCACCTCTCACCCACATCCTACCCGGGCCTCCCGGGCGAGTTCACGCCGCCTGTGCCCGACAGCTTTCCCTCGGGGCCGCCCCTGCAGCACCCGGCCCCGGATCACCAGACCCTGCAGCAGCAGCAGCAACAGCAGCAACAGCAGCAGCAGCAGCAGCAGCAGCAGCAGCAACGCCAAAATGCGGCCCTCATGATTAAGCAGATGGCGTCGCGGAATCAGCAGCAGCGGCTGCGCCAGCCCAACCTGGCCCAGCTTGGCCACCCCGGGGACGTGGGCCAGGGCGGCCTGGTGCACGGCGGCCCGGTGGGCGGCTTGGCCCAGCCAAACTTCGAGCGCGAAGGCGGCGGCGCGGGCTCAGGGCGCCTGGGCACCTTCGAGCAGCAGGCGCCACACTTGGCGCAGGAGAGCGCGTGGTTCCCAGGCCCGCACCCGCCGCCGGGAGACTTGCTCCCTCGCAGGATGGGCGGTTCAGGCCTGCCGGCTGACTGCGGCCCGCATGACCCGGGCCTGGCACCGCCCCCTCCGCCCGGTGGTTCCGGGGTGCTGTTCCGGGGTTCTCTGCAGGAGCCGCTGAGGATGCCCGGTGAAGGCCACGTGCCCGCGCTGCCCTCGCCGGGCCTGCAGTTCGGGGGCAGCCTGGCCAGCCTGGGTCAGCTGCAGTCGCCCGGGGCCGGGGTGGGGCTGCCCAGCGCGCCCTCGGAGCGCCGGCCCCCGCCGCCGGATTTCACAGCGCCCGCGCTCGGGGGCCAGCCGGGCTTCCCGTTTGGCGCCGCGAGCCGGCAGGCCACGCCGCACAGCGGCCCGGGCGTGAACTCGCCCCCAAGTGGGGGCGGGGGCGGCAGCAGCGCGGGCGGCGGCGGCGGTGGGGGCGCCTACCCGCCGCAGCCCGAGTTCCAGCCCAGCCAGCGCGCCTCGGCCAGCAAGCTGGGCGCGCTCTCGCTGGGCTCCTTCAACAAGCCCAGCTCCAAGGACAACCTGTTCGGCCAGAGCTGTCTGGCCGCGCTCTCCACCGCCTGCCAGAACATGATCGCTAGCCTTGGGGCGCCCAACCTCAACGTGACCTTCAACAAGAAGAACCCGCCCGAGGGCAAAAGGAAACTGAGCCAGAACGAGACGGATGGCGCGACAGTTACCGGCAACCCGGGCTCGGATTATTTCCCTGGAGGGACTGCCCCCGGGGTTCCGGGGCCCGGAGGCCCGCCGGGGACCAGTAGCAGCGGCTCCAAAGCTTCCGGGCCGCCCAATCCGCCCGCCCCGGGGGACGGCACCAGCCTCTCCCCCAACTACACCCTGGAATCCACGTCGGGGAACGACGGCAAGCCGGTCCCCGGGGGCGGCGGCCGGGGCCGGGGTCGCAGAAAAAGGGACAGTGGTCACGTGAGCCCCGGGACCTTCTTCGACAAGTACTCGGCGGCGCCAGACAGCGGGGGCGCGCCGGGGGTGAGCCCAGGGCAGCAGCAGGCGCCGGGCGCCGCCGTCGGAATCAGCTCCGCGGGAGAGACACGCGGGGCGCCGACGCCGCACGAGAAAGCGCTCACGTCCCCGTCGTGGGGGAAGGGGGCCGACTTGCTCCTGGGGGACCAGCCGGACCTCATGGCATCCCTGGACGGCGGGGCCAAGTCGGACGGTAGTTCCCCGCACGTGGGCGAGTTCGCCTCGGACGAGGTGAGCACCAGCTATGCCAACGAGGACGAAGTGTCGTCCAGCTCCGACAACACCCCGGCCCTTGCCAAAGCGAGCAGGAGTCCCCTGGTGACCGGCTCGCCCAAGCTCCCGCCCCGTGGGGTAGGCGCCGGGGAGCACGGACAGAAGGCGCCCCCGCCCCCGCTTGGCCTGGGTATCCTGTCTACCTCTACCTCGACCCCTGACAGCTACGGCGGCGGCGGGGGCACGGGCCACCCGGGCACGCCGGGCCTGGAGCAGGTCCGAACCCCGACGAGCAGCAGCGGGGCACCCCCACCGGATGAGATCCACCCCCTGGAGATCCTCCAGGCGCAGATCCAGCTACAGAGGCAGCAGTTCAGCATCTCCGAGGACCAGCCCCTGGGGCTCAAAGGTGCCAAGAAGGGTGAGTGCGCCGTCGGGGCCTCGGGCGCTCAGAACGGCGATACGGAGCTGGGCAGCTGCTGCTCAGAGGCGGTCAAGAGTGCCATGAGCACCATCGACCTGGACTCGCTGATGGCGGAGCACAGCGCCACCTGGTACATGCCCGCTGACAAGGCCCTGGTGGACGGCGCAGACGACGACAAGACGCTGGCGCCCTGGGAGAAGGCCAAACCCCAGAACCCCAACAGCAAAGAAGGTATATGTGCATGCCCCCCTCACACCTTCCCGGTGACCCGCTCCGGCCCCCCAGTGCAGGCGATAGTCTGCCTAGAAGGCTCCCTGCAAGGGGAGGACCCCCTGGGGTTAGGAAGGCATTGGGCGGGTGGGGGGCGGGGGGATGCACCTAATTCCCACTTAGGAGCTGCGTGGGCTGGGCCCACCTACCCGTCCCACCCCTATTCATTCCCCATTCCTCCCCCACCCCACAGGTGCTTCCAGATACATTTAAGTTCCACAGCGCAGTACTAACCTAGAAGGTAGCTCTGGGTGGGGAGTGGGGGCGGGGGAGTAAGCATTGCAGAACTGTATTACTCTCTCCCCACTTTAGCTGAGTTGCCCTAGTTGCGGCACTCAGAAAACTAGACCCCTCCCCACCTGCAACATTCAGGCTGGTGCCACTTTCTTAGAGTTGTGTGCCTCCCCTTTCTGGTAGGATGCCTGGGAAGTTGTGTTAATTCCCCCTCACCCCTCCCTAGTTAGCCGTCCCCCAGCCAGAGTTGTCTGAGGTGTGAGCATCTTTGGAGAAAAAAGTTACCAGCTCGGCTGTGGGCAGCATCACTCAGAGGCGATGCCTAATTTGACATTTGTTCCTAATGAATAGCTGTTTTGTCTCTTCTTAACTCTTAGAATTTCACTGAAGAACTGGAGACCTGTCAGGGCTGTAGGAGGCAGGCAGCCTTTTTCTGGGAGCATCTCCTTGATGTTTGGTGGGAGGGGGGCATGAGACCGGGGTGAGGTCTCTTTGACGGAGTCCAGACCCCTCGGCCAGAGCATCATTTGTGTACAGAGATATGGGTATATATTCTTAAGACACAAAGGACCCACGTTTGTCAGTATCTCTCTTGGCTTAGGTGACAGATGTCCAGTCCCAGCTCTCCTTTGCATTCTCTGCACTCCCTCTCCACCAGGCCTGGAGGCCTTTCAGGTGGGAGGTGTGGGGGTTAGTAAATAGATCTCCATTCCAGTTAAAGTGATAACAGCTCTTTTTAACCAAAAGATGACTGGGCTGCGCTGGGTTTCTGTTTTCATTTAATGGGGGCATTTCTTTTTCTTTTCTTTCTTCTTCCTTTTCTTTTTTCTTTTATAGCTAATGACTTCTTAAAACTAGGCAACAGCATTCCCTCCCCCCCCCCCGCCACCTACCTTTTCCTTTAAACCCTAGCTGAAATTCCCTTGGTTTCACTAAGTGGAATATTTCATGGCGCCAGTAACTGACGATTTAACCCTGTCTTTTTAAAAAATGCGTCCCCTGATTCTTGCCCTCTCTTACAGTTCTTTCCTCTATTGCCTTCATTTTTCCTAGCCCTCCCGGCATCCTGTCATCTCTTGACCCTGGATTTAGGAGAATGAGATAGCGGGTGAGGGAGGGAAGGGGGCTGGGGTAGGAGCTGGGCAGCTCAGAACTCGGAGCTTCCTCTGTCCCAGTCCGGGTAGCTTTCCCGCTTAGGGTTTCTCATTCATGAATGCAGCCCTGCTGCTTTCCTCTTTGTTCACTGCTCCTGCCCAGCTCCGGACGCTCTCTCTCATTTGAAGCCGGGTGTTTAGCATGCACAGCAGATGCCTCCATCAGCATCAGCATTCTCCAAGCTTCTCCCAGGCAAGGCCATAAATTGGTTAGTTTGGGACCCTCAGCTTCTTCTCCTTTTTTTTTTCTTTTTTCCTTTTTAAAATGGAGTTGGACGCAGTATCCTGCTTGCTTGGCCCCCCTTCTCTTTTATTTTCTTGTACACAACATCTCGATCCGGCCCGATCGATAGCTGGTTAGCACAAATCTCTGTCTCTGTCACTTCTACCTGGCTTGGCCTAGCTGCCCCTTCCCCCCCTTCCTCCTCAGTGGCCCCATTCCCACTCCCCCCCCCCTTAATAATTAGAACATGTTGGCCAAAATGGGGTGAGAAAAGTTAAAAAAAAAATTAAACCTGATATTTGGAATTAAGAAAGAAAAATCAGTAGTGCTTCACATGCAAGTCTTTTGAAGGGCCTATGTAGCCTAGATGGGAGAGGTATAGGGCAGTGTTTAATGAGATATTTTTAAAGCTGCCTTCCTTTACAGAAAAAAAAAATTAAATGATGCAGGCTATGAATGAAGAAGTATCATTAAAGAAATGCTTTGTTTGTTTCATTTTCACAGTCAGATGATCAATAATAATTTTGGAAACATAGTAGTCACTTGAGGGTTGATTTCCCCTGCAAGCAAAACTCAGCCCTCCCTGCACACATGGGGGGACAAGGACTTCCGTCAGGGTAGGGCGCAGGGCTGGCTGTCTTAGAAGCATGGGACTTCACCTCCTTTGTTTTCTACTTTGTGATGTGGGAAGGACAGTTTCCTAGATAAAGCCGGGAATTGAGGTTGCTCACAGACACTGCAGTCTCGTGGCTGCTAGTTAAGGCTTTATAGGGTATCTGCATCTGATTCCTGCTCCCTCACTGGTAGTAAATAAGGATGATTAAACTTTTCATTATGATAACACTCTGCAGTTCCATCTGCACACGTTGTGTAAATAGGTACACAGAGCTTTCGACAGGCCCCCGAGTCCCCTGGCTGAAAATCAGACTGAAGTGTCGAAATAGAGTTGAAAAAATTGTAAAGCAAAATGTTCTGCTTTTCCTTAAAAAAAAAAAACATACATATATATATATATATATATATATATATATATATATACATGGTCCCATCAGCCCTGGAACAGTGATGTCCAGTAGATTTGCATATACCTTCTCGGGGTTCCAGTAAACACTTCTCTTTTTGCCTCCCTTTCAGGCAGAGCCCGTTCTTGTAATGATATTTTATTTTGTCACACTGTAAAACACGCCAGTACTAATGTGATTAAATATTAACACCATTTCTGAAATTTTTCGCTCCGATGACAAAATACTAGTCAGTATTTAACAAAATGATCCCTGCTCGGATTGGAGGGAAGGAATAAGTCTTCAGAAATGCATAAGGCATGTAGCCACGAGGACGTGCCCAGATTGTCTTATGGGCTTTAGATGTCCTTTGGAAGTGAGGAGACTTTCCTGGTAAGTTGCAGTCCTTGCGAAGTCTGGGCCAGAAGCACATGTGATTATGATTTTTTTACCAGGAAAGCAAGCTTCTCCAAATTACGGGTCTCCTGACTTCTTAATCAACCCCATCAGACACCTTTCATATAATGAAATTCTCCATTTGATCATGAGGCACTGCTTGCCCAAAGTTGGGGTGGGGGAAGGGTGAGATTGTGGAAAGAGAAAAAAAAGAAAAAACAAAAAACAAACAGCAACAGCTCAGCCTGTGCTTGGGCTTCTTAAGAGCTCTGTTATATCAGCAAGGATTACAAGAGTTTAAAAATGGTTTGCAAAATCAGCCACCTGTCTTTGTAATAGGTGTGGTTATGGAGGAATTTCAAAACAGAGAGGGAGAAAGAATGATAGATGATAAATAATGGCTATTAGGGTGAAAAACTCTATTTCCCCGCTCCTATCCCTTAGAATTTTCAAAACTCAGATTCACCATATTCTGTAAGAAGTGTATCCTTGGTCAAACTTCCTTTCTGTTGTTTGCTCTCTGTCTTGAGACCCAGAGCAGTCTAGAAATGTTCTTTCACATTGAAATGGGAGAGGTCTCCGTGTAAGCTTTCGCATGCAACCCTCCCGTTTTTGGAAGTATGATATTTTTACAGTGATGCTGGAGAAATTTTTGGAATTTCTTGCTTCTTGCAACGTTCCAGTCAGAGCACAGTAAGCAGTGCTGAGAAATGCTAGGCAGGCGACTTGCCCATTGAATTTCCTTAGCCATGGGGCTGGTTTGGGAAGGAGGCAAGCACAACGCTGCTTTTTTGGAGTCATCGTCTCCTGGCCATGCCACGGAGAGACTTTCTCAGGCCCACTCCAACTTGTTTGGGGAAGGCAAGGAGCCTTGCAGTCCTCATTTCCCAGTGAAATCGCCCAGCGCGGGATGCATGCCTTCGTGTGACTTTTGGACCTCCGGAAGATGTAACCCAAAACTTCACAGGTGTTAATCAGGGGTAATGTAAACAGATAGGGGCCCCCTTTGTGCAGTTGAAGTTAGGGCCTGCCTGCTCCCTGGCTAGCCCAGGACATACAACTACTGTTCTTTGGTGCTTGTTTAATATTTCATGACTGTAATAAAACTGTCTTCTTTGCCCGCCTCCCGACATAAAACCCCAACCTAGCACACATCTGCAATTATACATTTCTACTAAATATTAATAAAGGACAAGGATGTTTTAAGGGGCTGGAGCTTAGCGGTATTGAACTTGTCGTGGTTTGTGCCACTGGATTTTTCTGGCTGTTTTGATTTTAACTAGCCATTGCCTCTTATTTTGTAATATGTACTTTTATGTCCCTATGTGTAAATATATACTTTTTTTTTAGATCGAAGGGTTTTCCTCGAGGATAGCTTTCTTTACTCTGAATTCATTTAGATTTCTTATGAGACTCCTTTAGACAGGAAGTAAGAGGCTGTTGAAATGTGCTTCTATTTTATTGAGGTTTCTAGGAAAGGGGTGGGGGTTGGTTAATCTAATTTCTCTTTCGAGCAATGAAATCCTATGATTCCTGATATGATTTTGTTTGCCCGACAGAGGTATTTAAATTGCCACAAAGAATCTTAATAGGCACCAAAAATATGACTGTCCTCACCGGGAAGTTACTTGATGCCCTCTGCTGATATAAAATATACATCTTTAATAAACAGTCCAAGAGGACTGGCTGAAATTGGAGGAGGGAAATCCTCCCCACTGTGGAAGGGCAAGCTTTGAATGTATAGTTGGCATTTCACAGGATCTCCTAAATTCACTCCCTGCTGGAAAATTGAGCAAAATCGCTCACAGTCCCGTTTCTCTCCTTTTCAGTGGCAACACTGGACGATGGGTTTTGCCCGGGAGCATGTAGGAGATGAATACTCCTAGTAAGGCATACTGTATTTACCTCTGTTGGGCTAATTTTAGAGATTAGAAGGCTGCAGCTTTATGTCATAGAATCAAATGCCAGGAGTCCCTGGTGAGATAAAATGATCCCCAACCCCACCCCCGTGCCAGAGGGGATGTGGGTTTGTTGGGGTCCCTGTAACAAGTGAGTGCACCTCATGTCCTCTCTTGCTGCCCCCCAACACCACCCACCCAAGCCTTCCGTTTGGAGGGGCCGGAATAGCCCAACTTCATCATTTTGACTCAAGTCAGGATTTTGACTTGCTGGCGATGATGTTTGTTTTAGGACGGTGTTTATTTTTAGGCGCGTCTCGGGTGGACAGATTTGAGTGTGGGATTTGATTGCTGGTTGCGGAGATGTTGATATATACATGAGTGCATGATTGAAAAGGGAGCTATTTGGGGGAAATTTCTGAAGTTTCCTCGCCTTTGCACACATGCTGGTGTAAAAACGAAGTGTTCCAGGGGTCGGCTTGGAAAAGAGGATGGCGAGGTGGGGGTGTGGGTCTCAGTCTGGAACCAGCAGTGGAGGAAAGGAGCGCCCCATGGAGTTCAGCACGTGAAGGAACCCCAGTTTCTCCCCGTCTCCCCTTCCCTTGACCCGCTCCCAGCATATGCACTTATACAGATACACGGCCACGTTGCCATTGAATAATCGAGTTACTCCTATCCACTTACCTTTAATCTGCTTTCTGAAGGCGAGCGGGAACAGGAGCTAAACCTTCCGTCTCGATGGCCTCAGCTGACAAGTTCTGATACTGTAAAGGACTGATTGAGTGCGCGCCCCTAAATATAGAGGGAGGATTTTGAAGATCCTTATTACAAATCTCGGCCTCCTGGGCCCCCCTGGGCTGTGGGTGACTTCTGCCGCGGGGTATTTCAGCCTCCTGCGCCGGGCTTGGTGGGGAACGTGCGTGGAGCTGTACCTCTGGCTGGGTTAGGCTGACGCCAGTTTTCCAGCCAGGAGTGGAATCTTTGAATAAGCCCCCCTGTGCCCCTCACCCACCACCGCCCCACCGCCCTCTACCAGTTGTGGGAAGCGGACGCTGCTTCTCATGTATGGAAATTTCTCATTTCTCTCCTTTATTGTCATCTTTGGGTGCCAACAATGTGGCAGCGACGATGCCGGGCTTTCGAATTAGTCACAGCCCTGGCTGCACGGGGGCCCACTGTGACCCAGAACGCGATGACACCTCCGCACAGCAGCCTCACCCCTGCGACCACTTTCTTTGTAGGGTGTCGATGAGAAGATGCCCCTTCGGGGGGCATAGGGGCGGGAAACCCCAGCGTACTTCATGACCGGGATAGAAAAAGCAGAGTTAAGTTTAATCGACTTCGCTAGCGAGGCACGTTTGAAAGACATCGTTCTCTTGGGGTGTCGTTTTTACAGGATGCCGCGGCCCGCTTGGTTGACCCGCCTGCATTTTAATCAGCGTCCTCCGAGGTTTGGGACGCAAGTGGGGACAGTCTGCTTCTGACATGGTGTTTGCCCAGAAAGGGCACAGGAGCGAAACTCCCGTGGGTTTCCCACATCTTGAAATCTCGGGCAGCTGTTTGGGTCCCCGACAGCCGGGGGATTGGGCCCTGACCAGGCCCCATTGGACTGGCCCCCAGGTACCTACTGAGTATGGGTGCCTGGTGCCCACAGCATCCCAAATTCTCCTTTTCCCCCTGGGCCGAGAAAGCCGGTAGGTTTGCATCATCACTGTTTCCTTGCAAAGTTGCATCAGAGAGAGCTTCACAGCGGTCGTCTGTGTATTCTTTCACCGTTTACACATCATCCCTGCACCCGAATGCCCTTTACACATAAGGTTGCTGATTGGTTTGGAAGTCTTAGCAAGTTCATGTATCTAGCTGGCTCGCTGAACATCCCAGAGTATACATCTTACATGAAATGGCCCCCAAAAAGGGGTGCAAGGCCTAACAGACACCCCAATACAAACTCATATTGTTGGGGGAAAAGCCATTTTTTACGTTCAGATCTTTAGACTTCAAATTTCTACTGAACTCAGGTTGCTGCATTTCCCCTAGAGTTGGTGGGACTGACTGCGTCTCCCCAGGCCTCTCTGTCTTACTTCTTGTCCTTGACCCCCGTTTGGGAAGTCTTGGGCTCCTCCTGACCTGTGTGGCCTTGGGATTCCGGCTTTCCTGGCCGGCTCTGGTTTTCTGACTTAGCTGTGCGGGCGGAGGTTTGGGTGACGCGAGGCATGTGGGGAATGGTTTGGGGAAACAGCCGGACCCTTTGGTGAAGACGTATTTGGGTCTCATAGGTGTTGAAAGGTTTCGGGAAATTGGGGGCTTCGAAAACATCTGGGGGAGAACCAGATCTTGTTTTCATCGTGCCTGTCACAAGCAGTCTCCACGGGGTCTCAGAGCTCGACTTTCCTTTGTCACGCCTTGGGTGGCACCGTGGGCCCAACTTCGGCGCTGAGGCACTTCGGTGGCCTTTCCCATCTCCACTCCCAGTTCCAGCAGCCTGTCTTGTGAGAACAGTTTTGCCTATAGACACATTCAGTTCTGAGGATGTCAGGTGACTTTGTCCTCCTCCTCCTCTGTCTCGCCGATAATAATTTGGAAGAGCGTTTGGGCACGAAGCTTTCCACTTGGTCTTAAAGTGCGGGACAGACATTTCACCAGAGTGACGAGGTCTCAGGGACCCCCGTGAGTTCTTCGGCTTTGAGTGATATGACAGGGAAAACCCACCTACCCCCAAGTAGAGGGTCCCAGGGAGCCTCCTGCCTCATTTCTGGTTTTCCTGGTTGTATCTGGGAGCTCTGGGGACGTGAGGTGGCAACTTAATGAGTGAACCCCTCCATACACACACGCAGGCACACACACCACTCCCACATACACATACTGTCTCTCTGTCATGCACACACACACACACACATACACACGCACCCATCCTTCGCTGCTCATCCAGAGCTGGGTGAGGTGTCAAAAAGATATGACCCTTTTCAGTCATTGTGAAGCAGTGTTTTCAGATGCTCTCGGATCTCCGAACACAAGCATTGTCGAATGATTGGCAGGGACCACCAGGACTAAAACACTTCCGAGGAGCCATCTTACGATCACAGAGGGGTGGGGGGATGTCGGCAGAAAACCTAGCCGCTTTGAAATCCCCAAAGCTCAGGCTCTTAGGGAAAGTGAGGGTTGGCTGCGAATTTTCTGAGCAGCAGGGCAGGTCCTACCCTAGCGGCGTGGGATGCTTGCAGAGGTCTTTAGTCCAAGACATGGACTCCTTCCTCCAAGTTGGATGGGGCTGGGAGAGAAACACTTCCAGTTGGGACAGCCGGATGGAGATTGGGGTGCCGTTTGCTTTCTCGGGAAAAGGAAAAGGTAGGGGAATAAATAGATGGAGAAGGGAGAGATGCATTTAAATGAGGTGAAATGTTTTGGGTATTTTTTCTGGGCCCTTGGGTGGGGGGCTTCAGGAGTGGAAGATAATTTATAAGTGTGGGAGTCATTTATAACAAATGCCTCTTGGGCAAGGCTGGGGGTGAGTGGAGTGTTGGGGGGGTGGGTATTGGAAAGTTTTTGGGGTAGCAATCCCGGCTGGGTCTGGGGCTCCCAAACATCCCGTGGATGTATTGGGGCAGTACGCATCCAGGCGGGGACTGGATGACCTCATGTGGGGTTAGTTAGTTAGTGACCGAGGAAGGCACGCGGTGCGGCGGGAAGCGGAGTGGGAGGCCGGGGGTGAGACCCTCCTTCTGGGCCCGGGACCCCTTTCTCCTGCAGTGGGGACCAGTCCCACTTGGCCTGTACAGGGTCATCGATGGGGCAGCTGCGCTCACATCTTTCCATAAAAGAGGGCTGCTGGGGGTGGGAACAGGAGTGACCTTTCCCCCGGTGACACTTGGTGGTCACCCTGACCCCACCCCACCCCACCCTGAACCCCCTTAGGCCTAATCTTGGCTTTCACAGACGTCCCTGGCAGGTCCCACTGCCTGGAAATGCAGAGTGCCCCCCATGCATTTTTTTTTCCTTTCCTTTTATGAATGGTAGGCAAAGAGGGAGCTAAATAAATGATGAATTCTGCAAGGGGAAGATTTTCTGAACCCGTGATAAACTCAGTGTGGAAAGGAGCTGGAGAAATTAAAGTCTCCCCTTCCCTTCCCCTTCAAGGGACCCCGGGGTCCGGCCACAGGAGCCCTTATTGTTTTTGTAGCGAGGCCTAATTGGCTAAAAAACAAATTGACCGTTTTCATTCCGCGCGATATAACTGGTGGTGGTTGTTTCGTAGTTGAGTATTTTGAGGCCGTGGCCCCAAATTTGGCTTTTTTAAGCAGAAGCAATTTCACGATCCTTACTCCGTGACTGTTTCTAAATTGCTCAGGCATAAAGCTCCGTATGCCTTTTGCTGGTCACACACACGCAGGCCAGAGAAGTCTTAGCAAAAAATAAAAAAATATATAAAAAAGAAAGAAAGAAAAGGAAAAATAATTTCCCCCCAAGAAGAAGCTCGTTCAAAGTTTTGGCCTTTTTCAGTTTTATGTAGCAGCATATCGATCTCGGTGAGGTCAATTTTTGCCGAATTTGTAATCCCGTTAGGCCTCCGGGAGAGGCATGATTAATATGCTTGCACGTTTCACTATTTTGGGTTCGTTTAGTTAATAAGCATTTATTTGGTGCTCGGTGTGTGGGGGAAGCACTCTGCTCGGAGTGGAACTGGGTGTGTGCGTGCGTGAGGACGCGCATGGGTGCCGATGGGTGTGCTGCCCCCCACCCATAAAGCGGCTCCCCCCATGGTGCTTCCCTCCCCCCATCTGCAAGTCAGGCAAGGAGGCTGGGGGGTTGCCTTCATCCGTCACTTGTCATGGAGGAAGAAGAACAAAAGCCCAAGAGTTTAGCAGACCCAACCTTGGAGACAGCTGAGGATCATGGGCTCCTCTCTGGTGTCTTTGTGCTGGAACCCCTGAAAGTTTCCCGGCGTTAATTGCTCATCGATGGGGGGGTGAGGGCCCATAGGGCCATGAGGTCCAGCCCCTCCATCAATTTGGGGAGCCAGAATCCTCACCATCTCTGGAGCCCCTTCCATTCCACCGCCTCAACAAACAGCAATGGCGTGGGGGCCGCAACTTCTAGAGAGACACATGGTTTGACTTCCATAGAAGGAAGAAAAAAAGCATCGTCTGAAAGCTGGGAAAAGGAAAAACAAAGCAAAACGGCCCCGCAGCCTTGACCTTTCCTAACACCGAGTCTCAAAAGGGGAGCATGTGTCATTTTGATGGTGCTTGCACTTCAGCCTGATTTTGGGGGGGGTCCCCTCCCCTTTTCTTTCTGGGTTGCCCACCGCCTTCTTGCCTCTCTCCTTCCAGATGATGGGTTAAAATTCCACTTTTTGTCTTCTTTATTTTTTTTTTGAACAGGATTTAGCCATAGCAGTTTTAGAGCAAATGGTTTCCTGAGCACCCCCTCCCCCCATTCGCTTAATTCCTTGCACATCGGGTCTTTGCAGAGTTAGGGCTGGAGGATTTTCGGCGCTGAGCCAGCCTGAAATGAACTTGAGGCGCTAAGGAAACAAGCATTTGGAGAGATGAGGATACAATTTCTTTTTTTATGTGGGCCCGTTAAAGTCTAATGGACACTGGTGTCTGGCCTTAAATTTGGAGAGGGTCTTTATCTAACCCTTAAAACCAAAGTCGTTTCCGGCAATTACGACACCCAGGCCAGACCACTAAATCTTCTAGAGGCTTGTCTGGAGGATCGTGTCAGGGTGGGGGTAGGGGGCACACCTGTTACCTGTATCAGCTATAATTATGACATTTCTGGACTCCTGGTTTTAAAGGAAGAATTTATGGGCCGGGCCAAGCTGGAAGAGAGCAGCCCGAGGCATTTCTGGCTCATGACGGAGAAAATCTCATCTCACGAGCCCCCACTCAGAGCCCATCGCAGCCCCTGCATTTTCTTATTGAATTAATTTAGCGCCCCGACATTTGGTATTAAGTAAGTAGTTATTTTTGGGAATCCGAGAGAGAGAGAGCTGGAAAGCTGGAAGACTTTCTTTTCTTTTCTTTTTTTTTTTTTAAACTTTAGAAAAGAAAACGTCTTGCATTTTGAAGCTTGAGACAACTCGTGTGTGTTGTTGTGTGTGTGTGGGGGGGGAGGACACGTTCTGGTGCTACGTGGCAGGGCTAAATGGCCTGCCCCCTCCCTGCCTGTGCTTTGCTCCTTTGCCCCTGCCCCCCTCCCATCGTTATTGGAGGCTGTGGCACCCAGATTCCATGCCGTTTGTTTGCAAGTATTGTTTAGATTACTCTGGCTTTTCAAATTGAGAGAAACTCCGTTTAATGGGAAAATAGCAGTATTGCTATCTTGGTGTGTTTGCTTTAGCGTTTAAAAATAGTTTGTTTTCATATCCCGAATTTCATCCTTGCCTTGTTTGATGGAAACCTGTGCGTGTGAGTGAGTGTGTGTGTTTGTGAGATGCCAACTCATACATCTCTCTATACATGAAGGCGGTCAAATGGTTGCAATCACACAACCAAAAAAAAAAAACACAAAAAAACAGTTGCAATTTTACAGCTGGGTTAAAGGGACCCAGAGAATTTGCTTTTAGCTTAAACCATCTTATCCCCTACCCTACTTCCACCCCCATCAGTATACTTCTCCCAAACTTACCCTCCCTGCCCCAGGCTTCCCTCAGCAGTATTTATTTCTTCCTTAAAAAAGGAATGCTGGGCTTGTTTGCCGAGGTCCCCCTTGGAATAGATTTGCAGGGGTTATGTACTAAATGTGTTTGAGGGCAATTTTAGCCTTCAGTCCCGTTGTCCCGCTCCTAATGGCAGCAGGGCCTATTACAGAGAGGCAAAGGATATTGTAAATGGCTTATGCAGAAAAACCATTTAGATAAAAATGCAATTTTCCCTTCTGCATAGAGTGCTAAGAATTAATAGCACATTCTTTCTAAATGGGTATTTTTATATTATATTTTCCCCCTAATGAAATTATTTTCCCAAACAGGAGCGTGTTTCATTTTAAAGTTTAGAGTAAAATTGATCTGTTTTTAAGCCTACAAAACCAGTGTCCTGCTTTTCAGCAGGCCCCTCTCCTCCCCACTCCATGCTCAAGATTTTTAAAGTTACACTGCCCAGGAGATAGTACCAGCCATTCGTCCCTGGACTGTCCATGTTAAGGCCTAAAATAGGAAAGTGGGCTGGGTATACCCATACTATAATTTTTTCTTTCCTGCTTCCCGGAGGAAAGTTTGGGGGTGTTTGGTGGTTTCAGCAAATAGAGAAGCTGCTCCTGAAATTCGAGCTGATTTTACTTGGTCCTGGCTTGGCCTGGGAAGGAGCCTCTCCTCTCTTGTCCCAGGGAGTTTCCCATGATCCTCTTGGTGCATCCCTCCCTCCCTGGCTTCTGCAGGGCTGCCAGGGAGACCTAGGTGCCCACTGCCCTGCTCCCCTTTACGTGATGGCCAAAAACAGGGCTACTTTCAGCCCCTGAGCACCCACACATGAGTGGTTCTATGGACCAGCTCTCCGCCAGGGCATACGTGGCCCTTTTAAGGGGAGGTGGAAATTCAGAACTTCTTAGAAGGCTGACCTCCAGCATACCAGCAGAAGCTCGAGGTGGAGTCATCATGGAAAGGCTTTGAGAGCTTGTTGCCCTGGCTGCCAAGGGCCAGTGTCTGCTGACCCAGTTTTCCCTGCCCGGATGTGTGTACGTGGAGATACTTGGTAGATTTGCCTTGGCAACTTAGATGTCCAGATGCGATGATGGTGAAAGCTGCAGTGTTGCAAACATTGAACATGCCAAAGAGCATGCTTGTAGTTTTCACTCTCCAAATGGCATGAAGGTAAAAGTTTAGGTAAAATTTCAGAATGGAAAATACCATCTCCCCTTTTTGAACTCCCTCCCCACAGCTTTTTTCAGCTGAGAGTACTGAGTCCCAGAGAGGGCAGACAACTCTGCCAAGGTCACACAGCACAGCTGCAAAGTAAGGATTGGACTATAGCTGTCCCTTGGCCTTGACCTTCTCTTCCTGTCCCTTGACCCCCCTCACCTGAGAGCAAGGATCCAGTTTTGCCTGGCTAAGCTTTGCACAGACGTAGAGCCTGGGTCTTCGCAGACCAGAAGTTTCCAGATCTTTTTAGAAACCACCATGACATGCAAGCCCTGTTGATATCAGTGCTTGTTCTCCTTCCTCCTAGGAAGGTAGATAGAGCCAAGTTATATAGGAGATGAGGATTCTTGACTTCAGGAACATTGTAACAGCCCCATATCCCACCAGATGGATGGTCTGGGTTTCAAGCCTTTGCTTCTTGGGAGCTGTATGACCTTAGACAAGTCACTATACTGCTCTCAGCCTGGTTTCCTTATTCATAAAATTGTAAAAAGGAAATAAGCTTAGCTCGTAGAAGTATTGTGAGGACTTGAATAGGTTGATGCGTTATCATGATGTGCTCAAGAGCACAGTCTCTGGATCCAGACCTCCTAAGTTCAACTTCACTTCCTAGCTGTGTGAACTTGGGTAGGTTGCTTAACCTCTCTGTGCCTCCATTTCATCAGCGAAAGAGGATAATAATAGTTCCTACCTCAGGGGTTTGGGAAGATTCAGTGACTCAATACATAAAATGAGCTAATACTCATAAGACAGCCTGCCATAGAGGGAGCAGTAGGCCAGGCCAGCATTTATTAACCACCTAGTGCATGCCAAATGTTTCATATGTAATCTCTTGATTCATTTCAGAGGTGCATGATGGCATTGCTGCTCTTATCTGTCTCATCTTAGGGATGAGGAAACTGAGGCACAGAGAGGCTGTGAAACTTGTCCTCAGCTGGTGAGTGGTGCAGGCTGGAGTGAAAGCACTCGGCATGGGGCCCCAGCATTGGGACTTGCTGAGGTAATGTTACAGCTTGCAGGGTAGGGCTGGGCTAGAACTGCTGCCCCTCCAATGGCAGGCTCAGGCCTCACAGTGGACCAGACCCGTGGCCCTGGGGGTGCGGTCCGGTGCAGCCCCTCTCCTTGTTTGGGGCAGTCAGACCCCGTGCAGAACTTGGTGGGCCCGCCCTGGCCTGGCGCGATCAGGCACGGCTGGCTGGCGGCTGGCTGGCAGCACCGTGGTATTTTTCTCGGCCTGACAGCTCTCCGGGCGCTCTGGAGGAACAGTTCCCCGATATGTCTGAGTAATGGTCAGCCTCCTCGTTGAAGGAATTCATGAGATGAGCCGGTCCCTGGCCTCTGAGCATTTTGCCAGCAGCCCGCGCCAGCCATAAACAATCTGGGAGCTGGCAATAGAAAAATTAAAGCCTTGCGTCTGGCGCCTCAGGTGGGGCCTGAGGAACCTGGCAGGCTTGGGTTTAAGAGATAGGAGGAGGGGAGAGAGAGGAAAAGAAAATGAGCTGGAGAGCAGGGTATACAGGCCTGCCCAGGTGAGGGAAGGGGTTCAGAAGTCAGATGAACCTGGGTTCGAATCCAGTCTTTGCCACTTGTGTGCTGTGTGACTTTGGGCAGGCGGTTTGCCTCTTTGAGCCTCAGTTTCCTCCCCTGTAACACAGATGTAATTGCTGAGCCTGACTCAGAGGGTTGCTGTGAGGGTTAAGATGCCCCTTGCCCTGGGGACCCCAGGCAGTGGCATCAGTTGGTGAGCACCCTGGCTTTGGAGTCAGCCGGACAGAAGGGGGTCTCTCCCACTGTTTCCATAGGGGCCCCTTGGCCAAGTCTGGGCCTCAGTGGCCTCAGCTGCAAATGGGTTGATTAACATGCCTCCCCCTGAGTGGTGGCAGTGTCCTTACCTGGGCCGTGCTGCTCCTGCAGGGAACATTTGGCAATACCTGGACACACTCTTGGTTGTTCAACACCTAGGTGGGGGGATGTGCTACTGGCTTCCTATGGGCAGAGGCCAGGGCTGCTGCTGAACGTCCTCTACAGCACAGGACAGCCCCCCACCCTGAAAATTATCCAACCCCAAATGTCCTTACTGCCGAGGCTCAGAGACCCTGAATTACAATGAAGGACTGAGGTTAGGTGCTAAATAAGACTCAAAAAAATGACAGTCAAACATGAATTCAGAAGTGCCTGGCACATTTATTCATTCAACAAACACTTTCCGGGCACTGTTCCAGGTGCTAGGATCTGATGGAGAAGCAGGCGGTCAAACCTCTTGCCCTCATGCAGTTTCCCATCTAGGAGACAGGATAGACTGGCTGACAACAAACAAGAAGAACATCATAAAGCGAGCAGGGCTGGGTTGAGAAAAGGGGATGTGTGTGAGAATTTCTGGTGCATGAGAGTATCCAGTCAGGACCACCAGGGAGGTTTCTGTGAACCGGCGATGGTTAAGCTGAGACCTGGATGAGAAGGGGCCGCCCGGGTGTGCTGGGAAACACGGAACAGCCAGCCCTCTGAGTGGGGGGCACGCTCCGATTTGGAGTGTTTCCTGATCCCATGGTGTTAACCCTCCTATCAGGTTCATTTCAAACTGGGTTGTCAGGATAGCCTTTAGCCGGCTTGCAAAATTCTTGCACATTCAACAGTGGGCTCCCAGGTGGCTGACCTGGCTCTAGGTGGAGGGGACAGGAAGTGCAAGAGCCCTGGGGCAGGGCTGAGCTGGCTCATTCCGGAAACAAAGTGTTGATCGTGGGAGGGACGGAATCTTTTTTTTTTTTTTTTAATTAGAGAAGTTTTAGGTTTACAGAAAAGTCATGCAGAAAATACAGTTTTGGTGGCACATAGTAGATGTACAATTAATAGCAGTTGAATCTGATCCCAGAGTAGGTGAGAAAATATCTGTTTCCCTTTCCTTCCCTTCTCTCGTGTTCTGTCCCCTTCTGAGGAGCCAGACACCCTCTCCCAAAGATTTGGCATTGTCCAGCCACAAGCTGGGGCAGGGGGCATTCTCACCCCTGCCCAGGACAGGGTGCTCAGACTCCAAGGAGGTCGGGGGGGGGGGTGTGTCTCAGCCTGCCACAGGCGGGGAGTGGGGCAGGCACTGGGGGATTGTCTATCTCTGAGCCGGGCAGGTCACGATTTATGTCCTGGCCTAGGGAGACTCTGTTTCCTTCTTTTCCCAGGCATTGTTCTCTAGGCCTGACAGAGGTCACCCCGACAGGAAGGTGCAAGCCAGGCTAGGGCCAGCCCAAGGAGGCAACAGGGGAGGGCTGGGCTCCTGGATGACTTATGCCTGGTCCCACCTTCCGGAAGCTTTTCTTTTGCCTTCCTCACCAACGCTCTAAGGTGCAAAATAATCGTTGAAGAGACCGTGTTTATTCAGCACCGGCCATGCCAAGCCCCATGTTACAGATGAGGGAACTGTGGGCTCAGAGAGGAGACGCCACCTGCCCAAGGTCACACAGCAGGCAGAAGGCAGAGAGCGGTTCATACCTGGGATTCCCTGGTCTCCCCTGGGACTCGATCTCCAAACCACTGAGGACGCTGAGCTGGGAAGCTGCATTCCCCACCCAGCAGATTCTTGACATTAAAGACCGATGCCCGGCCTTGCCTGCTCCCCAACAGTCGCCAGCTCATGTCCTTTGGCTGTTGGTTGTCTTCACAGTTGAGGGGGGCAGTGGGCATAGCCGCAGGCGACTCTGGAGAGGTGGTTGCGCTGAGCTCTGGGATCAGACGGGCTCAGCAGTGTGATGGGGGAAGCCCGTGCTGTCAAATGGGACAATTATGATACCTCCTAAGTCTCCCGCCTGTGTGTCTAACAGCGTGCTGGAACGATAGTGAGAACAAGACAGAGACCATGCTGGTGGCGGGGTAGGGAATTAACCAGTAAACATATAGATTAAAAGGATAATCGCATTAATATTGCACAGGAAATTGGCTGGAGGAAGAAAAGAGGGACTGGCCGGGCAACTCTAACTTGTGAGTCACGACCAGATCGAAGACAAGAAAGCGGCTCTTCCCGGCACCCCGCTCTGGCTGGGTGGCCAGGGGGCACGTACAGTAGGTGGTAAAGGAGTGAAGAAAGGGAGGATTTGGCCAGCTGCATGGGGTGCCTGGGGTGCCTCCCTGCCCTGGTCCCTGTGTTGGGGGTGAGTGCCACCTCCACACCCAGCCCTGAGCACAGCCACCCAACACCCTGGCCAACTCTGGCCCCTGAGACCTAGAAGGGCTGGTGGGGGTTACCTCCAGAGGGGCTGGGAACGGGCTGGGTCAGGGCCAGGGATCCCAGCTCCTGGTGTCAGCAGGGGTAAGTAGGGAAGGAAAGGAGCCCTCCTCCAATCTCCGCCCTTTCCGTGGGTTGTGCATGTCAGTGCAGTGGCCTGGAACCCCACCGCTGGCCCGTCTGAGCCCCGACACAGACACGGGGTCCGGCTGGACCTTCGGTGGGTGGCCAGAGGATGCCCCAATTTCCTCCCTCGGGCACCTGGCCGCTCGCCTTGGGGCTTGGCATTTATGTCCCAGGTTTAGGGGGAGGAGAGCACAGAATGTGAGACCTACCTCTGACTCGCTGTTTGCCATTCCCTGTTCGGATCCCTTCACTGCCCCAGGCTTCAGTTTCCCTGTTTGTTTTTCCACCTTCTGGTCACCCTACCCGGGGAAGGGGGTGATGCGTTGCAGTCCCCTTAGTGGAAGAGGGGGTGTCCCTGCAGGAGAGGGGCACCCCTTTATGGGATGCTCATTCTCCTGGCTTGGGCAGGGAGAAACGTGCCTGCCGAGTTTTGAAGGGCAGTCTCGGGTGCCATGGAGGGCAGAGATGCTGGCTGCTCCGCTTGGCAGAAACTCCCCAGATGACTAGAACTTTTAGAAAGCAAGTTGTTGGGAAAACGGACCTGGGATCAAAAGTGTGGATTTTTCTGGAAACCCCTAGAGTTTTAATAGACTGGCCCTGTAGACTCACGTCTTAGACACCGTGTGCGTAGGTTTTGGAAAATCAGCCCTAGCTAGTGTTAGGAAACTTTTAAACAGTAGTGGCAATGATGCTAATCATATTAAAAAGAATATTTACTCGCACCCGCTATCTTCTCCTCTGCACATCTGGGCGTTACAAGGCCAACTATGGGTGGCCCTTAAAAACTGCCTGCCTGGGAGAGAGCCCCAGTGACTGTCACCTGCTGCTCCATCACCACCCTTAGTCGGTGGCACAGGACAGCAGAGAAGCATCAGAGGACTTTCCTTCTTCTTTTCTCCCCAGATCTTTGCAACTGGGGAGTGAGCAAACACGTTTAGATGGAGGTTTTTTCTAGATGTTGCCTTTGAAAGAAATCTCTCCTGATTCTGCGCCTCAAGCATTAATTTACCGTTTAATCAAACAAAGGTGGGGGTGGTTAAGGGGGGGGAGCGAAATCATCTGCAGAGAGTGGCGCATAGAGAAGACCTCCCCCCCCCCCCCCACCCCCGTGTGTTTTTCGAGACCGTTGCAAAAACTTTCTGCACGCCAGTCCCTGGGGGTCCGAAAAATATCTCCGGCTGTGGTTCCCCAGGTGTTCGATGCGTCTCCCTCTCCCCCACCGCCGCCCCCTCCTCTTTTTCCCTTCTCTCCCTTTCATTCTGGGAACAATCGTCACAGCCGAGTTCCTTTGGGCTTCTCCGCATTCCCTGCCAAAAAACAAAAACCATTCTTAACCCCAGATGACCAGGCCTGCAGTCGTTTTGTCTGGTATGTGCTGTCCGCCCTGGGCGGGGAGGGGGGAGCGATGCATGCTTCCAATTTATATTCTGGCATGCCAGCTTCGAGGGGAGCAGGGGCTGGGGGAGAGAAAGCCTCAAGGAGAGGGGAGCCCAGAACCACCAAATTTCAAGGAGGGCGGGCAAAAGTGGAGGGGTGGGGGTGGGGTGCAAGGCCAGCCCAGGGGGGGACAGGCAGATTTCTGGGTCAGGTCAGCCCCAGCCCAGCCCCTCCAGAACCGGCCCCCCCACCCCCACCCTCAACTTCCCCCTTGTTAGCCCCGTGGTGGATTTTTGTATTCGACACTCTATGCTATTGGGTTATTACTATTTTTTAATGAGGTCAGACTGAAAATCCATCTGCCTGGGCCTGCCCACCTAGGTTTGGAGGCAATTAAACTCGAGACTAACCTCTTAATTAGGGTTTCCCTGTGTAAATCTCATTTGATAAATTCCTTATCATCCTCGGCTTTTAACTACAGCGCGTCCTGGAGGCGGGATTGAGCTCCCCCGGGGACCCTCTAAGTGAATCCCCCCAGAGAAGCCGGCCCGCTCTGTGAACGGGGCTCTTCCAGCCAGAACCCCTCACTCCCACCCCCCCCCCAGCAAGGACTGGGTGAGAGACCCCTTTCAGGGTTAATTAATCAGAAAATGTAATGGTGCCCGGTGATTCTGGAGAAATTGTGTGCCACCTTTTAATTCGCCTGTTCCCCTGTCTGCCTTCCCCTCTAGGTCTTTTTGTGTGTGTTTTTTTTTGGTGAATTGAACTCTGCTAAAGGAAATCTCCACCACCACCACCCCCTCTGGGGCCTTCCTCCACCGCCTTCTCCCCAACCTGTTTGTGCCATGTGGATGGTTAAAATTTTTTTCCGTCCCTTTTTTAAACGCAAGCGAGGCTGGGAGTGGAAATGTCAGGGGTCAGGCTGCAGGGAGCAGGGGGCAGCCTAAGCTGCCTCTTTGCCATTTGGGAGAAATCAGAGTGGAGGGTTAACCCTTTGCAGCCCAGCCCCTGCCTGTGGGGTCAGCGGCACCGGACGTCTCCTTCCATGCTCTTCACCAGAATGGGGCCCTTTGTCTTGGGAGCGCCTTCTGCAGGGGGGTGGGCTTGCTCTGCGCCAAGGCAGTCATGCCAGCTCCACTTAGAAGTGTCAAGTTGTACTTTTAGTCCCGAGAGCATGTATTGAGCACCTACTGTGTGCTGGCAACGGGGCTCGAGGTGCTGTCCATTTGGATGGGATTACAGGTGGCTGGCCTGGGTGAATTCACATGCTTTAATGTCATTAAAATCCCAGAAGACATCCTGCATTGCAGATGGGGAAACTGAGGCCCAGAGAGGCGTGGCAACTTTTCAGTCTCCCAGCTGGTAACGGGCAGAGTCCGGATGGGACAGGAACCCAGCTCACTCTGTGTGCCAGTGCTTCGAGACCAGTAAGAGGAGAGAACCTAACTCAGGCCTGGCGTTTGAACCCCATAGACCACCCTACAGTCATTCAAAACAGGGGTACTATTATTTGAGAGCCGAGTGTGTGCCAGGGCCTTCCCTGCATCGCCTCGCCGCCCTGTGGGGCTGCTCTCTCTTATGGGTGAGCAGGGCGAGGTACAGAGGGGAAGGGGCCTGCTCACGGCAGGCAGCCAGTGCAGCCAACCTGGCCCCATTCTTTCTGCCCTCTGAGCCAGGAGCTTGGGGATGATGCCAGTTCGTGGAAACGGGACTTGGACAAGTTGCACAGAGCTTGTGCCACCCGGCCACTGGGTTTCCGTTACCTGTAGACTTGCCCAAGGGAATTGGTGACACGGATGGTCTGTGTAGTGGGCTCAGGAGAGAGAACGCATGGGCTGCGGTGTTTTCAAGGTGATGGTCAAGGGCTCCCCCAGCACACGGCGTCCCATGGTGACCGGTACGAACTTTATTATCTACGAGCCTCAGTTTCCTTATCTGCAAAACAGGGGCAGTGGCCATGCCTGCCTTGTGGGGTTCTGTGGGCATTAAGCCTTTGCATACCCATAAAGCAGCGATTCAACATGAGGTGAGCTTCAGTAACGTGTTAGCTGTGGGTTATGGTTTATTTCCAGTCACAGAGAAAACAGTGCAAGCACCAAGGACATCCCAAAGGGAAGAAACTGCTTTATATGATCAGCAGCTCTGGGGAGAGGGAAGGTTTCCTGTGGAAGCAAGTGAGACCTGGGAGTGGAGGTTCTGCCCTGTTTGAGCTAGGGCTGTGTGACCTTGGGTGAATCACCTCCCCTCTCTGTCCCTGTGATGGGCAGGGAACTTTGGCTTTCTTGGTAGGTGGAGGGATGAGTCTGCAGGTCTGCAGTGCTGGGGATGGAATTGCATCATGATCTTGCCTTTAGGTGGATAGCAGCTTTGGGTATCCATCCTACCTGGGTGGGCCTCAGTTTCCCCATCTGTGGAATGGGGGCCCTGCTTGCCCCACAGAGCTCTGATGTGGCTCCCAGGAAGCAAAATGTCTGGACGTGTTTTGCAGTCTCCAAGAAAGCAGTTCAGGCTTCCAAAAGTATTATCATAATAATAAGAAATGGAATTGTTTCTCAGTAGAGTCGAGGGACGTCTCAGCACATGGGAGCCCTAGCATGGAACAGCACCAGGTCTGTCCAGAGGTCTGTTTGCCTGGTGTCTGCCCCAGGGAGGGCATCATAGGGGTGGTGAGAGAAGCTCACATAAGTAGACAAAGACCCAAGATTGATATTTCGGGACCCGGGTTCGAATCCTAACTCCTTCTCTTGCATAGCTTCAAATGAGTCCCGTTGCTACTTTGTGCCTCGGTTTCCCCATCTGACAAAGGGACATAGTAGGGTTCCCGCCACTTATTATGGGAACTAGGTGAAGTGAGCTGTGCAGGCGATGCCCACCAGGCTCCCCGCTGTGGGCCTGGGTCTCTGGTCTCGGTGATAGTGACTTTGGCCTCCCCAGGCTGCCTGAGGGGGTCTTGCATTCTCCCCTCCCGGGTCTGCGGCTTCCCTTCCTTCCCTTCTTCCCTCGCTCCACAACCAAAGCCCGGCGTCTGTTTCCCTGGGAGCTGTTTAATATTCTGCCGCGGTAAAATGAACTCATCGGAGCCACCCAAAAACAGCTGAATGAACCCCGGCGCCCAGCCGCCTTTCAGAGCCACCCCAGACCCCCTTGGCCCCTGGGGAGGCAGGCAGCAGCAGCAGCAGCTAGCAGCTGGGGGAGAGGCCCCCTTTTCAAATGCTTGGTCCCCCGGGGGAGCATGTATTTCCCAGTGGGGCTGCTGGAGGACGGAGATGGGGCCTGGAGCCTGGAGAGGGGCGGCCTGGGCGACGCAGCCTGTTCGGGGCCTCATGTATGCATCTTGGCTCGGAGGTTCTGTCTCTGGGGCCTCCTTGGGGAGGCAGAGAAAGGCCTGGAGCGGGTGAGGCCGTCCCCAAATTCTTCTCCAGATCCTCCCCCTCTCCCTGGCCCAGGGACGGCAGAAAGACCCCGCCTGCAAGGAGCACTGCTTGGTAGCAATACCTCGCTGGTGATGATGGTTTCAAGCAGCATCCCCAGAGCACTGTCTGCATGCCAGGTTTGGTGCTAAGTGCATTATCTGTGCTTCTCATCCATTTCTCCCAACCGCGGGCACACTTTGCATTCCTCACTCCTATTTGAAAGGGAGGACACTGAGGCCCGGGGGGAATGAGCTGGCTTGTCCGAGATGACACAGCCAGAAAGCAGCTGAGCAGGGCTTCTACCCACAGCTGCAGATGTCTGCTCTTGCCCCTTTGGGGCCCATGACCTCGTCTGGAAATGGGGGGACAAGAGCACATGGCCACCTGCAGGAGGGACCTGAGGTAAATGACGTCATGCCCTGGAGCCTTTTGGCACAGGCATCCAGTTGGCGCTCATTTAAGCACAAGCCAGAATCATGACTTGATTACTCCAAATCCTTTGACCACTCCCTTCTCTGCACCCCAGTTATTCCTGTGTGCCTCGATTTTCACCCCACCTCCCTGGTAAGGTGAGTGGTACAAAGTGTTTCCACGTAGAAGCCGAATTAATTTCATGTAATTATCCCTGATAAAATTAAATATTACTTACAATTAGTCTCGGGCAATTTCGCTACCGAGAGGCGGCAAGGCAGTGGGGTGATGAGGGCAGAGTTGGCACCTGCTGGGCTGGGTGCGGGGTGCTGGGTGGGCACCACCCCTGCACCCCAGCGGCAGCAATTGTCGCTCCACCAAGATGGAGAGTGCTGGGGAGGGCTGGGGTGGAAGGACACACGTGACTCCTTATCTTGTTTCTGAGGAGCCCCAGCAAACAGAAGCAGGCTTGGTTTTTCCAGGAGGCGGATGGATGATTGTTTTGTTCCTTGGCCTACCTGGGAGATCCCAGCACTCAACCTCCAGGGACAGGGTAGGAGATTTAGCTTTTTCCTCCCCAAGTTTCAAATCCTAGCAAAACCACTTCCCCAGCGGTGAGAACCGGGCAAGTCATCTCCTTCTCTGAGCCTCAGCTTTTCTTATCTGTAAAATGGGGGTCATTGTGACAATCCAATGAGCTAATGCAGGGGTCAGCAAACTTTTTCTGTAAAGAGTCAAAGAGTAAATATTTTGGTCTCTGCAGGCCACGCAAATTTCTGTCCCAACTACTCAACTCTGCCTTTGTAGCTTGAAGGCTGCCACAGACGCGATGCAAACAAATGAGGGTAGCTGTGTTCCCATAAAACTTTATTTATGCATGCTGAGTTTGGATTTCATATTATTTCATTTGCCATAAAATATTCTTTTGATTTTTCCAACCATTTACAAATGTGGAAAGCATTCTTAGCTCACTGGCTACAAGAAAACAAAACAAAGCAAAACGCCGTAAGCTAGATTTGACCTGCAAGCCATAGTTGGCCAACCCCAAATGCTTAGCACAGTGCCTGGCACAGAGAAACTGTTCGTTAAATGATAATGACTATTACATTTTTCTGGACTCAATCCCTTTTTGGGAGGTATACTTAAGAGAAAGTTAAAAATCGGTTTGTATCATGAAGTCAGACAATGATGATTAGGAGTTTTTAAAAACTTTTGAGTTTTTACACAACAACTTTACATTTTTTGTGTTCTTTGACCAAGGTGGGACCTGGTTCCTTATTGCAAGGTGACCAAAACCCAGAGAGGGAAAGTGCTTTGTTCAGTGTCACACAGCTGGGGAAAGACGGAGGCGGGACCTGAGCCCAGGGTGGTTCTCTGCCAGGTGCAGGGCTCACCTAGAAGGACCCCGGAGTCCCCTCTGGCAATTTATGCGTTGGAGAGTGCACTGGCCTGAGAGCCGGAATACCCCCTTCCCTGAGCTTCAGTTTCTCCATCTGAAATGGCTGCCCTCCAAACCCCCGTCTGTGTACTGGAGTCTGACTGCGTGTTGGGTATCTGAAATCTCTCCCTGTCCTCCTTTTAGTGGTTCTAGAATCTCGTTTACAATGGACCGACCTTTGCAGTGCTTTCTGACTAAGGATCGTGGAACGCATCTCCTGCCCTGGCTGAACGTTCGAGAGGGAGAGTCTTGTAAGCTGAGGCTGCGTAGGGATGGCCTTTCCCTGGGTTGGGTGGGGATAGTGTGAAATCCTGCGTGGTCCAGACTGAGCCCTCGGGATGCCGAGTATCACATTAGATTGCCATTTAGACCATCTTCCTTTGGGCACCGTCTGGAAAGGGGGAATAATAATGCGCCATTGCAGGATGCCATGAGAATGAAGGAAGGTACCAGTGAACACCAAGGCTTGGGGCCCGCCACAGAGCAGGTCATCGATGAGCTGGCGTTGTTATTGTCATTACTGCTGCGATCATCGGTCACTTTCCAGGATTCTGGGGACTCTGAACCCCAACTGTCCAGAGCTTTAGTGGGGGAGGTAGGGGAGGTATGGTGGGCAAATCGGGAGGCTTTTGTAGTCCTGGCGTGTGACCTCCAGCCTTGGTTTCTTCCTTTCCACGATCAGACCAGATCAGGCTCAGTGCCCAGTACAGGCTCAGTGCCCAGTGCTCATCTGGATTGATTTGTTCTGGCTGCCTGGAGTCTTGTGTTGAGAAAGACTCTGAGGCTGCACAGGAGGAAGTGGCATAGGAGGGGGTGGCTCTGCTGATGAGCTGTGTCTGCCGTGGGTTCGAGAGGAAATGTGTGTTGGTGGGAGTGCCAGTGAGAGATAACCCTGGAGGGTGACCCCGTGGCTCCTTTTGAAACCCAGAGTTACTTCAATGTATGGAAGCTTCCGTTTGAAAAGGATGGGACCCGAAACTGACAGGGCCTGCTTTTGTTTGCTAAGAGAACTAGTTGTGGTGACGCCCGCTGGCGCAGATTGGAAGAGGTTTTGTAGATTCGTTGTAGAACATTCTGCTGGCTGGAGATGTCCTATGTCTGTGCTGACCCAGTCCCCACGCCCATGCTCAGGGCTTGAACTACCGCTCCTGTGAATGAAGAACTCAGTTTAAAATGTTATTTAATTTTAATGAATTTAAATTAAAAATGCCACCTGTGTTTCTTTTTTTTGGCCAGCACAGTTCTAGACTCAGAGAACCCTGAGTTTGGATGGATTCCCCTCCCCCTAAATCGTTGACCTGCCACACTCCAAGCGCCCCTGAGCCCAGGGTGGGCGGGTGGGTGAGAGTGAATTGCCCGGTGGCAGCCTGAGGCATCGCTGTCTGTGGCTCTGCCCTGAGCAGTTGTAGTTTTGCTCAGGGGGGGCGAGCTCCACAGAGGCGGGTGAATTCTTCCCCTTTCTGCAGGGGACCCCGCGAGCTGGCGTGCGGGTGAGTGGGTGAGGTCTGGCGTGAGTGACGCGGTCCGCGGTGCGTGCGTGGCCGGCTCTGATCGCCCCAGGGCACCCGGTAAAGAGGCACGCGCTTCCAGAAGCAGAGTAGGTGGCGGAGAGGGAAGGCAGGGTGAAAGTGGGAATCAGTTTTCCTTCTTTCCTTCCCTTCTTTCTCCCTTCCACTCTGTCACCTCCCTCCCTCTCTTTCTGGGAAAGTTAGAAGAGTCTTCGGAAAGGGACTCTGTCTTATCCTGCCTCTGCTGCTCCCTAGCTGTGTGATGCTGGGCAAGTCACCCACCCTCTGTGAACCTGTTTCTGCATCCTCTGGAATGGAATAACAACCCCTCCCTCTGCAAGTTATGGTGAGGGCCCCGTGCAGCCACAGACACCCTGTGTGGTCCCCTTCCCTGGAAATAAAGCAGAAAGGGAGGTGGTGTCAGAGCATGGAAGGGAGGGTCATTTAACCACCTTAAAACTCCCCTCAGGGGTTACCCCAGTAGGTCTGGGCATGGGGCTCAGTTGGCAGAGGGGTGGGCTGGGTGGGGGTGCTGGGTCAGGGAAGGCCCCCTCCTGGGCCATCATCCCCAGCATGGAAGAAATTGCAAGCGTTCATCACTGCTAAGGGGCTGGCAGCTGAGACAGCTTACCTGAGTTTTCTCCCTGTGTTTTCTGTCCACTCAAGGCACCTGCATATTTGGCTCCCTTTCACCCCAGTGAGGTGTCAAACAAACTGGGAGAATTCTACCTGAAATCTTGGAAGAGGGTCTGGTGGCTGGGTTAGGATTTTGGCTGAGGGGAGAGGTGTGGGTGGGATTCCATGGCCTCTGGGTGATTTGTGGGAGGGTGTGGCCCCTTCTTGGTAAGTTCAAGGGGAGGAGAAGTGGGTACCCACCTCCCCACCCCCACCCAGGGAAGGGACTCGTGTCCTTGGCACCCAGACAGCTTTGGAGAGTTCCAGATGATGTGGTTTGAGTTTTCCTCACTTAGGCAGTGCTGCAGGGTTTGCTCCTGCCTTCAGGAATTAAGATGCTCAGCACGTCTTGGTTGAGGCCCTGCCATGTGCCAGGTGCTGGGGGCCACAGCGATGTACAGGAGAGTCGAAGCCTTTGGCTTCATTCAGTGCACATTCTAAGGGCTGTGGCATGAGAAGTCAGGGTGGGAACAGGAGTATGGGGGGCACTGGAATGCACTGAGGGAGCTTGGAGAGTGACCAGGTGAAAGGAGAGGAGACAATAGTGGTCCAGGGAAAGGGGCACCTGGCAAGAGTGATATTGCCACCTCTTGGTGACGGCATACCACAAACTACATGATTAAGCTTTCTGAGTGAGGAGGGGACAAAGTACTGGCTTGTATAGGCAGAGCAGAATACACACATCCAGCTACCATTCTGCCCCTGACTTGTCTCTCTCTGGCCCCAGTTTCCTCAGTGTCCAATATCTACCAGCTCAGTCTTCCCAGGGTCCAGTTTAGCTTTCTCTAGAAGATCACAAGGATGAGGGGCTATGACCTCTGCCCTGGGAGGAGAGGTCCCACCTCTCTGTACTGGAAACATAGGCCAAATCTAGAAAGTCCTTCATGGAAGTGGTATGTGAGTGTTGCAAGATGTGTCCTGGCTGGGGAAAATTTGATGGAAGGCAGGCTGGGGTAGGCTTCCATGCCCACCTCTGCACACTCCCTGCCTGGGAGGAGCGTGGACCCCTGCCTTCCCCTCGGAGGCTCACACTGCACTGCAGGTGTTGTAGGCTCAGCGAGAGCACATAGAGCCAGGCCAATCGGCCTCATCCTGTCCTCTCTCATAATGCAAGGTAGAGATTAGCAAGCATTTTCCATCAGTGCATGGGATAATTTGGGATGGGAAACACCCATTCGGGTGGCCTCCTCAGGTCATGGGGTCACAGTCCTGGCAGCTGGGACACCTGCCTCTTAGAAAGGAGATGATGGCCCAGAGAGGGCAAGCAATGCATCCAAGGACACCTACAACCAGATTTCAGCAGAGCCAGGCCTTGGTGTCCTGGGGTGGGCGGGGAGAGCCCAGTCGAGGGGAAAGCAAATTGGGGGATTATTTGTGGTGGGCACACTTCTCCCCAGAGAGCCGAAGGTGGGACCTGCTGGAACCCTTGGGAGGTGGGAGCCGAGAATGGGTGAGCCAGCACGGGGCACGCTGGGAGTTCTGTTCCTGTTGTTTTGGTGGGAATGACCAAACAGCTCCTTCCGTTGCTGAAATCAGCATCTGCTGCCCCACCCGCCTCTCTCCCCTGGATGAGGCAGATGCCAGGGGGTGGTTAAGAAGATGCAGACCCTGAACTCACACAGACCTGAGTGTGAATCCTTGGTCTGCCACGAAGAACTGCCAAGAGGATAAACAAGATGAGCCAGTGAGTGAGTTCTGGGCTCTCTCCGTCCCCGTTCTCCTGGCCTCTCACCGTCCACTTTGTCCATCCCTTGAACTATCCCCGAGTCATTCGCCAACGAGGCCAAAGGGCTCTGCCATGCAGGAGAAACTGTTGGGAGATTGCTGTGACCTGCCACTGGTCTCCTGGCCTGAGAGATGTGGACAGACTCGGCTCTGCCTCAGAGAACCAAACTTTCTCCTCTTGCATTGCATTTGTGGACATGTTCTGGAGTGATTTATTTTTAAAAACAAGAGCCCCCACCCCCAACCATCCATTTTCATGCTTTGTTGATTTTTAAGTAGGAAGGCAGAAGATTTCGGTGCAGCCCGTGAAGGAAGGTCAGAGCCATGGTAAATGAGGAGGACATTTCTGGTTTCTTTAGGGTCCCAGTGTGAGTGTTTGCTGATCAGCGTGTTGTTTACACATAGAAACATATTTCTAGAGGACCTGTATTGAGCACCTGCTGTGTGCCTGGCTGCCACTCCTTCTTGTGTTGTATTTGGATGAGTGATCTCTCTTCTCTAAGGCACAAGCTTAGGGTTGGCAAGCTTTTCCTGCAAAGGGCCCGACAGTAAATATTTCAGGCTTTGCAGGTCATGCGGTACCTGTCACAACTACACACCTCTGCCAGTGCAGCATGAAGGCACCCTAGTTAAATTTAAACAGATGAGTGTTGACTGTATTCCAATAAAACTTTATTTATAAAAACAAGCCGAGGACCGGATTGGCTCTGTGGCATGACCCTGGCATGGTCTTCGTTTGTGAAATGAGGGTACAAGAACAGAAGCTGCCTGCAAAGTTTTGATGAGGGATTAGCATGTTTGCAAGGAATTAGTGATTTTAAAGAGTGGACATGTTAACTGTATTTGTTATTATCTGTTATTGTGAATGTGATCACATGTTGCCCTCCCAGCAGCCTTGCCCTGGATATCTGTGATCCCATTTCACAGATGGGGAAACTGAGGTGCAGAGAGGTTAATTGACTTGCCCTTAACCCTTCTCACCGGTAGATGGCCTGGGACACGTCACTGCTTCTCTCCAGGTCTCGGTTTCCCCACCTACTGCCTCACCGAGGATTCATAGGTGTGAATACACAGGGCCTGATAAAAAAACCAACCTCCTTCTTGGGGTCTCATGGGAACTTTGGAGCCTTCTCTCCCTCTGTTTCCCTCTAGGCCCCAAATAGAGGCTCTTGATCTTTCTTCCAAAATAATCACACCAGGGTTTGGAGTGCCCCTCTACCTCTCTCTCCCTGCAAAGCTTTAAACTCCTCCTCTGTGACGTCTTCCCAGATCCCTACCTCTCCCCCAGGGTCCCCCGATACAGGGCAGCCTTTTGCCCCACAGGGATTAGGTTCTGCTTTTGTAGTTACCTGCTTACCAGGCCATCTCTTCCCCAGCCTGGGGATGGGTCACCTCTCGAGCCCAGTGGCCAGCACAGCCCGGGGTGCAGGCATGGTTCTGATGTGCTAGGCCATTGTCACACTGTTACTGCCATGGTGAGAAGCCCCTACAGGCTGCAACGGGCTCAGGTTCGGGGGAAATGAGCGGAAACAGCTAATGACAATGTTTCACCCCCTCTTGACCAGTCGGGAATGGCCAAACCCATTTTTCAGATGAGGAGAGGGAGCCTGTGGGACAAGGGGCCGATTGAGAGTTGCACTCTGCCAGGCAGTGCCAGGGTTGGGACTCGAACCCAGGCCTCTGCTGCAAAGCGCGTGAGTGTCACGACCGGTCCTCAAGCAAACCCCTTCCTCGGGGAACTGTCCAGGGCGAGCAGCTGCTTGCAGCCCCGCTATCCTCAGGCCCCTTCGGCACGGGAAGCACCATGGAGCCCCCTGCAGCCCCCCTGACGGGTGGGTGAGATGGGTGTCCCCGAGTACCCCCACCCAAACCATCCCTACTTTCATATATATATTTTTTTAAACTCAGGCTTGCCATTGAATCCCGTCCTTCCAATCAGCTGAAAGCAATGAGGTTCTAATTGCATGTAAATGCACGCAGATGTGTATCTTATTTTACAAAAAGAATGATTTAGTGGGACCGCTCGCCATGTGCCAGGTAGGGGGCTCTGTGGGGTATGGGTCCTGCTATGAGGTGGCACCCAGTTTACAGGTGAAGATGCTGGGGGCCAGAGAGGGCCGGTGACCTGCCCGGGCCACCCAGCGTCGGACCCCACGCTGTGGCGGTACATTGTGGGCTAGAAGACCAGAAACTGAGAGTGGGGAGGGCTGGGCTGGAGACAGGGCTGGAGAGGGTCCCCAACATCATGGTAACGATGACAATAATAATTCTAGTAGCAGGGTCGAGTTACAGGGTGCATCCCCACAGCCCGACACTGGGCTAACACCTGGCATGCACTATCCCACAGACTCTCCCACCAGCCCTTTGTGGACGATACATCTCATAGATGGGGGAAACTGAGGCTCAGGAGTTAAGTGTCTTGCCCAGAGCCGAGGCCGAAATGCGATGCTCGGGACTCCATGTGCAGTGTTCTCCCCTCCCCGTCTCCCGAGGACACTGTCAGAAGGAAGGTGTAGGTGGAAGGGCTGGCCTCCAGCCCCTGTCACATCCAGGCAGCACACAGGCCAGGAGTGGCCCGGGGGGCACGTGGGCTGCACGTGTCACAGGTCACTGGCTACGCACCCGGAGGCGCCAGGATAGGAGCTGACCCGAGCGGCTCCAGCCTGGAGCGAGGAGCTGGCCGTGTCCATCCTGCGGCTCTGGCCCTCGTATGCCACCCCAGCAGATGGGCCCTTCCAGGCTGGGGAGGGTCCTCCAGAACCCAGTATCCTCCACATTCTCCAGGCCTGCCCCCCACCGGGCTCTGACGATGCCCCTGCCACTCCCCTCAGCCCCTTCTCGATCTAAATGACAGCTCCCTTCGGCCAAGTCAACCCGCATTAATGTCGAGGTTTCCAAGGCCCTGGCCGAGTGTCAGGCCAGGCTGAGCTGCCGCAGGGGCTGGTGTGAGACCCCCTGCTCCACCCTGTGCTGGGTGCAGGATGGTGGGGCCTCACGTGGTTCCCCGGTCATCAGTGGGGGTGGGGATCTCTTTGTGCCTGGCACTGTGCCGTGGGTAGAAGGGCCACACAGGCCCTCCCTGTCCACCAGAAGCCCTTCCACATGGGCTATCAGATGGGGCTCATGGTGCATTTAAAACTTGTAGGCAGCTTCAGTGGAGAAAGCATCCCATGGGGCATGGGGTTCATGTCAGTCACTGTGTTACCCTTAGCAGATCTCATGCCCTCTCTGAACCTCAGGGTCCTTTTCTAAAAGGTGAAAGTGCTGCTGTCTGGGGGGGGTGGGGCGGGTAGGGAGAGAAGAGGGAGACAGAGGAGAGGGAGAAATGTACCTGCCACTAAAGACAGGTACATTTGTTACACTTTTTTTTTTTTACATGGGCAGGCACCGGGAATCAAACCCGGGTCCTCGGACATGACAGGCAAGCACTCTTACCTGCTGAGCCACCGTGGCCTGCCCTACATTTGTTACACTTTGCACGTAGCTTTAATCAAACCACACACTTTGCTGCCACACTTAGGAATGACCTGGGCTCTGCTGCTGGCCAGCTGTGTGTCCTCCTGGGCCTCAGTCTCCTCTTCTGTAAAACGGGCAGAGTGTTGGGCTCTGGCTCCATGGCGGGGAGTTGGTTCGCTGAGATGGGCAAGGCCTGGCTCGTAGAGAGCCCACGATTGGCATTTGCTTTATATCTTCGGTGACAGCAGACACAGACTTGCTCAGCTTTCCTGTTTCCTTTCCTCAGTTGTCAGGGTGACACCATGTGCTGGCAGCTGACAGAGGTGGGAGGGCAGAGAAGGGCCAGGTGATGCTGGCAGACGGTTGGGCTGAGTGTGGCTGCTCCCCTGGGCCACTGGATGCCTCTGTTCCTTGGTCCCTTGTCAGTGGGGGTTGTGGGTGGTGTGGTTCACTGGGCTCCCCTCTTAGGCTGAGATACCCCAGGGTCCACCACTTTGGGGCATTTTCAGTGCTAAATCTGATAGCTCCAAATAGATGGAAGGGGCTAACTGGATGTGGGTCAGGAGAGGTTATTATATGTCTCCTCTTTTAGAGAGGAGCAGACAGGCCCAGAGAGGGGGAGTGACTCACCCAAGGTCACACAGCAAGCAGGATGGGGATGAGAATGTGAGTCATATATGTTAAAACATTTAGCAAAATGCAGGGAGTGACAGCTGGGAGGCTGCGTCTGCCGCCTGGGCCTCCAAGCTGGCTCCTCCAGCCTTCACTGGATGGATTTGTTATCCTCTTCTACAGATGGGGAAACTGAGACTTGGCAAGTTGGCCTGCCCAAGGTCCTGAGCTGGTGAGGGGGGTCAGAGCTGAGATTCAAATTGAGTTGGGATTTGAATGCTGACCTCTGTGCCCAGCGTCCCGACTCCCTGCCAAGCTGCTGGCACTGGGGAGTTGTTGAGCGAGCATCTGCTGTGGGGTTTTGCTCTTTTCCTGCTTGGCTCAGGTGGGGTAGACCCTCTTTCTGCTGCTGGATATCTCACTTAGATTTGTGGTTCCCCATCCTTGAGCCTAGGGTCAGAGAATCTCCCAACCCTGTTGCCTGCCTGGAAGAGGGGATCTGACCCAGGTGTTAAACATGGACAAGGAGCTGAAGCAGGGTCCTCCTTGGAGGGGGGCCCTGTAGGAGGATTCCAATTGAATTCTGGAGGTCAGCCCCCCTACAGTCGGTCTCCCAAATCCCCACAATGGGTTCTTAGAAAAAGGCCTTAGCAGTGAGATTTTGCTTACTACTGAGCAGGACTCTATTTCCGTAACCTCTGTCTGCCCTGATAATTAGAGGCATTCCTGAGCACCAGCTGTATACCAGACACTATATAACCTCATCTCCCTTGCCAACGGGGCTGGGTGCCATCCTTATCCCCTCTGACAACGAAGGAAGCTGAGGCCCAGAAAGGGAAAGTGACTTGCCCAAGGTCACCCAGCTGGGAAAAATGCTACAGACCATGCTCCATCTGCCTCTAAAGTCCCCTCATGTCGTCTTCCTTTTTTGGTGGCCTGTTTGCAAGGGCCCCAAACTCAGGTCTCTCCCTACTCGAGTGAAATGGCGTCAGCTCTTCCCTGCAGCCGGCCAGATGGTACCACTGGCGTCATCACCACTATGGAGGCTGAGGGCAGAGTGCCGTCCACCAGCAGGGAGGAGAGTCACGCAGCTGTGGGTCGGGGGTGTTGGAGAAACATCATGGCAAGGTGACATCAAGCAGCATGGCGGGAATCAGCAGGGGTGAGGAGTAGAGGGTGTTCTAGGAGCGTGGGGTGGAGGTGGGAAAGATTAGGGTTCCACTGAGAAACTGCAGAGCTGGGGCTTGTAGTACAGAGGAGGGTTCTCAGTGGGCCAGGGACTTTACCCTGGGGCACTGGGGAGCCATGGAAGGTTCAAGCGGGAGAGAGGTCTTCTCTGGTTGATGCTTCAGGAAGCTCTTCCCAGCTCCCAGGGGAAGATGGGCTTTGGGGGCCAGCTGGATGCAGAAAGAGCATCGAGGTGGCTGCTGCAGGCAGGAGATGGCAGCAGTGGCCTGGACCAAGCTGGGCAGTGGGGCAGGGGGGAAGCAGGGGGACTCTGGAGGCAGCCTCTTCCCTTCTTGGTGCCTGGGGTGTAGAGGGCAGGGAGGAGGGGCTTGCAGTGCTCAGAGCCTGCTTGGGAGTGATGGCCAGGCGCTCACGGAGACGCCAAACCGGAGCTTCGGGATCTGAGCAGACGCGGATGCATCTGGGAGCTCGTGGCTGGGGAGAGGACAAGGGGAGGGTGGCCCAGCGGCCCAGCCCTGCAGCTGAGTGGCAGCTGTCACGGAAGCCAGCGTCTCCCCCTTGCCAGGTCCAAATAAAGGAAAAACCAAAATACATTTCCCTTTGTCGGAATCCGGCGAGGGTGAGTCGGGCGAGAGTCATTTCGCTATTGTGTTCTGGGGCCCACACGGCTCCTTACATAAGCCCTGAGTTAAAAATACGCTCGGAATTCTAATTTGCCTGCTCTGCCTGGGATCACAGCCTGGGCCCCCAGCCTCGGCAGGGACAAGGAGGGGCAGGCCTCTCAGCAGCGCCCGGGCCCCCGCCGAGACAAAGGAACTGCCCGTGGCACCAAGCTGACAAACGGCCTTGCTCACTCTGGCCACTTCCAAAGCCCTGAATGTTAAATAATAGTAATAGAAATAATCAGGAGAGCAGCTAACCTCTTTTTTGAGGGCTCATCACAGACTAAAGGTTTTACCGTAAGATCTCATATAACCTTCTACCCACACTGGGAGGCAGATTCTCTTACTGGTCTTTTTATAGCTGAAGTTGTAGCGGTTTGCCCAGGTCACACAGCCGGAAAGTAAGGGAAGGTCTTAGCCCATGTTCTGCTTCCATGTTGATCCCCAAAGCCCATTGTCCTCTCTGAGCTGAGTGAGCTTCCCGAAGCCCCAACCAGAGCAGCCCACTCTCCTGCTTGAAACTTCCATGGCTCCCCAGTGCCCCAGGGTAAAGTTTCTGGTCTTGCACGATCTGGCCTGTTCTGTGCAGCTCCCCTCGACCTCCCATGGCCCCTTCCTCCATATCCCCTGGCCTTCTCCTGGGTGGGCAGGTCAGAAGCCCCCTACCCCGAGGAAAGACTAGCCGTCAACAAGGACCCGTTAGTGGTCAGAGCTGGCACTGACGGGCCCTTACTTTGTGCTGGGCCACGTGCTAAACACCTTATGTGGATTGTTGCATTTAATCTTGCTGACTGCCTCCATGATGGCCAGCCTGACCCCGAACCACCCCCTGTCCCCTGCAACCTGTCCCCAGTTCTTATAACTGAGGTTCTGAGAGCCGAAGTGATGTGGGCAAAAGTCCCTTGCTCCGTAAATGGTAGCTGCTATCGTCGTTGAACTCAGGAAGAGAAATGAAATGCCATTAGGTATTCACGCAATCCCTTTTTTTGGCACCTGCCCACGGTGCTCTCTTTCTTTTTCTGGGATTTATCGTCCCCGTTGTGGATTGAGAAAGTGAGAGGACAAAATCTGACATGGGTCTCACGTTTGCAGTGGGAAACGCAGGAGGCCGCCTGTTCCTTGATAGCCTGGTATGGAGTTGGCTGCAAAGAGATGGCTGACCAAAAGTGCTGTGGGGGTTAAGACGGAGCTGGAGAGGAGGAAGGAAGGGGCTCGAAGAATCAGAGAGGATTTGTGTACATGAAGCAAGAGCCGGAAAGGGTCTTCGGGAGAAGGAAGAGCAGAGACGTCCCAAGTCCAGGCTGCTCCGTTGCAGCCGGAGATGTGGGCCCCTGAAACCCATCCTGCATCCCTCCCTGCCCCGGGAACCAGATGTCCCCACCCAGCCCCCTGTCCTGCGTCAATGGAGGGAGGTGCACATGGGAACAGGACAGACCGGCCCCTGGGACCCACGCCCTGCATGCAGACAGCACGAGCTCTTTCTCCCACGGGGGCCCTCCGAACTGCACTGAGCCCGCCTTCCAGGAATCACCTTCCCCAGGTGCCTTAGTTTCCTGAGGTCGCTGTCACAGGATACCGCCAGCCAGGCACTTAAAGCAGCAGGACTGTATCATGTCAAATTTCCAGAGGCCATTAGTCCACAAGCCCCAGGCATCGGGTGGGCCGTGCTGTCCGAAACCTGCAGAGGAGAACCCTTCCTTGCTCCTTCCAGCTGCTAGCCGTCATTGGCCCTCCTGAGCTGGCAGCTGCAGAACTGCGGTCTGCCTTTGCTGTCACACATGGCGTTCTGTCTGTCTCTGTGTCCAGATGTCCTCTGGACATAAAGGACTCCGGTCAGATTGGGGCAGGCCCACCTGAGCTAGTTTGGCCTCATCTTCACTAATCACATCTTCAAAGACCCTCTCTCCAAGGACGCTCCCATTCCCAGGACAGGGTGGGGTTAGAACTTGGGCTTCTCTTTTTGGGGGATGGGATTAACCCCTTAACTCCGGGGTTCAGATGAGGAAACTGAGGCCTGAGGAGAGAGGTGAGGTTCCCACAACCTGGGGGATTCTGGGGTTCGACCAGCTCGAAATCCTGGGCTGAGAGGTAGGTGAGGGTCTGGCCCAGAGCTGGGGACCTGCACCGCCCCCTGCCCCGGTGGGTGACCCTCGTGCAGCCCCCACCCCTCACCTCTTGGAGCCAAACAGACCAGAGTTGCCCCTCCCCCTGCAGCCAGTCTGATGGCGGAGGCAGGCACCTAACCAGCCGAAAAAATGACAACGATGGGACGGGTTCTGTGGTGTCTGCCGGTGCCAGGCGCCGAACAACTCCAGGGTCCCCCTCCACCCTGAGAGCTGGGCGGGCGGGTCCGGGAGGGTTGGGTTTTTTTCTTTTTTTTTTTTTTATCTCTGGGTCCCAGCGTGGGGGGCTGGCTTCCCCGCCACCGCCGGGAGGGAGAACCGGGACTGAGGGCCTCTCCCCGAGCCCAGGCAGGCCCCGACCTGAGGCTGGCTTCCGTGGCTCTGATTTATCTGCTGCAAGTCAGCAGCCTGGGGGATGGGGGGCGGGGGTGGGGGACACAGTCCCAGGGTGGGTTGGGTCCCCCCACCTGGAAGGAATCCAGCAGGAGGATGCGTTCGGTCATGCTTGGGTTGTCGAGAACTGGAGAATAAGATTCTCTCTTAAAAATACTCCCTGCAATGCCAGACGGGCGGCTCTCTCTTGCTTGGCCGAGGCAGAGCTGGGGAATCCCATGCTGGGTCTCCTAGATGTGGGGCCAGCTCCTTCGCCACCCCAGGTGCACCCTCTGGAGTGGGGAGATGTGTCACCCTATTGCTGGGCATGTGGGGTGATGGAACCAGACAATACACAGAAATATGCATCTGCGTCTCTCTAGCGTGCCCTCAGTAAATGCATGCCCCAAAATAAGGAAAGTCTCGGAATTGTTTATAATTTGGGAATAAAAGCATCTTTAGGAAATTTGGCCATCTGGGTGGGTCTGTGACAATCACGCAGCACCTCAGTTCCCAGGTGGGTCCCCCAGCCTCCTCTGCCTCGGCATGTTGCTCAGGAAACACCAATTTCCCTTCACCTCCCAGGACTTGCAGCAACCGAAAAAAGGAGTCAGCTGTCTTAATGTGGGGGACCTCTGGCCTGGGTTTTATCCCCCGAGCCCCCCCCCCCTTATCTGTAAAATGGGCACAAGCATTGCTGCTTCGGCTCCTTGAGATTATGCGTGTAAAGTGAAGGAAGGAATCCCCTTCCTAGAATTTGTCTGCTCACTGGCACCCCAATCCCCTCCCATCTCCACCTTGAAACGCTTGGGATAAAATCCCTTTCCGGAAGAGTAAGCAGTGGGGTGTCGTGGGAGTGAGGCAAGCAAGGGCTCAAGAGTACGGGTACGGGGGCTGTGTCTGTTTCACTAGACCCAAATCTGATGTCTCTGGGTTCCTGGAGGTGAAGCCCGGGTGTGTCATTAGCAGAGAGACAGCCGGCTTTGAAACCCTGGGCTCAGAACCTATTTCCCCTCTCATGAAGTGGGGCACAGGCTCTGATTTCATGGGCAGGGGACTGCCGAGAGGAGAGGTTACCTCACAATGGCCTTAGGGAACCCCTGCAAAGATTCTCACCCCCTGTGACCCTACCCCCTCACCCAGATACTAAGGACAGTTCTAGAAGCCCAAACTGAAGTTCTCTCTGTGCCAGGCCATTGTGAGGCTCTAAGGCACCTGGTTAACCAATGAGGAAATGAGGCTCAGAGAGGGAAAGTGGTGGACTCCAGGCCACACAGCTGGGATTCGGGTCCTGCACTGTGACTGCAAAGTAACTGCGCTATGACACGGCCTCCTAGCCCATCCCACCGTCACTGCAGGCTCCATGAGGAGGGCAGGGTCGGTCTGTCATGCTCCCTGTATCAGACTCCCTGCCCCCCAGACTACAACCCCAGTAAAGGCTTATTAATTGAATGAATGAGAATGAAGGACTGTCGCTCCACAGCCCTCCTCCCGGGACACAGGCCCCAAAGCTGGGTGTCTCTGGGACTCCAGGGGTGGGAGCCCCAAACCCAGGTAATTAGTCATAGCCTGGCCTCAGCTGTCTGGGCACATCCTTTGGGAGGATTTTCTCTGCAGGCCATAGCTCAGCTCTCCTGGGAGGCCCCCTGCTTAATCCCGGAGGGCGGGGTGGCTGCGGTGGTTCCCACCTGGCCCAAGGCCCTTGCTGGGCCTGCACAGGATGCCGCGGTGGGCATGCGGATTGTGGTGTTCCGTATCTAGGTGTGCTCTCTCGGCTGGAGCTGGGGTGCTTCACCCCCAATTTCAGTTTTTCTCACTTCTACTACGTCAGAAATTCACCACTAGCCATCTTCACACTTGGCTGTTTCCCTTCCCAGCTGTGTGACCTTGGTTCACAGAAAAGGAGAAAACTGAGAATACTAACTGATACATAGTAAATCTCAGAATGGAACCAGTATGTGCTTGACAGCAGTGAATTAAAAGGTCTCCAAAATGACTGCACCGTCCCTTCCGGCTTCAGAACTCCAAGTTCTCACTCCCAGCAGGGTGAGAAGGTTGCCTTCTCACCTGTTGCCTTTGTTTAACAATTCACTCTAATGGTCTAATTCATACTAAGGTGTGAAAGGCTGATACACTCCCTTCCCTTCAAGAGTGTCCAACCCATTGGACCATTTGGATTGGCCTGTAACCATACCCTTGGTGATCTGTAGTGTTCTTGGTGTTGGATGACTGAGAAGAAAATTGGGGGGATTTTCATTTAGGGGACGGGGGAAGAACAGATCCCCCCTACACACACACGTACACACACACACACACATTCCCTTCACACAGCATTTGGGGATGGGCAAAGGCACTGGTTTGGTTGGGGAATCCAGACCTTCAGTCTTTTCTGCCCTCTGCACTTCACCCTGTGTCCCCGTGTGGATAGCGCTTTACAGTTTACACAGACACTTTTATGCACGTAATGACCTCATTGACTGATCCCATTTTCAGAGAAGGGGACTTGACTGAGGCTAGAACTCGAGTCTCAGCCTGCAGGTTGGTACTGTGTGACTTCAGGAAAGTTGTTGTGCCGCTCTGGTACTTAGACTCCCCATCCATAAAATGGGGGGTGGGGGGAATAGGGGGGCTAGAAAACTGAGCTCAGAGAATGGGAGAGAGTAAAGAGAAGCAGTTACCCCAGGTACCTGCCCCTACACTTGAAGCTGCCTCAGTCAAGCCTCAGCCTTGGCTCACCAAGGAGGGGCCAAACACAAGGGGGCCAGGAGGGAACAAAGGGAGAGGTTAGGGACCTATGGACTCCCTGGCCTCCTCTAACTGTGCTGAGTTGGGTAGTTACAGGCACCTTCCCCACGGTCCCTTCTTCTCTGTGGAGGGTGCTACGTATTTTCTCGCATGTGACCCAGACATTGCCCCACCCTGGGTCTCAGTTTTCTTAGCTGTAAAGTAAAGGTGACATCCCTACCTTCTGAGATTGATGTGTGGTTTGACAGTATTTAAGGAAGTCCCAGCACATAATATGCCTTCAGCAAATGTCTTTCAAGAGGATAAGAATGTGTTCTGTGGCCCAGACAGGCAAGCCTTCCCTTTACCCCTCTTCTGCATCTGGAGAACTTGTACACATCCTTCAATACCCAATTTAAATGACTGTCATCCAAGAAGCCTTCCTTGATCAGCGTCAGACCTGGTTGTCTTCCTTTGCACTTGAGATGTCTTCCAGTTCTCCAGAGATGGGCAGACCCTGTGTTTCTCCTACCCGACTCCCCTGTTTCCCAAGGGGGAAACTGAGACGCAGCAGTGGGCCTTCTCTTGTCAAATTCAGAGCAACAGCAGAGGAATTCGAACCAAGCATCTCTAGACCCCCTCGATCCATCTTTACCCATGTACAGTGGGCACGGACGCTGCTCTCTCCTCCTCGTGCCTCTGCCACTGGGTTCCCCATTAGAACCCCCCTGACTGCTGGGCACACCACTAACGTCCTCTCTTCCTTCTTTCTCGACAGCCCACGACCTCCCCGCAAACAAGGCCTCGGCAACCCAGCCCGGCAGCCACTTGCAGTGCCTGTCTGTCCACTGCACAGATGACGTGGGTGACGCCAAGGCTCGCGCCTCTGTGCCCACCTGGAGGTCCCTGCACTCCGACATCTCCAACAGATTTGGGACATTCGTGGCGGCCCTGACTTGAACCAACAAGAAATACCCCCTCCCCTCATCAGGCCCTCCCTTCCCTCTCTCTCTTCCCCTCCTTCCCCCCAACTGACCCACTCCCTTTCCTCCACCCCTACCCCCACCCTACCCGACTTGTTCATTTGAAAGGGCCACTATTGCTGAGTGGATGATTTGTTTTTTTCTAGGTTGGTACCTGCTTAGTGGCATATGGACCGGAAAGGGTTAATTTAAAGGGGGGGGGAGGGGAAACCTCAAATTTTTTTTTTTTTTTTTAAAGAAACTCGGCTGCCACAGTATGTTACCAGTGTTAACCTTTCTGCAGTTAGCAAACTTTTGCTTAAGCCTTTTTCCTGCTAGGTAATTCCCCATTTTTTCTGTAATCTTGGCATACATTTTTTAGATGACCTCTTTCCTCATTTTATTTTCATGCTGCTGTATGTCCAAGTATTGTTATTTCATAATAAGACAAGAGTTGATTTCTTTTTTTATTCTTTTTTATTCTTCTTCTCCCCACCCCCTCTTTTTTTTCTTTTTTTTTTTTTTTTTGCTTTGTTCACTGCTTATTAAAATGGAAATCCTGGAGAACAGTAGTTCTGGAATATTGCCGGATGAAAGTCAAATTGTCATCACAATATTATATATTGACACCCAACTGTCATCAGTCAGGCAGGAGACAAACAATTAATGCCCCCCTTAGGTATTCTGCCTGGGATTTTGTTTTGTCTGCTCCCTAAGAAAATAGAGAGAGATATTTCCGTTCCTACAAATTCACATGCAGCCTCCAGCTCCGTTCTCTCTCCTGCTGGCAGCTGCCCCTCTCTGGGTTGGAGGTGAGAATGCATCCTGCTGGCTTGGTGGGAAGCAGCTGGAATGTCCACAGTGGTGTTTTCTCTCCGTTTCTGGGCCTCTCTGCAAATGTCCAGGCTCTGAATTTTCACTCTATCCTGAGCTGCCTTGGTGTGTCGGGGGTGGAGCGGGGACCGGCAGTGCCCTCCAGCTTGAGGGGCCTCTGGGTCTCTGGGCTCATGTCCCTCGTTGCAGCCAGATCGACTAGGCTTTGGGTGCTGGGATAGGGTGGGGGTGGGGGGTGAATTCTTGGCCTTTGACCTTTCCTGGCAGCTGTTACAGGTCCAGGCTTCACCAGGGAGGCAGGAGGGGACAGGGTGAATTTCTCCCATCCCTTCCATTCCATCCCCATCTACTTTCCCACCTCTAACCTGGGCAACCCACAGAGCCATTTCCTCACCGCCGCCACCACCAGGGAGAGATGAGGCCTTAGCCAGCATTTTTGAGGGGCTCATTCAGTACAGGGCTCAGCCTGCAAAACACCCTGCCTTGGAGCCTGGGTGGGTGTTTTTGTTTATTGTTTTTGCAGGGGTGTGCAGACTCCCGAGGGATAGAAGAAGGGGAAAGAAAGGGAATATAACCGATAACTTTGGTTCCTTGGTTGTTAAGCCCTGGAAATGCCCCCATTCCCCTTTTTAATCTCAGCTCACCCTTTACAAGCCTGGTGCCACATCCCAAGCATCTCAAGAGGGAATAACTTCTCCCCTTGAGCGAAGAGGGGTGGTCAGCTGAGCTGGGCAGCAGAGAGCTAGGCCAAGGCCTGTAACCATGGCCTCTGGCCCTCCCTGAGTGACGGTCATTCGAGGCCCTGGTGTTGGCAGAGAAGGGCACCTTTGAGTGCTCTTGATACCTGCGAAGGGCTCTTATGACTTAAGAGGGTGGCAGGTGTACCTTGATTCCGGAGTGGGCCAAGCGAGAAACGACCGATCATCCCCCTTCACCAAAATCGGTGACTCTGAGCAGATTTTATTTCCATTTTTGTTCCCAAGCGTGTCTTATTAAATGCTCAATTTCATGCCTCCCCCCACCTCCCGTTGGCCCCCAGAGTCTTTAGATCCAGGTTTTTTTTGTTTTGTTTTGTTTTTTGGCAAGTCACCCGAAGACTTTGGACTTGCCATACAAAACCCACACCGTTTATTTCAAAGAACTTTTCAGTGAAGGGAGAGGGGTCTAGAGAAACCTCGCTCACCGCCACCCCCACCTCCCTCCTTCTCTGCTCTCCTTGGTCAGCACCTTTGGCTCTCGTGTGCAGCTGGGCCGTCTGGGGTCCTTTGCCCAGGCAAGGCAGAAGCAGGTGGCGCGGATTCATCAGCGAGATGGTGTGTCCCGACGCCCTCTCCTGAGACTGTGCCACCAAATGAAAGCAAAGGGGAGCCAGACTCCCCTCCGCCTCCGACTGCAGGAAACCTGGCCATATTCTGGGCAAAAACTCGACGCCACCTCCCCCCACCCCCGATTCTGCAATGTACAGCTGTTTGAGAGCTTCATTATTTTCATTTTGAACCAGGAATGATTTCTCCTTAATTGCTTAAGGCCGGGGAGCAAAGTGTCCTGACTTCTGTCCTGACTTTCCCAGCCATTGAGCTCATCGGCGCACTTGGCCATCAGGGTCATGCTCCCAGCAGCCTCGGAAACCCCTGACGTTTTAAACGGTCTCGCTCCCCATGACCCCAGAATGGAACAGCTTTAAAAATAAGCCTTAAGCAAAAGGATGTTATTTCATTAAATTTGGTTTAATGGAAAGAATAAAAGCAAATTAAAAACACACCCAACACATGAGACTCCAAACACTGGTAATCGGTACCGCATAACAAACTCTTCTGGAAAGAAAACGAAAACGTTGTTGCACATGTAAAATATGAGAACTTAACTCTGCTGTGTGTTAGGCAATCCTGTAATCTTTTTTGACTCTTAAAAAAAAAAATTCATTTCTGAAATGCTTGGTTGGAAGACTGTGACAATAGCTCATGAAATTGAGTGTTATTTTTTTCTTTCTTTTTTAAAAAAAATATGTAAAGTGCAGTCTTCTGTATTCATGCAAATTGTATATACCTGTATATGTTTTCCTGAGCAGCTAAATAACAATAAATATGACGTTAATGGTGAGTGTGGTCCGTGTGTGGATGGGGTTTATTTTTGTCTCCGCCCGACCCCACTCTTCAGAGTCCACGGGGTATTGATAGGCCTGGACACTGCAGGAGCGTGCATGCGTGTGTGTGTGTGTGTGTGTGTGTTGATGCTATTCCACATCGAGGAATCTTGGGGCTTCTCAACCTTGGTACATTGACATTTTGGAGCTGGCAGTTCTTTGGGGTCGGGGGCTGTCCTGTGCATTGTAGGATGTTGAGCAACTCCCTGGTCTCTACTCACCAGAAGCCAATTAACAAACCCCTCCAGTCCTGACAACCCCAAATGCCTCCAGGCATTGCCTGGCCCCCCCCAAGTGGCCTCGACCAAGGTCACCCAGGGCCGAGAACCACTGGTGTCTAATTAGTGCAGGAGGGAGGCGGCAAGGGAAGCCGCCCCATACACACACAACGGTTGCATCGTGCGGTTATTCTTTTGGGATCTGGCATCCAGTTTCAGATGCCAGTGTGACCATTTGGTCAGCTTTGTAAACTCCTGTAAGTGATGCAGCTTCTCAGCACCTCCCTTTAGTCATTTATGAAAAGAGTCGACCAGCTCCTGGCTCATTAGAGGAAACAGTTTACATGGGGGGGGGGGGGCTAAGCACAAAGCCAGTCACGAAGGGAGGGCTCCAAGTGTGTCGCCGCCATCGTCATTGCAGCTTGGCGCAGCTGGTGCCGCTCTGACATTGAGCATTCCCGGGTTGGACGCCATCTCCCCTTCTCAGTTGCCACAGGGCTTGGGCTAGTGATTTAACCTCAAATGCAACCTGGCTGGAAGGGTTACTGGAAGGGCCTGTCTGGTTCCAGGCCCTGTAAATGTGTTGGCTTTCCCTTGGGTCCTCTTTGACCACCTGCTCTACTCCGGCACCTGCAGCCTCAGGCTCAAGGCCACTGTAGAACCTTCCCCTGCCCCTTCCTTTTGCTCCTTTAACCTCTCAGTGCTTCTCCAAGTGGGGTCCACAGATTCCAGGCAGCAGAAACACCCAAGGATGTCTGTTAACTGCAGATTTCTGGCCTTGCTCCAGACGACTGAAGCAGAACCTCTGAACGCTTACTTTACACCTAATTGTAACAGGTGTAGTGACTGTCTTTCCCAGCCCACGACAGGTCAGCTTGAGGTTGGAAGACGAGTAGAAATGATGCAAGCAGATTGAGAACTGAAGCAGGGACACTCAGAGTCAGGGTAAACAGCTCATGCACATCCACCTGTGTCTCTACAATGCCCCCCCACCCCTGAAAGCATCATGCTGACACAGCATCTTAACGGAAGCTTCCCGGGTTGGCATCAAACTGGCAAGAAATTGAACTGTGTTCAGTAAATGCCCCATCTCAGAAGAAGAGGACACATTTAGGAAGATTACCACTTGGCGTTCCTTTGACTTTGGGTCTGGACTCCTGAGTGGAAAGACCTTTTGGAATTACTCAGTCTGCAGGAGCAGCCAGGGAGCCTCAGTTTTCTTGGCACAGAAGTGGGCACAAAGTGCTACTGACCCTGCAGAGCTGTAGACAGAGCACTGAGCTCAACGTCAGGCACACAATGGGGAGCCGACAGTGACAGGTCTCTCCCACCTCTGGGGGACCCCTTCTCAGTGGCACCTGGCAAGCAAACCTCCCAGACTCTCCAGATATAAGAACATGTCTCTCCTGCTGGTACTTACCTTACTTGCCATGAAGGATGACTGCCATTTCAGAGACCTGGGTTCCCACCTCTCATCAGTAACCAAAGGACATGTACAGGTGCAGAGAATTCAAATTATTTCCCATCAACTCTACAGACAAATTTACTGAGCTCCTACTATGTATCAAGTACCAAGGATCCAAATAATAAAATTGCCATGAATTCAGGGTGTACTGCATGCCAGACTTTGTACTAGGGCTTCTGGAGACTAATATTCACATTGAATTGTCACAGCAACCTTGGGAGGTGGGCAGCATTGTCCTATTCTGCAGACCAGGAAAGAGGCTCAGGTGGATGAGGGGCCCACGGAAGAAGAAAGCAGCTTTGAGTCCAGCTGGACCCGCATCAAAGTCCAGCCTGCACTTAGAATGCTCCCAGTCTAGAAGGGGGATAGTCAAGTACATTGATAATTAAAGTGAGGGAGATGAACCCGATAACCCACGGTGGCACAAGGGATGGGTGTCACTCTGAGAAATTCATGAACCCTATTTGGGAGGCTTGGGGAAGGCTTCCTCTAGAAGATCATGTTCAGATGGGGTTTTGCAGGATGAATAAGAGTTCGCCAGGTGGTCATACAACACATATAAATTGATCCTGAGTTGGCAGAAGTTTTGTTGTCTGTTTCGTCCATTCAAATTTTAAATATTTCTTTTTATAATGCAATGACATATTTCTCAGAATATAAGGTTTTAAGGATGAGGCCTCTAGATTGATCTTCATTTGGAAAAATTTAAACATCTCCTTAACCTTTAAAGGTCTCTTGTTCAAACTGACAGTGGTATGTGATTGATCGTGTTCGGGAGCTGAAGAAAGGAAGAGATGTGAAAGAATGATGAGTATTGGATGTGGGCATTTGGGACACTGCACGTTGGAGAGGAACGAATGAGTTCATGCCTCAGAGGGCCCTAGAACCGAATGGACCATGGATTGAAAGATTTTGGAGGGCAAGTGGGAACATGTGACATGGGAGCTGAAACATCAAGCTATACTTTGGCTCTGAGGAAGGCCAGGTCTAGGAACTAGCACAAGGCTGGTCTGCCCTGCGGGCTGAACTTCTGTATTGAAATACCATCTTAACCAGATGTCCTGTCTCACAACCTCAAAATGGCTGCCTCCACCATCATCTACAATCCCAGGGGCCGAGAGGCAGAAGGTGACTGGGTGGCCGGATTAGGATAGTGGCAGCCGGCCCAGCCCCACGCACAATGCCAGGTGCTGGCGAGGAGTGCCATTGATCTGTAGTGGGTGGATGTTGAATGAATTTTGTTGTTGCAGCTTCAGAAGGGGCCACATTCTCTGGCGGAAGATTCTGGACTGAATAAAGTAGGAAATCTTTACCTGGGGAGTTTTGGTTTGGGCCTCGACTTTCCCTTCTTTACAGTGGGTGTAACCAAGGTCCCTTTGAACTTTAGCATCTGTAACTCTATGTCCTTGAGCCTTCAATCCCAAGTTTCTGACCGAATCAGCCAACCTCAACTGCAAGTTCCAGAAGCCTCATTCTGTGGCCACATTGTGCCTTTAAGGTATTTGGAGCAAAGGGCCCAGTTCTCAGAAGAGGGAAGAGAAGGAGGCTGAGAAGTAAAGATGCCACCTCCTCTTGGGGCCCGGGAATTTGGTTAGGGATCGGTGACTGGGCTGGGGATTACAGGGGGTGACAGGCTCTGGCCGGGGTGGCCCCAGACTCTCAGGGTGCAGGGGTGGACAGGTTTTGGGGATTGAATCATACCCTACAAAAGAAAGGTTCAAGGTTTAATCCACATTTCTGTGACGTGAACCCAATGGTAAATACGATATTTAAACATATTAAGGTGAGTCAGGGTAGGGGTACCTTTGTGAATAGGGCCTCTGAAGATCCCATCTGGAGAAGCCCAAGTTGGATCAGGGTGGGCTTCAGTCCATACAACTGGAGTCCTGATAAGAAACGGAAAGCAGACACGGAAGAAGACACCGGAAGCTGGAAGTAGGAGAAGCCAGGTTTGCTGTGGGAGGGAGGACTGCATTGCTAGGATGCTCCCGACTCTGAGAGAAAGCCTGGCCTCGTGCCATCATGAGTTTGGACTGACAGCCTTCAAGCCCGTGAGACCATAAGTGCTTGGTAAGACAACCTGTTGTGTGGTATTTGTCATAGCAGCTCTGGCAAGCTAAGGTAGCAGGTCATGGCACCTAGGTGGCACGCCTCTCTGCACCTCAGTGTCCTCATCTGTAAAGTGGAGAGTATGGTCACAGCAGCACGTACTTCAAAGGACGTTGTGACTTTGCAGGTGAACTCACTGCCCTTCCCCCCTTTTCCCCCCCTGCGCCCCTTCCCCCTGCCGGTACATGGGACCTGACTCTCAGGGATGTAAGTCTCCCTGGCAACGTGGGACAGAAATCCTAGGATGAGCTGGGACCTGGCATCAAGAGATTGAGAAAATCTTCTTGACCAAAAGGGGGAAGAGAGAAATGAGACAAAGTGTCAATGGTTGAGAGATTCCAAAAGAGTTGAGAGGTTATCCTGGAGGTTATTCTTATGCATTATATAGATATCCCTTTTAGTTTATGGTTTATTGGAGTGGCTGGAGGGAAGTGCCTGAAACTGCTGAGCTGCGTTCCAGTAGCCTTGATTCTTGCAGATGATTGTATAATGATATAGCTTTTACAATATGACTATGTGATTGTGAAAACCTTGTGTCTGATGCTCCTTTTATCCAGAGTATGGACAGAGGAGTAAAAAAATAAGGCTAAAAAATAAAGAATAGGGCAGGATAAAGGGTAAAAGGAATTGGGTAGTTTGAAATCCTAGTGGTCAATGAGTGGGAAGGGTAAGGGATATGGGATAGATGAGTTTTTTCTTTTTATTTCTTTTTCTGGAGTGATGCAAATATTTTAAAAAGGATCATGGTGATGAATACACAACTATGTGATGATATTGGGGGCAACGTCACACTGTGGATGGACTATATGTGAGTGAAGATTTCTCAATAAAAATATTGGAAAATAAAACACAACAACCACAGCAATCAAAAAAAAGGACTTTGTGAGTCTCCAGCGAAGAAGCCGTGTGAGAGGTTTCACCCAATCTCTGGCGCACAGGAAGTGCTCAATGACTATTTGCCATTTGTAACTCAGTGATCATGGGTTCCACTGAGCTGCTAGCATGGGCTTTGCACTGAAAATACGGAGGGGGTGATGCAGGCATACAGTAAGCGCCCACTAAATGCTTAGACCTGCGCTGTCCAATATGGCCGCCACCAGCTCCATGTGGCCCTTTAATGCTTCAAACATGGCTGGTCCAAATTCAGATGGTCCAGGTATGTAAAACACATGCCGGATTTTGAAGCCAACACCAATGTAAAAGTATCTCACTAATCAAAATTTAAGTTTTCTATGTTGGTTACCTGTTGAAATGATCATATTTGGGAACTACCTTTAATATGCTATCGATGTTAATTTCCCTTATTATTTTTTTTTACCTTTTTTTGGGGGGGGGTTCTGCTCATGGAAAAGTCAGCCATGCTTTTTTACCTTTTTAATGTGGTTTATTAATTTTCTATTGCTGCATAACAGATGATCACAAACTTAGTGACTGAAAATATACACATTTATTATCTTATAGTCAGTGCTGGTCAGGAATCTGGGCAGGGCTGAATTGGGATCTCTGCCATCAAGGGGGTTTGCTGGGTTGTGTTCTCATCTGGAGGCCTGACTGGGGAATGCTCTGCTTCCAAGCCCATTTAGGTTGTTGGTAGATTTCATTTCCTTGGGGCTGAATGAGTGAGGCTCCAGCTTCTTACTGGCTGATGGCTAGGGACTGCCTTCCATTCCTAGAGACACCCATAGCTCCCTACCATGGGCCTCCTCCATGCACAGCTCATGACAGGGCTGTTTGCTCCTTCAAGGCCAGCAGAACAGTCCTTTTCTTCAGTCTTCCAAGATGAGTCTTATATAATGTCAGGTAATTAGTCATGGGGTGACAACCCATCACCTTTGACATACGGCATAACCTATTCCAAGGAGAGACATCTCATTGCCTTTGCCATGCTCTGTTGGTTAGAAGCAAGTCACAGGGTCCACTCTGTGGGCTTGAGGAGATGGGATTATATGAGATTCACACATGTGGCTCCTAGAAACATTTTTAATTACATATGATGCCTCTATTTCTATTTTATTTCTACCTATTTCTATTGGACAGTACTGGTCTAGAAACTTCTGAATTGTGCTGTGAGGGTTACTCTGCCTTTGATTGAGGAGGAAGAGCAGAGTGGATAAAAGTGTGGAATTCGGGTAACTGCTGTGCATCATTTCGTAAGCCATTGCACCTCTCTGAACCTCTGTTTCCTCAGCTCTGAATTAAGGATGGCAGCACCTCACCCTTGAAAGATACAAAGAGGGAACATTTGTGATGTGTTTCTTAACCTGATATCTGGCACTTAGTAGTTGCTCAATAAATAGTAAGTATTATGAATATTAGGTATTGATTTCAAGCTGTTGAACTCATCTGCAGCCTGGCTCTGGTACTCATTGCCCTAGGGCCAAAGCTTTTAACGTCTCCGGGCCTCAGTTTCCCCATCTGTGAAATGAAGATGTCAGACTACATGATCTCCTTAAATCCCTGCCAGTGGGCGCATTGTGGGTTCTTTGGGCTGAGCGAAGTCAGGGAGAAGGAGCCCAGAGGGCCCATGACCACAGGCCACGAAAGAGGGAAGGATGTTTTGCCTTTAAAGGAGGAGAAAGAGGCAAAGGAAGTTATGTCAGCAGGCAAGGATTCTGGTGTGCTCCAATGTTTTAAGGGAGGGAATGGAGAATTTGGGTGACCCCCTCTGTTCTTGTAGAGCTGGGAGAGGGGGAGGGGGCTGAGATGGACACACCAAACCACTTTCTTTTTTAAAAGATTAGAAATGGATCACAAGACTAGAGTGAAAATTAAAAAGATTAGAAAAGGATCCCAAGTCCAAAGTGAACCATGGGTTTTGCCAGGATGGAGAACTCCACCCTAGGACACAGTTGAATTGTAGAGTAGGTAGACCATGCCGACCTGAGCTGGAAATGATTGAGGTGAGTACCAAATTCTGCAATTATGAAAAGTTGTAACAGGGTGGGAGTAAAATCTTAATTCTGCAATTATAGCACAGCCTGATGAGGTGACCAAGGAGCCTTGGAAGGATTTTTTTTTAAATTTCTTTAACTTAGCATCACCTCCTTTTTCTGCATTTTAAAAATTGAGGTATAATTTATGTACACTGAAATGCACAGATCTAAGGGCATGATTTGATGTGTTTTCACAAATGGATACATCTGTGTAGCACAAATCCTTATGAAGATATAGAGCATGACCAGCTCTCCGGAAAATTCCCTCCTGCCCCTTCCCGGTCAACTCCTCTACCCCCAAAGCAACCACTGATCCAATTTCTATCATTGGATTAGATTTTCCAGTTCTTGAAACTTGAATGTCTTATAAATGGAATTACACAGAATGCATTCTTCTCCATCTGGTCTCTTTCCCTCTATACGATGCGTTGGAGATTGCCTATATCAGTAGTTCATTCCATGTTACTACCGAGTAAGATTTCACTGCAAGGATATACCACAGTCTGATTAACCATTCATTGTTGATGCACAGTTGAGTTGTTTTCATTTTTGGGTTTCTAGCAATAAAGTTACTATGAACATTTACGTACAAGTTTTTTGCAGGGACTCTTGCTTTTATTTCTCTAGAAGTGGAATGGCTGGGTCACATGAGAAGTATGTTTTACTTCTTAAGAAACTGCCAAACTATTTTCCAAAGTGGTTGTACCACTTTGCATTCCCAGCAGGAGTAGGTGGAAGACTCAGTTACTTCACATCCTCGCCAACACTTGGTAGCATTTGCCTTTCAAGTCTAGTCCTTCTGGTGTGTGTGTGTGTGTGTGTAGTAATATCTTCTTTATGGCTTTAATTTGTATAATTTTTATTTCCTTATTGAAGTTGAGCACCTCTTTATGTGCTTATTTGCTCCCTTATATCTACTGTATATCTTCTTTGGTGAAGTGTCTGTCCAAATCTTTGGCCCAATTTTTTATTAGGCTGTTTGTCTTCTTTATTACTGAACGGGAAGAGTTCATTATATGTTCTGTTTATGAGCCCCTTCTCAGCTCTGTGTGGCAAATATTTTCTCCCAGTCTGTGGCTTTTCTTCACCGTGTCTTTTGAAGTGCCAGCATTTTACAATTTTGCGAAGTCCATTGTTCCAAGTTTCTTTTATGCTGAAGGCTGCTGGCGTCCTCTCTAGGATCATGCCTGCTTCTGGTAGCTTTGTGGTTTTAGCTTTTACGTTTAACTCTCTGACACCTTTTGATTTGAGTTCATATACTGTATGAGGCAATGGCAAGAGTCCTTCTTTCCAGTAAATCCAGTTCCTCCAGCATGGTTAGTTGGAATGATTTCGTCTCCCCCGTTGGATTGCTTTGGTGTCTGTTCTTGTTTCCTGTGGCTGCAGGAAGAGTTTACTCCAAACTCCGTGACCTGAAACAGCAGAAATATATTGTCTCCCAGTTCTGGAGGCCAGAAGGCTGCAGGAAGGCGTCGGTAGGGCCATGCTCTCTGCAGAGGCTGCAGGGGGAAGAATCCTCTTTTGCCTCTTCCTAGCTTCTGGCGGTAACCAGCAATTCTCAGAGTACTATGGCTCCTGGCGGCATAAGTCCAGCCTCTCCTTCCATCTTCACATGGCTTTCTCCCCGTGTCCCTGTCTCTGCTTCTCTTCTAAAGACACAATCGTGTTGGATGACGGCCTACTCTAACTCAGTATCACCTCATCTTAACTTGATCACATTTGCAAAGAACTTACTTCCAAATAACGTCCCATTCAGAGGTTCTGGGGGGTTAGGACTTCAGCAGACTTTTGAGGGGCGCAATTCAACCCATAAAAGGATCCTTGCTGAACGTCCTTTGAACATGTACCCGGGGTCCTGGGTTTGGACTCTATTCGGTTCCATTGATCTACTTGCCCGCCCTTTTGCCACATGGACAGATTTGGAGCTGGGGTTGCAGTGGCATTTTGGAGAAAGGCCAAGAGAGGGAATCTAGAAGAAAGCAGTGTGTCTGACCACAACCCTAAAATTGACGCCTCAAAGCAGGGCGACGTAGCTATTGCCTGCGAAGGCCGCACCCCAAGGCCTGCTGTCTGTTTTGTTGGAACACGAGACCAACACGTAAGCAAGAGGCGTTAAAGGCCTACTAGCACCACCTGAGGCTTTCTCCTCTTAGCATCAGAAAAGCTCAGAAAGAGCTGCAAAGGGAGTGATTTCCACACCCGGAGGTTGGGGGTTGCTTACAGCTGCATTTGCGCCCTTGTGTGCCCCTGTGCCCCAGACTTCTGAGAAACGTCGCTCAGTCTCTCCATTTCACACACAAAGAAATTGAGGTCCAGAGAATTGAGTGCCTGCTTCAAGGTCACCCAGCAGGCTGGCAAGAGAGCCGGGCCCAGAACCAAATAACACACCTCCCTTCTTCTCTCCCACTACCCATTCCTCGGGCAGAGACGTTGGCTCTAGGGTGACCCAAGAGGAGGGCAGCTCCATGCAGGAGGGAGCTTTGCTTTGTTCCACTCCCCATCCTTGGCTACCAGGCCAGGGCCTGGCACGTGGACGGTGCTCACAAGATATGGGTGGAATGGCAGCAGCCAGTGGCCTCACTCTCTCCAAGTCCGACTCTGCAAGTGAAATCACTGCCCTCCCCACTACGGGGGACCTGGCATCCAAGGGTAAAGGTCCTCCTGCCGGAGTGGGAGATGACTCCCAGGGATAAATCTGGCCCTGGCACCGTGGGATCAACAATGCCATCCTGACCAAAAGGGGAAAAAGAAGTGTAATAAAGTATCAGTGGCAGCGAGAGTTCAAACAGAGTCAAGAGGCTACTCTGGAGGTCACTCTTATGCAAGCTTCAGTTAGACATTGCTACCTATCATAGCATGTCAAACTCCAACCAAAAGCATTCTAGCCAATCCTAAAAGACACACCTAGGGCATTGTACAAGATTCTACAAGGGCTCCATGCACTAGAGTAACTTTCCAGAAACCTACAACCTCCAGATGGGTCCCTGGACCAGATAAGTCCTGAAATGCAGAGGGGCCAGCCTCTCCAGAACATCAGCTAGTTCCATCCCCATATTCCATATTACTAATAGCCCTTTTCAACATGAAAAAGTTAGAATGGCCATAGCCCAAATACCCCTAAAGAGTGGGAGAAAGATCAAAGGTGATGCTGGAGTTATAAAGAGAATGTTTGGTTTAACAAATGAGTATGAGTGCTGAATCATTATACTGATATTTCTTTTAGCCTCCAGTATCTTAGAGCAGCTAGAAATAAAAACCTTAAAGTGTGAAATTGTAACCCATACCAAACACTGAAATCTGTTCCTACAACTAATTGTTGTGCTGTGCCTTGACATTTATTGCTTTTATGAATATATGTCACTTAAAGAGAAGGAGTATAACAGACAAGACAGAATATTTTTTAACGTTTTTTAATTGTTTAATATAACATATATACAAAACAAAGAGAGAAAAAGGCAATAGCTTTCAAAGTACTCTTCAACAAGTGGTTATAGGACAGATCCTAGAGTTTATCATGGGCTCCCATACCATCCTCTCAGATTTTTCCTTCTAGCTGCTTCAGAGCATTGGAGGCTAGAAGGAATACATATTTTTTTTTATCATCACAATCGACTTTTTTTGTGTGTGTGAAAAATAACTTATATACAAAAAAGCAATAAATTTCAACTCACAGTGCAACAATTAGTTGTAGAACAGATTTCAGAGTTTGGTATGGGTTACAATTTCACAATTTTAGGTTTTTACTTCTAGCTGTTCTAAGATACTGGAGACTAAAAGAATACCAATACAATGATTCAGCAATTATATTTGTTAAACTACTTTCTCTATATAAATCCATCACCTTTGATCTTTCTCCCACTCTTTAGGGGTATTTGGGCTATGGCCATTCTAACTTTTTCATGTTGGGAGAGGTTGTCAATAATAAGGGGTAGGGAGATGGAACTAGCTGATGTTCTGGAGAGGCTGGGCCATCTAGGTTTCAGAACTTATCTGGTTCAGGGACCAATCTGATAGTTGTAGGTTTCTGGAAAATTACCCTAGTGCATGGAACTTTTGTAGGATCTTACATATTCCCCTAGGTGTTCTTTAGGACTGGCTGGAATGGTTTTGGTTGGGGTTTGGCAAATGATGATAGGTAACAATGTCTGACTGAAGTTTGCATAAGAGTGACCTCCAGAAATAATCACAAATAATCTCAGTAGATGTGGTGCTCCATAAACCTGGGACATTGGTGCATCAGGGTGAGCCACAAGGATTTCAGCATACTGGGGCCTCTCAAATTTGTAGAGCAGCTGAGTGCCCAACATCACATTGAATGTGGGATGCTTCTTGACTGTATTTAATTCTCTCAGCTACTGATACTTCATTTGTTACACTTCTTTTCCCCCTTCTGGCTAGGTTGGCATTGTTGATCCCACGGTGTTAGGGCCAGACTCATCCCTGGGAGTCATCTCCCACGCTGCCAGGGAGACTTTCTCCCCTGTATATCATGTCCCATGTAGTGGGGAGGGCAATGATTTCACTTGCAGAGCTGGGCTCAGAGAGAGAGAGGCCACATCTGAACAACAAAAGAGGTCCTCCAGAAGTAACTCTTAGGCATGCCTATAGCTAGGCTAAGTTTCTCTGCTACCTACATAAGCTTCACAAGAGTAAGCCTCAAGATCAAGGGCTTGGCCTATTGATTTGGGTGTCCCTAAGGTTTGACACAGTATCAGGGTTTTCCCTGGTGGTAAAGTTTAATAGTTCCATATATTTTCTCCTATCCCTCAAGGAACTTTTTGATTATCTGCTTAATATACTCTGGGATGTATCCAGGCATTACATTAAGCTGTACAGGATTAAAGACCCTCAGGTTTATTCTGGGCTCCCTGTGTTTCGCTTGTTTAAATGAGCTATCCAGACAGGTTGAGTTAGATTACCTGCTACAGAAAATTTAGGTTCTGGACAAATAAACCCTTCTTTCTTTGGTGAGAAGATAGAATTTAACGAATGAGTATGATTGCTGAATGATTATATTGATATTCTGTTGGTCTCCAGTGTCTTGGAACAGCTAGAAGAAAAAATGAAAATCATTTTGTTCTAAAGTACTTGTTAAAATGTACTAGGAAATTCACTGCCTTTTTTTGTATGTATGTTACATTTCATGGTTTAAAAAAGTTAAAAAAAAAAAAAAAAAAAGAAAGAAAGGGGCCAGTGGTGGCTCCCCTTTTCTGGCTCTATGCCCTCCATCCTCCCCACCTTTTGCTGCTGAGGTCAATGGGTAGGGACGGGCACCTTGTGTCTGGGGGCGAGAGCTAACTACTCAGGCTGATACTGGTTGACATACACCGCTGGGGGCCCCCGTGGCTGTGCTCACATAAATGTATAACAGATCATGTATGATCTAGGCCGGGGAAGGAAATCACAGGTACGAGGGGGGTTGCTCAGGGATTCCTCTGTGAGGAAGGCCAGAGGAAGAGACTGTGGAAGTGGGGGAATGAACCAGGTCGAGTGTGTGCAGAGGGAGCAGCATGTGCAAAGGCTCTGTGGCAGGACTGTCTATGGCACATGGGAGAAATAGCAAGATGGCCACGATGGTGATGATATGCCAAACCTGGAGTTTGGAGGGGGAGCAACCTCATCCTTTGAGCCTCTTACTCTGGTGCATTCTAAACCCCCAGCCCAAATGAGCTCCCAGCATCCTCTCTGCCTATCCAGACTCCTCTAGAATCCCAAGGTGTCCTCTCAAATTCTCTATCTTGGTCCTCCCCATTACCTGCCTCTCTGAGGTCCTGCCATCCCAGCTGTCTCCCAGGCCTTCTGCTTCTCTGGCTCCTGTTGAAATGCATGGTGCAGTGGGTGGTTTCGGCCACTGATCTCACTTTTGACTTACTTTAACTATTTTTATTTACTACATCTGGTTTTGCTGAGAAAGGTGACACAAGGATCTGTGGGTGCAAAGGCTGCTGGGCCTGAGGGGACAGCACCAGTGTCTGGGGAAACAGGAGGGGCTGGCCGCAGAGCTGAGACTGAGATGTTGCCCCTGTGTCCTGCTGGGAGCTCCACTTTATCTAATGAGGTTTTGAGGTCTCCGGGGTCAATTCCTAGCTTGTTGGGATGGGGAGGTGGTGACAAATAAGCTGTTGCTGCCCACACGTGCTACCATTTATGGAGCCCTTTGCAAGCAGGGGCTTTTCATGCATTAACTGTGAGTTCAGGCTTCTTGTCCCCATTTTCCAGCAGAGGAAACGAGGCTTGGAGACAGGAAAGGATTTGCCTGAGGCCACACGTGGAACATGGATTCGAACTCAGGCCTGCCCCACTCCCCGTCTGAACCCCTGCCAACTGCTGGAAGGCCACAAACATGTGTTGGCACCTGAACATATGGAACAAGGCCAGTTTCAGATTCCCCACTGACCAGCTCAGTGTCCCCATCTGAAAAATGGGCTCAAACTGGCACCTGCCCCAGGTACTTCCCGAGACAAGGCTTCCATGAGGAAAAAATGGAAATGGGGAAAGTTGAAAATGGTGACTGTTTCAGTTTGCTAAAGCTGCTGGAATGCAATATATTGAAAATGGATTGGCTTTTATAAAGGGAATTCATTAAGTTATAAGATACAATTCTAAGGTCAGGAAAATGTCCAGATTAAGGCACCAACAAGAGGATATCTTCTTGGAGGAAAGGCGTCTGGCATCTGGGATACCTCTGGCAGCTGGGAAGGCATGTGGCTGGTGTCTGAGGTCCTTGCTCCCGGTTCATTGCTTTCAGCTTCTGACTCCAGTGGCTTCCTCTCTAAATATCTGTGGGCCCTCACTTAGCGTCTTTGAGGTAAACTCTGGATTCCATCTCTTAGCTTCTCTTTCTGCAGGTTCTGGCTATTTCTGTGGAGTCCTTGCTTAGCACCCAGGGTATTTCTGTCTGAATCCTCTCGGCGATGAATGAGGTCTCTTAAAGCACTCTGGTAAATGGACTAAAGCTTACCTTGAATGGTGGGGCCACATCTCCATGGAAATAATCCAATCAAAAGGTCCCACCTGAACAATAGGTCTGCCCCCACAAGACTGGACTGGGATTAAAAGGACACTGCTTTTCTGGGGGGTACATAACAGTTTCAAACCAGCACAGTAAACTCTAGCAAGGGGCCTGGGGGCCTGGGCACCCCTGCCTTTTACCAGAACCTCCCTAGCCTTCTGCTTGCCACAGCCAGGGAGGCTATCCTGGCTAACAGACAAGGTTCATGAGTGGTTCAGAGGGTACAGTCTGTGAGCCAGGGCTGCCCAGGAGGTGGGTTGCAGGGTCTGGAAGCACATTCTGGAAACTCAGAGCTCCCATTGCATGGGCTGCAGGGGCTCAGCTTTCATTTGCACCTTTTGTAGGGACTTGAGCCAACAGGGCCCTGTGAAGCCGTGGTGGCTGCCTTGTTTTTTTAGGGAGGGCGGGCACCCAGGTTGGCATGTCTCTTTGGTGGTCTCCTTGTGGGTTCCTAAGTAGGGGGTCTTAGCTGCATTCTACAGATGTGTGGGGTGGTGGGGAGGAGGTAGGGGTTGGCTGCCTGGCAGAAGGCCCATCAGCTCTGTGCCCAGGCTTGCTGCCTGGGTGGTCCCTCTCTGAGCCTCAGTTTCCTCATTTGCAAAATGGAGCTGATTTCAGCACCTACTGCATAGAGAGTTCATAAGGATGAGCCTGGGTGGTCCCTCTCTGAGCCTCAGTTTCCTCATTTGCAAAATGGAGCTGATTTTAGCACCTACTGCATAGAGATTTCATAAGAATTAAAGGCAGTAAGAGGGTTTCAGCTGCTGTTGGCGGTAGAATTAACCTTTCTGTGCCTCAGTTTCCCCATTTTCAAAATGGGGATTCCTAATAACTAACAGTAGTCGGAAACATTTATATGGTGCAGGCTATGAGCCCGGGCCTGATCTACACATTTCACGCACATTACTGAGTTATGTAATATGCGTAGGATGCTAAACCCCCAGCTGCCTTGTCCTGCTGACTGCTGACCCTTTGCAGTGGGGGTGGCAGTGGGGATGGGGACGAAGAGCTGAAGGACTCTCCCTGGGCCATGAACTCAGACGTGACTGGATTAGGCTTCTTGCCATTTCAGGGCAGACTGGCTACCTAATTTGCAAAATCCTGTGCAAAATGAAAGCAGGGCGCCGTGTTCAAAAAGCATGAAAAAAGTACCAAAATATGAAGTTTTTTTCCCTTTCTTCCATGGTCTCTCTTTCAACTTATCTTGGTGCTTTTTATTTGCAGTTTAATGTCATTCTAAGTAAAGAAAAATTTAAAAATTAAATTATTCACATGAATCTTACCGCTTATCTCTATACTGTGCAATGCCAGTTTTAACTGCAAATATGAGCGTAGTTGTTCGTACATGCATATGTATTTCATTCTTACTAGAATAGTGGAAACATTGCTCAAAATGAACTCAACTGTCTTGATTTTGCTTCTTGCTATGTGCATATTCTCCCAACTCTCTCCCGTTAAGCTTAATGATGAGGAAAAGTAACCACAGGTTTCCCTGTCTTCCCTTTCTTTCAATGTCGTCATTTTCAGCACAAGTAAGAAAGGATACGATAGATTTCTTGGTTGTTCATGCTCTTAGAATGCTATAGCCTTCTTTCTGCATTTGACATCAGTTGGTTTTTAAAGTGGAGCCCTTGGGGCTGTCGGCACCCCCTGCTTTCTCAGTCTTAGCCTCAACCTGTTTACCTTGTACTTGATTTGTGTTGCCTTCTACCCCCACACATTATGGGGCCACTGGAATTCTGTGCTCATAGGGCATTTCAAAAGCTATATGGGAAGGAGGCTGTTGAAAACAGCAGCAGATACACAGACAGCATTTCTCTCCTCTCCCCTCATACCTGCTCTACGGTCCCATCGGACTTCTGGTGCAAAAGGCAAGTTCAAAGATAAAACTGTTCAGAATTTCAAGATGGCAGCAGCAAAACATTATCCCAAGCATGGCGGCCTGGTGAGTGTGGGGTCCTGGGCAACTGCACAAGTCACAAGCTCATGAAGCCAGCCCTGTTCCGGCTTTCCTTACAGATAGGGAAACTGAGGCCCAGAGAGGCTCAGGGACCCAGATGAAGTTGCAGGTGGCCAAACTAGGATGTTCCTGGACCTCAGTTTGTTCATGAGATGTGTTGCTGGCAAGGAATGAATTAACAGAGGCTGGATTGTCCCCATGCCTCTTAAGGGTCAAACATCTGGTTGTTTCTTCATTTGACAAATGTTAGTTGAATCTCTACTATGTGCTGGACAAGAGACCAGATTCCAGTCCTAGAGGAACTTCCAACGGGGCTTTCTATTCCAACTTACACGCACTATCTAGAAACTTCCAGGCCTGGAGACCAGAGGCCACTGCTCTGATCACCCCTAGCCAAGTGGCCAGAGGGTAGGGTCATTAGTGACAGCAATGGCGCGCAGTGTCACTGGAGATGGGCGGTGAATTTCCTGAGAGTTTCAACATCTAGAGAAATGATAGGAAGTGAGCACAGGCAAAGGCTTAGCAGTTAGAAAAGGTTTCGGGGAAAACTGTCACAGGCTAGATCCTTCCAGGGGAGTGGCGAAGGCAAAGAGGAAGGTTGAGCCACAGACCCCAAAGGAGATGCTCAGGGATCACGTGGACCCCAAACCCCATCTTCCACCCCAGTTCATTTTCGGGGCCAGGCCCCAGCCAAGATCTCTCTTCGGAACTGGGCTCTGCCCAGAGCTGAAGGGGTCCCTGACAACCCTCCCTCGTGGCCTAGATGTGTCAGTTCCTTCTTTCTCTTTTCTTCCTCCCTCCCTCCCTTCTTTCTTTCCTGCCTGCCTTCCCTTGCCTTCCTCTTCCCTCCTTTCCCCTCTTTCTTTCTTTCCTGACTTCTTCCCTCCCTCTTCTCTTCCTCTTTCTCCTTTAATCTTCTCCCTGCTTTTCTTCCCTTTCTCTCATCTCTCCATACTTTCTCCTTCTTCTCTTCACTTCCTTCCTTCCTTTTTTCTTTGAAGGACAAGGAAAATGAGAAGAGTTATTCTCTCTCCCAGGCCTGGGGATCAGATGTCCCTCAGCTGAGTCCCTGTTTACCCACCTGACTGTGTGTAATTATCATGTTACAGATGAGGAAACGGAGCTGAGACAGCTGAAGCAATTCGCCCAAGATCATTATGAATGAAGGAGCTGGGTTTAAGGTCAGGCCATCTGAAGCTTACCTGTGAACTCTGAACCACCAGGCCACATTGCCACAGGCCTACATGCTCACACAATCCTGCTCTTTCTGCCTCTATTATCTCCTTTCCTGACACTGTCCATCTAGTGAACTCCTACTCATCCTTCACAACCCTGATCAGATGGCCCTTTTTTTGGTTTATTTAAGCCCTATGCAAATAGCATTCTATTGCTAACTCCTACAAATTTTGTGCACCACCACATCCTAGGCATGGTTTTAGGTACAAGGGCCAACATTGACAAATAAAATAACTTGGTCTCACCAAGTAATAAATAAACACAAAACAGATATACTGTTACTAATTGTATCTGTAACTATAATTATGAAAGCAGTTATGAAGGAGATGAATTGGATGCTTTAATAAAGAATAATGGGTGGGCGTCACAGTAGTTTGGATGCTCAAAGAAAGTCGTTTGAAGAGGTGACAATTGGAAGCACTTTCCAGCAAGAGGAACAGGTGAGTGCAAAGGTCCTGAGGCAGGGAGAACTGGATGTATGCAGAGGACAACAAGGAGGCTACTGTGAATGGAACAGAGGGAAGGAGAAAGGATGGTAGGAAAGAAGCAGTGAGGTGGGTGGCACTAAGATGTTGGAGTCTCTGCCTCTCTCCTGGGGCAGAAAGCTCAGCTCAAATGTTCATGGTGTTTCCAGGGCAGGAGAAGGTATACAGCTTGTGGTAGCTCGAGGCTGCCAAGAGTCAGTGGGCAGGAGGCTCTGCTCTCCTTTCTTTTTCCCCATTTGCGAAGGAGTCTGGGTCCTCCCTGCTTAGCCAGCTTCACGGGTACACTCCTGACCCCACTGGACTAGCTCAGGTGGGGAGGGGCTAGGACGAGGGATGCTGGCGTGAGACCCGCCAGGGGCCCAGCCAGGCGCTCTTTTGGGAGTCAGGCACCATCTGCAGCTTGTTTCCCCGTGTCATTGGCATTTTCTCTGAAATCATTTTTTAAAAGATTCTAGCCAAATGCTCCGTCACGCAGGCTGCAGCTTTAAAGGAGTGTCAGGGGAGCCGGTGGGCACTGGATGTGGCCTCTCCAGGCTTCTGGCCTCCGCGGGCTCCCTCTGTCTCCACTTCCCCTGCCCACAGCAACCCAGAGCTGGGCTCTTAGAATGGAATGGATAAGACCTGTGAGTCACACACAGCTAATGCTTGAGGAGGGCTTCCCACTCCAGGCTCCGGGTTCAGAAAGCCCCATTCCATCTCCACAGACACCCCACTGCAAGAGGCAGGTATCCCTGCCTTGATAGAGACCTTGAGGCTCACGGCAGGCTCACAACCTGCAGTGCATTGGAGCTTCTGGCAAGCCTTAGGATTGCTTCTGTTCTCATGTTACTGGCGGGCAGATGGCAAGGTCCCACCTGCCTGACCCAATCGAGGCTTCCCAGAGTCACAGGCTGTTGCCTCCCTGCTTTGGACAGGAAGGTCCTCAGAGGTCTCTTAACACAACCGAACTATTGTGCAGTGGAGGAAATGAAGTCCTGCAAATAGACAGGAAGGGGTGGGGTCAGGGTTTGAACCAGGAATGTCTGTTCCACTGAAAGGTGAACGATGCAGCTTCAGCCATATAAAAAAAAAAAAAAAAAAAAAAAAAAGAGTTCCCCAGAAGTGTCCTGAAGGGTGAGGTGCAATTTTTGCTGTTGCGCAAGACAGAGATAATTTTGCATTGCCCAGTGAGACGGGAATTGTCTTCCAATTCCTGTCATGCATGACATTTGGGGAAGACTCCTGCCGGTGCTGATGTGTCTTTAACCTCTCTCTACAGAAGAAGAGCCTTCTGCAGAAAATGTTGTCCAGCTAGAATTTAGTAGCAGTTTTGTCAAAAAAGGAGTCCCGAAGGGTCAGTGGGACAGGCAGCAGGGAAGCGCACTCTGCGTGGAGGGGACAGGTGGTGAACTGTCCTGGAGTCAGAAGGAAGCACGGTGTGTTTGGCAGGGAGGGAACCACCTGATGTGACCGGGATTGCAGTGCATGGGCAACAAATCAGGGAGGAGCCCAAGGAGGAAGGACCCCAGTGCCGTGAGAAAAGGCCCAGGATTTATTCTATGGATGGTGGAGGGGCCACGAGAGGGTGTGAGGTAGAGGTGGGGGCTTTGAAGGGAGGGAGACTGGAGGGAGGAAGGTGGTTTGAAGATTCTTCCAGTGCTCCAGGCTCATGATGATGGTGGCCTGGGGGGAGACAGTGGCTTTGGGGATGAAGCCGTCAGCAGTGGCCTGACAACTAGGCTTTGCCTAATGGTGATGGTGGTGGTGATGGTGTTGTTGTTGAAGATGAGAGTAATGATGTTGTTGATGATGATGATGATGGTGATATGATGGTGGTGGTGACAGTGATGATGGTGATGATGGTGATGATGGTGGTGATGATGATTGTGATGGTGATGACAACAGTGATGATGATAATGATAATGGTGGTGATGGTGGTGATGATAGTGATGATGATGATGGTGGTGATGGTGATAATGACAATGGTGGTGGTGATGGTGATGGTGGCCATGCCAGCATAAATAATAGTATCAACTAACATTTACTTTAATATTCCTCATCTCATTATCTTTATGAGGCTGACACCATTCTTATCCCCTTTTTCAGATGAGGAATTGGAGGCTTAGAGAGGCTAAGTGGCTTGTCCATGGCCACCCAGCTACAGAATGGCCAAGTAGGAATGGAGCCCCAGGTTTATTTGACTCCTGAGCATTGAACTTTGGACCTCATATCCACTCTTCTGCTTCCAGGAAGTGGAGGGAAAGGTTATGCCTCAAACTTTCCCAATACCCAGAGTACCAAGATGGCAGTTTTCTCTCTTCCTCGGCCTTCATCTTGCTCTGACTCTCTGGGTTTAGTCTTTAAAAGAGCCCTTCAAACTTCTGGCTGGGGAATTGCCATTCCTTGGCCTGGCGGCTGTACTCTGGTCTCAAGATGGGGAGCAGGAGGGGAAAGACTTTCCACAGTCCCCATTTCTTTTGTACCAAACACTGGCCCAGCTAGATGAGTGTAGAGGAATTTGGTCCATATGGATCCAATTTCTTTTGGAATATAGAGCAAACAGTGCTTGACAAAGGCAGGCTGCCTAGACCAGACCCAAAATATGTGGGCGACTGCTTCTGAGATGTTTGACAACTCCAAGCCTCAGCTGCATGGGCTGACAGCACTGGGCTGCGGTAACCTGTCTGGGCGCGAGCAGCTGAGTGCTGTGGCTCATCCAGTGAGCGTGCCAGGGACACATGGACAGGAACCAAGATTCAGGGGAACTTGGCCAGGCTGGATGAGATGCTGGGCTGGGCTGCCCAGGCACGAGAAACTCTTCCTTTCAGGAGACATGGCATCATTTGGTGTCAGCAGTGAGGTTTAAAAGTCTGTCTTGAAATTTTCATACTGTGTGACCTGAGCAAGCCTCTTGAGCTTGCTCAGCCTCAAGGGTCTTTATCTGTCAAATGGGGCAAGCAGAACTGGAAAGTATTGAGAGCCAAAGTAGACTTTTCAGTTGTACCCATCCAGGAGGTACCCTCCCAACCTTCTTTTCCTTCCAGGCACCTTCTGCCTCTTACCAGAATGTGCTTCCAATGAGGACTGCCAATCATAATGTCCCCCCACCCCCTGGCTGCCAGGATTGGTCTAAAGATGGTTATGTGAGCCATACTGGGCCAATGAGAGCCTTCCCTGGATTTTTTATCTTGGGTAGGGTGAAGGCAGCCCCATCTCCATGGAGGTAAACCTTGAACCATATCTGAGCTTACTCTGGGGAGAGGCTGGTCAGGAGAAGGAGACCAACAGAGAGAGAAGCAGATGAAGACATAGAGAATGTTCAGATTTGGTTGGCATCCTCAAGACCTCACATATGTTATCCTCATCTAATTTTTGGTGTCAAAAGCCAAGATTGTCTCGTGTTTTGCTTAAACACAAGATTGGACTTGTGTTTCTGTCTCATGTGACTGAAACGGTGCTGACAAATGCAAGCCCTTCTTGGCTTCTGAGACACCTCCATGGTTCCATGGCTCATTACCCTCATTGTTCCTTGGAACCCCTCTCTGAGGTGGATATTAATATTCCTATTAACAGGTATGAATAATCATAATCACCACCATTTCCTGAGAACTCATGCTGTTCCAGCTATGAGCTAAGCCTGTTGTAAGAATTATCCTATTGACTCCTACAGCATCCTTGGTGGAAGCATTTATTATTATCTGCATTTCACAGAGAAGGAAGTGGAGGTACCAAGGGGTCCAAGGATTCAACCCCAGGTCAACAGCTGATCAATGGCACAGCCAGAAGTCAAACCCTGATCAGGTTTTCAACTCTGAGTTACTGGTCCATGAAAGTGATGTTGACTTTTGAGAGTCAGCAAACGTGTATTGTGAACCTACTTACTTTGTGGCAATCGCTCCAAATACATTGTCTCTTTTAATTCTCAAATGGTCCCATGAAGTAGACACTACTTTCATCTCCACTTTGCAGATGAAGAAACAGAGGCTCAGAGAGGTTGGGGGACTTATCAAATGCCACACAGCTAGAAACTAGCGGAGCCCAGAATTCTTTGTTATTCTGAAGCTGATCTGTGTAAATTCTATACTATGGGGCTGGTGATGGTAAATGGTTTGAAAAAGGCCTCAATTCCTTTTCCATTACCATTCTTGCTATGTATGGCTCTTTACAGTGTAGCTTTGCAGCTCCTTCCATCCTCCCAATAGATCGGGTGGGGTCCATTCATCATCCCTTGCATAGGCTTGGCCATGTGACTTGTGTCAGTCAACAGAATTTGGTGGAAATTACATCATGCCAGTTCCAAGCTAGACCTTGCAGAGAGGTGACATTTCCATTCTATCTTGGAACCCTGCCCAGATGTCACATGCACAAGCCTGGGCTCCAGAGGTGGAGGACGAGAGAGAAGCTGTCCCAGTTCAAGTCAGCTTAGACTCTCCTGGCAGCTGACTGCAGATGTCTGAGCGAGCCCAGTCACGGCCAGAAGAACGGCCCTGCTGAGCCCAGTCCCCCAAATTTCAGATCTGCACAATTTTAAGATAACTATATATATTTTTAAGCCAGGAAGTTTTGGGGGTGGCTTGTTATGCTGCAAAATCAAAAGGATACAGAGATTCTTGGGATGGGTCAAATTGGGGTTGCTTCCAAGAGGTTGCTGGAAGTCAAGGTAAGGGGGGAGAGAGAAGGAGCAGGGCCTTGAGTTGGAAGCCAGATAATACATCCAGCTGGGAGCTTGAGGAAAAGGCAGAAATGGAGTCTGTGCTGATGACCGGCAATTTGGCAAGGCAGGCTTTGAGTCATGAACCACGTGGGTTGGGCTCTTGTTCTGTGGGTACTGGGGCCTCACAAGTGGGCTCTTTCCTTGGGTACAGGGCTCCAGTAGAATGGGCTAGATGCTTAAAACAACAGGCTTAGACCTGACACCGCAGCATGTTTCCACTGCAAGGAGAAATCGGGGCATCGCAGCAAAGGCTTTGGAATTGGACTTTCCTGGGCTTGCATCCTGGCTTCACTTCATTACTAGCTGCCACTTTTTCTTTCTCAGCCTCAGTTTTATCGTCAATAAAATGGGGACGCAAATAGTAGCTACTTTCCAGAGTTGCGGAAGATTTGTGGAGGTTCTCTTTGCTGGTATTGGTTGTAGTTCCAGCTCCATTTCTAGGGATCTTGGGATTAGCCTCCCCAGGATGGGGGTCACCCATGCCAGCTCTCAGCAGTGTGGGCAGAGGGTGACCAAGGACTCTGCAGAGGCACAGTTTCCTCCATGTATGGGCCCATGGTAGAGTTCCCCATGAAACCCTCGTTGAAGCAAGCCAGAGGCTCAACCAGGGGTCTCAGGTCACGATTTCCTAACGGGCCATTGGTTTTAGACCACTAGAGATTCCGTGGTTGAAATCTCAGCATTAGTCGAGTAAAGGCAAAGCAGACATTCGTAGTTTTTTTGCTTTTGCTTTACAAACTTGATGAAAAAGTATGTGCTTTTCATTGCTGCTGCAGAACAAACAAAGCCAACCCTTAGGGTTGTCCTTTTTGTGCCGATTTCATGTACTTTGTACTGTTCTCATACATTTCTGCCAGCTAACACTCTATTCCTCCTTTAAAAAGTCTTTTCTTCTGAGCAATGAAGCAGGTAGTCCTTCTCCCTTTCCCATGCTGTGTTTAGGATCAGGAGGAAGTTAGGCCGTTTGATAAACAGATTTTTTTAAACAGTCCCCCCTTTTTCCACCCTCCCTGTAGCCACAACCTTTGTCATGTGACCTCGGGGTGCGCTCCGCCTCTGAGTCTGGGCTCAGCCACGTGACTTGCTTTGGCCAATGGGATGTGAGCAATCATGATGCAAGCAGAAGCTTGCAAAGGGCTTCTGCAGCTGGGTTTGCTCACGCTTGCTCTCTGCAGGGAGCATGAGAAGGACCCGCCCAGGTGAGCCTGTTGGAGGAGGAGAGGCACGTGCAGCAAAAACGGAGGCCAACCTAGATCGGCCGACAGCCTGCGGAGTGCTGGACATAGCCAAGACAGGCAGAGTTACCTGCTCAGCCGCTTATGTTGTTGTGCAGCTTTATTGTGGCAAAGAGGGGAGAAGGGGAGAGTGCCTCTCCTGAACGGTCTCTGGCTGCACCCTCTTTGCCGGTGGCCATCCTGGAGGCCCACGAGACCCCCATCTTTGTCCACTCCCTCCCCACCCCCAGCTTTTCAGCAGCTGAGAAGGTGTGACATCGGTTTACAGAGCTGGGTTTAAGTGCCTGTAATTAATAGCCAGCTGATTCAGAAGCCCCGTCCTGCCCGCCCACCCTGCCTGCCCACCCCACTCAGAGTGGAGTTTGCAGGAGTTGAGTAATTGTATTGTTTATTGCACTAAATGGAACATTAATCAAGTGCTTGAAAGCCCTCGGGCCGTCCCCATGGACACTCTGCCAGTGTCTTGTTGGGAAGTGGGGATTTGCTGGACCTGCAGGGCACACAGAGGGAGAGGTCCTAGTGCTACCCTCTGTGCCCCCTGCCTAACTGATATGGGGCCCCATTTTACAGGTGTGGAAACTGAGGCCCTGAGAGGTTGCCCACGATCACCCAGCAAGGAGGAAGCAGGGTGAGGGTTTGAGCCCAGGTCCTCATGAGTCTAGAGCTGGGCTGTGACCTATGTCCCTGCAGGCTCCCACTGGGTCAGCCAGTGGCCCCTTGAAGGCTGTGGACGTCTTTTTCTCACCTTGGGAGGAGAGAGAATGAAGTTGACAGATAGCACTGGGACCTACACAGAGATGACTTACCTAAAGCAGCAAGAAGACACCCGAGCGTGACCTGGGACAGGGTGGGGACGAGGGGGTGGCATTCCTTTGCCAAGTGTCAGCTGTGGAGGGGGTGTCTCTCTTTCCAACCCCTTGCGACGAGGTGGCTGTTTTTAAACCTCCCTTTTTATGGTTAAAACATGCTCGTGTCAAAGCCACCACGTAAGGAACGCGTCAGGCATCCTGGGAAGTGACATTCAGGTGGTCATGGCTGGGTGGAGGCCTCGGGGCTGACGTGGGAGCAGCCAGGCTGGCAGCCTGGGGTGGGGCTGCAGTGAATCACCCTGTCTTCTCTGCACACTGCTGCTCTCCTCTCCCCGGGGAGCTGTCCTGTTGGGAGGTTCCTGAGGACAGGGACAATGGCCCCAGCCAGAACTGACTGCCCACCTCATCCCTTAGCCTGAATTGCAAGTGCTTTTTCTTCACCTCTACTGAGCATCAAGAGCTGATGGGGCTGCTCCCCTCTGTCGAGCTGGTCTGCCCCAAGGCGACTGCACCTCTCCAGCCCAGTCCCTTTGCCTCCTTCTTCAGACCAAATCCAACCACGCTCTCCCTGCTCTTTCCATTGCCTCAAAATAAAGCCCCTTCCACCATCATGCCCTGCCCCTGTCCTTCCTGCCAGCCTCAGCTCGTGCCACTCTCTGCTCCATGTCTCAGCTCCTCTGAGCTCCAGGCCTTTGCATAGGCTGATCCCTCTGCTTCCATTGCCCTTCTCCTCCCACTTCCTTTACCTGGTTGACTGCCAATTGTCTTAAATATCACCTACAATAAGAACTGCAAGTTGGGCCAGGGATCTGGGGGAATGGAAAAGCCACTCATATCCCTGGGATCACTCGGAGGAGGCTAGTGACCTAAGAAGCCCATTAAATAAGATAGCACCAGGAAGTAGTTCAGGCAGACCAGCTGGGGGTGGAGCAGGTTTTCCTGGAACTCAGGGAACAGTTTGCTTGGAGCTTTTCAATCTGTTTCTTGGAGCAGTTCCTGAGAGGAGCCTGGAGGCCATGACAGGGGCCAGCCCCCATGCTGTTTTTTGTTTGTTTTGTTTTTTGTCTTTTTTTTTCCTTCATTCACAAATCTTCCTTGGAAGATCCCATTAGAAGGAAATGCTTTGCAACTAAAAAGAAAAAAAAAGTTGGAAGTGTCTGAAAACAGTCTGGAATCAGACGACCTATGTTCAAATCACTGCTCAGCTGTGTGACTTTGGGCAAATTGCTTAACTTCTCTGGACCTCATTCTTCTAATCTATAAAATGGGGATATTTACCGGAGACCCAGGTTCAAGTCCCGGTGCGTGCTCACGTTAAAAAAAGGGGGGGGGGGATATCCTTCAAACCACCCTCAGTCATTAGGAGAAATGTGGCAGCTGTGTATCTGCCATGGGGATCTCCCATACCCCACCCTCTCATAGAACGTCACTTCTCTGCCCACCAACATCAAGAGGTGGAGTCTAAGACCCCTCCCCTTGAACCTGAGTGGGCGTGCGCGATGGCCTGACCAATGGCGTGCAGTGCACGCGGCGTGACAACTTCTGAGGCCAGGTGGTAAAAATGCCGCCAACTTTTACCTGATTCCCTTGGAACTTCACTCCCTTGGAACCCGGCTACCACCCCGGGAGAAGGGCCAGGCCAGTGCCCAGCGGACAGCAGGACCAACTTGCCTGCGATAGGAGTGAACTGTTTTGGCAGCTGATCGCGCCACAGTTGAGTCTCCCCAGCTGACAACTCACGCAGAGAGCAGAGCTCTCGCAGCTGAGGCCTGCCTAACAACAGATTCCTGGGCCAGCTCAGTGGCTGGGGTTGCTGCAAGGCGCGGAGTTTTGTTACTGCGCAAGGGAGAGGTGGGATGATGTGCCAAGGGCCAGGTGCATCATCGCAAGCGCTTTTCACAGAGGAGACATTGAGCTCAGAGAGGGTGGTGGGTTGGCCCAAGGTCACACAGCTGCAGGGCATGCTTCCATCTACTTCTGCTACTTCTCAGTGTGGAGGTGAGGGGGACGTGGCTCTTGGGTTCTGACCCTTCTCTAGTCTGGGAACCTTCACCAAACTCATTGTTTCCAGCAAGATTTATCAGCCAGGTTGGGGTGCCTCCAGACAGGTTTGCCCTGGGGCATTTCCTTCTGCCTCTTTGCTTCTGCCCTGGAGGTGAGAAAGGCGGCTGGTGCCAACACAGGGGACCCTGGTCTGAAAAGGGAACAGAGAGGCCAATTGACAACCCCCCAGGCAGGGCTTTCCATAGAGCCCCTGTGGGGAACCGGCAGGCGGAGACTAAGAAAGATGTCGCGGGCTTAGAGAGCAAGGCGTGGGTGGGCAGAAAAGTGCAGAGATGACCTCGTGCCCGTTGCCCAGCTGAGCTCCTCCCTGACACCCCCTGCGTGCCCAGCTGGAGCAGGGGCTTTTTTTCTGGAGCTTCTGGAGTGGTCTTGTGAAGCAGGTAGTGGCGGGAGGGCCCCAGCTGGGCCACACACACTCTCCATGAGACCATCCTTGGCCCCCATTTCCTCATCTACAAAATAGGTAGGTTGTACTAAATCCCATCTTTCTTCGTGTGTACTGATGATGGTGGGAAATGGCTGCTTGGGGCGCTGACTTGAGAATTTAGAGGCCAAATCAGTGCTCCGTGGGAAAGCATGCTGGAATCGATTAGTGATGTCTGCCACAAGTAGGGATGGCAGTTGGGGGTAGGTGTGCTATGTGTTTGCCTCCGTGCCTTGAATCTCCAAGGCCCATTCATTCATCCAATAAGCAGTTAAAGAGCATCTACTACGTACAAGCATATTGCCACAGAGACCATATGCCCATAAAGCCTGGAGTGTTTACTATGTGGTCCTTTACAGGAAAATTTTGCTGACCTCTGCTTTATACTTTTCAAAGCACTTTCCCAGTCATCATCTCATGTGGTTTTCATGCAGCCTTCTGAGTCTGGCAGATATTGAGCTTTGTTTTCAGATGAGGAGATTGCAGGCTGAGTAAATCACACAAGCAGTAAGACCTTGAATCGGAACATCCTATTCCCCCCCGTGGGCCTCTTTCTCCACTCTGCCTCCGTTCTAACTCCACCGAGTCCCTGATTCTGCCTCTGAAATCTTTATATCAGTCCAGGTCCTCCCTTGAACAATTCTAAGAGCCTCCAGAATTCCTCTTTCCACATTTATCCTTAGTAGCTAGAGATGTTTTCTATGTGGCTAGAACGGCCACTCCCTTGCTCAGAGCCCTACCATAGCTCCCCAGTGCCCCAGCCCAAAGTTCGAATTTGCATGGACTGCAAGGCCCCCTTCCTGCTGCACTTGAAGCTACCAATGTGCACTCCCAGCACAAGTCTAGCACCCAGCAGGTGTTCATTCAATACACCCACAGCCTGACTAGTCCTGGTGCCTGGCCGATGGGAGGGTGCTCTCAGCTCTTGAACCTCAGCCCTCACTGCTGGCCTAATGGGGAGGTTCCCAGCACTCAGGAGGCCCCTGGAGCCCCCACTTCGCTATCCCCTGTATCTGTGCCAGGGCCTGATTGGCTGGCAGTTATGAATTTGCCAGGCATGGGTTACAGCAACTCTTGACCTCATTATTTTTGGCACCTGTCTTATCCCCTGAGAATCTTTGGTGAAGAAGAACAGCTTGATGGAAAAATGCTCTGACAGACATCCCACTATTAACACATTTCGCTCATACCTGAATGGCACCCCCCAGACAATTTTGAAGCATTTATTATGGGCAAAAAGAAGATGACAGTGACACTAAAATGTCTTCAGAGGCATGGGAGTGAGAGAGAGAAATAACTGACATGATTAAACACCTACTATGTGGCAGACTCGATGCTGCTAAAATGAGTTACCATTTGCATAGCATTTACTTGTGACATGCACCACAAAGCTCAGGCGTGATTCAGGCATGGCTGGTTCAAGGTACCCAAGCAGTGGCAGTAGGACTTGGTTTCTCCTGTCTCCCTGCTTCCTTCTTCTAGGCAAATTCTTCCTACAGGATCCTAAGTAACTCCAGAACTACATTCTCTTCTCATAAATGTAGTAAAGGGGAACATGAAAAAGATGACGCTCTCCCAAAATTTCCGGCACAAGTCCCAGAGGTCATTCTCACTGACGATACTTGTGTTACATGCATGCTCCTGAATAAGTTCCCGGGACAGGGGATGGAGTGCTCTGATCGGCCAGGCCTGGGTCGTGTGGCCTGGCCAAAAACTGGGGGATGGGGTAAGCTGTCCTCAAACCCCACCAACTGAGGGAGGGGGTCGGATGGTCTCCGAGGGAGAACTGGGGTGCGGATCCCCGAAGGGGGGATGGGTGCAGGGCAGACGGAAGCAACGTTGTCTGCTGCAGAGGGCTGGGAATCTCATCCTTATGTCATCGGCGAGGAGACTGACCTGCCCAGGCTCACACGGCTGATGAGCCGCAGAAGGGCGATCGGAGCTGCCTGGCTCGCAGAAGCACTGTGGGAACACGGACTGAACTTCTTTTCCCTCCCCCCCTACTTGTTCCCCAGTTCCTCTGGGAATTGCATTCCTGGAGCTTAAATTCAGGCAGGTCTGAGTTTCCTGCTTCCCAGCTGTTGCTTAGGCTGCACCTTCCACCTGGAAAAGCCTCCCCATCCCCACCTAGCATGTGCAAAGGGCCTGCGTGGAACGGTAGCCTAAGTCCTTCCACCAGTTGAACGGAGGCCAGTGTGGCAGGAGCTCTGAGAGCAATCAGGTGAGGCAGGAATCAGCCATGGCTCAGAGGCCGGTGGGGCAATGGGGAGCCACCGGAGGGCTTGAAGAGAGGGAGTGGCAGGGCAGATTTGGGTGTAAAATGTTTCTTCTGGTGGCTGTGTGGAGAAAGGCCTGGGGTGGATGGTACGGGTGGACAGGGAGGCAGCTGTGCCACCCATATGGAGATGGCAGTGTCTGGCAGCAGAGAGGGGACAGGAGAATAGAAACAGGAACTGAGGGATTGGAGAGCAGTTTAGGTGGTTAAGTGGCAGGGTTGCAGGCGCCTCCTGGGTATCTAGCATAGGCAATAGGGACTGCTGACAGCGACCTCTGATGGGGGGCTCTGAACCCATAGGACGTTCATGGGTGGTGGTGGTGGGAGGGTGTCCCCTTATCCCCCCTTCACCCCTTATATGCCCTTCACATCACCACTCACACAGATATCTTCACACACTCCCATGCAGAGTCTCACTCATGCTTTCATGCTCCCACATCTCCTTACTCACATGGACACACAGTCCCTGCATCTGTCAGCACAGGCTGGGTTTTGCTGCAGTAACAAGCAGTCCCCAAGCCTCAGCACTGCCCAGCTTTCGGGGTTTGCTTGCTGCTCACACCCTGCCTCCGTCGTGGCTGGATGAAGGCTCTGCTCCACCTCTTCTCCCTTCCTGCCCCCAGCTGATGGTGCAGCCTCTCTCCCCGCGGTCATGGCAGAGGAAAAGGACACAGCAAACCATAGCTGGGCTCTTAAAGCACTTCCTGAAAGTGACACATGGTATTTGCATGTTTTGTTGGCCAGAGTGAGCCACGTGGCTGCACCAGAACTCAAGGAAATGTGATCCTTTTACCCAGAGGGGCAGGGGTTATCTGGCCCAGTAATGCAGCCTGCCACCAGTGCACTGTCACACTCACTCTCACCAATGCACACTCAGCACCATTTACCCTCCCTGGTACGCGACTGGCACACACATTCTCAGCCACACACTCTCTTTGTGCACAGTCACACCCTCAGTGACACACGCATGCACTTTCACTTAGTCCTGTCCCTCAGAGTCGCAGGTGGACTCACTTGGAGCTGCTCTATTTGACACCACTGAACACGTTCATAATGCACTATTACTTTCACACACCTCCCCACATTCTACCTGGTTTACACCTACGTCTAGCACTCTCACAATGACATCAGGCTCTCAGACACACATGAACACACCTTCAAACACAGCTAACCTACCATGCCCCTGTGTGCATGCACCCAAGTGCACCTTTGGTCTCATCTTCATTACACATATCCTTCGTATGCTCACACACACACACCCTCGCGCATACACACTGTGCACACACACTAATACCCATGTGCAGCGGCACAGGCAGGAATCAGGCCCATTTGCCCACTCCCTGGTACAGTGGTTCTGGGACCTCCATCTCTACGCGACCCACTCTCTGTAGGCTGGAGCTGGCTGATGCTGCACCCCAGAGGCGGGGGAGGTGGCCCCCTGTAAACCCTTGCTCGACGGGAAGCCCCTGAGTGCTGCCCAGTAGCCTGCATGCTGCAGTGCCTGCCTAATTGCTGGCGCCGGGTGGATCGATCAGCCTCTGTGTACCCTAACTATAGGAAACATAATTAACAGTGTTTGGGATCTGCTAATTGTACCAGTTAAGAATTCTAAGCAGCCTAATTTGGAATTTCCCCCTTTGAGTGCATGTTTGCCTCCACTGAACAGAGACTGAAAGTAGCCTTAGAGGGTAATTTATGGGGAACAGGAGTGGCAAACCTAGGCCCAGACCCCAGCTGGGCAGACAGAGGACCTATCCATTGTGGGAGGGGAGGGGGTCTGAGAGGGGATGGAGCCGGGGAGAGGTTGCCCTCCTCCAAGAAGACCTCGCGGATTGCCACAGCCCTGGCCAGCAGCCTCTGGAACTCCCTTCATCACAGGTCAGCTCTTGGCCTCCTCCCATGGTGAGACTGAGGCTGTTTTATGTGGACTTGTGCAATCTCTTTTATGGGTAGAAGCCTCTTCCAGAACACCGTTCATGGAGCTTGTTATTATTAATTGCTCCTGTCCTCAATCTTTTTGAGGTCTCAGGGCTGAGGGTTGTGTATGTTTGCCTTCTTTGTGAAATAGAACTTCATGTCTTAAACTTATTTTTTAGAAGTTCAGGTCTGAGAAATTAAAATCAAACCAGTCTGATTGTCTTGATGGTATTAAAAAAAAGTTATCACTGAAAATGCTTTGTGCTTCTTAAACTCTGAAGCATGAAGCTCTACTTAATAGCAACAATGAGAAAAAGAAAAGAAAAGTAAAAAGAAAAGAATAAAGAAAGTACTGCTAAATGTTTTAGGGCTGCCACATGAGGGTATGTGAACTTTACTTAGCTCCTGTGCTCATTCCTGCCCTTGTCTCATCCCAGATACTGAATTTCTGGGAAATTGTTGATATTTAATCATTCTCCCTGTTTCTCTTTACTGTTTAATCATTGCTCCCTTCCCAAGCATCTCTCAGCCTGAAAGCATCATGGTTGAAGAGACGTTTGACAGCATGGGCTTTGCAGGATGAATAGGAGTTGGACTTGTGGAGAAAGAGATTTTGAAGGGGTCTTTCAGGAAGAAGGATTAGCACATACAAAGACATGGAGGTGCCAGGAAGCTAGGCCCGCTCTGGGGAGACATGACTGGATAAAAGGGTGGGGCCAGATCTTGAGGGGCCTGGAAAATTTGGTCTTTAGATTGAGGACACCAGGGAGCGATGGCAGGGCTTTTGCAGAGGGTGGCACATCAGGTCTGCATGCTAGGAAGATCCCTGTGACTGTTGAGAGAGGTGAGTGGGTGGGGAGGGGAAAGATTGGAGGAGCCCTGTGAGGAGACTGTTGCTGTGATCTGAGGGAGGGGAGTGTGGTTTAGCTGGGATGCTGGCAAGGAGAGGAGAGATGTGGAGAAAAGGGGAGCATGGGAGAGATGTTTAGGAGCTGTGACCTCCAGTCTTACCCTCCATTAGGGCATGACACACATCCTGAACCCTTCCCTGCGCTGAATCATCTATGGATGTCTTGAGACCTTAGCATATGCTGTTCCTCTGCCAGGAATGCTGTTCCTCGCTTTGTCTACCGTGGCTATTCCCACTCATTCATTGAGATCCAGCTCTGGTATCTTTTTCTGGGTAGCCTCTTGAATCCACCTTCTCCCCATTTTTCTCCCCACCCACTCCTCATTCCTACGTGTGTCCATCTGTTAGGACATTCATTCAACCACAAAGGAATTGTCCTGTTCACCACATCCTAGACTGAGGGCAGGCATTCTGCCTTCCTCGCCTCCCCACCATTTCCTCTCACTGACGGCTAGCAAGTATTTGCTGAATGAACAAACACGAGGGAGAAAAGCCTTAAGGTCTCTTTCTCTGCTGCCTGAAGCTCCCCAATCCGTGAGCCATTTGGGAGTGGAGCCCAGGGTTGTGTAGAAGTACGTGTGTGAGTGTGAATTGTGCTGTGGGCAGCCTGGAGTGTGTATTTTCCACCTGAGTGTGTTTCCACGAATGTATGAGATGGGGGTACCGTGTGCACTGGAAGTGGAGAGGGGTGGGAGGGCACCCGCGTTGGTGGGAGGGCATAAGTGTGGGAGGGGCTGTGAACGTGCAGGTGCAGTTTGGGGGCCATTACCATGTGAGTTTGCATTCTGTTCCCGGCTCCCCACAGGCTGCCTTTCCACGCAGCTCCTCCAAGCCGCTGAGGCTGCTGTTCCCTACGCCTGGAGTGGCCAGGCTGCTGGTGCTCGGAGGAGGGAAGGGACCTGGCTCAGCTGGCCCAGCGAGGCTGGGAGGGCAGCACCAGACCACAACCCAGGTCCCTGCTCCCAGCCCCGGAAGCCGCTACATCCCGGGGCCCTGCAGCTCCCAAGGGGTCACAGTGCTCTGCCACCTCCTGCTTTACAGACTCTGTGAGGGCGGCTCTGGCACTGAGGGGTGTCGGCAGGTGGGTTTAATGTGCCTGGGCAATTCTTGCAGCTTAAGTGCCAGCAGCCATAATTCACCCGCTAAATTATGGCTATAAATTTCCTCCAAGAGATGGGTCCCCAGGCAGGTGGGTGGGTTGATGCTGGTCTCGTTGGGCAGCAAGCAGTCTTCTGTCCTAATTAAACAGGAGCATGGGCTTGTGCGGGTCGGGCTGGCCTTGAGGGCTGGCCCCCCCACCCCAGGTGCCTCAGTGTCCCTAGATAGAAGAGTGGCCATTGATGGGACCAGCAGGGGAGCTGGGCATCGGTGTGTGTGTACCATGTAGTGATCCGAGAGGCTCCATTTCAACCATCAATCCTGATAATATTCTAGTGGGTTTAATGGTGGCTCCCCAAAGGATACATCCCCTGGGACCTGTGACTGTGCTCTTATGTAGAAAACAGGTCTGTGCAGATGCAATTAAGTTAAGGATCTCAAGGTGACAATGACAAGTGTCCCTATAAGAGACAAAAGAAGGGAAGATACAGAGAAGAGGATATGGCTATGTGAAGATGAAGGCAGAGATTGGAGTGATGCAGCTCCATGTAAAGAAACACTGGGAGCCACCAGAAGCTGGAAGAAGCAAGGAAGTGTCCTTCCCTAGAGCCTTCAGAGGAAGTGTGAGGGTGCACACTTTGATTTCAGATTCCTTGCCTCCAGAATGGTGAAAGAATACATTTCTGTTGCAGTAAGCTACGAAGTTGATGATAATTTGTTGCAGCAGTCCTAGGAAACTAGGACACCAGCCTGACTTTGGGCGAGTCCTTCAGCCACTCTGACCCTCGGTTTCCTCCTCTGGTGTATGGGATTTGAATTGTTCGGTCTTCATATGGGTTCAAGTGTCAGGCGCAGCATGAAGATGCCTGAGTACTTGTCACGGCCCGTGACTGGGGCTTGGAGACTCATGGGACATGACTGTGGGCACGTTAAATGGGGTCACCAGGTGTGTGACCCATCAACCAAGATGGTGTTTAGAAAGAGTTTTTGTGAACTGTGAAGCATGAGGGGCTGTTGTTAATGATGCACAGTCTGTGTAGCTGATAGCCCCCACCTGCCCCAAGAGAGCCCCTGGCTGAGCTTTCCATCACCGCCCCCCCTCCGATTTTTCCCCCAATTTCCCTTCCTCTGGCACTCATTATTTTTTAGTACTTTTCTTTAAATCCACTCACTTTTGCAACTTGAATCAGAATTAGAACAGACACTAGAATCAAGGGGAAGCGCATTTCCTTTGCCCTAAATCGATGCTAAATCTAAATAAACAGTGCAATGGAAACAACATAAAAGCCACTTTGTGCAAATCCAGCCTTTGTAGGGCCCTTGGCCCAAGGCCAGCTCATTGTTTGGTAAGAAGGAAGGTGGTGAGGGTTAGAGGGAGATGTTAAAGATGCATCAGCATCATGGAAGTGAGACTTTCTTCTTGTTAGTCATTTCAGAAGTGAGAAGAAAGGAAGCACGTTTTCATTTAGGGGATTCCTAGGGCTGAGTCTGGTTCCCACTAACATCATTTTGCTGCCCTGTGGGAAACCCTGTTCCAGTCCCACCCCGCCCTTCATTATACTCTTGGAACACTGGGGTCTGGGGAGGAGAAGGGATGAACTCCTCCAAGATAAAGTGAGCGGATGGCACAACCACCATTAGTATCTGGGTTTTTCAGCTCCTAATCCAGTGCTCTTTCCCCTGTACTAGACTCCCTTGCTGCTACCTGAGGCCATGAGCAATGCATCGCTTTACACCAAATGAGTGCGACTAATGGTGGAACTTCAGGTGCTCTGTGACAGACAGATCACACTTCACATGCAAAGGTCTACCCTGAGGGTTACCCCTTAGGAGTAAGGACCAGGGCATGTCGGGCAGGGCCCAAACCTCCACCTCAGAACCTTATTTCCTCCATCTTTCCTGTGTCAGCAATTGTGCTGGATTGTGGTGAGCAGTGCTAGTCTGGTGCATTTGCTAATTTCTGAAGTTGGCACGGAAGCCCCTTTGCCCAGGTGGGCTCAAGGAGGTTGGGTCTTAAGACGTGGGCATTGCTTTCAGAGTCCAGAAGTCCCTGGTGACTTTTGTGGCTGTAAGAGAATGGACGGTGACTAGGAGTTGGGGCAGTGTTTCGGCTCTGCCTGGACTTGTCGGCACCGGTGCCCACTGCTTCTCCCCTTTGGCCCTCAGTGTTTACCTGTGAAATGGAAATAATGCATGTCAGATGTCCCAATTCGCCTCAGTCACTCATTCAATACAGACTGAGCCCCTCCTACGTCCAGAGGCCCGCAGCAGATCCACAGACTGAGAATAGTGACCCAACATCGGCTTGTCACCTTCAGTGGCCCAGGTGAGACGCGCGGGGTCCTCTAAGGTGGATCAGCGGGAGGCGAGCTGGCCTCTCAGCAGGGGTGGTGCAGGTGGGTGGGGAGGGGTCTGGGAGATCCTGGGTACCCCAGGCAGGTCAGGGGAGGCGGTCAGTGCCCAGCAGAGGCCGAGCTGAGAAGTAGCTCTGAATTCCTGCTTCTGGGTTCCCTTATGTGGGGGAGCGGGGGAGGGACATGATTTGCGGTAGGGGTGGGGGCTGGGAATGAGCTCCAGATACTTCTCCAGCCTGCTCCCCACCCACCACCCCTTGGGGTTCCTGCTCTGTCACATGGACAGCGGTCCTTTCAGCTTTCTGTAAAGCATGGAGAGCCTTCCTCGCGCTACAATTCCACAGGGCTGGCCATGCCCCTGGGGCCTCAACATGGGACCCCAGCCCCTCGTCCAACCAGGCCACCATCCCAGGCCCTCCCGGGCACCATTCAGCCTCCAAGCAGAATGCTCTAGGCAGGCGCAGCTGCAATCTCCAACGGAGGAGAACCGTCTTCTCGAAATTCCCTCTCCAGCTCCTTGTTTACACTGAGGGGAGAATCCTGCCTTGTTGCAGAGGGGCCTGCACGGCCCCTCACCCTGCTGACCTCCTCTTTCCGCAGGGACACCGCAGGCCTGGGCTCAGCTTTAGGAGAGTTTCGTGACCTCTTCTAGTTCTCATCGTGTTTATTTGTATTTCCTTTTCATGGCCTGTTATACTGCTTTTCCGGTTTTCCGTAGTGAAAGAAAGTTTCCTTGCAACATAAATTTATTAAGTGAATCGATTGGAAGAAAACAGAGCGTCCAGAGACTGTGCCTGGCCAGGAAGGTGGGGACTGGCCTTCAGGAGATCTGAGTGCCCAGGACAATGGGAGACACAGCAGGTCTGTGTGCAGGGGAGGGACCACCTGGGGCTGTCTCCTAGGGGCGCCGGGCACCTGGAGTGGGGCCCAGGGGTCGCACGGCCCTATCCTGAGTTCATAATGCCCAGGCCCTGAACTTCCACGGTGATGGAGAAATATAGAGAGACAATAAGGCAGTGAACCGGGACGGAGGGTTTATGAGCTGGCCATGCTCGAGTGGTCGAAAGTTAGGGAAAATGTATTTATTACAACACTTTTTCATGGGCAAGTTATCATTTTGTCAAACTTTATTAGAGGGACTAATTAATGGGTTGTAAAAAGTACTAGTGCGTGGCCAGAGAAAGAGCCAGCCTCGGGGACATTGGCAGTCCTGGGATTTATGGCCCCTTCGTTCCCCATTTATTAATGTGGTGAAGGCACACGGAGTGGGTTATATATGGGTTGGTGCAGAGCCGCCCCCCTTCCCAGGAGGCTGGTGGGCCTGGGAGGGGGTGCAGGCAGGGGTCCTCCAGCCACTGCCTTCTAGGGGAAGGTAGAGAGGCAGGTGCAGGAGGTACAGCATCCTGGGCTAGGGAGGGGACCCCTGGCTGTGTGACCTTGGATGACATTTCCGTCCCAGCGTCTGTTTCCTCATCTCTGCACTCCAGGGAAGACGTGAAGAGCCGAGAAGTTCCTGGGTGAGAACATGCCTTGGAAACGATTAAGCACCTTGCAGTATGAGGCCAGCCACCTAAGGACGGTGTGGTCGTCTGGGGGAGTGTTAGGCAGTCGTTTAAAATGACATCGATGGAGCCCCACTTTAGGGCAGGGACGGGGCAGGTGTTTTTCTTGCCTGAGTTCTCAAACCCATGCTCTTCCCCACCGCTTTGCACAGCAGTTCCTTCTTATCTCTAAGCTCTCAGCTCAGATGCCTCCTCCTACAGGCAGTCCCCCCTGACTGCCCCAGGTGATGCATCCACTAGGCAGTGCTCAGGTCCTTTCTCCTGTAACCCAATGCAATCTACGGAGTTAGTGATTGGTTTGTTTACCTGTGTATTGACTGTCTCCCCAGGAAGATAAAACACGGGACGGTATCCATCTTGTGCCCTGCTCTGTCCCCAATGCCTGGCTTGGTAGGGGCTCAGTGGATACTTGCTGAGTGGTTCTAAGGGCTGGAAGGTGGAACTGAGAGGGGTGCATGCAAGGGAGGCAGAAAGCTGCTCACTGGGCAGTAACCACAGTAGGCGCTCAATAAATGCAGGTCATTGGGTGGGAGGGTGGATTTGAGTCTGGTCCTCACCCTCCCTGGGCAGCAGTGGAGCCAACTGAGGCTTGCTCTACCTGCCAGCACCAGCCTGCCCACCCAGGCCGTGGGTGATGGGGCAAGTTCAGCTGGAGTCTGGAGAGGGGGAGCTTTGTGATCCTTGGTGATGACACCCCACCCCAAGGGGGAGCTTTGAATGAGAACCGCATCTCTATTTGCCCTTTCTCAAAGGCCGCACCACCTACACTGATAGAACAAACGGTGTAAAGGTAGGGGTGAGCGTGGGTGTCCCCAGGCAAAAACCACTGCCCACAGAAATTGACCAAGGTAGAAAGTGAGAAGGATCAAAACGTCATAGCAATACAGGGTTTGAGTCTTGGCTCCCCCAACTTACGACTTGTGAGACTTCAAGCACAGCACTTAACAGGCAGCCTCAGTTTCCCCACCTGGAGAATGGGTATGCTTTTACATACTTCCCTGGCCTGGCTCGGAGCACCATTTCTGGGACTCTCCTGGCACACAGGAAGCCTTGGGAACTGAGGATGCCCTTCCCTCTTCTGTCTCAGTCTTGGCTGGGGCATTGGTAAGGAGGCCTGTGCCTTAGCAACTCTTGGGCTCAGCTTTCACCTGTGCTGAGCCTCGTGATCTCTGCTAGGACAGCTGGCCCCTGGCTGGGGGACAAGTTCTCCTTTTGATCTCTTGACCACTGTGGCATGAGATCAGCAAGTGTTAACCCTGCAGGGACACCTTGGCAGGGTCAGGGCAAGGACAGGAGAGGAAGGAGGCATTGAGCTACAAGGAGCCATGTGATTCACCATCTGCTCTTCCACTTGTCTTTTCCTCCAGCAGTGGGGACTGTCACACCCAGGTCACCATCTCTATTCCCCGCCCCGGGCGGGGCTCACGCTACTCTGGTCTCTGGGAATGCTGGGAGGTTAGTGTCATGATTCTGGTGAGGAAACTGAGGCTTAGATAGTTTAAAGCATGTGACTCTAAAGGACTGTCCCCTCCTGGACACTGGTAGGCTGTGAACCTGTAAGGCCAGTCCAGCGAAAAAGTTGAGCCCAGAGTGGCAGTCCGGGGCCATGAAAATGTCCTTCAGGTGAGATTCAGAGCCAGGGGCACTTCCTGGAGGAGGGGACATTTTAGGTGGGTTTTGAGCACAGATTTGCCAGGGGTGGTAAGAGGGGCGTGGCATTTCAGGCAGGTGGACCAGCATATGCAAAGGTGCAGAGAATGGAAGGGCTGATAGGAGGTCTAGTGGGGCTGGAATATGGAGGAAAAGTTGAGATGTGGAAAGAGATGAGGTGGGCAAGGTCAGCAGGTGCCAGCCCATGACAAACCCTGAAGGGCAGGCCAAGGAGTTTGGCCAAGAGGAGAAATCTGATGGCAGGACCACACGATCGACTTGTCAGTGAGAATCTTCTGGAGCAAATGCACTGACCTTCACTAGCTGAGACAGCCTCAACTCTTCCCCAACTTTGCCCACAAATCCATTACTGCTAGGGAGGTGAAGGCCAGGCAGTGACTCGCAGGCCCACATCTGGGGCCCAGGGGAGGGAAAACATGGGCCCCCAAATTCCCAAGTCTGGGATTTAGGGGCACATCTAGATTCTGACCTCCCATTCCTTTTGGCCAACTGCACTTCAGACTGTCGTGGCCAGTGCTAAGCAGGTTTGGTCGATAGCAAGGCCCACTTTGGGTGAGAAGCTGGGGAAAGGTGAAGCACACTCCTGAGCTCCCAAAGGAGGGACTGGGCTGAGCCAGAACTCTTCCTGGGAGCATATCAGAGAACCAGGGCAGGGCAGGACATGGTCCGTCCAAACAGCAACCAAGCACCTGGATTCTTGGAAATACTTTGTTTCGATTCTTGCCATGATCCTTGACTTCTTCAGTGCTGTTTTGAGTATTTAATCCTTTTGAGAGAGTGGCCAAGGATTCTAGTTCTTGAGAGTGTGCCAGGAACATTCAAAGGTTGGAATCAGCTGCCGTTAGGAAGGGAAGGGAGGGTTATCTGGAGGAAAGGCCCAGGTGCCCATGGGTGCCAGGCAAGGATGTACCTGCTTCAAGCATCTCCTATGATTGGCGTGGGGGTGGGGTGGGAGAGAACTCCAATTCTGCACAAAGCCTTCTCTGGGCTTCCGCTGTCTTTAGGGTTGAACCTCAAGCTTCTCATGTACCCACCAGGCTCTGAGGGATCTGCTCCCTGCCCACCTCACGAATCCCTTCCCCTCTCCCTCCTATCTGCTCTGCTGCGGCCTCCCAGCCTTCTTCCTTTTCCTCCTGAACCAGGAGGCCCTGCTTTGTTTTACATCCAACCCTCAGGACCTGCCATGCGGCCCAGCACACAGTAGGTGCTGCACTTTTGCAGGGCCTGGTGAGCCCTTTGCAGGCACACGTCATTCACTCATCATAGCTGCCCCGAGGGAAGGCAGAGAAGGGTCAGGCACAGCCAGGAAGATTGGGATGGGGTCTGGAGGGCTCTTCTGCCTCTGCCACCAGGGACTTGTCTGCGGTCATATGATGGGGTAAGGCTGAGAGCTTCAGAGGCCAAGTTACCTGCCACAAATCCAGAGCAGGCTCTCTCCTCTTCATTTCCTGAAACAGCAATTTGGGGCACAATGTCCTCATTCTCCCCTCACCTTGAACCTTACAGATACCACCTGGTGGGAACTTGCCCCCAGGTTGGAAATGGCTCTTGCCAGGTCCTTGTGGTGATGATGGGGGCGTAAAGAGAGGGTGACCAGTGCCGACTCGGGGCCCTGGAATTTGGGGGTCCAGTTGTCCTAGCCCCTGGCTCTCCCTCTCCATCTCTTTCTCTCCCTACAGAGATGTCTTCTAGGAATTCTTGCCCCCCCTTCTCCTGAGCGTTCCACTTTGGGCCTCCAGGATTCCAGCTGCGGCCAGCTGCTGGGCTTAGCATATGGGGTGTGCCTTCAGGCCACTCAGCAAACACTAGGTGCCTACTAGCTAGCAGGTTTTGAGGCATGGAGAGGAACAGACAGGGTTCCTGCCCCAGGATGGGGGACGAGACACCCAAATCAGTAAGAATTAGAGGAATTGGGTTAGCCCTCTTTAAGAGAGGCAGCGGGGGCTTAGGTGGGTAGTCCAAGAAAGGGAAGGAAAAGAAGACTCAGAGAGGTCCTGCTTGAGGCAACTCTTGAAAGATCAATCCCTGTTTTCCAGATGCACAAAGGGAATTCCAGGTATAGACCAGGGCAGAAACGTGTGAACCTGCTGGTACCTTCAAAAGACTTCCTCAAGGGTACCTGGTGAACCAGCGGCAGAGTTAGCCAGGAGTTGGGGTGACCCTGCCAAGGTGACTTTGAACTATCTGCAGAAATCAGGGAAGCCTGTTCCCTACCAAGCAGATGCAGGTTGCATGGGGCACATCTAATCCACTTAGGAGAACAACCTTTCCTGGAGTACTTTGGCAGGAGAACAACCTTTCCTGGAGTACTTTGGCGCTTCCATTATTTGCATGCAAATGGAGCCTGCTAATTGCAGAGGGAACTTGGGCCCCATTAAACCAAGCCCCCAAGGACTTGTTTGGAAGCTCTGTTGGCAATACCAGTGCCTGTGTGTCTTCTGGAGGACGCTCTGCTTTTTTCAAAAGCTGATTTATTCAGTCAGCCACTCCACAAACATTTATCCTGCGTGTTTATCTAGACACGCGGTAAATGAGATGGACACCGCCCCTGCCCACGTCGGGCTGACATTCCCGGTGGGAAAACCTGGAGCTATATCTGGGATCGGCACTGTGAAGGCAGAAGAGAGGGGCGGTGAGCAAGAAATGGGGCTGGGGATGGCCATGGTGTGGGTTCCTGCAGAGACGAGGGTGTGAGGGCCAGTGGTTGTATTTGAGAGGTGATGCATTCCTGGAAGCGCCTGTAGAGGAGTGGGGCTGTGAGGCAGGGAGGGAAAGCAGCCGATACAGGGTGCATTGGTAGAGCCAGTTACCATGATGGGCAACTGGAATTCTATTCTTTGGGGGCTGGTGGGAGACCCTGTCACGTGTGCATCCCAGAGCTGGGCTCCCTGAGGGGAGAGCGAGCTGGGACCCAACCCCCAGAGATGCAGTGTGCTATCTGCAGGCCTGGAACAAGCCCTCAGGCAGAGATGCTGGAGTTGGCAGTGGTGCACAGAGCATGAGATGGTGAGGTCTGAGAAGTACGGGAAGGGTGCCATATTAATTTCCTGTTGTTGCCGTAACAAATTACCATAAACTCAGTGGCTTAAAGCAACAACACAAATTTATCATCTTACAGTTCTGGAGGGCAGACGTCTAAAATCAAGATGTTCTCAGGGCTGCATTCCTTGCAGAGGCTCCGGAGGAGAGCCTTGCCTTTTCTAGCTTCCAGCAGCCATCTGCAGTCCTTGGCTGCTGTCCTCTCCTTCAATCTGCAAAACCAGCAGTGGAACATCTTCCCATCTCCCCCTCTTTCAGTTCCTGTCATCACATCACCTTTTCTGCACCTGGCTCTCCTGCTTCTCTCTTCTGAGGACCCTTGTGATTCCATTGGACCAACCAGATAATGCAAGATAATCCCACCAGCTCAAGATCTTTAGCTTGGTCACATCTGTTAAGTCCCTTTTGCCATATAAGGTAATATACTCACTGGTTCTGGAAATTAGAAGTTACAGGGGGCGTTATTCTTGTTTTCACGGGGACCCACAGCATCTACTGTAGGTGGGTTTGGGGAAGCCTACCAAGGGCAAGGACATTTAGGCTGAAAGTGAAGGATGAGAAGGAATTTCCCAGTGCTGGGAAAAGTACCAAGGCAGCGAATGTCCTCCGTGCAGACATCATCTAAGCTGGTGTGTTCACAGACCTGACAAAGGGCAGAGTGGCTGGAGCAGAGTGAGCAAGAGGTGAGCAGTGGGCAATGATAGGAGAGGTCAGTAGGGACCAGGGCATGCAGGGACATGTAGGCTTGGGAGGACCTTGGAATTTATTTTCAGAGGGAAAACGTTGGGCTGTTTTGAGCAGAGAAGTCATCTGAGCTGCATTTTGGAAAGACTATGCTGGCTGCCGGATGGAGGATGGGCTGTTGGGGTCAGCAGAGGAGCCAGGAAAACTGTTTTCTGAGTGAGAGAGGAGGTGGGGGTTGGGGCTGGAGAGACCTGTTTGGGCTTGAGGAATATTTAGGAGGTAGAAACACTGAAACTTGGGATGGGTTGGTGCCAGGAGATGAGATGGCCTCTATGTATGGAAACATCCTTGGCAAATGGGAAGGATCCTAACTCGGTTCTAGGAAGTGTTACCAGAGCCCATAGCCAGCTGGTGTGCGGACACTAGTCTTGGAGTGGGGAAGCCGGGGCTACAGAGCTAGTCCCAACTCCTCCGTCATTCCTTTCTTCCTTTTTTTCTAACTCTAATGTCTCATTTTAAAACTGAAATAAGAAAGTAGTATAAACTCACTACTCCAAGAAACTCAAAAAGGCTGGATGTGTTTTGAGTAAAAGGGCTGTGTTGCCCACTCTCACCTCTCCATTACTACTCTCCAAAGGCAACCACTGCCAACAGTTTCCTGTGTGTCTTTCTGAGCATTTGTTTGTGTGTTTTGTAATTTGGGATTGTGAGCTCATCTTTTTTAAAGTTTTTTTATTTTTAACTTTTTTTTTGGTATAATATAACATATATACAAAGCAAAGAAATAAAAAAGCAATCGTTTTCAAAGCACTCTTCAACAAATAGTTACAGGACAGATCCCAGAGTTTGTCCTGGGCTGCCATACCATCCTCTCATATTTTTCCTTCTAGCTGCTCCAGAATATAGGAGCCTAGAGGGTTTAAATATTTTTTTATCATCACAATAGATTTTTTTTCCTTCTTTTTTTGTGAAGAATAACATATATACAAAAAAGCTATACATTTCAAAGCCCAGCACCACAATTAGTTGTAGAATATATTTCAGAGTTTGATATACATCACAATTCCACAATTTTAGGTTTTTACTACTAGCTGCTCTAAAATACTGGAGACTAAGATGTCAGTTTAATGATTCAGCATTCATATTCATTTGTTAAATCCTATCTTCTCTGTATCACTCCACCATCACCTTTGATCTTTTCATCCCTGTCTTTAGGGGTGTTTGAGCTATAACAATTCTAAATTTTTCATACTGGAAGGGTCACTAATATGGGGTAGGGAGATGGAACTATCTGATGTTCTGTAGAGACTGGTCTGGATTTCAGGACTTATCTGGACCAGGGACCCATCTGGAGGTTGTAGGTTTTTGGAAAGTAACTCTAGTGCATAGAACCCTTGTGGGATCTTATATATTGTCCTAGGTGTTCTTTAGGATTGGCTGAAATGGTCATGGTTGGGGATTGGCAGGCTATGATATGTAGCAAGGTCTACCTGAAGCTTGTGCAAGAGTAACCTCCAGAGTAGCCTCTCGACTCTATTTGAACTGTCTCTGCCACTGATGCTTATTAATTACACTTCTTTTCCCCTTTTGGTCAGGATGAAATTGTTGATCCCACGGTGCCAGGTCTGGAATCATCTCTGGGGGTCATCTCCCATGTCGCCAGGGAGATTTTCACCTCTGGATGTCATGTCCCACGTAGGGGGAAGGGCCATGATTTCACTTGCAGAGATAGACACTGAAGCTACATCTGAGCAACTAAAGAGGTCCTCCAGAAGTAACCCTTAGGCATGCCTATAGGTAGTCTAAACTATATAATCTTCACAAGAATAAGCCCCTTGATCAAGGGCTTGGCCTATTGATTTAGGTGTCCCTAAGTTTTGACACAGTGTCAGGGGATTCCCTGATGGTAAGGTTTAATAGTTCCATATTTTTCTCCCATCCCTCAGGGGACTTTGTCAATACTTTTGATTATCTGCTTAATATACTCTAAGATGTTTCCAGACATAACAATAATCTATACAGGATTAAAGGACCTCTTTCTTATTCTGCACTCCCTGTGTTTCAATGGTTCAAATGAGCTATACAGATAAGTTGAATTAGATTATGCACTACAAAAAATTTCAGTTCCAGACCAAATAAACCTTTCTTCCATTGGTCTCAAAGAGTATGTGTAGTTCTAAAATATAAACACAGTCTTCCTTACCCTTATGTTCTGAATTACTTTAACCCCAACCTGTTCAGCTTCGTTCTTATCTCTAAATATCAAGCTATTTATATAAAACAGCCTCTCAGAATCCAGAGACAATAATCACCACTCCAGACTTAATGTGTCTGCTCTCAAAGCTTACAGTCTAGGCCCCTGTGTCATCTTTGGAGGTGTGTGTCTGTGGGAAGCCTGAGTGCTGTGGGTTGAGGACATGTCTGGTACCCTCCAAGGAGGTTTACTGTAGACTTTACCCTATGGAAAGCCATGACATTATCATCCCTGGTCTGGATTTTATGGTTTTCTTGTTTTGGGAGTTCCTTTCTGTTTTCGTTTCCTAGCTGCTAAAACATAGAGCATGCGATGGGTTGGCTTAACAAGAGGAACTTATTGGTTCATGGTTTCAGAGGCTAGAAGGCTTGCTTCCTCCCAGGGTTGATACCTGCTGGCTGGCCGGCAATCTTTGGGTTTCCATGGCTTTTCGGTCACATGGTCAACCGGCACATGGTGGCTTCCTCTCTTTTCTCTTCTGAGCTCCATTGACTTCCAGCTTCTTGCTTCTCCAGTGGCTCTTTTTCCATCTCTCACTCTACTTATGAAGGACTTCAACCTGATTCAGTTGGACCACATTTTATTTATTTATTTTCCATGGGCAGGCTCTGGGTCTTCGGCATGGCAGGTGAGAATTCTGCCACTGAGCCACCGTCACACCTCCCAGCTGGGCCACATTTTAACTGAAGTAACCGCTCAAAGAGCTCTTGTTTACAATGATCCACAGCCATCTGAACAAGAACCAAGACTATGAACATGTCTGTGACTGCAGGTCCATGGTTACGTATTCTTAGAGGGAAAATTTGTCCTTACTCTGAGTCCAAAGCAAGACACACAGAATTCCTAGTTGCCTTCCTTTTTTTGTCCACAGTTTTTTTCCTACTTCATTTTTTTGTTGTTGTTTTTAAGAAAATTGCTCTTTGGTGGTCCTAGCTTTACATAGTGGTCTCAGTTCTAATATCCCATTTTGGGGGGGGGTGGGGCTCAAGGCTTTGCCTCTTGTCCCCACATGATCATTAAAATCTGAAACCTTTCTTCCTAGCAACCTCCTACATGCCCTCCATCCCCCATTCTTTCTCACCCCCTGGAAATGGAAACCTTTTACACTCAGAAGACAGTGTAACTTAATGACTAGTAAGGCTTTCAGACTTCTTGGGTTTGTATTCCAACCTCCTTAAATAAATGACCCTGGGCAGAAATTACTGAACCTGTGTGAGCCTTGGTTTCCTCATCTGTAGATTGGGGATGATGAGTTCCAACACTGTAGGATTCTTGCAAGGGGTTAAATGAGACAATGGATGTGACTGCCTAAAATAGTGTATATTGGGCCTTTGTTAAATGCTGGCAATGATGATATTACTATGGCCTATTGTTTTTATACAAATGACAGTTTAGGAGGCTCATTGTTCTACCCTCTACATTTTTTACAGATTGGTCCATATCAATCCATATGGCCCCCACCTTCTTCCTGATGCCTGCATGCTACTCCCATACATGGATGCACATGCTTTATTTTGCCAGTTCCTTGTCAGGGGTCATTTCAGATATTTCCGATTTTTAGCTATGACCTATGATGCTGAGATGAACATCTTTTTTTTTTCTTTTCATATTAACCTTTGTTTTAATGGGTCTCAAAATTCTGTGACAGATTTTTGGTCAAGTTGTTTGTACTTAAAAAATACTGATCTTGAAAACCAATAACTTTTCGTTTCCTGACCCATGCACTTCCTCCAAGCAAACAATCAATCAATCAATCAAACAAACAAACAAAAACTAATAGCATGAAACTTAGATGAGTATCTTTGTATGTCCAGCTTCACCATTCACTTTGTCCAGTTTACTGCCCAGTCTAACCCATGGAGTGGGACTGCTGGGTGAAAGCAAAGCCTCTTTCAGAGACAACTTCCCACTGTGTTCGTTTCTTTACCCCCTTCTCTGACCGGGACATGGTACCCTGACGGAGGAAGGGAAATGTACAGGCAAGGTCCCGAAAGTGGTGTGCGGGAATGTTTCTCCTCTCTCTAAGTCTTATTTTTTTTCCTAGAGTGAAAGATATCTTGATTAGACAGTAATTAAGAGTGTTTTGGACAGCACAAGGCATTAACAGCCTCCCAGGTGCTTAATAAGTGCCAAAGCTGCCAAGAGAAAAATTTATTTAGCATCGTAACGGGCTCTGTGGATGCCAAGTTTGCCTTCAGCTATGGCATTGCAGCACTGGTGCCTGAAAACAGGTCACAGTTTTAATGCCCTTTGGAGAGCATCTGGCGCAGCAGTGGGGGTGAGGCAAGAGCACTAAGTTGGAAGTTAGACAGCTCTGGGTTCTAATCCAGCCACTGCCACTTACTAGTTCCAGGACTGTGGCCAATTGATTGACTTTCCCTGGGCTTCATTATAAATCAGGGCTTGTAATATCTACCTTACTGGGTCCTGGAGGGTCATAGTATGCAGTGATTAGGAATGTGAACTCTGGGTTCTAATCTCACCATTTCCACGTACTAGCCAGTGACTCTGGACAGGTTTCTGAGTGTTTTTGTGACTGAATAGCCTCACCTGTAATGTGGGGATAATAATGATACTGAGAATCTTACAGAATTGTGGTGATGACAAATAAGGAAATTACGCCAAAGACTTAGCTAGTGCTTGGCACAAACTAAATGCTCGAAAGATTACCAGCTTGTATGATTGGTATTAGAAGTTTGCTGAGTACTAAATGAGATAATGAATATTAAACTGGAAAAATATGTGTGTGGTATATGTAATAGTTAGATCAATGCTGGCAGCTAGGACATAAAATTGATGCTTCATGGTTTAACATAATAAAAGTTCATTTCGGGGTGCAAAGGTAGTTCAGTGGTAGAATTCTCGCCTGCCATGCGGGAGACCTAGGTTCGATTCCTGGTCCACGGACTGCCCAAAAAACAAACAAACAAGCAAACAAACAAACAAAAATTCAACACACAGTGCTACAATAATGGGATACTCACATGGGAAAATAATGGAATGTGACCCCGCCATACAGCATACAAAAAAAGTTTATTTCTTGCTAATGTCACAATCGACTGCTGACATGCCTAGTGGGTTGGCCCTCTTCCAGGTGGTGATTCGGAGACCCAGGTTTGTTCCTTCCATCTTGCAGCTTCATTATCTTCAATGCATGGCTTAGTCCCCTTTATTCCTCTGGCAGATGAGGAAAAAGAGAATAGGGGAGCCACACCCAATGGTACTTTGGTCCCAAAGTGACACGTCACTTCCTCTTACAGTCTATTGGCCAGAGCTAGTCACATGATACCACCTAGCTGCAAAGGAGCCTGGGAAATATCATGTCTGCCTGTGTGGTTGCTTCCCAGCAGCAACTCAATGATATGGAAAGAGAAGGAGGGTCCTTGGTGGTCTTCTCTACTCAGCCCAGCACCCTCATTTCCAGAGGGGGACATGGGGGACCCGAGAGGAACACGGTCACCTTGGAGGCCAGAGTCAGGGCACTTCCCTACATTCGGGGCTGGGGAAGTGGACTCCCTGCCTCTCGCCATCAGGTTTCCTTGGTGGGCCTGCCTTGGATAATCCCTGACTGCCATGAGGCAGAATAAACAGACCATTGGAAGAAGAAAGAAAATTTCTTCTTTCTGCAATCCCTGGTTGGTGCTTTGAGCAGGTTAGTCATGCTTCCTGCTTCCTTGCCGCTCTCTGCACTGGCTCTGGAAGTCCTTGGGTGGCTGTCATGGCATTTTTGTACACCTAGAACTCAACACAGAGTCAGATGCGCCAAGGGGCTCGTCTATATTTGTGGAATAAAGGAAAAGAAAGCCTAAAGGGAAATTTTGTCTAAATGACAATGATTTTTACATGTGGATGTGGATGTGTGGATTGTGGAGGTTAAACAGACACTGCTAGGTCCTTCTTGGAGCCCTCCCACAGCCCTGGGAGGGAGGTCTCGTTGATTTCTCCATCTAACAGTCAGGGACACTGAGGCACCCCCCTGCCCTGAGGCTCCTCAATGGCCAGGCCAGACCAATTTTTGTCCCCACCCTGTGTGCTGCCTGGTCCTGCCTCTGGGTCGGCCAGGTCCTGCAGAGCTGGGGGTAGATTGGCAGACACCGGGTGACTGTAGGGAAAGCCTTCCTTGGCCCTTGCCCTGAGTCACAAGGGACTGAAAAATGACCTCCTGGTAGCTATAATTAGGCCTTGCCTGATATCAGGGCTGATGGCTTTTCTTCTTTGGCTAATGTTGGTTGAGTGCTCACTACATGCCAGGAGCTACATTCTAAGCCCTTTAGACACTTGCTCTAACCCTCGCAACAACAGGTCCTTCCTTTTGCCAATGAGGAAACTGAGGCCTGAGAGGGTCAGTCTGTCACCTTAGGTCTCTCAGCTGGGAGGGGGTTGAGACAGGACTTGAACCCAGGACCCTGCAGTTGTAGCCTCCAGATGGCAACCACCAGGCTGTTGTCAATGAATGGCAGCTCCACGATACCAGGTCAAAGTGGGATTTCAGCTTAGTAGGCAGGAAAGGGGCATGGTGAGGGCTGTTGGCATTGACCACTTTCCTCCTGCCTTGCTCTGCTCCTTTTTCTCTTTCTCCCGCATGTGCCTACCTCCAGGCTTTTGTACTCCTCTGTCCCTCTGCCTCAAATGCCCCTCACCCAGACCTGCCTATGTCCAGCTGTTTCCTGTCCATCGGCTTTCTATAAAACCATCACCTCCTCCAAGAAGACTTCCATGATCTCACTTGCTCCCAATCCACCCAGTTATTTCCTTCTTTGAATTAATCTCCAGGAGGAATTATCTTTACTTGTTTATTGCTTGTCTCCCGACTGGATGTGAACTTCGTGAAGACAGATTGTGTCCCTTATTCCCCACAGACTCCAGCCTTGGGGTCCCAGCTTGACACATACTAGGTGTCCTGTAAATGGTTGTCAAGTGAGTTCCCTTAGGGTGAGGGCTTCTCAGGGGCAAGAAGTCACCAGGATGGACAGGCAGGTGAATGTCTGCAGGGACAGAGACTCAGGCCACTGGTGTGACCTGGAATGGGGCCTCCTCTCCAGCTGTGGGAGACAGCCTCCTGGGACAGGAAGTCAGGCCTTGTGCAGTGGGATACCTAAGGTTACCAGGTCCAGACCTGGGACAGGTGGCCCTTTGCCCTGACCCACCCCAGGGACATCGGACACTGGTGGCTCTTGGAACAGGGCCAGTTCCTGAACTGTAGCCTGGGTGTCCCAAACAGCTCCTGGTTTTTATCGGGAGTGGCTCCAGGGCCTTGCCTGATGGGGGAGGTAGGGCCTGGGAGGGGGGCAGCTGGAAGGTGAGAGATAGGTGGTACCAGGGGGGAGGGGAAAAGGGGCATTACTCATGACTAGGCCAGGCTGTCCCTTTCCCAAGGCCTAGCGTCTCCAATGGGGAAAACCAGGGCTCAAGGATAGCTTGTGGAAAGAATGAATGAGGGGAAGTTCCTGGACAGACTCCGAAGTCTTTTTTATTTGACTGATATAAGATGCTTAGCACTGTTCAAGGTATTTTTCAGGTACTAATGCATCGATTTTTTTTTCTCATTTTTTTTTTTAACATGGGCAGGCAGCGGGCACCGAACCTGGGTCTCCGGCATGGCAGGCGAGAATTCTGCCATTGAGCCATCGGTGCCTGCCCTCCATTGATTTTTATAACTACCTGATTTGGGTCCTATCATTATCCCCATTTTACAGAGAAGAAAACTGAGGCATAGAGTGGTGAAGTGGCTTCCCAAGGTCACCAGCTGAAGCTGGGATTCGAACTTGGCCTTCTGGCTCCAGAGAGTGATTTTAACCCTCCACTCTGCTGTTGTTTGGGGACTAAAACACTGACTCCGAGGCTAAAAGGCACTTTTTAGGGGCTGGAATTTTTACCAATGAATTCTTATGTAGACAATCAACATGCAGAGTCTCAGAAATGAGAGCTGCCCTGGTTGGCGCGGGAACTGGGACCCCTGAGACATTCCATGCCAAGTCCTATGCCACCCCTCCCCCCACGTACCTCCCTCCAGGGGGTTCCAGCCTAAAGCCCTGCCTCATATCTGCCTCTCTCCAGGATTCTTACATTCCTAAAAGCCTGAAACAGTCAGATTTGGTCATTCGTTGCAACTGGCAAACTCTCTCTTAGCCCCCAGAGCCGTTATAAGCAATACATGTATGGGTGAAAGAGAGGAGCAGGTGGGTGAGGGGCCCCCCAGTGTGCCCCAGTTTGGAGGCCTCCTTCTGGGGTCCCACTGGGAACTTGTGGGGTAAGACTGTGCTCAGACATTCTACAGGGCTCTGATCATCTGAGAGCATCAGGCCTTCCAATGTCAAAGGATTCAGGTATTCCAACACATTCTCTCTCCCTAAGCGTGTCTAACATTCGCAAGATTTTTTTTTTTTTTGAGGAATATTTTACATGTACAGTAAAATGCACAAATATTACATGTTACATCCACTTGGTCACCTGGCTCAAGATGCAAAACTTTTCCAGCCCCCAACATCTCCCTTGAGCCCCTTGCTAGTCTTTCTAAAGATTTATAACCAACTGAGATTCTTGAACATTCTGAAGAAGGTTTTGGAGCAGGAGGTCAGCAAAATTCCTGGCAGTGGGTGAAATCTGGCCTGCTGCCTATTTTTCTAAATAAAGGTGATTGGGACCCAGCCCAGCCATGCCCATTTATTTACCTGCTGTGTATGGGTGCTTTTGTGCTATGATGGCAGAATGGTGTTCTGTGACAGAGAGCGTGCAGCCAGCAAACCCAAAGATATTTACTGACTGGCTCTTCTTGGAAAAAGTTTGCCAAACCCTTTTCTAAAGCCGCGCCATCCAATAGAACTTTCCACCATGCCGGGACAGTTGTACATCTGTGCTGATGGGTGGCCACTGGACACACGTGGCTCTTGAGCTCTTGAAATGTGGCTTGTTTGTCGGAGCACCTGATTTTTCAATATCACCTAATGCTAATAAATTTAAATGTAAATCTCTTCACATGGCCCCAGTTCTAAGGGGTTTTAAGGTAGGACTACTAAAAACTCCAAAATCTACATGTCCTGGGAGATTCTAGCATTCTGGGAAAGGACAGACTGTGTTCCCAGGGTGGGGTCTTCCCTGGAAGTGGCCCCAAGATCTTGGACCAGTCGTTTCAGGGTTAATGAGGAAGCAGCTTGGGACTGCTGGTATTTTATCCAAAGATGTTGTTTGTATTGATAGATTTTTGGATGATGCTCTAGCATTTTTAAAAAAAAAAAGAAAGAAAGAAAGTGGGGGGTGGGAGAAAAAAAAAATCAATGCTCGGTTGATTGTACCAGGAAGGGCAGTCGATTGGTGAAAAGGCTGCAGCTGCGTATTGGGAAATGGATTTTTCTGCCCTCCAGACATTAGTTTGAAATTCTTTGAAATGAGGGGACCACAATCTGTGTCAGAAATGAAAGATTAAGGAGGTTAATATGCTGGCCTCCTCCTCCTCCTTTTTAATTTCCGCGTCCCGGGTGCCCTTGGCCTCCAAGGAGAGGATGCACAGGCTCTCTCTGCACCTCGACCCTGCCTCCCTGTCCCCCCCACTTCTCTGGGGGTGGGGTGGGGGAGGGGCAGACCACTCCATTCATCTACTGTCCCTGGGACTGGACAGGGAGAGGAGGGAAAGGATTTTTTTTTTGTTCCCCAGGTGGTGTTGGGATCTGTGGGCTTTTGGGTAGGTTTGCTTTCCCAGGGGCAGGGGCGGGGCTCTTTCCCACCCCCTCCTCATTGCCGCCCTGTGGGGGGTCCCTGGGCCTGTGGACAGCACCAGGGCAAGCCCCGGGGAGACTTGGTGCTGAGAGCAAATCCAACTCCCCCACCCCCCCCACCCCCAAGTTCAGACATTACAGATTTGCGGGGCTGATATGAAATTCAAATGTGCAAAAATCGAGCCATAGGCGTGCATGTTATAAAGACGTGAGGATTTCATCCCCTGAGAGCTGAGCTATATTATCCAATCCCTGGGTAGACCGTGTGTTGAGGCACAGTCTTTGATAGCCTATTTCCAGAATTTTGTACATGCCCATTTATTTAGTTCATTTCCTTCACAATTGAACGTACGGCCAACTGACTTTTAATCCAATAAGCAGCTGATTGAGGTGAAAGATTCGCCGCTTTAGTCCTGCTCTTGTGGTTTCCTTTTGGGTCTCCAAGATACCAGGTTTATGGGCCCTGCCCTGGGCAGGCACTGGGAATCGAACTCGGGTCTCTAGCATGGCAGGTGAGAATTCTGCCACGGAGCCACCATTGCACCACCCACCCTGCCCTTTTTTACCCTTGCGTGGACACTTGCTGGTGCCTGCTCTTTGCTCTTGGTTGATGCCTTTTTTAGAAAATAAAAGGCAATATAACATTCAAACAGTTGCACAGTAGGCCCCACAGAGAGCTGCACATAGAGAAAGAGGCTCCGGGGCAGGCTGGTTTAGGGATTCGGGCCTGTTGGAAGGACCCAGAGCCCCAGCGAGCCAGGGCACCCTGTGGGATGCCCACAGACAGAGGCACAAGTGGGGAGACACGTCCTCAGCTGGGAGCTGGACCAGGCAGCTCTGTCCTGGGATGCAGATGCAGCAAGCACCCAGGCCAGCCCTCGCTTCCTACCCGCCCCCCAACCTCCTCTGGGCTTGAGTTCTCCCAGGTCAGCAGGTCTCCCTTTCCAAGGCGGCTGGAGGAGTGTGGGGGACAGGACCAGGCAGTGGGTGCTGGCATGGGCTGGGACCCCCGGCTTCAGGCTGGAAGCTGCACCCTGCCAGGAAGAAGGTCCATCCAGAGAAACGTGCCCACTGCCTCCCAGGGCAGGCTGAAGCTACTCATGCCAGGGATTTGAGTGCAGGACAGAGGGCATCTTCCTGACCTTCCCCTCTGCAGCCAGGTCAGGTCCCCTGGTGCTCACCTAGTAGCTCTGGGAACCTAACTGGCATTTTTTCTTCTGTGGGTGCTGTTCCAGGGTTAATGCCCAGCTCCTCCCAGGCTAGAAGGTATGCCCCATGAGGGCAGGGCCGTTGTCTACTACTGCTCTCCATTGAATTTCACGCCCCATCTTTCTTGTTCGCTGCTGTACTCCCAGAATCCAGCGAAGGGCAGGGACATGCACCAGATTATAGTTGGATGAACAAATGCACCATGTCATCATGAAGGGAGGCAAAGGTAAAACTGGCACTTGTGTGGTACTTGTTGTGGGCCAGGCACCGTTCTAAGCACTTCCATGAACTAACTCCAAGGGAAAGTAAGTAGCATGGGAAAAGTGCTCAATAGTGCTTCATCTGACAAGGAAAGTTCCTGATGCTTCTGGAGATAAACTCCCTTAGGCCTTCTAGAGGGACCAGGTTTCTTCTCCAGCTCCCCCAGGCAGAGCCCGGTATGAAGACATTTCAAGCAACTGGATTCAGTTTACTGAGAGTCATGCAATGCAGGCACCTTTTGCGAAAGTCCAGGTTTCTGCAAGCCCTGGAAGTTCTCTCTGTCACTTAGGCTGCCCAGTTCCAGCCCGGTGCCCTTGCCCTCTGTTCATTCCGGTGGGTGGATGAAACAGGCTACAGTTGGCATCATATTTCCTGAACCAGCAGGACAGGAATTCTACAAGCGGTCTTGTACCAGAATGTCTACGGAAGGTCATTTCATTCATTCGTTCACTTTTGTAGCAGATTTTGGTTATCTAAACTTATTTCCCTTTTTCCTCCTCAGCACACAAGAAGACCACATTTCCCAACCTTCTCTGCATCAATAGTATGTGGGCAGAAGCCACCTAAGCCACCTACGGACTTGTAGCCCACAACCCTCCCTGACAATCCTCTACTCTCTCTTTCTCCATCTGCCGAGTGGATGCAGGGCCTCTGAGTTCCTAGGGGAGGAAAGGAGTCAGGGTCCCTGAGTGACCACTTGGGCGACTGCCTACTGATCAAGAATACCATGTGGGGTGCACGGGTGGTTCGGTGGTAGAATGCTCACCTTCCATGCGGAAGACCCAGGTTGGGTTCCCAGACCATGCACCTAAAAAAAAAGGAATACCATGTGGACTTCCTAGGAAGAGATCAAAGTCATTGTGTTAAGCTCCTGAGAATTGGAGGTTTACTTGTTATAGCATCTAGTGTTATCCTAGCTAATATAACTCATTCACCAAACACTTAAGAGCACCTACTATGTGCCAGGCTCAGGGGTATAGTAGTGAACAAGGCAGGCAAGGTCTCTGCCCTTGGGGAGCTTCCCTTGTAGTTGGAGAGACAGAGAATAAAGAGATTATTTCAGATCGTTGTAAGTACTATAAAGGGAAATAAAGCAGGATAATGGGAGAGAGAAGGATGGAGGTAGGAGAGGAGTGCTTTAACTAGATGATTAGGGATGGTTTCCTGGAGGAGGAAACATTGGTCCTGAGATTTGAGGGTTGAGAAGAAGCTGGCCATACTAAGGTCTGCAGGAAGGGCATTCTAGGCAGGGGAACAGCATGAGTAAAGGCTCTGAGGTAGAAACAGAAAGAAGGCCAGGGTGACTGGAGGGAAGGGGGAATGGGAAGAGATGGGTTTGGAGAAAGAGGTGGGAGTCGTATTGGCAGGACCATGGAGATCATGGAAAGGAATTTGGATACCAGCCAGGAGTACTTTAAGACTCTTATGAGCCATGCATTATATTAAGTGTTGAGGATAAAATAATGAGCAAAAATAGATGTTGTCCAATTCTTATAGTGCATAGAGTGAACTAACTACCTATCTGATACTTCAATCCTCTCTCTACTGTCTCTGCCAAGCAACTTCTGCTTGTTTGCCTCCAGTGACAGGGAGCTCACCATCTAACAAGATAGCGCATTGCATTCTGGGGCAGTTCTGATGGTTCAAAGTCCTTCCTTAAATCTCTCAGGGAATTTCTCTCAGTGGCCCCGATGTGCCCTCTGGGAGTAAATAAGTAAGCAGCCCTCCCTCTGTCTCACGAGGGCAAGACAGCTACTGTGTCCTGGGTACCAGGGGTGTGAAGGAGGAAAAGACAACACCTTGTACCTTGCTGGCAGGTAGTTCATGGTCCTTTAAGAGTGATAAGATGTGATCATCAACAGCTATAACATGAATTACAAATGGAGAAGGAAGGAAATAGAGGACCTGATTCTCATCTGGGAGGATGTCATGGAAGAGGTGGTGTTTGAACTAACCAGAGGACAGAGGTACCTGGAGGAGGTGGGGTTGGGTGGCTAGAGAGGAAGGAGGACAGACAGATTGACTCAGAGCTGTGACCCGGAACCACCTTGCAGGAACCACATGCTGGCGAGGGTTGGGGGGGAATGCTTTGGTGCCTTAACCAGCGTGTCTCCATCCTCCCTCCACTTTAGGCAGCCTCAGGGTATATTGTATTTTCTGCCTCCAGGACGGTTGTTATAGCAAAAGAAGGAGGAGAAGAGAAAATCAAGCTTGTGGGTTTGGGTTGCATAAGCCTGCTTTAAAGTTGCTAGAATCTGGAGCAAAAGACTTGAAGGACTCATGACACAATATTTAGATCATAACAGACAATTTAGAAGGTAATGATCAGTTGAGGGTGGTTCCTATTATCCCAGAGGATGGAGCAGTTGGGGGCCGAGGGAGGGTCTAGGAGATGAGACAGTACCTCGTGGAGTGCAGTGGTAACCTGCCCTAGTAAGCAGGAGCTGTGGGGTGGTAGATGAGGACGTTTACTTTGGAGAGGAGGCAAAGATTAGCTAAGGTGGAGAAAGCAGTGGCTGATACTTCATAGATACCTATTTCCATGAGAATGGGCATCTGTTTCCTCTTTTTGTTTCCTTGCTGCCAATCGGATTTTTTCATGTCAGTCCAGCATCTACTGGGAGAGACCCTCTCTCTTCTGCTGGGTTTGTTAAGTCTTAGGGTGTAAGCCTGGAGCTCCAGGGAGCACCTTGCCACCTTGAGGAGAGAGCCTCGTCTAAGTAGGAAGTAAATACAGAGAAAAGCAGACTCAGAAGAGACATACTCCTTCCTGTTGGCGTTATTGAGATCCTGGAGCCAGCCATGCCTGAAGCTGTCACTGCAAGAATTTTTCAGATATATGAGAGAGCAAATGATTGTTCACGTCTTTTTGTTTCCTGAGCCACTGCGATTTGAGTTTCTGTCACTCACAACCAGGAGTCCTGATGACATCATGTAGCAGTAGAAAGTGGGAGAGTTCCATCTCTTGAGGCAGGCAGGGCATATTCTCATTTGTCTCCCTACTGCCCTGTGAACTGGGGAGCTATCTCATTTTGCAGACAGGGCAGCTGAAACTGGGCGAAGACAAGCGATTGGCCCAGGCTCCCTGAGCCCAGCAGCAGCTGTGGCCAGAGTCTGGACCCTCCTCTGCTTCCTAGAATAGACATCCTGCATGCCTGGGAGGTGGCCTGATCCCCCTTGCCTTGCAGTGCGCCCCCCCTCGGGGTCCACCCTGCTGCCCATGCTGCAGAGAGAAGATGGAGAAGGGGGGTGTCTGGGGGGGGTGGCATCTCAGAAGTGAGCTGGGGGGTGGGGGAGCGAGCCGCTGTGTGCATATGGGTCGGCGGGCAGACCAGATGGCTCATCTGAGTCAGCCGTGTCGTCGAAGTTTATGGTGTCGGCAGGTTCTCCTCCCTGCTGCTTTTATAGGGATGTCTTCAGGATTTCCTTTTTGATATATGAGAGAGGCTCATCGGCTGGGGCCCCCTCCATCCGAGGGTAATCTGTGAGTAAATCACTGTAAACCAGCAGGCAAGTATTTGCACGGGGCCTGCGCGGCGAATGTGCTTTGGGATAAATCTTCTGAGGGACGTGACTCTGTGGGTGACCCTGGGGACCAGACAGCATGAAAAGGTCAAGTCCAAGGGGCAATAGGGAACTTGTCCTTTGCTCCTGTTCTGGGCCAGAGGACAGAGCATGGAGAAATGGCAGGATGGTGACAGGGCGGTTCTTCCATGTAGAAGGGAGTTGTCTAGAGGTAGGAGGGGCCTTAGAATGTCCCCTTTAGAAATCCCTTTGGGGGCTTTCCTTAAAATAACAAAATCTCACAGTAGCTTCTTTTCATCCTGGGAAAAAAGGTCTTTATAGGACCTACATAAAGCGAACAGAGGCATCCTCCATAACCCAGAAATTTCACTTCTAGAGACATCCCTGCTAGAAACGAGAACTTATGGTCATTGGAAAACATTTCCCTAGAATGTCCCACAGAATTCTTTAACTTGGCTGAAAACTGGAAACTGCCCAAATGCCTTTCTTGGTAGATTGCAAAAATTGCCACGATTCTTGCAGCTCATCCTATTAAGAGGCAGAGTTTCTTTCTTCTCCTCTTAAATCTGAGCTGGTTGTGTGATTTGCTGTGGCCAATAGGAACCCGCAGAAATCATATGTAGCAGTTCCAAGGCTAGACATCAGGAGGCTATGCATGGCCCCCTTTGCACCTTTGGAACTCTGTGGTCACCATGTGAAAAGCCCAGCCTTGCCTGCTGGAGGACGAGAGGTGGGCAGTGCAGAGATGAGCCTCCCTGGCTAGCTTCATCCTAGACTAGCCAGCCCCAACCAACTTGGCGGCAGATGGCAAAGATGTATCCATGCCCAGCCCAGATCAGCCAACCCAGGCCTAGACCAGAAGAACCACCCAGCCGACCCCATTGCCCACGTGCAGAAGCACCAGCCAAATTAATGGTGCTTGTTTTAAGCTGCTAAGCCTTGGGGTGCTTTGTTATCCAGCAATAGCTAACTGATACATCATCAGCAGTAAAGTAGATTAATAAATTGTGGTATGATTACACAATGGAATAACATACTGGGAAGGAGAATGAAAGAAAGACAATGCAACAACATGGCTGATGACACGAATGAATCTCCCAGATTCTAGGCTGCGTGAAAGAAGCTCAACACACAAAAAGCGTATACCATATGATTCTATTTATGTAAAAAGTACAAGAATCGGTAAAAGCAATCGATGATGAGATAAATTAAGATGGTTACTTTTGGGGGCTAATGACTGGGATAGAGCCTGAGGGGAGACTTCTGGGGGCAGCGTGCTTACCTGGTGAACGCTTATTGTGCTGTACTCTTATACCATGCATATTTTCGTGCATGTCGGCTATGCTTTGGTAAAAAGATTGCAAAGCATCGGGCCTCTTGTTTCTTCCCTAACTGAGAGGCAAAGGGATTGCATCTTAGGCAGAGGGCAGGTGTAAGGGGAGAATCCTGTAGTGTCAGAAGGCCCTTGGAAGTTCCTGGGGGAGCTGTCATGTGGAGGCAATTTGCCTTTGCTTGCTAAATCCAGCACAGCCCGTTTTTCCTCCCATGTTGGGTCAGGCCACTATTTCTTCCATCAAACTCCTGATGAAGTAGGAGCTTGTGTTAAGGGGTCACGCAGTGTGACTCTCCCAGGAAGACAGAAAAGCGAGCTGCCCACATCCAGGGTGACATATGGGACCAGAGGCGAGGGCTGGGCTTGTGGCGGCGCCCTTCAAAGTGAGTGGCACAGGGAGTTGCCCCCGTGGCATAATCTTCTCCTCTTGCGGGTACAGGGGGTAAATGTGTTTAGTGATATTTACCTATGTTAAATTCATGTAGGACCTGAGGCCAGCGTATTAAGAACTGACTGTCCCCCCCCCCCAAATCTGGAAAGTCAGAGCTTTATCAGAAAACCTGAATTGTAGTTTCAGTGTGACCCTGGGAAAGCCAGCTCATCTCTCTCTCTGGGTCTCAGTGTTCTCAGCTGTAAAATGGGGAGGGTGAGCCTGGACAAGGTGGGAAATCCCTGTCACTTAAAGGGTCTAGGATTCCAAGCCAGCCTCTTGGAGATAAAATCATCCATGACCTAGGCCGTGAGAACTTTCTCTTTGACCACAGGCCAGCGTTCCCGTGGCCTGTCTCTCCATCTGTGTCACACATAACTTGGTCCCGTGGTTCTCCCACTGTTTGCAGGCACTGGACAGAGGGGCAGGGGTTAGCGGTCAGCTCTGCCTCTGGGGGTCAGTGCCACTGGAAAGGACTGTGATAGCCAGGCCCCGGGAGGAGGGGATGCTTGGATAAAGGCCGCAGCCCCACTGGGCAGGATGGAAGCCCAAGGTGCAGGCAGCATGCTGGCAGCGTCAGGGCTGAAGCAAGAATGGGCATCTGCTCTGACCACATAACGTGGCCCAGCCCTGGTCTGGGAATACTTGGGCGAGTGACTGGAGAACAAGGGGTACCAGCTACTGCATACTGTCCCAGAAAGGCCAGAGGTGCCCAGAGACCCAGAATGAGAGGGACAGGCAGACTTAGGGACAAGAGAGAAAGCAGAGAGAGAAGACTCACAGAGAGACTTGTCCATGCAACAAATATTTATTAAGCATCTCCTAGGTGGCAGATGCAATGTAGAGGCATAGACACACACACACACACACACACACACACACACACACACACACACACAGAGTGAAAGATGAGATGAGACCAACAATTGTGGAGGTAGAAAGAGAAAAAAGAGAAAAAACAAGATGGCGATTTCATTCATTCATTCATTCATTATTTCATTCATTCATTTCATAAATATTTATTGAGCAATCACTTTGTGCCAGAGGCAGAATGAGAAAGAATGAGAGAGAGCCTGGTGGGTTGAGTTTCCTGCTGGGCAGCACTTTGTCCTCCAGAGCTGAGCGTTACTGAAATGGAAGCACAGACGTGCAGTTGGCGCAGGGTCTCTGAGCCCCTGCAGCTCCTTCCCCTCTGCTCCCATTTCCTGGCTAACTCTGCCTCACCTGGATGCCCGTCTCATCTAGGCAGCATTTGCTGCTCCCTCTAGGCTGGACCAGGGTGCCTCCTGGGGCTCCCCAGCCCTTGACGCTCCTTCCCCCACGGCAGTCCTGTTTGCTCTGCATCCTGGACCACCCCGCTCACCTGTCCCCACGGATTGTGAGTGGGGCCTTACTGCCTCCTTCATCTTTCTGGCCCCATTGCCTAGCACAGTGCTGGCATTTATAGGGGCTCAGCAGATGTTTGTTGACTGACCAACTGACCGACTGAATGGATTTCCACCTGTTGTCACCAGCCCTACCAGCAGTGCCCCTGATTTTGGACGAGAGTTACTGACCATGGCCTGCCTGCCCCACTCTTGGAACCTGAAGCTGAGCCCCTGTCCCATATACACATGCTGCCCCTTCCTCAGGGTGGGGGACTCCATGAATATCATCCCTTTGACTCCCTTGTGATTGTATGGGGGGGCGTGGATGGGGCTGCATAGGGACCCCAGTGAGTGTGCAGTTCTAGGGCAGCCGACAGAGCAGAGGTAAGGGACAGGATTTCTTGGCAATGCTGTCAGGGTCTGTGTGTGGGGCTGCAAACCTGGTGAGGAGAGGGCGGGACGTGTGCTGGAGTGTGGGGGCCCCGTTCCCAGGGTATCATCACCTCCTCCAGCTGAGATACCTCCGGGGCACCCCATCCCCCTCCAAGGCAGTCTCCTAGGGCAGCTATGATGCTAGCGAAAGGGCTAGTTCAGCTCACTTGGGTTGCTGCTGCTTCCATCCACCAGCCCGGAAGTGTACTACAGGCCTGATTGGATTCCACAGTTGTTTTCCCACCTAGTCCGTGGGTTCTGTGGAGTTACCTGGCTCTTGTCCCACCCCTGAGGTTTGTAGTATTGCCAAGGCCCTGGTTTCAGACTTCTTGTTCCAGTTTGCTAGCTGCCAGAATGCAATACACCAGAAACAGAACGGCTTTTAAAAGGGGGAATTTATTAAGTTGCAAGTTTACAGTTCTAAGACCATGGAAATGTCCCATCTAAAGCAAGTCTATAAAAATGTCCATATTAAGGCACCAACAAGAGGTCACCTTCACTCAAGAAAGGCCGATGAAGTTCAGGGTTTCTCTCTCAACCGGAAAAGCACTTGGTGAACGTGGCGATGTCTGCTAGCTTTCTCTCCAGGCTTCTAGTTTCCTGAAGCTCCCCCAGGGGCGTATTCCTTCTTCATCTCCAAAGGTCTTTGGCTGCGTGGGCTCTCGTGGTTCTCGTGGCTCTGTCATGGTTCTCTCTTCGTTCTGAAGCTTTCTCCAAAATGTTTCCTCTTTTCAGGGATTCCCGTAAACTAATCAAGACCCACCTGGCCTGGGTGGCGTCACATCTCCCTCTAATCAAAAGTTAACACCCACAATTGGGCGAGTCACTTCTCCGTGGAGATAATCTAATCAAGCTTTCAACATACAGTGCTGAATAGGGTTTCAAAGAAATGGCTACTCCCACAAAATAAATCAGGATTAAAACATGGCTGTTCTAGGGTTCCGATCCTTTCAAACTGGAAGGTCATGTTTTCTTGACTTCGGCTTCACCAGGGAGAGTTCTGTTTGTTCGTTTGTTTGTTCGTTCATTCATTCATCCCTCACTCATCCAGCTGATGTGTGCTGAGTGCCTGTTCAGAGAGCTGCTGGTAGGTGGCTGCTGCCTTCCTGAGCCCCACAGCCCAGTCTGGGAGGCTGGCGCACCTGAAAAAGAGCAGAGCCCTGAAACAGGAGAGTTCTGTGCCTGGTGTAGACATGGGGACTCAGAGGACTTCCCTGAGGAAATGACACTTGAGCTGATTGCTGAAGGTATAGGGATGACATCCAGGCAGAGGCATCAGCAAGTGCAAAGGCCCTGAGGTGGGAGGTGCACAGTTGGAGCACCCAGAGAGAAGAGATGGGGAAGGGCTGTGGTAGGACATGAGGCTGGGTTGACCATGAGAGCACTGGGGAGCCATGGCAGGTTCTAAACAGAGGAGGAACACAGAGCCCCTTTAAGTCCTCTTGGGCCAGTATAATCATCCTGGAACTCAGGGCTCATGGACTGTCTCCTTGAGGTCAGAAGGATGTGCAGTTAGGCAGGTCAAGGAAGGAAAGCCATGTGGCTCATCTCAAGAGGCCACCCCAGGGGTCCCAGTGTCCTGGCTCCTGTTCTCACCCGACTGGGGCTAACAGTGACAGCCAGCCCAGGGGTCCCACTTGAGGCTCTCAGCAGGGACTGGGGGCTCTGCCAGGATCTTCTAAGATCACAAGCATCTCCCATCTCTGGGCAAAATGGGAATAATAATACCTACCCTCAAGGAGCATCCTCAGGCTAAAGCAGAAGAGAGTGTAAAAGTCTTGAGAGGTGTTAAGTAATAGTAATGATAACGATAATCCCAGTGATGACAACAACACACCAGACCCTGGCCATGCAGTGTCACCTGTATCCCTGCTGTTAGCATCGCGCCCACTTCACAGCTAGTGACATTGAGGCCCAGAGAAAGAGAATTAGCCCAGATCATTCAGCAGGTCCGTGGTGGCAGAGCCAAGGCCTCACGAGTCGGCCCTCTGAGCTCTCCCCACGCCCTATTGCCACCAGCATCCTGCGGGGTGAAGTATTTTGGTGGATCCGCTGATTTGGGGGCCCCCAGATGTAAATGGTTGCTATTGCTGGAGATCTCCCTGGTGGCGGGCTGTCCATCTTCCTGGCCCATGAAATCCGTTCTAGTAAATGTTCCCCATGGTAGCGGCAGCCAGGCCCCTGCTCCTGTGCACAGCGCTTTACAGTTTACAAACCGCATTCCTATCCATCTTCATCCTCAAGCCTCCCAGCTGCCCTATAAGGAGGTGCTCTCACCATTCCCATTTTACAGATGCAGAAACTGAGGCTTGAGATGGGCCAAAACGCACACGGAGCCAGGTGTTCTGACTCCAAAGCCCCAGGTTTCTCCCATCGACAGCTTGCTCCTCTGCTCACTCCCCACCCGACCTTGTTCCACCCTCAGAACCTTCCCGGGGGCTGGGTGGGTGATGCAGGGGTTGGTTGCTTACCAGAAGTGAGACCCTCAAAAAACCAACTATAGAGTTCTTAGGCCCTGCCCGGGCCAATGTGGCTGTGGGATTGTGGTCTAGGACCTGGGAATCTGTATTTTCTCAGAGCCCTCCCAGGGCCCATCGGGTGTGGGGAGCCCAGGCGGGGACATACGACCCTGGTGGGTGACAGGGGGCTCCCCTGGGAGCTCCTGTAGGTGACACAGCCACACACACGTCCTTATGCAAACACACATGGCCCATGATTGATTCTCTGCCAGCCGCACCCTCCACCGCCCAGCAGGGCTGATTGAATGGGCGACATGCTGCCCACACACCCTGCTGGAACCACTTCCCTGCCCTCTGCCCCGGAAGTCGTTTGTTTGTTTTTAGACACAGCCTTTCTGTCCAGCTGAAAAAAGGCCACCCGCCCATCCCAAGTGGCGGAGGACTGTCCCCGTGCTGTGGGGCGGGGGGGGGGGTGTTTTGCTACCGGGGGACCTTGACTGCCAAGGCTGGGGTGGGGCCTCTCACCAGCACACGGAGGGCGCCCAGTGCTTCCTGCCTCGAGATGGCTTAGCGAAACCTCCGTACGTGTCCTGAGTGAAGACATTTTCATCCCCTTTTATACTGAGCAGCTTGTGGGCAGGGATCTGTCCCTCCTTCTCTTCATTTTCTTTTTTCTCCCTGCCCTCCCCTCCCCCCCTTTTCCTCCCTCTTCTCCTGCCCTTCCTTCCCTCCACCACTATTTACTGAGCACCTACTATGAGCCAGGTACTTGCAACTTCAGAGCCTTGGTTCTCTGCCTAAGTGAGTGAATCCCTTTTATAGTCGAAAGAGCAGCAGGTTCTGGAATTCCACAGACTTGGGCTTTGAATCCCAGCCCTCCCTCCTGCCCTGTGCCTCAGTACCCTTTCTATGTGTGTGTGTGTGCATCTCCCTAAATATATGTGTTTCCATGTCTATACATACACACACAGAGAGGCAGATATGTGATATGTAAACTATTGGGAATTTTGTTCATAGCTTTGTTTTTTTGGGGGGTGGGGGTGGGGGTGCATGGGCCAGGAATCGAACCTGGGTCCCCCTCATGGCGGGCAATTATTCTACCACTGAACCACCCATGCTCTGCTTCCCCACCCTTTCCCTCAGCTCCTTTTAATAGGAGGTGGCTGGGGGGGCGGTTCACCTCATCCTGGATGAGGAATGAGAACTGTCCCACCTGGGCTGGCACATGGTAACTGCTCGGAACCTCTTCCTCTCTCTCCCCCTTCCCCCAGTGTCTCTTTGGCCCTGTCACCTGGGCCTTCCCTCCCCTCCCCACATCTCCCACCCCCCTGCCTCTGGATAGGTGCTGTCAAGAATGGAGCACAGGACCAGGAGTCTAGAACCTAGAACCCCAGACCTCACTTGGCTGTACATTGCTGGTGTTTGGGTAAATATCTGACCCACTCTGATCTCGCTGGATCATCCCAAAGACCAGTTCTCATTCTGTGTGACCAGGCTGTAGTCCAATTCCTGGGGGACCTGGCCTCAGTTTCTCCTTTCTGCAGGCTTTTTATTCTGTCTCATATACTGTAGATGCTCCTTGAGCGAACATGGAAATGAGCTGAGTGGGCCATTAGCAATGTCCTCTGGGCACCAAACTCTGCAGATCTGGTTGGAGAATGTGGCTTATTCTTTCAGGAGAGCTAGGCCAGGGGAGCAGCTATTGCCCTTTTTATTTTCATGGAAATCAGCAACCTTGATGCTTTCTTTATAACCCCAGCCTTGGCCACTGGCAAAGGCAAAAAGCAAGTGAGAGGGGTGGTGGTGGGGATGGGGTGGGAAGGGATTAGGGGTCAACTTTGGCTTCAGAGATAGCCCCCCCTCCCTGCTCTGGTGGGATGGAGACACCTGGCCCAGCCTCTCCTGTCCTTCCAACGCTTTCTTGCCTTCCTTTCTTTCGAGGTGTGGTACACCCGGGAAACAGGCCCTGTTACTTCATCTGTCCATTCGTCCGTCTATCCATCCATCCATCTATCCACCCACACACCCATTCCACACAAACTGTCTGAGCTATTCCAGGCCCTGTGCCTGGCGCTGCAGATACATCAGAGGACAAAACAGTGCTGGTTTTGTCCTTAAGAGGCCCTGAGCCTGGAGGGGTGACAGTGGGATAATTCAGGAAACCGAGGACTGTAGTAGGGATGCACAGGATGGCTAAGAACCCACAGGAGGTTGCTAAATCAGCCTGGGGCAGCCATCAGGACAGGCTGCCTGGAGGAGGGGGTGTTTAAGGAAATGCGTGCAAGTTAACGGGAGCTAACTAGGGGAGGAACAGGGATGTGGGGGTGGCAAATATTCTGGGTAGAGGGAACAGTATGTGCAAAGAGGTGACAGTGGCGTGCTGAGGGATGGGAAGACACACAGGACAGCTGGAAATAGGAGAACAGTAAGACAGCAACCTTCCCCAGGGGCCTGGCCCTTTGGTGAATTATCTCCCTGAGCTTTCCCAGCCAGCCACTCCCATTTTATAGTTAAGGAAACAGAGGCCTAAGAGATAGAGGCTGGCCAAGGCCCCCGGTGTGTGTGTGTGTGTGTGTGTGTGTGTGTGTGTGTGTGTGTGTGTGCGCGCGCGCGCGCTCGCGCGCATGTGTGTAGTGGGGTTGCTGCAAGAGCTGAGTCTCCATCTTCACCAGCTCTCCTGGGGCTAGAGACACCCGTCTGTGAAGAGGGGTTTTCTCCCAGAGCTCCCCTGGGCCGGGCCAGGAGGCTCTGCAGTGGGGGTGGGGCGTGGGAAGGCGGTAAGCTGGTTTGGGGCAGCAGGGCTTTCCTGTCACTGCCGGTGGCCCCCGCCTTTGTCCTCATGTGTCACTGAGGAATGCGGCTACAGGTCTGCATAAAGGCAGCTTTGTTCCCAGGCCTCCGGAGGGGGCAGATTGGGGACGGGGGAAGGAGGAGCATGGTGAGGAAAGGGTTACTGCTTCTTCCTTCAGGCTGGGCCCAGCTCCAGCTAGGTGCTTCCTATGCCCTGCAGCCCTGTGACACCCACACCCCCTCATGTGCCCTTAATGTACTTCCTGACCTTGGGGGAGTCACTCCCCTCTCTCGTAGCCTTAGTTTTCTCATCTGTATAATGGAAATTATTTACCGACCTCTAGGGGTGGTATGAGGCTCCAGCTAGATAAGCTGCAGGTTTGCCTGTGACTGCAAAGCTCACTGATAAGAAAATGCGAAAAAGGGAGCCCAGAGAGGTGAAGTCACTAGCCCAAGGTCACACAGCAAGGATGAGGGCAGATGGTCTCTTGCATGCGTGCACTTGGACATGGCTGCCACCTGAAATTGGCACACGGTGGGCAGTAAAGCCTACTGGTTTCAGCCTACAGGCTCTGGGATGAGATAGCAGCCTGGAGGCTTAAATAACCTGGGGTTGGTCCCCTCCTTTCTGTCACAGTTTCCTGCTGCATGGATAAGATCTGATATGTGCACCCACCTTACAGCCTTGTTGGAAAGGTTTAGAGAGAAAACACACAGAGTCTCAGCTCAGAATGATTCGTGGGACAATGACTATCTGCCTGCTGCGCTGCAGGAAGGACTTTCTCAAGGTCACAGAAAAGGGTGAGCTGGGATCAGCCCCGGATTCCTCCTGGCCCTGCCTGCCCAGGAAGGAAGGGTGTGTATGAGCCCTGGAGGGGCAGCAGCCTGGGTAGGGCGGTTGAATGGAGGAGCTTAGGCTCTGCCCCTTTGGGAGGAGCTGTCACATGGGTTTGGATCGCCAGTACGTGACCCCCTGCCTCCTTGTCACGCTGGCGGACATGGGCAGACAGATGGGCCGGGTTGAACAGGCTTAGTCATGGCCCAGATATAACCTTGGCCCCAAGGAACAGCTTCTTCTGCCCTGCATGCTGGCCCCCTTGTAGCAGCTGTGGCCAATCCCAATGGGTCTGGATCCCCCTCGCCTGAGCCCATCACCTTTGGATGCTACAGGGAATGGAAGCTCAGAGAGGGAAAATGACTTACCCAAAGTCACACAGCAAGCAAGGGGCAAAAATATTCCCTCTACACTCACTTGGCGATTGGTGTTGGATTGGTAGGGTGGATTAAGCCCTCTGCAGAAGGGCATTCCCAGGGGAAGGACTGGCTTGTGCAAAGGGACAGAGGGGAGCTCTGATGGTGGTTAAGGGTGTGGGTGCTAGAGCCCTTATGCTTGGGTTCACTTCCTGGTCAGTAAGTAAGTAACTGACCTTGAGGAAGTGACACTAACTGCTCTATGCTTCCATTTCCTCACCTGGAAACTGGAGATATCCATAGCACTCATGTCAGCATCCTTAGAGGATGCAATGAGATAATCATGTAAGGTGCTTAGCCTGGGTCCTGGCACACGGTATGTGCTTGATAAACGAGCTATTCTTAAGGTGGAGAGAATAAAGGGCATGTGAGGCTTGGGATTCCCCAGCCAAGAGTTGGTGGGGAAAGTCTGGGGAGCCCAGAGTCTTGGGGGTCTCAGGGTGGAAACTTGGGGGGTCACAGAGGGAGTCATGTGCTTTGATTTGGTGCTGTGAGGAGAGTGGGTGGGAGGGGGCAGCCGAGGGGCCTGGAGGCCATCCAGGTGAGCAGTAACGGGGGACTGGTCCAGGACAGGGGCAGCAAAGAGGAGGTAGAAGGAAGGGGGTGTGGTGCCTGGGATAGCAGGAGGAAGATGGGGTGCCAGCCGGGACCCACCCTGGTTTCCAATGGAGGTGAGGAGCCTTTGGAGGGGGAGGGGAGCCACTCTCAGGGACATCCCCCTGGGGGTCTTCCCCAAGCCGGGCCAGGAGGGATCATCACACCCGCCCAGGGCCAGTTACATAATTTGCCAGGCCCAGAGCAAAATACAGGATGCCTTGGTCAAAAGGCGGGGGAAAAAGGACCAGTAAACGTACTGAACTGTGAAGTGTTCTCCTTTATTCCCTGTCTCTCCTGGGCTCACCTGCATGCTCCCCTGGCCTAGCTCTCCTGAAACACGAGTTTCAGATAAAACACGAGTGCAGATAAAATTATAGAGTTCCAGACAGTGACATTACAGCATTGAACCAAGTACCAAGGCCTTTGGCGGCTGGGGTGCTCTGCAACTGCTCAGGTCACACATCCATAAAGCCCGCCCTGATCACAACCCATTTTACAGATAAGAAAACCGAGGCTTAGGGAAGCGAAAGGGGGTGGGGTGGGGTAAGTGCATGGGGGCTGAGCTCTGGTGTTCCCTCACCTATTCCAGAGGCCTCTAGATTGTTTCCCACACCTGTGCCCCATCAAGTCTGATTTATACATGTCTCTAAAGAAGGGTCTGAGGCACTTGATGGTAAAACACGGGTGCTGGTAATACAGGTGCAAAGGGAGAAGATCAGATGCCCAGTGGGAGGATGCTGGCCGAGGAACTGTGTGACACTGGGCAGGTCACGTGCACTCCCTGTGCCCACTGTGTCTCGGCTGAGACAGGCTGAGAGCCTAGAATTCCTGTCCCCCTAAGACATGCCACAGCCCCCTCCGTGTCTGAGGCTTGAAGCCGTCATAAAACAAACAAAACAAAACTCACTGTCCCCCATGTGCTTGCTGACTTCTCAGGCTTTGATTTTTTTTATTTTTGGCTGCTAAGGAGACTAATAAATGGCTTGCCACTTGACGTAACCATTAAGGGCTCCACTGAGCTGTGGGCCTCATTTTCTCCCCTCTTTGACTGTGCCGGGGGCGCCCAGCCACAGAGGTGGCGGTGACGGATGGTGTCATCTCCGCGCTTGCCGGGGCAGCCCGGGCGCATGTGGCGCTCTCTCCGGTGGCCCCCCCGCTATTCATTATGAGAAGGGGGAGCCCCCTGATGTGTGAGGAGGATGACATGATGACCAGCTTCCGGAAGGGACACAGGTAGGATTTGGAAGGCGACCGTGAACTACGGTGACTGCAAAGACAAGTAGTGTTTGGGTGGAAGGACTCAACTGACGAACGGCCAATAAGGAGATGAAAGGATAATCTCAGCAGTAGGTAATCCATGAAACACATGTTAAGACAGAAATTGTTTAAAGTCATGACATTGGTAAAAAAGAGTTAAAAAAATAATGTGATGCTTGCACAATTGTCCTCGATTCTCCCCTCCTTGTATCTGCAAACTCTTTACGATGGGACTCTGCAGCCCCTTCCATCGAGAGGCAGAGTCTTTCCCGCCTCTTGGGTCGGGCCTCCATCATGTGACTTGTTTTGGGTAATCGAATGTGGCAGATGCGATGCTGAGCCACATCTGAGCCTGGGTCTCAAGAGACCTTACAGCTTCCGCTGTCCCTCTTGGAACCCGGCTGCTGCTGTGTGAAGGAGCCGGGGCTAGCCTGCTGGAACAGGAGAGAACCCAGGGGGCAGAGCAGAGCCCCGGACATACGAGAGAGCCCTGCCAAGATCAGTGACGCCAAGTACCGGTGCATCAGTGAGCCTTGCTGAGACCAGAAGAGTCACCCCAGTGACATAGAGATGCGTGGGCGATTTTACGTGCTAGATGTTTTAAGCCACTGGATAAAACCAGGAAAAAATCCAATTCAAATCAAAGAAGAAGAAGGGGAAGAGGAGAAGGAGGAAGGAGGCGGGAGAAGGAAGGGAAGGAGAGCAAGAAAAGTAAGAAGGAAGAGGAGGAGGAGGAGAGAAGGAGAAGAGTCAGCAACCATTCTAAAGATACAATGGCACTCGTCAGGATGGGGCCCCAGCCAGAAAGGACTTCCTGGGCAGCTTTGGGCAATGTAATGGGCCTGAGCTCTGTGTGAGACAGTGTAGCAACCACACCTGGCCAAGAAGGGAGGCTGTATCAACAGGGGCATCAACAAGGAGCTGAGGAGGTGATGGGCATGGCCACTCAGAGAGACCTCAACCACCCAGGGCACTGACTGGGTTGTGAGCCCTGGGATGGTGGGGGCCAGCCCTGTGCATGGGGGAGCCCAGCACCCAACACAATGCCTGTCACCCTGTGGGAGCTCAGTGTTTGTGAGGCAAGTGAATGAATGAGCGAATGGGTGAATGAATGAAATCAGAAGTCTGTGGCCAAGATGAGGAGAGATCTGGAGATTCAAATAAGAAACAGGTATGGAGACAGGTGTTGGTGTCTCCTACACCGGCCTGTTACCAATGTCTGAAATTTCACCATTCAAATTTCCTTCCTTCCTTCCTCTTGCTTTTTCCCTTCCCTTCCCTTCCCTTCCCTTCTTGCTGGTTTGAAACTGTTGTGTACCCCAGAAAAGCCATGTTCTTTAATCAATATTGCTGGGTGGGATCTTTTCAATTAAGTTGTTTCCATGGAGATGTGACTCATCCAATTGTGGGTGGGAAGTTTTGATTAGGTTGTTTCCATGGAGATGTGTCTCAACCCATTAAAGGTGGGTCACTTACTCCTTTAAGAGGGAATCATTTTTGGAAAAAGTTTCAGAGCTGACACAGAGAGAGACTTTTGGAAGTACAGAAGGAAAAGCACCCCTGGGGAAGTCCTTTGAAACAAGAAGCCAGGAGAGAAAGCGAGCAAACATCGCCATGGGCATTCCCAGCTGACAGAGGTGCTCCAGAGCCATCAGCTTTTCTTGAGGCAAAGTATCTTTTTCTGGATGCCTTAGTTTGGACATTTTAATGACCTCAGAACTGTCAACTTGTAATGTAATAAATTCCCTTTTTAAAAGGCGTTCCATTTCTGGTATATTGCATTCAGCAGCTTTAGCAAACCAAAGCACCTTCCTTTCCTTCCCCTCCCCTCCCCTTCCCTTTTCCCAAGGATTTGCCTGCTGTCATTTGCTAAAGCTCCTTGTGGCATTTTCCTGTCCTAGAGGAACCCCTAGAAATGATCTGGTCCTACCTCCTCAGTGGATCTTTAGAGGTTTTAAATTGAAAACAACAACAAAAATCTTTTTCACTGGATTGACCTAAGAACTATGCGCATTGTGGGAAATTTGAAAAATGACAAAGCTTGAAATAGCAGGTCCCCCCTCCCCTGCCCCATATTTCTAGATCAAACAAGGTTGACATTGGGTGTATTTCCTTCCGGGATTTTGTTATCATCTGTGTTTTTCTTTATGTGGTTGGCATCCACTGGATGGACAGTCATGTAACCTGCTATTTTTATTATCAAGAGTTCACGTGGACGTAAGCCCCGCAGTGGAGTATCTCAATGTGTGGGGATCTCTGATTGACTTAGGGTCCCTGTGGTCTGAGGAGCCTTATGGTTTCTTGCAGGAGCCTCTCCTTGCAGGGAGGTGGGGGTGAGGATGGCAAAGAGGCATCGTCAGGGGGTGTACTTGGCTCCTTGGGGGCAGAACTGGTGCTGGACCCAGGCTGCCTGCCTTGTGTGTTTATTGGGCTCCGTCTCTATGCCAGGAAGTGTGCCGGGTTTGAAATACTTAGTGCCTAATCAGCTCAACTCGGTCCCAGGGGGATGCACAAAACCCCGGTAATCAGACAAATAGCTGCTGGTTGCAATTGGAGCTGTTGGAGAGGCGGAAGAAGACATGGCTGAGGTGGAGGAGAGTGGATGGGCTGCTTCAGGTGGGCAGGGAGGGATGGACGCTTTGCAGGGTGACATCCAAGCTGAGACCTAAGGGATGGGAAGAGTGGTGAAAAGGCGAATGGCAAGGCCAAGACTGGAGATGGGCTTGGCATGAATGAGGGAAAGAGTGGGGCCAGAGAACTGCACAGAGCCAGGCCCGTGGGGTCTGGCAGGCTGTCGTGAGAGGTAAGTGGAGGGTTTTAAGCAGGGGAGGGTTGTGCCTGGATTCACGTTCGAAAGGGTTGCTGGCCACGTGGAGCTGAGGCTGCTGCGTGTCCAGCCTCTGGGTGATGGCTGCAATGGGACCCTCCCTACCTCCATCCCTCCGGCATCCCTCCCAGGGGGCACATGGTGGGCGGGTCCATCGGCTTAACCACAGGTTGGAGTAACCCCCATGTTGCACCTGTGGGGTTTAGAGACCGCCTGCCTTCTCCAGATGGGAACAGCAAATCCCTTTCCCTGTCTGGCTGAGACAGCTGTCACCCCCTGCTCTGGGGCCTCTGCCAGAGTTGACCGGCCGTGTCCAACGTTGCTCAGGCTCCCAGTGGCCCTCGGACTTTGGTATTGTTGGGGCTCCCCTCAGCCCATGCCTCCCGCTGACCCCACACACTTGGAGTCACCTGCCCAGGCTCACATGGCCCGTCAGGGGTCGGCAGGTCTCCCAGGGCGATGCTCAGTACTAGCCAGCGGAAAGGAGATGGGGAAGGGTGTTCCAGCGAGTGGGAACAGCATACACTAAGTCCGAGACGCGCCCGTATGTAAGTATGTGGGGGGCTTTGTGACGGTTTCACTGAGATAAATCCACATTCCATATCACTCACCCATTTGAAGGGTACAATTCAGTGATTTTCAGTGTGTTTACAGTTACCCAACCACCACTTCTCCCGTAATCAATTTTAGAATATTTTCATCACCTCAAAACAAAATGCCTTACCCCCAGTTAGCACTCCCAAATCCCTCAAGCCTCTCCTCCATCCCTCAGCAACCACTAATCTGATTTCTCTCTATAGATATTTGCTTATTCCGGACATTTCCTATAAATGGAATCATATAACGTGTGGTCTGTTGTGGCTTCTGTTACTTAGCATCGTGTTTTCAGGGTGTTATAGTCGGTATCGGCACTTCATTCCATTTAATAGCCAAATAATATTCCGTTTTGCTTGTCCACACATCGGTCAATGGGCGTTTGGCTATTGTGAAGAATGCTGCTGAGGACGTCCGAGTACGCGTTTGTGCACGGACGTGTGCTTTCACATCTCTCGGGTATATATGCTCTAGGAGTGCAAGTGTTAGGTCAAGTGATAACTTGATGTTTATCTTTTCAAGGAACTGTCGCCTGTTTTCCAAAATATGCGTTTTTAAAAATGGGGAAAGGGTGGTCCACGGTGGCTCAGTGGCAGGGTTCTTGCCTGCCACGCCAGAGACCCGGGTGCAAAAAAAAAAAAAAAAAAAAGGGAAGGTGTGTGTGTGTGCATCTGTGTTTGTATGTGCACGTTAACTGTGTACACACATTTGTGTATTCGCCTGAGTGCAATTAGTCTTTCATAAGCAGTAGTGTTGCGATGGATTTTATCTTCCATGTAAAGCTCTGTCTGGCAGAGGGATTGGCTTGGGCAAAAGCTGGCACGTACGACAGTGAGAGGCGGCAGTGAGTTTTCTTTCCAGAAAGTGCTAGAAAGTGGCCGGGGCCAGAGCAGGCCCCCACATTTGAACCCACATGTCTTTCTTCCACTCTCCCAGGCGGGGCCCCCAAACTCTCAGGGTCTCATGCAAATCATATGCAAATCTCCCCCCCTCTTGTCTACCCCACGACGCCCAGAGGAGTGGGAAATATTCTCGTTTGGGTCCTTCCCTTCATTAATTTCCGAGCCGTAGTACATTACTCATGGATAATTAAGAGTGAGCTATTAATACAACATTTAATATTCAAGTGCAGCGAAGAGGAGAGAACCATAAGTCACAGAATCCTATACTGCAAGACACTGCGGTTTAGCGATGAGATATTTTTTCGCCTTCCAGATGCTTGGGTCTGTTTGCATCGAAGTGTGGCCCCGAGAGCTTCATTTATCGATGGAATATGAACAAGACCTTAAATCACCGGGAAAGCCATTTGAAGAGCCCAGTGGAGACGACTGGCCAGTAATTACACCCCAAAGTCTAGCGTTCTGTGCAGGGTGTGTCTGCAGCCTGGAGATGCCCGGATCATCCCGCGGCTGGCAGGGGGATTGCTGGTGATGGGGCCCGGCAGAGGCAGGGACAAAGGGAGAGATGGGGAAATGTGACCCTGTCCGTCCACACCAGGGACAGAGGGTGGGATGGGGGGTGTGGGGGCTGCTGGCTTTTGGCCATTGTGCTCATCCTGGCTGGAGGCCGAGGTGGCCTGGGACTTGGGGGAGCACCCCCTCTCCGTGTGAACTTGAACACAAGCCTGCTCCCGTGTCTCAGCCGCCCTGATCCCCAGGGCCCGATGCAGGAACGGAGCTCCATAAATATGGGGTGATGCAGCAAAACGTCCCTAAGTCCCCTGGGAATCTGAGTTTCCAAAACTGTAAAATGGAACAGTCTCTATGGGCCCAGTTTCACCCGCCTCAGTCAAAGAGGGAACAGCATGTGCAACGCGGTGGTCTCTCAGACGACAGTGGCCAGCCATCCCGCAGGCCCCGTGGCATGCAGTGGGTGGCAGACCTGGGTCCCCTCCTGGGCCCACTGTTCACTAGCTGCCTGACAGGTCCTACTGCCCCACCATGGGGTGCCGCCTCCCCATCCTTAGAGTGGGGTCGAAGTGTTCCGAGACTGCTCTCAAGTTACCACCTGGAGAGGTGCTTTGCTCTGTAGATAAGTGCTTCGGCAGCTGGTACGTGAGGTTCATGTGACTGGGGTATAGGCTTTTACTCTGGGCTGATGGAGTGGCCCAGAGACCCGTGTCCTTGCATATGGGCCATCTAATTAACTCTCACACCTGACCTGCAAGACACACACCATTCTCTCCATTGTACAGGGAAGGTTTCGGACGCCCAGAGACATCCAGGGACCTGCCCAAAGCTGCCCAGCAGAGCTCAGTCCTCGCACTCTGGGCTGGCTGCCTCTCTTCAAGGCCTGTCTTGTATTCTCTCACTTGCACCCAGAGTAGTGCCTGGTGGGCAGGTGTGGGCATAGGGGTTCCAGCTTCACCCTGTGTGATCCTGGGCGCATTTCTCCTGGCCTCACCACTCAGGACCCTCATTCTGAAATGGGAATATTCAAACGAGCATCAACCTAGGCAGACCATTCTGATGGGCAAACACGGCCGGGTTCTCTAGGCTGTTGCTAGACCCATGAGGATTGCTCGTCGCATCTTACCATTGCGAATTATTCCTGTGCCCATTTCACAGATGAGAAAACCGAGGTTGACAGAGGCCAACTCAAGGTGATAAAGTAGAAGAGCTGGGTTTGAAATCCAGAGCATCCTAATCCAAAGTGTGACTCACCACCTCCCAGCCATTATTTTATTTGATAATGCATTTGATAATGCATTATTATGCATTATCACCCCCACTTCCTCCCATCACCCCTACTTGGTTGGCAGTGAGCCTCCAGGGTCTCTCCAGGTGGGGATCCTGGTGGAGTTGGACCTGTGGGGGTGGGAAATGGCTGGCTTGGAAGACTTCTCTTCCAGCCCCATCCTGGCTCAGCGCTCCCTGCTCTGCCTGCCTTGGCTTGTCTGATAAACGCAATGTTGGAGTCTTGGGGGCCAAGAGGACTGGGAAGCTCACCAGGAATTGCCTGATTTTCTGCTCCAACTTCAAAGACATGGTTTGGGGTGAAACCAGAATTTGACAGACAGTATAGAAACTTCTGGACCCAGAACCGTACACATTTAGGGTATTGGTATTTCCCAGCTGGGGATGCAGTGATGCCCAGCCCAGCAGATCCTAACCCCTTCCCGGATTACTGCTTGGAACTTGTCGGTGGATCTTCAGAAAGGTCTGCTGCCCCTTGGTTCGCTGATGAAATTGAGCTCCGGGTCCCATGACACGTTGGCTGCACAGTTAAATCCTTTAGCCCTAGGTGGAAGCCATGTGCAGCTCAGCAGCCTGCCTTCCTGTCCAGCGCTCCCCCGCCCTCTTGGAGGACTCGCCTTACAGGGAGTGGGAGGAAATTATTTGTCAAAACCTTCCACGGGGGGGCCACAGTGGCTCAGTGGCAGAGTTCCCGCTTGCCATGCTGAAGACCTGGGTTCGATTCCCAGTGCCTGCCCATGTTAAAAACAAAAACAAACAAACAAACAAAACCTTCCATGCCTTCCCAAATAGAGATGTAGAGTATGGCAATGTGGCCACCAGGATATCTATGGAGCCCCGTCCTGGGGGCGTGGTGGACTTGTGTTCATAAGATAAAAGAGAAGACCTGTTGCATGCAGGCCCAGAGTTCACAGACTCTCGTCGGAAGTACAGGGGTAGGAGCTGGTCCAGGACTCACTGAGCGTTCCACGCAGGGACCCTCTGGTTGTCAGCAGAAGATAGAAAATGAAAATTAAATGCCTGTTCTCTCAGTGGTGGTAGCCATATTTGATAATGGCTGCCGGTGATGGTGGCCATATTTGGTGCTGGCAGATAGCTGTGACATAATCCCAGAATTCTGATGCTGGAAAGGAACTTTGAGATCAGTCTAAATTATGCAATGGGCTAACACAATGACTAAACTTCCAGCTGGGTTCCCCACGGGTGCATTGAGAGAGGAAGAGAAATCTGGGTAGCTGGAAAGACTCAGACTTCTTGCAGCCTCTCCTTTTATAGAATAGGAAACTCAAGCTCAGGAAGGCACTGTGATGAAGCTTGCACAGCATGCCAGCAATGACAGTCAGATGTGGGGATGGCATGGCCTTCCTGGGAGGCAGCTCTGGATATGCCAGGGACTGGATATGTGCTTTCAGCCACACACTGGACAGTAAGGTGATAACTTCATAAATGTATTATCTCAACAGAAATTCACAGGTCTTCTGCTCACCTAATCTGTGTTGAGAACTAGGGGCGCCTAAATGACTTGGTTACAAGCCCTGCCCTCCAGGAGCTCACAATCTAGTGGGAAACACAGATGCATACGCAACTGCCCCTGAAGCTTACCAAAAGCGAGCATGTCATAGCTTACACAGCTGTTCTCATTCGAACATCCATCACTCAGCTCTTTGGAGTTGGTGTTACGAGGCCATCTTGCAGATGAGAAAACAGCTCAGTCCAGCGAGGGTACAGCCTTACTCAAGATCATGCAGTAAACAGTGGCAAAGACAGCATTAATTATACAGTGGCTACTTAGTCATAATAATAATAGGTTGTTTTGAAGTCACACTGACTCAGTGACAGCCAGTTCTATATACTAACTCATTTAATGCTCACAGCAACCATAGGAGACAGGTACTATTAAGATCAATATTTTACAGATGAGGAGACTTGAGGCACGGAGAAAAGGTGCCATTGACCTGGGCCACACAGCCAGTAAAGGACATAGTCTGAGTCAGAACCTGGGCCCAGCCAGACCCTTCTCTGCTAGACCCTCTCCTGAGGGAGAGCCAAGGGATACTGGGAGCTTTGTGATAGTGGGGCCAGGTCTGTCTCCTGCCCTTTATATTTCCAGGGCCCTCTTGCAGATTCTCCCCAAACACTCGTGGAATGAAGTATGGACTAAGGGAAGAGAGTTAGGTTTCCCCATCCTCTCACCCGTCCACCAACCTACCCCTCCCTCCACCCAACCACCAGTTCATCCATCCACACAGCTATTCACCCTCCTCCTTCCTTCTTCCTTCCTTCCATCTTTCTAGTCTTTCATCCATCATCCTTCTTTATTTCTAGCCATCATCTTTCTTTCTTTTCTGCCGTCCATCCATCCATTATTCAACTCATGTATCCTCTTTCGATTTCCTTCCTTCCTTTTTTCCTTCCTCCCTCCCTTCCTTCCTCCTTTACTTCTTTCCACCATCTATCCATTCACTCACCCATTCATCCATCCACCCATCCGTTACCCAATCCATATATCCCTCTCCCCTCCCTATCTCTCTCCCTTCCTTCTACCATCTATCCATCTATCCACCCAGCCTCCAAGCCACCAGCCATCCACCCATTATTCAATTCATGTTTCCTCCCCCTCTCTCCTTCTGTCCTCCCTCCTCCCTTTTTTCCTTTCTACCCATCCACTTATGCTTCCATCCATCCTTCCTTCTCATCCATCCCACCATGGCACTGCCAGGGAAGATCATTGCCCTTCCAAGGAGGTGCTGTAACATTACCCAAAGCACAAGAAGGGCTGCCCTTGAGACTTTCTGCCTGGGACCCAGATGAGTCTCCCTGTGCATCTTCCATCCACAGCGCCCTACTATGGTGGTCTCTCCTATGCAGTTGCCACACAGGAAAATCTTGTTAAGTCAGACCATCCCTATGTTACCCTCAACATCTGATTAAAAAAAAGAAAAATCCAACCAGCCTTGTGTTTGCATGATCAGGTAACAGAAATTTAATTGTATTTACATAGATATGAATGATTAAACTCCAACAGCTGCTCAGATAAGATATTTCAAGCTGCAGAGGCTGGAACATTCAGGGAAGTCTTCCCAGGAGGTCTTCCCATAGAGGCTGACCTGGAGAGCCAGGTACCTGGGGGGAAGGGCCCCCATAGGGTGGCTCCTGGGAGAATTATCTGCTACCTACCCCACCTGCGCCTCCTCAGCCCTGTCCGGGCCAGCTCCATGCAAATCGCCCGGGAACCTCATTTGCATACACGACAGCTCATTTCCATATCCCCCAGCTCTCGGGGCTGCCACTGGGCTGGCTGACAGCAGTCCCTTTTGTTTGTGCACGCCATCCAGGGAGTTGCTCCTTCATCTTCCGAGTTTGGGGGATAAAAGAAAGAAAGCGAGAAAAAAAGGAAAGAGAAGGGGGAGAAAACCCTCAAGACAAAGAGACAGGCACCATCTGGGCAACTGGAAGGGGAGAAAATGCTGCTGTCTGGAGCTGGAACGCTGGGGAAGCAGACGATGGAAGGGGCAGGGCCCCAGGGTTGCCGGGCTGCCGAGGAGCTTGGAATTGCGGGAACTGGCTCAAGTCCCGGGCTTTGTCATTTACTTGGCTCTGGAACCCCGGGCAGGTGACCGTGAGGCTCAGTGCCTCTGTTTCCCCATCTGGAAAATGGCAGGCATCACCACCAGCATCCTCCAGTTGCCCAGAGGATTCCACAGGAGATGTGTGGACAGCGCCTGGCATGCAGCCCAAAGCGGCCCCTCCGTTCTTGCTCCTTTGTTGGTTTCTGCTGCAGACCCCCGCAGGGGCCTAGTCCCACCCCAGACGGCGAGGAGACTGCAGCGAGCCGGCAGGCCATGCCCAGCACACCCTGTCCTGGGGGCTCAGCTGGTATCCAGTCCGGCTCTGCCCTGTCCCTTTCCTTCTCTGGGCCTCAGTTCCCCTAAGGTGGTAGGACTCCACTTCCAAAGGCTGCTCCCCTTGAGTTCTTCCCTCTTTCCTCTGTTTTACTCCTTGTAACAAAAGACAACATACATAGTGAGGATACTAGTAAAGCTGCGGATGGTGGTAGAACCTGCCTTTTCTCATTTTATCCTCTTAACCTAGGCTGTCACCCAGGTCTCACTATCACCTGCATTTTGAAGAAACAGAGGCATAAACTGAGGCTTCAGCCTGTGCTCTCTGCAGCTTCAGAAAGGCAGAGTTCTCACCTCCTCGAGGACTTTGGCCAGGGCCCTTTGCTTGTCCCCTCCCTGTCATGGGGGATTCTAGCCACAGCCCCACTTGCAGAACAGCCCCAAATACCCCTGCATCGTGTCGGTGGGACGGGGGGGCACTGGGTGTGGCCAGCTCTCTGGCCATGCCCAGGTGAGATGCTGGGGGTGAGATGGCCTGTGCCCTGGTTTAGGGGCTTGGTGGGCAGGAAGTTGGGGTGACCGAAGGGTGGGGGAAGGGCATACCTGTTTGATCCGGCACCTTGTCCCTGACCTTTTGACCTCCAACCCGAGATCCTAACCCCACCTCTGGAACTGTCTGACCCCCACTCCTCAACTACACTCCTAAATTTTCTCCTCCCTCCAGATTCCTGGAGGAGTGAATGTGGTGCTAAGGCCCTGTAGTCAGCATACCTCAGGGTCCTTCTCTCTCCTGTCGCCCGCATTTGGTTGCATTGTGTGCACGCAAGTGAGTCCATTCTCTCTACGAACAGGAAAAACAGGCTGTGTTCACATATATGCCAGGGCCCTCCTGTCTCTATGAGAACCAAAGCCCAAGGTTAAGAATATGGATTTCTGCTGCCAGTTGTCTGGCTTCAGATCTGAGCTCTGCCAATTATCTGCTCTGTGACTTCTGGGAAACTGCTTAACCTCTCTGAGCCCCAGCTTCTGCCTCTTGTCAACTGGGGATGATAACGTCTTTAGGTTTGTGGTAAGAACTGAATCGGTTAACTTGAGCGTCAGGTATGGTGACCACATGTGCGTGTGCAGCAAGTTGGGTCCAGGATCTTATGGGAGTAGGCATGGATGTTGCTTTCATTACTCATGTCCATGTCAGCATGTGTCTGTGCACACATGTGTGGGTATCATGCGGTCATGCCCGTGTTTTATGCACTCGTGTGCACTGCAGGTGAAATGTGCATTTGTGATGAGTAGGTCAAGCTTAGTAAACAAAAGATGCTTGTAGTGTATGGATTTGTGGCTTGCTTTGAGCATTTCATATGAGTGTTCATTATTATCCTGATTAATACCTTAATTTGTGTGGATCAATTTGTAGGGAAATATAACTTGGACCTTCTGCAGGAAGTATTAGCATTTGTTTCAAGGCCTGCTAAAGAGGGGCCTCTGTCTCTCCTTCCAGCCTGCAATCAGGAACAATAACCCCAGACGGGACCTAAAGAGCAGTTATTTGACTAGAGTGGGCTGGTAAGCCTCCTGCTATCTGCAAGGCTAGCTTGGGGAGCCTCTCCCTGGGCCCTTCTGGGAACTACTTCCCTTCTAGTGCACACAGAGGGCCTGGGGAGGTGTCTGAAGTTCTGGATTTGGCCCCAGTGCTTACCCCAAGTGTTTTCTCTCTGTCCCGGGGTTTGCGTTGCAGTTTTAAATTTAGCAGTGTGCAAAGCCTTGTGTAACCCTGTCTGATTCATCTTTCCAATCCTGGCTCCTGTGTGGGATTCTGGGGACTTCTTAGAACCTTTTTAGAAGGGTTAGAATCAGAATGATCAGGGAGGTGGTAGAGGGGGCAAGGGACTCTCACGTCCTCTCAGACCCCCTTTGGAACACTACCCGGTTCTTAATCATTCTCCACTTCTGGAATGTCTCTGGGCCTCTTTTGGTAAGATAAAGCTAATGCCAGGACAGAAGCAGTTTGCTAGAAGTCATAAAAAGTGGATTTGAGACCTGGCTCCCTTGGATTCTCCTGTGCACTGGGGCAAGACCCTTCAGCTCCGTGGGCCTCAGTTTCCCCACCTATCCAAGGGGCTTTTTCTTCCTCCTCTGATTACCCCTTGCAGGTATGGTGAAGAGGAAATGAATGGAAGGGAGTTTTTGTAACCTGTGATGAACTATGTCTCCTCTTGAGTTTCCCCAAAAGCTCCAGCCCTAGAAAACTTTTGAACTATAGCTAGAAAGGGGGTCCCTGAAGAGCTCTTTGCTTTTGTTACCTCAAAGCCCGGCACATAGAAGGTGCCAAAGCAAATGCTGCTCAAAAGGATGACCCCTTCTAGGGGGATGCTTTTGGGTCTGTGGCTTGCCCATGGTCACTGAGCCGGCGAGGGCCCTGGAGGCAGGAGGGACACAGGGTGTATTGTGCAAGACCTGTGCGTGCGCCTGGAGGGTGCCGGGGGTGAGGAATTGGCACTGCAGGGGTCACATGGCCACTCGAGGAGGCTGCCTGCTCCCCGGGGGGTAGGGGTGGGGGCGGGGGCCAGCTGGTCTCAGGGGGAGGGGGAGGGAGAACCTGACACCCCAACACTTGGTCCTGTCACTCCTCCGAGATTTGGTGAGCTGCTGGGTAACATGGTCGGGCACACTTTGTGCTGGGGGGCCGGGAGGTAGGGGCCAGCTCATTCTTAGCCAGTGCAGCCCAGGGCCAGGCCTGTAGGGGTTGGTCCTTAAATCACTGGGTATGTGTATGAATAGATAAACATAAGCACCGTTGTCCCCGCCCCACCCCCTACCGCCCCCAACCTGAACCTTTGTTCCGGTCTCCCCCAGCTCAATGCATGTTCCCGTCATGACCCTCAGAGCCCAAATCCAGAAACCTGGTGGTGGTGGGGGAGTCGCCCTTGCCTTCGCTCATTGGCTTACCCCATATCCAACGCATCTCCAAGACCTGACAACTCCACCTCCAAAATATCTCCGGACCCACCACCTCTTGCTGGAATGCGGAGACTGCCCGAGACAGCTCCTGGGTGGACTCTATCAGCCCATTCTACTCCCCTGGGGAAAGAGGTGAGCTTGGCAAAGCTTGAGTGGGTCATTCCAGTCCTCTGCTTAAAGACTGTGGCTTTTCAAGTAAAATGCAAAAAAATGCAAACTCAGTCCATTGACCTGTGATACACATCCCTTCTCCTTACTCTCAGTGCCTCGGCTCCCCCATTCTCAGCTCTGCTCCTTTAAGCCTGGGCTGGCCAGGGTCTTGCTTCCGGCCTTTGTCCATCTCTCTTCTTTACAATCTCGGGGTTGGTTCCTTCCTGCCCTGGAAGTCTTACCACTGTTTGAAGCTTTGTATTTCTCTTGTAGCCATTAACTTGGGACTACATTTTAGGGACGTGTTGGAGACTGGATTGGGAAGGAGAGGAGGAGGACAGCTGGAAGGATCTGGGAGGAGGGGAGAGGGACCCTTCTCCCAAATGGACTGATTGTGCGTGTGGTCAACCATCAAACTGTCCATCCTTTCTCCTTCTCTTGCATCCATCTACTCATCTAGTCCCCCTCCCCCAATGCGTCCATCCATCTCATACACCCATCCACCAATCCCTCCATTCACTCACCCACCCATCCATCTATCCACACACCCATTCCCTCCACTCTCCATTTGCCCACCCACCCATCCAACCATCCACTCATCTACCTCCCCATTCATTCACCAACCTACTTATCCCTCCATCCACCCACCTGCCCACCCACCCATACACCCATTCACCATCCATGCAGTCTCCCACCCATCCATACATCCAATCTTTATTAGGCTTTTTTTTTTTTTGACTTGACCTGGCCAAGAAATATCTCACTGTCTCAGTTCCCTTTTCTTGGAATGGGCACCAATACCTGCAATAAGGGTCTGCTGTGCACTCGCTCACACCCACACGAGACCCTGTGTATGCAGCTCTTAAGGGAGTGCTGCCCCGTTGGAAGGGTGCAGCCAACACTGCTCTCAGCATGACTGGTGTCAGCACTGGGATTCGGGAAACAGGCATCTCTCCCTCCTCCAGCCTGTGCTTTTAGAGCTTCCGCCTCCTCTTCCTTCAGCAAGTTCATTCCTAGAGGGCTCAGTCACATCACAGCATGCCTGCAGAAGGGGAGGGAAGAGCTGCCATCAAGGTGAACTACAGCTTGCAGGGAGGGGCAGCCAGTCCCCTCACCCAGAAGAAGGACAGGGAGGGGGTTTGCAAGGGAGCCCACTGTGTGGAGGTGGGGGGTCTTTCTTTTTGTTGGTGGATCTCTCCCCGTTCCTCTCTTTCCTTTTTGTCTCTCCCCCTTATTCCTTTCCCCCTTCTTGTCCCTTCCCTTCACTTCTTTTCTCCCCCTCCCTCCTCCTCTATCCCTCTTGTTCTCTGGGTATCAGCTGGAGAACCTGCCTCTGCCTTGCTGCAGGGTGCCTCCTAGGATCATACAATAACATAGTCATAGTTTTAGAATCTTGGAGTAACTGCTTAATGGCATCTGAGCATCAGAGAGCCTTAGGAGCTGAGAACGTGGAGTCAGAGAACCGCAGAGTCAAGAATCTTGGAATCTAAGCATCCAAGCACCCCACAATCAGGGCTCATTGAATCTTGGAAAACAATAAAACTTAGGGACAGCTGGATTTTAGAATCACAGAGAAGGGACTCTCATAGGGGCTACTTTATCCCAAGTTTTCAAGTGAAAGCCGCCACAGTTATTTAACAAATATTTCTGGACTGCCTACTATGCACTGGACACTAGGGATATTTAGGCAAAAATTCCTGCCCTTTGGACGCCATCCCAGAGAGGAGGCAGAACACGATACCTAAGAAATGAGGTGGCAGGTTAGAAGGAGGCATGCATGCTTGGACTTCCGGCATAACTGAGTGCCACCTGTATTATTAATATTTTCTTCAAATCAACTGGCTTTAAACACAGAAATGTATTTTTTAAAAGAATCTTCATGTTGCCAAAATTGATGGGAAACCAGTATCGGCGGCCGCCGATAGAAGGTACCTGCAAAAATAAACACGATGAAAATAAAATACCATCATGGACATCTGGATGTTGGCTTGCCTCTTCTTTGAAGCTTGGGGTAGGGGTCTAAGAAGGGGACTGGGAAGGGTTGGAGCTGCCAAAACTGGGTTGACACCCAACAGATACTTTCTCCTTATTGTAGGTACGAGGGTTTAAAGAGAAAGGAAGAAGAAACAATAATATCTAAGTGGATCCTGCGTATAACACTGAAATCTTTGGACCTGCCCTCAGTCTGCCTCTCTGGGAACTCAAGTTAGAGCCACATGTCCTCAGGCCAGCCACCTCGCCAAGCTGGGCCTCAGTTTCCCCATCTGGAAATGGCGATAATGAAAACAGCTTCCTTCTGGGGATGCTGTAGGGATTGATTCAAGGCTGTGCTTAGGATGGGCTGAAGGACTATTAATTTCATCGTTGTCCCTTCCAGGCCCGTCTGGACATTGAGCCAGGCTGCAGGGGCAGTGCGGGGCGGGGGGGACCCAGGCCCAGCCCCTCACACCTCCTCTGGGCCAACCTGGCACCAGGTAAGAGCTGGAGGCCTCCCTTGGCTGAGCCTTCTGGGAAACCGATGGACCTGCAGTCTCCCCCTCCCCCATGCCACCCCGTGACCTAGCCCTCCCCCACCCCTGGCTGCGCTTCATCCCCGCCAAGATTTAGGGTCCCACCATTTTCCCAGAGGTAAGCCAGGCCGAGGGGGATTTTAATGGAGTGTTATCAGCTACATCACGCTCACTTTACTTGGTGGAGGAATTAAGGGTGGGGTTGGACAAGTGCTGGGAACAGGCCATAAACTCCCTGTGTCTTTATTCCCTGCAAGAAGGAACCATGGTCCGTGCCGGCCTCTGGGAGTCCAGGTGGTCTGTCACCCATGCCTATACCTTCTCAAGGGTCCTGGGACTTATCCAGGTAGGGCAGGTGTGGTTTGTCGGCTCATCTGTTCATTCACACGCTCATCCATGTGTTCATCCATTCAGCAGGTATTTAACCAGTGCCTGCCCTGGTCCAGGTGTTGGGGATATAGGTATGAAGAGAACATGGTTCCTGCCCTTTTGGGGCGGTGCTCCTGTATGCTGCAGGCTTTGTCTCAGGAAGCCCAGGGCACTGTGAGAGCTCCTAGGAGGCACCTGGACTGGTCTGGGAAATCCAGGAAGACTTCCCGGTGGTGGTGGCAGTCATGGGGCCATATAAGCTGAGTTATTGCAGGACAAGGAGAAGGCTTGCAGGGTTGATGGCTGGGAGTTGGGGAGGAGTGGGGGAGGGAATAGTGTTACAGATGCAGGGAACAGCATGTGCGAAAACCCAGAGTGAGAGAAAGGTGGGAGGGGACCTGGGGAAGTGGCTTGAGCTCTTTGTGGCTGGAGCCAAGTGTGAATGGGGAGTTTGGGGGGTTGAGACTGGGAAGCTGGAAACAGGGCCTCAGGGTCGTGGCTGCACCCCTGTCCTTAGGGCCAGGGGGAGCCATCGAGGAATTGTCAGGTGGAGAGGAGCACCGTTCAGCTGCAAGCAGAGGTTGGAGAGGTCAGAGTGGCGGGAGGAAAGTGAGCGAGGAGGCTGTGGCAGTGCCTGGGAGAGAGGAGGGGAGGTGGGGATGGAGAGAAGTGGGCATCTCTGGAGTAGGATCGGCAGGACCTGGGGTGGGGGGCAGAGGGTATCTGGCTTGATGGATGTAGGTGAGGGGTGTGTGTCCTTGATCTGAGACCTTTAGGGAAGCTGAGAGGGAGCAGACATGTAGGGGCCTGGGGAGAGCATGACTGCCAGAATATAATCATGCTGTGTTCTGTATTTCTGGAACCACCCTGAGACGACATGAAAAATCTCTTCTGTACCAGTTAGGTGGCCTCGCTGTGTCCCAGGACGGCCCCTCCTCCTGTCTTCTTTCTCAGCAGGATGGGAGCAAGGACCATCCTTACAGCATGGAGCTGATGGGCGGATGGGGCAGAAACCCCCCTCCCCCAGCTCCAGGTGGCGTGGGGCGAGGGGGCAGTCTTTAGGGGCAGAGGTGATGGGAGAGAATGGCCTTTCTCCTTCTCTCAGTCCAACCCTCTAGTTTCCTCTGTGTGTGCTCCTTTGTGCAATGAAAGTCCTGCGTGGTCATTGGAATGTTCATGCAAAACCTTTCCTGCATCCTTCTTTTCCCTCCCTCCTTCCTTCTGGCCTGCCTTCCTACCTTCCTTCCATCCAATACATATTTATTCAGAGCCCCCTATGTGCCAGGTGCTGTTGTAGACAACAGAGCTACAGCACAGATCTAACCAGGCAAAACCCCCTGCCCTCATGGGGCATACATTCTAGTAGAAGAAAGACCAATAATAAACAGCATAAAACAGATTAAAATATATAACATGCCAAAGAGGGATACAAAGAAAGCAGAGCAGGTGAAAGGGTGCATGGCAGAGGTCGCCAGAGGAAACTGCCGGCCTGAGTTGCTTTTTTCCCTTCCCATCCTGGCCTTGGCTTTGACTCCATAACGTGTGTATACATAAATGCTATACATATGGCTCTGCTTGTTTTAAAACTTTCTAAGATGCAAGCATCCCACATGTATATTCTGTGATTGCATTTTTGGCTCAGCCTCCTGTTTTGAGATTGATCCTTGTTGATACGTGATGCTCCAGTTGACACATTGTCACTGCGCTGGAATATTCCGGAATATGAATATGTCACTATTCATTGAGTCATCCTCCTGGTGATGGACATTTAGGTTGTTTCCAATTTTTTTCTCTTACCACCCAAGCCGTAGGAGCATTCTTGTACCCATCGACACCCCCAGCCTTCAGTGTTCTGTAAAAGAAAAGCACCTGGTGACAGAAAACCAATAATATCTGTCAGATTGCTTAATGTGGTCTGCACTGATGGCGATGATGATGATAAAAAATACAGGTACTGAGTGTTTGCTTCATCCAGAGCTGTTCCAACACTTTAGCCCAACACCCTCTTTCTGTCCTCACTCAAAGAGGCAGATCCCAGCACTGTCTGACGTAACAGATGCAGACATGGCAGCCAGAGAGGCTAGGTAGCTCCCCAAAGTCCCCCAGCTAGGAAGACGGAGCTGGTACGCAAAATCTGGGTCTTCTGAGGCTGACCAGTGCTTCCTGGTCGGCCTCCCCTCATCACTCTGCTCTATCCAAAGAGGTTTCCATCATATCCCTCACACACATCCCTTTACTTGGTCCTCACTCTGAGCATCCACATCTACTGTTCCTTCAGCTAAAATGCTTTTCCAGCTTCTCATCTCCAATGCTGCCTCTCAGGACCCTTCCAGGATCCTTTATTGTTTTCCCTTCCCAGTATTCACTACGTTTATGATTATCGTGTAGGTGATGGCTTAATGTCTGTGGGTTCTGTCAGGGCAGGTCCTTTGTTTTATTCACCTCCAAATTCTCAGGACCCCGTACTGCCCAGCACATGGGAGATACTCGATAAATAAGGGCTTGATGGAGCACTTGCTCTGTGCCAGGTCCTGGTCTGAGTGCTTTACAGATATGGTCTCAGTCATTTTCACGATCATCTTTTGAAGTGTGTGTATGTGTGTGTTTGGGGAGTGGGGCGGGGGGCGGATATGGTCTTTATTTTACAGGCGAGGAGGAGGCTCAGAGATGTTAAATAATTTGCCCAGACTTTAACTAACTCACACAGCAACAGCAAGTAGAGGCAGGATTTAAAAACCAGCTCTGCCTGGCTGCATGTCACCATACCTTCCAGTGTCTCCCTGGGTACTCGAGCATCACAGAATACAAACATCAGAGCTGGGAGATGACACCTGCATTTCACAAATGGGAACATTGAGGCCCAGAGAGGGACCAAGGCTTGCCCGCTGTCCCATGGTATGTCGGCAATAGGCAAGGGCAAGTCCTCTTCATCTCCTGGACTCCGGGGCCGGTGCGGATGGCGTATGTCACACCCGTCTCTGCTCATGGGAGCCTGGGCTGTGGCTGAGAAGGTGATGCTCCGTGGAGGAGTCGTAGAGGCGTGGCTCGGTGTCGTGCCTGTCACAGCGGCCCGGGTGCTCACGTAGGGTCCATTATTCAGGTCATCCGCCTGGAGCCACCAGGCAGAGGGGGGAGGGCCCGCTGCAGCCGGGGACAGTCAGCTGGCCGGGCTGCGGGGGGCCGCAGGACCCCGGGAGCTGTCACCACTGACTGATGGATGGGGACAGCTTCCAGTTGCCGGCCATCCCCGCCACGAGCCCCATGGCCATCTCTGCGGCTGCCCACGCTGGCCTCCCGCCCGGTGCCTTGCTTTGAACCACCACAAGGCCTTTTGTTCCCGCAGCAGGAGCTGGGCGGGTGGCGTTGAGGGGCCCCTTTCAAGAGGAAGGAGCCGCCTGCTGGGACTTCCCCTGGCCTCCACCCCCATTGCGTTCCTCTAATTACCTGTGGGCAGGAGGGGCCGGCCGAGGGGTCCAGCTGAGCCGTTAGGAATCTGCTGGAGGGGTACGGGGGGGGGAAGGGGGATTGCAGCCGGAGAAGCCTCAAATTACAACCCACAGTGATGATGGGGGGCCAGCTCCCTGAGCTCACAGATGGGAAACTGAGGCCCAGAGAGGGCAATGGCTTTGTCTGAGGTCACAGTGCAATAGAGGTAGGTCTTGGGTTGGACTCAGGAATATTAGACTCCCCAAGGCTGACAGGGGATTGGCACATATTTTTTTCTGAACACCTACCATGTGGCAAGCGCCTGCCAGTTCTACCCCCTGCCGTCTTATTGAGTCAGGCAGACCTACTTCTGGGCACCCTCATTTCCCAGCTCTTTGTCTTTGGGCAGGTTAATGCCCTTCTCTGAGCCTCAGTCTCTTCATCTATGAAAAACGTTTATTGAGCACCTCCTGTACTTAGGGTCATGAGGACACATAAATTAGACCCACACTTGGTTCTCCTTTGCCGTCGGGGTAAAACCCACAGGCACTGAGCCGTGTATGAGGCCCCCCGACCCGGGGTGCTCTACCTCTGAGACCCCCCTACTGCCTCTGCTCACCAGTCTTGGCACATACCAAGTTGAAGCATTTGGGGATGGACTCCCAGCTCCGAGATGTTGCAGGAGCTGAGGTGGAAGCCGAGAAAAGTGCAGGGATTCTACTGCAACAGTCCAAGCAAGAGGTGATTGGGGTTGGGCTGGGCCTTAGTTCCCACCGTTTTTCTGGAATGTCAGCGTTCACCCAGGCTGAGCTCTGAGCCTGTGGGCCAGAAGATGGGTGGGGGCCATGCACGGTATCCTGAGACCCTTGGTTAAATGCGAAGAAGGGGAGGTTGCCTTGGGGGAAGTGAAGGCCACAGTTTCCCCAGACTGGCAAACGATGGCTGCCCCTGCCCCTTCCCTGTGGATACATGAATTCCCCGAGTCTTTTGGGAGATTCCATCTTCTCTCTTGGCACTGACTTTGCTGTGTGCCCTTTGGCAAATCACTTAGCCTCTCTGGGCCTCAGTTTCCCATTTACTGAGGGCTGACTGTGGGCTGGGCACAGGGTAAGGTGCTTGCTCTGAATTGCTTTTTTGTCCTCACCATAGGCCAGAGGAGGTCATGGCGGCCCAGGGAGGTGCAAGCCCTGCCCGGGACTTGCAGCCGAGAAGCAGCTGAGCCAGCATCATGACCGGGTCTGGGGCTGACCCAGAGTTAACCGCCAGCACCCCCCTCGCCCGCGAGGAGCCGGCACTCCTTGGCCAGCCCCCACGTCCCTCAACTCTGCGTCCGCTTGGCGTTGGTCACGGATTTTGTTCCTTCTGCAAATGATCTCCATGTGTCAGGGTTTGGATTTCTCCTTGTCTGGACATGCCTCTCTCGGGACCCGGGGCCCCCCATGGTCTGATGAGGCCTGGGAGGGGCCTTTCTAGCAGCTCCATTGCTCATTTTGACCCCGAGATGTGGCCCAGGCGGGATGGGACCTGGACATCTGGTTTAACGATCGGAGCAGGGGCTTGTTTCGGTTTTAATGACCCATGGAGCCCCCGGAAGAGAGAGAGAGAGAGAGAGAGAGAGAGAGAGAGAGCAGACTGGCAAACGGGGTGCAATGAGGCGGTGTGGGGTGAGGGTGGGAGAGCCGGAACTGAGCAAATACCGAAGCATTAATGGGGGAATCTGTGGCAAAGAACACACAAACACACACTCATGTACACACTCCCATGCACACTCAAGTGCATACTTGAAAAAGTCCGCTTGCACACACCTCTGCAGACCTGCGCATGCCCTTAGTGCTCGCTGAACACGTGACTTTCTGTCTTCCATGCGTGCTCCATGCTATCCAACCTCTGAGCCTTTGCCTGGGCTGGTTCCTCCACCCGGAACACCCTTTTGCGCCATCCCTGCATATGCTAGTCTGCATTTTCCAGCACCCTTCCTTGGTCCCCACCCCGCTTACACACTATCCATTTTCAGACCCACTGGTGGGGTAGGGGCAGCAGGGCACGCTTCCACGAGGCTGGCGTTTGAATGCCCCACCTGGCCTCGTGATAGCCCTGTGCGTGGCAGATCTCTGCACTTCCCTGGAGTTTCTGGTGCCTCATCTGTAAAAAGGCAACTCCACACCTCCTGCCTCACTGGGTTCTCGCGTCGGCTTCACCAGCACCAGCAGTAGGGCTGGGGGCATTCTAGGAGTTGGTCTGGGGAAGAAAGGCCCATTGGGGTCTCAGGGTATGCCCTGAATCCTTCTGCCCAACACTGAAGTGGGATGCCGGCCTGATTTCACCTGTAAAATGGGCATCCTGTTATTGTAGGCTGCTTGTGAGGATTAAAAAGAGTCAGTAATTATATCACAGGCTTTGAACGGTGTCTGGCCATAGGAACCTTGTGTGAGTGCTGGCTGTTGCTAACACGGCATTGATCATCAGCTTGGCACAGCGTTAATTATGTGCCGGGCCTGCCATTTTAGCAATAATCTAGTTCACTGTCAAAGAAACCTGGGGCAATGACGCTAGCCTTGGCCTCTCCAAGCCTCAGTTTCTGCATCTGTAAAATGGGAGCAGTGGCCCCAGCCAGGTGCCAGATCCAACAGAGCCCACATAGGTCTTTTTCCCTTGTCAGTGACGGCAGAGCCCCTACCCACTGGCCAGTGGGGTCAGCTTCTTCCGGGTGGACGATGGGGCGTGCGTGGTGGGTCTTAGGTTCCAGGGCCTGGTTTTCCTGTCTGCTGGGCTGGCTAGGGCTGGGTTCACCCTACAACCAGGCTGAAAATATCTGTGCAAATCCCCCTTGTAAAATGCCCAGCCTCCTCCCATTGGGCCTTCCTGGGGCTTGCCAGAAGCTAAAATAAGGCCTGAGATCAGCAGGAGCCTGCCACCGGCTGCTACCTGACTCAGTCCCAGCTCTCCTGGCACAGATGGCAGGCTGGTGCCAGGCTGAGCCATCTCTAACCCCTGAGAACTTTAGAATACAGATTCTCGGGCCTGACCCTATGAAGCAGAGGCAGCAGCCTGGGGTGGGGCCAGGGAATCTGGTTTTCACAAAGCTTCCGGGTGATTCTTCTGCCAGGTTGGGTTGGGCCGGTGTCCACCTTCCACAGTCCTGGACACCGATTTGCATTTTGTTTATTCACATCACCATCCTGCAGCAGTGTGGGAAGCCCCTGAGGGTTGGGCTGGGTCTGAATTATCTCTGACAGTTGGTGCCCCCTCAGGGTTTCCTGAGCCAATGCTGGGTGGAATGAATGAATGAATGAATGAATGAATGGGCAGATGTCCAGCTCATGGGAGCATTCTGAACTTTCCTCGCCCCTGAAGTGGGGAGAGCTTTGAGATTCCTCTTGAGGCTTGAGCCCAGTTTAGAGGTAAGTGGAGATGGTTTCCAGATTGCTCGGAGACTCCTCCTCCAGACAGTCTTCCCGGATGCCTTCCCTATCTGCAGGGACCCACACCCCTTGGGTTCCTCACCCCCCCCCCCACTCATTTTTTGGTGTTTCTCTCTCCCCAGCACCCACTCCAGGTTTAGCCTGGCACAAAGCAGGTGATCAGTAACTGTGAATGATCAAATGAATGAATGATGCAAATGCCTGAGTCTCTCCCTGGATTTGTCCTCTAATTGTGCAAAGTCTTGACCTATGGAAAAAACCGCCCCTCTCTTGCCACAGTTCCTTCTTTTTCTTTGCTCCAGGCCTGTTGCATTTCGAGTTAAGTGCCCTTTCTCTAGCCTCCGGGATATATGCATTGTTCTTTCCACCTGGAATCTGTTGCCCCCCCTAAACTTTAAACCTGGTTAACTCATTCTCTCCCACAGTTTGGCTTTGATATCTCTGCTATGTGTGTCCCTGTGTTATAATCAAAGCCACTGTCTTCAGCTTGAAGGGTGGCCTCCTTGAGAGAGAGGCCATGCAGACTTCATCTCTGCTTCTCTGGCCCCTGAACCAGCCAGAAATGTTTGTGAAATGAATGCATCACTTTCTGGAAAAACCTCAGCTGTGGTTTGTCTTAATGTGGGTTCTAAACCGCAGTTAGGTGAGGGTGCAGGTGCAGCTTGGGAACAGGGATTTTGGCAGGTCTTGGGAATGCAGGCCTGGCAGCCAAGGACAGAGGCCCTTTGTCCACTGAACAACGGGTTTCCAGGCCTGAAGCTGCACTGATACCCCCAGAGGTCACACAGTTCATCCTTCCCAGAGCTCAGAGAGGGATGTGACTGGCTGGAAGTCACACAGAACGGGGTGGAGGAGCAGGGGCGCCAGACCACTGCATGTGGCCCTAATGCTATGCTGGGCCTCTAACTCTCTGGGGCGGTGAAGGAAAAGCAGCACCCAGGAAAGCTCCTGGTGACTTTGCAGACCCATGTGAGTGTCAGGGGTTATCATTACCATCAAGATCAGCAGCTCCCACTGTTTGGAACTCATGATGAAGAAGAAGAAAACGATGATGATGATGATGGTAGCATTGATGATGATGGTGGTGATGATGGGGATGATGGTGGTGATGATGGTGATAGTGATGATGGTGATGATGATGATGGTGATGGTGATGTTGGTGGTGAATATGATGGTGATGATGATGATGGTGATGGTGATGCTGGTGGTGAATATGATGGTGATGATGATGATGGTGATGGTGATGCTGGTGGTGAATATGATGGTGATGATGATGATGATGGTGATGATGTTGATGATGGCAATGATGGTGATGATGATGGTGATGATGGTGGTGGTGGTGATGGTGATGATGATGGTGATGGTGATGGTGATGATGGTGGTGGTGGTGATGGTGATGATGATGATGGTCATGATGATGATGATGGTGATGGGATGAGATGGTAGTGGTGATGATAATGATGGTGATGATGGTGACAATGGTGATGACGGTGGTGATGATGGTGGCGATGGTGATGGTGATGATGATGGTGATCTTGAGTGAGAGCTCATGTGTGCCCGACTTAGTGCTGGGTGTTGGGGAGGTGAAAAAAATAAATAAAACAATGGTTACATTCCCAGAGCATCTGTGATGGGCTGGACAAACCCCTAATCATACATCCTATAGTAACTCATTTAATTTTCATGATAATCCATTTTATAGATAAGGAATTGAGGCCCAGACAGCCTAGGGGAGTCTCTTAAGGTTACAGGGATTTGATCTGGGTCTCTGTGCCCCTGACCACAACCTCATGTGTGCTCTGTGTAAGCCACCATCCCTGCATGGAGGGAGCCAGGCACACAGACGCTTAACTCTCCAGCTCTGCAAGGTGTCCCTGCCCATTCATCCCAGCAGGTACACAGCTGCCTGTCTTCTCTCACGTTTATTCAATCAACAAACATTTCTTGAACACCTGCTATGTGCCAGGACTGTCCTAGGCATGGGGATACAGCATGGACACGAATGCACCGTGTAGCATAGGAGTTGGCGGTCAAGCCTAATTACACTTTGTATGTGTTCTGGAAGGGAAGGCAAATATATGGGGGACTCACCCTATTTTCCTTTTTTGTGGGAGAACAGAAAATGCTTCCCAGAGAAAGTAAAGTTTAAACCAAGACCCAAAGGTGGAATGGGAGTTGGGAGGGAGGCTGACGAAGGTGCAGAGGCAAGGAGAAGAAGAGAAGCTCTCCATGTCCCTCCCACCCCCTGCTTTTTGCCTCGGCTGCTTTGTTGTCAGTGACACCTCCCCTTCCCCTTGTCTGGCTCCCACTTGCTTTCTGGGTCTCAGCTCCAAATCCTCTCTTTTGGGAAGTCATCCTTGACACCCCTGGCTGGGTCAGTGGCCTCCTCTAGGCCTGACAGCTTCTCTGTGTCCCCTGAATTGTCCACTTGGCCATGAGCTCCCAAAAGGTAGGGCTGGGACTGGTCACCCTGGCTCCTGTCAGCCCAAAGTAGGTGCCCAATGAGTGTTTCTAGAACAAATGAAGGAAGAAAGAAACTTCTGCCCCACCCCTCTTTCATTCTCAGTGCTGAGGGTGAAGGCTGCAGACCTTGGCACTCAGAGGGACCCATGAACACTTCTCTCTTCTGCCCTCCATGGCCCCACTGTGGGCCATTTCCTTTGACCCAGGCTGATGACCCCACATGGGCATGTCTTCATCTTCAACAGAGCTGGGGTGGGGCAAGGAGACAGCACCCCATCACTCCAGGGCGGGGACAAGGCTTTACCCAATGGGACAACTGCTCGTGATTCAATTTCTGTCCTCAGCTGTTTGAAAACAAGTGTCAGGACATGCACACAAGTACCCACAAAGACACACAGACACACAAACATGGACACACAGAGACGCAGACACACACACACACACGGATCCACACAAAGGCACACACACTTGGCTGCACACAGATTTTTACTACTGAGCCTTCCCCAGACCCCTGGCTCTGCCCCACAGCTCCCACACTTTTAACAAGTTGCGCCTACCTCACAAGGCTCCCATGAGCATTAAATGAGCAAGAGCAGAGGAAGCCCCCAGCTTGGCGCTTGGCTCCTCGTAGGTGCTCCACGGGCAGGGCTGGCTCCCTAGGTGGGCCCCATGCTCAGAAGGGCCCACGTTTGTTTGTTTGTTTTTGGATGGGCAGGCACCGGAAATCAAACTTGGGTCTCTGGCATAGCAGACAAGATTTTTTTTGGTTTTAATGCTCCGCTGTCACCGTCTTGAAATTCTTAATCCTTTTTGAACAAGGGGCCCCACATTTTCATTTTGCACTGGAGCCCCCCCAAAGGATGTTGCTGGTTCTATGTGTGTGTTCCTACTTAAAAGGCAGCCCTGGGAGGGTGGGCCATGGCGGCTCAGCAGGCAGAGTTCTCGCCTGCTGTGCCAGGGACACGGGTTCAATTCCCTGTGCCTGCCCATGCAAAAAAAAGAGTCATCCCTGAGAGCTACAACCTGGAAACACCAAGGAAGGACTTATGTAAACCCACCCACCTTGCCCATGGTTTTTCGGAAGATGAAGAGGCCAAGGGGTGAGTCAGGACACAGAGGGCCGGGGAATCCCGTGGGCCTGGTTTGCAGCAGTTGTTGTTACTCCAAAATGCGAATTCAGGCAGGAGTGCAGAGGGTGAGCGCTTTGCACACCTGGGGTTCAGCCCTGGCTTTGCCACCACCTCGGAGGAGCAGCTCTACCTGGCTGGGTTTTCCGACGTCCCCGGCTCTGCAGTGGGCACTGACGATGGATTTCCCTGAATTTGGGGACCTTATCCCTGCCCAGGCTGCCCAGCTCCCCAGCCTCAGGCCCGAGGCTCGCTGACATCTCCATCATCAATCCAGCTGTAGCATCTTCTATGAAACCCAGCCCGGGCAGCCACTGGCCAGCCGGGGAGGCCCCTTATCAGGCGCGGAGCAGGTGGAGGGGCTGTGTGCCGGCCGGCCGCCTGGTTTGTATTTTTAACACCCGGCTCTCGGGCGGTGACAAGGTGTCTGCTAAGTGAGGTAATAGGCAATTGAGTGGGTTCCGCTTTGCCAAGGGCCCTCATAAATCACGGCTGTCAGAGGCCTGTGTCATGGTCCAGGACAGCGGCCGCGCGTCGGCAATGAGCCAGCCTGTGCTTGGTGGCTGGACTGCAGCCTGCTCGCCCGGCACCACAGCCCTGGTAGGGCCCAAGGGGGCTTCAGCCCCCTCTCCTTCTCTCTCTCTCTGTTCCCACCTCTCCTCCCAGCCTACCCTGGCTTGGCCTCAGACAGACAAGCAGGGGCTGGCATACTGCAGGATGAGCCCCCAAGGACAGCCTTGCCGGGGGACCTCGGACAAGTATCTTCCATGCTCTAAGCCTCAGTTTCCCCACCTGTCAAGTGCATGAGACCATGTCTGCCTCGAGGATTAATGAGTAAGTCATGATGAGGCTAATTGCATGACGATAGTCACGGCAGACACTTTGATGGCACCCGCTCTGCAGCAGGACCTGTTCCAAGGACTTTGCACATATTGATTACCAGCCTCCAGCCCATCCCCCTCTGCACCTCCCTCCCCTGTTCCAAAACGCCCCTCCTTATTTCCAAGGCAGGGTGTGGGGCAGCTCTGAGTGTTGAAGGTGCCAACCAGGGCTGCGCAGTGATTCCTTATCACCCCAAATCCATATCTTGTGAGGCAGCTACACTTCTACCCCCACTTTACAGATGGGAAGGCCGAGGCAAGGCCAGGTAAGTCACATAGCTGGTATGATGGGATGGAGGCAGTCTAGCTCCAGGGTCCATGCACCTCCTCTGTGCAGCTCAGCTGGCCAACAGTGTGACTATGCACCTTGTGAGGGAGTGAACTCCCTGTCTGGCAAGGAGTGTAAGCAACAGCTGGCTGGGCAGATCCCTCATAAGATGTGGGGGCCTTCCTGCTTTAGGCAGGAGGGTAGATGGGATGGTTTCTGAGGGCTAAGTTGTTTGAGGGTTGCTGATGGGGAAGAAGAGGCCCAGAGAGGGTGAGGAACTTGCTCAAGGTCACACAGCCAGACAGCAGCAGGCATGAGACTTGAGGCCTGATAGAATTTTAGGAGTTCAATTCCACAAACACTGATGCTCTGGGCTGTGGACATCAAATGAAGCCCCAATAGGCACAGCCCCACAGGAAACCTGAATTTTTTTCTGACTGTAAGGTAGCGTTGGCCTCAAGGGCTCGTTTTTGTCTGGTCCTGACATCCCCACTCAGCCGCTCGGCCCTGACACCTCACTTCTCCCAGCCTCACTCTGCACATCTGTGTAGTTTGCCTCATGGGGCAGTGGGGCTTCCAAGAGGTTCTCAGGGAGGGCTCGGGCTCAGCTATATAACCAGGTGGTGTTGCTACAGGTGAGCTTTATTTTTTTTCTTGTAAATCACTTCATTTTCCATATTTATATTTCACTGAATGCAAGGCCAGGATAGCTGAGCCCATGGCCCTCTTGGGGTGGATGTTCCTGGGCCTGGAGTTTCCAAGACAGAAGCAAAGTCCCAAGGACATTTCTTAGCTGCATGCACTCACCCAGAGGGAGAAATGTCTTGCACGCAGACATGCACAAATGCACACATACACACGCCTGCTTGTAGTGCACTCGAGAGAGAGAGAGAGCTCAGAAACACAGACCCACACAACACCCATTCTGCAAAATAGTTTTGAACGTCCAGGACGGGGGTGTAGAGTAGCAGAGACACGGAGAAATCCCTGCTCTTGTGCACGTGTCCCCTGAAAGCCACAGGGGTGAACACGAATGGCCTTGGGTTTTGCTCCTCCCGCAACACGCAGGAGGCCCTACTTGCCCCCCGACCCTTCCCACCAGCCTCCCTGATTCCACCGCTCCCAGCCCTGCCTCCTGGTAGGGTGGTGGTTGGGGGTGAGGGTGGGACAAACAAGCCGAGTGAGCTTCTGCTGTCTCTGCCCACCCCCAGCCCCCCTGGGGCCTCCTCGTGCTCCCCAGATGGGAATCCGCCGACTGCTGGGGAGCCCCCCGTGCCCCCTGCCAGCCTGATCAACCTTTGTGATGGGGGAAGACAGCAGACAGGGAGGCCTCAGGAGGAGATTCTTCAAAGAGAGCCCCGAGTCCCGCCTCTACCGGGGCTGCATTCAGAGCCTCTGAGCGGGGTGCCGGACCCGGTCAGAATAGGGGTCAGAGGGGGGGCATCCGGGTGGCTTTGAAGGAGAAAGGATGCTCCCAGACTGGAGGTAGGGGGGAGGGTGCTTGGACCCTGGCAGGCACTATTTCCTAAATATCCTGCTTCGTTTTTGAGCCCAAACATCAAAGTCCAAGCCATCAGCCGCTGTCCAGTCTCGACTCCATCCACTGGGCCTGGCAGCCCTGGGGCGGGGGGTGGGGGGCCAGCGGGGTCCGGGGTCAGCCATCTGCGTGGCCGTCTCGGCTGCCTGGCCTCCCTGGGGGGTCACCGGGGGCCGGGATCGATGCTGGGCCCAGCTGCCCGGCGGCACCCCATTAGGAGCCCGGCCTGGCCTGGGTCTAATTGATTACACTGGGGCATCTGTGTGGGCTCACGTGTCGCGGCCTGGGCAGCCTCTGGCTCCCCAAGGCCCGGCCCGGCTGGGGACAGGGGAGCGGGAAAGAAAGAAGGTGGGAGGGGGGCATCTGCAGCCCCAATTAAGCCACGAGTGGTGCAGCCTAGGCTGTCCTTAATTTGGTTTGGAATAATGAACTGGGAAAATTGGATCCCGTCTGATTGGAGTTTAGGCTCCATCTGGGCTGTGCCCACCCCTGCCTGTGAATGGGGGTGAAGGGGGATCACAGCCCTCTAAAGTGTGCAACTATTTTCTCCTTTTCTCTGTCAGTGGCATCTGTGTGTGGGTGTGTATGTGTGTGTGTGTGTGTGTGGTGTCACCATTAAAGGCCCATTTTACAGGTGGGCAATTGAGTCCCAGAGAGGAGAAATGAAGCTTTCCAGTTTACTCCTGGTTGGATTTGGGATTCAAACATAGATTTTCTCATACAGTTGTTCCTTTATCTTCCCGAGATGTCCTTTTTTGATTTTTAGGTAGGATTGCCAGATTGAGCAAATAAAACTGCAGGATGCTCAGCTCAATTTGAATTTCAGATAAACAATAAATGCATTTTAGTGTGAGTATATCTCAGGCAATAGCTGGGACATACTTAAACTAAAACTATGTGTTCTGCATTTTATCTGGCAAATCCATCCAGGCTTCGTAAGGACCTTGGGGTCTGGGGGTAGAGGAAATAAGCACTGGAGTCTCCCAGACTTTGGTTCAGACCTGGATTTGCCACTTTCTCCCTGTGGGACTGTTAGACTAATGCCCTCCCAAGATGTCCAAATCCTGAAATAGGTGACCTTACGTGGCAAAGGGAACTTTGACTTTAGGACCCGGAGATGGAGCGATCATCCTGGATTCCTGGGTAGGTCTGATGCAATCACAAGGGTCTTTATAAGAGGGAGGCAAGAGGGTCAAAGCTGGAAAGGAGATGTGATGATGAAAGCAGAGACTGGAGTCGTGTGTTTTGATGATGGGGGAAGGAGCCACAAGCCAAGGGATTCAGGCAGCTTCTAGAAGCTAGGAAAGGCCAGGAAATGGACTCTTCACCAAGTCTGCAGAAGGAATGAGCCCTGGCAACAGCTTGATTTTAGCCCTAAAGACTCATTTTGAATTTCTGACCACCTCTAGAACTGGATGATAATAAATCCATGTTGTTTTGTGCCACTAAATTACAGCAGCCCTGGGTATTAAATATAGTGGCCTTGGGTGAGTTGCTTAAGCCCTCAGGAGAGTTGTGCCTCCTTTCCACATGGGAGGAATTTATCTTGTGAGGTTTATCCAGGGAACACAGCCAGATGTGCCCCTGAGCTGTGGTTGTTGAAAAACCTCGGTGGGGTTTTGAAGCCCCAGCCACAGCCTCCACCCACCCTGGCAACTTGTTCAGCCCAGCCGGAAACATCTTACGATGCTTGGAAGGAGCCCAAGGCATAGGCTTGCTGTTCTAGGAGGGAGATTGGGCCCCTGATTTCCAGAGAACAGGATTCAGACTGCCTCCAGAAGCTGCTCTTCAGAGCACAGAGAATACAGCGATCTTGATGGACCCCTGACTGCTATTTCCTAGCTGCATGATCTTGTGTAACTGTCACTGCTCTCTGCCTTGGTTCCCTCTTGGAGCCCAGGATGGAATCAAATGCAATCACAGGATCACAGGTGAGAGGCCCCTGATAGGCAGTCAGTGAATGCTAGTTCTCATTGACTCCATGCTGCTCCCATTTCACAGATGAGAAAACCGAGGGCCATGGGGCCTCAATGAAGACCATACCTTATGTGAGTGCAGGTCCTGGCCTGGACCGCTGGTCTCCTGTCTGTTCTTGCCTAGCCTGCCTCCCCCATTTGCTGTTGTATGGGACCTGTGTTAGTCCATAGGGCATGGCTCTGAGATATGCTTCTGATTCTGGGTAGACCCGTGAGCCATCATGGAGACATTTGGGTGAACGTAGAGCCTGCCAAGTGGTCCCAGGAGGTGGCGCTTCAATTCTGATGAGGGGTAGCTGTGCTCCAATCATGCCCGGCCTCCTCTTTGGGAGCTGCCCCAGAGCCAAAGCCCAGGTGCTCATGCTGTAGTCCGCCTGCTGGGCTTCTCCTGGGCTCACACTCTCTCTCCCTTCCCAGCTGGCTTTGGCCAAAGCCCTGGGGATCCCTTGGGGACCTGTATCCCGAAGTTTTCCCCTCAATCCCCATACTATCCTGGTTCACAAGTGGACAAATGGAGGCTTGGAACAGTGAAACAGCTTGCCCAGGGCCGCTTAGCTAAAAGAGGACAGGGAGGGAAGGAGACCCATGATGGCTGTGCCCCAAGCCTCCTGCTCCTCCCCTCGCCAGGAAGGAAGGATGATCTAGTGATGGGCAAGAACGGCCTTTGGAGTCACACTGCCTGGGTTCAAATCCCATTCCTGCTCGGCACTAGCTGTGTGACTTTGGGCAAGTCAATTAACCTCTCTGAGCCTTAGTTTCCTCATCTGGAAATGGGGATGACGATAACACTAGTACCTGCCTTGGAGGACCGATGGGGGTTAACACGTGCTAATAGACGGAAGTTCTGGGAACAGGGCCTTATGTAATCAACCCCCTCTCAGCATTTGACATCCTGTTTCCCAGTGAAAGATATATACTGCCCGTGATACAAGGGTGGCTGTTAAATGGCACATGGTATGGCATTGAATAGCATCAACCCCCTGTGAGAAGTGTATTTCCCTTTTAGATCCAGGTTCATTCCTTTGGATTACTATCAAGGCAAAAGTCTCCGTTGGCTATTTCTCTCTCTTGACCTCCCTGACACTTGTCTTCTTCCTTTTTTTGGCCAAGAAGGGCTGGGCTGCAGGTCAGACATCTGGCACACAAGGACAGCTGACCAGAACTTAAAGTATTTTCATTGGGTTAATTTTGTTTTCATTGTAAAATAGACAAAAACACAAAATTTATCATTTTCACCATTTAATATACAGGTCAGTGGTATCAAGAGCATTTACAATGTTGTGCAACCATCATTAATATTTCATTCTGGAATTTTCTTGTTATCCCAAACAGAAATCCTATACCCATTAAAGCAGTCACTCCCGGTCTCTCATCCCACCTCATTTCCCAACTCTGACATCCACTGATCTGTTTCCTGTCTCTATGGATTTGCCTATTCAGGACATTTCATTTAAATGGAAGCATGCAAAATGTGACCTTTTGTGTCTGGCTTCTTTTTCCTAGCCTGATGTGTTCGAGTTTCATCTACATGATATCAGAACTGCGTTCCTTTTCATGACTGAATAGTATTCCACTGTAAGGATATGCCACAATTTGTTTATCCATTCATTGGCTGCTGAACATTCGGGTTGTTTCCATTTTATGGCTTCTGTGAATAACGCTGCTATGGACACTGGTATGCAAGCTTTTAGCTGGACATCTGTTTTCAATTCTGCGGGGTATTTATCTAGGCATAGAATTGCTGGGTCATTTGGTAGTTCTATGTTTAACCTTTTGAGGCGCTTCCAAACTGTTTCCCACCGCAGCTCCACCATTTTATATTCCCGTCAACAACACAGCGAGGTCTCTCTCTGCACTCTCGTCAGCTCTTATTTTCCTGTTTTTCTATTATGACCCTCCGAGTGGGCGTGAAGTGGTATTTCTGTGTGATTTTGATTTGCTTTTCCTTATGACTGTTGACACTGAGCATCTTTTCATTCATTTGTTGGCCATTTGTGCGTCTTCTGGGTTCATGTTTATGGTTACTTTTGTTGGTTTCTTGGTTTTTGGTTACTATTATTTTGTGACGAGTGGTTCTGATTTCCCATTTATGCTGGCGATACCAAGTGTCCTTTTGAAACAAGTTGACTTGAGGAAAATGGATGGATTCATTTTTTAATTTAATTTAATTTTTGGGGGGGTGCATGGGCTGGGAATCGAACCCGGGTCTCCCACATGGAAAGCGAGCGTTCTACCACTGAACCACCCGTGCACCCTGGATGCATCTGTTTAAAAGGACATATTAAGCCCTTATTAGAACAGGTAGCAAGCAGGTTTAGCACACGGAGGAAGCAGGGTCTCATGGGGCTGAATTCTGGACTCCCTCCCTTCAGCCGTGCCCAGTGTCGCAATGTCACAGGGGAAGGAAATGTGCCTGCCATCCTGACTTCTTCCCCAGGGCCTGTCTCTGTGCCCACAGCGAGTGGCCCCCTGGGCTGGGGTGCAAATTGCCAAAGACATTTGAAAAACTGGGATGAAAACCCTTTGGCTTATAATTTTTATGTTTCTGGGACTTAGGGTGTCTAACTACACAAGACGTGGATAACCATCTTAGGACTTGACCACGTTTTCCCGAGGGCAGTGTGTTCCAGAGGCACCAGGGCGAATTTGGGTCTCCAAAGAAGCCTATGAAAAAGATATTGTCCTTGTTTCATTGATGAGGTTTCCTTGTTCTTTACCTCTCTCTCCATTTCCTGCTCCTTAGAAAATGGCCTTTAGTTGTGTCTTCAATGCCTTGTGAACTATATCATACTTTTGTCTCTTAAGACTAAGGAATTTTTAAACTTTCTCCTGGCTTATCTAAGTAACTCCAGTGCCATTATGCACCCTCCTCTCCTGCTAGTGAAAGTGCACGCTCGTATAATTTGGGGGGGGGGGCAGGCAAATATAAGTAGACATCGAAAACATTATATGTATTTATTTATGTATCTTTCTACTCAACCATTCCACTTCTATGGCTCATTTTTAAGAAATAAAGATAGTATCACATAAAGTGTCTGCTATAAAAGAATGCGTTCTTTATAACAGCAAACATTTAGAAACAACCTAACTGCCCAACCGTGGGTGGGCATTAAATGAACATTGTTACATTCATTAAATGAATAATGAGCTCATTAGATAAATAATGTTACATCGCCACAATGAACTGTTATGTGGCCAGCCTATTAACAGGCCAGAGCAGAAGAATTTTAGCACTTCAGGGGGCAAAGATTATTTTTCACCACTTAAAAAAATTAATTTTATTAATTAATTAATTTTCCAAAATTTGTCAACACTCTCTACCACCATGCAACAACTCCCTCCTTCCTTTCTTTCCTCAACCCCTGGTAACCTCTCATCTATTTTCTCTCTCTACAAATTTGCCAACGCTTTACATTTCATATAAATGAAATCATATCATATTCGTCTTTATGTTCCTTGCTTTTTTCACTCAGCATAATGTTTTCACAGTTCCTCTATGTTGCAGCATGTATCAGCCTTGGTTCCTTCTTACAGCTGAATAATATTCCATTGCACATTTTGTTTATCTGTTCATAAGGTGACAGATACTTGGGTTGTTTCCGCCTTTTGGCGTCCATGAATAATGCTGCTGTAAATATTGGGCTCATGTAGCCAAATCCCTTTTCAATTTTTTGGGTTATATACCTAGAAGTGGAATGTTCACTCTAGGTTTAACTTTTTGAGGAACTGTCATTCTACTCTCTCCAGTGGCTACACCATTTTATATCTGCCAGCTCTAGCTCAGTGCCTGGTGTACAGCAGGTGCTAATCAAGATGTGTTGGAGGATGAGTGAATGAATGAATGCTTAGCGACAGAGAAAGATTGTTTTGCTGTTGTCAGATTTTAAAAGAGGATTAAACTGTGTATAGCCACGTTATCCCATTTTGTGTAAATACGCACAACACGTACACACAGAACAAGTTTAAAGACAATAAAATGATAAGCTTGGTGATTTTCAGAGTGGGTGATTTTCCTTTTTGGACCTTCAGTTGCTGGCATGTTCTAACATTCATTCAATAAATGTGTTACATCTAAACTGAGAGAACAATGAAAGTTATTTTCTTTCTCAAAGTGTGACATTGCATGTGGGATGGTGTCGACGCCCCCTCCAAACCCTTCCGATGATAAGACCCTCAGTCCCTCCCACGTGGATTCAAGGTTCTCTAATTTGAGGGATCTACTTTTCCTGAACCCCCAAATCATAATTCCTGAGAACATGTGGTTCAAAGTCCCGGGGGGACCCAGGGTCCCACAGATGTATGCCTTCTGGGTTCGGGTTTTCTGCTCTGACAGCCGGTTCAAAGCTCCGTGACCGAGATGTCAAATTTGGAATTTTAATCCATGACAAAGCAGGAGATTTTCTCATGTTTCGTGGCGGAAATCCTGGGCTCTGTGTGCCGAAAAGCCTGCCCCTCTCCGGCCATCCCTTTTGGGGTGGAGCATCGGGGTTCTGGGAGGACGGGGCTGCCCCCCAGCTTCTCCTGGCTGGTGTATACCCCCCACTCTGAGTCTCCCAGGGCGGGGTGGAGGCAGAGATCCTACCCGAAGGACCTATGGAGGCAGGCGTAAACCCCGGTAACGGCTGAGCGCTTTGAGTTAAAAAGAAAAATCATGATCCGATATTGGCTGAAGGTATTTCAAACAGACATCAGGACATTAGGGGACCTGGAGGTGGGGGTGGTGGGGGAGAGAGGGAGGTAGCCCTGACCTGACCCCATATGAAGGAGACCTTCTTCAGTTGTGGGTAAAATCAGCTACCCCAGGCGTACTAGAAGGTGGTAAGAAACGGGAAGAATCCCTGTCATGGCCTTTTTAGTCTTTTCTTCTTCTGGACACTTTCCTCCAGTCTTGGGATTTGAATACACTAAAGGTAAAAAAAAAAAAAAAAAAACGCCGTGATGTCTCATCCAACTCAGTTGTAACTTGACTGCCTGTGGGTCCCACCACAGAGCCTTGCCAGAAAATTCTCCAGGCCCATTTTGGACACTTAAGTGCTCCTGTCAGACACCAGCCCCCTAGAGGACACATCCCTGGGAAATCTCTCTGACCTTCCACGCCCATGCCACCGCCCTGGGGCCAGACTCCACACTGACCTCAGTGAGCTTGGTTACGGAGGGCCACGTCATTTATTACAGTGCAGCAATTTGAATAGAGACCCACGCGTCCTGTTGGCATGTCAAGAGTGTGATTCAGGACCCCCGGTGTGCGTGAGGCCAGGTCTAAGGCTGCCAGATTGCACCCCGTGAGTTTTGGAGCTGCTGGATGCTTCCGGGACCCCTCCTGGAATCTGCCCATGGACCCGCGGTCGGTCCCTGGCTCAGCAATGATGAGTACAGCTGGGTGGGCACCCACCCCTCCTGACCAGCGTTCCAGGGGCCGGGAGCCGGAGGCAGCTCAAAAGCTTGTTCATCATGTTTTCTGCACCCCTGGGGAGCCTGTGTTCTTAGGGAGCGATGCCATAGGGGGGAGGAAACCAACTGCTTGTGGCCTCCCTTCAGGAACCAGGAAATCCATCCTTCATGGCATGACAAAAACCTCCCTCAAAGAAGAATCCACTCCAGTGTGTTTTCTTGAAGAAGTGTTCACATTTCCTTTCATGCTTCTCTCTATCTGCCAGTTCAGTCCTGGGAATTCCAATGTTATTCTTATTTTTTTTCCTTTTAGCCATGTCAACTTTGGTTCACACAAAATCTCCAAGAACTCCAGAGATAAGACAGATGAGAAGGGCTGCCCTGGCTGGGGTGGGTGTGTCCCTGGGTGCCCCCTCACCCTATTCTGCTTTCTACCACCTGTACCCCACGGGGGTGCTTGCAGGGGCTTCATGGAAACTCCAGGGTTCCATGGAGGATAGTTTGAAAAACATCGGTGGGGATTCTGGCTCTTCGATGTGGGATTCAGAGCTGGTTCCAATGCCAGCTGTGCCACAGCCATCTTGGCTGGACCAGTCCCTTCCTTCTCCGTGCCTCAGTTTCCCCACTACTTACAGAACCTCAGAGCTCAGAGGAGCCAAGCTGGAAAGCAAGCCCCTTATCTGACAGTGAGGAAAACTGCTGGAAAAGGGACAGGGGCATGCAACTTCATCCTGAGAGGGAAGGCATCTGGCTGGAAGAGTCAGGCTGCCCACCCCATCCAGGGTAGACCCCTGCCTTGTTCTAATTCCCAATGGGACCCCGGGCAGGTCAGGCCTTGGCACCCACGCCCACCCCTGCTCCCCTGAGGCCATCAGGCTGCTTCTGCTCCCACCGGGAAGCAGCAGCCCTCTAGGGGTATTTATTTTATTTCTGTAGACGTGAGAAGCAGCTCCTCCCTGCAATGGTGATGACTTGTCTGACCAGAATTCCTTCCCTGTTATTTAAAGATTAAGACAGTAAATTCCTTCTCGGGGGTGCAATGGTGCATGCACCAGGCTCTCTGAGGAGGGGGAGTGGCCGCCGGGCCCCATCCCTCCACATTCGAAGAGCTGGGAGGGGGGCCAGGAAGGGTTGGGATGGGGGCAAGGCGGGAGGGGTGGGAGTCGCCTCCCGTGGATGCTGGGTGACCAGTGGCTTCCCCTCTCTGTGTGTCCATCTCCTCCTCTCCAAAATCGGAGTGTTCGTAAGGAGCCGGTGCATTCTAAGTGCTCCATGCCTCACAGCTGCAATTCGTACTATCGCTCGTGTGATAATGACATTTCGTTGGACAACACATTCTTTCTGTCCTCAAGAAGTTGGTTGACTGGGAGTCAGGGTGAAAGAGGAGGTGAGGGTGTTGGAGCATAGGGTGGGCTTGGGGAAAAAGCAGGGATGCGAGGAAGGGAGGTTGCAGTGGAGGGAACAGCCAGGGCGGAGGCCTGGAGGGCAGCAGATCACCGCTCACCCCAGGGCTGAAAGAAGCTGGGCAGGCCAGGGACGTGATGTGGGAGGCGCAGTGGCCAGAGGTGAGACTGGGGCCTCCTGGAGACCCCTTTGTGCTTGGCAAAGGGTGTGTGCATTGTCCCCAAAGACTCGCATTTTAAGCACCGGGGGTGATACCTGTATCCCAAAGGACAAATGCTCGTGGTGGTCTTGCTGGTTTGGGTGGATGACGGAGGGCTGTTCTCCGGGAGCGTGGAGGAGGACTGTGTGACCAAGTAGGGTCTTTCTGCCAGCCTCTGTGGCTGGGGTGGCAGCAGGTATAGAGGTGGGGGTGGGTGGGTAGCGAAAATCAAAAGCAGGTCAAGTGGCACGGTTATTCAGTGGTGAGCAGAGAGTGGCTCCTAATTTCTCACTCCCTGTTTAATGTGCCGGTTAAGTAGCTGTAATGGGTAGCAGCTGGGAAGGGGGTCCCCACAGGCTCCACTGATGTTGGGGAACCCGCGATCTGACTCAGCGAGGGTGGTGGCCAGTGGGTTTTCACAAGCCTGGCTGCAGGAGTGGGGGAGTGGGCAGGGAGAGGGCCCTGGCTGGGGCTCACGGGGGAAGCGGGGGCGGTAAGCACCTCTTCGTGTGCACAAGGATTTATGAAATGCCACAGGGTCCCTCCGGCATGGCCTGGTTGGGGGGGGGGATCTGGGTTCAAAAACACCCCCCATCTCCTCAACCTCTTAAAGCTGCCTGGGCTTGGAAAGTCCTTGCTCCCTCCACGATACCCGATACCTCCACGATTCTCATCTGTACAATGGGTCTGCCAACTGCCTACCACTGGACTGCTGCTGGGAAGAGCCTATGACAAGATGCATACAAAGTGCCTTTGGGGTCGGTGCACCCAGTAGGTATCCAAGAAATGCTAGCTGCTTGGAGGCACCAACCATTGGTTGGTGATGAGTCTAAGGCTATGAGTTTTTTGGTTCTGTACTTGGCCTTGCTGGGTGGTGTCTCTGAGCTAAGAGGGAAGGTAGGGTATCCATTGATGATGGGTTCACTCTACCAACAGGCCTCCTGGCCAGTGGGGTCTTTCTTCTCCCTGTCTCCAAAGCTCAACGTTGTTAGCTGCACCCCCACCCCCACCCTGCCACATCCCCCTGTTCTGGGGACCTCCTCTGCCTTGGGGGTCTTTGGCCCTGCTTTCCCTGTCCCTCCTTTTCAAGCTCCCCTGGGAATTCTTCTTCTCTTCTTGACCTCTTATAGGCTGCAGCTTCCAGGGCTCAGCCAGACCCTTTGCCTTCTCCCTTGCCTGGGACCGCTCACTCACTCCCAGGGCTCGATGTCCATTATAGCTGCTATCACCTCCCCAACCTCCATTTCCAGCCCACTCATTCATTCATTCACTCATTCATTCACTCACAAACATCTGTGGCTGAAATATTGTCACTGCGATGTGGGCTCCATCGTGCAGCGACCTTGTCCTGCTTGTTGCCCTCTCCCCAGCCCCCCGAAAAGAGCTGGCAGATGGCAGACCTACAACTAACTATACTTGCTGAACAAATGAATGCATTGTGGGCTTCCTCAGGGAGCACTCACTCTCTCAAATCTTGCTGTACAGTGCCCAGGCCCCAGAGAGAAGAGGCCTTGGAGGAATCCAGCTTCCTGTTTGGTGCCCCAAACCACACACAGGAGGGCCGGAAACCCCCTTACACCAGCATGCAGCCCCACTTCCCACCTCCACACAGCAGATAAGGAAACTGAGTCTCCATGCAACCAAAGCAACATGGCAATTTGGTGGCTGAGCGAGGACCTGGCTCTCGCCTCCCGTGCCGGGCACTGGCCGGTTCCAGGCGGCCCCCCGAAGTTCTCCCCCGGCCCCAGAGGTGCCCCGACAGCCGCGAGCCGGGGCGTATTTCCATCACCTTACATAATGGCGCGCAGGTAATAACCCCTCGGTCCCCGCCGTCACGGCACATAATAGGTAGGAAAATGAATTCAAATGTCATTTGCTACAATAAAGGAAAGTATTCTGAGCGCTCGCAGCGTTCGGTGGGGCTGAGGCGAGGGTGCAGCCCGTTCTCAATGAATCACCAGGGGAAGGAGGAGTGAGGGTGCGTCAATTATTCCGCGGCGACGTCAGCCCTGATAAATGTACCGCTGGGGTTATTTTTATAAGCGAACCTGGTGAGTGTGTGTGTGTGTGTGCACGCGCATGTGCAAGGACGAGCAGGGTGCGTGTGCACGTGGGCTCCTGGAGCATGTACATGTGTTGTGTGTGTGTGTCCACGTGGCCCTGGGAGGTGGGGGGCTCGTGCAGGGGGGCACGTATGCGTGTCCTCAGGTAATACTCGCAGACCTGGACAGACAGGTATAACGTGGGCACCCCTGGACTTCTCTGTCTCATTCATTGCTATTTCCTGGGTGTCTAGCTGGGCATCTGGCCTGTAGTAGGTGATCAGATGTTCACTACTGTCCCCCTGGTGTCTGGACTGATGCCTGGCACACAGTAGGTGCTTCATGTGTATCTTTTAAATGAATGAATGACTCAACCTAGCCCTTTTGTTTCTTCCTCCAGTACAATCCCCAGGTCTGACTGCTTCTCTGCACCCTGTTTCCAGCACCCCAGTCCGAGGGCTCTCATGTCTGGCTCACTCCCTGACTTCCTTTCCTCCATTAGCCCCTCCATCCTTGCAGCAGCTAGGAGGATCTTCTTAAAACTCAAATTGCAGCAAACCACTTTCCTGATGGACAACAGTCCAGTGGCTTCCAGTTGTACCCAGAACAAAACCCAAACTCCTCCCCAGGATGGACAAGGTCCTGATTGGATGGGAGCCTGCCTACCTTATCTCCCACATCCCCATCTCTACTCCCCTTCCTTTCTGTTCATCCAAGGGGCAGCACTTCGCTACCTCAGGGCCTTTGCATATGCTGCTCCTGCTGCTGTTCACACAACTGATGCCTTTCCTTCCCTTGGGTTCAGCTTAAGTATGGCCTTCCCTGCCCCCGCACAGGCCCTGTGATTTTCTGTAGCCCAGCCTTGGGTCCCTCAGAACATTTATCATAACTCATGAGAATCCTAGGTGTTGGTCTCTCCACTAGGCTGTAAGCCACAACTGCTTGATTCTACAGAGCATCCAAAGTGGCCTGCCCAGAGTTGGGTGGGTAGCAGGTATCATGAAATGTTAGCGGATGGCTGGCCAGTGAGCGTGCATGCCAGGCGCCCTCCTGGGGGACGGTAAGGCCTCAAAACCACCAAACCATCAGACCGAGCTGGAGAAAACACCAGACTTCCCAAACAGCCACCTTTCCTTCCCAGCATTGCCATTGTCTGCCCCTCATCTGCCATGTGCGTGTAATGAGACTCACTTTTTATTTCAAAGGGAAACCTACCACTATTTTGAATGGAAAACTCGCCATAAACAAAAAGTAACTATTAAAGTAAACCCTATTAGAAATGCAAGGGTCTTTAAAGTCCAGCTGGCCGCAGTGGCTTCTCCTGAGGCTCTTTTGTACCCAGACTGACTCCTCTGTTAGATGTTAAAAACACAGCAGCCTCGGCTGAGGCTTTCTCCTTACTGTAATCCAGCAGTTGGAAGAGAATTACGAGGGCTTCACTGTCTTGCCTGACATGCAACGATGTTTCTGTCTTGCAGTCACTCCACACCATCTGCTTTCCTGCCCAGAACTTTCCTGTCCTAGGGAATGAGCTCAGGCACCTTTCCCAACCCTCCCTGTTGCCCCTCTGCATCCCTCAGCACCCCTCAGGAGGTGTCTTTGGATCTGCAGGGCTGGCTGGGGGCCATGGTCTTCCACTCTTGGGGCCTCAGTTTCCACTTCTGGTGAATGGGGACGCAGATGCCAGCCATGAGTGCTGGGCTCCTGGGCAAGTGGAGAGGGTGACCAGGAATCCCAAAAGACCCACCCCTCATGCCCAGGGGAAGGGGGCTTGGCTGCAGTCCTTCTGGAGCTTTCATCACTCCCAGGGACAGTTTGGAATTTTGTTTTTTCTGTCTTTGTCTGCATGGGGAAGGTATGGGCCTCTTTACATAATTTTCATTCCATGAGACAGGAAAGAGGTCTGCACAGGTGTTTTTTGGAGGGAAGAGGGGGAGCTGGGAGCCTTGGGGCAACTGCCATTGGCAGGAGGCCAGATTTGCCTGCTTTGCAGACTGACAGAGGGAAAGGAGCACGGTGCCATTACTGAGCGCCTACTGTATACCTGGCTGTGTACTAGCTGCCACACATGCCCAACCTTATTAACTCCTCTAAACAACCCATGAGGCTAACAGTGCTGCACTCTATTTTACTGACAGGGAAACTGAGACTCAGAGAGGGAAGGTGCCTGTCTAAGGTCATACACCTGGGAAGTGGAAGAGTCAGGAGCTGAACCCAGATCTGCCTGGCTCCAAATCATGTGACCTTGACCGTATAACCACTGTGCTTGCTTATAACGTTCTTTTCAAACAACAACAGCAGCACGTACTGTTGGAGCACTCTCCCTGGCTCACAAAGACCTTTGGGAAGGCTCAGAGAGGTGAGGCGACTTGTCCAAATCACACAGCATTTCTGCCCCCTGCCTCACCACCCCCTGCCCCCACCAGTCCTCTGATTCTCTGCTTTTTTTCTTTTGGTCTTTGTCTCTTTCTCACATTCTCTCTGTCCCTGGTCTTTATCTCTTTCTGTTTCGTTGCTTCACTTCTATCTCACATCAAATCATGGGCATTTTACCCCAAAGGATGGAATAGGAAAACAGCCATAAAGGACACAAACCATGACTACACAATAACTCAGGTTATAGTATATATTAGTGGGGGGGGGGGGGGGCGAGGGTATTCAAAAGCAAAAAAATCCATTTCAAACAAAATAAACATTCTATAAATTGAGTGAAAGAAGAGGAAAAAAGGGAACCTCTTAAAACATTAAAAAAAAGAATTAAACCAGTTTTGAGTCCAATTCTCCACTCACCCCTTCCCGGGCTCCTTGTCTGAAAAGTGGGAGAAAGACAGTTCCCCAATCCCAGGATCAGAGGGTGAGATTGCTCAGGAGAAGGTCCTTGGTTGAGGGAGGGGGGTGTCCCCCTGCTCTACAGCTGTCCCAGAGTGGGGTGGTATAAGCTGTGTGGCCTTGAGCAAGTCACTTGCCCTCTCTGAGCCTTAGTTACCTCATTTGCAAATTGAGGACAGATTGGGAGACCTGGCCCTGCATTCCAAGAGTGCCCCTCTCCTGGCTCTGGAACCTGGTAGAGGTGTGGGGAAAGAAAAGGGGTCTAGATGAAGTTCACAGAAGATAAGCTGGGAAGGGAGCTGGGGGTCGGGTGGAGATGGGCAGCTAAACCATTCGGGCCTGGGGTGGGGCAGCGGCTCCTGATGGGCAGCTCTGAGCACCTCTCCTCCATGCCTCAGCCCTGGGTTCAACTTCCATCCTCAGCCCTGATTCTCACCTCCTGCTACCTCCCCCTTGCTCCTTCCACTCCAGCTGCCATCCTTGCTCTTTCTCAAGACCTGCCCACCTCCCTCCCACCTCAGGGTCTTTTCTCTATTGTTCCCTGTGCCTGGAACACTCCACCCACTGCTCTTTCCTTACCTGATGCTTCAGGCTTCCACCCTGGAAGCCTTCCTCAATCCCCTAACCTAAATCTGGTCCCACACGAAACTTCTCACGGGCCTTTTGCTTTTCCTCTAGAGCTTTTCCCTCTGTTGGGACGGTGATGGCGTTTATTGTTGATGTAATACCACGTGTGCAGTAAACAGCCCTGAGTGGAGGATTGTATTTCTGTTGCTGCCTACCAGCTATGGGCTCCACGCAGGGGCAGGAGCACAGAAACAAGGTAATGAGCTTCCAGTCCCTGGATGATTCCAAGCCGGGGGGCCCAAGGAGGTGGCAGCTCAGGGAGTGTCCTACCCCCAGCGCATGTGCTCTGCCCAGGACCCTGTGCACCAACCAGGAGTCAGATGTTGTTATTCCAATTTTCCAGATGAGGAAACAGAGGCTCCAAGAGTGCAAATCAGTGCGGGGGCGGGGGGGGGGGGGGATGTCACAGAGCCAGGAATTACTTGCTGGGCCGTTTGATGGTCCAGTCTCCTCATGCCACCCTGCTGCCTCTCAAGGTTGGCAGGGAAGTCATCAGGTCGGTCCCCTGCGGCGGTGTTTTCTGTGATCTGTACCCGTGGCACAGAAATTAAGCAGCTTGCCCAAGGTCACACAGCAGGTTGCTAGGGGTCCTGGCCAAAGCCTTCCCCCTTCCCTAGCCCCGCCCGGGGCGGGGGTGGTGGTGCTGGGACTGGGATGACTGAGATTCCATCCGGAGGCCACCTGCCCATCCTCGCTTCCCACTCCCGCCGCCACCCATCCAGGGGGGACGCGCCGCTGGAGACACCGGCTGGGGCGCCTGGGCCCGTATTTCAGCCGCGGCGCCCGTCGCGGGTGCGCAGTTAATTAGCGGGTCTTGGCAAGTTCATCAATAATAGATCTGGTGGCGGCGGCTGATCCTGGCGCGCGGCGGGCGGGCGAGGGCCGTAAATCAGCCCGGCGGGCAGCTGACCACGCCGGGGGCCTCCGCGCCCGCCCTCCGGCTCCGGCCCCGCGCGCAGAAAGCGCAGCGCTCGGCAGGGGACTCAGTCCTGAGGCCGGGAGCAGGCCCAGGGGTGCGGCCAGGTCCCGCGTGGGAGTAGGCGCGGGGGCTGCGAAGCCGCAGATCTTCCTCTCTGCTTTTTCCGTGCCCCTTGCTCCTCCCTGCCCCTCTCCATTGTCAATCTGGTCTAGAGTGTCCCCCCGCGCCCATGGCCACCCAGCCCTGGTGTTCTCTGAGCACGTGCTGATCCCGCAATCCCAACGCCGCAGCCCACTCCCCCATCCATGCATGCTTCTCCCCTGCCAGCCTCCAGCTCCACTTCGGGAGCTGTTAGGGCCCTTCTTGGGTCAGGGTTCAAACCCACCTGTGAGTTGCTGGGTGCCTCTCTGGAAAGGAGATAATACAAGTACCCCCACATAGCGTTCTCTAGCTAATGCATGTAGAGACTGTGCAGTGCTCCAGCCGGGAGTGCCCCCGTAATGCCAGCTTTGCCGCCCCCAGCTCATGTGTGGCCACGCTCAGCCCTTACTTGCCACACATGCAAATCCCACCTCCACTTCCCACCCCAAACAGTTCCTTGGTGCTCCTATACTTGCTTGAAAGTCTACGCTTACTCTGCACATGCCCATATGTGTGCCATCCACACATGATCACGTGTACCATATGCATGTTTCTATATATGTCGGGTCCACATGTGCATCCTGCCCACACATGCATGTCCACGTATGACTTGTGTGCACCTAGGCAGACCTTTGCAGCTCTCTCCTTAAAGTCTTTCAAGTTGAAAAGCAATGTACCGACTCACACTCATGCTCCTAATGGATGCAGAATGCTGAATACATGTGGACACGGCATGCCTGTGCATGGACCCTGGCACATACATATATCCACACCCTGAGTTCAAGCCACATTGGGCTGGCTCACATTTCCTGGGATGTCCGTAGAGAGAAGGAACTCTCCAGAGAACTCAGGGAACCCACAGGAGAGCTCAGGGGGCTACTGCTAGGGCTAGGGGGAGGTACAGCATCTAGCTCTGCCCAAGTTCATCCAGTGACTTCATTCAGCCATCCCAGGGAGAACTGTTAGTGGCTATTAAGCCTGGTTTCAAACTCAGGCATGCTCAGTTATGACCTGATCAGAGGGACTGGAGCTACTCTGGGAACCCAGATTTGAGATCCAAAAGAGGAGCAAGAGTTAGCCATGCGAAGTATAATTTGGGGAGGAAAACAGCATGTGCAAAGGCCCTGTGGCAGGAGGGAGCAGGAGGGTTGAGGACTTCAAGAGGCCATTGAGGCTGATGTGGCCACCTTCCCTGGTTTTCCTCAAAGAGACCCTGAGATAATGGGCAATTTTATAGCAGTGCTGAGAGTGAGTCAAAGTCTCTTGCACAACCTTGCCAGCAAATGTTCCTTTGATTTGGGTCACCTCCACCCACCTTTAACCACAAAATCTTCCTCCAGCAACTCTTGATTCAGCACCTCTTCCATTGCCCTCCAGAGAGGCCCAGTTCTCGGCCACCAAATCCAGGGACGTTCACTTTGGTGAAAGTCAGGGCAATGAAAGGCGGCCTGGGAGGTGGGACGCCGGCTATAAATCTCCAGCGAGTTGCCGTTGGCAGCTCTCTGCCTGCCCTGTGAGGCTGTAAAATTTCACTGCAGCGAGAGCTGCTTCCCTTCGGGGCGCCATGCAGGATTAGAGGCCAGTCCTCAGCAGCCCCTTTGCCCGCCAACTTGTCCCACCCCAGGGCTCACCCACTCTGCCCTCTTCCCCAAGAGACCGTGGACTGGCTACCTGCTCAGGGCAAGCACTTTAAGGTTTAGAAGTTAATTCCCACTCACCTTATGAGAGATCTTCTAGATCTCCCAGGGAGGAGTCGCCATGCTAATTGGACCAATGAGGACTCAGGCTCAGAGAGGATGAGCTGTCTGTCCAGCACAGCACAGCGGGTTAAATAGAAGTGGCCAGCTGAATGCAATGATGCCTGAGTCCTATAGCCAAAGAGCTTTTATTTTTTTTCTTTTGGGTTCTCTCTTTTCATCCATCCACTCATCCACCCACTCTTCCTTCCTTCCATCGATCCATCCATCCGTCCATCCATCCGTCCATCCATCCATCCATCCATCCACCCACCCATCCATCCATCCATCCACCCACCCATCCATCCATCCACCCATCCATCCATCCATCCATCCATCTACCCATCCATCCGGCCAGTCAGCCTTTGTGGAGCACACATTATACACAAGGCCCTGGGAATACAGAGCTAAATGAAACCCAGCTCTCTTCTCAAGGAAACAAGTAAATGGTCATGATGCCAAGGGAGAAGGTCAGCAGATACCCCCGCAGCACCTATTGTGGGAGGCTGTGAGCATCAGTAACCTCAATGGCTACGATAATCCATCTTCCATTGCTTCTCTACCCTGTTTGGTCCTGGGCTCACTGCATGCCAGAAATTGAGAAATATCTTATAGTCATTCTATAGGTTTCTGTCGTGCACATACTCTATGCCAGACCTTCCATTGTCGATTGTATTTATGGACTGTCACGGTTTTGTGAAGTCTGAATATTCTGACTCTTATTTGGGAAATAAGGGAACTGAGGCCAGCGCGATGGGGAGGTGGAGGATTCAGCGAGAGCAAGGTGGGGTGTGTGTGGCTCTGTCCCGAGGCGGCTGAGGAGCAGAGGCTTCTGGGGAGGACTTGCGGCCGGCACCAGGCAAATTCAGCCTGGCTGCGGCCTGCACAGGAAACATCTTTGCCCGGCAAACAGGATGGTCGTTTGCGGCCCGAGCCTTAGGGTACACGGGGGTGGGGGGTGGGGGGGGAAGAGAGGCCCAGAATAGCTCCTACTCTCCCTCCCTCTGCCCTCCCTGTGCCCTTGCCCCCTCCCTGCCAGCCGTTCTGCAGCCCCCTGACCCCCTCCAGTGCCCACAGCAGGGAACACTCATCAGTGAGATGGCTTTCTCTGGGCCTCCCTGGGTCCTGAGCCCAGAGAAGGGAAATGGAGGCTCAGAGAGGGGACGTGGCTGGCCCCACATGTCCCCATCAGTTCTTGGGGACCTAGCCACTAAACCCAGCTTCCAGCTCCAGGCCCAGCCCGCTTTCAGGGTCAGGGGGTTGCATTTGTTGGGAAGGGTCTTCCTTTGGGCAAAGCTACCACCTGGACAGCTACCCCTTGTCTTGGGGCTCCCAGACGTCCTCCTTTCATCCCACTCCCAGGGCAGGGCTCTCAGTAAGCTCCAACCCCCAGGTCTTCAACGCCTGTCCCAGAGGCAGCAGCTCTCGTGGAGGGTGGGGTCTCTGGCATGGTGCACGGTGACACACAAGGAGGGGAATGCGGTGACCCTGCCTGCACCCTGAGCTCTGCTGAGCCACCTCGGCCTCTGACAAATTCTGAATCTAATCTATCCTAAATAACAGCCACCCCCTCCACCCCCCGCAAAATGCCAGTGCAGAGATGAAAGAGAAACTGGCAGGGCTGCCCCAGGTCAGAGGTGGAGAGGGTACAACAGACACCACTCCAATCCCAGAAGCCCTGCCCTACTTGCTGTGTAACCTTGGGCAGAGAATGTACCCTCTCTGGGCTTCATGACAGAGCTGGGGTAGATACCAATTGGGGGTGTCTTCTCTGGAATTTTCTGATATGATGATTTGAAGAATCTGTTTCCCTCAGGCTCTATGAGTTTATTACATGAATATTCTGATTCGAAGACTCTATGATTCTCAGACTCCATTTTTCCAGAAATTTCTCAGAAGGGCCCCTCTCTCAAGCCTTACCCCTGCACCCCCAAAATTACTCACACAGTAGCTTGTCTGCCAGCAGGAGCTCACCATGAGAAAAGGGTGCCCCTAACAGGCAAATGCTGACCTGGAAGGTACCCCCTTACCTGAGATGGAATGGAATTCCTCCCCTCCCCTTCTCTCCCTCCCCTCCCCTCCCCTTCCTTCCCCTCCCCTTTCTTCCCCTTCCCGCTACCTTTTCCTTCCCTCCTTTCCTTACCTTCCTTCTCACATTTTCATCCTTTCACTCCTTTATCCAATCATTTATTCATTCAACAAACACATCACAGAAACACTGTCACACACATGGCCCCCCATGCATGCGCACAAACACCACACAAGGACTTTGCCATGGCCGATGTAAAAATGACCCAGGAATCCTTCCCAACAAGGTGTGATACAGCAGAAACAGCAGGTGCCTTGGCATTGTCCACATCAGAGGTAACGCTCCGCTCCACTTCCACGCTGTGTGCCTTGGGCAAATCACTTCACCTCTCTGGGCCTCAATTTCGTCATCTAACAAATGAGGATTAGTGGTGCCTCCCTGACTGCTGGGGGTTCCCTTAGGGACCTGGGTGAGACACGCCTACCTAGGTGGGCTGCTATTCTGGCAGAGAGTCAAGGCACCAGTGGGGAGGGTCCCATCCTGGGAGCCCAGGACACACCTCGGCCCTGGGGTTCCGGCCTCAGAGGCCGGCGTGGCTGGCTGGGGTGAGATGCAGCGAAGCCGGGTGTGAAATCCAGGCGTGCACAGAGCGGCCAAGCAAGGGCTGAGCGGCCACGGCCGCTCCTTTGATGTGCTTTTGGGGTGTGTAATTAACTGTAACTGAAATATTATTTGATCTTTTATGTGGAAAATCAAATCGGGTTGTGTCAGACACGAATACATCCACACTGCTCCGTTTCTGCAGGGGTGGCGGCCCCTCCCCCGCCTCCCTTCCCCTCCCTCCCTCCCTCCCTCCTCCTCGACCCCTTCACCCCCACCCCCTTCTCTACGGTGGAAACATAATTCTCGCCTTTTAAACTTTTCCCTTTGTCTGCTTGTGAAAGGCCCCATTGTCTTGGGGGCTGGGGCAGGAGGGGGCTGGGGCCCGAGTTAAGGGGCTGTTGTGGGGGGGGGCAGGGGTGGTGGAGGTGGGGTTTCTGCCCAGACAGCAGCTTAGGCTTTGGAGCCCCATAGCGTGCATTTTAATCCTCCCCCAGTCCCTGGGCACTGGGTGACCTTGGGCAAAGCACTTCACCTGTCTTGTTGAACCTCAGTTTCCCAACTTGAGTTCCATCTGAGCATTAGAGATACTCTCTGCAGAGTCCTGGCCCACCAGCCCCTCTGGGGACGCCCTTGTACAGGTGATGGGGCTATCACAGCTCTAATGGTGGAAGTCGAGGTACTGGCTGTTAAGCCTGGATGATGACTCCTCTGGCAACGCTAAATCCATTTCCAGTAGGTGACCTGTGTTCTGAGCTTTTTCTCCAGAGAAGCCAGGAAGGGGCAGAAAAGGGCACGTTGGTGGTGGTGATGGTGGAAGGGGCATAGCTCAGATTTACAAACACAGGTTTTGGAATAAAGCAGGCTTAGGTTAAAGTTGTGCCTCTGCTGTTGACCAGCTATGTGCAGCCACATCGCGTGACCTCTCTGAGATTCTCTGAGCATGACCGCTCTGATTTTACTCATCAGTAAAATGAGGATGCTGGTAGCACTCCCCCTTATTGGATTGGAAGGCACCTTAATCTTTGCATATTCTATTCCACCTTCTTGGGATGCCCTTCCCTTCCCTCTCTAGCTGTCGCAGCTCATTTGTCATTTCTCACCTCGGACATCACTTCTTTGTAGGAGAATGTTTGCTCACCCATCTGCCCTGCTCCTGCCCCCCTCCGTGGGCTCGACTTGTGATTTCTGCAATGCCCCAGGACCTGGAACAGCATTAGGCACAGAGTGGATGCTCGGGAAGCTGCAGCTGCGTTTATATCTTCAGGCTCCGTCAGGTTCAGGCCACTTCACAAACCCCCTGCTGGGCAACCTGGTGCCAGGAGCAAGACTCAGAGGGGGGCAAAGGCACATTAAACATCTGGGAACTAAAAAAAATAAGCAACACACACACTCACACAAAAGAGAAGCACAATTATTGTCTGAATTTCCAATATTTATCTGACTAGGTGAGGAGATGGTTTTAAGAGTATTACCATCCCATTGCCAGCCGACCTGCCTCAGGGAAGGGCCTGTGTTTCCATATTCCCCCACGTCGAAAGGCATGAACAGGGGGTGTCCCCAACTCCAGGACACTTGTACGGCTGGGGAGACTGAGGACAGCGTCTGAAGGTCACACAGAGGGGAACAGACAACAGAGCACAGGTTCTGTTTTCTGATTCTTAAACTAGCTCTTGTTCCTCTAAGGTCCCTACTTAGGAGAACGACAATGAAAACATTCGTTGGCCATATCTGTGGGCCCCTTTCACCATAGGAAAATGGATTAAACAATATATTTTTATGTTGCTATAGAGCCGAATATATTACTTTTTTTTTTTGGCATGGGCAAGCTCTGGAAACCAAACCCGAATCTCCAGCATGAATATATTACTTTTATATATTAAAATATTTTCTTCGAAAAGTTTATTTCTTTTGATCTTAAAAGAAAACTTTTAAACATTCTCAGGGCCCCAGGCATTGGGTCTACTGGGCAGAGGGGGAAACTGAGGCTCAACGAGGTGCGGCCACTCGCCCAAGGACACACAGCCTGTTAACAAAGGAGCTGGGAAAAGTCAAGGCCTGGAGTCGGGGAGAGGCTGGCTCTGTTCGCCCAGCAAAGTGTGTGGCCTGCCCAAAGACCCCTCTGCACCTCTGCCCTCTTGGGGCAAGGTTGGCAGCTGTGCTGACTCATGTCTGATGACTCCAAGACCCGTGGGGCCCCAAATAAGCCACTTCCACCATCCCCCCAGGAAGCCAGCTCAGGGGTCCCCTCCCATCCGGTGTTTCTGCAGTCTTGGGGCTTCACATCCCTGCCAGACTCATCACTGAGGGGTTTGGGCTGAAAGTCATTGGTGAGGGGGTCCCAGCCTTGGAGACCACCTAGACCACCCCTTTCCCACTGTAGGTCATTGTAGGTCACTGTAGGTCAGGGCTTCTCTAGGACTAGAACCCCGAGCCCCCACCCTGGGTGTGGCATAAAGGACCTTCAATAGTCCCCAGCAGGCAGAGAAGAAAGGGACTTCGTTCTGGTCCTTCAGTCTTCTGGCAGCACCAGGGAGAACATCTCCGTCTCAGCCGGGTGCTAATGTGTCTTTAACACTTTTCTCTAAGGCTTGCTAATCCCCCTTTGTAAAGCCTGGGGAGGGGCCACAGCCTGGGTTTCTAAGTGAACAGCCTTGCCTTTTCTTCATTTTTATGGTTTCTTTTTATTTATGGCATGCAATGCTGGTTTCCCACTCAAGGTGGTGATAAAAAAAAAGCTTCCTTCAAAAATAAGTTTATTTAAGCGAAAGAAGGAAGTCCATTTAGAGGAAGATACTAACAGATAGTTGGAGGGAAAGAGCACGGACAGGGCACAAATCATGTTGGGGGCCTCAGAAACTGGTGAAGTTTGGGAAAATCTGCGGGACACCATCAATAGGTCCGGTCTGGTTTAACTTGGGGGCGCAGCCAGAGGCAGTGACTTGTCCAAGGTCATACAGTCGGTCAGGGTGATTCCAAAACCTGATCAGGTCTTCGGTGACTCCCAAACCTCTGCTCTTATTCCAGGGGTTGCTAGCATTTCTTTGGGGGAAGAGGGAGAATGGGGGCCAAGACCCTCTTGGTGCACTGGTTCTTCAAAATAGCTCGTGAACCTGCGGCCATGGTTTTGCCCATTACTTCCGAGGTTTTGGCAATTTTGGCTCAGAAGCCCCATTCTGCATACACTCTGCCACCAGGTCTTCCATTAATCCCTGCCTTTGTATGATGGCAGAGGATTTCTCTAGCTGTGACTCCATCCCTCTCTTGAATAAGTTCAGAGTGCCCCAGTCATCTAACCAGACCCTTTCTCGGAGGGCCACCATGAATGAAGGAGGGGCTACAGGTGGTGTGGGGGACACCCTGTCCTGTGGCCTGTATCCACATGGCCCCAGAAGGCAGTACAGGAGACAGGCCTCCCTCATAGGAAGGAAGCCTGCCTCAGAGCCACAGCCGTTCAGCTGGTCTGCCTGGGTAGGTAGTGATCTCTCCGTCACTGGAAGTATGCAAGCAAAGATTGGGTGCCTTTGGAGTCGGAATCTCCTCTAAGGTTCCTCCTGCTTTAAAAGACATGTTTCCCATCATGTTCATGGGGCTTGATGAACATAGGCCCAAGATGTACCTGTGGTCAGGCAGGGCTTGTTGGAGGCCCATCTCTGCCATGCTCCACCCACCCCATCCCATCCGCATCCTTCACCTCAACTTCCCTTATCTCCTACCTGGCTGGAATTTACTTTCTGGCATTCATCATTACCTCATATTTTTAAAAAAATGCCATTCCAGTTATCTGTCACCTTGTAATAAACTACCCCGTAACTTACAACAGCAACAGTCGCTGATGTGGCTAACGAATCTGCAATGTGAGTAGGACTAAGCAGGGATGGCCCATCTCTGCTCTGAGCTGCTGTTGGCTGGGAGCTTTTCTTCCTTTCCACCCGGGCCTCCCTGCATGCTGTTCGGGCTTCCTCATTGCATGGAGGCAGGTTGCAAAAAGAGTCTTCCCCAGAGGGCAAGATGGGAGTGTGTGGCCTTGTTGTGACCCAGCCTTAGAGGTCACAGAGCAATGCTTCCACCAAACTCTGCTGGTCAGGCAGTCACAAGGCCTGCCCGTTTTCAAAAGCGGGGGGACACAGACTCCTCCTCTTGAGAGGCAAGAAATATTATTTAGTCATTGGAAAGAAATCACCTGCTGTGCATGACTGTTCGTAGCTCTCTTTACTCTCCATCTATGAGTGCAGAGACCTTGTCTTGCTCACCGTTGCATCTCCCCTTTCTGGAACAGAGCCCAGCAAATGGTAGGCGCTCCATAAATACTTGTTGAAGACGTAAATGGAGATGGGAATGAGAAAGAGGCAGAATTATAAAAAGACAGAAAACTTCAGAAAGAGGGAGAGAGACAGAGAAGCAGAGAAGGCAGAGAGAGCGACTAGGCGAGACACAGATAGACAGACTGGGCAAGCTGTGGTTCCGGGGAGCAGAGAGGGAGGGGCAGCTCTGGCCCAGCCGCCCTCCATGCGGGGAGGCCTGGGAGGGTCCGGCCGAGTCCAGCGCCTGCAGCCTGCGAGCTGGGTGGGCGCCAGCCCAGGGAAGGGGTCGCGGTCAGGGTGAGCTGCGCGGAGGCAGGCTGTGTCCTGCACGGGCTGGTCCCACGGCCCAGGTCCGGGGTGGGGGTGGGGGGGCTCCTGGGAAGGAGTGCAGGCAGCCTCCCTCCGTGAGCAATTTCCCCACGGCCAGAGCAGAGGCAACCAAGAGTAATGCAACCAAGGAATGCTGGTGACATTTTTCTAAAGAGGACAAATGTGGAGTTCCGAGTCAAACTGAAAGACTTATTGGGTTCGCAGCGAGGCGAGGGCCCACTTTTGAGAACAAACTGCCAGATAAGGGGCACGATTGAGTCCGGGTAATGTTCCCTGCCGACGCTTTTTGGACTATAGAGCTTGCATTGATTTTGTTCCGATTTCTTAGCAGATGGAGTCTCGGGTATCTCTGGGGACTGCAGTTGTCGAGGCTGGGCAGGCTCTTTGCAGCAAGATGCCAAGGAAGCAGGATCACTGTGGACCGCTGGGCTGTGGCATTGGCTGGGCCAAGGGACTGCCCTGTCACCGTGGGAATCATTGATAGTCAGTAGCGGTGCCATGTGCCCGGCAGTTTCCCACACTCAGCTTCTCTCTCTGCCTCTGTCAGTTACACCATGTTATTTCTAAGCCTTGTGGCAACCCCATGAGGGGCAGAGAGCCAAAGGGACTTGCCCAAAGTCACACCGTTGGCCAGTCTCAGGGACCCAATGAGGTCCTGGTTCTCAGGCCATCATCCTGGAACGTGGCCCCCTGGCGAGCAGAGCTTTCTGATTTAAGAGGCGTCACCCTGGCCAGCCTTCCTGATTTAAGTGCCAACTTTTAAAACATCTTGAACCCCAAGACCACTTTTCTACTGCATATGTGGATCGTCACACGTCATCTGACCAGCACGGTTTTCAACTTTTTTGTTTTAGAGCATTTGTTGTGTGCTTAGCCGTGGACAGCTGACATCTCCAACCCGACGAGTCCCAAACTGCACTCACCGTCCCTCCCTTCAGCTGACCTCTAGGGTCCTCCTCTGAAGTTGCTGGTCTTACAAATTGCGGGACCACCCTGGTCTTTTCCTGGAGGGCCCCTTGACTCCTGTCTCCCCCTTACTTCCAAACACAGCCATCAGCAGGCCTGGGAGAACCTTCCTCCCAAATCTCTCCTAAATTCCTTCACCTCTCCCCAGGCTCGTTGTCGCTGGTCTGTTGACGCCTATTATCTTCTCTCTCTTGGGCCTCTCTATATCTGTTTCAGAAACTTCCATGTGGCAGCCAGAGGCACCTCCCCTGCTCAAAACTCTCCTGTGGCTCCCCTGTGCCCTTGAGTCCTGACTTCTTATCATGCCCCACAAGGACCTATGTGGTCTGGACCCCACTTATCTCTCCAGCCCTGCATCTCACCCAACCCACCTCCTACCCCACAATGGAGGTGATGAACCTTCAAAATCCTGTACATTCTCTTTTCTGTCTTGTATCTCTATCTTGCATACACTGGCAAGCTATTTGTTTCTGTTCAGAAAACTACAATAGATTGACATGATCTGCTTTTCTTCTCTGTCCCAAGCTGGTTGCCGTTTGGAGAAAGGGGCTGTGCTTTATTCATTTTTGCATCCCCAGTAAGCATACTCCTGACCTCAGCATGTCTTAGGACTGGTGCATGTGCATTGAATGACCAAATGACTCCACCCTATTGGTCAGCCAAGTCCTCAGAAATGGTGGTTTCAGTCTTCGGGGGCTTGCCAAGGCATGCAGAGGGTCCCGGGGGCCTGGAGGTCCAGGCTGGAGTTGTCAAGGGGCCCAGCCACGTGGAGATGAGGTATTCAGGCCTGGGCACAAGGTGAGTTTGTCATCTGGGAGGCACGAGCTTACAGATGTTCAGGCAAGACCCTCGGGCAAACAAGGCCTTAGGAGCTGTATTTGGGTGCAACGATGGGAAAAGCCTGCTTTGGAAGATGCAATGGCATGTGCAAAGAAATAGAGGCTTGAAAAGGAAACTGTCTCAGGATGGGAAGGGGGTGAGAGAGCAAACACCAAGCCTTCTCTGAGGCTGGTCTGAAGCCAAGAACAGGGCAAGATCAGAAAGTCAAATCCTCAGGCCTTGGAGCCCTTTGAAAGCATCAAATCCAAACCTCCATTCACAGGTGTGGAAACTGAGGCTGGGAGGGGAGGGGCTTGCCCAAGATCACACAGCAGAGTGAGGTCAAAGACGAGGACTCACAAGACTTGGAGTGCAGCATCTTTTATTGAGCAACGGGTTTGCGAGGCTTTCTGTACTCTGAGGGGAAAAGGAGACATTTTTGGCCTTTGCGGAAGCATTTGGGGGCCGAGGAAGGGAAGTGCTGATTTCTGTGCCTGCTCAGACAACCTCTATTTCACTCGAAGTTGGGGGTCGTGGATGTACAGAGGAAATGAGCTGCCGTCTACAGGGAAAGACATTTGGGGCTGCATGCTCAGACACTGGGAGGGTGGAGGAAAGAGATGAAAGGGGAGTGAATTTTGCCAATATCTGAGCCCCTTTCCCTGCCAGCAGCAGCCCGGACCCTCGGGGCCAGGCAGCTAGCCCTGGCCAGGGCTAACCAGGACACCTCCGGCTTGGAAAGATCTTTCTTTCTGTTTCTGTTCCAGCTCTGTTCGTAAGGCCCAGGGATAATAACAGTAACAATAAATAAAAGTTGCTACCATGAATTGAACCCATCTTTTGAGGCTGGCTTTGCATGTTGTCAGTCTTACCTCATTTCATCCTCTGGAGTTACGGTCTTGTGATTCTCCCCATTTCACAGGAGAGGAAACCGAAGCCCCGTGGCTGGCCAAATTTAAACCCAGATCTGCTGGCTTCAAAGTTCAAGGTCATTAGACTCTGAATGTCATGGAGAGTCTCCACATTGTAGCTGGGTATACTACCTGCAGAAGCCAGCCAGCCCCAGCCTCTGCCAGGGTATATCTGAATGTCTCAGTTCCATGGACTAGGAATGGTGACAAGGCACAGCAACTGATCTCAAATGCTTGGTCTGGTGGCCAGTTTAGGCTCCCCAGTAACGCACCTTACAAACCATGGTCCAGATATGACTTCTTAGGAAACTCTCCCCCAGCTCACACCACAGTGGGAGGGTCAACTCTCCCTCTCCCTCACAGCTCTGCTGACAATGGTTTGAGGGGCATTTGCTTGATGTCTGCCGTACTTCATTAAACTTGAAGCTCAAGGAGAACAGAGCTGCCCCTGCTTATTCGAAATTGTCACAAGCGCGTGCACACACACACACTCCCCCTAAGTATGCCAGGTGTTCTAGTTTGCTAGCTGACAGAATGCAATATACCAGAAATGGAATGGCTTTTAGAAAGGGGAATTTAATAGGTTGCTAGTTTACAGTTCTAAGGCCGAGAAAATGTCCCAGTTAAAGCAAGTCTATAGAAATGTCCAATCTAAGGCACCCAGGGAAAGATACCTTGGTTCAAGAAGGCTGATAAAGTTCATGGTTTCTCTTTCAAGTGGAAGGGCAGATGGTGAACATGGTCAGAGTTTCTCTCTCATCTGGAAGGGCACATGGCAAACACGGCGTCATCTGCTAGCTTTCTCTCCTGGCTTCCTGTTTCATGAAACGCCTCCCCAGGAGGTGTTTTCCTTCTTCATCTCCAAAAGTTACTGGCTGGTGGACTCTGCTCTCTCCGAATCTCTCATTCTCCAAAATGTTTCCTCTTTTGTAGGACTCCATTAACCTATCAAGACCCACCTAAATGGGTGGAGAGACATCTCCCCCAATCCAGTTTAACAACCACTCTTGATTGGGTTACATCTCCAGGGAGATGATCTAATTACAGATTCAAACATACAGTATTGAATAGGGATTATTCTGCCTTTATGAAATGGGATTTTGATTAAAATAAGGGTTTTGCAGGGTCCATACATCCTTTCAAACCAGCACACCAGGATATATAGTGAGTAGGTTGCCAGGGGGGAAAAGTGCCTTGAAAGTGTTATTATTTTATATTTTTCACACAAGTGAGCCACGTTCATTATAGAATACTAGGAAATCAAGACAAGGATGAAATAAAAATCATCTTTTCCCCCAAATAGCCATTTTTATTACTTTGGTAAATGACCTTTATGCTTTTTATATGCAGAGGCGTTGCATTACCCAACAGCAGCAAACACCATTCGTATTGTGGTCTAAATGATTGGAATTGTCCAGTGCACAGCCTGGGCAACTGTGTATGACAACCATGGATATCTCTATGTATGTGTCTTTGTTTTTTCTTTATTGAAATGACACAAGCTTCATATACTTTTTGAAAGATTGCATTTCTCACTAAAAAAAAACTATGATGATGTTTTGTGTTAGCAAACATTGCATTTTTAAACTTAAAAAATTCTTTTAAAATATTAGGTTGTTTTCCATTGTAATCTTATCAAAACAACACCATAATGAACGTCCTCTTGGGCATTCCCATTTTCACTTTTGAGATAAATTCTAGAAGTTTGGAGCAATAGAGAGTATTTTACGTTAAATAGTTTTGATACAAATTGTCAAATTGTTCTCCAGAAAAGTTGTACTCATGTGTTGTTCCACTGATAATTCAGGAAAGAAAAAGGATACTAAATATGATAAAAAGGTGGGAGGAGGAAGGATAGAGAGAAATGATGGGGCAGATCAGAAAGGTTTGCTTTCTGATTAGAAGATTGAGAGATGAACAGCCAATGAGGGCTCGACTCCAAGCCAGCTGTAATAAAGCCACAGTGTTTTACCTTCTATCTGAGATGACCTGCATTTCTCGTTGACCTTGAGCAAGTCATTTCTCTCTCTGCAGTCTAGATTCTCTCCCTATACGTAGCAAGATTGGACTAAATCTAGAATGACAAATAAGAGCATTTGATGATTGATTGGCAATGCCTGTTTCAGAGCGCTGTGTAGAGAAGCTTGCCAATCTGCAGTCAGCAGGAAAGACTGCTGTGATCAATTAATGATGTCTGCCATGGGTGTGGGTAGGGTGGGTGGTGACACCTGTGTTAAATATTTGCTATTCCAGGACTAGACACTCTTAGAGGCTATTACAGCTCTGAAAAAACAGCCTATTACACCCCCCCACCCCCCTACCCCCACAATACTTTATTCTTCATAGGTGTCTAGATTTAGGTGAAAGCTTCATTGAGTTAGTCAAGGACTCCCACCCTTGTCTGTTTCATTCTGGGTGTATCACAATGGAACTAAGAGGCAAACGACATCCACTTTCTGTCTCTTGACCCTAATTTGCATCTCATGATACCACCTTCAGGCTGTAAAGGGAGGATTGGGGATTTCCTGCAATTTCAGTATTCCATTCAGTTTTTATCATTTTAAGGTTCATGCGCTTCTAATTGTTATGAATACCATGGCAAAATTAATAGTTCTATGGTTGGTTTATTACATTTAGTAAAATTATGTGCATGCAGTGTTTGCCAAGAGAAGACGCGGCAGGCTCCTTAATCATGTAAAGATGATAATTTAGTTGTTACACTTGTTGAAATGATGGGATTAATTTTTTAAAAGTTTGCAAACTGGAGGAGAAATGTAAAACACTAATTTAGTTAGACAAGCAAGCCGACAACTGACAAATCCTTTCAGCAAAACCCAGTAATGGAGATACTATGGACCTGGCAGAAAAGGGAATCATCAGAGGCATTGGCGCTTTCAAGGAATGGTCAGCGTGATGATGGCATGTGCTGTGTGACTTTAGTGGAGCCACTTTCCTTCTCTGGGCCTTCATTTTTTTCTTCTGTAAAATGGGACTAGATGAGTGATTTTCAAATCATTTCTTCAGACCCTTAGGGTTTTGGAAAATGTTTTTTTGGGAGGCCTAAAGGCAGGTGAGGTAAGGTTTCAGAGGAAGGGCCTGCCAGATTCCTGTTGTGAGTCTTAGTGCAGCGATTCCACCTTGGGAAAATCATTCTCTCTTCTCACTGTCCTTAGTTAATGTGGTTCTGGACCACCACCCCTCCCCCCCAGGATTGGCCAATGAAAGCAGCTTATTTCTCGGCTACAGTGATTGGTTTAGACCAATCTCATGACCCAAGTCTGACCAGTCAGAGCCAAAGAACATTTTCTCTTTGCTAGAACTTTCTAGAAGGAGGCTCTCTCCTTCTTTTGGGGTGGCTGAGCCAGGAAGAAGGGACACCAGAGCCTTAGGGATCATCTTGATTTGGGGAAAAGCTGTCTGAGAATGACGTGAATGTAAAGAAAAGCAGAGCCAAGAAATGAAATAGATTCCCAATGTTAGCGTTTCAATCCCTGGACCCAGCCATGTGTAAAGTCCTGGACTTTTCATTACGCGAGCCTATAAATTCTCTTTTTTGACTTCCACAGTTTTGAGTTAAGTTTCTGGCACTTGCAACCCAAAGAATCCCATTTAACACAGGCCCCCATCCTCACTTCCAGGGCTGATTTACCCAAAATTTATCCATTTAATACTTTGGAGTTCTGTGTTCTTTTGACTTTGCACGAACATAGAATTCCGCCACTAAAAGAGTAGGGCTAGGACAAATGATTCCTAGGAGATCCGCTGTTGTCTCTGTGGGTGGTAGCACAGGTGCATGCGTCCTCAGTTGTATGAATTAGATGCTGGGTGCACAGGGAAGAAGGAAGGCTGGTTCAAGATCACTTTCACTGAGAGGGTGTTATTTGAAGTGGATCTTCGAGGATCAGTAGGCGTTTTCCAGAGAGAAGGGAAAAGCAAATGGGGTCCCCAGACAGAGGGAACAGCATGAGCAGGGAACAGCATGGAGGGGTAAAAAAGACTTGAAAACTTTTGGAGGATGTTGGACAATCTAATGAGGCTAAAGTAGAGGATTTTGATTTGGTGAGAGGGTAGGAGCTTGGGGAAAGGAGGTGGAAAAGCAGGTGGAAGCCCACGGTGAAGGGCCTGGAATGGCAATGCGAGGATTGGAACAGTAGCTGGGGGGCAGTGGCAGCCATGGTGGGTTCTTGAGCAGAAGAGGAGCAGGACCCATAGAGGGTTGTTGGCTGGGAACAGGACAGGCTGTGGGAAGGAAATCAGTCTCCCTGGGTGGCTGTTCTCAAGACTGCTGTGGTTTCTGTGTGAGACAAAGAGGTGAGGACCAGCCACTCAGCTCTGGAGTGTCCCTGAGTCCCCACAGTCCTCATTCCAAACGTGGCTGGACCTCCCCATTCCCAGCCCTGGAATCTGGGCACTATTTTGAGGAGGGAATCTTGAAGGCTGCTTAGCTGAGATCTGGGAGAAGGAGGAAGGAATTCTCAACACTTCTGGGTCTTTCCAACTGAGTGTGATTTACAGACGCTGCCCTCTTTCCCAGAGGAAACCAGTCTTTCCCACCACAGCTGAGCCTTTCTTTACATCTAGGGATAGGATGAAAATTCTCACCAGTTCTGAGGGGCCCATTCTCTTTTCCCTTGATGGCCCCCTTCCCCAAGCCCACCCTAGGAGCCATGTTGCATTATACGTCAGGGGCTTTCGCCCATGCTGTTCCATCTTCCTGGATCACCCTTCCTAGCTTTTCCTTGGCTGAAAGCAATAGTAACACTAACGAAAGTCGAGAACCGGCGGCAGGAAGCACAGCTGTGACAACGCATCACCTGCCACCCGGTTAGGGCCACAGAGCTAAACGCTTCCTGTGCATTTTCTCGCTAAATCCTCCCAATAACCCTATGAAGTGGAGAATTTTCTTTCCCTGGTTTACAGATAAGGAAAATGAGGCCCAGTGAGATGAAATAACTTCTCCCAGGGAAGAGTTGGAGGTGGGATTTGAACCCAGGACTGTCTGGGATGGGTCAGGCCTTGGGAAGGTGTGCCTGGGAATCTATGGGCGAGAGTGTGGGAAAGAGGGAGGCAGAGATGAGACAGAGAAGGGAGAGAAGAGAGAGAAGCCGAGTCACATCCGGTAAGCCCTGATTGGAAGAGTCTGAGAAGAAGCAGCAGAACTATTTGCAAAATGCCCCGAGGCTCCAGGGAGGAAGCAAGGGGAAGAGAAGGAAGCTGAAAAGGGAAAGCATGTGAGTTCTGTGTTGGGAGGGACATGAGAGGGTGAGGGTTGGGGTGCAGTGAGCCGGAGCTCCTGGGGACCCCTGTCTGGGCGGAGGTTGGATGGCGGTGCAATGAGATGGGGCCTTGGCTGGGATGGGTGCTGGAGAGCCAGCGCTGCTCTGGGAGAATAGGGTCTGCCCCTGCTGCTTCTGCCTTCTGAGCCTCCCGATATGTTTGGTATATTATCAACCAAAGAGGGGCGGCAGGTTTATAAAAGCACAGATGTCTTTTATATCCTCACCTTAACAAAAGTACAGCCCCTAAAACCTGTCATCTGGGGTCCTTTGGTTGAAGTGGGGCTCTCAAGTGATTGCCTGACCACCCCTGCTCTGATGAGCACAAACACACAAGATAACTCACAACCAGCTATAGCATTAGACCCATTTTGTAGATGAGGAAACCGAGGCTCAGAGAGGGCAAGCGACCTGCCCAAGGCTACCCAGCATGGGACTCTGAATGTGGGTCTGCCTCTAGAGCTTGCCCTCTTGTTCTGCTGAAGTATTCCTGTGTCTCAGGGTGGTGGGGGCCTATTTTGTTGGTTCAGAAGGGGCCCCACCCCCGCCCCACCCCAGACCTTTGCAGATTCCCATTTCCGGGTACACCCTGAGGTCTGAGAGTTTGCATGCCACCATGGCTGATACCTCCGGTTGGCCCCTGTCACCATTTGCCCCCAGCCCCAGTCACTTGCCCAGGTGGAGCCCAGAAGCTGACAAGCCACAGACAAGATGGGGTGCGGATGGGAGGCAGAAGTAAGGAGGAGAAAAGGTGGAAAAGGCTGGCTCTCAATTCAAAAGAAGAGCAAATGGAATTACCTTCATGAACGGTGGAGACAATAAAATAACCAGGCATTCTCTGAGCACTGTGCGCGGGGCATGGCCTTGTGCCGAGTGCTTGGCATGGATCAGCTTACTGAAGCTAGACAGCAGCTCCAGGGCACAGGCTGGTTTATTATTCCCATTTCACAGATGGGAAAACTGAGATTTAGATTGTTGAAGAGAAGTGCCTGGGATTCCCGCCCCAGTTACATATCACCCTACACTGTGAAAGATTTGCTTCCAGTTGAGATGGGTTCAGGATCATGCAGAGGCAGGGGCATGGCTGAGATGACCTCTTGGGCCACCTGGTTAGCTGGTCTTGGATACTGTGAGCCCAGAATTGACCAGGCTGTCCAAATAGTGGCATTTCCCCCTCTGCTGTCCTGAGGGACCCATGGGTTCCAGCTATGCAACGTCAATTTAGACAAAGTGAGCTGGTCGCCAAGGTGGGGTTTTCCCTCCAGAGCCTAGCTAATATCAATAGTGGCAGCAATCGCAATAGCAGGGAACAAAGGCTGCAGAGAGCCAAGCCCTTGCCTCATTATTGCCATAACCATCCTGGTGAGGTGTGATCAGTAGCCCCATTTTATAGGGACTAAGGCTCAGAGAGTTTGAGCAAACTGCCCAAAGACACACAGCAGGGAGTAGCAGGTATGAGGCAAGTTGGGCCTGTGCCTCCTGAGAGTCTTTCCCCTCCTCTGCTCTGAAATATGCTTTGCCAGGAGGTCTGGAGACACTTGGCTCACCCTGGACCACCGTCACATCCCATTGGCCCTTGCCTGGAGGCCTGACCCCTCATAATCTGTGGAAGATGGAGAGGGTACCACTCAGCTGAGCCAGTGCCTGCTTCTTGGGTACTTGCCAAGCGGGGCTCCCGGACATTGGCAATGTGGGCCATGCATCCCACCCCTGGCTTGACATTTACATAATGCGGCTTCCTGCAGCCCAGCCCAGATCCGGCACGGTGATTTATGCTGCAACGGCCCCTGCGCGTGCTTAATCCTGAGGATGTGATGACGGCAGCATCAACCTGATTTATGAGGCTGTCCTTGTTTTATATGAAAATCACTACCTGAAAATATCCCGGGCCTCCTAGTATTGACTGAGTCAGGCCATTTGCTTGAGAAGCATTGAGAGAATAGGGAGTCCCATTTTTCGGCCTCTGTCTGGGAGTTTATGGCGGATGCTGCAAGAGATGCCCACACAGGGAGACCTGCACCCTCCTGAGAATGCATGTACATGTGCATGTACCCAGCCACAGCACATGTTCCTGCTCACACAGACGTGTGCACATGTTCCACACATGCCCAGACATGTGTACACATGCCTACATATGCTTATATGTGGGAAGGAACACACGGTCTCACACAAGCTTGCTTATTTTTGTACCCAGCCACTTGGCTGTGTACATGTGTGCACACCTGCAGTCATGCCCATGAATGTGCCCAGTCACACTCATGCATGACCATACCTGGACCCAGCCATACCAAAGGTTCAGAGTGGTACACACATGTGCAAGCACAGACAGCAGACATGCCTGCATATACGGACTCACCCACATCTACCCAAATGCTCTTGTATACACTTGTTCGTACAGCAGGCATGCCACACATACCATGGGTGTGCCTGCCCCCTACCTGTACACCCCTCTAATGTGCGTGTACACTGGACCCACCTCCAATTTCCTGCCCCATGCACTGCCTCTGGCCCAGGCTGTCCCTCTCCACAGTTGCCCTGCAAGTGTGGTATGGTCCTGAGTGAGGAGATATATGTACCTGCCTCTGCCCTTTCCTAGCTACGTGGCTTTTGGTATATACTCAACTCTCTGAGCCTCGGTCTTCCAGTCTGTCCAAAGGGTGACACAAGAGTTATCATCAGAGTGGCTGTGGGGTTAAGGAAAGCACTGCCAATAAAGGCTCCAGTGTATAGTAGGGCTCTGGAAATGGCAGCTCTTAGAATCAGTAGCTGGAGATCCAGGAGCCAAGGTAATGGATGGTGTTGCTCCTTCCAAGCTTTGCCATTCAGCCCTTTTCTAATCAGCCCTTTTCTCCCTCCTCTGTGTTCCTACCCCATGCTCCAACCATCTGGAACTTCCTATAGTTCCCTCAACCCAATAGGCCTTTCAAGCCTCCAGGGTTTTAACCGTGTCTAGAATGCCCTTCCCCTACATCTCTCCAGAAAACTCCTATCCATTTTGCAAAACCCCAGCCTAGCAGTCACCTCCTCCAGGAAGTCCTCCATGGACACTCTCCCATACACTCCTACAGGCCCCAGCATTGCACCTATTTATCTGTCTGCCTCCCCTGTCTGTCTCCAGTGCTTGCTTGGTACATGGCAATTACTCCAGCCACGCCCCCTGATAAAAGAATATCAAATGAATTGGCCAAGGACAGCCAGCAGGTTGTATTCTCAGGACCATACACTTGTAATATACCCACTCACAGGACTAAAAATAGCAGTAATAGTGACAGTGGTTGCCTCAAGCCCTGAGTTAAACATGACACCTTCATCATCTTGTTAAATGTCCCCACCCACTCATGGGGTAGGAACGCTTCGCATTACATACCAGCACATGTTTAGGCGTGGAGAGGTGAGGTGGTGGGCCCAAGGTTGTCCACAGGTGAGGGGTTCAGCCTAATCCTGCGTAATTCCAGCGCTTGAGTTTTAGCCACAGCCCATGGAGAATGAGTAGCTAAATGGCTGGTTGACTGACTGACTCACTGAATGAATGAATGAATGAAGAACAGACAGATGCATAAAGCAATGGCCGCTTTACCTCCTCAGCCACACGTGGATTACCATGGCATGGCCCTCAATGCCACCCCACCCTGTCCCTGAGCAGATGCTGCAGCCCCTTCTCTGGCGAGGCAGCTCGAGGGGGCCCTGGGTAGCCTCGGTTTCCCAACAAGCCCCGTCCACCCCCCCCCCCCCACCCCGCAGTTCCTTTTGCCTGTGTCTTGGCACCCGTGGCCTCTGGGACCTGGCCGGCTGTTGGAGCGGATGGAAGCTGGGTCTTCAGCCCTTCAGACAGGGGCTGTCCTGGCGTCACCCCAGGGTCCGGCCGTCCTGCAGCTGACAGACAGGAGTCTCTGCCCCCTGAATTCACACCCCACTCCCCACCAGCCACCGCCTGCAGCGCCCTCCCCGTCTGAGGCTTGCGAGAGCAGGGGGCAGCGAGAGGGAAATAGGTCAGAAGGAGCCTCCACGCCTGCGGACTCGGCCCATAATTCATACAGGGAAGGCATCAGGCGTGTGTTTTGACTACAGAGCCGTAAGCTCCCAGGTCTTGGTCTGCAAGTGCCGTCCTGACAGATAAAGTGGTTAGAATTCAATCGTCTGTGACAAGAGGGCCAGCTTCCTGGCCGCTCTCTGCCTGGGACTGTTGGAAACCTCCAGCTTGCATGGCTCGGGCTTTTGGGAGGTCCATTCACAGGTAAGACCCAGGAAGGGGGCTGCCTGCCTGCCAGGGGGTCTCCCCCAGCTCCGGATGTGCTGTCAGCATCCAGCTCGAGGCTAGGGTCGCCGCACTGGGGACTTTGTGGTGTGTGAGCAGAAGACAGGGAGACTGCAGGGGACGAATGGGGTCATCACTGTCCTGGTATTGAGAAGCTGCAACGTGACCCTTGGAGACCTGACTGCTTTCTTGCTGTGTGATGTTGGGCAAATCATTTTCCCTCTCTGACCTCAGTCTCCCCAGTGTGACGCTGTGGAGGTTCACTGTTTCTCTTTCCTTTCCTCCCCTCCCTACTCTTCCCTTCTTCCCTCCATCCTTCATTTTTTCCCTTTTTCTTTCCCTTCTCTCCTTCCTTCCGTCCCTATTCCCCCCACCTCTAGTTCACTCCCCTTTTCCTACAGCTGTCTAAGAGAATGCACATGTGTCATGCCCTGTGTTTGGTGCTAAGACAAGAATTCATTCATCCGTTCATATTTGAAGTATTTGAAAAATCAAATATTCTTTCAGTGTCGACTTTGGGCCCAGTGCTGGCAAATAGCAGGGAACTGGGAAGACACAACCCTCGCCTTCCCTTGCCAGTGGGAGACATTCACCAAATCAATCCAACATTACAATCACAATTACAAATTGTGCTGAGTGGCTAAAAACTAATTAACTAAATAAAATAACAAGAAAAGACTGGGTGACAGAGAAAAGCAGGGACCTGCCACAGAGAGAGTGGCCAGGGAAGTTTGCCGAGGAGGGGACGTTTAAGTTGAGGGGCTGAGGGTGAGTTTGGGGCGAGGCGCACCTCAGGAGGAGAGGACAGCACGTGCCAAGGCCCAGTGCCACGAGATGCCCAAGGAGGGGCCGCGGCTATTGCAGGATCTCTAGGGGCAGGGATCATTATTCTCAGCCCCTTGGCCACTGCAGCCTGTCTCCCAGCCGGCACAGATCCTGGGCTGGCAGAAAGATCTGACCCTTTGGTGCACTGGAAAGAGTCACGCATTCTTCTTGGTTTCCTCATGAGCTGCCGCTGCTGCATTATATCTCTGGATCCGCATAACAAAACAAACATCACAGGGAGCGAAAGCTAGAGGTAGAGATGTGGGAACAGGGTGGAGAAATAGCCCTGGGAATCCATCTGAGGGACTTCTGGTGTCTGTATGTGTGTGTGTGTGTGTGTGTGTGTGTGTGTGTGTGTGTGTGTGTGTGTGTGTGTGTGTGTAGAGGCGTGGGGGCTGGGTCCTGAGTTTTGCTGGATGACTCTCCTGCCAGGACCTTTATCTGTAGAAAGGGGGTGCTGGGTCCTCGAGTTGTGTGGACCCTTTCATATCTGCTGTTCTTTGATTCATGAGTAGGGCAAAAATTTCCTGGGTGTTTGGCAGGAAGAGGGGGTTGTGAGCTGGGTCCTGGCATCGCTCAACCCTGGTTGGACCCTGCTGCGCTACTCTGCCTTTCTGTGCCTCAATTTACCATGTCCATGAAATGGGCACAATCTACCAACTGTGAAGGGTTGCGCTGAAGATTAAACAAAAGGACACGGTGTGTGTTGGGGGTGGCCTGTGTTCCACTGTGGGTGGGACAGGAGATGAGCATCATAATTGTGTCTTAGTTTTAATATATATTAGACTGATATAATGAACGCATTCTACCAGTGGTTTCATGGATAATATTACTATGGATGAGGCTAAGGTTAAAAAAAAAGAAAAGAGTGAATTAAAATTTAAAAGGTGAATGAATAGTTGGGTGGAGGGGGTTTGAAGAGGTTGGAAATGGTAAAAGTAGATGGACAGTAGTCCAAGTATATCAAGTCCTGGACAGGCACTTGGGGAAGGGGTCTCTGCAATTCCTCTAGCATGGGTGGTGATGATGTTGATGATTTTTGTTGGCAAAGTGGCCGCCTCTTGTGTTATTGGGCGATGCTGACTCTTGTGATCAAGTTGCTGTGTGACCTTGGGCAAGGCCCTTGCCCTCTCTGGGCTGGGACTCAGCTTCTTGAATATCTCTCTGGGTGCTACTGCTCTTGGAGCTCCTGTTTTGTTATGAGTCTCTGAATGACTAGACCTTATTGGGGCAACCTCTGCCCCCAACCCCAGGGAAACGTCTTGTGTAAATACCCAGGCAGAGCCCAACCTCAGGAGCTTGAAACATCCGTCTGATTAAAACCCAGCATGACCGGTGGCTGCCTCCTGGGCAGAGGTGAGACAGGCCCATTAGCGCTTCTGCCCCACCTAGTGATTTATGTCCCTGCCCCAAACGGGACGTGTTGTATTTGTTCCAGTTCTGGAGACAGGCAGGCCGGGAGGGTACCAGGGAGAGGGTGTTTAATGAGGCTGGTGAATATTGGGTGAGTGGTCCATGGCCACGGCCCTGGGGGCTGGGAAGCCTGGGGATGCTGGTCCCGTCTGGTGCCCATGGCAGCTGCTTCAACTCCTGGCCCCCAACTCCAGAACGTTGCAAAAAACCTGAGATGGAGCGACTGATCCACAAATGTCTTCGCCTGCCCTCAACGCCCATCGTGTCCTCTCTCTTGGAGAAGCAGCCTGGGTTGAGGAGGAAGGAGCCTGGGTCTTGGGGTCAGACAAAGACGTGGATTTGAATCCTGCTTTGCTAGCTATGTGATCTTGGGTACCTTATCCTGCCACTCTGAACTTCAGTCTTCTCCTCTGTGAACTGGAGTGAAACAAATGCTGCAGAGGTTCTAGCAGGGAAGGCAGACTGGGAGGGAGGTGATTGCACTAGGGAACCAACATCGTGCCTCAGAGCAGAGGAGAGCAGCCCCCGGGTCTGGGGTCTAGATGAAGCCAGCATGTCTACTGGCAAAGCCCATCCCAAGCCCAGCAAGCCACAGTCAGCACCATGATCAGCTTGAACCTGGGCTTGAGGCCTAAGAAACATCTTTCAGGGAATGTTCAAAAAAGAGGCCGTGATGTCACATAGCAGCAAGAAGGAAAGGGCATCCTGGGCAGAGTAAACGGCGTGCACAAAGTTATGGAGACGGGACAGAATCTGGGCTTTGTTGGGAAAGCATGACCAGTTCGGGGTGACAGGGAAGGAGGGTTCAGTTCAGGCTGGGGACAGCGAAGGAAGGGCCACATCAGATCAGAGTTTACTTTCTCTTCACATTTTTAATTTAATTCCTTTACAGACTCCCCACATATATAATTTTACATACACACATAAAAGTCATGTCACCCATGTGACTCTTTAGTGCTGATAGTTTTTTTTCCTTTTTCCTTGGATTCTTCTACCCCCACCCCCCACTTCAGACTATCCCTCCTACCGGGCCAACCCAAGTGAGCAACAGGTCTTCATTCTCCCTTAATTGTCCTAGTTGCCCCCTGCTCGTATCATCACACGCAGCTATAGGCAAACACGCATGCAGAGCTGCATGGCTGAGCTCCCCATTTACAATCCTGGCGTTGCATTGCACATGCCGGCGGCCACCTCGCCGTCCCCGCCGGAAGTCTCCTGGCTGTCTCATGGGTAGGTGACGCGTTGCCAGGCCTGCGTCGCATTGCACAGCGCGGGGGTGCCTTGTGCACTCTCTCCCCCCCGACTGAGGGCATTGGTTCCGTGGTGCCTTTTTCATTTCTTGTCATGCAGACGATGCTGCAATAAACATTCTCGGGCACATGGCTCTAAGTGCAGCGCGTTTATTTCTGTGGGATGGATTCCCAGGTCAGGGATTGCTGGGCCGGAAGGTAGAGTTTACATTTTCCGTTTTTAGAGATACAGCACGATTGCTTTTCTAAAAAGCTGTAACACTTTCCATCAACAGCAACGATGCTCTAGAGGGCTCCCTGCCCCACGCTGCCCCCAGTCTGATGACAGTCATTGTTTTCAGTCTATGGGGGATCCGAGATTTGGGCTTTCCAAGGCTCTCTCTGCTCACAGAGCGGTACTGGGTTAGAGAGGAAAGTGTACTTGTTTGGTTCATTGTTTGATCGATATCCTGCCTCCCCTAGACGGTGAACACCACTAGGATAGGGTCTGGTCTGTGTTGGTCACCCCTGTATCCTTTGGTAGCTGGTACAAGACATGGCACAGAGACAGTGCTCAATGAATATTGGTTGAATGGAAAGGTGGGTGGGTGGATGGGTGGGTAGATGTTGGATGGATGGGTAGGTGGGTAAGTGTGTGGGTGGTTGGGTGGATAGGTGGGTAGGAGGGTAGTTGGATTAAGGGGTGGGTGAGTGGATGAATGGGTGATGGGTGGATGGGTTGCTGGGTGGGTAGATGGGTGAGTGTGTGGGTGGGTGGAGGATGAGCGAGGGATAAAAGGGTGTTTGGGTGGGTAGACAGATGACTTTTGAAAGCGAACTATGATTTCTGGGGTTTCCATCTTCCTCCTGTCATGGGCATGAACAAATAAATAAATAGTAAATGATCAGTTCCTCCCCTCACATGGAGGAAATGCAACACGACGTGTTGTTGGCTCGGAGCTGGGAAAATGATGTGTCCCTGAGCAGAAAACGGCATGAGCAAGTGTGGGAGAGTAGGGACAGAGCGCTTCGGCTCACCTTGCCTTACCGGCACTGATTTGAGACTCGCAGGGCTGAGCTCCAAGTATCTGTGGCCACAACATGTTTCCTGCACAATCCTCCAGCACCCCAGCAGGGGCTGTTCAGGGGTGGAGGTGAGGCTCACCTTGCAGGGTACAGTTACGTGATGAGAGATTGGAGTGATGCTTCTTCCCAAGACTTAATAAGAGTAACCAACATTTATTGAGCACTTTCTATGTGCCAGAAGCTGTGTCTTACCCACATCATCTCATCACATTCCCAAACAACCCGATGGGCAGCTACTATTATAATTGCCATTTTGCAGGTGAAGACACGCATCTCAGGGAGGTTCAGACACTCACTTAAGGTCACACAGTATTGAAGTGAGTTGCTGATAAGCCTCTGCCACTGTTTCCAGCCCTTTGCCTTTTTCTTCAATGCCTACTTGGTGGCTTCTCACTTCCAGGGGAGAAAGTCCACTCTCCTCCTTTTCACAACCTGTCCTCAACTTACCTACTTGGCAGCCCCAAGGGGTCTTCCCCAAAGGTCCAGGTTGCTTCCAGCCTCTTCCTGCCTCCTCTGGGCTCTCAAGGCACAAGGAAGTAAATGTGGTCGTGGGGTGGGAAGGCTCATGCTCCAATACTGCCCCTGCCATGGCCTGGCTCCAAGGTCCCTCTCTGCACACTGGGACCACTACCTGCCCTGGCAAGAATGCTGGGGGAAGCTGCGAGGCTGCCATAATCTTGCAAAGGATCTTGTTATCCCTGGCCTGACCCACGGGGGTCTTGTTCTCTATAATGGCCCAGACTCCCCACTTTACTCCCAGCCTTTCTCTTGGGCCACACACTCACCTCTCAGACCCTCCACTCTTCCACCTCCTCCCCATCATCCTGACATCTGACTTTGTCTCTGGCCTTTGGGCTTTTGTCCTTGTCTTACCTTGGACTTGTTAGCCAGACATCTCTTCTGACTGTCTTTGTCTGCTCTGGGTCATTGCTATTTCTGGAACCAGTCCAGCCTGGGAAGTTGAACATAAACACTCAAGAAGTAAAGCTCTTCTGCAGGTTCACCTAACCTCATCCATCCACTCATCTATTCATCCATCTACCTGTCCATCCATCCATCCATCCATCCATCCATCCATCCATCCATCCATCCATCTACCCACCCATTCATCCATCCATCTAGCTACCCACCCATCCATCCATCCACTCATCCATTCATCCATCCAGCTGTCCATCCATCCATCCATCCATCCATCCATCCACCCACCTGTCCATCCGTCCATCCATCCATCCATCCATCCATCCATCCATCCATCCACCCATCCATCCGTCCATCCAGCTACCCACCCATTCATCCATCCGTCCATCCATTCATCCATCCATCCATCCATCCAGCTACCCACCCATTCATCCATCCATCCACCCATCCATCCATCTAGCCACCCACCCATCCATCCATCCACTCATCCATTCATCTATCCACCTGTCCATTCATCTACCTGTCCATCCATCCATCCATCCATCCATCTATCCATCCATCCATCATTCCATCTACCCACCGATTCATCCATCCACCCACCCATTCATCCATCTAGTCACCCAACCATCCATCCACTCATCCATTCATCCAGCTGTCCGTCCATCCATCCATCCATCCATCCATCATCCATCCATCCATCCATCCATCCATCCATCCATCCATCCATCCATCCATCTACCCACCCATTCATCCATCCATCTAGCTACCCACCCATCCATCCATCCATCCAGCTGTCCATCCATCCATCCATCCATCCACCCACCTGTCCATCCATCCATCCATTCATCCATCCGTCCATCTGTCCATCCGTCCGTCTGTCCGCCCATCCATCCATCCATCCATCCATCCATCCATCCATCCATCCATCCATCCATCCAGCTACCGACCCATTCATCCATCCATCCACCCATCCATTCATCTAGCCACCCACCCATCCATCCATCCACTCATCCATTCATCTATCCACCTGCCCATCCATCTACCTGTCCATCCATCCATCCATCCATCCATCTATCCATCCATCCATCGTTCCATCTACCCACCGATTCATCCATCCACCCACCCATTCATCCATCTAGTCACCCAACCATCCATCCACTCATCCATTCATCTACCCACCCATTCATCCATCCATCCAACCATCCATCCATCCAGCTACCCACCCATCCATCCCTCCACTCATCCATTCATCTGTCCACCTGTCCATCCATTCACCTGTCCGTCTGTCCATCTGTCCATCTGTCCGTCCATCTGTCTGCCTGTCCGTCCATCCCTCCCTCTGTCCGTCCATCCATCCATCCAGCTACCCACCCATTCATCCATCCATCCACCCATCCATCCATCTAGCTACCCACCCATCCATCCATCCACTCATCCATTCATCTATCCACCTGTCCATCCATCTACCTGTCCGTCCATCTGTCCGTCCATCCATCCATCCATCCATCCATCGTTCCATCTACCCACCAATTCATCCATCCATCCACCCATCCATCCATCTACCCACCCAACCATCCATCCACTCATCCATTCATCTACCCACCCATTCATCCATCCACTCATCCATTCATCCATCCACTCATCCATCCATCTACCCACCCATTCATCCATCCATCCATCCATTTAATCACTCAACAAATATTTGAGGACCTGCTATATGTCAGGCACTGTGTTAGGAACTAAGGACACAGTGTGAAAACCCCAAGATACTTCTTAAAGAATTTATATTCTTTAATGAAGACATACAAATACAAAAATAGTAACTAGGACCTGGGCATTTTTCAACTTTTGTTCTATATGGATGAATGAAATGGGGCTGGTTCCATTTAATAGAAAGCACATTTGACAGGACTTGAAATGGGGAGTGAGCTCCCTGTCATTGGAGGCATGCAAGCAGATACTAGACAACTCCTTGACAAGACTCTTGGCATCAGTGAGAGGGCTGGACCAGGGGATTTTAAAGCTCCTCCCAGCTCCTGGTGTTCATGACTGTGTGCTGGATGCTGGCCAGGATCCCCTCCCTTGGAATTGCCCCGAGCATGATGGCAACGAGCCCGTTCGCGCTCAGGCTTCCTCACTCCCAGCCTGCATCATGCTGGCTTCTGGCTCCTCCAACCTGTCAGGTTCTGCCGGAGACCCCCTACCCCCACCCCATGCTCAAGCTGAGAGGGGCCCCTCCTTGCCTGCCTCCTCCTGGGCCCATCTTGTTTATGGGGCTGTTGTTCGGGGTTGCCTGGGTGACGCTGGATCCGCGCCCCTCTCTGAGCCTACCGACTTTTGGCTTCTTTCACGCTCTTTGGACGCAGCTGCTGTTTCTGTCTCCTGTCTGGGCGGGTCCCCTCGGTGGAAAGCCATCCGTGTGGGTGTTTCCAAGAACCTTGAGCCCACAGAGCTCCCGGTTTTCCCCTCTGGTTCCAGCCGGGCACTCTGAGATCCTGCGCCTGCTTCTCGGCTGTGTAGGGTGGGGTTAAAACCCAGGGTCTGCAGCTGGGAGGCCCGGGTTCGAATCCTGCCCCATCGACTGCTCCCTTACCCCTCCCTGTGGAGATGCCCTGCCCCAGTCCGTCCGGCCTCTCTCTGCCTCCATCTGAATTGTGCAAGAGCTTACACAGTTCCTCTTCCCAGGAAGCGGGGTGGGCCTGAGCGATGAGGAGGTACTCCTGGATGAGGGAGGAAAAGCCACAGTCCGGCCCATCTCTGATGCCAGGCAGAAGGCTGGGTGTCCCGGGCAACTGGTGGGGTGGGGGTTTCTTATTCGCCAAGACCCCCAATTTCACTGTCATTTCTCTCGAATCCTTCACCTGACTCGGTGCCTGAAGTGGGCTGGCATGGGGTAGACCCCACCCTTCTAAAGCCCCTCTCCCTGCATTTTTAGGAACTCATAGTCCCACCCCATACCCCTCCTCGGTGAGCACAAAACCAACCGCACAAAACGAAACCCTCGCACTGGGGAAGGGTTGTGATGGGGAGAGCCAAGGGGTGACGGTGAGGGTCGGGGGTGGGGGGCGGGGCGGGGTGTTGCAGTTTGATGGGGCTGTCAAGGAAATGCCCCCCAACAAGGCCGGGGTAGAATTGTGAAGGGTGAGAAGATGACCATGAGACGCTCCGGCAGCAGGATATTCCAGAAGAAGAAATGGAAAAGGGTTTGATGCGTGGCCTAACATGACCTAAATATGTATATATCTATATATATATTGCTTAGCTTTAGGTAGGCCAGAGTCTCCGTGTTCCTTTTGGACGGTTGCTTAGGTCAGATAATGATTTTAGCCCTCCCTTCCTTCTCCTCCTCCCTCCCTTTATTCTCCTTTCCTGCTTTCCTTCCTCCTACCCTTCCATTCTTTTATTTACAGCCACAGTCTTTCTTCAAATGAAATCTTGGATGGAGCATGAACCACAGTAGGGCTGACTGGAACACAAGTGGGGTTCTAGAAGATTCTTCCACTGGAGAAGACAGAAAGAGTCAAGGGCTGGCAAGGAATGCAAATGCCACTGAACAGATAGGAGTGAGAATCACCGGACCCCGGGCCCCTTTAACGCTTGCCTACCTCATGTCCCCTTCTCTCAGGCTCCTTCTTACCCTCTTTTTAGAATCGGTTGAACAATTGTTTCTCAACAGATGAATGGATCAGCGTTTTATTATTTATTTCCATTCTTTTTTTGGATTAGGATTTTTATCAGGGGCTTCCTGGAGACCTTTAGCCAGAGAGCCCACTGTGAGTGGAAGCTCACGGGGGCAGGTGGGCCGCTGGCTTGACACGAGCAGTTCTTTCTCAATACTGAACAGCATGTTTTGTTTATACCAGGAGGGTTTCTGACTTCACAATGAGAGTATTTTGGGAGAAACTCTCTCTCCTACATCTGGATTGGTGTAAGGACCAGCTGTTGCTCCCATCTCTTGCTTTCACGCTGTTGTCACGGGTAGGGGGTGGGCAACCCAGGGCTTGGGCGGGAGCTGGAGCTTTCTGAATCTCCTTCCTCCAGCTTCCAGGTCTTCCCCTGGATTTACTGGAAGACTCTGGCTTAGCGACAGGACCCAGGGGCTCAGGCTTAAGGGACTGGGTCACCTCCCGATTCCCATTTGCAAACCGTGTGGCTCTGGGCAAGCAGACTCCCCTTCTCTGAGCCCCAGGTTTTCTCATCTGCAAAATGGGGGTCATGGAAGTGACTGGGGGGCTGTGAAATGAGACCATTCACATAGACATTTGAAGTTCAACAGTGGTGGGTGGCGCTTCCCCCTTGCACCCGGGGATGCTGCAAACAGTGATGCAAACCAGGAAACCTTCCCAGGAGGCCACAAAGCCAGTGGATTTAGTTCTGGGGCGTCTTTCCCCACTACACATGCTCATGCTTGCAGGCACACAGAACACAGGCACCCATTCCCACCGAGGTGGATGCAGACAGGATGCATTCTCCGACACAATGGCACATGAATCCACATGCTTGCACTAAACATATGGTCACGCACACGCACACTTGCAGGCTCAACTGAACTCAACCCGATGGGTGTATTTTGAGCAGGCTGGGCTAGGGATATCTTCCCAACTCTGAGAAAGACAGACAGGGCCACACCCTCCGGGAACGTCTAGACGACCTTGGGAGACACACTCCTCGGTGAGCACAAAACCAACCGCACAAAACGAAACCCTCGCACTGGGGAAGGGTTGTGATGGGGAGAGCCAAGGGGTGACGGTGAGGGTCGGGGGTGGGGGGCGGGGTGGGGTGTCGCTATTTGATGGGGCTGTCAAGGAAAAGCCCCCCAACAAGGCCGGAGTGGAATTGTGAAGGGTGAGAAGATGACCATGAGACGCTCTGGCAGCAGAATATTCCAGAAGAAGGAACAGCAATGGAAAAGGCAAGACCGTGGGACAGAGTGGGTGGACGAGACCAGGCCATTGAGGGAGAGGAGGCAGCACAACCAGGGGGCTGGGGGCGAGGGGTGGAGTTCGGGTTTATTCTGCATGGGATGGGAGCCCTGGTAGAATTCTCGCCTGCCGTGTGGAAGACGTGGGTTCAATTCCCAGTCCATGCACTCCCCACCCCACCCCCAAAAACAACAAACAAACAAAAAATTCAACAAATGGCACTGCAATAATGGGATCCTCACATGGAAAAATAATGAAATGTGACCCCATCATACAGCATACAAAAAAAAAAGGCCTCGCTTGCACCCTGTGACCTCCTGCGCACACACACGTGCTACAGCTTGGGGTGGGCACATGGGGATGTACTTAGGAACAAACACATGTGGCCCATGCTTAGGAACACATGTGGTACATGCTGTGTGCACAACTGCGTGTACACACTTTGGCACACCCATGGTCCACTTTGGGCCTCACACCTCATTGTGGAACCCAATCAAGCACACATGTGATTACACACTTGGGCACAGGTATACATGGTAACTTTTGTAACATACACAAATGTGATATGCACTTGGACACATGCACGTGGTCTGCCCTTGGACACAGATGCATGCGTGTTACACACCTACATGGCATGTCCTTGGTATGCATGCATGTGTGATGCACACTTAGGCACACCTGTGTGGTCTACCCTTAGGCACAGATGCACACATGGTACCCACTGTGGCACAGATACGGGCCTGCAGGCACATGTGCAGTGCACACAACACCCTGCTTGGGCACATGCAGCCTCTGCAGTCATCCTACTTAGCAGAAGTGGCCGGAAGGTGAGTCACTCCCCGCCTGCCTCAGTGCCCCCGTTGTGGGGCTACCAGGGCTGGGTGAGGACGTGGCTCAGGGATCACTGGCTGCGGAAGTTGAGGTGGCAGACTTGACTCAGGATTAAATCTGATTTCATTGATGGGTTACCTGATTTATGTTATTTCTGTGAAGAATGTTGCCCTTTCAGGGGTGTGAATGCACACCTAGGAGGAGCAGGGCAATGGCCAAGGTACTGCACTGGTCTTGCTCTCTCCCCTTGGACCTCAGTTTCCTCATCGGTAAAACAAGGGGGTTGGCTGCCACATGCTGAGGGTGCAACATGGGAATAGTGTGCAATTCTGACCTAAACTCTGCTGCAAATTCAAGGCCCAGCAGGAAGCAGTCAAGGAAGGCTTCCTGGAGGAAGACCACACAAGCCAGCCTTCTTAGTCCATTCTTGCTGAAACAGAAGCAGGAGCTAAGCTGCTCTTCAGGAATTCTGCCTCAGGATGCTGGGCCACCCTCTTACTGCTGCTTGTTTGGGCCTCCTGTGTGCAGTTTCACATACACAGAACCCTGCAAGGTTGCTAGGATTATGCCCATTTTATGGATGAGGAAACTGAAATTTAAGGTCACAGAGCTGGGAAGTTTGGAACTGAGTTGGAATGCCACGTCTGTAGCCTGATTTTAGGGGTCCCTCATGATGTCCTTGGTGGGACACTGCTGATTCTCATCTCCAGGGGTTGCCCTCTCCTCCTTCCACACGCTTGGCTCCAGCTCATTCTGTCCTACCTGAGCTGCTCCTTCAGTGACAAAGTGATTCCCTCTGAATGGCAGGAGCTGGACCCCCATTATGGGCAGAATTAAGGCCCACAGCCCTTTGGGACAAGTTGGAGCCTCCAGCATTTCTATCAAGGTCAGCCCCAGGGACTTGGTGGTTCATGAACAAGCCCCACCCGGAGTCCCTCCAGCCCATGGCAATGCCCCTCGCATGGGCAGGGTGAGGGCAGCACCCTTCTCTCTACTTTCCAGATGAGGTCATTTGGAACCTGTCTTGGCATCCTGGACAGCTGTGTCCTCCCATGGGGACTGTGGCGAGTCAACCTTGGCTCCCACTCTTGCACTTTACATGGTAGGGTGTCCAATCTCCTTCTCTGCTGTCTGGAGCATGGGGATCCCCTCACCATACCCTGTATGCTGTATCCCACTATGGGGGTGCCTGAAGCAGGGCAATGGGTCTGAGAGCCAGAAGCAGACAGACTCGGGTTCAAACCTTGCTCTGCCTTGTCCCAGTGTCTTTGTCTCTTCTCTCTGCCCTCTTAGCTGCCAACTGGGGACAAGTAAGAGCACCTGCTTCCTCAAAGCCCTCCAGTGTTTACTCTGGAATCCCTTATGTCTGGAATCAAGTAAATGCTCAATAAACAACTATTGAAAGTATAATCTGTGGGGCTGGTGTGAAGACTAAATGAGATTAAATATGTAAAGGCCCTACTACATATGAGGTGCCTAAAACAATCATCACTGTCTTCCATATGGAGACCCAGGTTTTATTTCTGGATCATGCACCGCCCCCCTCCAAAAAAATCATCATTGTCATATTCATATGAAGTGCTTTGAACAGTGCCTAAAAAATGACAATAGCATAATTAATAATAATAATAATACCAAATATAATTGATAGTTATTTAGCCTGATGTAAGTTCTGAGAAAACAGCCACAGCATTGGGTGTCTGTTATATACTGGATGTCATGTCAAGTGCTTTTTGAGACTCTTTTCATTATATTCTCCCCACATCCTGGGCAGGGGACTCTTGTCATCCCCATTTGACCAAGTTGGAAACTAAAGCTCAGAGATGCAATAACTTGTGTACAATTTAGAATTTGAATCCAGCTCTACTATGGCTTCTGATTCTTTCTGGAAGGACCCTCAAGAACATGCAAGGAAGGTTTCCCACCTGTGGATACCTGGATGGTTTTTTCCTCATATCATACCTGATGTCATTCTGTAAATCAACATTACATCAATTCACTTTAAAAAAAGGATCTTAGCATCAGCCTTAGCAACAATATCCATGACATCCCAGGCTGGAAGTGCTGGCGATATTTTTAATACACATTAAAATAAATATTTGAGAATTATCAAAAAAAAAAAGTTTGTGCCTGGCAAAGCCATCTCCCAGCCATTGGAGTGTTTGAAACAAATTTTGGAAACTTCTGATTCACGCCAACTGTTTTATTTCATGGGCAGCTATGGAGGCACAAAGACGTCCAGAGGTTTGCCTAAGGCCACCCAACAAGCAAAGCCCAGTCCCCCCAATTCCCAGGCCTGGGGGCTTCTCTGCTGCTGGAGTGAGTGTGTGTATCAGGAGAGGAAAAGCTTTCCCAGCGCTAGTCCCTACCAGGTTCTAGAATCAGACAAGGCTGAAGCTTTACAGACATCATCTGTGTTAGTTCTCAGGGGTATCCTTTCAGGCAGGTCTTATTGCTTCCATTTTAAAGTTGAAGAAATTGGGGCTCAGAGAAGCATAGCAGTTCTCCAGAGGACACACAGCAAGGAAGGGATGGAGCTGGGATTTGATCTCCACATTTAGGTGTTGTGCTGTGGAGAGTGTGGCTAAGGACATGTAGACCTGATAGACCCAATAAAAGGGACTCTGCTGCCTGGGGTCAGATGGGGGACACAGGCCAGCTGAGGGCCTCCAGTGTTTGGGCCACCAACTTCCTTTTCCCTCTCAGCCTGAGATATTGACGCTGCTTTCTGTAGTAGATTTGGGGTACTGGAGGCTTTGCTGCAGCTGGCATGCTGTACATTTTTAACTTGGAGAAGAATGTCCCAGCCCTTCCAAGCCTCCCGCCAGCCGTACCTCCTTGGGGCCAGGAATGCAGCTTGCTTCCTGACTTCAGAAGTTTCTCGTTTTCTTCCCGGCCCCAGCAGCTCCATCTTCTAAAGGCGAGACAGCAAAAGGTCTTGGGAATTTTCCTAAAACTCTTAAACCTGGCTGGAAGCCAAAGGGAAACGGCTTGGAAAGGGCTGACGCTGTCTGGGAGATGATAGAAATACGGCATTCCTGCGGCAGGCCATTCCTGAATTTACAGGGGGCAGCAGGCAGGTCTGTGAGCAACTGGGCCGGCCCTGGAAAAGCCGGCGGTGCTGGCCAGATCTTCACAGCACCCAGAGATGCAGCCAGCTGGAAAACGAATAAGCAGCTAGTTATGGAGTTTTTGCTATAGGCCAGTGTTAACCATTTTTCAGGTATTATCCCAGCAAAACCTCATGGTGGGCACTATTGTCAGCTGTTCATACCTTAGAGGAGGGAACTGAGAGTGATAGGGACTGGTCCAGGGCTGCAGAGCCGGGAAGTGGTGGGGCTGGAATTTGACCCCATAACTGCATGCATATGCACAGGCACACATACAAACGCACTGACACAATGGGTGTGCACACAAACACACAAATGTGGGCACGAAGACCCACAAGGATGCATGTGCACACATACAAAGCAACGCACACATAAGGATAGAAAGCAGGTACGGATACAAACACCCCAAACATCCCTAGGCAATGTACGTCCACACACACAACAAAACACGTCATGCCCGCACTATACATGCACATGTGCAAGACAAAGAGGCCATGTTCCATCCACACATGTGTTCAATTGCACACACATACACAGACATAAAATCTGTTCACTCAGGCATAGGATGAATGCACATGCAGGCCACACGTGGGCATACTGCACACACACAAGTACTCACATGCACACGTACAAGAATACACAGATGCCTGTACACCCATGAACACGCATATAATGCCCACACAGAGGCACATTACCTGTACACACATGCATGGACCCACAAAACACACTCACGTGCACGTACGCACATGTGGACATACTCGTAAGCACAATCTAAGACCTGCGACCAACATGCTCACCTGGCTGTTTGGAGCAGGGCCAAGACTCGGTCCCTCTGAGCCTGTGAGCATTGGCTTCCTTCCGTCCTTCCCTCCACCCAGATGTCAGCCATGGCTCTGGCCAGCTGGCCAGATGTGCTTGGGGTCCCAGGAGGTCTCAGAGAACTGGGGGCTTGAGGGAGCCAGTCTGCCCCCAGATGTCTCCATGACACTGCCCAGCCTCAGGCCCACATGCTTGCTGGGACCCAGTACCCCACCTGGCCACTGGGCTTGCACCGTGTGTGGCAAGAGCCCGGGAGGGGGCCTGAGTCCTGTGCTCCAAATAGAAGCCCCAAGGCTGAGTCCAGTTCGAAGCCACTGTGAAGCTTGGGCCGCCCCCCTGCCTCCTCTGTGCCTCAGTTTCCACATCTGTGCACGAGGAACAACAGAGCCGGCTCGGCCTTACGAAATGTTACAGGGAGTATGGATACCTAGAATTGAAAGAAATCTTCAAAGTTGCCTAGCTCCCAATTTGCAGATGCGGAAACTGAGGCCCACAATCACTCAGCGAGTCAGTGGCAAAATTGGAAAGCAGGTCCTACAAACACTTGTCTTGATAGCCTTTGTATTGAACTTAACCCGCTCTTTCTATGACCACATGCCATGTAACACAGAAATGAAAAAAGTTTGTTGTCTTCTTGCTAGCAGGCCTGGCTTGACATTTCCTTTCTGTCCCAAGACAGAAGGGGTTATCAACCAGCATGATGGAATTTCCCCAAGAAGCATCCGATTGGACCAAATACCAACAACCTTGATTTAACATTCGCTTCCCTAAACCCCAGGCTTTGCAGCATATCACCCCACACTTCCCTGATTCAGTTTTGAGATTTTGTAGGATTAGGATCAAGGGTGAGGACATAAACTGCCGCAACCCCTGTGTGTCGACACACTTGTTGGGGCTGCCCACTCTCCCACCCGGTTCATTGTTTTATCACCTCTCAAAGAGGGGCAGGAGGCATCCTGTCCCAGTGTTAGGGTAGGGTCTCTCGACTGAGGCAGATATGAGTTTACATCTTAGCCTGCTTCCACCCCAGCTGTGTGGCTTTGGGCCAATCGCTTCACCTCTCTGAGCCTCCATATTCTCATCAGCAAAATGGGGTGACCATATGTTGGAAGCAGGTAGGGCTGGCACAGGCAGTGCGTCATCAGTGTTAGTGACCTTGGAACATGAAACCTGCTGTCCAGAGAGATAGAGGGAGGCACCCCTGGTAACCCAGCTCCAGAAGCTTCCATAGCTTGGCTCTGCCTGCCAGCCAGATGCCCTGGGTGACATGTGATTTCACCTTTTCCGTCCTTCCTTCCAGAACCTCACTTCCTCCTGAATGCTACACTTGCATTTCCGAAATTCTCTTTGCAGACAAAAATCCCTATAACGTCCCTGTACCACCCACTCAGATCCAGACCTATAAAAGCTTACCACGGCTGTTATTATAAGGGCACTGTGTGTCCCTTCAAGGGTCCTTGCTGGAATTGGCTTCGCTTCCCACAGCTGGTGGCAGAGGTCTTTCAGTGGCAAGAAACCCCCTTCCGGTAACAAAACGTGGCACATTTCCAGCACCCCGACATGTTCCTCTCCTAGGTGACACCCAGAGCCCCAAACTAGAATCCCAGCTCTGTGAGCTTGAATACATCGCTTCACCTCTCTGAGCCTCAGTTTCCCAATCTGTCAAATGGAGCTATGAACCCCTTTGTTACAGGGCAGGTGCAGAGAACCCTGTTCTCGGTTACGTATGCAGTTAGCGCAATACTTCTGCACATCGGAAGGACCCGGAAAGGCATGGTGTGCTGTCAGTATTGCTAATATGCCAACGCCTTGGCTTTCTCCTCCCCACCCAGCAGCCCTGGAGGCTGACGTTGCCCCTCTCAGAGACCTGAGGGCCCAGCCTGAGAAGACCCCAGGGCCAGGTGGAGCAGCCTGCTTCTCCGGGGAAATGAGGCACGGCGGCCCCTGACCCCAGCCGTCTGCCAGACCCCCAGGCTGCAGCCTGCAAGAGGCTAAACCCCCCCACCCCCCACCCCCGGGTGGCCCCCCTCCGTTGACGAGGCTGCGCCTGCCCGCACCCATTCATGTATTTTGTATTATAAAATGACTGCTGTCGCCATGGCAACATAAAAGGAGCCGATCTCATTACTGGGGCCTGGACACATTATTTTCTCCAAGGAATTTCTTCTTTTCATTATTTCCCTCCAAAGGTCAGTTATCCTCTCAGGCGGGGTGGTGGGGTGGGGGGGGCGGTGGGGGGGGGGGCTGCGAAAGGTGAGCCGGATTCATGGCAGAATTCCCCTGGCGGAATTTACAATCATTTTGCCTTTTTCCCCTGTTCTAACATTGTTGGAGAGATTTTCCTGCAGCGGAGCAGTTCTCTTTAACCCCTGCAGCGCCAGCCGGGCCTGCAGGCAGCAGATGACCCGTCCCTGCTGGACCACTCCGAGAATCCCACCTGTCTCTGGGGTCTCCTCGTTTCTCCTTCACGCGGTCACTAGAGGCTCCCTGGCTTCAGCAGGCAACTCCTGAGGGCCCCTGGGGTCTCGAAGGCAATTTGCTTTTGTCCCTAGTCCTCCCACTGGGGACAGTGGCCCTTTAGAAGTTAATAATAGAGATGATAATTCATACTGACACCTGGAATGCGGTGCAGAGTGGTAATGAAGAATTTGGACCCTAGTGTCAAGAGGGCTTGAGTTCAAATCTTGTCTCTGCCTCTTTCTGGCTGTGTGACCTTGGGCAAGTCACTTCATCTCTCTGAGCCTCAGTTTTCTCATCAAATAAGCCACATACTGGTGTCTGCTGCGCTTTCGTGGGGAGAAGATGGAATGGGATGTGTACGCAAATCACTAATCAGAGCATCTGGCACAGGGAAAGCAATAAATATTGATGAATATGGATTGACCTTTGGGTACAAAGCACGTCAGCTCTGAGGGTATTGGTTATCTATTGCCATTTAACAAATCCTCCTACCCAACCCCCATAACGTACTAGCTCAAAATGAAAATAATCATTTCTTTTCTTTCCTAGTTTCTGTGGGTCAGTAATTTGTGAGCAGCTCCATTGGGTGGCTCAGGCTTGATGCTCCTTAAGCATCGTGCCTGGTTTCCTGAGAGCAAGTGATCCACGAGAGCGAGGCAGAAGCTACCACGCCTTTTACAGCCTCCCTTGGAAGCCACATGCCACCATACTCTATTAGTCACACAGACTAGCTCTAATCCGGTGTGAGCGGGGACTTCCAGAAGGAGAAGCTGGCTGGGGGCGGGGGGGCATCTCAGAGGCTGACTCCCACATGGTACTATATCCTTTACCTGGATGTTCTCATTTCATCTTCATAGTAAAGAGGCAAGGCTGGTTCCCATTCTGCAGAGGAGGAAAATTGAGGCCTGGAGAGTGGAAGCGATTTGCCCAAAGCTTGGAGCTAATGCAGCCTGATGGCAGGTCTGAGTTCTTCCACCCCTACCTGCTTCTCCAGGGACCCAGTAACTCCAATAGTCAGACTGCACCGGTCTCAAGGGGTGGGAGATCTGCTGGGAAGATAGAACTTCGGGTAGCCTGAATCTCTGTCTTGCAGCTGGTGGGGGCAGAGCAGGGCCCAGACACTCAACAAGTGAAGTCAGTCAAAACACTCTCCCCAGCGAAGCCCGTGGAATAAGCATGTTTGTAAAACTGACGGCGTTTTTGTTGACAGGCAAATGTCTATATTACATGGCAACAAATGGCTGGAAGATGCAAAAACGCAGTCAATCATCGGGGATTTTTCCCCCCTTCTCTTTTAAAAAGAAAAGCTCTCCCACCACCAAACTGGATGAGTGACGTTTGCATTGCGTTTGCAGATCTTTCTCTCTGATTTAGCAGGTTCCTGGGGCAGGGCTGTGCAGACCCAGGGGGCAGCTCATGCTTGTTTGAACCAAGCAGGAAAGTGTTTCCAGAGTCTTCTTAGGAACTGGAGGGATGGAGGGCTGTCCTCGGATGCGTCGTTGCCCAACTTGGTGGTGGGGGAGCGGGGGGGAGCAGATGGTGATGGGACCGAGAGCATCAGGTGGGGCTTTTTGGCTCAGTTTGGCTCCGAATTTCTAGCTGATTTTGGGAAACTGCAGCACCTTCCCAACATCGAATGCCAGTGAGCTAGTGGGTGCCTAGTGTGGCAGGTAACGGTGACTTCTGCCTGGGTTCTAATCCTGGGTCTGACACTTGGATAGCCTCAGTAAGCTCATTCATCTGCTCCCCTTGAGCTTTGCTCAGAATCTCCTGGGTAGTTGGAGAGAATGCAGATGGCCAGGCCCCAGCCTTGGCGATGCTGAAGATAACTGATTCAGCAGGTTGGAAAGGGTGGCCCAGGTATAAGTACCGAATCAGGTGATTCTGGGGCTACTCTTTGAAAAATACCTGCTGTTCCCTCTGCCCAGCGAACTCCTGTTCATGCCTCAGGGCCCAGCTGGGCTGCATCTCCGGAAAGCCATCTCCAACCCCCCTCTTTCATTGAATAAGTCTCACTAGTAACCTGACGTGTGTTGGAATGGGACCTCCCCAAGGGCAGGGCTGGGTTTATATGTAGGTGTTCAGAAAAAACTTGTTGCGTGAGCATGCAAGCTGTGGAGTCAGCATAACCTGGGTTCAAGTCCCATGGCTACCAGACTGGCCACGTGCCCCAAATCATTCATTCAGTCAGTATTCGTACATTACTGTGCAAAAGGCCTTGCCTAACACACGGTCCTCGGGTGCGAAGGTAGGGATTCTGGGTCTCAGGTTGTCTGGAACATGCCCTTAGTGGCTCTTAAGGCTCTTTGCACCCTTGATGAGCCTTTTCTTTTCTCTTCTCGCGGGTCCAGAAAAAAGGTCGCTGCATTGATGGGTGGCAGGGGAAGGGGATGGGGGCACAGAGGAGTCAGTGATGGATCTTTATGGCTAGTGGCTTTGAGAGGGATAGTTTGCTATTTTTCTCCCCTTGGAAACCACTGCCTTCATGGACAGGGGACAAATACTCAACGGCATTCACAGCCACAGTCTTGGATCCTTGGCTTACATTCCTCCCGTGGCAGGAGGCTCACTCTCTCTAGAGGCAGGCCGCATCTCTCATTTTGCAGCCCCCAGCTCTGCTCCTATACCCCTCATTTGTCCTGGCTGAGCTTCTAGGAACCACTCAAGGAAAGTCTGACTGCTGGTTCCTCTGCTGGATGTCTGTCCTTCAAGTTTTTTGGAAGCCTTTGGTTCCTTCATTCATTCCACAAATCTTTATGGAGCATCTACTGCATGCCAGGCTCAGGGGATACAGCTGTGACTGAGGCAGGCATGGGGAGCCTGGCCCCAGCAGAGGTGACCATCCAGTTGGGCAGAAGGATCAACTGATACAAGCAAAGAGACAAATGCATCCAATTCTCTAAGTTTTAAGTTAGACTTAGATGGACAACAACAAGGAGGCAGGCACTTTACACTGGAGAACTGGTCTGGGTAGGCCTTTTTAGACACATGCTGTTCCCTTAAATTCCAGGCAGAGGGAACAGCATGTGCAAAGGTCCTGGGGCAAGGAAGAGCTGGGCATGTTTGAGACACAGGCAAAAGTCCAGTGTGACTGGAGTAGAGCAAATGAAATGCAGAGGGCTGCGAGATGGGCAGGGGCCAGACCATACCCAGGTTATATCAGAATTTGGATTTTATTCTGAGTCTGATGGGAAGGCATTGGAGGGTGATATGGCTAGAGGTTAAAGGCTCACAGGAGACCCTACTTTGGGCCAGATCCCTGCCTTTTAGCAAGGAAAGGATTACCATTATATTATTTCCTGGTAAACTTCTGGTAAATGTGACCATTATTATTATTATTATTATTTTTTCCAAGGGCAGGCACTGGGATCAAACCCAGGTCTCCGGCATGGCAGGTGAGAACTCTGCCTGCTGAGCCACCACGGTCTGCCCGACCATTATTATTTTTATGATGTAGACAATACCTCCTCCAAGAAGCCTTCCTTGCTTCTGCTGACAGCACTATATCCACCTCTTCCAAAGTATTCACGGTGATACACCAATGCATTTGTGGAATTGTAGCAAATGCCCATTTCACTGGATGGTGCACTTTATAAGACCTGAGTCTGGTCTTAAATCTGCATCTTCCCAACACTGAACGCCGGTGAGCTAGTAGGTCCATAGTGTGACAGGTAACAGTGAAGCTTGCCTGGGTTCAAATCATGGGTTTGCCACCTGGATAGCTTCAGCAAGTTCATTAACCTGTCCATGCTTCAGGTTCCCCTTATGGGAAATGAGGAAACAGCAGTAACTGAATAAGTGAATGTCTCTAAATTCTCCTCACAGAGTTTAGGACCCAGCAAGTGCTAATAGTTGTTTGCTTGCCATCATGTGCTCAGAGAATATTTGCTAAATAAAGATTTTGGGGACAGTCCCCACTGCCACCCTGGCCTGCCCCCACCTCTCTGCGAGAGCAATTTGGCTCATCAAATCCTTGAGTGTTGGCTAGGGACGTGTTTAGGATTGCTATCTGGCTGTTACTTTTAATTTCTTAGAATTGAACATTGGCAGGATTAACGGTCCTCGTATACTTTGGAGATCCACGGGGTGGGATTTACGGCGCCCTGGCCCGTTTAGAGGGAAATCGCCTGAAGGAGCTGGGAGAGGGCCAAGAATCGGGGAGTAAATGAATCCTGGGGCTTGATTCCTTAGTTAAGAGTACAGGATTCTGTCTCCCCTGGAAGGGATGGGGGTGGCAGAACCTCTATCCCTGGCTGTGATGTTTGGACCTTGACCCTCTCTATATCCGTCTGTCTGTAAGTCTGTCTGTCTTTCCTTTCCCAAGCACTGATGAGGTCTGGCACTGGGGTTCAGCCGCGAACAAGCCTGACCTCAAGGAGCTGATACTGCCTCCAGGATGGAGAAGGGGCCAGTGCTTTGTGAGCTTTTACTACGTGCTGGGAATTTCTCCTCTAAAGGCTCAAAAAGACCTTTCAAGGTTTTTATTTTTTTATTGCCCCACTTTACTGGTTCGGAGAGGTAAAGCTGATTGCCAAGGTTGCTGGTTCGAGGGTGGACACGTTAGAATTTGGACCCGAATCCCCGATCCCCCACCTCTCTGTAGAAAGAACAATCCAATCTGGAGATTGCAGTTCTGCCCCTTCTCGATGGTGACCCAGTTTCCCGGCGTGGGGTCTTCTTGAGGACAAGAGCTGTGTTTTCACCCTGGTTCCCGCTGGGTTCCCACGCCGTTGCCTCGTAGCAAAGGTGTAGCATAAGGACATCAAACAGAAGCAGTTCCAGCCTGTATTCCTTCTGGGCCCTGGCTAACCCACCTCTTGCAGGAAATCTATCCTGATTGCCCCAGTCACGACGGGGCCTGGCTTTCCTCTCTCGGACCCCTAGGCTGCTTGCGGCACTGTCTGAATCCACAACCCTTCCCCTCACCCCCTCCCTGTCCATCAGGTATTAATTAAGTCCCCACAGGAGGGAACTAAGGCACAGCCTCTCTGGTCCAGAGAGATCTGCTTTTGACCGCCAGCAGTAGCCGTGTGACCCTGGACAAGTCCCCTTACTGCTCTGAGTTTTAGTTTCCTTATCTTTAAAGGCGGAGGGTTTCTGAGGGATAAACCAGCTAGCACATGCTTGTTTCTCCCACTGTCACCATTAATGGCATGAATCTGGGAGACTTAAGGACCCAGTGGCTTTTTCTGGGGGTAAAGCTCCTGACGGAAGAGCAGGGGAAGTACTGTGAACAGTGACCACGCTCCTCCCGTTTCACTTGTCCAGACCAAGCCATCGGAGAACCTTCTGAGAATGCCTGCCACACACTGCCACTTACAACCGAGACGAGCCTGGGACACACAGGTAGACAATTCTGTGAGGGGTTGGGTCTGAGCGTTCACCTGAGTCCCAGCTCCTCCCCACTGAAGCTTCCTGACTTTCCGGCAACTCAGGGCACAAACCTCAAGCTCCAAAGAACTTTCTTTGGGTGGGTTTTGTGACCCCTCTCCGTTCCTTAGCATTCCTGCCAGGCCTGGCAGTCGGAGAAGCGCCATGCATTAGGCAGATGTATCAATAATCCAGATACCTCTTCTACGTTATTCTTTGTTTTTAAATAGATACTGCACATTTTTTCATTAAGACCCCAGGAAACATGGGCTTCGGTGCCCAAGTGTTCGGCTCACGCAAAATACCGCGAGTGCTAAAATTTGCTTCGTTTTTTATTTTAGTCTCTCGCTAGCTTGAAGGACTGGATTTTATAACAGGTCAATTTCAGACCATTTGATATTGATATATGAAGATCCTTAGGGATTATTGAATGCATTTTTCATCCAGCTGCGATAGCATCATATAAGGAAAATGGGATTGACTGTTAAGTACAAATTGAAAAAGACATGGTCATTTAAGATAACTCCTTATCTGTATACAAGGAAATGGTATCAGGGAAATAGACCACCAGTTGACAGAAATAAATTTCACCTTGGGTTCCTCCTCCATACACCGCCTCAACTGCTGTTCGCACTCATCCTGGATTATTCAATTATTCTGAGAGGCCTTTCCTGGGGCCCCTTTGAGAGGATGCTTCTGAGCAGAGAAGAAAATTCTCTGCTGCTTTATTCTGGAAGGAAGGACTGGGCGGGAGAGGCTGGGTCTATTAGTGGGGTGACCCCTGGGGAGTTGGGACTGGAGATACGGGAGGTGGCCCCAGCAGAGCCCCTGAGAGCTTGCTAAGAGCAGATGAAGAGCTGGGGACAATGACTTCATGTCTTTCCTTTCAGCCATCAGGCTCACTGCAGCAGTCTTGGCCCGAAAGTGGGTGCTCTCTGGGGAGCGAGCCAGTCCTGGAAGATGCTATGGCCAGCCAGGGGCCCGGGACCTGGTGACGGGTTGAGGGTTCCCATCCTTGCACAGGGGGTCCACTCTTCATAGCTCACGTTATGGCTGACAAGATCCTTTTGAGTGGCACATCAGCTCCGAGGTCAGGGTTGTCCTCCACCCCATATCATGGTCAAGGAAATGGGTTGGTCTGCCTCAAATCATTGCAGGTTCTCCCTGAATCTTCAGCCTTTTTTCCTGGGTTTGACACCAGCAGAGTGGATTTGAAGGCCACTTGGAAAATTGCTGGGACTCCTAAATATTCCCTTCACTGACGAGTGGGGGATCTGGGAGATACATCTCTGCTTCCCTCGTTAAAATCGCACATGCCCTAGAGAAGTAGAGTGCATTGACCTGTTACCGTTTGTGAAGTCCCCTTTTCTTGAATACCTGGGAATGAGCACAGACAATGGAGAAAAAGTGTTGTTACTTTTATTTCCCCCTCGGGCCCATCCATGGGAGGTCAGACGGGGGTGCATCCTGGTGACCCTCCAGGCGGACACAGCCTGGGCCAGGTGTTAGTTTTGCCCACAGGTGAACAGAGCCCATGCTCCGTGATGAAGCTTGGACTAGTCCCTTTAGATGAACACTCTTCTTAGAACCTCATAGCAAACTAAGCTTCATCACCCCCATTTTACAACCTAGGAATCTGAGGCTTAGAAAAGGGAAGTAACTTGAACAAGCCACACAGCTAAGCGCAGGGAGAAGAGTTTGAGTATAGATTTGTCTGACTCCAAAAGATTGCATTCATTCACTTTTTTCTCCATCTGTTCTCCTGCCCACCCATCCATCCATCCGATGTTACTCAAGCATATACCAGGAAAATAACCACCCTTCATCATTATGAATCTGGGGATCAGAGGGGACCCCAGGGCTGTCCCGAGGGCCACCACATTCTGGGTGTGAATAGCAGCCATCATGACTGGACACATGGACTAGGTTGGAGGGGCAGGGGGCGACAAGCTGTGGGGTCTCTCCCACCTGGCTTGGGGACTGGATAAGGCATTGGAGGGTCCACCTGGAAGAGGGTATGTGGGCGGTGTGTGTGGGGAGCTGGCATAAGCAGTTCACTTTTCCCAAGAAACCCATGGGCACACTCTCTCCTCTAGCCTATAATTCCAGCCCACCAGCCAATATTTGTAGGCTGTTCAGCCAGTTCTCCTGGGGGCCCGTGAATTACAGCACTTGCTTCTCTGGTACTCATAAAATGCAGCCTCTCTCAAAGACTTGACTGTATAACCAGAAGTCCATTGAGCTCCTTCATCCTTCTCGCTTTCTCTTTCTCTTTAACTCTTCACTCAGGCAGGACTGATGTGTCAACTGATTGGCCTCTGTGCCCTCTGGGACATGTGGGTCCCTATGGCAGGAGCTACAAAGGCTCAGAGGAGCCTTAGTCAGCCCAGGGCTCTGGGTTCGAGTTCTGACAGCGGCATTCAGTAAGACTCAGTTGCTCTTTGCGCCTCATGTTTGAGCCTGATGCTTCTGAAGTCTCTTCCAGCCTGATGCAGTACGGGCTGGTTTTCTCTAGTGCAGAATAGGGAGGGGGGGGCCATTCATCTACAGGACCCCCAAACATAGTCTTTACCTTCAAGGAATCCACAGTTTAGAGGGGAGAACAGACGTTCAAGCAGCTGTAACTCCTAAGCATTGTGATCGAAACACCTTAAGGGCTGCGGAATCTTTATTCGCCTCCTTTGGCTGATGTAACAAATTACCATAAACTCGATGGCTTAAAATGGATATCTATTTGTCCACAGTTTAGAGGGTCAGGAGTCTGAAATCAAGGTGTCAGCGGGGCTGGGTTCTCTCCAAAGGCTCTGTGGGGTGGGGATGGGGAGACCCTTCTTGGCCCCTTCCAGTTTCTGGGGGCCCCAAGCATTCCTTGGCTTGTGGCTGCATCACTCCGATCTCTGTCTCTGTGACCTCGTGGCTTCCCTGGCTCCACCAGGTTGTGCATCTATTGTCTGCACAACCATCAAAGCCACCGGTCAGCTGGGCCCAGTGAAGCCACCATTGGATTATTGCAAGTCACCAGCTCCCAGGACTCCCTCCCCCCACCCTTGTGTCCCAGCAGCTTCTCTTCAGCTTCAGCAGCAAGGGGGAAGTGAGTTGGTTTGAATGATCGCCTACTGCATACTGTCCTATGGCCCCATCTCACCCAGCATCAAAGCCCTTCAAGGTCACCTCTCTGCTCTCATTCTCCATCCCCTCCACACCAGCCCTTTGGTGGGTCTCCTACCTGCCCATGCCCTCCTGCCTCAGGGATTTGCATTGGCTGTTCCCTCTGGCCCAACTGTTCCTTGCCCATACATCTGTATGGCCACCTCCCTTGTCCTCTTTACACTTTGGCTCACATCACCTTCTCTGCTCAGCCTCCTCCAGCCACCCTCTTTTAAATTTCTAGCCTTCCCCCAGCACTTCTAATCAACTGTCCCTGTTTTATTTTTAAAAAGTTGCAGACTCTTTTTGAGCGCAGTTGTAGGTTTACAGAAATACTGCACAGAAAGTAGAGACTCAATCCCCTTATACAATACACTCCCACCCAGTTCTCCTGTCCTTGTCTTGTATTAATATGGTTCACTTGTTACAATTACTGGACTAATATTAACACATTATTATTAACTAAAGTCTATAGTTTAGGGTTCACTCTCACGTTGCTCAGCTCTATGGGTTTTAAGATATGCATAATGTCATGTACCCATCATCACAGTATCATATAGAATAGTTTCACTGCCCTAAAAATGCCTTGGGCTCCACCTATTTCTTCCTCCCCTCCTCTCCCTAAGCCCCTGGCAACCACTAATCCTTGAAGATGACCTGTCTCTATTGTTTTGCGTATTTCAGAAAGTCACGTAGTTGGAATCCTACAGGACATGACCTTCTTGGACTGGCTTAGCAAGACGCATTTTGGTTCTTTCTTGCCTTTTCCAGGCTTGCGAGCTCGTCGCTTTTTTTATTGTGAAATATAACATATATACAGACAAGCAATAAATTTCAAAGTACCATTTAACAAGTAGTTATAGAACAAATTTAGAAATATATTGTGGGTTATAGTTCTGCAATTTTAGGTATTTCCTTCTGGCGGTTCTAATACACTAGAAACTAAAAAGAAATGTCTATATGATGATTCAGTAGTCATAAACATTTGTTAAATCCCAACTTCTCTGTCACTCCTCCTCCCCCTCATTTGATCATTCTCTCTCTCTTCAGGGATGTTTGGGCAATGACCATCCTAAGTTCTTCACGTTGAAAAGGGTGTCGACGTTATAGGGTGAGGGGGTACAACTGGTATGCTCTGGGATAGGCTTGTACCTCTAGGTTTTTTTAGGCATAGGAACAATCAAGAGGTTTTAAGTTTCTGAAAAATAAACTTCATAAGTAAAATTTTTATAGAGTCTTAGAGCCCTGGGTTTTCTTTAGGGTTTTCAGGGCTGCTGTTGCAATGGGCTTGGCATTCCATGGCAATTTGTAATATCTGGCATAAAAGTAACCTCCGGAATGACCTCTCAACTTTACGTGAAATCTCTAAGCCACTGAAACCTCATTTTGTTACATTTCTTTCCCCGTTTTAGTCAAGGAGGCATTTTTAATCCCACAATGCCAAGGCCAGGCTCATCCCTGGGAGTCATGTCCCACGTTGCCTGGCAGACCGACAGCCCTGAAAACATGTCCCACATGAAGGGGAGGGTAATGAGTTTATTTGCCGAGTTTGGCTTAGAGAGATGTGCTGCTCACATGTGAGCAACAAGAGAAGCTCTCTGGCGGTGACTTTTAGGCTTAGCTTCACCATTACAGAGATAAGTTTCATAATTAGCCAGCCTCAAGAGTGAGGGCTTGGCTTATTAAATTGGGATCCCCAGTGCTTGAAAGAATATCAGGAATTTCCCAGGTGGAGAGGTCTAATAGTCTCCTATTTTTCTCCAGTCCCTCAAGGAACTTTGCAAATACTTTCTATTATCTGTCCACAATACTCTGGAATATATCTGGGTATTACATGAAGCTATACAGAATTATCAGATGCCATTCCCTATTCTAGGACCCATGTATTTAGGTTGTTTAAATAAACTGGCCAGACAGGATAAGTTAGATAGCGTGCTACAGAAAGTTTAAATTTTGTACAAAATAAACATCTCTTCCTTTGGTGTCACACAGAAGTTGAAGTTTTAAAATCAGACAATATCATGCTTTTCCTTGTATTCTGATATACCCTAGTTCCAACAGATCAGTTTCATTCACGTGTGCAAGTGAAGCCTGCCCTCTTTTGCATCTTCTTTAACAGTTGCTGTATGGGGTAATGCTGACTTTTAGAGCTGTAGACCTCTAATTCTGAGTTTTAGGTGTCACAGAGGGACCCCTAGATCCAGGGAACTCCCAAGTTATCCACAAAAAGCACAGCGTCTCAGAATTTAGAAACAACACTTAAAACTCAGGAATAAATGCAACTACTCTAAGGGTTTACAGTCTAAGCCCAAGCAGCCAGAGAGGGGAGAAATGCCCTGGCTTCTCCTTTGCTCCCACCCTCTGACCGTCCATTGGCTGACCTCCCCAGCAACAGTGGGCAGGGGATCCTGGGAATTGTAGGCAATAGGGGTCAACCTGTACAATGGAGAGAGGGCCAAGGAAGGGTCTGATGGCAAACAGGCAAATGGGCTGGACAGGGAGTCAGGTGGGTGGGGCCTCAAGGAGTCCCTTCCTTATATGACTGGAGGCTGACTAAGCTGAAGCCACAGGGTGGGTCTCAGCCTAGCAGGGACTGGAGAAGGACAGGAAGGAAGGGGGCAGGCTGCAAAAAAGAGGCCTGGCCCCTCCTCTGCCATGGGTCCCTCCACACAGCATCCTCCCCTCCAGCAGAAACAGGGGTGGGAGAGCTGAACCCTGGGCCCTGAGGGGGCCTGAGTCCCTGCTCCAGCCTCCCCCATGCAACCACAGCCAGGGGACGCTCCTCTCTGAGCCTCGGTGTCTTCATCTGAGCCTCACGGGTAAGATTGCCTCACATTCACTTGCTGCCCTATTTGCTGAGGGGGTTAGAACCAGTGGCTGCTGGTTAGAGACGGATGATGAAGCAGCCTCGGAGGGAGGGCAGCGTGCTGGCTGGGGTTGGGCATGCTGGAGCCAGGTGGCCTGGCTCCAAGTCCTGGCTCTGCTGCTGCTTTACAGCTGTGTGACCCGGGCAAGCCTCTTTACCTCTCTGTGCCTCCATTTCCCCATCTGGAAAATGGGGATAAGAGTGCCTGTTTCTCTGGGCTGTGGGAGGGTTAATGAGTTTCAGTAGATGCTTATAGTTGCACACAGTAGGGTCTAAATGTGTTTGCTATTTTTTCTTACCTGAAAAATGGGGTGATGGTTCCTACTTCCCAAGAAGGAAGAAATGGGACGCGACTTTGCAGCACTCGGAGCACAGTTGGCGCTGGGGGTGGGGATGTAGCATGGTCGGTTGCTACATGCAACTGCCACTGTCATTGCCTGGGCTGGGGTGGACTCGTGCCCTGGCTGGAGCAGCTGTGCGGTACCTCTACTGTCTCTGTGAGGCCACAGCTGGCAGGCTCCAGCGTATCCCCCTGCCAGCTACGCTCCATCCTGGGAGGTGGTGGTAGCTGGGGGGTTGGTTTGGCACCTTGCCCTGTGACCACAAGGGGATAGGTGTCATTTTAGGTGGCTCTGTAAGAACCCAGCCACTTGCAACCCACCCTCCGCCCCCAGATGAGGGCTCATTAGGGAGAGGGAATCCGAAGACCTGGAAGACAATTCCTAACTCCACTCAGAGGTTGGTAAACTTGGACCACGACTGCTGGGGATCTCCTCGGGGGCTGTGGTCAGGCTGTGTCCTCAGACACCTCGGAGGCCCATGCCATCTGCAGCAGCTGGGCTGGGACAAGTTGCTGGTGAGCATGGGCTGTACCGTTTAACAGCACCTGACACCCTCACACTGTTCTGAGACACATACAGCATTGCCTGGGAGGGCCCAGGGAAGGTCTCCCTGCCCCCCTCCCATGTCTTCCTAAGAGTTTCTGCACTGTGGACAGAGTGATCCTTTTATAGCATAAATGGGATTAGCCCCTCTCCTGCTTAACTCCCTCTAATGTCTTCCCATTGCCTTGGAAGAAAGACTGGATACCTCCCCACCGTGGCCCCCAAGCCTCCCCTCTGCTGTCGGATTTCACTGCTTGCCGGTCTGCTCTCAGGGCCTTTGCACGTGCTCTTCCCTTCCTGGCACGTCCTTGCCCCAGATCTCCGTGTGGCTGCCTCCTGCTCAAACCTCCCCTCTTCAGACCCCTTCCCCTGGTCACTCTTGTTCCGTTACCTTATTCGATTGTGACATTTTCTCCTCTGTGTGTTTACTTCACACCTGCTCTTCCACGGGGGAGGGAGCTGTGCCTGCGGTGCTCACCGGGCATCAGCCGCCTCCAGAACAGCGCCCCCTCGCGGTGGGGCACATGTATGACATGAACGAGTGCAGCCCCAGTTACTGATGATGACATAGAAGTTCAGAGAGGAGAGGGGGTGAGTCCCGCCCAAGGCAGAGCCCCAAAGCAGGAGACTCCCAGCACCGTGCTCTGCCCGCCTCAGACTCAGGCCAAACTGGGGCGATGAGGGACTGACTCCCGGCCTGGGTGTGAGAAAGGGGCAGGGCTGCGCTCATAGGGCTGTACGTAGGCCCAGACGGGTGCGGGGGGGGGGGGGGGGGGCAAGGGGCGTGGTGAGAGGCACGGTCTGGGCGGGGCCTGGGCGGGACGGGGCAGGGCCTAACTTCCGGCAAGACTGAGGAACCGCGACCGTCCCCAACACTCTCGAGCCCACGCCGTCACTCTTGCTTCCACCTGGTGTCTTGTCCACTGCCTTGCAGCCTGCAGCCCCCGCAGGACCCAGGGGGTGAGTGGCCATGCCAGCCAGAGGGGCAAAAAAGTTGTGGCGTGGAAATGCAAGGCTGGTAGGGGTCTCCAAGCTGTGGATGCCACTGGAAAACAGAAGGGAGGCTGAGGGCCAGGACTCCAATTCCACTAGACCAGCTCCGCATCCATCCGACGTGCACACTGGACTCCATGACATTGTTTTTGCAAAATGGGCTCTGTGCATTTTTGTAAGTGAACATTTTATTTTGACATAATTGTACATTTACATGTAGTTATAGGACATGATACCTTCACTCAGTTTCCCTAATGGTAGCATCTTGCTAACTCACAGTACAATATCATAACCAGGATACTGACACGGATACGGTCCTGGCAAAGAATATTTCCATCGTGGTAAGGAAGTCTCACATCATCCTTTTAGAGCCCCTCCCACTCCCCTCCCATCCCCATCTCCTCTTCACTCCTGCAACCGCTGGTCTGTTCCCCATTTCGGTAATTTCGTCATTTCAAGACTGTTCTATACCTTGAGTCATAACATTGGCAATTTTTTTTGCAATTGGCTTTTTTTCACTCCCCATAATTCTCACGTGTTTCGATCACCCCGCTCTTTTTTATGGCTGAGCAGAATTCCGCAGTGTGGGTAGATCTCGATTTATCTACCCATTCACCTGTTGAAGGACATCTGAGTTGCTTCCAATTTGGGGCTTTTTTAAAAAAAAAAAAAAGTTTTTAAATTACGAAATATATACAAAAAAGCAATTAATTTCAGAGTACGCTGTAGCAAGTAGTTATAGAATAGATTTCAGAGTTTGGGATGGGTTACAGTTCCACAATTTTAGGTTTTTCCTTCTAGCTGCTCCAGGACACCAGAGACTAAAAGAAATATCAATATAGTGGTTCAGCAGTCATACTCATTTGTTCAATCCTTTCTTCTCTGTTACGACTCCTCCTTCTCCTTTGATCCTTCTCCCAATCTTTAGGGTTATTTTTGCTATGCCCGTTCTAACATTTTCATGTGGGAAAGGGGTGTGGACAGTATGGGAGGAGATGGAACGAGTTGCTGTTCTTGGAAAGGCTGGGCCCTCTGGGTTTCAGGACTTCTCTGGCCTAGGATCCCATCTGGAGGTTATAGGTTTCTGTAAAGTAATCATAGTGCATGAAACTTTTGTAGAAACTCAGAACTCTAGGTGTTCTTTAGGGTTGGCAGGGATGATTTTGGTTGGGTTTGGCAAACCACGGTAAATAGCAATATCTAGCTGAAGCTTGCGTGAAAGTAATATTCAGGATAGCCTCTGGACTCTATTTGAACTCTCTCAGCCACTGATACCTTATTTTGTTACATTTCTTTCCCCTCTTTTGGTCAGGAAGGCATTGTGGATCCCATGGTGCCAGGGCCAGGCTCATTCTTGGGATTCATGTCCAGTTTGGGGCTATTTTGAATAAAGCTGCTATAAGCATTTGTGGACAGGTTTTGTGTCCCCATAAGCCTCCATTTCTCTGGGATAAATGCCCAGGAGGGGGATTGCTGGGTCATATGGTAGTTGAGTAGTTTATGTTATAAGAAGTAGCCACATTGTTTTCCAGAGTGGCTATATCATTTTACATTCCCTCCAGCAACCTAAGAGTGTTCCAGTTTCTCCACATCCTCACCAGCATTTGGTTTTGTTACTATTTTTCACTTTAGCCATTCTGATAGATGTGCAGTGATTTTTAATTCACATTTCCCCGATGGCTAACAATCCCCAGCTCTGGGGTTTTAAAAATGTTTTGAACTACTATCAAGTCCCACTGGCCCATTTCGCAGATAGGAGAAACTGAGGCCTAGGGATCAAAAGGACCTGCCAAGCTGTGGCTGATCTCCCTAGGATTCCCTATAACTGCTGGTCGAGTGCTCTTTTGAGAGGAGAGAGAGAGAGAGAGAGAGAGACAGAAAGAGAGAGAGAGAGAGAAAAGAAGACTTTTAAAAGGATACCTACTTTAATTTGGAGGTAAGGAACACATTATTTTCATATTATAACTGATGGGTGTGTGTGTTTTCCAGTGGTTTGTCCTGTCATTCCATGAATTGCGCCTGTTTGGAGAGCCAGCCTCAAGGTATCTGTGAGAGGTGAGTTGGCACCACAGAACTTTCTAGATGCATCAGCGCATACCATGTGTACACCCCTTCTTTACAGATCTAGAAATCTTGTAAACTACCTTTAGTACTAGGAAGGGGTCAGGCCAGCGAGGGCGTGTCTGACACTCGTCCCTGAGATGGACAGTGGAGAAGCAGCCTAGCTTTCTGGGAAAGTGTCTAATCTCCACCGTGACAGAACATGGCCACAGGCAAAGCGTGAGTCTAGCACTCGACTGGCCAAACCTCAGGCCGGCATCTAAGCCATGTCCTCCCCCTTCTCCGTGCTCCCCACCTCCCATCTATGGGGTCCTCACAGAACGTCTTCTCCCCTCCTGGCCTCCCCGACCTGTTGGCTATCTTATTTTATCTTACTTTATTTTTGGAGAATGCCGCATCTGTGAGACCCAGGAGAAGAGGAGCTCAGCATCTGTGATGGAAAGACATCTGCAAAAGAGACAACGCAATTTTTTTTTTTTAAAGCATGGCAATAAATGCTATTAAAAAAAAAGAGAGAAAGAAAGAAAAAGAAAAAACCCACCCCACAATCTCTGAAAAACACAGCCCATTGAAATGACAAGCCGAAAATCATTTGCTAAGCGCCCAAACAGTTCCCTTTGTCACCCAAATCCTTCTGTTGACAGTTACCTTTCAATCCCACAATTGTGCGGAAAGGGCTGATTTTTATTCAATGTTCTATTCACCCTTGGTATTAATGAAAAGGGGGGGAGGAAGAAAAAACTTGTAAGAATGGTGTTTAGTAGGCTGATAGACAAGCCGTCTGGATTCCGGGACCTGGGCCCCTCTTATCAGCGGTTCGCAGTGGGACCCGACGCATCTCTCCCTCATCCATGCTCAGCTTGCCCCACCCACCTATTCTCTTGGCCCCTGAATTGGAAACTGTGGGATAGATGGATTTCTTTTTTATTAAAAAAAAAAAAAAAAGTATGATGACCTTTACGGGAGGAGGGGGCAGAGGCATGTCATGACTTGACCTGGAGAGTCATACACGCATCCCCACAACATTTATTGTGCCCCTACTATGTGCTGAGGGGGCTGGCGCAGGGCCGTGGGGTTGGGCAAGGTCAAGGTTCCGGGGACTGTGCACGGGGAGACAGACCAGCAAACCAGAGCTTTCTCCCCGGCATGCTGGTCTAGGTGTTAGGAGAGGATGGCATGCACCCTGCTGGTTCCTGGGAGACTGTGGGCTCCAGATTATTCTCTCTGAGTCCCCCCCAAGGAAGAGGGACGTGGAGAGCATCTAAGTGCATTTTTATACCAAAGGGCCTTTTCCCCGTTGCAGCAAGGAAGCTGCTCTAGGCTTTGCATCATGTGTCTTCATACCTGCCTGGAGGCAGGGGGTTGGACAAAATGACCTCTCAAGATGGGTTCTGTTTAGAGGCTGCATGGGATCTTGAGACTTTCCCAAATAAAAGTGTGGCCCACACCTGGGTTTGAATCTCACCTCTGCCACTCACTCCTGTGGGGCTCTGGGCAAGTCATGGCCCTCTCTGAGCCTCCGTCTCCTGGTTGTGAAACAGGGAGAGAGACACTGCTGTGGGACTGCTGAGAGGATAATGTGAAGTTTGGCCAGCACTGTCCTGTCTCCTTCCCTCCCTCCTTATTTCCTTTCCTTGTTTTCTTTCATGGATTCTAGAATTTCAAGAAGGTGCTGGGGTGCGGTTGGGGAAACTCGGTAAAGCACAGAGGAGTTTAATTTGAGGAATATGTTTGTGTCAAAGAAACCTGCTCCCTGGCTGGGGGGTGAGCTCTCCGTCACTGCAGGGCTACAAGCAGAAGCCAGATGATAACTTGGTGAGGCCGGGAGGGGTGGACCATGCAGGTCTGAGGAACCAGCTGACTTGCGTGGAGTGATAACCGAGCCTGCAATTTGCTTGGCCTGTTTTGTCCCCTGTACCATCCACCCCTTTCCCATTTGGCCCCCATTGCTCTCTCCATGGACCCCAGGTCCTCGTTATCCAGCCGCTACTGTGGCTGTGGCATCCCCTGCCTTGGCCCCACCCTGCTCCACCCATCCCATCGCCCCTGAACTCTTGCTGTCCTTTGAACATGCATGTGTGTTCCCTTTGCACTGTCTGTTCTTTTCTGGCTGGAATGCTCTTCCAGGTCTTCTCAGGGCTGCCTCTTCATTCAGATCTCTGCCCCCATGCCACCCTTCTGAGAGAACTTCCCCAACCACCCCTGCTTTATTTTTCTTCTCAGCATGTTTGACTATCTTACTCTTCTTTATGTATTTGTTTGATTGCTCATCTGCTCCTTGCACTGGCCTGTGAGATCAGAAGCTGTGTCCACATGGCTTTTGCTGTTTCCCCACATGCATAAACAGACTCACGTGTGGCTGCCAGGCCTGTAGTGGGGCAGTCTCTGAACCTCATCCAGGATTTCCATCTACTGACCACCGGATTCAGAACTGCTCGGCAAACGCATTATAACCCCCTCTCCTTTAAACCAACACGTGCTTGCTGAGCAGCGATAACAAGTAATAGCTACCTTGTCAACTGATCATTCAGTCATTCGAGAAACATTTATTGTTATGTCCTAGGCAATGTGTAAATGTTTGGGATCCGGCTATTAACAAGACAGGCATGGAGCTGACATTTTTAATGGGGAGACTGATATTCAAATGTAAATGCATATAAATGATGATGTCAGGAACTATGAAGAAAATATGGAGCTGGGTCAGGGGGTTGGGGATGATGTTGTTGTCCAGGGAGCAATCAGGGAGGACTTCCTGGAGGAGACAGTAGCAGAAACGTGATTGAAGTGATGCAGTCAGGGAGCAGACAGGAAACTAGTGAGGCAAGGGAAGCAGGTGCCAGATCACAAAGGGCCTTGTAGGCCCCAGGAGTGGGGACTTAATCTTTGGTGCTATCGGATCATAGCACCTATACATTTCGAGGAAAGAATTTAGCACAGTGATAGGCTCGAGTGGGTGCCCCGATGCTCATTTCAATGCCGAGAAATGAAGGAATGAAAGAATGGGTGAGCCAGCACCCCACCCCCACCCCAGTCCACTGGTCCTGCCCACCCTCCATCCCCACCCCCACCCCATCCCCATCAGCCCTTTCCTGCAGGTGACCCTCTTTGTAAGGAATCGCCTCCTCCCTCTTGGACCCTCCACCTTTTCCTTGCCTCAGCTCCACAGCCAGGATGAGTTCAGCCTTAATGGGGAGTGTTTTCCACCAGCTAAGCAAGAAACCCTCCAGGCACACAATGAAGTCTCAACCTCCTTGGAATGGTGCAATAATCCAGCCTGTCATTTGTGTTTCGGGTTCCACCCTGCTCCCTCCCCTCCACCCTGACTGCTGACGCTGCAGATTTTAATATATTCACATTCACAGAGCTATTTGCATTCAGATGCAATTATGAGGCAAGAAATGGCCTCCTCAGAGCAGGCCCCAGGAGTGGGGGGGGGGTGTTGGGGGGGGAGTGTTTGCTGCATTCTCGGGGTGGGGGTGGGGGGCTCTGAGGTGAGGCAGGGTGGGCCTGGCTGGACTGAGCCCGGGGTCCCTGCTTTCCAGGGGAAATGTCTGGGCTGGGCCAGCAGTCCCCTCAGCCAACCCCCTCTCATGTGGCATTTGTTGCTGCTTCTACCTGATCCTCTTGCCATCTTCCTGATAGCTTGGCGAGCCCTTTGGATTTTTTTTTAAATTCAGTTTTTGAATCAGTATCCCATCCAGATGGATCAAATTTCATAAGTATAAAAAGTACCCTGCAAAACTCCCTCTCCTTCCTGACCTCCAGCCTCCCAGCTCTCTTCCTCACTGGCAAACCATGTGTTCAATTTTTATGAGCCCTTTCAGAGTCTTTGAATGCAAATCAAAGCAAATACTTATAAATATTATCCACTCCCCTCTGCCTTTTAAACAAATTGTAACATATTCATGCCATCTTTTTCCACTTACCATATCTTGGAGATCTTTCCTAGCAGTAAATAAATCCCTTCCTCCTTCATTTTATACAGCTGCATAGTATTCCATTATACAGACATACCATCATTTATCTACTCTCCTAACGATAGGTATCTAAATTGTTTCCTGTCTTTTGCCATTACTTAGAATACTTCAGTGAATAACCTCATGCATCCATCTACACATGTGGGAGAAACTCTACAGCATAAATTCGTAGATCTGAAATTTATTATATTGATAGATTTGATCAAATTATCCTCCATAGAGGATGCCAATGGACATTCTGCTCCTCAGAGTATGAGAGTGACCTGGTTGACCCTTTCATTATTTTTGAAGACTGTGAGCAGGGGTCATCTCCTCCAGGAAGCCTTCCTAGACCTCAGGGCCAGGCCAGGAGCTCCGTGTGGGCTCCTGCAGCCCTCCATGCATGCCGCAGCTTGGAGCAGGTGGCACCCTGCCTTATAATTGTTTTCTTTTCTGTCCCTGTTGTCAGAACAAGAGCTCCCTGAGATATGAGATCAAACCTTATTATTATTATTATTATTATTATTATGGAGACTTCCGGCCTGCTTAGTCCTTAGCACAGGGCTCAGGGCTCAGTAAATACAAGCTCCCTTTCTGCATGACCTGAGGGCTGGGGTCCCCAGGGTGGGCAGCCTCAGCTTATGCTTTGCTCCTCCTGCTCCAGGGAGAGGGCCTGGGCCGCTGCCCCCAACATCTGCAGACCCCTCCATGCACCAGCATCAAACCTCTTCCCCCCAGCCACTGGGGCCTCCACCCTCTTTCCTTGAACAAATAATAATTGTTAGAAAAAGGCCTGTGGATAAATTATTATCCTGACCCTCATTCCAGCGCAAAAAACTTTTGCTAGCTGCCAAGTGAAAAGTCAGAATTTGCATTTAAATAGAAAACGTTAGGCGGGCTGAACAGGGAGGCCATTGGCTCCAGAGGCGTCTCCTGGGTGGGGAGCAGACATCACCCCAGCCCTCCCTGGGAACCTAACAGCACAGGAAACCTTCGGGCCAAGTTGCATCTGATCTCTTCTGTGGTTCACAGCCCTTGAGGGCCTACCATTTCCAGTTCCTGCAAAGGCCCCACGGTCCAGCTTGAGAGGTCTCTGAAGTGCTCTCCATTCAACACACCTTGAACCTGAGTCTCCCTTCCCCCACCTGCAGTGGGCAGATAATCACAGACATTAAAGGCAAGTAGAGATATTACAGACTATGCAGAACGGAGTGCTCATGGCATGGTTTTGGAGTCAGCCTGTGGGCTTGGGGCTTGGCTGCTTGGCAAGGGTCTCAGCTTCTCTGAGCCACAGTTTCCCTGTTTGTAAAAGACAGATAGACAGTAACATCTTGTTGGCTGAGTGGTTATAATGAATACATATAGTTATTTCTGTTAATTAATCCAATTCATTAATCTGAAATTCCCATGCTCGCATCCTTGACAAGTGCTTTGATTACCCCTGTGACGGGGCACTCACTTCCACACAGGGCAGTCTATTCCATTTGTCTGCCCCTCTGTCTTCTGTGACTTTGCGAAGCCCACCCTTGCTCTCTCTTTTCTTTCAAATTTACAAGGTACACATTTATTCATGTGTATATTCATGCATTTATTCATTTATCCTTTTCTCTAATCAACAAACATTTATTGAGGACGTGCTTTGTGCTGGACACTGTGCTAGGTGCTGGGATTTTACAGATAGACTACCTTTCTTTAAAATCCACAAGTCACTGGGTTAGAGAAGTATCTTGGTTTTTTTTTTTCTCCTAACCTCAATGGCATTTTTTTAATTGTGAAAAATAACATATATACAAAAAAGCAATAAATTTCAAAACACTGCAACAATTAGTTGTAGAACAGATGTCAGAGTTTGGTATGGATTACAGTTCCACAATTTTAGGTTTTGTTCCAAGACCCTGGAGACTAAAAGAAACATCAATATAATGAATCAGCGGTCATACTCATTTGTTAAATCCTATCATCTCTGTTATAACTCCACCTTTTCCTTTGATCTTTCTTCGAATCTTTAGGGGTATTTGGGCTATGTTCATTCTAACTTTCTCTTGTTGCAAAGGGCTGTTGATAATAAGGGACACACAGATGAAACAAGTTGATGTTCTGAAGATGCTGGCCCCTCTGGGTTTCAGGATTTATCTGACCTAGGAACCCATCTGGAGGTTGTAGGTTCCTGGAAAATAATCATGGTGCATGGAACCTTTGTAAAAACTCAGATAAAGCCCTAGGTGTTCTTTAATGGTAGGGATGGTTTTGGTTGAGGTTTGGCAAACGATGTTAAATAGCAGTACCTGGTGAAGCTTGTGTAAGAGTAGCCTCTCGACTCTATTTGATCCCTCTGAGCCACTGATACCTTACTTTGTTACATTTCTTTGCCTCCTTTTGATCATGAAGGCGTTGTTGATCCCACGATGCCAGGGCCAGGCTCATCCCTGGAAGTCATGTCCCACATTGTCACAGGGAGACTCTCACCCCTGCTACCCTTGCTTTCTATGACTCAGTTTCAGGCCCCTTCCTCTGGGAGTCATGCGGGTCTGGATGGCCCTGATGTATGCTGGCTTCTCCTTTCCCGGGCTGGTCCCTGTAACTCTGGGCAGACTTCTGTGCTGCTTCGTGATATTCTCTTACCTCCTTTTCTGGAGGAACCAGGAAAGAGTCATGCCTTATATGCAGGCAGCGAGGAGCCCTGACATTACAGGGACTTGACTTTGTATCTCATTTAAATCAGCTTCTAGCTGGGTCACCTTGGATGATCCAGCTTCCCTGGGCCTCAGTTTCCTCATCTGTGTGATGGATAAGCTGGTACCTGTCTCATGGGGCTGCCTTGAGGATGGGCTGAGATAGCACCTGTTTGGTTTCCAACATGGTGATGTGCACAATGAAAGTCAGTTGGTTGTGACCAATTTGTCATCCATTTGCATACAGTTTGGAGAAGGTAGGAACAAGAACTTGCTGTGCAATTCAGCAATTGTATCTTGACTGTCAACTCTGTTCTGGACACCAGCAGATGACCTTCTTTCTTAGATGCAATCAGTTGTTTCTCTGAAGGGCAGGAGCCTCCAATGTTTTTGCAACCATTGCACCCATGCTGCCTGACACTTAGTAGGTGCTTAATAAGTGCATGCAACTGGAGGAGTGAATAAATAGCTGCTTTGCCCCCAGCCCCTAAGACAAGCCTTGCACATTTTAGGTGCTCAATAGTCACTTGGCTGGTTGGAGGGGGGAATGCAGGCAAGAAGGAAAGAAGCACCAGGGTTCTGACTGGTTTTATCATAAACGTATTTGATCCTTCACGCTGACTGCCTTGGGAACCTTCCTCAGTTGACACACCCTGGCTGTTGCCCTACTATGTGCTAGCTTTGCTGCAGCTGCAGGAGGGAATAGCAGAGGCCTCTAAACTTAAGGGCTCATGGTTCTGGGAAACCTAGAACTTGTACCCCAACAAGAGTAACCAGCATCCTCGCGGGAGGGTCATCCAGGCTGTGCAGGGGGAAAAGGTGGAGGGCTGGAGAAATCATGAGCCTCTTCCTGGAGGAGGCACCCTCTGAGCTGGGCTGGAGTTGGCTCAGGTCAAGGTCAAAGCCAGCCCTTTGTCTAGTGAGTTGGGGGTGGGGTGGAGGCCCAAACTAGGGTACAACATGGATTGGGAGAAGGGGGGCCTGGAAGCCGGGGCTGCACATGCCATTGGCTTTTACTTGGAAGCCATCCCTATCGCCTATCCCTGCCATTCTCTCTCCTTTGGCATTTTGAAAGCATCAGGGAAAGGAACTGTCATTTCTGGCCTTGTGAGTGCTGGGCATGGGGCTGCTCGTTTTCCAAAAGCTGAGTCCACGAAGTAGACCATGGCTTGTCTTGGGCATGAGACATGAAAATAAAATCCTGCCACAGTTATTGTGTACCCCTTGCACTCCAGGTTTACAGGATTAGCCCATTAGACCCCAGAACCCAAACAAGATAGGTGTTCTTATCCCCATTTCAGAGCTGAGAAAACTGATGCTCAGAGAGGTCAAGAATCTGGCCAAGACCACACAGCAAGGAAGCATCAGAGTGAGACAACCAGCCTGGTATCTCTTGGATTTTAATGCTTGTGCTTAAACAAAAAATTGTATCTGTATATGTAGTCTCTCTCGCTATATATATATGATTTATTCATATATAAAATATTTTCTGTAGTTAAAATGGTTATAGTGAAACCTGCAATATACATACACTCAGAAAATATAGAGTTAAGAAACAGCTCAAAGCATTGAAAGTAGCTACCTCTGTGGCGCATGGAGACTGGGCAGCAAGGGTCACTCATTTAGGCTCTTTTACCCTATGTACCTGCATTCCTTTGATAGAAGCGGAAAGATCAATTTTTAAAACTATCTTCTGCCCATAATAAACCATTCAAGCCATTTTCTAGGTCCCCTTGATGGAAAGTCAGCCCACACCTGCTGGCATCCCACATGAGCCCACGGAGGTAGCGAACTTTGCAAAAAGCAGCCTTGGTAAGGTCCCACACATGCGACTGCTGGAACTGTGCTCTCTGCCGCGATGCTGCAGGTGGATGTGTGGGCTCATCCCACCCTGTGCATGCTGGACGCCCCTGAAGGTGGAGGCCGGGCCTCACCAGCTCTGGATGCCCTAGGCCGGCTCCTGACCTGGCACGCTGACTTTCTCTAGGGCAGGTCTGACCTGCCAGACCAGTGCTGGCCCCCCAGGTGCCCCTGGCAGAAGTTAGGGAGACAGATGATTATGCAGATAAACTCTATTACAGCAGGTTTTCAGCCCTGAAAAGGAGATTGCTTGTGCTGGGGAATTTGGTGACACAGTGCCAATCAGGGAGGGCTTTCCTGAGGAAGTGACGTTGACCAGCATTCTGAGGGATGAAGAGGAGGTTGAGATGCTGGGAACAGATTTCTAAGCTGAGATAATAGCACGGGCAAGGGCTAAGAGAAGGGAAAGAGGTCAGCACGTCTAAGGGACATGGATGCCAGTGTGGCTGGAGCAGATGGGGAGAAGGGAGGAGGGGGGCTGAGAGGAGGGAAGTGGGAGGCTGGGAGGAGGGAGGCAAGAAGAGTGAAAGGGAGAAGGGAAAAAGGGTTAAGGAACAGGGACGAGAGGGGTGCAGGTAGGAGGGCTGGCCTGGGGGACTTCATTGGAGTAGAATGCGAGTGAAGCCCAGCCTGGAGTGTCTTAACGCTGGGAGAGGACCCCAGAGCTCTGGGGCTGGAGTCTGCTCTGGGGGCAAGAGAAGATGTCTCCCGAGGCAGGGTAGGCACTGTGGGAGACGCTCACATGAGCTAAGCCCCAAAGAAAGGTTAAAGGGGTCCTTGCTGGCTGTCACTAAAGTTGCTTCACACATTTCCAATGTACCAGTCAAACCAGTTAGCCCTAAAAGTGGGGTAGGGACTGAATTTTATTGGATTCCGGTCAACTCGAAATTGGTTAAATGATGTCTGCTAAGAAAAATAAAGGAACCACACATGGAGAGAGGTGGGCTGGGGGCTCTGGGCAGCCCCTTGGAGATACGTGAAGCAGCTGGGGGACATGGGGGCTGGACCCCAGCTGCCAAAGGCTATGCTGAACTTCTGGAAGGAAATCCCAGGGCAGAAGAGAGGGGGCTGAGACTCACAGATTTTTTTCACCCTGCCGGCTGGAGCATGGGAGAGGGTGTCTCAACCTTTCCAGATCATTCTTAGAATCACTCGGGGAACTTTTTAAACATACAGTCCCTGTTGCTTGGGCCCTACTCCAGGCCAATTACATCTGGGGCTGGGGTCCAGAGCATTAGGACTTTTCAGAGTCCCCGCAGGTCTTCTTCTAACAGGTAGCAGAACCGAGGGTCACTGCTCCAGGGTGGAGGTTCTCAACGGGAGGTGACATTGCCCCCCTACCTCCCTCACCCCACCGCTGGCAATGTCTGCAGACATTTTGGGTGTCACAACGGATGGGGTCGGGGGTAGGGGTGGGCGTGGTTTGCAACGGGCGGCTTTTGGGGCGTGGCTCAGGATGCTGTCCCCTATTGAACAATGCCCGGGACAGCACAAGCAATTGTCTGGCTCAACGTGTAAACAGAGCAGGTTTTGGGGAATCCTTTTCTAGTCTTATCGACCCACGTGTGGCCCAGATTGGCCGATGGGGAGGATCTGGGGGATATGGACGCGGGGGAATCTGGCAAGCAGGATTTATGAACTTCTCTCCAGGATCAGGCCCTGCGTTTTAGCCCTGGTGGGGGGTTAGAGACCTTTTGACAGATTCTATCCAGTCACGTTGACCAGGTGAATTTGGGGGATGCAGCCTGAATTTGTCTGAGGGTCATCCCCTGCGGGAACTTCAGACAGAGCCCGTCTCTTTAGCAGGCCTGACCCATAAGAGATGATTCCAGAGGAAGGAAGCGAACCTGTTTTGCTATTGCCGATGGGATAGGCCTGCGGAACTCTCTGCCCTATCCCGTCCGGCTTTGGATCTCGGAGGGATTGCCCTTTTGTCCGTGGGTCTGTCCTGTGGCCGTAATCCGATCCTCCGAGAGAGCCGCGGGCAGGGCCTGGGGTCAAGGCTAATTGCGGGGCTCTGGGAAGGCCCAGCGGGGATTAGGCTGTGCTGAGGAGCTCCGGGCGTCTGGGGCCTGGATGGGACCTGATTAGTTAAATTGCCAGCACCTGCTTGCTTTTATTGCAAACATAAACATGGCCGTGCAATCGCCGGCTGGCCTAATGCTTTCCGCATTTGCCGCCCCCGGGGTCGGGGTGGAGCTGGGGGGAGACTCAGGCCCCCGTCTCCCCCCAGACGGGGGAATGGGAAGGCAGAGGGTTGAGGCGAAAAGGTGCTGGATTAGAAATGGGGGGAGGGTTTTACACCGGGTGAAAGCCACGGGACCCTGAGCCCTCCTGCAAAATAGCATCACTCTTCTTGTTGAGACGTGGGAAAGTTAAGCAACATATTCCAATCCAGCCAGCCGGGAAGCAGCCGACGTGGGATTTGAATTCAGGTCTTTCAGTCTCCACAGCCTACCGTTGCTACTTACTGAGTGTCGGGGCCCAGGGGTCTCCTGGGACTTATTCAACTCTGCATCTGCAGTGCCAAACAAATAAGCAGCGATTGCACGCGTGTTCAGGGAAAGAATATGGTTTCTGGCCCTTCCATCCATCTCCTAGGTGGCTGTGAGCAAGAAGGACACGCTGTCCTCTCCTGCTGTACCTTGGTTTCTTTATCTGTCCAGTATCCATCTGGATAGCCTGTCTTCCGCTGTTCGAACCCCAGGACAGAGAGGTTGGAAGGTGGGAGCTCAGCCCTCGTTTGCATTTGAGGTCCAGTCCGGTGTGGGCCGAAATCACCGCCTCAGGCCATCAGAGCTGAGTTTAAAAGCTCCACACTCCCCCATTGCAGAGGTGCACAGGGGATCCGAGGCCTGTGACACCCCTCCACCCACAGGCGACACTTACTCCAGCCATCGCCCAGCCACTGGCTGGCCAGACAAATGGCCGAATCAACTCTGCCTCCGTTTACAGGCGTTTTCCTTCAGATGAACTATTTGGGGGATGTTTGCAAGTCGGAGCCCTTCAGTGCCGCAGAGGAGGTCAGAGGGAAATGCGGCGATGGGACTGCACAATTGTCATTTAAAAGCTTGCGGTGCTTCCCCCAGATCCCGGCGCTTCTCCCAGATTCGAATGTGTGTCTCTCCCCGTCTCGGTGACAGATGCGTCAAGCCTGTGACACGCTTTGTCAGAATTTCATTTGTCTGAGTAGCTTCGGCCCCATTCCAGGCAGATGCAAATGATAGGGCAGAGTATGCGTTAAATTCCCGTCTGTAGTCCTGGGAAATGAAGGGGGCTGCTTCTCCTGCACCGGCTTTCACCTCAAAAGGGAAAAAGCAAAATGTGCCCTAGAGCCAAGAAGAAGGGGACATCTATCTTCCTTTCATTTGTTCATTCATTTGATCATTCATTCCCTTATTCGTTAATCAATGGCTCGTTAAATAATTCACTTAGTCTGTTAATCATTCCCATAATCGCTTTGATTTTGGATTTGAATCTGGACTTCTCACATGTCCTTCTGTACCTCGGAGCCTCAGTTTTTCCACCTGGGAAATGGGTATGATTAGTGTCCAGGGCTCTGCTCGAGCTAACTGGTTGTTAATTCGAGGAAAACACTTGGTTTACACCCTGACATGTGACGACTGCCCGTGGGATGGAGCTGGCACTGTGGTGGAAATACACCCTGTCCTGCAGAGATTCAGTCACACTCACATCACATGGAGAGCCCAGGAAAGAGGGACTGAGTCCGCTGGGATCTGCTTTCATAGTCCGTGTCCTTGCCTTTTACCTTCTCTTTTGCTAAACCTTAGCATACGTGTTGCCTGGGCCTCAGGGTCCAGCCTGGGTTATGGGCTCCCATTGTTAAGGGGTGTTTGCTGAGGGTTGTCAGATCCAACCTCTCAGGGGTGGGCGTGGGGAAACCTTCCCCCAACAACACGTGTGTCGGGAGTCAGAGTCCAAGGGGGATGTGAACAGCGGGCAGAGGGGGGCTATTTTACCCCATCGGATAGCGGGTTGGTTTCCCAGAAAGGTGGAAAATGTGCAGGTTAGTCTGGATCAATGGCAAAGGAAAGAAAAGAACATTCATATATATATATATATATATTCTGGAGGCTGGGAGAAGGGAAGGGGGAAATCAAGCTAAATTTGAAGAGTTTGCAGCCCAAGCAGGTCTCCGAGGCCCCCTGGGAGAGGTTGTGGGATCCAGATGTGGAAATGGGAGGTGGAGGGGAAGATGGGGAGGCGGGGAAAAGGGGGTGGGGGAAGCCTGTTCACAATTAGCCTTGATTTTGTGTGATGACATTGAAATTGTGGGCAAACATGAAAGCAGAGTTGTGAGGACATGTCTGTCCGAGCCGGCCGAGGATTAATCCAACATGAAGGACGCGGGCCGAGGGCTGGCAGCACATGGAAGCATTTTGTGCGGGGGTTTGATGTCCCGCCAGCTGAAGGGGGCTTCCTCGCTCGGGCTCCAGGAGCCCTCCCCCTGGGCCCCACCCCCTCTCGACCAGCCGGCTTTGGGCGAGAGAGGTTACATCGTGGCGCCCCAAGGGACTGCCCCTTGCGATGCCACTCCCTGGCTTGCTCAGAATTGACACTGGCATGGTGGCCCTAGATGTCCCTAATAGCCAGGCGTGGGAGGCACCCACAGCCCCAAATATGGTGATGGCGTGAGCGGTGGGGTACGTGTGTGAGCGCTTCTCAATATTTCTAATATTTCAAAGGCTGGGGCAACCCACATGTTGAGGGTTTGGCAGGAAACAGCTTTCTGATGAAGCTCGGCTGCATTTGGCCTTGGTTAGAAATCTTGGCATTTCGTAGAAGAGGATCCTGGGGTCCGGGAGGACACATGGGAGGTCCCAGGGTCACCCAGCAAGGGCTCTGGCTCAAGGGGAGCCTTCTCATTAAGCTGAATCCAGGAAAGAACCTCATCTTGACGCCTCCACGCTGTGATGAATGCCGAAGCGGAGAGTAAGGCACGCCCCAGGTAGTGATCTAGCCCAATGGGCAAAGGAATTTGCCGTTCGGAGCCTCAGTTTCCTCACCTGTAAAATGGAGAGAATAACCAGCCCTCTCTCACGGGGTGGTCGGATGTGCAAATGTTTATCAAATGTCAGCCTCTGATATGCACCCAATAATACAGCTATTGTGACCTCTGGCTTTATTGATGGTAGTACTTGCTCAGGAAAATTAGGACGATTAGCCTGATTGTTGATAGTCCCATTTATTATTATTCCAAAGGGGCTTTCTTTGTGAGCAAGACAGAAGGCTACAAAACGTGTCTGCTGCTAAAATGAGGGGAAGATTCCTTTTGGTCAACTCGGGCCCTGGCTGTCCCCTCCCGAGGCTGGGCCTCGATCCCCAGGGGCCACCACGCGCGGGCGAGTAGCCCACCAGGCGCCTGAGGCCGTCTGGCCGCCCAGAGCCGCACCGATGAGAGTGGAGATGCATATTGCACACTGTCCCCGTGACCCCCGGAGGTCCCCAGGGAGACAGGAAGGAAGGGGCTCTGTTTCGGGGCGGGGGGTGGGGTGAGGGGTCCGGAGAGGCTCCTTGGGGGAAGAAAGGGAGTTGATGAAATTTCAGGATGTACCGAGGTCAGCTTCCAGCCGGCTTGTCTAGGTTAGAGAAAAGCGATCGCCACCCAAACATGCTGCTTAATGAGGCACAGCCCGTGCTTACAAGCCTTTCCCTTCCTGCCTTTTCCTTCCAGGAGGAAATCTGAAATCCCCGACACAGTGACCGCAGAATTATATTTACATATATTTATATTTTATATTCACACATACATAGGGAGCTGGAAGCCGGGGGTGGGGGAAGGACTAGGGTTTATTCGAAGTGGCCGTCGTGTTTCGGAACTGAGCCTCTGAGCGTGTGGCAAGAGCTGGTGAACAGCAGCGGACGGCGGTCCGGCTTGTCTCCCTTGGCGTTCGGGCTTTAAATGAACACAAAACCAAGTTGGCCTTTCTCCGAAGAGTAGAATTAAATTGTTCAAAGCCATAAAGATGGCAAAGTCTTCAAGTCCCATCTGGATGGGGATGAGGAGGGTAGGAAGGCGAACTTCCCGCGGCTGTCAGTGCGGCTGGGCCTGGCTGGTCTGGGAGTGCAGGACTGGGCTGGTTTGAGTCTGTCACATACTCCAGAAAAGCCATGTTCTTTAATCCTCATTCAACATCGCTGGGTGGGCTCTTTTGGATTGTTTCCATGGAGATGCGACCCACCCAGTTGTGGGTGGTAACTTCTGATTAGATGGTTTCCATGGAGACGCGTCTCTACCTCTTCAGGGTGGGGTTACTTTACTGGAGCCCTTTAGGGCAGAAACATTTTGGACAAAGCCTGAGAGCCGCCAGAGTCCACACAGCCAGAGATCTTTGGAGATGCAGAAGGAAAACATCCCCCCCCCCCACCCCCGCCTCGGGAAGCTGTATGGAAATGAGAAGAGAAAGCTAGCTGGCATTGCCTTCTGCCTCCCCAGCTGACAGAGGTGTTCCAGATGGCATCAGCCTTTCTGGAGTGCAGGTAACCTCTAGTCGATGCTTTAATTTGGACATTCTCATGGCCTTAAAACTGTAAATTTGCAATTTAGTAAATTCCCTTTTTAAAAGCTGTTCTGTTTCTGGTATATCACATTCCGGCAGCTTTAGCAACCTAAAATGAGGGGTTAAGCCTCATGGCCCGGCCAGGTTGAAAGCTACAGCTTCTCTAGCTCTGCCTGGCTGTGGAGGAGAAAGATACATGGGAGAGAAAGTTTATAAGATTTGCACCCATCAGAGAAGAGAGGTAAATCAGAGAAAGGGGGAAAGCAAGGCAGCTTGGCCATTCCCACGGGGGGTGAGGCCCTGACGTTTCCAGGTGGATAATAAATGGAAAGGAGGGCTGCGCCCTCGTGCTGACCTTTACTAGCCACTGACCCTAAAGCAAACCCGGTCCCGACTGTGGTCCCAAATCTAAGCCATTCAGGGTGACTTCTCTTCCTTGGGGAGGGGTGGAGAACCTGAGAGAGGGTGGAGATGAGAGAGCCTGGACTCCTCCACTCTCAGCATAAAACTTCAGAGACGTGAGTGGTGTCCAGGGATTTGGAACCAGTTGGAAGCAGTGGGGCTGGGGAAGTGAGCACTGGGAGCCCTCCTGGGTGACAGGCTGTGCTGGGCACTTCACATGTGTTTCTGATTTGCATCTTTTCCAGGCTTCTCCTGCGTGGGTATCAGGGGGCTCAGGGAGGCAAAGTGACTTGGCCAAGTTTCCTGGGATGGTGAGTGGCAAAGACCCAACTGGACTTTTCTGGCCCCAGGGGGTTTGGTTTCTGGTTTGGTGCTCTTGTAAACAGAGCTGCCACCGACATCTCTGTGCACGTCCCCTGGAGAACATGGGCCAGGAGTTTTCTTGGGTGTCTTTCTAGACCTGGAATTTCTGAGTCAAGGGGCATGTGTATCTGCCACTTGATACCACCTTGCCACATTATTCTCCAAGCGGCCGTGATGGTTTATGCTTGGCTGGCAGTGTACTGCCCTGTTTCCCAGGTGGTCCCAGGTGGTGGCAGCTTGTGTGCAGTGCTGCTTCTATAACCTGTTATCATTTCTGGTCCCAGTTAACCACTTACGGCCACCCATGACCTAGACGTGAGTCATTGCCCCAATTTTGTGCAGCTAAAGGAACCAGGGCTGCAGTGACTGGCCCAAGGCCATGCACTATGTCAAGACCAGGCCGCAGGCTTCAGCCCTTGTCCTCTTTTCAATAACTAAATAAAGTCCATCACCTGTCTATTTTGCACTAATGGCCAGGCTCTGTTATAAGGGCTGCTCCTCATTTTTTATATCTGCTTTCCTTATGAAGAAATGGAGGCATAGCTGGAGAGGTAAAACAACACCCCAAGTTACTGACATGGGCCAAATCCTATAACTCCCCCAAAAGACATGTCCAGATCCTAAACCCCAGGCCTCTGAATGTGACCCTCTCTTTGGAAATGGGTCATCAAAATTGTGATTAGTGGACCCGAATCCCATATGACTGGTGTCCTTATGAGAAGTGGAGAAGAGATAGAGACGGGCATATAGTGCAAAGGAGACAGCCACGTGCTGACAAGAGCAGAGAATGAAGTACCACAGCTGTCAGCCACGGGAATTGCCAAGAATTGCCGGCAAAGCCCCCAAAGCTGGGAGAGGCAGAGTTCTCACCTGCAGACTTCAGTCAGGGACACGGCCCCGCTGATGCCTTGACTTCTGACTTCTACCCTTCCAGAAGGATGAAACCTTGCCTTGGTTTTAAGCCACCGGGTTTGTGGCACTTATTTGGGGAAGCCCTAGGAGATGCAGTCAGTCTTCCAGCTGGGAACTGCCGGTGCTGGGATTCGAATGTAGATGTCTGGTTTGGTGTCCTGTCCGTCCCCTGGTGCATATTGCAAGTCTCATCCTGTGGTCCCCAGCAACTCCCCGGGAGCACGATGTGGCTCTGAGCCCAGCTTGGCGGGACTCTGGAGGAGGAGCTTAGAGTCTGGAGCTCGGCCCCCGGCCCCAAGGAGCCCCCCGGGACTTGGGGAGCACGCGGGAGGCTCAATCCTATTATGCCCTTAGCTTGGGCGCTCTGGGGTTGTAGCTGTACGTCTGCTTGATGAAAAACAGCCCCCGAGCCCAGCCCGGGTCTCTTGAACCAGGCAGAACTGAGCTTGCACTTGAGGCGGCTTCTCCGTTAGTACCGGCTGCAAGCTGCCAAGGAATAGCCATCAGGATGGCACCAGTGTGCTCTCTGAGTGTTCTCACGTGCAGCACGCCACGCGGAAAAAACTTAACAAAAAACAAACTCTTCGCTCATAACGGGCTGACAAGGGCTTCTTTAGAGTGTCAATGTTTGCCTTGATCTCTTCTCTCCTTCCCTTTCTTCCTAAAGATGCAATAATTTGAATTAAGGGGCCTCTGATCATGTTTTTCTGGGGCACTGAGCTAAGAAGGGCGGATGGCTTGGGACAAGGCTGGCCTGTGAGAAGGACAACGGAATGGAGACTGCTGCTGGGGAGGGGTGGTGCAGAGATGGGGGAGGAGAAGAACTGTCTGCTGAATAGGATGAGCTGATGACCCAGAGAATTGTCCCCTGGGGGCTGGTGGGGGAGCCTGGGGACCTGGCTGATAACAGGCCAAGCCACTCTGATGCTCTGGAGCTCAGTTTCCACATCTGTAAAATGGGTCCCTATCCAGCTCCGACACTCTGTGCTTGCCAGCTTCTTTTGTATTCATCCTGATTTCCCTGGCCCTGCTTCTGCAAGCGTTTGAGGGAAGGGCCACTGTGCTGCAGTTCTGGGATTGCCAAGAAGACTCCAGGAACCTATGAATACGAAATTGTAATAACAATTGCTATAGGTAGTCTCACTGGTGCAGGCAAAACTAATTTCCTCGGCTTGGTTTAATGCTCTACTGTTACTATCTTGAAATTATTACTTTTTAAACATGGAGCCCTGTATTTTCATTTTTCACCATGAACTGCAAATTTCGTAGGTGTCCTGGGTATAACGGTTAAGAGAAAGGGCTTTGGAAGCAAGGGGACTTGGTTGAATCCTGGCTCGGCTCCTATTGGGCAAGTCCATGAGCCTCAGTGGCTTCATCTGTAAGATGGAGCTAAAACCTCACTGAGCTCTCTACTGTGGCCCTGCTCTGGGCAGCACTGGGCTCTCTGGAAGGGCTTGAGAATAGCAGTTGAACATTTACCCTGGACCAGTATTTCTGACATTCAGAGAATCCACATAGAAAAGTTGCAGCCAGAGATGCCTTTTGCTCGGACTGAATCCAGCCCCCAGGTCTGGCCAAAGCCTGGCTGAGACACAGCAATAGGGGGACAGAATATTTCACCCACGGGAGCCTGAGTTCTTGGTTAAGGAACATGGAGCAGCCACAGTCCCGTCACTGCCGAATTCCCCAGTGACAGTTTGAAGAGCTCCCCCTTTTCCCTCCACCCCCATCTTTAAATGATTCTTTCCCCCCCACCCCCTTAATAAAATATCTCTTGATTGAAATGATGGAATGACAATGGGTTTGGGAAATGAGCTGAGATTGGGACTGTGGCTCTCGATGTCTGTGACTGTATTAGTTATCTATGCTGCGTAACAAAACCTCACTAATTTAGCAGCTTAAAGCAGCACACCTCTCACATCTCACAGTTTCTACGGCTTAGAAGTCCAGGCACAACCTAGCTGCATCATTTGCTTTGTGCCCCACAGAGAAGCACCTATGGCCTCATCTGAGGCTCAGTGAGGGAAGGATCTCCTTCCAAGATCACTCAGGTTGGCAGAGTGCACTTCCTTATGGTTGTAGCATCATAGGCTTCAGCTTTGTGCTGGCTGCTGGTTGGAGGCCACCCTCTGCAACTCGCCATGCGGACCCCCTGACATAGGCAGCCCACAATACTACAGCTGGCTTCTTCAAAGCATGCAAGGGGATGGAAGTTTCCAGCGAGAGGGGCTCTGCAATCTTACAGACAATCATCTTGCACGTGTAATCACATACATCTTGCTACTTTGTTGTATTCTATCAGCTGTAAGCAAGCCACAGGTCCTGCCCACACTCGGTGGGAGGGGATCACACAGGGGAGAGGGATCTTGGTGGGACCACCCCAGATCTGTCCACCACAATGGCTGATGGGAAAGACGATTTGTTGATTGATTGATTCATTCATTCATTCATCAAGTATTTTTTAATATTTTCTCTGTACCAGGCCTGATGGATAAAACAGTGAGCAAAACAAACAGGGTCCCTGCCCTTGGGAAACGATCAATAGGGCAAGTGATGAATGAGCCAATGGGTGATTCAGGATTCTGTGGGATGGGGATGGGGCTAGACCCAGCCCTGGCCTGTGATTTCTCTGATTTCGCTATAGCCTCTCTGGGTCTCCCTTGGCCTACCTGCCAGTGGTAGAAAGACCCTGAGCCCCCTTGGCAGCGTGGGAGATGATTCCCAGAGATGAGTCCAGCCCTGGCACCGAGGGATCAACAATTCCAGTCTGACTGAAAGGGAGAAAAGAAGTTCAACAAATTAGGTATCAGTGGCTGAGAGAGTTCAAATAGAGTCGAGAGGCTACTCTGGAGGTCACTCTTACACAAACATCATTTAGGTATTGCTACCTATCATAACTTGCCAAACCCCAACCAAAGCCATTCCAGCAAATCCTGAAGAACACCTAGGGCAACATATAAGATTCCACAAAGGTTCCATGCACTAGGGTAACTTTACCGAAATCTACAACCTCCAGATGGGTCCCTGGACCAGATAAGTCCTGAAACCTAGAGGGCCCAGCCTCTCCAGAACATCACATAGTTCCGTCTCCGGACCCCATGTTACTGACAGCCCCTTCCAAAATGAAAAAGTCAGAATCGCCATAACCCAAACACCCCTATGGAGTGGGACAGAAAGGTCAAAGTTGATGGTGGAGTTATACAGAGAAGGTAGGGTTTAACAAACGAGTATGATTGCTGAATCATTAAATTGATCTTTCTTTTAGTCTCCAGTGTCTTAAGAGCAGCTAGAAGTAAAAACTTAAAATTGTGGAATTGTAACCCATACCAAACTCTGAAATCTGTTGTACAACTAATTATTGTGGTATGTTTTGAAATTTATTGCCTTTTTCCATATGTATCATTTTTCACAAAAAAAGAAAAAAAAAGTCGATTGTGATGATAAAAAAATATTTAGTCCTCTAGCCTCCTATATACTGGAGCAGCTAGAAGGAAAAATCTAAGATGATGGAATGGTAGCCCATGACAAACTCGGAGATCTGTCCTGTAACTACTTATTGAAGAGTGCTTTGAAAGCGATTGCTCTTTTCTTTCTTTACTTTGTATACATGTTTTATTATACAATAAAAAAAGTTTTAAAAAAAATAGCCCGAGACCTCCCTGACCCACTGCCACTGGGAGGGTCCGATCACCATGCAAGCGTGTACTGAGTGTGTGCATGTGTTGAGCTCTGGGCTGGGGCTTCCCCTGTACCGTCTCTGCGGACACTTCTCACAGCTGTGGCCCTGTTCTGCTGCCCACAATGTAGAAGGCCTCTGGAAGGAGTCAAAGGAGAGATTGTTGGATGTCCTTGGTGCATGAGGAAGAGGTGGGGCGAAGAAGGAGTTAAGAAGACAGGTGCTTGTGACGGAGAGATCCACCAGGGAGCGGCTCCAGCCTTCTGGGACCTCACATCTGGGAACCTCTGGGTATTTATTCATCCTCCCCATAGAGGATTCATATAGGGATGCACTGAGCCATGAAGACACAGCCTTAGCACTGTGCCAGGGACATCATAAGTGCCCCAGGACCGGCTCTGGTTGTGAAGCACCTACGGTGGGTTCAGACTTGTGCCGGATGCTCTGTGATGCACCTAGCAGCCTGCGAGGAATGAAGGTGTAAAATGAGACTTGGCGACAGGCTGTGGAGTGGACTGTCCCCAGCAGCGCTGGCTCGTGATCTCTCCTGGGTTGGCTTTTTACTGAAGACAAGCCTCTTGCCTGTGGGGGCCCTGCTCCTGGTAACTGGGCCGGGCAGGGTGACAGAGGGCTCTGTTCTTCCTGAGATTGGCCATGCCTCTCCCAGGATTAGAACCATCCATGGCTCCCCAGTTCTCTGAAATAAGCGCCAATTCCTGCTCGTGGCTTGTGAGATCCTAAATGGACTGGTCTGTTGGGTCTCTGCAGTCTCATTCCCATCTCATTTTCCCTTGGTTCTCTCTGCTTCAGCTTCCAGGGAAGGAGGCAACTTTTGATATGGAGGGTTTTCCTGGGGTGGGGAGGTGGGTAAGTCTCCTGCTAACTTCTGGGCAGGGATTGGTATGGATGTCACATGTCGCTGGATCCTCCCCTAAATGCATGCCCACGTGCTTTCTTGTTGCGGTAATGAAAGATGCTTGTGGGGGGCCCGTTGGATTCATGGCTGGGCTGGTGGCATCAAATTTTAGGTCACGGGGGTGTTTGGAAGTAGAAAGAGCTCTGGTTTTGGAGTCAGGGAGATCTGGATATGAATTCGGGTTTTGCTCACCTAATTATTGTTTTTTTTTTTTTGCAGGCCAGCTTCATGGGCACGTGCCCTCAGAAGGGCCCTGTGCTCGGTTTGATACTCCACTGTTGCCATCTCGCCAATTCTTCATGGGTTTTTAAAAGGAGCCCCACACTGTCTGTTAGCACCGGGCTCCACGAACGCTGTCGCTGGTCCTGTGGCTGTAAGACTTTGGATGAGTCATTTAACCTTGTTGGGACCTTAACTTCTGCTTTGAAAAGGGAAATGATCCTCTCAACTAATGGTGTGGTGAGAATGATAAACAAAAGCACAGAAGCAAGTAAGGTAACTAACATTTGCAGAGCAGGTGCTAGGACCCTGTGCTATGCTAAGCGCTAGACATAATTGATCTCGCTGAATCTCCCAGCCACCCTGCTAAGAAGAAACAGCCAGCGGCCCTGTTTTACAAATGAGGAAACTGAGGTTGCAGCAATGAAACTGCTCGTCGGGAAGCCAGTGGTGGACCCATAAAATGCAACCTGTGGGGCCTCCTCCAAAGCCCACGTCTGGTGGCCACCTGCCCACAGCACCTTCGGGGCACAGTAGGTGCACAGCCAACAGGTGGCGCACATAGTAGGTGCACACGCTGCCTCCCGGGATGCTGATGCTGCGAGCAATGTTGTCACCTGGGTGTCTCCACTTTCCTGAGCCTGGAGCATGAAACCTTTACTTTTTCAACAGATATTGAGAGAACAAGCTGGCTCTAAGGATGAAGCCTTTGTGTTTCCGTTTCTCCTTCCCTAGAGGCTTCTCCTGTCTCACCAACGAGAGCTTGCCAAGACATGAGCCATTTCAGCTGCTTCGGCGACAGCCTCCTTGATGTCATGGGCTGGCCCTGTGTATCAGGGGCTGGGGTGGAGGGCAGGGGGCCTGCGGGGGTGGGCATTCTCCCCAGACAATCCCGATGGAACCTGTGATTCACGTGTGGTGGCTGGCAAGGAGCAGGGAGAAGAAACTGCCCTTTTGCTGTGTTCTGAGATCTGGGGGCTGCTGCAAGCTGCCTCACCAGGAAGAAGTGAGAAAACCCGCCCCCAAGCCCCCCATCTGCCAATGAGTTGCTGCGTAATCCTAGATAAATCTCTCCCCTCTTTGGGTCTTTAGTTTCTTCTTCATAAGATGGGGGCATTTCTTTTTGCTCAGCTTCCCTCATGCTGCTGGTGTGAAAAGCAAAGAGGAGCATCAGGAAAACACCTTGTTAATAAGAATGAATAACTTCCATGAACTACCTCTGCCTCACGGCCTTTGCACTGGCTGTTCCCTGAGCCTAGAATCGTCTTCCCTGAGACATCCAAAAGGCTAATTCCCTCACCTGCTTCACTGCTTTGCTCAAAAGTCACCTCATTATTGCAACCAAACTTGAAGGCCCTATTTAAATCAGAAGTCTTTCCGCCTACCCTGGCCTCGCTGTCCCCATCACTCTTGTTCTACCTTTTATGTGTATTTGTTGATTGAAAGGTTTAGGAGGCGAAAGGGTGAGAAAGAAGCACGGTTGACCAGGAAATTTAAAGTGGGCGGGTTTATTTCTGCGCTCCCGGGCAGAGCTCACCAAATCCAAGATGGAGGGAGGTGAATCAGCGCCTGGGTGATGGTGTGAGCAGTTTTTAAGGAAGGGGGTCAGGTGACGTCAGGAAGGGGTGGTTCTCCGGAAGTCAGGTGTCCGGAAGGGGCGATTCCAGAAGCCATGTTGGGAGGGGCGACAGAGCCTGTGCAGCTCCAGTTGCAGTGTTCTTCCTTGTTCCCCGAGCTTAAATTGATTAACCTCTATCACCTCCTAACTTCTAATCTAGTCTTAGAAACTTTTATTAGAGTGCAGTTTGCATTTAGAAAAGTGCCCACATCTTAAGAGTAGAGACTGTAGCACTTTGACCAACAAACGCAGCAGCCCCAGTTCCCAGATGCCAACTTATAATGTTTATGTATTGATTGTGCTTATGGCAGGGATCCTCTTTGTGTATTTTGTTCTTTCACACTTAGGACTAATGCCTAGTGCTTTATAAATTATTTGTTGACAGAATCGATGATCTCATTTAGGCTTCACAAGAGCCTTAGGAGGTAGGTAGTGTTGCTGACCCCATTTTATAGATGAGAAAACTGAGGCTCAGGGGCATGAAATAACAAGCGATTTGCACAATGCAAGGTTCTGTGCCGGGTAAAGCCATGATCCAAAGTGTGAACCCTCCTTGGAATATTCCTTTCTTGGAACATTCCGGAAAAAAAAAACCTGAGGGCAGCCAATTCCCAGAGAGTGATGCAACGAAGCAATGGGGCCCCATAAGAGGCCCTGCTGACCTGTGGAGGTGGAGACTGCCATTGCTTCTTTGCAGAGAGGCAGTATATTAGGGGTGGGGGAGGAGGGCAGGCTCAGAAAGTGGGGTGCCCAGGGTCACTCCAGCCTGTTTCCTGGGATGTCAGAGGAGGTTCCATGGGCCCTGGGGTGTGCCTGATGCCAGCCAACCACCTGCTGAGTAGAGGAAGGAACGACACAGGCATTCGGGCAGGGTGGGGTTGAGTCGATGAGCCAGAATGTGATGCGAATTTACTGGGGAGCCAGAGACACCAGATTTGGAGGAAACCCGAAACAAGCAGGTTGAAGCAGGAGAGGGTGGTTGGACCATACTCTTTGGGGAGGTTGACGTGACATGCCCTGCCATTTGGAGTCCTGGACCCTGTGATCATGTTAGCAGGAATGGCTTTGCCTTATGCTTTTAGGAAGAACATGGGGGTTTTGACAAAGGAATGAAGGATCGAGGCTCCCCCCCCCCAAAAAAAGGGTCTTAGGTCATCAGGGAAGACCACTCAGGCATTGGAAGATATTTGTGGAGCGTTTCAATAAACTTACCGCCATCATCCCAAAACTTGGCCAAGAAGCAACTTGGCGAATTTGTAGGTCAGGCTTTCCAGGCCCGGGGACGCGGCTGCTCTAATAGCGCCCTTTCATTTTCTTCCTTCCACCAGATACACCTTTTGGAAATACTTCCTACGGCATGCATTTTCTTCAGCCTCGTACGCTCAATGGCTCTCTATTATCTATACTAGTAGTCTTCAGATTTTAGTGAAAGCAAGAGTCACCCAGGGTGCTGGTTAAAATGCAGAATTTTCTGGGCTCTCAGTCCCAGACATTTTTGAAAAGCAGCTTTACTGAGACATGATTCGCATATTCTACAATCCACCCATTTATAGGGCACAAGTCAATGGCTTCCGGCAGCTTGTGCATCCAAAACAAAAGTCTATTTTTAGGATATTTCCATTACCCCCCAAAGAAATCCTGATCCCTTAGCCATCACTCCCAATCCTGCCAACCTACTCTCTGGATTTTCTTTTTCTGGAATATTTCATGTAAATGGAATTGCATATTAGGGGGTCTTTTGCGACTGACTACTCTTACTTGATGTTATTAGGCTCTTCTATGTTGTAGCATGTATCATACTCACGTCTTCTTTGTTTTTTTGCATGGGCAGGCACCAGGAAACGAACTCGCTTCTTTTTATTGTTGGATGATATTCCATTGTAGGGTTGTAGCATGTTCTGCTTATCCACTCAGCAGTTCTTGAACATTTGGGTGGTTTCCACTCTTTGGCTATTGTGAATAAGGCTTCTAGGAATATTGGTTTGCAAGTATCTTGGCACCTGCTTTCGGTGCTTTTGGGTCCATACCTAGGAGTGAAATTGCTGCTTCCTGGTAGCTCTATGCCCAACCATTTGAGGAACTGCCAGACTGGTCCCAGGCGTTTTGACTTCGCAGATCTGGAGTGGAAATAAGGAAATGAAATTTTCAACCATACTCTCCTTGTGCCTCAGAATCAAGAATAGCCTTCTCATTTGACTTTGAACTCCTCTTATGACATGACCCTGAGTCACCATTCTAGCCTCTCTCCATTGCTCCAACTCAGGAGCCCCCCCCCTTTTTTTTATCTCTTTAACAGAGCATCCACTCTTCAGCCTCTCTACCTTTACTTGCAGCCATTCCTCCTGGTTAGAATGCCTTCTGTCTTGTGTCATCTCTCCTAACAAAATCCTTCATGGTTTCAAAACCTACATCAAATTCCACGTTTTCCAAGGAGTCCTTGTTTATCTTCCCAGGCTCTGGGACTGTCTCTGTCTGTTTTAACATCTATCACTCCTTTCCTTCAATTAGTAGTTATTTATATGCATGTATTACCTAATTCACTGAATTTTCTAGGACCCTAAACCATGCCTTCTTCATCTCTGCAACACCCCCATTCTTGAGCCTGTGGTTATTAAGTGCTCAGGTGACAGGATTTCTAAAGCTGAGAATGTGTATACCAGATGGCTGCTGGTCCCGGGGTCTGGAAACTCTACTGTCCTGGACTATAAGCTCCCTGAGGGTAGGGCCCTTGCCTGGGCTTGCTCCACGTTGTCTTCCTGACTGCTAGCACCGAGGCTGGTATATAGTAGGTGCTCAATAAATACCTGTGAAATAAGTGAAGACTTCCAAGACCCTCTGGGTTAAACAATGAATTACTTTAGCCAAAAGAGGTGCTATGCAGCAAGTAGGCTTCGACTCTTACCCTTTGACCTTGGGCAAGGCCCTTTCCTCCTCTGGGCCTCAGTTTTCCCATTCTATAGAATGGGAAAGCATTGGATTAGATGACCGTTGAGGCAATCTCTAGCTTCGCCAGCCTGGGATTGCCTTTCCCAGTGTGTGAAATGTGCCCATAAAAGGTCACAGGGCAGCCCCTTCCTGTCTGTCCCAGGAGGAGGACTCAAGGAGTTCTCAATTTTCCTTTCTCAAATACTTAGGGACATTCAGGTGGGCTGGGAATAAGCATTGTCCTGGGAGCCTGACCCCGAGGTCCTGACATACTTTTAATGCACATTTCACAGTGCATAGCTCAGCGCCTACTGAGCTGGCCCCAGCCTCCCACCTGCTCCAACTGAGGCTTATTCACAAACACGTTTGGGCTCCTTCTGACCTGGGCCAGGCCATGGGGTTTGGTCCAGTTGATCAAGAAAACCTTGGGAGGGTCTGACCTGGGGATCTGGGAGGACAGGCTCAAGGCTGTGTCAGAGTTTGGGCTCTGGGACGTGTGGAAACCCAGCTTGGTCTCACAAGCTTCCCAGAACCGGACTTCTGGATGTGTCCCCCTATGTGCTACAGCCACCAGCTGACCATCAGTGCCTTCTCAGCAAGGTGACTCCTTGCTTTCACTTTCACCTTACACTTAGTTGCCAGGCAATGCTCATCACTATCATTGTTGATGATAATAAATAATATTAATGATGAACGCTTGCTGTGTGCTAAGCATTTTGTACGCCTTAACTTAGAGAATAAGGGTTAGAGGCCTGGAGCTTTGGTTTCAGAGTAGCCCAGGTCTGGTTTTTTTGAGTCCCATCTCGAAGCTGTCAAAAGCCTTTGATTTTGAGCTCCGCAGACTGCTTAGGGACACAGACCCTGGAACCAAACAGAACTGTCTTCAAACTGCAACCTTTCCCACAGCTCCTTGCCTGACTTTGCATAAAGGGCTTCAGCTCTCTGAGCCCCAGTTGCCTCATCTATGAAACGGGAATAAAAACTCATGAGGATTCAGTGCATGTCACGTGCTTGACATGATGTCCGGTTCTCGGGAAACACTCAAAATCGCCTGACGCACGAGAAGTGTTTTATTTCTTGTCTCTTCCCGCATCAGCCAAGGGTAACTGCTACCCTGACTTCTAATTTTCCTTGTTTTTGAATTTCCACTAAACAGAGCTGAGGAGTTGGTACTCTATTGTACCCGTTTTCTTTTGCTCCCAAGTGCATCTTGGATTCACCCAAGTTCTGGAGGGTATCAGTTGTCTGTTCTTTTTCATTGCTAGGGAGCTTTCCATTCTGTGAATCCCCCATATTCTCCTGTATCCACTTGCCTATTGATAGGCTTGTGGATAGCTTCCAGTTTGGGGCTATTGTGAAGAGTGCAGCTGCCAAAAGACATGCACATATTGTTAGAAAAATTCCGATAGCGTGGGAGGGGCCAGCAGCAAAAAAAAGGAAGGCTGCCCTGTTTCCCACCCCCTCCCCGTCTCAGCACTGCCAGAGCCTGTTGTCTTAAATATGTGCATGGCGTCGTTTGGTGACCCAGGTGGGAGCCTGCTGGGCATTTTGTCCTGCCCCACCCTGTGTGGTCACTGCAAACAGGGAGGCAGCTTTATTTGCCCCTCACCCAGGACTCTGCCGAGAGGTGATGGTTTCACTTGGGGGCCCAGCACCAGAGGGTAGAACAACCTCTCTGTCGCCCGAGTCTGGGGTCCCGTTGTCGGTGTCCCCGTGCGGGGGAAGCTGGGGACATGGTAGAGAGCAGGCGCAGGGTGGGAGCCTGGGAAGGCAGCCAGGAGGGGCTGCTTTCTTTCCTCCCTTCTCCTTTCTGCCCACGTGTTTGGTTTCAATGTGTGCCTGCTTGGGCTGTGCAGCGCAGGGGGCTTCGGTTTAAGCCCCTCTGGGCTCTCGAGTCTTTCTTTAAGAATTGCTCCATTTTTCAAGGCTCCTGAAGACTCCATGTACCCGGTCCATGACTTTTACAATAATGGTCTCTGGATCCAGGTTCGGTTCCCGGTGCCTGTCCATGCAAAAAAATAATAATAATTAATAATAATAATAATGTTCTTCTTTTTTGCCCAGCTGTCCCTTCCCCCTTCCTAACAGTGTGCTGAAATGCTCAAGAACAGGACCCAGCCGAGGGGGGCGGGGGCAGGAGGGGGCCTGGTGGGGGCCCCCGGGAGCCCCGGCTAGGCCAGGCCAAATTCTTCAGGGGTTGGATTTCCGTCGGGTCGGCTTCCCGCGGTGTAGCTCCGCCTAAAGAAAACAAACTGAAATCCAGTCCAGGCGGCCTCCTCAGCCTTTCGCCCGAAGGACAGAATGCGCAGGCTGCTTCCCCTGGAGGCTGGTTGCAGCCCGGAGCTGGGGTCGTCCCTGTGACCCTCCCACCCCCAAAATGTCTCCCGATTGTCATCTGTGCTCTCAGCATGGGGTATAGCCAGGAGACCCTGGGACAGGGCCGGTGCTTTTTAAATTATTTTTTGGGGGTACAATTCCTGCAAATTTTTATGTAGCTTGGCCTGCCTGGGGGGTCTAGTCACAGCCCAGCGATGTCACTCTGGCCCTGGCACCTTCTCTCTGGGACCTCAGTTTCCCTGGCTGCAGAAGAGGAAGACACAACCTACCTGTGGAATGACTTTTGGGTGCTGCCAGCCCTACCCCAAACATCTTCTTCTGTGCTTCTCAAAATGCCTGCTAGGTGACCCAAAGACCTCTCACTCTAAAAGCGGGGTCCCTGGGCAGCGGCTTTTCCCTCACCTGGGAACCAGTTAGAAATGCAGATTCTGGGGCCCCACCCAGCCCTCGAGAATCAGAAGCTCCCAGACCAAGCGGTCTGCATTGTAAGAAGCCTCCTGGGGATTCTGGTGGTGACTTGCATTAGGAACCACGGGGGTAGACATTGACAACCTCTGCTGAACCACCGGATAAGCCCCCGGGTTGGGGAAAAGGGGTATGCTGCTGGATCAAGCTAACAACAGCTTGTAACCTTAGCAGGTAGGCTCCCCTGTTCTGGGTCTCGCCTTCCCCATGAGTAAGAGGGGTGGGAGCTCCCTTGTAGGGGACTTTGAAGATGACACGATGCCTTGCACACTGTCAGTAAAAGGCATCCCAAGCAGAGAGCATTTTAAAAACACTTTTATGTGATGGAGATGAAGTCCTCTGCCTGCAGGCTACCTGGGTGGGCAGTCTGCCCTGACTCCATCTCCCCCTAAGCGTGACCCCTCCCCTGGTCTCTGGTGCAATCTGGAAGCTTCTCCGACCAGGTAAAGGAATTTCTTTTTTTTTTTTGGCAACTGATAAACGACCAGGCGTGGGTGGGGAAGGCTGACCTTTTCTTTCTTCCTCTACCACTTTAAATAGTAACAGAATTGGGCCCATCTTCAAATTTCTCTGAGCCTCAGTCTCTTCATCTCTCAAATGGGAAGAGCCCTACCCACGCTTCAGGCTTGGGATGTCAATTGAATGAAATAATTCACCAAAAGGGCTGAGGCACAGGGCCTGGAGTGCCAGTGGGAGCATTACAATGTTCTCACGATGGTTATTACTGAAAACACAGCGCTGAGTGACGGCCTTTCCTTGCTTCTGAGGGGCAGGGAATCTAAAAGCCAGAGGATGCTCCCGCTTTGCTAAAGGTAGCCGGAGTGAGAGAACCTTTAGGTGCAGCCCTGTTGCTCCGAAGCTCGTCTGCGTGGGCCACCCACGAAAGTCATGGAGGGATCCCCCCAGGGTCTCCTGAGCTCCTTGTGCTCACCCCAGGGCAACTGGGCAGCTGCCACTGCCCTGTCTCCCTCCGGGGCTCCTTCTCTGCCCTGGAGCAAATGGTTCCCTGCCTGGATGTCAAGGGCATCTCCATGCTCAGGAGCCAATGGAAGCAGCAAAGATGTCAGCAGAGCCAGGCTGTTCCTGCACTGCGAGGGCTAGCGGAGAGTCCACCAAGGCAAGGGGCTCCCGTGCAGGTGGGCAGCTGACACTTATGCGGGCAGTGGGGAGGGGTCAGTGGGAACAGACTGGGGGTGATGGGGAGGGGAGGGAGGGCGGAAAGGAAGCAGTATCCCTAGGACCTGATGGCCAGGGCTAGGGTGAAGGGGGGAGGAGAAGGGGGGGTGCTTCACAAAGGCAGCCAGAGCAGGAAGGGGGGACTAAGGGTGGGGGAGGGTGGGGAGGGGCTTCCCTCTCCCCATGTGTTTTGAGTTCAGGGCTGGCTACAAGCAAGTGCTGGGGCCGGTTTGCTTTGGAAGGGTCTCCAGTTAACTCCTTCCTGCCTGGCAGGCCGCCTAAGGCTGTTTGCAGATGGGGGTGCCATTGGGGGAGACTTGGGACCTGGGAGTGGTGTACGGCTGGGGGCCTGCAGTGTGTTTTTCCTACCTGGTAATCCAGGGGGTGTTGGGTGATGGAAATGGGGGTACTCCCCAGCCCCAACCCTCAGACTGGGACTAGGAGGAGGGGAGTGAGGCATGACCCCAAGAGTGGGTATCTCCTTAAAGTGTTTTCCCTGGTGCCTCTTGCCTTCCCTGGTTGCACTACGACCCCACACTCACTGCTCAGATATTTACACCTACTCAGCTTTTTAAATGTCACCTGACCTTGCCCACTTATTTTGTCTCTTACCCTTTGCTGGAACCCAGCCAGCCAGCCAGGTGCCACCCTAACGGGAAGGGGACACTGCGGCTCAGAGAGGGGCAGCGACCTGCCCATGGTCACACAGTAAGTGGCCCAGACAGAATTCAAACCCAGGTTCTTGGCTCCAAGCCCCTGTTCCCGAGTTGCACGTTGCGGGGGCCGGTTCCAAATCCGCCCCTTTCTCCCCTCTCAGGTGGCCCCAAGTTCAGTCCACCTGGCACCCGTGGGAGGCCCAGAGGGGTCGGTCCTCAGCCCGGTCTTCCTCTGTTGGGGTCAGACGTCCTCTCCCAGTTGCCTTTCTTCCACATCTGGTCAGAGTTAATCATCTACGGAGACTATTTTGAGTTAAAAAGAAAAATTGCAAGGCAAACCATAAGGACTGGATGGGGTGTAGGATAAGCCCCTGCCCTCCCCCTGAGACCCGTAGGAAGACAGAGGTCCCTGAAGGGGCCCTTTCATGAGGCATCTTTGAATTTTCACCTACGTATTTTGTTTATCTTTTATTTAATCTATTTTTCTTCCTATTTGCTTTATTTATTTATTCTCATCTTTAGAAAAGCTAACAGACCAAAAGGAAGGCCACAAAAGCCCCAGTGGTGTCACCACAGCGGCTCCCGTTTCCCGAGGCCTGGGGTCCTGCTGTGCCCATTTCACAGATGAGGAAACAGTGGTGCAGAGAAGGACAGCTGCGTGGCCCAGCCAGCTGGCTGAGCCGGCTTTGAGCCTCAGGTTGCGTAGATCCTATAGCTGCGCCGTTCGCCTGGGAGCCGTCCTTGGAGCCTTCTCAGCAAACCTGCCCCTGGCACAAGTCAGCTCCACTGTGCTGAGTGGGTGAACGCACAGAACGGCCACTCCAGCACCGCCCCCCCCCAACGCCCCGTTCTCAGTCAGGGTTGCGGCAGGTGCCTGGGGGTCAGGGCATGGAGAGGGACATGGCAAAAGGGAGGAAGGCAGAGTCTGGATGAGTGTTCATACACCCAACAAATACATGCCAACCCCTCTCAGGTTCCTGGTCACTGTATGACTCTGGCCAAGTTGTTTTCCCTCTCTGGGCCTTCATTTCCCCCACTTTAAAACGAGGAGGCTGGACTCTCCTTTGGTTTCAGAATTCCTTCCAGCTCTAAAGCTGGTTGTTACCTCCTCCTGGTGGGCAGAACCGGTTTCCTTATTTAATCCTCACGGCAGCTGTGTCCGACTGACACTGGGATTGTAAGACTGCCAGACTTGGCTGTCTTCTGTTTCCTCAGTATCTGTTAAGAATTTTGAATTGTATCTTTGAGTGTCTCTGCTTCATACACTTGGAGATGCAGAGAGGTAACTTGTAAGCCCAGGGAGCTCCTGAAGGTGGCTTATATGTGAGGGGAACTGATTTGTGGGGCCAGAAATTTGTGTGGGAAAGACCTGGGAGGAGGCTATTGCAGAAATCCAGGAGGGAGGAGATGGTGGCTTGGAATAGGGTGATGGTGGCATAGGAGAGGTGACAAATGAAGAGGTTTGAGAGATTTAGAATTCGCAGGACTGAATTGACAGGATTGGATGAGAAGTGTATCAGTCACCTAGCAACATAATAATGCTGTGTAACAAACCACCCCCAAACCCAGAGGTGTGAATCAACAACCATTTATCCCTCCCGCCCCTCACCATGAGTCTGTAAGTTAGTGACTTAAACTGGATTTGACTGGGAAGTTCTGATCTAGGCCGGGCTGGCTCCCGTGTCCAGGGGTTGGCTGACTGTCAGTTATTCTGGGATGGCCTAGGCTGGGGTAACCTCGGTTCTGCCCCCTTGTCGCTCATCCTCCAGCAAGCTGCACTGAGCGTGTGTTCATGGCAGTTGCAGTCGAGCAAGAGAGCACAAGTAAAACACACACTGCCCCAGCCTCCTCATGCATCATATTTGCTAGCATCTCACTGGCCAAACCCAGTCGCTTGGCTGAGACTGGACTCGAGAGGGAGGGCTCTGCAGGATCACATACATGGTCAAGGGTGAAGAATTGGGGCTGATAATGCAATGTGCCCAAGGAAGGATGAAGGAGGGGGTGGGAGACACAGGTACCCTTAGATCTCCCCCGCTGCCCTTCCTGCCACAGACACGATCACGCCATCACATGCTGCAGTATCATTTCCCCATGTAACAGCTCATGGGGGGCTTCGTTCCCTGTCAGTTCATCCAAAGCAGCCTCCTTCTTTTCAATGACTGCTTAGGAATCTCAGTCTTGACTCTCATGGTGAGGAACCAGACACCCTCAGGATTGAGAAGTGGCTCTCCTGCGGCCACCCCGCTGCAACTGGAGGCGCAAATTGGATCTGTTTTTGGCCATTGCACTCAATGCTTTTGATTTCTTCCCCAAGAACCAACCTGAGGCCAGTCTGGATGATTTCAAGGGTCCCCCGTGGTGGTTACGGAAGTTCAAGAAAGACTGGATTTGCAGAGTGAAATTCTTCCCATTTCCCAACGTCCAAAATCACAGAGCAAAGTTTTCGTCACCCCTGAAAACACCACTGAAGGCTTTATAGTTTGGAGAGAGCTGAAAAGGACTTTCTTGAAAAAGAAATGTCATTTTGGAGAAAGAATCCTCTCCTGGGAGTCGGTGCCCCAAACCCCAACTCTGCTTGCCTCACACCTATGGCTGGGCAAGCCAGCCAAGCTCTCCAGACTCTAGGTGTCCCCACCAGTAAATTGAGGGGTCACATTCCAGTGAAACATAGAAAACACGTGAAGAGTATTGACACTTGGATTAGAGTACAACTTGCTAGCTGAGGAATGCATCCGGGAATGTAGGCCAGCTGCCAGTTGTCAGCATTCTCTCCCACTGGAGAAAACCCATCAGAAAAAGAATGGACGAGGATGAGGTCATTAGAATTCACACTAAATGAAATGAAAAGGAATCTAAGTCATTCTCGAGGTGTCAACACTTGAACTGTTATTGGCAACAAATGGCTTGGGACACGGTGCCCAGCTTAAGTTACAGACAAGTGTCTTAGCCATCATCTGCTTAAAAATCAGAAATGGCATTGACATCCCCAGGGCCTCAGAGCTGCACAAGGGGCTGAGGTCAGGTGAATGTAAGTGGGGTGCTTTGTGGAAATATGGGGGGTATGTAGCCAGTAATGCAGGCTCTGAGATGGGCTTGCTGTGTTACCTCAGGTAAGTCACTTGACTTCCCTGGTCTTGGTCTCCTTTGTGAAACGAAGGACTTTGACAATATCTAAGGCACCTCTGACTCCATCACCCAGGACAGGGTATTATATGTACTGGGTAAGAAGACAGGCATTGAAACCTGGCAGATCTGAGTTTAAGAACTGTTGAAAAACATAGCTTCTAAGAGGCTTAAAAAAAAAAAAAACAGGAATAGAAAGGAAGGAAGGAGGCAGTAATAATATATTGACCAAAGTCTTTGGAACCAGCTTCAGGCATGGCTTGATCCAGATGCTCAAGTGATGTCACCAGGGCCCAACTTCTCTGCATCTCCAGTTTCTGCCTTCTGCCATTTTGACATGATTCAGACCGTGCAACTGGTACATCCAGGGGTGGCAAGATGGTGCTGCGCTTCCAGGATGTAACTTCTTCATATTTTCATGAAGAACCCTTACGAATGTGTCCTTCTGTTTCATCGGCTCTAATTAGATCACATGGTGATCCTGGAACCAATCCTTGTGGCTGAGAAGGTGGGAGAAACTGCTAACCTAAGTCAGTCAGGATTCACACACTCCACCCAGCTGAGAGCAGGACAGGTATCTCCAAAGGGAAAATATGATATTGCTGGCTAGAGAAGAGTTTAAGGGATGCTAGGATATTCCACGCTAATCATCTCACATTTGACTTGAATGATGCACTGAATATTTAGCCCACAATCTGGCATGGAGAAAACTCCCCTTTCTGTAAAAGCTGTTTCAAAACCTACATCGGTTGCTGTAATTCTGTCATTCTATGAATCAAGAGCAGGGCCCTCCCAAAAACGTGTGCTGCTACAAAAAGAATAAAAGTGCTGCACTCAAATGCTTTGAGAAACCTTTAATGACTTTATTTCTTGCAGAACTTATCAGTGCCTTTAACATATTAGTCCACATTGGGAACTGCAAAAGGTGACATAGTAGGCAGTGCTTTCCAAATCTAATCCCTAGATCTTTTTTGTTTGCTTTTGTTAGAGAGGCTCTTACAGGACAGTATTTCAGGACTGTGAGTTAGGAAATGTCAATCTCATGAAAAATACCTGGACTTGGCCATTCCTCTTTTCCCCCTTCACCAGCCAGGTCTGTCTGGGGACTTCAAAAGGGTACCAAGTCCTTCCTACACAAGTGCAGAAAACATCTTTCTTAGGAACACAGGAAAAATCACAGGTGAGGTAGTTGCTCTGAAGTATTAACTCAATGACCCATCAACTGATGGATCTACGGAGAGAGGCAGATCCTCTCCATTTTTATTTTATTTTAAAATGACATAGCTGCTCATAAAAAGTCAATCGATATGAATGAATGTAGATTACAATTGGGATCGCCATGCCCCAGCCCATTGATTCCGATGTCATTTGCCTCTAAGAGATCAATTTTTTCAGCACCTTGATAAAGTCCTTCTGAACCTTCCCCCCCAAAATTCCATATATAACATACACTATCCAACGTGATTTAACTTTTTACAATATAACTCATTTAAATAAAAATGAGATTATATTTTACATATGACTATTTTGGGCAGTCATTCCCTGCTCACCTAACATCCACACGCTCCTCCCCAGTTTCCCTATCTCTTTGTAATTAGGCAGAGCATGAGACTTCTTCTGACCAATGGCTGCTGCGTGGACAAGCAGGTGTGGGTTCCAAGATAGTAAGACCATAGGATGGATTCAGGCTGGATCCCCAAATCACTGCCCAGATGACAGCCCTTGGAGAATGACCGAACTTACCGCAGTCCTTTGTTGCAATAAGCCACTCATTTGAGGGTATGCTTGTTATTGCAGCATAGCCTAACTTATCCTAACCAATATAGTATGTGATTTTCTTCAATTAGAAACATCTTCCCTCACCATGACCCATAGATCTACCTCACTCTTTTTAATCTCTATATCATCTGCTATGGTATGCATGCACTATGATTTATTTTACCAGTCTTCTTTAGTAATCCCTAGATTATTTCTATTTTTTAACCATTAAAGCAACAATGTGTGGGCAGTGCTATAAGCTCCTTGCACATCCTTGCGCAGCTTTGTATATTACATGTACAGCTTTATATAGCACATTGATTCCTAGCAGTGGGACAGCTGGGTCAATGGGCAAGTGGAATTAACATTTTATAGATATTGCCAAATGGGCTGTTGAGAAAACCCACACCCGCATATACTCCCATTAAACAATTTTCAAGAGCGCCCGCGTGCTCCAGTTCAGTTAATGAAGGATATTATTGATCTTTTTATTGTCATCAATGTCACGGACAGAACATGACGTCTCATTTTAATTCGTAGTTCATAATACAATTTTGTCAGGTTGGAATTTTTACATATCCTGCCAGCCTCACCTAACTTCTTTGGGAGAGAAAGAGATTCTGACCCAAAGATAGTCGCCAGAGAGAAAGACAACAAGCAGGGATGGGGCGGGGCAGTGAGAGAGATGGAGCTGGTGCCAGATGCTGAGACATGCTGTCTTAGTTTACAGCGCTGCTATGACAAATACGGCACCACAGGTTGGCTCGAGTCATACGAATTTATCGTTTCATGGTTTTGGAGGCTGGAAGTCCAAATCCAGTTGTGGACAGACTGTGCATTTTCCTGGAGTCGGTAGTGTTCGGGCGCTGGCTTGCCATAATCCTTGGGATTCCCTGGTTTGCAATATTGCCTCCATCACGTGGCAATCAACTTCACTCTCTGACTTCTGCTGCAGACTGCAACCAAATTTCCACTGTCTTATAAGGACTCCAGTCATATGGATTAATCCGTCCCCCGCCTCCTGCTCTGACTCCATCTGGCCTCATCTGTACAGGCTCTTTGAAGACCCGTTTATAAATGAGTCCACCCCTTAACCAATAATAGCACCTTCAAAGGTCCTATTTACAAAAGGGTTTGCAGCCACAGGGACACGGATTAAGACTTGAGCATGTCTTTCTTGGGGAACACGATTCTACCTGCAACTCACAGGTATAAAGACAGATTCAGAGTCCTGAATAAGCAGAGCTGAAGACACCCAGAAACTCAGGGAGAAAAGAGAGAGAAGCTGTAAGGCACCCAGCCACCTGCTTCTCCCCAGATCCACACGCAGACTCCCCAGTCAGTCTCAGCCAAGCAGGGCTTGGACCCCAAAGCTGGAGTCTCATCGGCTCTGTGGCCGCAGCCACGGGACCAACCAGCGTTTGGGCTGGGGTTAGTGGGGGGACAGTTGGCCCAGGTCCTGCTGGCCTGAAGCCACGAGTCTGGCCTGTTCCTATCGTTCTTCACGCTGATTCCCCTTATCTTGGTGTTTTTGGCCCCAAACTGGCCCCCTCCCAGCCAGGGAGGCGATAACTCCACTTGTCCAGGCCTCTGGGGCTCTGTGAAGGACGTCAGGAAATAGCCAGGGCATGACACACCTCCCCGCCTGCTGCCGTCAGATCTCCTTCTCATAAAGTGCAGAGAGAGAACAGGGCTGCTGAGGGAGGCTTGAGCATTTGGAGTTGCTTCCTGTTTCTCTTGAATCATTCCTGTTCCCTGAGTGAGCTCCTTGGGGCCCATGAGCCCTGTCTCCTGGATGTGTGGCTGGCATGTCTACACAGACCTATGCTTTTGTCTATATGCACATGGGGGGTTCTACACCCAAAAGGACAATTGGAGATCCTGGAGGCAGACTCCTTTTCTCCTTAGACATGCCCCTTACACTTATACATGCAACCTCCCAAGGAAAGAAAGGAGCCAGTCTATATGCTTCTTCTTCCAGGAAGCCTTCCCAGATGCCCCAGGGACTTCGTTTGTCTCATTCATTATCTTCACCTGCCACGTTGGGCACAAGACCCAGCACATAGTAGGAATGAATGAATCTGCTCTAATGCCCTTATTCTAGACTTCAGAACAACCAGAGAGGGTAAGGGGCTTGCCCAAGGTCACACAGGGAGTCAGCATTTGAGCCAAAAAGTGGAACCTGGGGTCCCTGACCTGTAGTGAAAAATTTATCTTAGGTCATTAAGCAAATTGCTTAAAAGAACTGACAATTTCTGACCAATAAGCCTAATTTTTAAAATTTCTCTGGAACAACTGATGAAGAAGGGACCACTATTTCCCCCCACATTACAGATGGGGAAATTGAGGCTCAGGGAGGTTAGAGCTTGCTCAGTGTCATTCAGTGGAAAAGCCAGGATTTGAGCCTCAAGGGGGCTGTTTCCAAATCCTGCCCCGTTATCTCAGCAGCACACGGAGGGCTGCCAGACTTGACGAGAAGCTGGGCTAGGCTTCTCTCACTCCTGTAGGCTGCGTTAGAGGGAGATCAATGGCATTCAACCAGATCGGTCTTAAAATCTATTCTTAGGTCATTTACCATCAAAACTGAACCTGCTTTCTCCCCCAGCTCACAGAGTGTCCTTGTGCTGGCCTTGGCCTTGGGATCCTGGGAAGAAGCAGCCAGGCCGTCAGGGCGTGGGCAGTGGAGGGCCCTTTGGAGCCATTATGGCCTGTCATAAGAAAAGGAAGAAATGTGGAGAGGTTGCTCTGCATGCTCAGTTGTGGCTTCCCTGCCATGTGTTCACCACCATCCGTGCCCCCCACAAGCATGCACATGCATACACGCACTCATGCATTTGCCTGTAGATATGTACAACTCCCCACACATACACACAGCCCCATATGTGGAGGTACACTCACGCACACCCATGCACACAAGCACACATTCACACGCACATCATACACACAGGCACACACACACTCACTAATCCACTCCACCCAGAGAGCTTTAGAGTTTGCAGAGGGCCTTTGCATCCCTGCATACATTTGCGCCCCAGAATATGGGGATGGTTTTTCATTTCTCCTATGAGGCAATTGACGGCTCAAGGAGGGGAGTGCATTTGCCCAGCCTCATAGAGAGGGACCCACTTTGCACCCTTTTGATTACAAAGAAAAGAGAACTGCTCAAGCTTGAACAAAGACCCAGGGTATGGTGGCTTATGGTCCCAAATTATTTGAACATCTTTCCATCAAGAGGTGACAATTAATTCCCCTCCCCTTGACCTGGGATCATCTTAGAGGTTTGCTCGATGACTAGAATGTGATGGAAACAGTGTTGTATGACTTCCCAGATGATGGAGAGTTTTGCAGTGTCCCCCCTAGGACTCTTGGATTCTCCGAGAGTTCCCTCTTCAAATCCAGCTGCGAGAAGCCCAAAACATCGTGGAGAGCCCTCACAGCCGTGCTTCATTGACAACCCCCGCAGAAAGCTCAGCCCACAGCCAGCATGGACTACTGGCCACGGGAGTGCACCCTCCTGGCCCTCCAGCCCATGGGGACTGCAGAGGGGGTAGCCACAGACACTGTCCGGCCACAATTGCAAGAACTCTCTTGAACCCAGCCAGCCCACACAACAGGAACAAGCAGAGTAAATTGTTGTAGTAAGCTGCTAAGTTTGGGGGTGTCTTTTTATGCTACAATAAGTAACCAGAACCAGAGGGTTATTATGGGGTAGGAGGAGGATTGTGAGTCAAAGGGCAGACTCCCCTGAGTAGCTACCCACCCCCCACTCCCTGCCCCCGGCCTGGAAACTGGACTGGAAACCTTTGGAAACCAAGGTCTCATCTTCATCTCCCTCTGGGGTTGCTTGATGACCTCTACAAACTTCGGTTACTTTAATCTGCAAATTGGGAATCATCAGAGAAGAGTTGAGGATGAAATGCAATAGGCCCAGCTGCTCACTAACATCAGCTGACATCACTTGGGGAGCACGGAGAGGACGGTGAGCACGGTGAGCATGCTGTGCTGTGTTACTTCTCCTCGGAGACACTCTACCATGGCCACCCCACCCTCTGCCTTCATCCCTTCCCTTAGGAGGCTTACATATTCTCTTAGGGGACATCTCACGGGTCCTGCTCATTCTTTCCATGCACCGCTTTGCCTAATCACCATGGTCCATTGCTTTGCCCAAGCAACTCACATGGTCCCAAGGAAGGTTATTTAGAAGGGTTGGGGGCGCTGATGGGTGAGGATCCTCCTGGAAATGAGGGAGGGAGGGTCTGGATCCCTGAAACAAGCCTGGCACAGCCAGAGAGTGGCAGATACCCAGGCCCCACTCTGTTCTCCATCAGCTGGGTGCTTTTGGCCAAGTCCCTTGAACGAAGCCCTGTCTCGTGATTTGCAAAGTGGGTTGATAAACGTATAGCGCTGTTTCCCCAGCACCAGCCTTACAAGGGGCTGGCCCCAAGCAGGTTTGCAATACATGTGGATTCCCTTTGTCCCCTGAGTTCAGCTCCTGAGAGTTTAGGCCTCCTCCTCTCAACCCTTGCCGAAGACAATTTGCCTGATGCTGAGGACAGTTTGTACCGAGAGGGTTCATCTAATTTTAAGCCCCCGTGTGCCACTGGTTTATTTTGGTCCCTGAACTGTTGCTCTGGCACCTGTTGGCATCTTGGAATGAAAAGCCCTTCTAATTTTAAGCAGCAGCAGGGGCAGGTCTAATTTTAGAGGGCTCCTGTGCTGGGGGCTCCCGTGGGGATGCTGGCTCAGTGGTTGGGAGCGCCTGGGGTGAGACAGGCGCCTTCCAGAACAGATTTGGGTAGCGTTGCATTCCAGAGGGACTCACCGAGCTTGTCCCCACGCAACAAGAGTTGCCGTGTCTGCAGGACTTTTATTTTGGCAGGTCTCTTGCCGCCGTCACGTTTACTTTGAGGTTCCAGCCAGCAAACACCTACTGTGCGCTTACTCTGGGCAAGGCGCTGGGGATACAGAAATGGATATCACACAGCCCCACCTGCAGAGAACTCACGGGCCACCTCTCACCCCGCAAGTCAAGAATAGTTGTAATTCAGAGTGAAAGCACTGCTCTTGATAGAGACGCGATAAAGTGGCTGCAGGAAGGAAAGATCCGAATCTCCTGGGGGAATTTGGAGAAGGTTGCACGGAGGAAATGATATGCTGGCTGGGTCTTGAAGAATACAGAGCATTTCTCCAGGTGGAGTAGGAACAAGGGTATGGCACGTCAGGTTGCTGTCCCATCTGCAACCCCCCTGGCAGGAAACCTTTCTGTGCATGCCGGCCAGATGCCAATGCCAGCGCCCACTGCTTTTTGTCTAAGAGTCTGTCTGGACACCAGGGCTTGCTCTGCTTCTGCAAGGGGGCGGGAGGGAAAAGCCTGGAAATTAATGCTCTCCCAAATCCCTCATTACTAATAAATGAGTCTATTGGTGTATAAATCCCCCCAGTTTCCTCATTCCTCGGGCGGGAGTAATGTGGGATTAAGGTGTCCCCATGGGATGGAATCCGATTGCCATGGTGGAAACTGGCTTGATAACACCCCCTTTATTTCCGCCTTCTCTTTGGTTTCATTCTTCCATTCCCCAGTAAGGGCTGCCTGCCCGTTGTCAAGTAAAATACACATCTCGGGGTCTGCTTTTGGGGGGAATCCAAACAAGGCAGTGGGATATTTTAGTTACCATTTTCCTTTAAAGAAGAATAGAGAGAAGCATGGAGCATGCATCACCCACATCCCATGTCCCCGAAATGCATCAGGTGCGCCAGTATCGGTGCTTAGGGTTGGGAGCCGTCATCAGGGGCCATGCCCAGTCTGGTCTGGTTTGGACTAGCCCAGTGGTGATTCTTAGTTTACAGATAAAGACTCTGATGCTCAGAGGAGTGGAGCCATCTGCTCAGAAGCAGAGTCAGTGGGCGACGGCTGCCAAACCAGGCCAAGGGGTGTGACTCCAGCCCCAGCAGATTTCCACACCGCACCTGAGTGGCTGTTGTTCAGGGCTCTGAGACTCAGTTTCCCTTCATATCACTGCGTCGTGCTGTGGAGTGAGGTGCAAGATCTGAATCCCCTGCAGGCCGGTGAGCCCCCTTTGTCCCCCAGCCACAAACCACGTGATGAGGAGCTCCCTGGAAGATGTGTGGGACCCCATGGAAGAAGCAGCCCACGTCCGCACCCCGTGCCCATGGGATGAAAGTATGTGAGGAGGCCCCAAGGAAGGGGAGCGCCCATGAGTAACAGGTTGGGAGTTTCCCACGTTGGGGAAGAGGGGAGGGGATGGGCCCTTTCTCCCCGTCCTCCTAGCTCAATGTGATGTGGCTTTGGGGGGCATCACCCTTCCCCCCTGTAGTTGTTTGTGGTGCAAGAGGGAACTGACTCTCCCTCCTTGGAGGGTCCTGATTGGTTTAAGCCAATCAGCGTTTCCCATTCCTAAGTCAGAATAATTGATTCAGGAATGGACCCATGTACAGCTCATGGAGAACCACAGAGATGCAAGGAGGCCTTTCCTGGGGTTTCCAGAAAAGAGACTCTTCTTTCTCTGAGATGGATGCAGCCAAATTGCTCTCAGGTTGGGAGACCAGGAGCTGCTGGGTGCCACAGAAGGCAGAATGGGGACACAGAGACACCGGGGCCTTGAGGATTTTGTTTGAGTTGCTGGATCAAGCCTTTCCTGAAAGCAGTTGTTCCTGGATATTTCAATATATAACTTAATTAATTTCTTTTATGTGGGAGTGGGGGTTAGAGTTACCAAGGTATAATTTACTCACAGTAACATTCACATATTTTAGTGTAGAGTTCTATGAGTTTTGACAAACACATACAATCATATAACTTCTCCCATTACCCCATACGCCCCTCTTCTTCTTTTTTTACAGATTTAAGCCCATTCGAATTTTTCTATAATATACATAGAAATAGCTCTAAGGGATAAACCGGGGTAGGACAATCCAAAGGACTGAATTCCCAGATCACTGCCCCTCCTTTCTTCCCTTCCCTCCCCAACGACTCCCTCCCTTTCCCCTCCCCCCTTCCCACTGACACCCTGCAGATAAGAAAGAGTAAAGGTTCCCTCCCCGTGCACCTGGGCCAGCTTGGGGTCCCTCTCAGCTCTTATCCGAGGGGCTTCTGGGAGGGCTGGGGTCTTTCCCACACCTGGGAATGGGGAGAAGATTGTTAATAACCTGCAGCTGGTGAAAGGTGGGTGTACTGCAACCACTTCCTCCACTCGGCAACGAGGGAGCTGACCTCTCCGCTGAAGAGACTCCTCAGTCACCGGCACCAAAAACCAGGATGTAGATGCCACTTCCAGGAGGCGGCAGGGGCAAGAAGAGAGAAGGGCTTGGGGGTTGGGAGGCCTGGGTTCTGATTCCACCCCATTGAGTGGCCTGTCCTGAGCACTTCGGTGTTTAGTAGGCACCAAATGTGTACGAGGCCCTCTGTTGATGGGTGTTGGGTTGTTGTCACCCAACAAAAGGACCCATGGGTGCACAGTCTCAAGGCTGGTGGAAGACACCGGCAGGGGGAAACTGAGGCCCAGAGAATGGGTCACCGCCTTAAGGCTGACCAGTGGCTGGTCCTTCACCAGTGACATGTGTACAGCCCTTGACAGTTTACAAAGCCCCTTCTGACCCACCATGACCACGAGCTCCCTCAATCCTGAGGAATTTAGCTCTGGAAGGGGCTATTTCTTAGATGTAGTCATCTGGCAAAGATCCAATTCTGATGAAGGTACCTGGCTTTGACCAGCATCCCTAAGGGGATGGGGCCGCCCTCCTCCAGCAGCCTCCGTCCCATGGTCTGACAGCTCCGGGCACCCTTTCCTTCTCCCCAGAGGAAATCTGTCCTCCTCTGACTCTAGCCCCTTAGTGGAAGGAGCCTAGAGGTGGGGTAGCCAAGACACCCGGGTTCCAGTCCTTACTCTGACCCTGGGCCCTGGGCCCTGTCCTTTCCCTCGAGATCAGGGCGAGGACCCCAAGAGATGGCAGATGTGGAGATAAGCCTGCAAAAGCCCTGGGCGTCTGAGATATTGTCACGTTGGATGCTAGGCTGCAGACATCTCCCGCCCAAATGTTCCTTTTCCCCTGAGCCCCGGGAGTGTCTGCGACATGCCCAGGTACCTTCTCGTTTCTGGTCCCTATGCGTGTAAAGCATACACTCCTCTTTTCTCTGGTGACCCTCTCCGCCTCCACCTCCTTCCTCTATTCCTACAGCCCACAATGAAGCTAGAAAATGAATGGAAAGAAGGAGCTTTGCCCAGGAATCTTTCCGGTGCCATCTGGGTTCGACTGAGTATTAGCAAAGACCAGTCACCTTCCTGCCACAGGTGGGTCCCCAAGAATGCTGGGAAGGCCCTCTCTGTGTAAGTGGGATGGATGGTGACAACCCCGTGTGGGGGAGGCACAGAGAAAGACCCACATACATTGAGCTTCTTTCGGGTGCCAAGGGTTTTCCTCATTTAATTCTGCAAGGTTAACCTCCTTAATCCCATTTTACAGAAGATAAGACAGAGGGTCAGAAAGACTCAACCACCTGTCCAAGGTCGCACACAGTGACCTTAGATGGAATTCAAACCCGGGCCTCCATGGTTCTAAAGCCCCTGCTTTTTTACCACCAGCCCTGCGGATGGAAGTCTGCAGCCCTGGGTCCAGGGTCACTTCTGTCTGTGCTCTTGGGGTCACCTGGGGTAAACCCCACCCCCTCCTCTGGAGCCTTGATGGCCCACAGGCTGGGGGCGAACTAGTCCGTGGTTCCCAGGTTTGGGCCTGGATCAGCATCCCCAGGAGGGTTTGCTAAAACCAGATTGCTCGACCCACCCCAGGGCTGCCGATTCATTAGACCAGGGTGGGACCCAAGAATTTGCATTTCTAACCAGCTCCTGGGCCAGGCTCAAGCCTCAGCCGCTGGGCAGCAGGACCACACTTTGCGAAGCAGGCGGCTGTCTTTGTGACAGTTCTCCAGCAGGAAACCCTGGCCCCCACCTCCCACCCCATGTCAGGCCGCTGCTCCTGCCGGGCTGCCCTGATATACGGGCCCTCCCCCGGGGGCCTCCCAACCTGCCTTTGGTAAACAAAGCCTTTATTTCTCTGAGTGGTGGGGAAAAGTTTCAGGCCTTTATAATTAAGTGTCCCGGTGAAGGGCAGCTGCCGAATTCTGGCACTGGCGTGCCCGTCAGGCGGCTGATGGATTATTACAACACATCATCGCAGAGGCGGCCGGGCTGTGAGCTATGGGGGTCGTATATCATGGCAGGCTGGGTCAGACTTCCCTGTGCAAGCTGGAGGCCAATGGAGGCCACAGTCGGCAGAGCGCTTGGGCTCTGGCTTGGGGTGGAGGTGCAGAGAGGGCTGGGTCAGCTGCTGGGGAGGCCTCTCAGCTCTCAGGGTGCAGGCGAGGAAGCCAGAGGGGTAGAGTTGGGTTGGGATGAGTCTCCCCACCCTATTCCGATGGTCTCCCACCCCCCAATACTCCTTTCCATTCGCCCATTGCTCCAGCATGGAAGCCAAACTTGATTCTACACTTTTAACAGTCATGTTAATTCTGCTCCCTAAATACCTCTGGAATCCGTCTGCTTTTCTCTGTCGCTATTCTCGTCCAAGCCACCACCTCTTCCTCTCTCTTGTTGGGGCCTTCCCACCCCCGGAGGGTGTCACATGACTTGCCTTGGTCAATGGAAAGAAGCAGAAGTAATGATGTATCGGTTCCGAGTCTAGGCTTTGAGATGCCTGGCAACCTCTGTGCAGTCTCATGTGCTTCTGCCATCACTGTGAGAAGGGCATGTCTCACACCCCTCTGGGTTCTGGAAGAGGATGGCAGGCACAGAGAGCAGAGCTATTCCAGCTCAGTTGCCCCAGGAGAGCCTAGCGCAGAATAGAGCTCCCTGCCCGACCCTGCACTCCACTGACCCTTAGAATTTGTGAACTATAATAACTGATGAATGCCTTCCTATACCACCAAGATTTGGGGTTGTTTGTTATGCAGCAGTAGCTGACTGATACATACAGTATCATGTATCAGCCCTTCCCACTAAGCCACTGCATGATCTAGGCCCTTCCCACCTTTCCAATTTCACCTCCTGCCATTCTCCTCTGTGATTATTGCTCTTTTCTACCTTGGCCCAGAAAATACCCTCTACCTGGAAAGCTTCCCTTTCGCTAGTTTCTTCCTATCCTGTAGTTCTCAGTTCACATGCTATCTCCTTAGACAGGTTCTCCTTGACCACCCATGTAAAGTACATTCCTCATTCTATTCTTGACTTCAGTCTCTTGTTTATGCCATTCCTGAAACAATGAATAAGACCACTTGAATTATTTTATTTATGTTTCGGTCACCCCTTTCCACTTTTGTTTTTCCTCTCCATTGCCTTCTCTACCCTGCATGCTCCACGATGGCAGGCTCCAGGTCTCATGGTCTCTCATTCACAACGGTGTCCCCAGCCCTGACCTCAGTATCTGGACATAGTAGGTGTCCAGCCAGTATGTCTGTGTAGTCTTCATGGTTTCCCATCAGCCCCTGCTTGAGGCTGACCAGGCTTTCATATGCTCATTACTGCCAGTTGGTAGGGAGGCTGAAGTTGCTGGTTGGAGCAGATTTAGACAAAGGGGCCATTTGGCCTGGGCTCCCTGAGGGCAAGCCAGGGACACAGGTGTGTGGAATCCACCTTGGTGTCCCTGGTACTCAGCTCTGCCTGGCCCAGCACATAATCTCTATAAGCTATCACTGAATCAATAAATGCATGAGGAGTGTCCCCAATTTAGGGCTTGGCTGAACCTTCCCCCTCGATGGTGAGCATGTTGCCGAGGCCACAGCCTTCTGCAGGGCTGTGTCTCAGTACGTTTCTGTGGCACACTAATAGTCTCCTGGGCTTGGTGGAGTTCATTCAGTCTCTTTCCTGCAGGCCTTTCCAGGGCCTTTAATATGCTAATGCGCTTTGGGGCTCCCAGAGGGGATTAGGGATACCTTGTGGAATGAGCAAGATTGACCAGGGGGCCCCTTCTATCAGGACCCATTTTGTGGGTCCAGGACAAACCGGCCTGGAATAGGTTTACAAACTACTGTCTCACAAGCCAAATCTAGTCTTCAGATATTTTTCATTAGGATCTGATAGGGTTTTAAAGGTCAATAACTGGGCAGTGTATTGGTGGCTCGACGGCAGAATTCTCATCTGCCATGTCAGAGACCCGGGTTTGATTTTTGGAGACTGCCAATACCAAAACCCCCCCCAAAGTCAGTAACTATTACTTAACACAAAGCAAAAACAAAACAAAATCCCACAATTCTAAATCTCAGCTGGAGTTAAGTGGCCCCTTCCAAGTGGGACCTGAATCTGCAATTTGCCACAGTCTCCACCCCTCCCTAATGCCTTCACTCTGCCCTCTTTATGCATTTACCTTCCCTGCCTGGCTCCGAACCTTCTGAGATTGCAGTCCCTGACCCAGTAAGTCCTCTGCAGACATAGCAAGCTGGGATTTGCCCTGGAGGTGAATATGAATGTCTGAATTTCCTTACTGTTTCCCACATTTCCTAGGGAAAGGAAAGAGTTCCAGGAAAGGATCTCTGAGCCTGTCTGGGGCTAGGAGGTGGCTCCAGTGACAGCCCCACCCTGGGTAGAACAAAGAGAGGGAGAGATAAAAGGGGCAGCTTGGATTTCTTTTCAGAGGTCTCTGGGCTGCAGGGGGTGGGACACATCTCCCCAGCAGCTAATTGTTTTGCCTCCTTCTTTACTGAGAGGTCAGAGCTGGGGGCACTAGCAGACCAGCTCGGGAGGAATCCTAGAGAGATTGGGGGTTGCAGCTGCTGAGCCAGGACTGCAGTCTCCAGGCTGGGTGGGGGTCTTGGACTGGCGTAACCCTGGGCACAAGGATCTGGCTTTAATTCCAGAGTCGGCGTGGCCAGACACTCACACTGGAACAGTATACTATTACTGTCATTGTTGTTATTTATTTTTAAGTAATGCGTGATTTTGAGTACTTGCTGGACATCGTGTTAAGCCTTTTGCATGCACTAGGCCACTGGTCCTCAAATTGTGCTTTCCGGGAACCAGCAGCATGGGCATCACTTGAGAACTTGTTAGAAATGCAAATTCGGGGCTCAGTGTGGTCTGTGCTCTGACCAGCCCCCTGGATGGTTTTGGTGCTTGCACAAACTTGAACTGCTCTAGTCTGGTTCATTTTATCCTCATGACACCCTACAGGGCAGATACTGCAATTATCTTGATGTTACGGATAAGAAAACTGAGACCCAGAGGCTTGCGGTGCTTTGCTCTGAGGACCTGAACTCAGGCAGGTCTCAATCTAGAGCCCCAGTTTAGGCCCCAGTAATAGATGTTTGCCTGCTTGACAAAGTGCCTTCTAGTTTTTGGTCCCATGGAACCATCATGAGCATGAAGATGGCAGGGAGGGATGAAGAGGACGCTTCCATCTCACAGAAGAGGGCCAGACAGGTGGACAAAGCTGCTTCATGGTTGCCTGGTCACCTGACCCCATCCCAGCAGCTCTGGGAGGGAACATTTTGTAGGAGGGAAGGGCACGCATCCATACATGGCCTACCGTGAGCCAGTCACAGTCCACTTATCCAGACCCATTGATTGTACCCATTTTACAGGTAAGAAAACCGAGGCAAGGCAAGTTGGCTTCCCTGAGGTCTCATGGCTGGTGAGGAACAGACCCCAGGACGTCTGACGCCAAGTCTGCCTCTGCCACCCCAGGGAAGGTGACTCCCCTACCTCCCCTCCCGCTCAGACACCCCCAGGTTTGCAAAGCCCCATGTTCGCTCCATCCCCCTAATGGCTTGAATTCTCCAAGAGCCAATTCAAACGTCCTTCCTGCGGTGGGGGAAGGACCCCCACCCAGCTGCAGGCCCCACTGCTGGCTGCATCTGGCCAGGCAGGGCACGGCCTGTGAATGCCCGGCCTGTCTGAGCCGCCCGCCGCCCCTCACCCCCTGCGCCACGCGCACACGTTCTGTGTGGGGCTTAGGTAATGGGTGGTGGGTGGCGGAGCGGGGACCCTGGCGCGGCGGCTGGCCTGGCCCGGCTGCAAAATGAGGCGACTTTTCCAGGCCCCGCTGAGCGTTGTGGATTCCTTCCACCGGCTGTCTGGCCCCGCTGCCAATGCAAACACGGGGGCTCTTCCCTCAGAGGCTCTGGCTGTCAAGCTGGGGTCGGAACACAGCACACAGGGCTCCCTTTACCTAGCCGCGGGGAGTTAACCCCTTCCCGCCCTGCTCTGGCTGCAGGCCTGGCAATCTGCAAAAGGGTCGGGGAGGAGGGTGACTCGGTTTCCCCCAGATCTTCAAAAGGCTTATGGGGTCCCTGGTGAGGTTGTAGTGCAAAGACTGGGCGTTGCGTTTCACGGGACATTACCTGTCCAGCCTGCTCATGCAGCAGATGGGAGCACGGACAGAGGAAAGAGAAGATGCTGTTGTCTGGGGCTTTTGGGCACCCTGCTTTCTGGCACCTTCCTTGTCCGGGCATTGGGAGTGGAAGCGGGAATTCTGGACCTGCTGAGAACATCAGATCCCCATAGTCGTGCTGCCAGTGGGGAAACTGAGGCCAGAGCAGAACCTGAGGTCCCGTTGCTGGTTGCTTGTAGGGCTAGGAAGAGGAGGAGGATGATGATGGTAAGAACCAACAGTTCTCATGCTTTCCTCGTGCCAGGACCTGCTCTAAGCCAGTGCTTTATGTTCATTGACTCATTTAAGCCTTACAATAGCTCCAGGAAGTGGGAATTTATTAGTTTCCCCCCTTTTGACAGATGTGGAAACTGGGGCACAGAGACATTAAGCCACTGGCCAAATGTAGCACAGCTGCTCTATAGTGAATTCAGGATTCGGTCCTCCCCCAGCCTGGCTTGCAAGGCTGTGCTTCTATCAGCTGCCTCTGCGTCCTGCCCAATGCTCTCCCCAGCCGAGTCCTGGCCCATTGTGACCTCGGTATCATCATCTGGCAAGTGGGATCAGTGCCCCTGCCCTCTCTGCCTCTGCCAGGCTGCTCGGAAGAGCCAGGGAGCTCTCGTGGAAGGAAAGCCTCTTGCAAACTGTGAAGGACTGTGGACCGGGCTGGCGTGGGCTTTGCCTCTCATTTGCGTGTGTGGATGAGAATGTTTCTAGGCAGAAACACTCCCTCTGGCACCTCCTGCCAGTGAGTGAGCTGCCACCATTACGATCTCCTGGGAGTCTTTGAACAGTACTGACCCCTCAGGCCTCCTCGCTAGTGGACCACTCTACAGCCCCCTTGTGTGGTGGCAAATGTGATTACCCCCCCAACAGGGACCCGGAAAGTGCCAAGTGCCAGTGAAGGGACTTGAGAGGCAGGAGCTGTCAAGGGCAGCTGGGAAGCACCAACTCCTGGCTGGAGGAGCTTTTGCGATGGGCTTGGGGAGACGCAGGTATGAACCCAGGGGTTGTTCCAGCAGGCAGGTGGATTGACTTGATCAGGAATGCAGGTGTGCTGGGGGATGGGGACAGTGAGTTCAAGGACCCTGAGGGGACCCTGGAGAGCCAACAATGTTTAGTAAGCAGTTTTGGGAGCAGGTAGATCAGGCCTCACCCATGCCCTGGAACTGCCGCTGCGGAGCATCCAGGAAGGAAGCTCAGGTCTGCAGTGACCTGCCACAGGGCCTTTTCATCACTTCCAGTCTTGAGAATTTTACTGGGGGCAATAAGATCATTCGTTAAACCTTGAAACCTGTGCAATTTCAAGTCCCGTGGAGGGCTGTGCACTATATCCCCCCAAGCACAAAGACTCAATCCCCAGTTGTTTGCCAGCAGAGGTGAGCTCAATCACCTGGTCTGACATGAGGCCAGGAGGGAGAGAGGACACACGTGTCTCCCAACGCTGGGAAAAGAAAGGGAAGATCATGTTTGCTTTTGCTGGCCCAGCGCTATTCCAGAAGGCTGGTACTAACAGACTGTGGGACCAAGGAACAAGCCAAGGCCAAAGGCCTCCATCACGGCATGTCCAGGAACGTGGGCGTGTCTGGCCGATGATATGCATGGGGCACCTCACTCTAAAACCAGAGGCTATGGGCGCCCGCCGTGCAGGTCACAGAGGGCACTGGCAGACAGACCGACAGTGGGTCGGAAGTGGGTGCCTTCTGAAGCCCTGTTTTCTTTTCCCTCTGCACAAGCAGGAGTTGATGACAAGATCCGCTGCCTGTTCAGGACAAGAGGCTGACGCTCCGGGAACTGGCCCAACACGGAGGGGACCCACGGATGTGCCTATGGATTTTCTTTGCATAACGGGTTATCAACTTCTGCAATACTTCCCACCTGCTCCATTAGCCCCAGCCAAGGCAGAAACACGTTGGCTGTGAGCTCATACCTTTTGCAAGGTGCAAGCTGTCTTTCCCTGCCTCTGAAGACATTGCTTTCTGCAACTCCTTAGGGAAACCTCGGGCCCCTTCCCGCAGGGGCAGGATGTCCCTGCCTCGCCTTTAAAGGGACAGGTGGAGGCATTTGGCCAAAGGGGCGCCCAGAGAAGGCGAGGGGAGAAAGCTTCTGGCCGAGCTGTCAGTGCACCCCCGATGTGCTGGGAATCCTCTGGGTTTTAGCTTCCCTTGCGGAAAAGGGATTTCAGCAAGACGCTCTCAAAACGCTTCTGCCTGTTTAGCTGCTTCATGGTTGAAGGTGGCCTTGCAGCGCCTCTCCTTTCGGATCAGTGTCCCCACCTGCCCTCCATCGGGCCTCATCTCACTGCCCCCGTGCCCACACCCAGTCCCCAGCCCCCTGCCCCCACCAGCCTCCCTGCTCTCCCTCTACCCACCTCTGCCATAGGCTTTGACAAAGGTCACAGAATGCCTTGCATTTCAGAGCACCTCCTGGGTGCCAGCTGCTGCACAGGCTTGCCTCACCCTTCCTGCCATCTCAGTGGATCATCCCAACCCCGGGAGGCAGGGACGAGTGTCCCAATTGCAGCCGAGGAAACCGAGGCTCAGAGAGGTGAAGACAGTCGCTTGAGGTCACACAGCCCGTGACGGCAGAGCCAAGGCTCCCCCTGGGATCTATACATCCACGCCCGTTCCAATACCGCAGGTGATGAATACAAATTCCCAGTTTTCCCCATTGTTCATCATTTGACTCTCCCGGTTTCCAATTTGGGTTCAAAACCCAACCAACTAAATGAACAAAAAAAAAGTCTTGGCTACACTTCCCTGCCCTGTTCCTTCCAGAAGACACAGGAATTCTTTCTTGGCCTATCTGCAGGGGGTGGGGGCCCAGCAAGGGAGCGGGGTTCGCCCTCGAACTCTTTGTGGCCAACTGGGGGAGACTTTCTGAGGTCGCCGCTTTGGAGGCCCCCTTGCCTCCCCCCCAACCCCCGCCCCTTCCCCAGGTCTCTCAAGGCCCAGGGGATCTGGGCGCTTGTCAATGCTTCTTAGCAATCGGAATGTGCCCTCTGACCCTGCCTTCGCCTCCCCCCGTGAGTTTCAGAGAAGGTTCTTTTTTTCCAAGCCCCTGACCCTCCTTCTTCGGGAAACAAACGGAGCTTGATTCTGTCTGTGTGTGGCTTGAAAAGCTGCTGTCGGGGCGGGAGCAGGTGGGGGGTACTTTTTTTTTTTCTTAAGTCTTCCGAACCCCTGCAATGTTTGAAGGACTTTCATTTTTAGCTGGGAGGATCCAACTGGTGCAAGGAATGTCCTGTCCTTGGGGACGAAACAGTATCCCTGTCCATCTGGGGAGACATTGGCACTCAGCTGAGCTGCCAACCTGAGAGAGCAGATTTGGTTTCTGGGCTATTTTTCATTCTCTTCTGCACGGTTGCAAGAGGGGGTCCCTGCGGGGCTGGCGGTCCCTGGAGTCTTCGAAGATCAGGGGCTAAATTCTCCAGAACACCCAGGAGCCTTGTAAGGGGTCCTTGAGCTGGAGAGAAAGGACCTCGAGTTGCTGGTAAGCTATTCATATCCAAAAGCTAAAGCAGCACTAAGTCTCCTGGTCCTTCCACTTCTCAACTAGAGCAGTTTCTCCCGGGCAAGGAAGGAACCTTACTCAGTTTCCCTTGCCTTCCCGCAAAGCTCTGTCCTGAGTCCCACACTCCCAAGATAGTGTCTTGAGGGCTTCACTGGCTAATCGAGTAAAGGGCCTTCAAGAGACCCCCATCTTTATCCCTGCTCTGCCACTGTGTGACCTCAGCAAGGGGGTTCCCCGCTCTGGGAGTCACTCTCCTCATTTCCGCGATGAGAAGCCAGGATCTGATGACCTTTGTTCTAGTAAATAGTTTATGTTTTGCGGGTCAGGTAGTCTCTGCTGCAACTACTCAAGTCCGCTCGCGGCAGGAAAGCAACCACAGTCAATAAATAACCGAATGAGTGTGGCAGTGTGCCAATAAAGCTTTATTTGCTGAAATCGGTGGTGGGCCGGATTTGTCCCGTGGGGGCTGTGGTTTGCAGATCCCTGATGTAGATTCCACGCAAAGGTCCTGAGGTTGCCATGTCGTGAATCTAAAGTTGTGAGCGTGGTTGTGTTAAAGATGGCAGATGATTAAGGTGAAGAGTTAAAAGGTGGGTTTTAGGGTCAAGGCAGATTCGGGGTTCGAGTCCTAGATCGGATGCATGAGCACTGTGTGACCTTGGGCCAGTCACTTACCCTCTCTGAGCCCTAGTTTCCTGCCCCACGAGCTGTGGACAATCACAATACCTCTTCTGTGGCTCGTTGGCAATGCCTGGTGCTCCATGAGCCCTTGACAATGACCGTCGTTGTTCATCTATAATAAAAAGGCAGAATTCCCTGACAAGCCCCTGGCATTCGCGATGAGCAAGGCGGAGAAAATAAAATGCTTTCTGTTTCCCACTAGAGCTCGAATCCCTGCTTTGAGACTACATTGCTGGGTGACTGTGGGCAAAATGCTTCACCTCTCTGAGCCTCAGACTCTCATCTGTAGAATGTGGCTCATTATCCCTAACTCTCAGTGTCCCTGTACACAGAAGGAGCTCAAAACTTGCTCCCTTCCAGCCTTGTTCAGTGTGGTTGTCTGCCACCTGGCAGCTCAAGGACAACCAGGTCACAGCAGAAGTCTTGACCCCCAATCTGATGGTCCACCTGCTCCTCCAGGTAAGGAAGTCCAGGTGACCCTGCTGGAGAGGGAGGCCCTGGAGGGGACTGACCTGGAGGGGATTGACCCCCCCCTCCCCCAGCCATCCTCAAAGCCTCAGATATATGCATGGGGCACCCAGCAGAATGCAGCTGCCGGAGCCAGGCTGACCAGGTAGAGCAGAGGACAGCCATCCCTGAGCCTGCCCGAGTTTCAGACATGGAATTTAGGAGCAAGGTAACAATTACTGTTTTAAGCCACTACGTTTTGGGTGGTTTATTACACGAGAGCCGTTGGTAGAATGTGCTGGCGGATGCTGGTGGTGTTCCAGTTAGAACGTGGGAATCTGCCCATTTCTCCCCAGTCTCACTGCACCCCCCAATGCCAGACCTAATATGGAGCAGAATCCATCCCAGATTGGCTTGTAAAGCCCCTCATGATACAGCCTCTGGCCAGCTCTCCAACCCCATCCCTCACCAGCTCTCCTTTTACTTATTCTTCTCTAGCCACACAGTCCTTAGAAATACCTGTCTCCTTCCTACCTCCAGCCCTTTGCCCCAAACCTTCCCTCTGCTGAAATGTGGATGCCCCCAGATTGTCATCTCTTGTCATTTGGCTTGAAGCCACCCTGGACACCCTAAGGTGCCCCCATTCCCATTGCCCCAGCCCTTCCAATCTACCTGTTTTATTTCCTTCATAACACTTACAATCCATCCCTCATGTCCTTTGGTAAACTCCTCTGTTATCCTCCCGAGTCCCTTCTGGGGTACCCTTCTGGGGTGCCCATCATAGGCCAGGCCTGGGTAAGACGTGATAACAAACTTCAGTTTTTAATAAATTATATAAACTGTCCACCTCTTACGGAGCCCTGATGTGCGCTGGGTCTCTTTTTGAGCCCATGGTCACTCATTCATGTCTCTTAGGGGCCCAACAAGGAAGGTCCAATAGTGGCCCCATTTCACAGATGAGAAAACCTGTGACTTGTCTGGGCCACACAGCAAGTTAGGAGCAGAGCTCGAGTGAACCCAGTTTTACAGATTTACCCTGCATGGGTCTCACCCTCTCTGCTGCTTCCTGGCCACCCCTGCTGTGTGGCTCCCCCAGTGCAGGGAAGGAAACCAGCCTTTGGGGGCACTTTGGGGGGAGCCCGGCTTGCCTCCTTCCTTCCCATGGACTGCTCACTGCCCTCTGTTAGGGCCGCTCACCAGCCTTGGCCTTCCTGCTTTCTCCATCTCTTGCCCCTCAGCAGGGGGGCTGGGACGTCTGTGGTTTCAGGGTGCCCCATAAGCCAACCCCAGGAGAGCCTGTCGGCGGCTGCTGGACCGCGCCGGGGTTGGGGATGTTCTCTGCAGTGAGACTGACTTTCCTCTGATCCGCTGGCAGAGTGGCCACTGTTTGATGGCGTGAGTGCACTCCTTGCCTGAGTGACCAGTCCCCAGCTGAGCGACCACAGCAGTTGAGTGACCAGTCCCCAGCCGAGTGACTGCTCCCCGGCTGAGTGGCCGCCTTGGTTGAGTGACCACCTCGCAGCTGAGTGACCACCCCACTGAGTGACAGCTCTGTGGCTTGAGTGACCGCCCGGCTGAGTGAGCATTCCCCACTGGGTGACTGCTCACAGGCCCCTCTCCCTCTGGACCTCGGTCCCTCACTTGTAAAATGGGGACAAGCGTAGAGCACAGAGCACCCATCAGGGGGGCCCTTGCCTCGTTGGTACCCGATGCACGTCAGCCATGCCCATGCTCACAGGTCCAGTTCCATGCTCCAGGTTCTCCCGTGATCCCCTGAACACAGGGAAGGTGGGTGATGCATCAAGCAAGATACATTCTCATCTTACAGACGGGGAGACAGTCCCAGAGGAGGCGAGGAGGTGGTAGACACAAGGGGATCAAACCCATCTGTCCACCTCCATGCCAAGACACACTGTCTTCCCTCCTCCCTCCCATCAAGGGCACTCAGGAAGCCCCTATTATGTGCAAGGCCTGTGCCAGGTGCTGGTACATGGTCCTTCCCCAGGGCATCTTCTGTGAGCTCTAGGCACCTTGCCCTCATGGGCTTCTTTATATTTTTTGTGACTGTGTTGTTTTCCAGAATGGATCAAATTCATTTTCTCCATTTTAAAAGAAATGAAAACATAATTGTGGGTTGCTAAATATATTTGTGGGAGCCCTAGGTACCGAGACTCTTGTTTGTGATGGAGAAGTCAGCCCTGCTCGCCCAACACAGCATCCCACAAAGGAAATTAACTATACATGTATGGCGAGCTCTGCAAGGGAGAGTTCTGGGCATTGTGAGAATCGAAACGCAAGTTTGGCCCAGTTTGGGAGCTCAGGGAGGGCATCTCTGGGGATGTTGTACATCTGAGCTGAGAGCGGAAGGGTGATCAAAAATAGGGGAAGGAGCACCCCGGGCTGAGGAACAGCCTGTGCAAAGGCCCTGTGGCTGGAACCAAGGATGCAAAGGGGCTCAGAAAGCAGGGGCCAGGTCAGATAAACCTGGGGACCAGGGTGAGGTGGTGACCTTTCCTCTCAGGGTGGAGGTGGAAGCAGGATGACATCAAAGTATTCCCCATCTCCAGCGTGATTGTGGCGGAGGGCCTGCTGTGGATTGAATGAGGACCCCCCAAAAGCTACATTCCACATTACCCCTAGAACCTGTGACTGTGACCTTATTGAGATAAAGGGCTTTTGCAGATGTAATTAAGTTAAGGGTTTTGAGATGAGATGTGTCTGGATTACGTGGGTGGACTCTAAATCCTTAGAAGAGACAAACAGAGGAGGGAAAGGGAGAAAAGGAGAAGACCGTGTGAAGATGGAGGCAGAGATTGGAGTGAGGTGGCCACAAGCCAAGGATGCCTGGGGCCACCAGAAGCTGGAAGAAGCAGGGAAGGATCCTTCCCCAGAGCCTCTGGAGGCCCCGTGGCCCTGAGGTCAGGTTGATCTGAGCTTTCTGGCCTCTAAAGCAGGAGAGAATGAATTAATGTCGTTTTAAACCACCTGGTCTGTGATCATTGGTTACGCAGCCCGGGGACACTAATTCAGAAGAGGGTCATCCAGGCTGCACCTGCATGGGCGGGCCTCTGGGGAGCCACAAACACCCCCACACAGGTGAAGAGAAGAATCTGAGCAAGAGTTATTCTGAGTACAAACCGAAGCCCAGGGAAGGCTGTGTTCAGCCAGGCACTCAGCCCAGTAGTGGCAGGTCAGTGAGTAGGAGCTGCGGTTCTGGGCACCTCGGGCCAAGGCTATCCCCACGTGGCCTGCTGCGTGTGCAGCCTTCTGGAGGGGGCACTGTGTGGTTGTTGGCTCATTTATCTATTTGGATACCTTCTTTTCCCTGCCTTTGCTCTTTGTCAAGACAGGGTGGACAGGAAGCAGGAGGGTCCCTGCAGTGCCAGATATACCCTTCCTGCCTGTCCTGGACCTCAGAGGAGGATCTCTGGTCCTCCCGTGGTGGGCAGCAGCTTCTTGTCAACCAGGACGCTTTTCGGAGAGTAGACATGTCCCAGAGCTTGACGCCAGGTACCAGGCTTGAGTCTCAGCTTGGCCGGCATGGTTTTGCTCGAGGGTTTCAAATGGGGACGATGGTTGAGAGCAAAGGCCTGCAGGTTTGAGGCTTGGGGTGCTTCCCTAAAGCTTAAATTCAGGCTTTACCATTCTCTGTCTGTGTGACATTGGGTGTGGTGCCTCGGTTTCCTCATCTGTGTAATGGAGGTTAGCTCGAGGGCCTGGCGTGAGAAGCAGGGGTAATATCTTTAGAGCTGTCTGCAACATGCCCAGCCCAGAGCTAAGCCCTCAATCAATAGAGGCATCGTCACCACTGTTACTGCTATAACAACTACACTCACTGCTGCCGCTATCATTATTGCCACTCTCCCTGCTATTGTGATTTCCATGCCTACTCCTGCTCTATTGTTTTACTGTTATTTTGCTGAATGCCTGTCCTGCTCACTTTCTATGACAGAGTGGAAAGACCCCCGGCTATCAGGACACCTGGATACAAAGTCTAGCTTAGTGCTCATTTTGCTGTGTGAACTTGGATGTGTGAATTACCCTTTCTGAACATTTTGGGAAAACTTTTTTATCTTGAAATAATTATAGATGCACAGGAAGTTGCAAAAATATTACAAAGATTCCCGTGGCTGCTTTGCTCAGCTTTCCCCACTGGCAGCAGCTGATGTGGTTGAAGTACAACTTCGAAACTGGGAAACTGACGTTATTGAGATACTGTTAACTAGTCTACAGGCCTCATTGCCTCTTCTCCAGTTTTAACCTGAGCTCACTGAGTGTGTGTGTGTATGTGTAGTTCTGTGAAACTCGACTATCTGTACAGACTCGTGTCACCATCTACAGAACCGTTCCCCATAGCTCTGCTCCATCGGTGTCCCAGAAACCTGGCAATCTCTTCTCCGTGTCTATAGTTTTGTTATCTTGAGGATGGTATACCCATTGCCCTCTCTAGACTTTTAAGAAAATATGTATCAGAGTAACATATATATAAAATGAAATTTCTCATTGTAACCATTTTTAAGTGCACAATTCAAAGGCATCACTTACATTCACAGAGCTGGGCCACCAACCATTGCCAAAACTCTTGCATCACCCCAAATAGAAACGCTGTACCCACTAAGACACAAGTCCCTATTCTTGCCCCCTCCTGGCAGCCTCTCATCTGCTTCTCGTCTGTCTGCGCTTGCTTATTCTAAATATTTCATCTAAGTGAATCACACAGTACATGCCTTTTGTGTCTAGCTTGCTTGGCACGACGTCATCAAAGTCCATCCGTACTATAGCACCCATGAGAAGTTCATTCCCTTTTATGGCTGAACAAGCATCTATGAACTTTGGATTTCCATTTGAGAAAGTGTCCTCAAAGACTCCTCTTAAAAAAACCCTCCTATTGCTTATGTGACATTGCAGGGTGCCCTCAGCCGTGCTGTTGTATCTGTTTATAGAACAGAGTGCCTATCATGCAGATGGGGAAACTGAGGCAGGGGAACCGATTCGCTTCAACCCACAAGTTCAGGGTCTGCCCGACTCGGACCCCAAGGATTCTGTCCGCCCTAAAAAAGACATAAAAAGACAGTCTACCCGGATGACAGATGTTCGATCAGCCCTGCCACCCTCCACCTGCCCAGCTTCTTGGGGGAGGGGCTGGCTTCCCAGCTCGTTCGGACGCGGGCTCTGAGAGTCCCTCCCTGCTCATCACAATTTTCCCCAGGTGCGTGGCACCCCAGTAGTGAGGCAGCAGGTAGATCTGACCAAGTGCAGGTGAGCCAAGGCTGCGTCCCGGGGAGGCACCCAGGCTCAGGGCCTTGGGTGACGGAGCAGACGCATGTGTCAATAAACCCCGCCATGGGACAGCTGCCCCACGCCCTCTCTGGAATTAAAAGCTTATTCATAACACTCTCCCGCCACCAAAACACACTTTGGAGAGGGCTAACGTACACAGTGCCGTTTCACCTGACCTCCTTGGGGCTCACGGCCCTGCCCAGCGTCTCCCACTTAGAGAAACAAGCAGATGGGCTTCCATGGTGCAGAAAGGGAGGCGTGGGGTGGGGGGCGGTAACGGATGGGGCCCCAGAGGAGGCGGCGACCCACTCTGGAGGGCATGTCGAGGCATCGGGATTTTATTCCAAGAGTAATGGGAAGCCACAGGAAGCCTTTTAAGTGGAGGGCGTGGGGGCTGATGTGAAACGATTTGCTTTGACGTGTACTGCTCTGACCGCGTGTGGCGCGTGGGTGGCAGGGGCAGGAGTGGAAGCGACCTGGGCAGGTGGCGGCTGGGAAGGTGGAGGGCGGTGGTGGGTTCAGGCTGGGTGTCAAGAGGATGGGGGGATAGCGCAGGCATGAGGGGGCGAAGGTGGGGGGGCAACGATGGCTCCCCAGTTTATGGCTTGAGCTCTGGTGAGAGAATGGGGGGTCCACCTACTAGTATGAGTGAGATGGGGTTGGGGGCCTATTCGGGGGTGGGGGAAGCAGTCTTCGGGCAGGACACGACCAGTCTGAGATGACCAGGAGACACCCAAGTGGAGGGTAAGAGGCCACCAGCACCACACACATGCATGGACTCCGGGAGGATGACCATGGGGCAAACTCAGGCTGAAGATGGGACTTAGCCCCAAGAGAGGGTGAGCCCTGCCCCACCCCACCCCCAAGCAGTGAGCAGGATACAAGGTAGAAGGTGAGGTTGACAGAGGAGACCCATACGGGGGGACCTCGAGCCCCGAGGGGAGGATGAATTCAAGGGGGAAAGAGCTGACCACTGTGCCCCTTGCCTCTGGCAGAGTGAGGTGTGCAAAGAGCGGAAGCCATCAGCAGCCTGGCAGGCACTGGGGACCCCGGACCGGAGCGACAGAGGGGTGGTGGGGGCAGGAAGACCCCCGGAACAAGAGGGACAGAAGAAGGGACCAGAAACAAGCTTCCATGCCCATGGAAACTTCGCACACCATGGGGCAGGAGTTTACCCATTGGTGGAGAAGGGTGGGGTGTAAAAGAAAATGCTAGAACATAGGTGATCAAGATGAGTGATTGGGAAGTAGACTCAGCAGGTAGTCCCCGTGATACCCCGCCCCCCAAGTTTGTGGGATTCCTTCTCCCTGAGTGTGGCAGGTCCCAGGAATTGCTTCTGGCCCATAAAATATGGGAAAGGTGCTAAGATGTCACTCTCTTGATTAGGTTAAAGTTACATTATATGACTCCATCTTGCTAGCAGTCTCTCTCTCTCTCTCCTTGCTCGCTTGAAAGAAACAAGCTTCCATGAACCCTACAACTGCAGGGGAATAAATTGTGTCACCAACTGATGGAGCTTGAAAGCAGATCCTTCCCACCCTGGCGGACGCCTTGAGCGTGGGCTTCTGACACCGTAAGCTCAGACCCCAGTTAAGGTACGTCCAGACACATGACCCACAGACACTGTGAGATAATCGATGTGTGCTGCTTTAAATAAGCTTGTGGTGATTTGTTGCATGGCATAGAGAACTGATATACACAATATTACGTTAAATACTAAACTCACACAGCACGCATACACATAACAAGTAAATCCAAGGCATATTAAAGATCTAAATAAAAAAGCAAGATTTACTTAATCATAGCACAAAACCAAAAACCCCAAAGAAAAAGACTGATACATTTGATTTCAAAACTAAAACATCTTTTCAACTAAACCTATTTTAAACAAGTCAAAAGAAAAGAAAAAATCTGGGGAAAAATACCTGAACCCATAGAATTTAGAAAGGATTATATCCATAAGATATAAAGAGCTTTTAAAAATCAATAAGTCACCAACACCCAGTAGAAAAATAGTTGATGCATATGAACAGACACTTCTGAAGAGAAAATCCAAATGACCAATAGTCATGAAAGATGTTTTACTTCACTAATAATCAGGAAATACAAATAAAAGCAACCACAAACTACACACCATCTGCTTGACAAAAATTTAAAAGCTCGGCAACACCAAGTGTCGATGAGGCTGTGGGGAAGCATGGCCTCTCCTCTGCTATTTAGAGGGAGGGTAAGTTGGTACACATATTGGAGAGCCATTCAGAAGCGTCTAGTAAAGCTATGCAACTTGACCCAACAACTGCATTTCTCAGTGAATATCTTTTAGAAAGTTTGAACTGTTGACCCTGGCTGGGAACATGTTCAAAACTGTTCATACAGTGTCAGAAGAAACACACACTATAAATGGTCCCCGATAGGAAGACAAGAAACAATCATAATGTGGAATACAATATAAAGGTGAACACAAACCAGGGATATGTCAATGGAAAAAATGAAGGAGCAAAAAAAAAAAAAGTTGCTGAATGATGCGTAGAGTGAGTTACTATGTATGTACAAATATTCATTGTGAAAAATATATTGTATATTGCTTATGGACCATATGTGTTTAGGAAAAGTATGGAACTATGAATGAGAAAGATAAATACCAACTTCAAGACAGTGATTCACTCAGCAGAGGGAAGAACGGGGAACAGATCTGTGACATTTGATCATTTTAACCAAATACTGGGGCAATATGACAAAATGCAGACATCTGATAAAGCTGGTGAGTGGCGGGGACACAGGAGTTCACCGGAAGATTCTCTAAAGCTGAGCTGGCCGATACAGTAGCCACTAGCCATATGTGATCATTCGTCTTCAAATGTAAATTAATTAAAAGTAAATAAAATTAAAATTTTGGGATCTCAGTGACAGTAACCACATTTTAAATGCTCAATAGCCACATGTAGCTAATGCTTCCCAAATTGGACAGCACAGGATGTAGAAGATTTCCATCACGGCTTTAAGTTCTTTTGGACAGCATTGCTAAAACATTCCATATATATATATACTTTTTATATTTATAAGTATAATACATATATATTTTTTGTACGCTGTATCGTGGGGTCATATTTCATTATTTTTCCATGTGAGTATCCCATTATTGCAGCACCATTTATTGAATTTTTGTGTGTTTGTTTTTCCCTTTGTTGGTTTTGCTTGCTCGTTTGATTTTGGGAAGTGCCTGGGCCAGGAGTCGAACCCGGGTCTCCCGCATGGCAGGCGGGAACTCTACCACTAGAACTACCCTTGCATCCCCCGTATATAACTACATATTTTTTTAAGGAACCAAGTCCATAACTGACATTAGGGTTCTGTCTTTGTATAGTGGTACAGCTCTGCGGTATCAGATGATGCGTTTTCGATATTTTTGTAATCCTTTTAAAAAGCAGGGACTTGTGTTGATGATTGTACCACTAAGTGGGTACAGTCCCCGGGCTGCGGAGGGGGGGCACCTGGGGCTTGGAGAAAAGGAGGTAATGGGATAGAGGGTTCGTTTAAAGAGTTTGGCTTGCGAGGAAAGGGGAAGATGGTAGAAACCTGAAAGAGAAGGGATGAAGAGAGGAACCAGTGGAGAAGGGGTCCAGGGAGACCTTTTTGCATTTTTAGGCTAGAGAATGTGGATGGGGCTGGGCAGTGGGGGGCGGAATGGAAGGAGGAGGAGATGAGGGGACAGGAAAGACACAAGCGGGGAGGGCAGAAGTGGGCCCTGGAGAAGTACACTGCCCCCAGAGGCCCCGAGGCTCCCACCTGGCTCCCCTCAGAGTGGCGCCCACCCCTCACCCTCAAAGGCTGTTGCGGGTTGGAGATAAATAATGCCTGCCACGCCTGTCACAGATATTTGAAAAACATATTAATCACGTTAACAAATATTAGCTCGCAACAGCAATAAACAGTCTCTAGAAGCTCGTCTTTGCGCCTGTATTACAATGAAAAATATGCTAATATGGGCGCCTAATTGATTGTGTTTGAATAACTTCCTTTATGACAATAAGCGTTTGAGGCAGCATCACTCAGAGTCAGAACTGGCATCCCCAAACCGTGAAACACCTCCCTCCTTTCCCGCAGACTTGCCCTTTGGAAGAGAATTCTCCGAATAAAGCCCACTCTGCAACTGTCGACCTAGGAGGCAGCTGGCATCGGGCACGCCTCCCATGGGCTCGCACCTCCCACACATCCTCAACTGTTCTACAAGGAGGGCGTTATGGCCCCATTTCTCGGAGAGGGAAAACTGAGGCTCGGAGGGGTAAGGAGACGCACTCGGGATTCCCGAGGGGTGCAACCAGCACAGACTCTGGAGGCTGTGAGTGGCTTTTTGCTACCCAAAGCCAGGAGAACTCATGGCTGGAAATCTCAGGAAAGGTTCCCTGTTGGCGCCACAGGGTCAACTCACGGCTCAATTGGATGGACTGCTTGGTGACGGGACCCTCAAATCTCCTGGGCGCTTTTCCCCTGGAACCCAATGCAAACAGCCACTCACTTGCTGGTCAGGCAGGGTCTTCTCTTACCTCCTACGTTCCCCCCTCCCCACCATCCCCGATCGGGTTTCCTCTCCCTTCACTTCTTGCCTGGGTTAAATGCATCCGTGGCCTTTGCACAATTCCCAGGTGATGGAAGCTCGTAGAGTAAGCCCGGTTTCCTGCACTCAACTCCTTCCTGGCTTCCGCCTGCAGACCCAGCACTCTGGTGGCTGTTGGTGTGACCCCGAGTCCTGTTTGTGTCCCTTCCCCCTTCTCCATTCTCGCTGCTTTGCCTGCGTCCAGCGTGCAGGGCCTCTTGGCTGGACTCCTGCCACAACTCTGCCATAATACCGATGCCTTGAGGACCCATCGGTGCTCCAGCCGCTGAACAGGAGAACTTTGAAGCCCATTTCCTGTTCTTTGAGTGATGAGGCTAACAGGTTATTTTCTGTTAAAGGGCAGGTAGTAAATATTCTCAGCTTCGTGGGCTGCACGGTCTGCATTGCAGCTTCTCGCCTCTGTCACTGTACCACCACAGTACCCTGGGGTAACATAAGTGAATGGGCAGGCCTGGGTCCCAGTAAAACTTTATTTACAGGCACTGATATTTGCATCCAATAAAAAGTCCACGTATCATGAAATCGTCTCCTTTTGATTTTTCCCGACCATTTAAACATGTGTTTCTTTTTTAGGGTTTCTGGCACATGCTTTGGGTATCACCGACACTGACAATCGCAGACCCGTGGAAGGGTAGACTCCAACCTGGGCGCCTTTTTACATGTCTGTTTCACTTCAATGAAAAGGAAAAGAAAAATATAAGGACTGAGGATACCCTGTGCTGGGATAGGATTGGCCAAAAGGCCCTCCCAGCGGAGAGAGTGCAAAGGCAACCTCTGCGGGAAGCAATTTACCCATAATCGTCATGTGCATAAACAAAAGCACACAGCACACAACCCCAGTGGCACCATCGGTAAGAATTTACCCACCACACATTCTCACGCACGTGTAGAAAGATGTGTGCAAGACATTTATGCCGGCATTAGCTGTAGAAGCGGAAGACTGGAAAGCATTTCGATAACGACCAGCTCTCTAAAGGATGCGGTGACCATAGATGGGACACTAGCAGCTGTCAGGAAGAAGCAGAATCTTCTCATCGTGCTGATATAAAATGATGTCTCCTGCATCGTGCAGGAAGAAAAAAAGGAGAGGAGGTAGAAACTTGCCCTTTGTATGTAAAAAGAAGCATGCAGTTCAGTGGTGGGATGCTTGCCTTCCGGGTGAGAGACCTGAGTTCAGTTCCCGGTCCATGCACTGCCCCCCCCCCCCCCGCCCAAAAAAAAGAGGAACATGCATGCACCTGCATGCATTTTCATATATAGGCATAGGGAACATTCTGGAAAGGTACGCAGGAGACATGGATGTGGCTGCCGGGCTCAGGGATGGCAGGGTGATTGCAAACCCGTGGTGCTACTTGTATTTCTTTTTTAGCATGTGCCTGGTGACTTTACAATCAAAAGCCAAGAGACTAGTTGAAAAAAAAGGAGGGTGAGGATGGTTTCCCACATATGGATACCTGCTAGGGCCCCAGTATTTCCCAACACTGCCCCAAGAGTCCTCCAGCCCAGCCCAGGGCCCCCTAGAGAACCTGAGACAGCCCAGCTGCTCTGCAGACCCCACGTCCCTGTTGCTGGTCCAGCGGGCACAGCCGGCTGTGAGCCCAAACAAAGGGCGGGACAAAGGCTCTTTGTGGTTTTCCCTCTCGCCCCAGCCAAGCGCCAAGCTGGGGCCTCTCCAGTTACAGCGCCCGAGGGCGTTCCCGCTGGGCCTCTGATCCCAGGGGTGCAGACACTCCTTCCAGGATCACCTGTCAGGCATGGGGGAGGGTCTCCTTGGTGCTAGACCTGCTGCTGGCCCCCAGTGGTGGCTCCTCAGCCCCTTTCCCCCTGCCGAGAGGTCATCTCCCCATAGGACAGTCCCAGGCAGTGAGGCCTGGAGCCGGGCAGCTGGCTGGACTCCTGGGCCACGAGGTAAGGGACCTGAGTAAGCGACTTCACCTCTCTGAGCCTCAGTTTCCCTATCTGCAAAACGTGGTGACAGTCATGCCCACTTACCCCTCCACTGATCGTGGCTCAGAAGACCATGTCGTCTGCATCTGGGGATGGGCTCCAGGCTGAGTGGAGATCAGAGCAGTGCAGGAAGATGGAGAGTCTGGGGGGCAGTCTGGAGGAGAGACTTCTGACCTGAGCTCACCACCTGCAGCCCAGAATTAACCGCGGCCTCCTATAAGGGTCGCCAGGTTTGGAGGAGGTGATGGGTGCCAAGGTACCTGGTACATAATAGACGCGCATTCCATATAATTCCATCTAATCTGCTGTTGTTATATTTTTCTCCCACAAGAGAGAATTCCCTTGCCTTTATTTCAGCAACACCCATTTTCTGTTACCTAAGATTGTACCCCAAGTCTAAAGAAGGAATTGGAGGGCAAAGCTGAGAGTCAGGTAACTCGACTGTAATCTGAATTCTTGACGGTCCCTTTATGTCTTTGGGCCTCAGTTTACCCCCTCTGCAGCACCAGGTTGCTCTCTTCCTCCCGCTCTGATGTGCTGCGTCCTTACCTGTCCATAGCAGATCTCACTCTCCTTGCCTCCTGGGTGGTGCTTGTGCATATCGTGGCTGCCTCGGAGGATTAGAGCCAGGGGCTTGGTTTGCCACGACCTCTCCAGAAGTGCCCTCTCTCCAGGTGGCTTCCGAGCAGGGCTAGGGCGATACTCTCCAGGGAAAATCCACCCACCCCCAGGGAAGTTTCCCCAGGCGCAGGAACCCTTTCTGCCTTTCCTCTTGGATTCCGCAATAAAGCTGAAAAAAGCAAACAATAAAATAAAAACACACATACACACACAAACCTCAAAAATTAGCACAAGCAAAAAACACAGCTCAAGTTATTCTGGATGTTCCCATTATGTGGACATGTCTTTTGCAGGCAGCCCTGGGGTGTGGAGTTTTTCTTTGCTGGAGCTGCTTTCTGACTTGCGGATTGCCCCACGCTCCCTCCATTGCGCGCGGAGCTGGCTGAGACGCCGATAAGCTGGCTGATGAGTCCAAAAGGCATCCTTGCTCACAAGGCAAGGAGGGCAAGGAGAGGCAGGAGCGGACAATGGGTAAAGGCCACCCCCGGGGCTGCTCCTGGCTTCTGGTTCACACCCTGCCAGACAGTCTGGGGGCTGGGTGAGTGCCTCTCAAAAAAAGGTCCATCCCATCACTTACGGACCGGTATTTTTATCAGGCATGGATTCATTGTCTGTGTCTGATCATTCCACTGGCCTCGCAGTTCCCCATGGTGGTAGCATGTTCTGGTGGGCCAGGGTGTGTGTGTGTGACTGTCCCAATGTCTGCTGATAGAGTAAATGGGTGGAGCCCATTCTCCCATGAGCAATGGTGGAGCCAAGGGAGGTAGATGGAAAGGCCAGGGATGCTCCACCACAACCCCGAGGGGGAGGCAGGAGTGGGGGGCACACAGGTAGAGCTTTGGGTATGGGGGTGGTGAGGCAGGGCCCACAGAGGGGGACGTGTCCAGAAGACACCGTGGCTGTCCTGGGAAGGTCCTGGGTGTGACGCCCCTCTTTGCTTCCCCAGGACTCCCCAAGCCCCTGTGTTGCAGCCCCTCCCCTGCCCATCTCTGTCACTGCCACTGTCCCAGACCAAGCCACCACCATGGTTGGTCTCTATAAGAGGCAGACTCCTGGGTGGCCTGCCCCAGCCTGCTGTCATCCAGTGCCCACCTGGCAGCCAGAAGGGGGTTCAACAATCAGGTCCCACCACCCCTAGCTTGCAACCCTTCCACAAATGCGCCCATCCCAGCCAGCTCCCCGACCTCCCTAGCATGGCCTCCTATGACCTGCCCTCCATCTGCTGCACCCTCCCCAAACCCCACTCTTGACTCCCACACTGGGCCTTTCCTGATCTCCTCCATCGGGCCCTCCACACGTTATGGAATTACTGGCTTCCCCACCAGAGTGGAGGCACGCCCAGCCCCAGACTCTGCAACTGTGCTAGAGGCATCCAAAATGGATGGTGGAATTGAATGGTGGATTGGTGCAACCTCCAGCTCAGTGGCCAAGCTAGGACCCAAGAAGGACCCTGGGAGGGAAATGATTATCTAGCACCCACTGTGTGCTTGGCCCATGCACAACACCTTTATCTTCTTGCATCTTCCCACCAGCTTTGCAAGGGTAGGTGGGTGCTATTGTCCCATATTTTGCAGATGAGGAATCCCGGCTAAAGGGCAGTCCTACCTTAGCATCAGAAAGCCAAGAGGAGGCAGAGGCAGGATTCGAACCCAGGGCCAGGACTAATTCCCAAACAGGTTCTCTTGGATTTAGAGGCCAAAGACCTGGGTTTGTGGCTCCTTTTGGCTTCTTCTCTGTGAGTCATTTCCTCAGTCCAGGTCCCGCCTTCCTCACTGGTCATATGGGGACAGTATGGCGTTGCAGGTGACGGTACACTTGGGGGCTACAGTTGTGTGGTCTGGGTGATGGAGAAACTCTGCGGACAGGCCAGGGGTTCTTAGGATAGCTTGTGTGAATGTCACCCCACTGTCGATGCCCTACCCGTTATCTCCAGCTCTCAGCATTCCACACAGACCAGGCCCTATTCAACCAAATGCCAGGGAGTCATTAACCCCCAGTGGGTACCCCTTTGTCGGTGGCAGTCAGGGGTGGAAGTCAGAGGTTAAATCCCCTCACCCCACTCCACTTCCTTGCTCCTTGGGTGGGACAACGCCCAGGCACATCCCATAACATCCCTCAGAGGTCCCTGTTGGGACTGAGCCCCGGTTTCCCCACAGTGGAATCAGTGGAACCCAGATTGATAATGAACCCCTTTTTCGGCTGCCACCCCCTTCCTTCCCCAAACACCGCTGGCCCTGGGTTCCAGTCTCAGGGTGTGCTCTGGGGGAGCCCACGCCCAGTCCATCGGTAAGGGGATATCCCTTTAAAACATGAACCGCTTTTGTCTCTGGCATTCCTGTAACCCCTTCCCTTTCCCCCATTAGCCAGAGGAAGCATGCTGCATTCATCACCTCCAAGAAGGAAAAATGCCGCCAGGGAGAGGAGTTCCACGCTTTAACGCCTGAACCTCAGGCACAAAAAATGGGTTGGGAAGGACCGGCGATCAGTGACCCCAAAATCGATGTGGGGTCCCCAGGTGGGGTCTCTGGACGAGGCTGACTGCCAAGGTCACCCCATGGTGCGAGCGACGGGGCAGGGTGCCTGGGAGCCCAGGTCGGCGGCTTTGGGCCTGCAAGTTCAGTTACAGGAAACTAACCTTTGTGTCCTACATAGTTGAGCTGAGGCCAAGAGAATCTTGATGCTATTAGGAGAGACGCTCGTTCCCCTGACTCACGCACAAAGAACTCCCCCACTCCCACCCCAGCTTCTCTCTGCTCCAGCTTCTCTCCATCTGGACCTGACTCACCTCCCTCCTTCCTGCCTGGAGGCCCCAGGATATTTTCTGATGGGGCCCAGCCCATGTGGGGAAGAGACACCTGAGGGGAGCACCTGGCTTGGTGGGGGGTGTGGGGAGGGGGTGCTGTTTACAGACAGGAAGAGGCCCCACGTAAGGGGGGGTGCAGGGGAGAGGGCTGGACTGGGCGGTGCAGGGGGCCCGGATGCCCCAGAGCTAGAGACAGGTTCGGGCAGGGAAGGCGCTCTTTGCTGGGGCCTATCCAGACGTATCCTGCTGTGTGACCCTGGAAAAGCCATCTGCCCTCTCTGGGCTTGTCTCTGTAGGATGAAGGACTTGAAGCTGTTTTCTCTTCTTCGGAATCCTTGATGTTTCCAGAGCAGATGGGATTTTCAGTGCCAAAGGGGACTTGTGCTTTTTTCTTTTGCTCTCTCTCTCTTCTTCCTGCTCTTCCTCCCTCAGTCCATTCATTGATGCATTCATTCACTCACTCATTCATTCATCCGTCCCCCTCTGTGCATCCACAGTGACCCGGAGATGCAGTGATGATAAGCCTTTCCTGCCTTAGGAGCCTGGTCTGGCGGGGGAGCCAGGCATTTAACAGCCAGTTACAAAGAAAGACAAGAATGGACATGTTCCTAAGGTCTGCATTTCTTCCTGATCCCCTCCTGTATCTCAGGCCCCAGCATACTCGACTTCATTGAATTTCTAGAAACTTTGGAAGGCCAGGCTCTTTTGCCATCCCCATTTTCCAAGTGAAGGACAGAGAGGTGAGAACAGAGGGCCAAGTTGCCACAGCTGGAAAGAGGGTGAGCTGGGATTTGAACCAAGTCTGTAAGGCTCAAAGTCCAGGCTCAGAATCCCACATTTCCCTCCATTTCAGAACAGGAGCAAGCAAGGGGCATTGGGGGAGCCAAGGGAGAAAGGATCTAATGCAGGGTCCTGTCGGGGAAGGTGTAGGAAGAAGGGCCCAGATAGCCTCTGGCCACTGCTCCTTACACTGCCCTTTGCTCCATCATCTTTCCCCACCCTGGGACCCAGCTTAGGGAGTCAACATCTGTCACAATAACATCATCATAACTAGTTAATATCAGTTGAAGCTCTGATTGGGTAGGCTTGAACCAAAGACTTGATCTTGACCAATCACAGTAGCCAAAAGAATGGACTCTGCTGATTGCTTAGTTAGAGGTGGCATGCTCAAGTCCATGAGCTAGTGGGTGGGGCCAGTGCCATCCAATGCACAGGGGGCTGAGGGCTGGGGAAGAAGATGAAAATTATGGTGCTCTTAGCTGATGAGATAATGGATTGAGAGATCCCCTAACCCGGCATTTAAGATAAATCAGCTCATCAATCCCTTCAATAAACCTGAGGCCCAGAGAGGTTGAGAGGCTCACCCAAAGTCACACAGCTTCTAAGTGGTAGTGCTGGAGTTTGCACCCTAGAAGCCTGGCTCCAGACAGTGTTTCTAACTCTGCTCTGCTGCCTCTCTGAATAAAACCTGGAGCTTCAATCCATAATCCTGTTTCGGGTTTGAGTTGGGGAGGAAGGGGGGAAGGGAAAGGAGGTGATGATACTTTAACTTTACCAAACCCTTCCTAACCAAACCAGACCAGATTTTTTATTCAGATAGCAAAGATGCCAACCCCAATGGCACCTACAGTTTGACTTTGCTTGTGTGGTTACTGATAGCCAAATGCATTATAATTCTATTGGCTCCAACCCAAGCTGTTGCTTGGCAGCTCTGAATTGGGGATCCATTTGGGGCAGTGTCTTTGGCAAGTTCAAGTGCCTCCTTCTTCTTCTTCTTTTTTTTTTTTTTTTTTAGGTGCATGGTCTGGAAATTGAACCCGGGTCTCCTGCGTGGAAGGCGAGCATTCTACCACTGAAACACCCGTGCACCCTAAAGTGCCTTCTTTATTCAAGAAATGTATTAATTTTTAATTTGGCAAAATATGCATAGCATTAAAAGCATAATAACCATGCCAAGTGAATAATTTTTTTGACATTAAGTGTACTGACAATACTAACTTTTACTATTTCCAGATTATTTGCAACATTCCAAACCCAGGTGCACACTCATTAAGCAATCACTCCCCAGCCACCCCTTCCTCACCCCTGGTAGCCACTATTTTGTTTTCTGACTCTATGAATTTACTTATTCTAAGTATTTCATTTAAGATAAATCATGCTGTATTTGTCCTTTTGTGTATTAGAACATTTCACTCAACGTGATATCTTCAAGGTCTGTCCATGTTGCAGCACGTGCCAGCATTTCACTTCTTGCTACTGCTGAATAATACTCCATTGTATGGATATCCGTATTTTGTTTATTCATTCATTGATTGATGAGCACTTGAGTTGCTTCTGCCTTTTGTCTTTGTGAATAATGCTGTAATGAATAGCGGTATACACATATCGGTACGAGTCCTTGCTTTCAATTCTTTTGGGTATATACTGCGGAGTGGAATTGCGAGGTCAAATGGTAATTCTACATTAAACTTTCTGAGAAACCACCAAACTGTTTTCCACAGTGGCTGCACTATTTTTACATTCCACAAGGGTTCCTGTTTCTCCGCATTCTTGTCAACACTTGTTATTTTCAGGTTTTTAAAATAACAGTCATTCTAGTGGGTCTGAACTAATATCTCAATGTAGTTTTAATTGCATTTCTCTAATAGCTGATGATGTTGACCATCTTTTCAAATATTTATTTTGCCCTTTTGAATATCTTCCTTGGAGAAATGTCTATTCAAATCCTTGCCCCATTTCTTAGTTGGATTGTTTGCCTTTTTTGCTCTTGAGTTGTAGGAGATTTTTACAAAAATGTTCTTGGTATTAAAACCCTTATCAAATATATAGTTTCCAAATATTTCCTCCCATTCTGTATGTTGAGTTTTAACTTCCTCGATAATGTCATTTGATGCACCCAAGTTTTTTATTTTAATGAAGTTGATTTTATCTATTTTTTCTTTTGTTGCTTGTGCTTTTGTTATAAAATCTGAAAATCTGTTGCCTACTGCCAGATCCTAAAGATATTTCCATATGTTTTTCTTGTAAGAGTTTTATAGTGTTAGTTCTTATATTTAGGTCGTTGATCCATTTGGAATTAATTTTAATATATAGTGAGAGGTAGGGGTCCTCATTCATTCTTTTGCATGAGGATTTCAAGTGGTCCCAGCTCCACTTGTTTCCCGCATCAGGACTTGATACCCATGTCAAAAATCCACTGGTCACAGATGTGTAGATTTATTTCTGGAATCTCAATCCAATGCCATTGGTCTATTTGTCTATTCTAGTATCAATACCGCAGTGTTTTAATTGCTATTGCTTTGCAGTAAATTTTGAAAGCCGGAAGCTTAAGTCCTTCAGTTTTGTCTTTTTTCAAGTTGTTTTGGCTATTTGGAGCCTCTTATAATTCCATATGAATTTGAGGTCCAGCTTTTCCAATTCTGCAAAAAAAAAAAAAAAAAAAAGCTGTTGGAATATTGATAGAAATTGCATTGAGTTTGTAGACCACTTTAGGCGGTATTGACATATTAACCATATTAAGTCTGCCAATCCATGCACATGGGCGTTTGTCCCATTTGTTTAGGTCTTCTTTAATTTCTTTCAGCAATGTTTTGAAGTTTTTAGGCACAAGTCTTTCACCACTTTGGTTGAGTTTATTCGTAGGTATTTTATTCTTTTGGATGCTATTGTAAATGGAATTATTTTCTTTTTCAGATGATCCATTACTGGTATATAGAACCCCAACTAACTGCTGCTTGTTTTTCTTATATCCTGCAACTTTACTGAATTCATCTATCAGTTCTAGAAGCTTCTCAGTGTATTCTTTGGGATTTTCTGTCTATGAGATCATGCCATCTGTGAATAGGAATAACTTAACTTCTTCCTTTCCAATTTGGATGCCTGATTGCTCTGGCTAAAACTTCCTTTACAATGTTGAACAATAGTGGTGCTAGCAGTATATTCCTGACCTTAGGGAGAGAACTTTCAGTCTTTCGCCATTGAGTATTATGTTTGCTGTAGGTTTTTTTTTATCATATTGAGAAAGTTCCTTTCTATTACCTAGTTTTCTGAGTTTTTTTTTTTTATATCATGAAAGGATGCTGGATTTTGTCCAGTGCCTTTTCTATATCAATTGAGAAGATCATATGGCTTTTTTCCTTCATTATTTTTAATGTGGTGTATTTCATTGACTGATGTTCTTACATTGAACCATCCTTGCATTCCTGGAATTAATTCCACTTGTCATAGTGTATAATTCTTTTAAAAATACTATTGGGTTCAGCTTGACAGTATTATGTTGGTGTTTTAAAAATTTGTATCTAGAAGGGATATTGTTCTGTTATTTTCTTTCTTGTGCTGTCTCTGGCTTTGGCATCTGGGTAATGCTGGCCTCATAGAATGAGTTAGGAAGTAATCCCTCCTCTTTTTGTTTTCTTGAAGTGTTTGAGAAGGACTGAAATCTTCTTTAAATATTTGGTAAAATTTGGCAGTGAAACCATCCAATCCTGGACTTTTCTTCATGGGATGTTTAAAATTATTAACTCAATTTCTTTACTTGCTATAGAGCTGTTGAGATTTTCTATTTCTTCTTGCATCAGATTATGTAATTTTTATGTCAAGGAATTTACCTGTTTCATCCAGGTTTTCTAATTTGTTGGAAAATAATTATTAATGGTACCTCCTTATAATCCTTTTTTATTTCTGTAAGGCTAGTGGTAATGTCCCACTTTTGATCCTGACTTTAGTTATTTATGCCCTCTCTCCTTTTTTATTTTGTCAGTCTTACTAAAAGTTTGTTGATTTTATTGATCTTTTTAAAAAAATTAACTTTTGGGCTTGTTGATTCTCTCATTTTTATATTCTCTATTTCATTTATCTCTGTTCTAATCTTTACTGATTCCTTTCTTCTATTACTTTGCATTTAATTTGCTCTTCTACTTTCTTTAGGTGTGAAGTTAGGCTATCAATTTGTGATCTTCTCTCTTTTTTTTTTGTATTCTGTATGGCAGGGGTTGCATTTCATTCTTTTTCTATGTGTGTATCCCCTTATTGCAGCACCATTTGTTGAATTTTTGCTTTGTTTGTTTTTGTTTGTTTCCTTGTTTGGTTTTTTTGAGGGGAGGTGCATGGGCTGGGAATCAACCTGGGTCTCCCACATGGCAGGTGAGAATTCTACCACTGAACTACCATTGCACTGCCAATCTTCTCTTTTAATGTAGGATTTGCAGCTATAAATATCCCTCTGAGCACCACATTCACTGCATCCCATAAGTTTTGGTATGCTGTGTTTTCATTTTCATTCATTTCAAGATATTTCCTAATTAATCTTGTGACTTTTTCTTTCATCCACTGGTTGTTTAATAGTGTGTTGTTTAATTTCCGCATATTTATAACTTCCCAGTATTCCTTCTGTTATTGATTTCTAGCTTTATTCCATTGTAGTCTGATAAAGTGCTTTATATTATTTAAATATTTTAAAATTTCTTAAGATGATCTATCCTGGGAAATGTTCCATGTACAGTTTAGAAGAATGGGTGATCTGCTGTTATTGTTGGGTGGAATTCTGTATATATCTGTCAGGTCTAATTGCTGTTCAAGTGTTCTATTTCCTTATTGATCTTCTGTTTAGATGTTCCTTCAATTATTGAGTGTGCTGTATTGAAGTCTACAGGTAGTATAGAGCTACCTATTTCTTCCTTCAATTCTGTCCATTTTTGTTTCATGTATTTTGGACCTTTTTTGTGAGAGACATATGTCTTCTTGCTGGATTGAACCTTTTATCTATATATAACATCCTTTTTTGTCTCTTGTAATTTTTTTTTAACTTAAAGTCTATTTTGTCTTATAATAATAGAGTCATTCTAGTTCTCTTTTGTTTGTTGTTTGCATGGAACATTTTTTCCCACTCTTTAACATCCAACCTGCTCGTGTCTTTGCACCTAAGGTAAGTCTCTTATAGACAGCAGGTAGATGAATCATGCTTTTGCATTCAATCTACCAATCTCTGCCTTTTAACAGTGAAATTTAATTCATTGACATTTAAGATAACAACTTAGTAAGAGAGATTCCATTCTGCTGTTTAGCTATTGGTTTCCTATATATCTTATATGGTTTTTGTTCCTCAATTATTCCATTACTGCCATTTTTTAATTTAGTTGCTTTTTTCTAATTACTCTACTGAATTCCTTCTTCTTTCCTTTTCTCTCTATTTTTTATATTTCAGTCCCTCTGCTTTTATATTATTATATCTTTTTACATTGTATACTCATTAACATTGATTTATAGTGTTATAAATTGAGCAGTTTCTTGTTAGGCCATATAGTAGGAAAAAGCAGTTGCAAGCCAAATGTACAGTGATACAGGACTTTCTATTTGTCTGTATAGTTACCTCTACCAATGATCTTTATTTCTTCTTATGACTTGGACTTACTGTCTAGTGTCTTTTTTATTTTAGCCTGAAGGACTCCCTTTAGCATTTCTTGTACAGCTGGTTTTCTGGTAAAGAACTCTTTCAGCTTTTGTTTATCTGTAAATGCCTTAATTTCTCTTTCATTTTTGAGACAATTTCTTCAGATATTAGATTCTTGGTTGACAGTTTTTTTTAGGGACTTCAAATACACTAGCCCCCTCTATTATATCCTCCATCATTTATAATGAGAAATACACTGTTAATCTTATTGGAGAGCCCTTGAATGCAACATGTCATTTCTCTCTTGCTTCTTTTCATATCATCTCTTTTTCTTTGTATTTTGACAATTTCATTCTAATGCATTGTTTCAGTTTGCTAAAGCTGCCAGAATGCAATATATCAAAGATGGAACAGCTTTTAAAAAGGCAATGTATTAGGTTGCGAGTTTACAGTTCTAAGGCCATGAAAATGTCCAAATTAAGGCACCAACAAGAGGCTACCTTCACTCAAGAAAGGCTGATGCCATCTGGAACACCTCTGACATCTGGGAATGGCACATGGCAGCATCTGCTGGTTCCTTGTTCCTGGACTCCATTGCTTTCAACCTCTGTTTCTTGCGTGGGTTCCTCACGTGGCTTCTCCAGAGCTGGCTTTCATCTCTCACCTTCCTTTGGGTGTCTCTCCAGGCTCTGGTTTGCTTACCATCTTGTGGGAACAAACATGGTGGCGTCTGCTGGGCTCTGCCCATGTCTGGGCATCTGCTCTCTCTCTGTCAATACTCCAAGCATCTCCAAACATCCATGTCTCTGTCAGCTCTGAAGCAACTCTTCTCCAGGCATCTGCAGCTGAGGTTTCTCCAAAATGCTTCCCCTTTTAAAGGACTCATGGAAACTGCTCAACATCCACCTTGAATGGGTGGAGTCACATCTCCATCTAACCAAAAGACCACACCCACATGGAAACAACCCAGCGTTTCCCACCCTAAACAAGAGGTCTGGCCCCACAAGATTGGATCAGGATTAGAACATGGCTTTTCTGGGGTACATAATCGTTTGAAACCAGCACATTCGTATTGGTGTCGATCTCTGACAGTTTATTCTGATTGAAGTTTGTTGCACTTCCTGGATATGTATATTCGTGTCTTTCATTGGATTGGGAACATTTTTGGCCATTATTTCTTCAAATGCTTTTTCTGCCCCTTTTTCTCTGCTGTCTTCCTAAGACTCCAGAGATATATGTCAGTATGCATCCACATACTCGATGGCGTTCCCCTGGTCTCTCAGTGCTTGGTTTATTTTTCTTCATCATTTTTTCTTTCTGCTCCTCACACCAGATAATTTAAATGGTCTTGTCTTCAAGTTTGCTGGCCCTTTCTTTTGCCTGTTCAAATCTGCTATTGACTCTGTCTAATGAGTTTTTCGTTTCAATTACCGTGCTTTCAAGTTCCAAAATTTTGTTTGGTTCTTTTTTATGATTTCTATTTCTTTATTGTGTTCAAACAATGCTTTCCTAATTTTCTTTAGCTCTTTGTTTATGGATTCCTGTTAGCTCATTAAACATAAAGTCTTTGACTAATCGTTCCAATGTCTGAACTTCCTCAGGGATGGTTTCTTGCAAATTCTTTTTTTTTTTTTTCCCCATGAACGGGCCATACTCTTCTGGTTTTACAAGCATGTTGTTTTAAAATTTTTTGTTGAGAACTGGACATTCTGAGCATTCTGTTGATATAGCTCTGGAAATCTGGTTCTCTCACTCTCCTAGGATTGCTAGGTTTGGGTTGCCGTGGTTGTTGAGAGCTGGAGCCATCCATTTGGGAAGTTTTCAAAATATTTTTGCCCCTCAATGGGGAATGGAAAGAGAAGAGAATGAAAAAGAGGCACTGCTGCTTTAAATCCTCTGCTACTTTTATCTGAAGGGAGTTGGAACCATGGCAGCCCTCAGAGCGGATGGAAAGCGGATGTGCACAGCGATGAGACCAGACAACTCCTGGATGTTGGAGGGCCAGGTTCTTGTAGCCCACCCTGGCACCAGCTGGCTGCACCAGGAGGCAGGGCTGCAGCCCCCACTGCTGTCTGCTGGAGAGTGGCTGCTGCTGAGGGCCAAAGTCAGCAGTATTGACTGCAAGGTCCCAGCCTCTCTGTGCAGCCCTTCCCTGGAGGCTGCACAGTATTCATTCCGCTAGACTCCAGAGCTTGCAGATAGTTGACTCAGACATTTCCTGCCAGCTCAATAGTTGTTTTGGTCGAGGGACTTAGCTCTGAAGCTTCCTGCTTTGCCATCTTCCCACAATCTTCTCAAGTGCCTTCTTGAGGACTCTTTGGAGAAGAGGACCTTGGGGTCAATAGCCTCGGCTTCTTGGTGAGGGCCCTGTGTGTGTCTTTCGGAGGTTTAGCATCTACCATTCTACCACCATTGACACACACTTGAGCCCACTCACCAGCTCATGCTTTGTCCTCCTGAAAAGACGTATCTTGTTTTAATACACTCAGTTTATTGTTGCTCAAATATTCAGTGAGATGCTCCTAACCTAGCACGTCTAACCCAAAATGTCCTTTTGGCAGCTTTGGCTAAAACACATTCTAGAAAGAAATCTCAAACCAATCTTCCTTGATTTTTTTTTTTCCATTTCTTTCTTTTACTGTTTCCACTCCTTCCACCCATCTGGCCTTGAATAAATGCGTATTGTGCACTCACTATTTGTTGGTTTCACATCCCAGGGAAACAAAATGGACAGAACTTGGTACTGCTTTCCAGGGGGCTCCCAATCGTTTAGGGGAGACAGACAAGCAATTGTCATATATGGGGGTCCTTGAGGGCAGGAGCAGGAGGAAGGGGCAGTGATCCCAGCCGGGAGAAATTGCCAGGCAGAGAATACAACATAGGCAGGACAGAGTGGCCTGGAGAGGTCTAAGGCTATGAAAGCTTTGTGATGTGATTGTGCATATGGGGAGTTAAGTAATGAGACTGGAGGCATGGCCAGGACTCAGACAGAGGGAGAGAGGACATCTGCGCAGTCTAGGGTCAAGAGAGCACTGGATTAGGAGTGCAGAGAAATGGTCCAGACTCTGTCACTACTTAGAGGCTGACTTGGTGAGTCATGGTTCTTCTCTGACCCTCGGTCTTCTCATCTGTAAAAGCAGAGGCGTGTTCGATTGGCCTTTAAAGCACTTTCTGGTGAAAACATCTGATGTGTTTCTGTGATGTTCCTTCCCTTGTCCTTCCTGGAATTCTCCCTCAGCTCTGCAATCCTGCAAAGGTCTTGGCCTGCCAGTTTAGAGATAAATTAATCTTCCTGTTTCTGGTGGGTCTGCCCATCATAGCTTTGAAGGGGTGCTCCTGGGGTATCATTGCATGCCACCTAATTGATTTTGATTTTATTTTCACAGCCATGGGGTAATTATGAAAGCCTGCTGTAATTATCAAAACATAACTCCAAGTATTTCATTATTAAAATACCCCTATGGCCTATTATTAATTCATTAGATAAATTTAGATTATATCACTCAATAATTAATGTGCAAGCATGGATGCAGGGAACTTGGCATTTCTGAGTCACGTGGTAACCACAGGAAGCATGGGAAGCTGCGAGATGGAAGAGGATGGAGGTGGGAGAGAGTGGAAACAATAAGAGGAAAAACAGACTTTTCATGGAGGGTTGACGACCCATGGCTCTGTGATATCCATTTGACTTCAATAAATACTCAGTATTTATTGCTGACCTACTGTGTGTCAGAAACTTCGAGCACCTTTCTGCTGCAATATGAGTTATTGTAAGGTGGTTCTGGGGTTTCCTTTCACTTTTCAATACGTTCGTTCACCCATTCACTCAGCTGTCTACCTGCCCATAAATCCATCCATCCAGCCACCTACCTACCCATCCATACACCAACCCATTCATCAGTTTATTCACCAATCCACCTGCTTAGCCATCCTTTTATCCATCCACCCACCTCCCCACCTATCCATCCATTCATCCACCTACCCACATATCCATTTTCCATCTGTCTGTCTAGTCCTCTTCCATCTGTCCACCCATCCATTCACCCATCCATCTATCCATTGATAGATGGATTTATTGAACACTTTCTATGTTCCAAGCATAAACACATGAAGATCAAAATATGGCCTCGCTTTGCAGATGTGCAGACCAGCGCTGGCCATACGGGGTGATTCTTCAAGGGGAAGGACGAGGCTGTCAGACCCAAGGTGGGACTTGGATTTGTGGGGGGGCAGGAAGGGGTGATCAGGAAAGCTTCCTGGAAGAAGAGTTGCTTAGCTGAGGCGGAAGGGGGTGTGCATGTGTGTGGGGGGGTAGGGAGGGTGAGGTAGAGGGAACAGCCAGGGCAGAGAAGGAATGGCTAATGGGAGGTGGGATGCTGAGGGGTGCAGAGATGTGGGCAGTGAGGCCATCAAGGGTCAGATATGGAGGCTTGTTGGCCTCGTTAGCATTCAAGATTTCATGTGGAGCATGGCAGTGTTAAGCAGTGAGGGAAATGGTTAGCTTTGTGTTTTAGAAAGGTTTACTCCACTGGAGTTTGGAGAATAGGCTGGAGGGGACGTGGTTGGAGGCAGGGAAAGCTGGAGAGGCAGCGGGGCGGCCTCACCCCGAGCAATTGTGCTATGTGCAGTAATACAATCATGCTTGCTAGAGAGCTGCCAGTGACTGAGGGAAAGAGCTGGGGTCAAGGCGCTTGGAAGAGCTAGCATCCTGGATGCAGGAGTGAAAGCTTCCCGGATGCTGTCCCAACAGCCTGAGCTCTGCCCTGAGGGGCTTCAGCTGGGCAGGTCGGTTCACTCCAGCAAGGCTTTCTAGAGCTCGGTGCAGCGAATGGGAGGGCCCTAACCTGGTAATTTACGAAGTGGTCACACGTGTGCAGAGATCTAACTGCAGGGAGTCTGGAGGGCAGGAGCACTGAATGCCAAGGGGTGGGGTGGGAGCAAAAAGGACATCAAAGTGGTGGAGGCAGCACTGAGACCAAAGCACTGAGAGTCTAATAGTCTGACTAAGGAGGTTAGACTATTTTCTGTGAGCACTGAGAGCCATAGGAGGATTTACAGCTGGCAGGTGGCCCAACTAGAGGGATGGAAGGAGATGGTCCTGGCTGCCTTGCTGAAATGGGCTAGAGGGCATGAGCCTGGGGCCCGGGCCCCTGGTGAGGAAGCTGCCACCAGCATCGAAGGGAGAGACTGAGCGGTCTTTCTAGAAAGCTTGGCTCTTCTGCTTGCTTGCTGTGTGACCTTGAGCCAGTTACTTAACCTCTCCGTGACGTGTGAAATGAGAATCATAACAGTTTCCATCTCATAGGACCGTCGTAAGGATTTGATGAGATAACACGGGGAAAATGCTTGGAACAATGCCTACCCCACTTTAGATCGTAGCCATGGTGATGGGGATGAATTTTTACTTCTTGGGACTCAGTTTCCTCATTTGTAAAATGGAGATCACAACAGCGCTTGCCTCTAAGGTTTCTCTGGGATTAAATGATGTGATACATACAATGCACTAGAATAGCCCTGGCCACGACTGCTGCAGAATTTGGGGAGCCTGGTACAAAATGAAAATGTGGGGCTCCCAGTTCAAAAATTATTGAGAATTCCAAGACAGCAAAAGCAGAGCATCAAACCAAGGGCGGGCCGTCCGTGTGAGCTTGACAGGTTGACAGAGGGGGGAAATTCCAGGCTAAAGGGAACAGCTTGTACGAAGGCTTACAAGGAGGCTAGAACAGAAAATTTGAAACGGATTGTCTCTGAAAATGCAAACACGCGCGGCCACGATCCTAGGATGTCCCATGTGCCTCCCGCCCAGGGTTTGGAGAATCCAATCCAATCCAGAGACCTGTGCTGACTTGCCCGAGGTCACCCAGCTTTTTAGGGGCACAATCCGAACCCGGGCCAGAGTTCAGTACTCAGCCAGGATCCCTCTGACTCTGACCACTCAGCAGATGAGGAACGGAAGCAATTCGAAGAGGTTTAAAGACAAAATCCAACCCGACTCTTGATGGCTGTCGCTGTCATGCTCCAGAAAGTATCTATTGGGGGCATTTAGAGAGGAATGGGTCTATAAAACACGGCATTTCCCTGTTAGCTTTTAAAAGTTTTACACAACATATTTTATGTGTGTTTATAGAAAAAAAAATCCCAGACCCAAATTGATTGAAAAAATGTGTTGTTATTGAAAGGGCTGAGCTGAACTCTCTCAGAGTGAGGCGCTCGGCGGGACTTGGAAGGCGAAGAGCTCACATAAATAGTTGTGCCGAGTTGTTATGGCAACTGAAAATTGAAAAGTAAATAGGTTTGGGGTAAATATTTTCCCTTGTCTCTGGAGGAGTTTTCTGTTGGGGATCACTTGCAAAAGGAGGAGTTAATCTGATGCCCACTGGGCTTGGTGGATGCTGGGGAGGGATGGAAATGGGGTCTTCCTCAGTGCTGGGGGGGGGTCTTGATATCGTCGGCGGCAGGTCCTTTTCTTTCCCTGAATAGGGCTTGTCAATGGGATGTTGTGGATGTCATGTGTGCTGTGTGATTTTGGGCCAGTGACCTGCCCTCTCTGGGCTTCAGCTTTCCTGTCCATAGAATGGTTGGTTAGAAATTAAAAATCGTGCAGTTTAATGATCACTGGTCTTGGGACAAGCACCTTCTTGTGGATTTGATCCTCACAACAGCCCGTTGAGGTCAGCGTACTCATCCCCTAGGGAGAGATGGGGAAACTGAGGCCCAGGGACATAGGATTGAGTGAGTTTCAAGGCCAAAAGTCCACTTGAGTTCCTGGCCGGTGCACTTGTCCTGTCTGTAAATAGGAGGCTGAGGCCTCTCCTGCCATGTTCCTCCTTCACATGTGTGGGCAGCCAGACCTCTGCCTTCAGACCTCACTGACCCCCCACTCCAGTGCTGCCCAAGAAGTCAAGGCCCTGGGCCACCCACCAGTGGCCGCTGTGCTGTAGGAGTCTGGCCAGGCCTTGTGAGGGCTGGACCTCCTCCCACTGGGGTCCGGGGAGCCGTCACCCAGGCCTCACTGTACTGTCCCAGGGTCTGCCTCTCTCCCTCCAAATGCAGAGGCCCCCTTAGCGCCCTCGGACCTGTGCCCTCGCTCCTCTCCTCCGCCCCCTCCTGAGGCCGGAACCCCGCGCTGCAGATGGGAAGCGCCTGCCGGCTTCAGAGGCCAGAGCGAAGAATAATTACTCTCACATGTTCTTCCTCTTTGGATGGCGCGCAGCCTCGTGGTGTCGGAGAGCAGGTTATGATGCTCCCCAATTCCAGATGGGGAAACCGAGTCTCAAAGAGGGACGGCCATTTGCCCAGGCTCACGCACTTCGTCAGCGGCAGAGCCTAGATTTGAAAACAAGTCTGATTCTTGAACCTGACTTCTGAACTCCCTGATTTCTGGTGGCTTTAAAATCTATAAACTGGCCACATTTGACCTCACAAGGGTTGGTGGGTACTATCACCCCATTCGTTGATATGTAAACTGAGGCACAGAGCGATGAAGGGGCTTTCTTGAAGCCCCATAGCTGGCAAGAGAGACTCCTTCTGTCTGGCACTGGGGTGCGTGTCTTGGAATGTAGTGAGCTCCCTGTCCCTGGGGGCATTCAAGCTTACAGGTCAACTAGGGAGAAGGGTTTGGTAAGGTGGAGGTTGAACGGGGTGGTCCTAAAAGATCCCAGTCATCCCCAAATCCTTTCGCATTCTGAAGAGTTGCGGTTGGATTGGGGATTCGGATGCTGGGCTCTCTGCTTGGCTTCTGCATCGATGGAGTCTTCCGTATCATTGGGGGCAGGACATGGAATGTGTTTGGAAACTTCCCCTTCCACCAGACTGGGATCAGAGCAACTGTGTATTCGTGCATGCACACACGTGTGTGTGCATGTGTGTGTATGGGTGTAAGCTACCCCACTTCTGTCTGGATCCCTTGGACGTTTGCTCGGCCTTGAGGCCACCGTGAACTTGAGGACGCAGCATCCCCGTGGCACGCGGCAGCAATGGGGCCGTGGTGTAGCCCCGCTTCCTGGTCAAGAGCCGGAACCCTGGGTGGGCCATGGTGGCTCAGCAGGTAAGAGTGCTTACCTGCCATGCCCGAGGACCCGGGTTCAATTCCCGGTGCCTGCCCATTAAAAAAAAGGAAGAGCCGGAACCCTGGGGTGGCCCAGGTCTGAGTCCTGCTCCTCCGCTTTCCACCAGGGAGGCTGAGCTATGGGGCAGCCCCTCAACCGCAGTTCCTCCTCCAGGAGACGGGCCAGCGGCAGCACTCATTTCCTCTCTGGCGGAGGCGCGGCCATGTCCACTTGGGGGTCTCCTCCTATCTCCCCAGCCCGGCGTTTGAGACATTTGTCCCCCGCGGGCCAGGTGCGTGGCACTGGGTGTGAAGCGGAGCACACATGCTCCTCCCACCCCAGACACATCCGCTCCCAGCTCCTCCCAGCGGGGGCCTCGCCCCATCCCCAGCTGCCCGGAGCCACCTTCCTGCTTAAAGACAAGACGGCAAGTCCCCTGTGACCGACAGGGATTGTGTGTGGGAGACACAACATGGAGTGTGGGTGTGGAGGGGTCCTCCCAGGGGAAGGGAGGCAGGTGCCTGGGCTCATTGGAATGCACCGTTTGGGGAAGGGCGGGCCGTGGGGAGTTGATGTTTTGGATTGTGTTAAAGTGGGGTGGGGGACAGGAGGTGGGAGAGAGAAAGAGGGAAGAGAGAGAAATGGAAAGATTTTATGTATGAGTGTGTGTGCAGAGAGAAATTGAGAGAAAAACACAGAAAAACAGACAAGAGGGACAGGGAGAGATGGAAAGAGAGAGAAAGACCGAGAGAGACAGAAATTCAGAGCAAGAGAGATAGAGACAAAGAGAGAAGGAGATAAGGAAAGAGAGAGACAGCAGAGAAGGACAGAAGTAGGGGGAGACAGGGACAGACACAGGGAGAGAGACAGAGATGCAGGGAGGCAGAGAGAAATGAGAGAGAGACATAGAAAGACAAAGAAAGGGAGGGATGTAGAAAGACAGAAAGGAAATGAAGATATTTCTTGATGGCTTGCAGTGGGATCTGCTGTGAAGCGGCCTGAGCTTGGCCTCCTGGAAACTGGCCTGGCCTGCTGAGCTCTCCTGGGCGGGGCTCTCTCCTCTCTGAAACTCAGTTTTCTCCTCTACTCCTTCACAGCGTGCCATGAGGATGGAGGGCTAGGGGAGAACCTGGCGCTCTGCACAGTGCCATCTGAATGGGCATGTACGGGCAACTTCATGCCCTCCTGTGGGTGGGGCCCAGGCTGCCTCAGAAGACCATCCCCCAAATAATGGAGCAGCCGAGACTCTGGGTGGCCTGCCCCCAAATCTACTTTTTTCTCCTCTTGCTAATAGAACTCCCTGTCTTTGGCTGGGCACATGGCCTCCCAAAATAAAGATTATATTTTTCAACCTTCCTTGTGGCTAGGTATGGCCAAATGACAAAATTCTGGTCAATGAAATGCAAGCAGAGTGATGTGGGGGTGTGTTTAAGGTAACCTCTTTAAAACATAGTTGATGGGCACCCCTTTGCCTCTTCTTCCTCTTTGCCTCCTTCTGGCTGGCCGGTATGTGAATGTTATGGCTGGAGCACAAGCAGCCATTTTGGACCACGAGGAACGAGCCTCCATCCAGAGGGTGGACAGCGTCCCTCCGAATTCTGATATGTGAGTGAGAAATAACCTTCTATCTCATCAAAGCATCTGTTAATAGATTTTCTTTCAACTAATCCTAATCCTAAGTGATCAAACAGGGAAAATATTATCTTATTTGGTCTTCCCTTCTAGAATAAGGAAATTGAAGCTGCTTTGAGTTGACAAAAACATAAGGAAAGTTTATCTACTTACGGTATGTAGTCTGAGAGAAAAATAACATCAACATCCATCCTATTACTGTAATAATAATGATGACAATAATAGTAGTATCATTTATTGAGCATGGACTAGGTACCAGGTGGAGGTGACTCATCCAAGCTTGCACAGCTGGCCAGAAGCAGAGTCCAGATTTGATCCACAAGGTGCCAGGCTGATGCCAGACCCTGCAGACCTCTCCATTCAGCATTCAAGGCCCTTCCTACAATGGTGTCTGCCCAGCTTTCCCCTCTCCATCCTCTGCCCGTGGAAATCCTGCCCAGCACCCAGCCACCTCTGTCGCAGTGCCCAGGGACCCTGCCCACAAATCAGCATAGCCACAGCCTCCTCGGCCTCTGCCTGGCTCCCCATAGGTCTGAAATGCTGGGTCATTCTCTTGGCCACCCCTGCCCGGCCCGTGTCCTTCTGGTTTAGCAGCAGGACTGTGTGTGGCCCTGCACCACGCCCTGCTCTCTTCTAAGCAGGACCCAGCAGGTGCCAGGGCTCACCTGCTTTGCCGAGCAGAGGAGCTGGTGGGTGGCGGGGGGTGGCGGCAGGTCCTTCTGCAGTCCCCGAGACAGGAGAAGTCACGACCCTTGCACCAGGTGTGGACCTGGGGAAAGGAGGAGGGTTTACCCATGCAGAGACACAGAGAGGTGCAGCCAGACCCCATGGGACACCTTGTGTGAGAGAAGCAGAGAGGAACAGCCTTGGGTACTGATGCTCCCGCCCCTCCCCACCGAGGCCTGGCTACGTCCCTGACCACTCACCTCCTTCCTTCCTGTGGAACATGGTGCTTATGAGCTTGGCCCCCAACTTGGCCTAAATCCTGGTTGTGCTGCCCCTCGCTCATCACCTTGGACAACTGACTCTGTGCCTCAGTTTCCCCATCTGTCAACATGGCGATTCGCGAAAGAGAGGGGACCATCATTTACATGGCCCAGCGCTCCTCAGATCGCCATAGAATTTGTCAAATGCTGGTTCTGACGCTATGGGTCTGCAGCGACCTCCGAGGTCCTGCCTGTCCAGCAGGCTCCCCAGGGACGCCAATGCTGCAGGTCTGGGGACAAATGTGAGTAGGGAGACTTAACCTAGACCAGGAGTCAGCATGGGTCCAACCCAGCCCACCACTTGCTTTTTTTTTTTTTTTTTTTTTTTTTTTTTTTTTTAAAGGAAAGACAGAGAGAAGGAAGGAAGGATAGAAGGAAGGAAGGGAGGAAGAAAGGGAAACATCTTTTAAACATTTTCTTGTTTTATTGTATTTTGTTTCTCCGTTTTTGTTACATGGGCTGGGGCCGGGAATCGAACCGAGGTCCTCCGGCATAGCAGGCAAGCACCTTGCCCGCTGAGCCACCGCGGCCCGCCCACCACTTGCTTTTATAAATAAAGTTTTATTGGAACGTGGCCCACTCTTTATTTACGTACCACTACGGCTGCTTTTTGAGCCACGACGACCGAGTTGAGTTGTTGGAAAGCGTGGCCTGCAAACCTGAAAATATCCACCATCTGGCCCTTGATGGCCAGAGCTTGCTGGTTCCTCATAAATTGTTGAAAAAGAGAAAAGAGCACATGGATTTGGGGCTGCTTGTCCAGAGGAAGCCTCAAGTCCTTGGAGGTGATGGCTCTGGCCGCCAAGCTGGCTTCAATTGTCAGCTCCTCCTTAGCTAGGGGGCCCTTCGGCTGCAACTTTGCAGGGAAGACAAGAGGCAGGTGACCCCAGAAGGCATGGAGCGAGGAGGAAGCAAGAAGAGAAAGTCTCTTCTGATCCTGGCCTCGCCCTCCCCGCCTCGGCTTCTCCTGATGCACCCTGCAAAACTGGGGGCTCTTGACTCCCTGCAGAGCTGGTGCAGCCCCCCAGGCTCACCCCCATTCCCAGTGTCCCCCCGGCTTCCATGCTATCGCCTCGGCCTCTGCCGTCCGCTGTCCGCGGTTGCCCTTGAGCTCATCAGCGAAGGAAAGCCGGGTTGCATCCAATTTCCCTGGCCTCCTCATCGAAATGAGAAATCTGAGGCCCCGGCGGCCCCAGAGAGCTGATAACACCCTCAGGTGAACCTCCTCACTTATCACCGCCGGGGTCACCTCTGTCTCGAAAGACTTGCTTTCCTTAAAAAAAAAAAAAAAAAAATTGCCTGGGACATGTGATGGGGTTGGCTGTGATGATAAAAAAAAAAAAAAGGAGAGAAAGAGGCGGAGGAGCATTTTATTTTTCCAGCCCATCTCCCAGCGCTGGGGGAGGCGGGAGCCCAGTCCCCACAGCCCGCGGCCCCCGGAGCTGCGCATCTCATATTCTCCCCAGCCTGCCAAGCGCAGGGACCGGGAGGAGGAGGGGAAATGTGGAATTATTTAGATCGGGTTTTCTCTCCACATGGCAACAGTTGCCACACGAAAGAGATCCCAGGCTCAGCCTGGGCCAGGGTTTGTTTGGCCAATAAAGGCCGCGCTTGTGCAGGAATGCAGAGTCGGGGCGAGGGGCCGGCGGAGGGGCCCACTGCCTCCCCCCCACGCCATCCTCGGCCTCTGCCAGTCCCTTCTGCCCGGGTCTCTCTCAGTGCCCCCCGCCCCACCTTGCCCTCCTGTTCTCTGTTCACCTGTCCTCTGTTCTCCCCTTCACCTTTCCTTCCTTTCACACCTCTTCTGCCCCTTCTGTGCATTTCTGCTGGGTGCATCTCTCTCTCTCCCTCTCTGTCTCTGTCCCTCTCCTGGCATGTCTCTCTCTCTCTGTTCTGTGTCTCTGTCTTTCTCAGTGTTTTTCGCCCTCTCCCTTCTCCTGTCGCTGCCCCTGTGTCTCTCCTTCAATCTCTTTCTCTCTCTGCTTCCTCTCCTGCCTGCCTGCCCCCAGACCCCTGCCTCGAACTCCCCACTCAATTAGAAGAAACTTTCTCTGCGTTGACTGCTCTGTCCCCCACTCCCTGCCCCGCGCCAAGAGGCTGTGTCCTGCTGAGCCAGGATGGATATTCTCCTCAGGGCCCTGGGTCCCAGTTGGTGGTGTGGCCAGAGGGTCAGAGCAGCCCACGTCATAGGATGCCCCCTGCCCCTGGGCACTGCCTGATGCAAGGACAAGTGGGACAAACAGCTGCTTAGAGCTCCCCTGGGAGAAAGGGTGGGAACAGGGCAGGGAGGGGCTTTTGCTGGCAGAAGAGCTATGAAGCTCAAAGTTCAATCAGACCAGCCTCACTCTCCGGGTGAACTCTGAGCCCTCTGGGGCATATCCATCCCCAAATTCCAACCCCCAGGCAGGGCGGGACAACTCTGATTGCTTAGGGCGGAGGGTTTATAAGCCAGACAACAGCCAGAGCAGATGCAAATCCTGGCAGTGCCATTTATAAGCCAGGTGACACTGGGCAAGTCATTTCACCTCCTCAAGGTTCAGTTCCCTCATGTGCAAAATGATGATAATAGTAGCTGATGTGACAATCAAATTATTTACATTCTGTAATGCACTTAGAACGCTGCCTGGCACATAGTTGACACTCAGTAAACATTAGCTTTTATAATTATTATAGGAGGAAACACTAGACAAGGAAGCTAGTACATTCTCTCTGGAGTCAGAGAGGAAGGGCTATTTTAGCAGGGTCTTGAGGGATGAGTAGGAGTTTGCCAAGCTTAAGAGGACCCTCCAGATTGATGCTACAGTAGGAGTCATTTCATAGATGAGTCAATGGAAGTCCAGACAGAGGAAGTAGAACTTAGTCATAATTAAGATTTTAGCCCTGAGACCTCAGGAGCAAAAGGGTGAGTAAACTCTTCCATCGAAATACAAATCCAACCTTCCACGCTCCTCTGGTCTGCATTGAATCCGCTCTAAGCATGCACACAGTCAGCCACCCAAAGACAGGGACAGTGGTGAACCTGTAGGTGTAGGAACAGCCAGTCTTTGGCAGATCTACACAGCCCTTTCTCCAACTGGAGCAGTCTTGGCCCAGAGAAGTTCACAGACACTGGGAGAGATGAGGAAAATTTTCCTTGGATCAGCTGATTGGTATTTAGATCTCTTCAGATCCAAAAGTCGCAGCCCCTTGCCAGCCCAACCGGCTCCAAAATGCTGTCAGTTTGGTTGGTCTTTGGGGCTGCTTGGAAGAGTTGGCATTTTTCTATTTTGCTCCCCCCTGCTGCCCGGTTTCTCCCCCTTTTCCCTGTTTCTGTGTAGCAAGGAGAGCTTGGGTAACAGGAAATGGCTTTTCCTTCTCTTCACTGCCTAGGGTAACTTAGCCACCCTTTGAGCTCTGCCCCCATGCCCTTCCTTCAGAGATGCCATGGCATCGAGAAAGACCAAACTTCTGGGGTTCAAATCCTGGCTGAGCCCTTGCAGCCATGGTGGCTGTGGCTGGCAGCTTCTGCCTGCCTGCCGTGCTCTCCATGTAGTGCCATCATGCCTTCCTTGAGGGTGGACTGGCCGCTGGTGATGGGAAGTTCCTTCTGAGGTTGGGCTAACAAAAGACCACGGCTCCTTATTACTTGCCTGCTCTCTCTCGCCTTCTCGCCATGCACACTTTGAAGAATTGAACCGTCTGCTGGAGATGCCCCATGGCAAGGAACTGGGGGCAACCTCTGGCTAACAGCAAACAAGGAACGAGACCCTTCCTGGAACCGAATTCTGCTAATGACGGGGTTAGGGAACCGACAAGGGGCTCCTCTCCAGCCGGGCCTTGAGACGAGACGGCAGCCCCAGTATGGGAACTGGTGAGAAATCCCAAAGTAGAGTTTCCAGGTAAGCCACGCCAGGACTGCTAGCCTACAGAAAGTGTGAGATAATCAATGTTGCTATTCCAAGCCACTCTTGTTTGGGGATAATTTGTTTTGCAGCCTATGTCTATACAACCAATGCAGTGAGTGACCTTGGGGAAGTGACACCTGCTCTTCTGAATCCCCATCTCCCCATCTGTAAAATGGGAATAAGGACACCCAAGAACCCAGTGGGAGAACTTTGTGCAGGGTCTGGCACCTGCGAAGAACTCAAGGCATGAGTCATTCATGTCACTGTCAGCAAATCGGTCCTAGACCACTCTCGGGCCCTGTGCCGAGTGCTGGGGTCACAGTGGCAGGGAGAGGTACAGAGTGGCGGACCTGACCTTGTGTGCTCAGAGTGCAGCGCTAAGCAGGTAAAATCTGGGAGACCCCGTGAGTCCCTGAGAGCAGCGTCAGGGAGACCTGGCTTAGGCAGGGACGGTTTCCCAGAGCAAACGGTTTACACGGAATCTGAAAAAGATGTACTGGTCACGGCCCAGCCCTTCACTTGAAGTGACCAGACCCCACTCTCTGAAGTGGATCCCAAGATAAGGATGTGAGGGCAAGTGGTATTTTGGGGGGAGCGACCCAGGAAACTGGAAGAGATATGGGGAAGTGGCCACTGCAAGGTCCGCTAACAAGCCACTGGGACTCAATTCCGCTGGGGAAGTCTACAATCCAGGTGAAAAAGCAGAATTACCCAAGCCGAGGCGCGAGGGAGCTGGAGCCAGGGCATCGCTCCTCCAGTTCCTACCGTCCCTAGCTGAAAACTGCTTCTTCTTCTGGCACTTGTAGCTGGCCCCACCTGCACGTCACCTGGAAGAAAGCGGCAACTGGGAGTCAACAGGTGCTTGCTGCAGAGCACCGGCAGCCGGCCGAGGAGCGATGAGTGCAGAAGCCTGCGGAGAGGGCGACGGTCACATCTGTGCCACGTACCCAGGGCACGACGGGCTTGAACACAGATCCCTCACTGCAGGCTCAGCCCCTTCCCGGAGTTCTGAGGTCACCTGGCACAGGTGTGGGAGGCCTCACCGGTGTCCTGCCTGTAGCCTGGCCTTGGCCTCTGGGCTGCCTGCAAGGCTCTCGGTTGCCTCCCAGAGCTTGTCTCTTCCACCGGGTTGTCCTGGTCGCCTGCCTAGTTCTTCCCGCCATGTCACCCTCCCCGACTCAGCTCCAGGATGGTCCTGAATCTGAAAGCGTTTCCTGGGTTCCATTTCTACCCCAGGATCCATCATCCAGCCACCTCGGGAGCACTTCATTTCTTTGAGTCTCCCCAGAAACTTCTAGGCAGGACAGAGGATGGAGAGGGGAATCAAAAACTCTTTCCTTTTTAAGGGCAATCTCTCACACCAAACTGTGTGGTGAGGACCAGATAGAAAAGGGTGGCCCTGTCCTCACGGAGCTCATGTCCAGCAGAAGGATGGGTGGTGATTTAGGATGGAAGCTGTGGTCAGCAGCGCCGGAGGCCCACTCCAGCTTGCCTGAGCTCAGAAGGAATTTGTTCCCTGCGGTCCCCAGGCAGGCCCCTGGAACAGCCCCACAGCACTGCAGGAGCAGCTTTGGGGACCGGGCTCAGCCATCTGTCCCCCCTCACCACTCCTCTCCACTGGCATCCATCTGAAGACCAACTCTCTCCGCATGCTGGGGACGGCGGCTGCCCAGAGCCCCCCAAATGGCATCCTCTCAGCCCAGTACCTGAATCAGGTCTTCTATGGCTGTGGAATAAGCCACCCCAAAACTGTGGTGCCTTCAGACCACAATATTTATTTTGTTTGCAATCTGCAATTTGGGCAGGACTCAGCGGGACAGCTTGCCTCTGCTCCACTTGGCATCGGCAGCAGCGGCTTAAAGGCTGGGGGTTGGAAGCATCCGAAGGCCGTTCCCTCGCATGCCTGATGGCTGGCTGGGACCTCCGCTGCTGGCTGGGACGCCCACCACGTGGCCTCTCCATGTGGCTTGGGCTCCCTCACAATATGGTGGGTGGGGCCCAAGGGCGAGTGTCTCTAGAGAGAAAGCCGGGAGGGAGCTGAATTGTCTTTTGTAAGTCAGCCTTGGAAGTCCTGCAGGGTCCCGCCTGCCACGAGCTAGTCACTGCCATGGTGACAAAAGGCCATCCGTGCTCTGGGGAAGAGGATTTAGACTGTACCTTCTGATGGGAATGATGTCAGCATGTGGCTGCCATGTCTGAGAACCATCCTACAACTCCTGTACTGTGGCTCAATCTAGGGAAGACACTGATTGTCCTGGCTTGGGTCACACGGGTGGTTCTTGGAATAGTCACTCCTACTGAGGGGAAGGGCTGTCGGGATTGTCCCAGCCCGGGTCAAACCTCCTTTCCTGTGGCCAGCGTGAGAGCAGGGAGAGGGTCAGGTCTGAGACTGGCAGCCAAGCCAGAACCGTGTGGAATGAGAGGCTGAGTTCTCCAAAAAAGGGAGGGTGGGAAGACAAAAACAGCATATGTTTGTCACCAGATAATAAACAAACACTCAAGTACACCATTTTCCGTGGTGATAAATCTTCTGTTGGCAAAGCACGGGATGCTTGTAAGAGCAATTAACAGGGGAGTGGGCGGTGGGGGAGAAGGGGAAGCCTGGAGCTGAGCATCCAGGGATGGTCCTCAGAGGAGGGGGCTTATACCGAGGCTTTAAGGGTATAGAGGGAGCGGGCTGGGCTCCAACCACTCACCCATCCTTCAGGTAAAGGTTTAGCCTGTGCAAAGGTCCTGTGGTGTGAAAGCTTAGCATATTTAAAGACTTACGATGCCATGTGGCTGAGCAGAGTTAGTGAGAAGGGTCGTGGCAGAGACGAAGCTCAAGGTCACGGTCAAGACTCTGGACTTGAGCTTAAGAGCAATGCAAAGCCACTGGATGAGAACCAATATATGTGTACAAAATTGCACCTCGTATGCCCAGCATAGAGTTGCTTTGGATGTGGTAGAGTCTCAAAACCTGGTGGCCCACCCTGACTCCACTTCAAAGTCATGCTCCATCTTGGATATGACATTTGCCTCCACTTTGTTCTCCACATCTTTCCCACGTCTGCCCCTTTCCCCAGCTCCTTGAAACTGCTTTGCCCACTCCATCAGGCCAAGCATCACCAGCCTCTGAATCATCTCACTCTGCTCTGCCTGCCATCTCCATCCACAGGGTATATACCCTGCTGAGCCTGAGACATGTATGACGTCAACAAGTGGCAGCACTAAGTCCTCGTCCTTCCCTCTCACTCTCCCTGCTCCCTAACTCCTGCTTCCTGTAATCACCTCCAAATAAACTTGCTGTCCCCAAGTGTTTTTTTCACCCATTCACCACCCACGCTGCCAGCCCATCCATTGCTCCTCAGTGTTTCCAATCCATCCAATTTAAATAAACAAATCCCCCAAACAGGGCCCGGTAATGGAATTGCTGACAGACCCTTAGCTACCGCATCTTTGGGTATGCACGAGTCCATAATAGTTTGGGCTGCGCTAAAGCAGAGGAGTTATTGCAAGTTTTCTGCATCTATGACAGTTCAATCAGATCTTGAAAATCGGGGGCATTACATTGTGCACCTGCTCGTGGGGACAAAAAGGGAAAAAGAATGGTCGGTAGAGTTTTCTATCTTGGGCTCTTCTTATTTCCGGGAAGGAGCTTCAGAATATATAATTCACATAAGGGGGTAGAGAGTCTGGGGAGGTGGAACTAGAATGATGTCGAATGAGGACTGGACATGAATGAAGGAGAAGGTTCAAAAAGGGGTTTCTTTTGTCTACGCAGGCAGAATCTGGGGAGGATGTCGCCACGTGTGGGCTGTTGAGTGAGACAGAGCTAGTTTCATGACCTGCATCCTTCTCTCCTCTCCCTCTCCTTTCCTTACCTCCTTTCAAAAAGTTTTGCTGATTCCAACTTTGTGCCTGGCTCAGGGCTCCAGGGTGCTGTAATGACCCAAATGGGCCCAGATTCTGCCCTCATTAACATAAAATGTCTTTGTTTGGGTCTCTTCACCACCACTACTCACCTCCCCCCACCCCCACCCCCAAAAAAAAGCAGCATGGCCTGAGACCCAGGCTTGGGGACAGCAAGTTTATTTGGAAGTGATTGCAGAAAGCAGGAGTTAGGGAGCAGGGAGAGTGAGAGGGAAGGACGAGGATTCAGCTGAAGGATGGGTTATTGATCCGAATACCGCTGTGGGAAAGCTGTTACTCTATGCTCCTGGGGAACTTCTGAGACACAATGCAGAACATTTCTCAGCTTGGAGAAAAAGCCTGGGTCAGGAAAGCAGGGAGACACGCACTTATGGGATGCTGATGACAGGGAAGGTGGTGTCTGCCGTAGATTTGTGGAAATCACTGCGTCAAAAAGGTGTGGCATGGCGCACCATGGACAGCTCCTACACACGTTCAATCAGCAGTCAGGGTCAGGTAAGTAGTCAGGGTGGGCTTCCTGGAGGAAGTGATGCATGAGATAAAATCTGAGGGCTGAGAAGCAGTCAGATAGGCAATGGGTGGGGTGGGAAGGAAAGAGTCTTCCAGGAAGGGGGACTGGCACGTGCAAAAGCCTAGAGGCAGGAAGGAGTATGGGGCTTTGAGACCTGACAGAGACCACATGGCTGGAACAAAGAGAATGAGGGCAAGAGAGGTGGGACTGACAGAGACAGGACCCCGTGGTCCTTGGGAGAGAGGGAGCCATTGCAGGCTCAGGGATGAGGTCATCAGCTTTGCAATTTGAATAGCTCATTCCGGCTTCTGGGTGGAGGGTGGACTGGTGTGGGGATACGGAAAGGATGCAGGAGAAAAGCAAAGATGCTATCGAGGATATCCAGGTGGGAGATAACAGTGGCCTGGCCTGGGCTGGTCACCTTACAGCCCAAGGGGCTTATGATAACTGTTCCAACCCTGACTTGAGTTCTTAGGAATCATGAAGGTCATGTCTGCGGTGGTGGCTAGCACAGAGCCCCGTGCATAGTAGGTGCTCATAAACTCTTCGTTTCTCCTTCCTCTTCCTCCTTTCCTGCCTTTTGAAGTCAGAGTTCTGCCCCATGAAGGGCAAGTGTATTTCTGAGAGGAATGGAGACCCTAAGCATGCATTACTGGTCAGTGGTAATAGAAAAAGGGCAGCTACCTGATCTTGGCCTTGGGACAGTTACTTCTCCACAGGGTGGGAAGTGGGTGTCTGCCCAGCCACACCGTGCAGACTGTTGAGTGCCTTGCACACGAGAATGGGCTGTAGACATCTGTGACTAACACAGGAGAGTAGGTGACTGACTTTCAGTCCAGTGCTTATTTCTTCACTATCAGGCTGGTGTGCTAAAGGGGCTTTCCAGAACCACCTCCCTCCCATCATGCTACCCCACTGAGATGGTACCTCAAATTCTTCCTTAATTAAATTTCTGAGCCTGAAATCCAACCTGCCAGAGAGGCTCTGGGGGATCCGCAGCTGTCACTTTCATTGGAAAATACTCCCAGGGGCCAGGAGTAATCTATCAGTCATTCACACCTTGGTGGGAAAGTGGTAAGTGCTAAAGGCTAAATGCAAACCATCTGGTTAGTGGTCTAAATCAGCCAAACACTCTTCCTACTGGCCTTGAGGATAGAGAGATGTTGGTGGTGAGGGGATAGAGGAACCAGACACACCATTCCCTTCCTTTCTCTGGGCCTCTCTTTCCCATTTTGTACAATTAGTGACTTGGGCAATGGAGCCTTAAACAGTTGGCATTTTAGGGTTCCAAATGGAATTTCTGTGGCACCCAACATTTCCTATGTCACCTGGCACATAGTAGCTTTGAAAAAACATCAAACAAATGGGTGGGTGATGCATATATGTATATATGAATGTATGCATGGATGGATGGATGGATGGATGGACATTAGATGGATGAAGGGAGGGAGATACAGATGCCTGATTGAGTGAATGAGTGAGCGGTAGATCAGCTCAGCTAGGACTTCATGGCTCAGACTTTGGTGAAACCTCTTAGTGCTAGCTGTTTTCAACCCTAGAACCCAAGACCAAGCTGCTTATGTTAGAAACCCATTTCCTTGAGAGGGCTCCCCAGTTCCAGAATCTGCAAAACACCCACATGTTGCCTCGGAAGTGCTCAGGAGAATGCCACCCAGGTGATTCCCTATCCCAGGCCACTGGATTTTAAGTGGTTGTGACATCTGTGTAGGAGGCCCTGGTCCTCAGGCACAGGGAGCATAATGGGCGCTTCCCATCCTGTTGGGCAGTGGGGAGGGGTGGAATGGGATAATGCAAGTGGTGGGCAGGAAGCCAAGCTTTCTCATTCTTTAGCTGTCTGTGTTAGGACTCAGATAGGTTGTGCTGATGGATTTGAAAAGAAGCTATGAGACAGCCCAGGAAAGTGCTGGGGCTCCAGAGAAGTTTGAATGGCTTTGGAGAGAATATGCAAGAGTTCTCTTCTTCCAGCAAATATGTGGAGTTTATACTCATTCACTGAAGTGTCTCTTTGTTTAATGCCCCATCTAGCCATTCACTCATTAAACTATTTATTCTCTATCCATTCATCATCTACCAGTCCATCTATCTATCCACCCTTCCACTCAACCACCCGTCTACTCATCCCCTAAATACCCACCCACAAATCCAACCACTCACCCATCCTTCCAACTATCCATCTGTCCATCCATCCATACCTCCATGCATCCACCCACCCACCCACCCATCCTTCCAACTATCCATCTGTCCATCCATCCATACCTCCATGCATCCACCCACCCATCCACCCATCCTTCCAACTATCCATCTGTCCATTCATCCATACCTCCATGCATCCACACACCCACCCATCCTTCCAACTATCCATCTGTCCATCCATCCATACCTCCATGCATCCACCCACCCACCCATCCTTCCAACTATCCATCTGTCCATCCATCCATACCTCCATGCATCCACCCACCCATCCTTCCAACTATCCATCTGTCCATTCATCCATACCTCCATGCATCCACACACCCACCCATCCTTCCAACTATCCATCTGTCCATTCATCCATACCTCCATGCATCCACACACCCACCTTCAACATCCATCTGTCCATCCATCCATCTGTCCATCCACCATACATCCATCTGTCATCCATACCTCATGCCCCACCCATCCTTCCAACTATCCATCTGTCCATTCATCCATACCTCCATGCATCCACACACCCACCCATCCTTCCAACTATCCATCTGTCCATTCATCCATACCTCCATGCATCCACACACCCACCCATCCTTCCAACTATCCATCTGTCCATCCATCCATACCTCCATGCATCCACCCACCCATCCTTCCAACTATCCATCTGTCCATCCATCCATACCTCCATGCATCCACCCACCCATCCTTCCAACTATCCATCTGTCCATTCATCCATACCTCCATGCATCCACACACCCACCCATCCTTCCAACTATCCATCTGTCCATCCATCCATACCTCCATGCATCCACCCACCCATCCTTCCAACTATCCATCTGTCCATCCATCCATACCTCCATGCATCCACCCACCCATCCTTCCAACTATCCATCTGTCCATTCATCCATACCTCCATGCATCCACACACCCACCCATCCTTCCAACTATCCATCTGTCCATCCATCCATACCTCCATGCATCCACCCACCCATCCTTCCAACTATCCATCTGTCCATCCATCCATACCTCCATGCATCCACACACCCACCCATCCTTCCAACTATCCATCTGTCCATTCATCCATACCTCCATGCATCCACACACCCACCCATCCTTCCAACTATCCATCTGTCCATCCATCCATACCTCCATGCATCCACCCACCCATCCTTCCAACTATCCATCTGTCCATCCATCCATACCTCCATGCATCCACACACCCACCCATCCTTCCAACTATCCATCTGTCCATCCATCCATACCTCCATGCATCCACCCACCCATCCTTCTAACTATCCATCTGTCCATTCATCCATACGTCCATGCATCCACCCACCCATCCTTCCAACTATCCATCTGTCCATCCATCCATACCTCCACGCATCCACCCACTCATCTTCCTTCCATCCATCCATCCACCCATCCCCCTAACTATCCATCCACCCATCCATCTACTTACTATCTATCCATGCATCTTTCATTCCTCCTTACACCCATACACAATTCCTTCTAGCCACCCACCACCCCACTCACCCACTCATTCATCCACTCACTCCCCACCCCCACATCCCATGTACCCAACCATTGTACTATCTAGACTGTGCCACTGGACATAGCAAGGTGGCTGAAATAGGACCACTGTTCCAAGGAACTCCCAGTCTAATGGGGGTCACTAGGATATACACAGATAATTACAGTCCAGATGGATCAGCACTAAACTGTGTTCAGGCAGCATGAGGGACTGTGGGTGTCTAGAAGAGGACCATGTTTCTTCTGTTTCCATGGAGTCTACACAGCTTCTGTTCCCTGCCCAGAATACTCTTCACTCTCATCACCTTAATCTCTCCCACTTATCACTTACCACTTAGTTCTCAACCTGGTGTTACCTTCTTGAGAGGACCATCCCCAACCTCCTACCTTCTTTTCTCTGGATTATGATTTTCCACTTATTATTTGAGGTCTAGATTTGTATCTTACTCATCCCTTGCCTGGTTGATAGTAGGTATATGCAAATGTTTGAGGAACAAATGAACAGAAAAAGAAAAGGGAGAAAAAGGTAGGGTATTTGAAGGTGGCCAGGTCCTAAGACACAACTGGGGGCCAATGCAGGTTGGTGGTCATGAGCATTGGATTCTCAGTTCTAGCTGCAAACACATCAGTCCATGTGAAGTCAGGAAGTCCTTCTTCACTGAAGGTCAGTGTCCTTGTCTGCAAATATGGAGAACCAGCAGTGCCTCCGTTTGCTACATGGCTTTAGAAGGTGCCTAAGTTTTCTGTATTAATTTCTTACAGCTGTGGAAACAAATTACCACCAATTTAGTGGTGTGAAACCACACAAATTTATTATCCTACAGTTCTAGAGTCCAGAAATTTGAAATTGGTCTTACGGGCTAAAATCAAAGTTGCTTCAGAGCTGTCCCTTCTGGAAGCTCTAGGAGAGAATCTGTGCTGGTTTGAAAGGGTATATGTCTCCTAAGAAAGCCATGTTTTAATATAAATCCCATTTCGTAAAGGTAGAATAATCTCTATTCAATACTGTATGTTTGAAACTGTAATGAGATCATCTCCCTGGTTGATGTGATTTAGTCAAGAATGGTTGTTAAACTGGATCAGGGGATGACATGTCTCCACCCATTTGAGTGGGTCTTGATTAGTTTCTGAAGTCCTATAAAAGAGGATACATTTTGGAGAATGAGAGATTCAGAGAGAGCAGAGAATGCTGCAGCACCACGAAGCAGAGAGTCCACGAGCCAGTGACATTTGGAGATGAAGAAGGAAAATGCCTCCCGGGGAGCTTCATGAAACTGGAAGCCAGGAGAAGAAGCTAGCAGATGATGCTGTATTCACCATGTGCCCTTCCAGCTGAGAGAGAAAGCCTGAACTTCATCAGCCTTCTTGAACCAAAGTATCTTTCCCTGGATGCCTTTGATTGGACATTTCTATAGACTTGTTTTAATTGGGACATTTTCTCAGCCTTAGAACTGTAAACTAGCAACTCATTAAATTCCCCTTGTTAAAAGCCATTCCGTTTCTGGTATATTGCATTCCAGCAGCTAACAAACTAGAACAGAATCCGTTCCTGATCTTTTCCAGATTCTAGAGGCCACTTATATTTCTTGACTCATGGCTTCTTTCTCCATCTGCAAAGAAGAGAAGAGGTTGTGGTCTGCCCAGGGTGGGAGTTGTTTCTGGTGGCTCTGGGCAGGGGGTACAATTTCCATGGTCTACTGCTTCTCTCCCCTCTTTCTCCAATTCTCCCACTTCCCTTTCTTTGTCATGTGAAGGAGCATAGTCACAAGTTCTGGAGATTAGGGGAATGAACATCTTTGAGGGACCATTATTCTGTCTACCCTATCCCTTGAGAAGAAGATACCAAGATGGGATTGGAGAGGAGAAAGAGCTGAAGGAGGTGAGAACTGTCAGATTGCAATGTGGTTCTGACCCTTGGGCAGGAGAAGGGAAAGGAAGGAGGGTGGAGTAGGAAGAAGCTGACAGCCATACGATTCTATGGGAGTTCCAGCCAGACCAGTGGGATCCCTCCTGCCAAAGTCATCCAACAGAAAAGTCTTATGAATTACAGGAATGGACCTGCCTGAGAGTTCCAACTGTACTGGGTCTCTGGCTGGAAGAAGTTCATAGGATGTGCTACCTGGGAGCAAGTGCCATGAGAGATTGAGAGTGCAGCAGCTGGGATGGGCGGTCAGTCTACTGTACTCCCATAGCAGGAGATTCGAGTAGTGTGCTTTCATGGTGGACACAGAAGGTTCTAGAACAAGGTCCAGCATGGGGTTGTTGTAGGAAGGAGAACATCTCTGGAGTTGGGTTGAAATCAGGGAACAGAAGAGGTGGTGGGTCCAGGGTAGGGAGTAAATTCCATGATCTCTGAAGCATTCCCCACAGGGGTCTCAGGATTTTTTTGAGATTCCCTCCTTTCTAGAGATAGCTTTGTAGGGCTCTGTATTTCCTGCCCACACTTAGTGATCACGTATGAGAAAAAATGAGCCACTCCTATCCATACAATCTTATAAATGTGTCAGAGTTAAAATTTTCTTTTCTAACCCCGAGTCATATGATATGAAGTTATTATTATTATTTTTTACCCTATTTCTCTCTCTCTCTTTCTTCCTACTTTTCATTACCTCATCCCCACAGATATCCTCTACAGATGTGAAATCAAGTGGGTGGGGTACCTACCTCTGAGGGCATGTCCCTGTATGAATGCTTCCCAGAGTGGGCACTGACTCTAGGAACAAGGGAGGCAGCTGCTTGATAACGGTGCCCTTGTAACCCGTTCTGTGCTCCTTGCAGACATTGCTAACTGACCACAGAATCCTTTCCACTGAGCTGGACATGTTCTCAACACAGGATAACCATTAATTTACTATCCAAATCAGGATAGAGTGAGAAGAGACATGACTAATAATTATTTCCAAACAACAGGCTTTGGCTGGTCCTGGGAAAACCAGGGCATTTAGTCATTGTGCTCAAAATCCAGCTCCGCCCAATATTCCTGGCAGCCATAACTAATCGATCACCAAAGCTGGCTCATGAGATGAACCTCACTTGCCTTCCCAGGTCCTGATAACCCGTGACAGTTAGGGAGGGTATAATCCAAAAACCTGTCCTTTCTAGGGTGGGATTTGCTGTGTATGGTCAGATCCTAGAGCTAAGTTCCATCTCCTGGATGCTGTCTCATGCTCAGGAGATTGCACCATCCTTCTGGGAGTGAGCCACGCCTTGCTCTGTGTTTATGACACCTCCACGTGGCACCTTCTCCAAGGCCTCGCAAGTTACTGGCTTTGGATCTCAATTCTGCTCAGCTCACAGGACATCCTCAGCAAGGATGAGGAAGGAGGCTGCTTCCAAAAAAAACCACCTTAGAAGTCCTTGACACCACCCTGCAGGGTTGAGTAGGGCAGGTCCTTGACATAAGTGACTGAGCGCTCCTGAGTGGTGGGGACTGCAGAGGGGAGGCTTCCAGGGTGACAGCCATCCTTGCTTCCAGTGCAAATTCAGCCCTTCCCATTTATACTAACTTGAGTGGTGCTGCTCAAGGGACCCCCAAATCCCTCGGTGTCTTATGCATTTGGATTCCCAAGCTGGCCCAAAGCTAGGGCATGCAGTCAGGAGAGGAACAAGAACCTCTTGGGACTTTTCTTGAGTATGGAAATGTTCGTGGTGAACAATCCCCACCTCTTCAGTTCATGGGGAACCTGAGGCTCAGAGCAGACGTGCACCTTACTTGAGATCACTGAGCAAATTCCGAGCTGGGGGGGGGGACCCCCAAGCTTCGAACTCCTGACTCCCTGTGCAATGTGTTTCCAAGACCACCCGCCTTTGGTGGACCTGAGGCATCTGTGAAACGGTTGCAATAAAAGCTGATACCTGTGAGGTATCAGATAAAAGGCGATCTGCTACTTCAATGAGGAATAAAGAGCCTGACCCCAGCATGAAGGGATCAAACCAGATGTATAACCAGCTCCTACTGTGTGCCAGGGTGGTTCTCACAACCACTTAGTAAGACGTCATTTTTTTTCATGTTCCCCAAACCCAGGGTTGGGGAGGCTTTGTCCATTGTGCAGATGGGGAAGAAGATTCAGAGGGGTGCCTGACCAGGCCGGGTTAACACAGGTGAGAATTGGCAGAGCTGGGATTCGAACCCAGGTCTGGCCTGGTCTGAGAATGCCTTCTCTCCATGGCCCTCTCTGCCCCTGCCTCTCCTATCTTGCACTGCCCCAAACAGCCCTGAGACTCCGAAGGAGGCAGACTCTAAAGAGATAGTAAAAGAGATACATAAAGTGTCGTTGAAGGTGTGGGGCCAGAAGTGGTGGTCTGGGAGTCTTCTGGTTCCTTGTAATAAGGACACCTCCGGTTTCCTGGGCCCTTGTCATGCGCCCGACATCAACCCTCATCGTACGCATGGGGAAACTGAGGCCCAAAGAGGAGGTGGCAGAGTCAGGCTCTGAACCCAGTTCTGGCCTGAGTCCCAGCCCCACTCCCTGGACCCCTACGTTCTTACTGGATGCCCCCAGGCTCCCCAGGGCTGCCAAAGAGCAGTACCTGCCTTACCTGTAACTTGTTCCTTAGAACTCGCAAGCAGTGGGCCGCGGCAGGAGACAGCTGGAAAGCGAGGCGTGGCCGACCTGATGGGCGGGCACATGGAACAGGTCCCCAAGACAGATGCGCGCTCCGCATCCCCTGCCACATCGCCCCGGCCAGTGGGACCTCCTGGGCCCAATGACCTGGGCCAAAGCCAAGGAGATGGAATCCAGGCTGAACTGGAAGAGCCTCCCGCAAATGGCGAGCAGTGGCTATGAGACACCTCAAATCCCAGTGTCAGCTCAGGGCCTGGCATTGAAATAAAAAGGCTATAATGCAGAAGAGAAAAAGAGAATTCTAGTAATAATGACAGCCTCCACAATTAACCTAGAGCCCAAAACTCGAATGATCAGCCCCTTGCGTGCGATGAGGTCGGCTGCTGTACCCATTTTGCAGAAAAGGAAGCTGAGTCTGGGTCCCATAAAGGAATTTGCCTGAGGACACGAGATCAAAGGGGTGGGGCCAGGATTGGAACCCAGGTCCAGCTGAAGCCTGAGCGCCTATTTTTCGTTTTCTGTGCTGGCCCGCTTCTCTGTTAAGGTGGTTTAAACCCCGGTAGAGTGTATTCCCTTGAACTTGAACTCCGCAAAAAGTGGAGCTGCGAGTTGTGCAAAATGGGGTCTACTCTGTGTTTCTAGTTACAAATCGTAATCCTGGCGAAGACGGTTTACTGAGCCGGGACCCTGAGAGAGGCATCGTCAGTGTGGTCTGAGACTGTGAGTCGGATTACAGGTGCCAGAATTGAGGGTCCCTGAGACGAGGTGACCCTGTCCCCAAGGCTACTAAGGGCAGGGCTTACAATTGCAAATTCCAGGGACTGAGCAAATTCTCAGTCCCTGCCCTGCCTCCCTGAGAAGCCCACGCTGGTGCTTTTTCCCGTGTTAATTTAAATTTCCCCCCTCGGGTGTGTGTGAAAGCAGATCCCAGTTTGGGGGTACCGGGGGTCCCTCCCTGAGGCCTATCAGTGGTTCCAGTGGCCGGCAGGCAGATGTTTGGTGTCTGTGAAGCAAACCCTAGCTGTGCCCTGGAAGCCAAAGGCCTCCTTGGCTGACCTCATGGGAACTAGATGGGGCTCTCTCGGGCTGAGTTCAATCCAACGTCCAGCATGGGCTGGAGAGGTACCTTTGCAGAGGTGAGGATTTGCAGGAGCCTCCTGGATTCACCCCCTGGGGCCCCCCCTCCAGTCCCCCACCTCCCACGCCTCCCCCTGCACTCAGTGGGCGCAACCTGGGGCTGGCTTCCTTAGGCCAAGCCGTGCTGATGTGACAGGGCAAGTCACCAACCCTCTTTGGGCCTCAGTGTCTTCATCTGTAAGATTGGGCTGGACCAGTTGGGTCATCTCCTGTGGCTTTTCCAGCCCAAGGGGTCTGGACACCAGCCCAGGAAGACAAACCCACTCTGTGCTCCACTGACTTGGAGTAAGGGATTTCCCTTCCCCTGACCTCAGTGTCTGCATCTGTAAAATAGTTTTAATTAAAACACCTACCTCAGGGATTAGATGGGCCAGGACTTACAAAGCTCTTAGCAGGGAGCTGGGCACAAGTTTCATGCTAAGTGGGAAATGTCATTATTCAAATGGGAATGGGCCAGGCTAGGGAATTCCACGACCGGGGGGGTGGGGGGGGGGGTGGGGGGGGGTGGGGAGGGTGTGGGGTGGTGGTGGTGGCGTGTTTAACCTGAGCCGGTCCCTTTACCTTTCTGGACCTCCGTTTTCTCGCCTGGGAAATACAAGTGGTAAAATTTGTCTTGCAAGGCTGTGGGAGGTAGAGAATGATATAACCTGCTTTTGGAGGGTTCCCAAGGGTCATGGGCCTCAATGCACAGGGGTGGGGGATGATGCTGGGGGTAGAAAAGGCTGCAACTGAGGGTGACATTGTGGGGACCGGGGTGCCCTGCCTTTTCATATCTAAAACCCACCTTCTCGACCCTGAATTCTGTAAAGAATTCTCATACTCTGACAAACTATAAATCCCCCAAACCACAGACTCTGTCCTCTCTTGCTACCCTAAAGACCAAAAGGCATTGCAACCTCTGGAGGCTCTCCTGCAGGCCAGGTTTGGGCCACAGACGGTTTGACAGAAAGGCCAGGGGGCTCTTTCCTCCCCGGGAGAGAGGGTGGAGGCATCAGCTGTCTCCACTGAGAGGTTTGGATGTTGCCACTGCCCTGCCCTCTGCATGGGGGAGCCAGTGTGCGGGACTTTAAGTTGGTCCCTTCCCAAATCTCCGCTTGCCCAGGAATCCCTTGGAGACTGTGTTAAAACACCGATTTGCACAGCCAGACGTAAAATGACGATGCAAGGTCCCTCGCTCAAAAATTACTAAGAACTTCAAGACGCAATGGCAGGGAGTTCAAGCAGACTTGGGGCCCTGGAAACCGGCCAGAGATGATAAATTTCTGGTCAACCTTGGGTGAGGCTAATGCCGCCGCAACCCAGGCCACACTTTGAGAATGGGGGTTTTAATGGCAGCCCAGGGACCTGTTGAAGAGAACCAGCTTCTAGTTCACAGAGTGCTGTGCAATCTTAGACAACGACCTTGGCTTCTCTGGGCCACAGGCTCCTTCATTGGAAGGTGAGAAGCTCAAATGAAATGAACTCTAAGCCACCTCCCTTCTCACCTGGTGTCCCTATGAAGCCCCCACCTCTACCTGCAAACAGGGTAGGACCCCAGCGCTGACCAGAGCCCATCAGTTTTCCACTCATCCAGGCCTACCGCCACGTTCAGAGTTGTCTGTGCCAAGCCAGCGCTGTGGAATAAACAGATGGTGACCCCAGCACGCCAATACAGCAGCGTGTCGCAGCTGCCCCGGCGCATCTCACCTTGCTTCTGCATCCTTTCAAGTGCCTTGGTGACAATGTCAGGACATCGGAGGCCCCACTGGGGCAGGGTGGCTGGGGAGGGGGCTGGGGAGGGTTGCTGGAGAGAACAATCAGAATAAAATGGAGGTCAGACCCCCCCAAAAGGGCCAGCTGACCTTAATCCCATTACGGGAGTTGGTGGAGAGGGGGCGGGATTTTGCATTTGCAGGCTCCCAATGGACTTTTGTCACGAAGACCAACAAGCGCTGTACACGGATAAAGTGGCTTTTAGGACTATTAGAAAGTGGGTGTGCTGGGAATGGGGCGGAGGTGGGGGTGGGACCAGGACAGGAAAATTAAAATTCTGCTCCTGCCAAAGGTTTCTGGGCTCCAGCTCGCCGTGCGAGCATCGATCTGTTCCAGCATTTGACTTTCAACCATGACAAAACTGTGGGCAAATTAATTGTTCTCCAGGATATTAAGCATCAGACTCCATTAATCCTTTCTGAGCGAGATGCTTGCTGAATACTAATCGAGAGAGTTCGGGCTGCCGTGGGGTGTTTTTCCTGCCACTGAGACCCCACCCACCTTTCCCTATCTCCCCTGGGAGTGAGGTACGGGGGGGTTGAGCCCCCCTCCCCCACGTGCTGCCTCAATTTCCCTTTGTGGCCGAAGACAGGTGGGCTCAGGCTGCACACCGTCCCCTCCCCCCACCCCCATCCCCCTGCCTGGGCATCTTCTTCCAGGGAAGCCTTGGGACTCGTGGCAAGATTGTTTTATGCAAATTCCAATATCTGTATGCAGGCACGGCCGCAAGGAGAAACGCGAGAAATAATTACCAAATTATGCACGTTGGGTTGGTTTTCCTGAATCCCGAGCCCTTCAAAGAAAAAAAGGAAAAAACACAGCAACATGAGTGTATATAAAACAGACAAACAACCCGATGGCTTTGGTCAGCTGAGGTTAGGGTTTGTGGGGTGGGCTGAGGGGGATGGGGTGGTGGGAAGGAGGTAAGGATTCTGGGCTCTAGGCTGCCACCAAACTGTGAGGTGTCTTTGGGCAAGTCATTTCCCTGCCTGGAGCCTCATTTTCCCCACTTACAGGATGGGATGGTGATGAAGGCCTGATAAGGCTGTTTTGAAAGGTGGGATGGGGAAAGGGTGTCAGCGAGATGCTCTGAGTTCCTGACAGGGCTGGCCACACAGGGCCCTGTGGGGCGGAAAAGACCTCTAAGCCTTCCCCCTTTGTCCACAATGGCCACCTCCCTTTTATTTTAATAATGTAATTTTTGTCATCAGCTCATCTTAAGGAGCTGGCCTGAGATATCATCCCATTTCACAGATGGCCGTTCAGAGTGGGAAAGGGATTTGGCCCTGATCATATGACCTGTAGAAGACAGAACCAGGATTAACTTGTGTCTGTCTGTCTATCTGTCTCTCATTCTAGGACAATTCTACCCTCCTCCCACCCCTCTCCTGGTTCAGTGTTGCTACTTGCTTCACCCCCTAGGTGGAGAGCTCAGTACTGCATGGGGCGGCTCATTCCATAGAGTGGAGGAAGTTCTTACCTCCTATGGTCTCAGCGATGCCTGGAGCATCCTGAACACAGGGCATTCAACTGGGGTCAGGTCCAAACTGATGAAATCATGATCCTTTCATCTCTGCCTCCACTGCCACTACCATTCCCACAAAGTACTGAGCATTTTGTGCTAAGCACTCTCCACACCTCATCTCACCTACCTCTCAGTTACTCTATAAGTGAGGTCCTACTACAATCCATTTTTTCCAAATAAGGAAACTGAGGATCAGAGAGGCTAAGCCCCATGCCCAAGGTCACACAGCAAGTCCACAGCAGCTCCAAGATTCAAACCTATATCTCTCTGACCATACCATATATGCAGCTTATCTTTAATTCCTCTTTCCCTACCTTCTCTAAGCTGTTGTCAAATCTGTAATGTCCCCTGTCCTGAGGCTTTCATCACCCCCAGCCCCACCCCCACCCCCACTCCCTTGCTGGCTCCACTGTTCCCTGTTTCTCTCAAGAAAGCAGGGACTGCAGTGGACGGAGAGAAAATTGCACCAGCCGCTCGCTAACTGGAGGATATTTATGCCTGTGCAAATACCACACACGCCTTCTGCATGATTTGGAGCTAAATGCAGTGTTACTTAATTAATGCACATGTAACACACAGGAATATTACACCTATTAGAACTCGCGGACAATTAACAGTCCCGATCGCCTACTGCCACCATATCCCGTAGACAAAGGCTCTGGAATCACCGTGCGTAGAAATGATTGCCCAGGGAAACGCCTCTTCTCACCCGACTCTGTCCAACCTCGCCTCTTTGCCTTGTTCTTCTCCCCTTTCCCCTTTCAGTTTTAACTTTGCTGTATTTAATCTCCCAACTTGGGCAATTTGGTATCGTTACATATTAAAAATTGGACCCGGTCATCTCCAATTTCTGTTTTGGAAGTGTGTGGATAAAAGTCTCTGAGCTCCATGTGGCTAAAGCTGTTGGCCCTGACGTATTTATAGGGATGGCTATCAAATAGTTTGAATTTTCTGTTTCCCCAGACCCCAGGGTACTGTTTTTCTTTCTTGTCTTAATGTTTAGAAGAGGGGAGGAAATGTCACCTCTTCCAGGGAGCTGCCCGTGATTGCTCCTGCACTTTCTGATACGTTTCTCCACTGATACCTTCCAGCACTTAAGACATTATAGGCTCCACAAGGTCAGAGGCACCATCTGTTCTCCTCTTCTGGTGTCTCAGAGGGTCTTTGCTCTGACAACTGTGAAATGGGGTCCCGAAAGATTTGGGGCTGCAGGGGGTGACAGAGTAAGGTCTAGATGTTGTGTGACCCCAGAGCTGAGTGGTCTTGGATGCAGCTGCTTCTCTGCAGATCCATCTCCCCATCCCAATCCCTTCCTGGAAGGTTTGGCCTGAGTGGTAGAGGAGCCATCGTTTATAAAGACTCGAGCCTAGTGCCAAGTGCTGGGGTAAATGACACAGGGTTGCAATATTACATAAGGCCGACAATGCCCACCCATTCTGAAAACATTTATTGAGCACCTACTGTGTGCAAGTGTCAGAGTGGTGATTAAGATAGATGCACTAGGGTGGGCCACAGTGGCTCAGCAGGCAGAGTCCTCGCCCGAGTTTGATATCCAGCGCCTGCCCATGCAAAAAAAAGAAAAGAAAAAAAAGACAAATGCACTCCCTTGCCTCAGAAGTCTTCCTGTTTGGAGGGGGTGATGGAAAATAAACCCCCAAACCCATAAGTAAATGGATAACCCTGGCTCGTTCTATCTACTAGAAAGGAAATATACAGATGGTGACGTGGTACCATGTAACAGGTGAGGTTTCCCTGGGTGGTCAAGGAGGACTTCCTGGAGGAGGAGGAGCTGTTGACAGATGACAAGGAGGGTGAACAGCCACACCCACCTCAAGTGGTCAATGCCACGCCCCAACAACAATGCCCCCCACACCTCACTATCCCCCAGGCAAGCTGACGAGATGGCCTGGGGCCATCTTTGACCTGACTGCGAGGCAGGTGAGAAGCATTGTGGAATTAAGACCCGACCCTTCCAGAGTCACCTTCAGAGATGTCAGATAGGTGCTGGGTTGTGAACCCCCCCAGACCCCTCCTCTCTTTGGCGGATCACCCTGAGGTGGGGGCTCAGCAGTCTCCCCGAGGTCCCCAACGCAGCTGAGCTCCAGTTGCCCATGGTGGCAATCTGATTTCCTCCCCTCCCGGTCTCACCGCCCCACCTGACGCTTCCCGGGTGTCCCCTTCCAGATCAAGTGGCCCTGGAGTGTTATGTCAGGGTCAGCCGCTCATGTCCCCCAAACAAAGTCGCCCCAGGGGCCAGCGGACAGCCTGTGGCTGTGAGCCCCCAGCCGGGCATGCCCCTGGGATCGTCCCACGGGGTCCGGCCTCAGGGCATTTCAGGGCCACGCCCACCCAGGCCTGGAGAACGGCGGGGTCCCCAGAGCCGCCTACCCATCAGGTCCCTCCCCAGACTCCATTTCCAAAAAGGATTGAATAAATAAATCCAACGGGAGGGGGAGCTCCGGCTTTCGCTGCCCGCTGGCGGGAAATTAAATACTGTTCGTTTCTGCTGCTGTGAGCCGGAACGAGGCTGGCAGAGCCGCAGGGCTGGGCCGGGAGGCGGCGGCGATTGGCAGCTCGCGGCAAGCCTTAAATCAAAGGAGCCGATGAAATTTCTAATAGCAGGAGCGCGGCTGGCATGGGCGTATAAATAAAGTTTCCCTCTTGGAAAAGCGGTTTATTCCAGCCAAGGATGTTAAACCCACAGGACTCGCTACTGCGGCCAGGAGCCAGCCGGGCCCGGCAGGCGTGAAGTCCTTTCCCAGAGGTGGCCCCGAAGCTGCCCCAGAAATGTTCTCCAGGGCTGAGTCCCTGGGCGTACCCAGTTCTCCTTTGGGTGGGTGTGTTTGCCTCCAGAGAGGTGTTAATCCTTGCAGCAAACTTGTCTTATCATCCCCATTGCCCGGATGAGGAGTCTGAGGCTTGGAAAGGGTTAGCTGCGGGCCCACAAGTTTGGCCGGCTGCTGGATGCTCCCTTTTTGCTTCTACAGCAGGACACTCAAAGCCAGGCCTGGTTCCAAGGCCCCGCTCTTATCCACGACTCTGCACAGCTGTGAAGTGTGCCCAGCCTGCCCCATGGAGGGCTCAGCGCCACTTTTCAGGTGAGCTTGCCCTGTCTCGGGTCTGCATCAAGACCTCTCCTTGGAGAGACAAGCGAGACCCAATAACTGCCCCCGGGGACCCACGGTCCAGTGGAGGGAGGAAGATATGTCCACCCACAATCCTCAGCCCATCTAGCTGAGTGATTTGAGCCATGGACTCTGGAACCAGATCACCTGGGATTGAATTCCATCTCCATCTCATTGGCTGTGCAGCCTTGGGCAAGTTACCTAACCTTTCTGGGCTTTGGCTTCCTCCTCTGTAGAGTGAGGACAGTAATAGCGCCTGCCTCCTAGGGTTGACATGAGCAATAAATAAAGTGATCCACGCAAAGAATTCAGCACACACCTGGTACAAGTAAGTGCCTTGTAAGTGTGTGTTTTCACTTCTAGACTTCCAGCTATGCACCCACCTGCCCATCCATCCATCCATATCTGTCTATCCATCCATCCATCCATCCATCCATCCATCCATCCATCCATCCATCCACCCATCCATCCATCCCCTGCCAGGGCCTCAGTACCTGGCACAAAGTGGGCATTCTATAAATATTTCATTTCCTAGTCTAGAAGAGATCAGGAAGTTATTACCTTGATTGGGTCTTCATAGAAATAATAGTAGAGGTTCATAACGGGATGTTTAGGGAGTAAAACCTGAGACCTCTGGTCTGCCTGGAGCTTAGGGAGAACTTCCTGAGCTAGGGGCATCTCCCCCACGGCCTGGGGGTGAGGGGAAGGGCATTCCAGGCAGGAGAACTGCATGGTAAAGGCCTGAGACGGGGGATAAGCGGGGGTCTCGGAAAACAGACTTGGTAGGTGGGTTCTATCACCGCTGTTAGTGGACGGGCTGGGAAACGAAACCCAGTGCCAAATGCTGGGTTCCAGGCTTAGACCCTGAGCTATCCTGCCTGGGGTGGGCTGGGGTGGGGGAGAAGCAGAAGGGGTGGCAGACTGGAGGGGGGACGCTGAGTGGATAGACCCCAGGCAGAGGTTTCCCCTCTGACCCATTTGGGCTGAGGGTCCCCCCAGCCATTCTGGGACAGACCCTCTGCTGCCTTCCCGCTCTTTCTCCCAGCCCCCATTGTCTCCGGATTTGGTTCCATTTCAGAATCTGACTTCACACAACCCGGGCCCTTTTGTGCAAACTGCAAAGCACTTTTCTTTGTGATTATAATTTTTTTTCCCCTTCTTTTTGAATCCAAAGTCTCTTGACAGGAAAATCGGTGCTTGAGGTTGGAGAAGTTTGTTCCCTTCTCCATGCGAAAGCCATTACAGGGCCGCGCCGCCCGGACGGAGCCCACGCTCATGTGCACATGCACGTCCGCTCCCTTCCCCACACCCTGGAAAAGTGTGTCCAGCTGTGGGAAAGCAGGCCAGGCCCCCTGGAAGTGCAGGCTTTAATCAGACGCTGGCTGCCCAGCCCCCTCCATCAGGTGCTGCCCGACCCTGGGTGGGGTCCTTGGAGCCAGGGCTGGGTGGGGACAGTGGGGTCTCCCCGGCCCTCGGGGGTGGCACGAGCTGTGGAGCTGGGGCTGGGGGTGTTGGCGAAAGCAGTGCTGGTGGAAGGTGGGGTAGGAGGCAGAGGGACCCGTTGAAGGCGAGTCTGGTGGGTGGCGGGGATGAAAGGAAAGTGCAGGGAGAAGAGAGTCTCCGGAGAAAAAGGGAGGACATGGAGAGAATTGGGGTGGGGGAGGGAGAGAAGGAGGGGAGAGAAGGTGGAGACATGGGGAAAGGAAAAGAGGGAGAGAGAGGGAGAGAAAACCAGGGAGAGAGAGAGAGGGAGAGGGGGAAAGAGCGAGAAAGAGGGACAGACACAGAGAGACAGATAGAAGAGGAAAAGACAGAGAGAGATAGAGGCGGGGATGAGAATAAGAGGGACTGAGGGAGAGAGTAAAAAGAAAATCAAGTGGGGGAAGGAGAGAATCAGAAAGTAAGGCAGATAAACAGAGAGAAGAGCAACTCAGGGTGAGAGAAAGGAGACGTAAAAAAGGATCCTGAGACCGTTTTCCAGAAACATCTGCAGGGAGGTAGCTGGGACTGCGTGGGCCTGGCCTCAGGTAGGCCTGGACTTGAAGCTGGCTCTGTGGCTTCCTGGCTGCCTGATCCTGGGCAGGTTGCTTCCCCCTTCAGGGCCTCAGTTTCCCCATCTGTAAAATGAGCGGGATGGGGCTTGGTGATCTTTGAGGCTTCTCCAGGGGTGCCGAGGAGGGAGAAAACCTCGAGATGATAGAAGAAAAGGGCAAGGGAGTGGGGCAGAGCTGCCTAGCGGGGAGCTCCGGGGAGGCTGTCCAGGGGACACACTGGTGTTTGCAAAATAAAAGCGCATTATTTTCTCATGGGGTCGGCATCTTTCGCAACACATGAAACGGTTCTCAGCCCCACAGGAGCGTGTTGGAAGTGCCTTTGAGAGAAATTTGATTTCTCTATTTATTTTGGTACTGGTCCCAAAATCGAACAGCCAGATTCTAGCTGCTCCCAAAGCCAACATGACTATGTGTCTGTGTGTGTCCCCACCCCAATGTCACAAGTGACAGACCCCCCCCAAGACTTCTTGGCACCCAGAGACACCCCCTTCCCAGGGAGGTGGGATTCTGGAAGGGGGAGCCCCTCTCGAGGCTATTGGGGACACTGGGCTTGGTTCCTGGGGCCAAACCAGGCCTCTGCCATCTCCCCTGGGGCTAGCGAAGGCTGGCACAGCCTGCAGGACCTAGAGAATCCAGGGCTAGGAAGGAACTGAGGATAAGGGGGGCAGCAAGGTGGCGGAAACGTCTGTGTCACCACCTGATCTCTGAGCCAGGAGCATCTTTCCTCATCTGTGAAATGGGTGTGGCAAGTCTGCCTGGTCTACCGCTCAGCATAGAGCTCAACACAGCTAGAGGAGCTTCTCTGATCTTCCACCCCTTCCTGGGCCCCCATCTCTGCTCGGACCCCACCGGACTGTCCTACTTGTGGTTCCGCCTGCCCTCACCAGCGGTGGGGGCATTGCCTGTCTTGCTCACCTTGCCACCGGGTGTCCCAGCTCAGTGTTGGTGCCAAGAGACATTGGCTCCTTCCTGCTGTCCCCCCCCAACCCCCCTTCAGGATTCATGAATATCTGTGTCTGCTCTGAACTGGAGACACATGGCTGGAGCTTTCGCCAGCCCCTTGCCATCTCTCTGGGAGACAGACGGGACCTCAGTTTCTCCGTCTGTGAAATGGGTGGCTAGGTAAGCCTAGGTTGCCCGCCATCCCTAGGGCTGTAGAAAGGATAAAATAAAACCACGTCCGCGCAGTGCTGGGGAAAGGGGGAGCTCCATCTGAGGTCGGGCAGGGCTCGTTCTCGCCACGGGGAGGAGCACTGGATCAGGAGTCTGGTCAGCCCGGGCAGGCCGGGGCAGGTCGGTTTCCCACGGGGGCTTTGGGTTGCCCATCTGTGGGCAGAAGAGCTGGACTAGCCTCTGGGCACCTGACATTTGCCCTGCTACCCACCCAAGGTTTCTTTTATGTTCTTATCTCCTCCTTGTCTCTGCTTCCATACCGCCCACCCCCCCACCCCCCCACCCTGCCACCACTCATCCCTTGCAAGAGGTCATGGGTGGGGGCGGGGCCTCCTCCTGCCTGCCTGGCTGAGCTTTATCTGTAATCTAATGCTGGCCCCAGGGACGGGGGTCAGGGCCACTGTTGGAATGAAATTGGAGGCGATTGGCTCCCAGAAGGGGAGAGGGCGACGTGGGGGAGGGGGCGTGCTGGGATGGAAGGTGCTGGGGCTGGGGCTGGGGCCACCTCTCTGCTTGTGGAAGCCTGACCCCGGGCTGCACCTCCGGCTCCAGGCCACGGGCCTGTCTGCAGCAAAGGCGCACGGACTTGGGCAAGTCATTCAGCCTCTTGCCGGCCTCACCCTTTGTCTTCTCTGCATAGTGGGGTCAGAGGGGACCAATACATGGCACCCCTTGCCTGTACCCCCTTACAACGCACCAGCCCTACATTCCACAACACCGAAGGCCAAACCAGGGAGAGGAGGGGCGGGACTTAGAAGCCAGCTCTATGGGTCTCCAAGGGTCATGCGCTTTCCAGAGGGAACTGGTGGAGGTCAAAGGTCAAGGCCCCCAACCAAGCTTTCCTTTTGCTCCAGGCAGAGAGTGATAGGTATCTCACAGGTAAATGCATCTCTGGGGGGGGGGGGGGCCCTGCCCCCCTGGGGCAGCCTGTCACTTCCTAGAGAAGGTGGCATTTGGGGTACTTTTTTTAATTTGAGAAGTTGTGGTTTTACAGAACAATCATGCATAAAATATAGGATTCCCACATCCCACCCTGATATTAATACCTTTGCACTGGTGTGGTACATTTGTTATAATGCATGAAAGCACATTTTTATAATTATACTATCAACAACAGTCTGATGGTTTAATTTAGGGTTCATTGTGTTGTGTAGATTCTTGACTTCTTTTCCCTAGCAATCTTTTTTTAAAGGAGTTTTGGAGAAGTTGCCTAGGTGAAAGAGGTAGGGAAGGGCATCTGCAACAGTGGAAACAGCATGAGCAAAGGCCCTGAGGCATGAAACAGCATAGTGTTTGCACAGAAAGGTGGGGTAGTTGTGTACTGAGGTGGGTACTTGAGGGGGTACAATATTAGTATGCAGCTGGGGAGATCAGCCAAGCTAGGGTGTAACAAGCTAGCGTGCAATTCTGGATGGTGATGACTGGTTATAAGCAGATTAATTTCTGGAGTCTGGGTAGAAAAGCAATTGAAAGGGACAAATCCAGATGGGGAGACTGATTCAGAGGCAGCTGGTTGTGGCAGGAATCCTGGCTTGGCAGTCAGGGGAAAAAGAGTCTGATTTCAGAAGTATCTGAGGTGGATTCTATGGCATAGCATCTTAGTGACTAGTGAAAAGGGTGATGCAAATGCGGAAATTGAGAGTAACACCGAAATTTCTGGCTCAGGCAGCTGAGCAGAAGGTGGGGCATTCAATGAGATGGGGCTGCAATGGGCAGTCTGGGGACAAAGAAAGTGAGTGGAACTGGGCATGTGTCAAAGATGTGGAGTGAAAGAGTGTATCAGTCACTATGACAGCAATAATGCTGTGGAACAAACAGTCCCAAACCTCAGTAGACTTTAACAATAAGCATTTACCGAGCTCTTGTGGGTAGAGTTCAGCTGTTTTTGGCTGGGTTGAGAACCTATGGGCTGGGTCCTGTGATATGGGCTGGACTCACTCACAAACTTTGGGGTGGACTGGCTGCCGGCTGATCTAGGATGGTTTCACCCACTGTGATGGGGGCAACTTGGGTTGACATCCCTATCTCAGTGAGATAAGTGAGAGCAAGTCCAATTGCACAAGCATCTTTTTAGCCTGTGCCTGCAACCTGTTTGCTGACAACTCATGAACCGAAGCAAGCCACATGTCTGAGCCCAGAGACAGAGGAGAACGGTGGGGTTTAAAGAGAAAGATTTGGGGCCAACGAGAGGTTAGCAAGTGTGCCACATGGATGGACCAGGGAGCTGTCGTGCATGCAGGTCTGGAGATCTGAGGCCACGGAGAAGACCAGTGTATGTGGCTAATAAGGGACTCTGGGCCAGCCTCTTTCTCCCTTCCACTTCCCACCTCTCCTCCTCCATCCCATGCGGGACAAAACCTCAGACCTCAGAGGGCTCCAGGGCTTGGCATGTACCTAGTAGGTGTCCAACAAAATACAGTTCGAAGGAACACAGCCAGGCAGACTGAGGGATTAATCCCTTGTGGGCTGGCCCATGAGCTATGCCACCTTGGGTGGATGCAGGAGTCGGCTAGATCCAAGGGACCCCACCCCACTAAGGAAACACCCACCCCAGGGCCAGCTTTGCATAAAAAAGGGGGGGGGGGCACATTTTCTGACCAGAATGGCATTCAACCTGAAGGAGCTCACCCCTGGTGCTCGAGTTTCCAGATCATTTCTGCTACATCTCATTGCTTCCCCCCAGCAGTCCCCAGAAGCTGGGGAGATGGTCCCCCATTTTGCAGAGCCTGGGGATTCAGAGTCACTCAGGACCACACAGCTGGTAAAATGGGAGACCGTGGAGTTGAGGAACCTGGATTCCCAAACCTTAGCTCTTAACCCCGCTCTGGGTGGTTTTCCTTCTTTGTTGTGGAGCACAGAATCTGGGCTTAGTCAGGCGGCCTTCCTTTAGTCAGGGCCCCCCACGGCGCCACCCCGCCCTCCTCCCTCAACTGAGACCCAGTCTCTGTCCCTTGGAGGGTATTTTCTATTTTTTTTTTTGGTCTTTAAGGCAAGCAAGAGCGGGGAAATCCATCTCCTGCTGTTTCTTGTACTTCCTTTCTAGTTTCCTTTGTTCTATATTTAATTTTTGGTTTTAAACCCAGTTGAAGAGAGATGGGCGAATCACCGACGGTTATTGATTTATTATTTATGGCGCATCGTCTGTCGTTTTAATTGCGTCGTCTGTCCTTTTCGTATCCTGCGCCGTTGAAGGACAACCCGAGGCAGTGGTCCAGGCTTCGAGGATGCTGGGGGCCTTTACTGTTTATTTCTGCATTGCAACCTGTTGGAATGAAACTAGAATTGCTCTGGGGGGGTGTGTGTGTGTGAGCTCTAGTTTTTTTGCATAAGGGCAGTGACCCGACTGCTGGCCTCGGGAGGAGAAAAACCCTGGCATTACCTTTCCTTAGCAAGTTGGGGTGGGCCTCAGAAGATGCCTAGGGGAGCTTGTCCCATCACTGCGCAGCTCCCAGCCCCTGGGCTTTCTGCTTACTCTGTCCCTTCCCCTTTCACCTCCTACCGATGCCAGAGCTTGTACTGAGACGTGACTCCCCACCACACCTCCAGCAGCATTCTCCGCAAAACAGCAACTGCCTGCTGAAATAATAACGCACATAATAATGATGAATAACAACTAATGAGAGCCGACGTTTTGTTGGGAGATTTGGGGGAGGACAAACATCAAGAACTTGATCCGAATCATCTCATCTGGATTTCTAAAGGCCCCTTGCGGTGGGTGAAGAAGAGCCTGGGGCCAGGATGGAGGGAACTCGCCGTACAAAGTGGGGGTGGGGGGTCAGACATGGATGCCAGGTCGGACCCTAAAGCCTGGGTTGTCATCCACGAGCCTGCCTTACCTTGCTGCATGTACCTGTGACCCTGACACCTTCCCCACTCCCCAGCGCCACAGGCAGGGCCGGTTTCCCCCCTTGCTGCAGCCGTGCTTAGTGAGTAGGCAACTCACGGGGCAACAGGAGGCTGCTGACTTGGGCAGAGGGTGCTTCTGGAAGCCAGATAGTTATGTGTGAGTGTGAACAATGGAGCGGGTATGAGTGTGTGGGTGCCTGAGTGGGAACACGTGTACAAGTGTGAACAGGTGATTGAGAAGGTGTGGGTGTGGACAGATATGAAATAGTGGAGGTAGAGAGGTGCAGAATCATCAAGGGGTCACTAGACCGATAGGTGTCTTTTAATTATCCCACGTCCCACCACCCCAGCGTCTCTGCACTCTCAGAGCAGAAGGGTCTGCCCAGCACCACCTTGCCAAGGTGAACTTTCTTTTCCCAAAAGAAAAGGCGTGCTGATGGAGCGATGATGGTTAAGCCCCCTGCACTGACTTTCTCTCTTTACCCTCTCCCTCTCTCCCTTCATTTCCCTCCCTCCATGCAACATATTTATGGGGCCCTGGCAGGTGCTGGACTAAGTTCTCAACACTTGGGTCACAGAAGCAAACAAGACACTCCCAGGCTTGTGGAGAGACAGACTATAATTCAACAATGACACAAGGGATTGCGTGATTATAAATCACAACCCATTGTCCGAGGGTGAGTCAATGTGCTCAGGGAGGGAAAACATTTAACAAAAGAACCAATCTGCTTTGGCAGTCAGGGAGGGCTTCCTGGAGGAGGAGATGCTTCCACCAAGATCAAAAGCATTATCCTGGAGGTGGGACAAAAAAACATCCCAGTGCCCACTAGTATGGGGTGGATGAGGCATGGAATTCTGCAACTCAAGAAATGAAAAGGGGTCAGGGTGGTTAGAAGACAGGAATTTAGGGGTGGAGGAAGTGGTGGGAGAGATGGTCAGGAAGGTGGTCTGGGATGGACTTCGGGTGGCCTCAGAACCCCTGGTGAGGATGTCAAAGAAAGAAGTAGGTGATCATAACTGGGGGTGGCGGCCGTATGATTCGATTGACATTTTCGGTATCTCAACGGTTTCACAGACTTTTAAAATCTACTACTTACAAGAATCTTCAAGAGAATATGGGCATAGGGTGCTGTTTTCGTTTGCTAAAGCTGCTGGAATGCAATATACTAGAAATGGAATGGCTTTTAAAAAAGGGAATTTATTGAGTTGCAAGTTTACAGTTCTAAGGCCATAGAAATGTCCAAACTAAAGCACCCAGAGAAAGATACGTTAACTCTAAAGAAAGGACTGATGGAGTTTGGAGTTCCTCTCTCAGCTGGGAGGGTACATGGCGACGTCTGCTTGCTTTCACTCCTCATTTCATAACGCTTCCCTGGGCGTGTTTTCCTTCTGCATCTCCAAAGGTCTCTGGCTGTAGAGACTCTAAAGCTTTTTCCAAAATTGTTCCCTCTTAAAGGGTTCCCATAAGCAACCCCACTTGAATGGGTTAAAGTTACCACCCACAATTGGGTGGGTCACATCTCCATGGAAACAACCAAAAAGAACCCACCCAGCAATGTTGAATGAGGGTTAAAGAACACGGATTTTTTGGGGTGCACGACAGTTTTAAACTAACACAGTTAGGCTAATGATAGCTGCAAATTCTTTACCTCTCTTCCCATCGAGAAGTGGGACCCATGTGCCGCTTGAATCTGGGCTGGCCTCGTGACTTGCTTGACCAATAAAAATCAGCAAAAGGAATGTTCTAGAACTTTGAAGTCTCAGTCCCAAGTAGCCCTGCAGTTTGCATCAGGGTCTCATGGAACTCTTGCTCTCGGAGATCTGGGCGGCCACACTGTATGGAAGCCCAAGTTGCATGAAGAGACCCTGGAGAGTGAGACACCAGGTGAAAAGGGACAGAGTCCTGAAGCTCCACACCTGTGAGGGAGGAACAGACAGAGAAGTGGGTCCCCCAGTCCCTGCTGCCCCAGCTGATGCCTCATGGATCAGAAAGGAATTGCTCAGCAGAGCCCATCCCACATTCCTGGCCCATAGTTTTGTGAGCAAAATAAAATGGTCCTTTTAAGCTGCTCTGCTTTGGGGTAGTTTGCCACACAGCAAAAGCTAACTGGCAGAGTCATTTACACTTGCCTCACATGGAATCAGGTACACTCACCTGAAATCAGGTACACTCACCTGGAATCAGGTACACTCACCTGGAATCAGGTACGCTCACCTGAAATCAGAACCCAGGGCAGTGTGGCTTGGAAGTGGTGTCTCCATCCCTGCAAATTTACACTGTATTCATGTTTCTTATTGTTGAATAATTAGAAAACCAAGATAAGTAAAAACAGTGGTGGGGGTGAAGCATCCTTTGTTGACACCCTAACCAGTGAGACTGATTGCCCATGTGTGTCCTTTCCCACCTCTTCCCCTATGAGGATGTCCAATGGCTGTGATGGTGAGAGGCTGCAGATATTCATAGGGATAGAAATGAATGTCAGGGGCCCTCAGGACCCATGTCTCATCAGATGCATTTAATCACTCTGCTTTCAGCTGTCGTGGTAGAGTTCCAAAGGTGGGCAGAGGTGGGGGAGAGAGGTCAGGACTGGAGTTCATAATCGCCAAGCAGCCGCCTGCACCCTCCATGGCCTCACCCCTTCTTGGCCCTGCCAGATATGTGTATGTTTGGCTTCTTGTCCGTCTGATAGAGGAGAAAACTGATGTCCCTCAAATCAAAGTGCCTTGCTGATGGGGTCTAACAAATGAGTGGAAGGGCTAGAATTTGATCCAAACATCTCAAGTCATTGTTTCCAAAACAGTCTTCCTCAGAACATCAGTCCCTAGTGGTTCCGTGGGCAAGTAAGTATGGGAAATGTCACACGCCATCCCTCTCTCCGGATGGTCAATGGACACAAGCATAGTAAAGGCACTGACAAGTCTTGTATGAGACTTATCTATCTGAGTCTCTGTTTTCTAATTATTAAAATAAGAAAGAGTTTAGAATACATACATACATACCCTAAAAGGGGGTCGTGAGAATTGTAGCAGTGGGGCATGTATCGGGAGCTTACTGTAGGCTGGGCTTTGTGCTAAACTCTTTATTTGCATTTCCCTTGTTTGAATTAAACTAGATGTGAAAATAAATGCAAAACCCCTTCAGCAGCAACACACAACATGAGTTTTCACCACTGGGACCCTTTGCTGTGAGCAGGCCCTCCAAGAATGTTGGGGCAAAACAACACAAAAAAAGGGCCAGGGCTCTGAGTGTGCAGGGGAGAGAAGGAGGGGTTGGAAAGGAGAAGGCATGAGGGATGACAAAGCAAGAGCCAAAAGATGTAGCTGAGATTGGAACACCATGGGCCACCTACTCCTCACTGCAATGGAGAGAGCCCCCAGGTGTTTTCCACTCCAACCTTTTACTAAATGCATCTCACCAGAACAAACTAGGAAGGGTAACTTCACAACTTCTGTTAGGTGTCTTTGGTTGCAAAAAAAAAAAAAAAAAAAAACCCAGAAAATCCAACTCAAAGTGGGTTCCTTAGAAGGGAATGATGCATTGGCTTCCATAACAGAGAAGGCTTCAGGTACAGTTTGATTCAGGGGTTCCCTTCACAGAGGTGAACGTGACCTCTGCTGGCCTCCAGGAGGCAATGGGTGACCCTCTGGAAACCTTCACTTATGGGAGAAAAGTCCTTTCCCCCAAGCCTCAGCATGACCTCCTTTCTGGTCCTGGGTCTGATTGGATCCCATGACTTGGTCTGTGCCGATGTCTGCATCCAGGAGAAAGGGAGAGGCTGATAGATTGGATCCAATCAGGTCTCTCCCTTTGATTGGTGGGTAGGGCCAAGTCCACCTAAACCACTGAGAATAGAGGTGGGGGGGAGAGGGAGAGGTGTTTCCCCCAAGGAAAAATCTGGGTGCTGTTGATGGGAGAAGGAGAGGAAAGCAATCCCCAGAGATCCACTGCAGACTCCACATAAATCTGGGTATCTAACATCCGATTCCATTCTAGAAGGCTGAGAACCGGGTCATACCCCATTCATTCCCTGGTGTCCAGAGATCCCACGATATTGTCCCTAACTCTTCCCACCATCCTCTTTCCACCGTCTCCCTCCACTGCATGCCTCCAACAGGCCTATTTGCCTTTCTCAAGGGGACGCTTTTCTTTTCTTACCTCCACACATTTGTTGCTTGTAGTTGCTTTCGCTTTTTCCATGATTTCCTCCTTCCCAGATGCTTTGCATTCTTTAAGTTCCTGCTCAGATGCCCCCTCCTCCAGGAAGAGCCCATGGAGAGATGCTCTCTCTGGACACTCAGGGACTCTTAAAACACCATCATTGTGCCCGAAAGTGACCCTCCCGAGGGTGGGAGCTTGTCTCTCTGGTTCACTGCTGTATCCCTAGTGGTGGGGCAGCACCTGGCATAGACTCCGTGCCCAGCAATATCGGGCATGTGGATGAGAAGGCCCCCGTTCTCCCCACCTGCACCTTCAGCTCCGTGAGGTCAGAAACTACTTAGCAAAGGAAAGAATGCGGACTTGGGCACTGACAGACTGGGTTTGCATCCTGGCTTCTCCATCTATCAGCCAGGGCACCCTATGCTAATACCCTTTCCAAATCTCTCCTGTATATCAGCAAAATGATGATAATTACACTTCGTTGGAAGCCAATGCAGCACCTGGCGCATCCCTGGTGCTCAGCGGCCACTGATACAAATGAACCCGTGGACAAAGGGCATCTGACCAGGAGCAATGAAAGAAGTTTCACACGCAGGTCCGTGCCTCTTAGCACTGACGAGGCCGTGGGCTCCCTTCCCTGGGGTTTGTTTGCACATGTACTGAAGAAAACACTGCTGAATACGGTGATTACAGGCAGCCAATCAATTAGCCCGTGTTCAGGAATCTGATGGTAGCAGTCAATCGGTGATTGCCAATCTGCATATTTATTCAGTCTCATTAATTATGCATCATGTGGCATTAAACCCAATAATATGCATGTGTGTATGCTGCAGAAGAAGGCTGAGGGTTTCGCTGGGGAAGGATGTGTGAGGAAGCCAGTGGAATAGTGTAGGTGTGTGTTGGGGAGGGGAGTGAGCACACCGCATATGGTGGCAACCAACAGCCTTGGGCCAGGTTGAGTCCTGCCTTTGAATGGTCCATGGAAGCCCCTTCTTGTCTGAACTCTTTGTTTAAATGTCGAGCTACAAAACCAGTGGAGCTACAAGACCCAGCTTGCAGATATGTTTCATTTAATCTGAGCAATGATTTTTTAAAAAAACAAAACAAAGCATGGGTATAAATGTGTTTTAGCTGGGCACACAGCAGTTTGCCACAAGCCCCCACTACTCCTTATTGCCCCACACATTGCTTACTCCATGCCCTAAGTTTCCTGCTTGACCTCTTTGACTATTTGAATTGGCAATCCATAGATCAGAGTTTCCTCAACCCCTTTTTTTTTAACCGCCTCCCTTACACCAAGATGCTTTTCAATATTCCACCCCCACCACCGCCCACTCCATGAAATTTTAATACCACAGATATACCAGATAACTGCTTCCAGATAGCGGTATGTATCTTGGTAAGATTTGTTTGTCCCCTGTTGAGAATGTATGCCTTGGGTTGCAAGGTCCCTGGCTTGCCTGTCTCAGGGGGTCTCCACTGGGGAGTAGGGATAGCAAGGGGGTGGCAATGAAGGAATCATTTCTATTTTTTAGTCTCTGGATGAAACCTCCAGGTTGTCCCCATGAGCTCCTCACCACCCTTGAAACTAGCTATATGCACTCCAGTTTCCAGTCCTTCTCCTCTGCCAGGAGAGCCCAAATCCTCAAAACTGGGTCAAGTGTTCCCTCCACCTGAACCTTTTTGCACTATTACAAAAAAAGCCATACATGGGTGTTGGAGTGTCAGAGGAGGAAACCTTTTAGGGAGTCATGGTTTCTAAGCTTGCACTTGGCAGAGAAGCAAACAGAACCCAGAGATGGGAATGGACTTGTCCAAGCCCACTTAGCAAGTCAGCGAGAGGGAAAAACTGTGGCCAGAATATAAGGCCAATATTTTCCACCCACAACACTTATTCTCTTATTCACCCTTGCATCCTCTGGGCCTGGCACAGAGCCAGTGCTAATGGAGTTCCAATGTTTAGCAACACATTAAAGCATTAAAGGCTCTGACAAGTCCTGCAGGAATTAGGTCATCTTAGTTTTGCCTAATGCAGCTCTCCTTGAACTTATGTTTGATCACAGTTCATTCTAGAACTTACTATGTGCCACGTCTTGCGCACCATAAGATAATAATATCCGTGGTCTTCAAATAGCCCCGACCTGGAAACGACCCGAAGTTCTTAAATGGTAAAATAATAGATAAAAACCACTCTGGTATATCCACGTAATGGAATACTATGCAGCAGCAAAAATGAACCCACTACAGGAACTCACAACAGCATGGAGAAACCTCACCAAAGAATACTGAAAGGAAGAAGCCAGACACCAAACAAAAATGCCATGATATATCATTATTATTTTGTTTATATACCCATCCAGAAATAGAGAAGACTCATCCATGTTATTTCCAGGGGCCTAAAGAAAGCTCAAGGAAGTGATTATCACAAAAGTCAGGATGATAATTAACTCCAGTGGGGAGGGAGGGGATAGGACTGAGCTGGGGCACTCAGATTTGTTTGCAGTTCTGTCTCTTGACTTGCTTGCCAGTTGCTTTAGCATTTGTTTGATAACTGGTCACTCAGTGGTACAAAATGATGTATTGTCTGCATGTGCTATATGTTAAGTTATATTTTTCCATAGAGAAAAATAAAAGAAAAGCTTGTGCTGGCTTTGGCTTAGCTCAGAGAATCATGGGCTGCCGGGGCCAGGCCTGGAGGCTGGAGGAGGCTGCAGGAGACGTCCAGGCACGAGACGATGGTGGCCTGGCCCGGGCAGGCGATGGTCGGGACGGAAAGAAGCGGAGGCATTTACGAGGGACTTAGCAGGTAATTTGGCAAGGCCCAGCGTGCTCAGCTGTGTGTTTGGGTTCCTGGCTTTCAACCACCCCCCTCCCAACCGCCCTACTCCAGGGTCCTGGTCCCCAAGCATGAGAACAGAGAGGCCAGCCGGACCTCACCGCGGTGCCCGGCAGGGGAGAGGATGTGGAGAGCAGCAGAGAACCCCAGGGTAAGGCAGCCAAGAAAGAGATGGGAGAACTGAGTGCCAAGAGAGAGCGGTGAAGGGGCCGCCCCTTAAAGCTGTCAGCCTGGGGGCCACAGGAGCCTGTAGGCCACTAGCCCCCTTTCCGGGGACTGTTGCATCGGCCAACACGCACAGGTGGTGGCCAGCTGGCTGGGATGGCCTGTGCACACGTGCACAAAATGGGGGCGGCCGGCAACGGGTGCATCAAACCTCAGCGCCCCCGGGGAGCCTCTCCCCGACTCTCGTCTCTGAGCGTCCCGTCCCCTCTCCCGCCTCCCGGGTTTTCTGTCTGGCCCGCTGTGCCCGGCCGTGCTGGGGAACACAGGCCCCTCCAGAAGCACCCCCCGAGTCCGCCGAGCCGTCCGAGCCCCGACAAACTCTGGAGGGAAGCAGGCGGCGTAGGCCCAGCTGTGTAAATGTTTTTGGTTTTCCTGCTGAGGTTGAGGGTTGACTCGGAGCCAAGACAAGCCTCACTGGAGTTTTCTTTGGCAAGGCGACCCAGCTCAGGAATGTCAGGCAAACTTTCCAAATGGGATGGTTTGTCGGTGGGACCCCGGGCTGAAAGCCGAGCCCTGGGTACGCTCTGCCATCATCTAATTACCGCGTCCCCAATTACACTCAAGATGCTGCAGCCGTGGCCTGCTCAGATGGGAGCCATTTTCTCTGCTCACCCTCCTCCTTCCTGCAGGGCTGGGGCCTTTGGGGGGCTCCTTGCAGGCCCCTCAAGTGGGAGGGGGCTTTGGGGGGAGTGGGGGGGACTCCGTTCTGAGCCCAGGCTGTGAGGTTGGGAAAAGAGCCCCTGTGACCACCGCAAAGTGTGATTTTTTTCCCGGCGAACTCCACTCAGCTCGCTGCAACTTGGAGCTTGCTCGGTGGAACTCACGGAAGAGCAGACCTAGACCCGGGCTTCCGAATGCAAAAAATCCACCTGGGGCAGGCGAACAGGCTGGGAGTGAGGCACTAAGGAGGGGTGGGGACCAGGGCAGACCAGGGCTCTCATGGCCTGTAGGAAGGGGTGGATGCTTCTCAGCTGCAGCCCATTGCAGCTATGGATGGTGGCGAGTCTGACGTGGCTAAAATTCCTGACATTTCAAGACAGACTGAAAGTCTATATTTTATGTGAAATCTCCCGATCTTGAAATGTTGGCAATTTGTTCAACTTCTTAAAAAAATTGGCAAAGTGCCGTGTTAGCCAAACAAAACTCATCAGGGGGGGATGAAGCTCCAGGTCACGAACGTGTGACCTCTGGTCTCTCACTTCCAGACGCGTGATTGCAGCTGAGTGGATGGATGGAAACAATGACATCATCCCCACCAACAATAGCAAAAACGAAAACCTTTTGTCTGTATCTGGGCAGACTCTGGGCCAGGCGAAGTGCTGAGTATTTTCCATGCTGAGCTTCGTTTAATTCTTATGCAGACCTGATGGGTAGACGGTGTCACACCCATTTTACAGATGGGGAAAGTCAGGTCTCAGAGCAGGTAAGCAACTCGCCCAAGGTCACCTAGTGAACACGGGTCAGAGTTGGGATTTGGACTCAAGGCTACCTGACTCCCAGAACTGGGCTGCAGGCAGAAGTCTTGCTATTTTATTTTCAATTAATTCATTCATCGATTCAAGAAACATTTATTTGAGCTTTTGCTATGTGCCAAGCCTTGTGCTAAGTACTTTGCAAGGATTAAATGTGGGGATATATGTAAAGTGCATGCGGCAAGAGAGCTACCACTTCTATTTCTATTATTATTGCTATTGCTGGTACTTGGATTAATACGCACGTCTGTCCGGTGGTGTGTGTCCCACACAAGGTGAGGGAAGGAGGAGTTATGAAAATGCATGCAATGTGTAGTCTCTTTTGAAGATGTCCATTCTCACGGGTCTTTGTAGGTGCTTCCCAAGCCTCTCTTAGTGACCCTGGGATTAACCCTCCTGCCTCTTCTGTGCCCCCAATCAGAGTCACTGGGCAGAAATGTGAGCTCATGGGGGCAAAGCTTGAGGAGGAGGCCTTGACCATCTGTGTGCCCCATAGGGCAACGCTGATGCTTGGGAAGGTACTGCACCAGGACAGGGGGTGGGTGGCCATGGGTAGAAGCTGGCCAGCCCTGCGATGTTGAGAAGGGCAGTCTAAGTGTGAGGGACGCACCAGCTGAGGCTCTGAGCTCTTCTCTGTGAGGGGTAAGAGAATCTTGATGAAGATTTCAGGAAACAGCCTGGCATATACATTTTGAAAGCATTTTACAGTTTACAGAGGACTTTACAGTTTTCAAAGCACTTTACAGTTGGCCAAGCTGGAGTGAGGATGAGCAGGCAGCTGTGGGATACAGAGGGAGCTGTCTACTTCACCCTGGGTGAGGGGAGGGAGTCCAGGAGGACTTCCTGGAGGAGGCAGCATCTGCACTGGTCTTGAAAGATGATTGCTAGGAGTCGTCCATGCTGAGAGAAAAGGTATCAGGTAAAGACCAAGAGGTGAGTTGGCAAAGCCAGGCCTCTTCTGCTCACAGGCATTCACTGGCTCTTCATTGCCTCAAACAAGATACCAAAGTGAGACCTAAAGTGAGCGAGCGATGGTGAGTGAGGGACGAGGGTACATATGCCAGAGCCACTTTGGATGTGGCTTGTCCTTTCCGACCCCACCTGACTGTGGCCTCATTCCCACGTGGAAGGCCATGCAAATGGGGCTGGGCAGGGAGGGGAGCTGAAGAGAGAGGCCAAGCAGGGAGGCAAAGCAAGCTTGAGCGCCTACTTCTTAGTTCATTTCAAGCCCGGTTCTGTAACCGGGGTTCCCGCTAGGAGAGGGAACCCACCTGAGGCCTGGAGGCAGCGGCAATATCAGCACGGGTTACCACAACAATGCACATTTACTGAGCGCTTACTATGTACCGGGCCCAGTGCTCAGCCTTGTATGTGGAACGGCATTGGAGCCTCACACTTGCCCTATTGCTTTCCCACTCCACAGAAGGGGAAGCTGAGGCTCAGAGAGACGAGGTCGCTTAGCAGGCAGAGCGGCAGAGTCTGAGCTTTAGCTCAGCTGAAGTCCAGAGGCCACGTGGCCGAGCACACGCCGTTTGCCTCCCATCTTCAGCTGAGCAGACGTCTTTGTCACGCTCACCTCCCAGCAGGACCTCAGCTGTGCGCCATGGACCCTGGAACTCGGGCCAGTTCTCCCTGCACCCTCCCTGTGGCAGCACCGGCCACAGCCCCCCACCCTCGCCCGGCCCGGGCTCACACTCGGTCCCCTCCTGCCCCATCAGATGGGGCGAAAGACTGGTCAGACCCAGACCCCCTGCCCACGGGCACCCCTCTTGGGGCTCCGGGAAGCCCCCGCACCAACGGCGTGCCGAGGGCAGCATGCAGCCCCTCCCCAGGGGTCTTCCCTGAGCCCCCAGCTCAGCGAGCCGTCAGAGGAGGGTGATTTGGAATCGGAACACATGATCTTCCCTGTACATAATGAGCAGGGAGTGAGCTGATAGATATGCTAATTTCATTATTCATGTACATAATTACAATCTAGAAGTTGGCAGCTTTCTAGGTAATGACAGGAGGGAAGGGGAAATTTACCTAACTTTTGTAATATATGTGTGGTATTATTTAACTCTTAAATTAAGATCAGGGACCTTAATTCATTCTGTGAGACCCACGAATGTGAGGCACTGACATCGAAATTCACATATCTCAGATGAGTCATCCTTCCCTCTCTCCCTCCCTCCTCTCCCCCTCCTTTCTTCTTCTCCTCCTTCAACAAATACCTACCTTGTGCTATCTACCAGTTTGGGGGTTGCCATGGCAATGGAGACCCAGCCCCTGCCCTCTGGACCTCCCTGTCCAGGAAAGCGAGGCATTGACCAGGCAGAGCAAAAGAACCAAGCTGGAGCGAGGATGAGCAGGCAGCCGTGGGATACAGAGGGAGCTGCCTGCTTCACCCTGGGGGGAGGAGTCCAAGAGGGCTCCCTGGAGGAGGCAACATCTGCACCGGTCTCAAAAGATGATTGTTAAGAGTCATCCATGTTGAGAGGAAAGGCCTTTGGGGCGGGGGTTGGGGGTGGGACAATTCAGGTAAAGGCCAAAAGGCGAGACAGCGTGGCATAGTTGAGGATGCTGTGTTGGAAAGACGGGAGAGGAGGGCTGGAGTTCGGAGAATAGGTCTCCCGAGGTGCAAATCTCAGAACTGGACTTGGTCAGCCTCGCTGGGAAGCCCAGTGCCGGCCAGCGTGACTGGGGCACTCATGACCACCACCCCTGGGCCCCCCACTGATAAAGCTGGGGAAAGGGGCAATAAGGGGAGGGCCTGGTGCCTGCTGGCCGCTGTCTGGGCACCCCGCAGGAGGGGAGCGGGACTCAGGCGCGCAAGCCCCCCACAGCGGGTGAGTTTTGAGCCCAGATCTCTGACCTGGGGTGGGGCATGAGCCGGAGAGGGTCCCCGAAAGATCCCAGAAACCTGTTCAGAAAGCGAACTTTGGACTTCCACCCAGCTGGACGTAGGGGCTTTGCAAAGGGGCCGGGTCGCGGTCGGGGGTGTGTGAAATTCTTGATAGGGCTGGCTATGGCCTGCCCCCAACTTGTCCTTGCTCTTCCTGCCCCCTTCCCCGACGTGGCCAAGAGGGAACAGCTGCACAGACACAGACCCCTGGAGGGAGGTGGCCCCGGCGAGAGGAGCCCCCGCAGCCCCACACCCCACGTTTCCACCCTGCGGACGCTTTCGTGGGGGAACATGCTGCGAGCGGTGCTGGTGTTGTGACGTGAAGCGGAGGGTGTGTGTGTGGGGGGGGCCACTGTGTGAGTGTGAGTGTGTGTGCACTTGGCACGTCTGTGTGAATGTGTGTTTGGCTGTGTGTGGGTGTGTAGATGTACAGGGTACGGGTCTGTGGGGGGCATGAGTGTGTGAGTGTGAATGACTGGGAATGCGTGTGTCTAGGTATCAAGTATGTGTGTGTATGTGTATGCAGTTGTGTTTTCCATGTAGGTGTGCAAGGTATGGGGTGTGCATGCATGTGTGTGATTGTGTTGGCCCAGGTCTGTATGTATGATTAAATTCTTGTGTGTGCAAACGCACGCGTAGGTGACCGTGTCTGCGTGTGTGTTCTATGAGAGGTGTTGGGGGGAGAGCTGTCGTGCATTGCTGGGGAAGGGTGTGTGGGTGGTGCTCAGGGCTCAGTCCGCCCAAACCCAGAGTGCCAGCCTTAGGGACACGCACCCACCACCCGGGGTTCCCCTGCCCGCCAGCCAGCCTGCCATCTGTCCCCTTCCACATACCTGCTGGTCCCGGGTGGCTGCGTTCCGAGCAGGGGGAGCGGTTTGTTTTCTCTTCCACTGCATCTTCCCTAATTGTTCCCATGTATTTCCCCTGATTTGTAGCTTGCAATCCACCCCCACCCCTGCCCAGGGCCGCACTCAGCTCTGGAAATGCAGATGTGGGTCCATCTGTTGGGCGAGGGGCAGAGGCTATGTGAAGACCTACTATGTGACAGGCGCCTGGCAAGGCCAGCTGCATACCTCAGTCCTGAGCCCGGGAAAATCCTGCTCAAAAGGCAAGAGTTTTATATCAAACAGGACTTAGGGGGTTAATATCACCATCTACCCCACAACTGGCCTGAGGCTCCGTGAGGGTGGGCAGCTGGGGTCTCAGGGTGGAGCTGCCCGGTCCAAAATCAGGAAGAGAACCTGCATCTGATTTCCTGATCCCTGCCTCGCCCCTGCACGGCGTCACAGACCCACCTCACTTCACCCTTCTGGCCACTCTTTCTCAACCAAACTTCCATCTTCAAGGATAGACACCCCCAAAAAATGAGCATGGAAGAGTTCGGAGGCGGACACAGAGATTCAGGATGTGTTTACAGTTCTCCAGGTTCAAATGGAGACCTAGGGAAATTTATTTGACTCCATTTCCCCATCTCTCTGGATTCCTTATAGAGCCAGTAATGTATTCCCCCTTCTTGCTAACACACTTTTAAAAATGTTAATAGACTGTAAATTACTTTTCTTTTTATACTTCTTAAAATAAGCGTTTCCTCTTGTAGATGGCAAGATGACGCTGGAGTTACGGGCTTGATTTTATTACTGTCGGGATGAGATGGACTGTAGAGAGCTCATACAGCTTTTATAGGAACTATTTTATTTATAAGAATTTTCCTAATCTCAGATGGATGTGATATGCCTGGCTTCTCTCTGCCCAGTCTCAGGCAAAGAGGAGAATTTTACATGGCCTGGATCTGGGTCTCATTTCCCCTCCCTGGAACTTCCAGAATGGTTCATTAGCAGCCCTTATACAGTAGTTTTCCAGTTTCTACTTGCATGCTCCCGGTGATGGGGAACTCACTTTCTTGATCGTGGGAAAACGCCAATTCCTCTCAACACAAACCGACATACCATGTCCTAGTTCAGCTTTCTGAAACTTGAGAGGAAATCTCCCCACAGTCTACCTTGAGAATGTCTCTGGGATTTGAAGTCAGGTACCATGTTCTGGGTCTGTTTCATGTACAGTACCATGTACTGTACATGAAACAGTCCCTTGGTTCTTTAAATATTTCTTCTTCACCTCATCATCTCACCCACCCTCTAGAATGTATTCAGAGTTCTTTTCTCCAAGGTCAGAAGGACAATTTTAGCTTCTTTTAATTACTGAGACTAGCATGTCCCGTTCCCTAGAAAATCTTGACCCTGGGGAGAGTTGTAAAGATTTCATGCTCAAATGAATTTTGAAAATGCTGGGTTAAGGAAATAAAAGCAAGTTCCTTGGCTGCAGGACTTATCAGAGCCTTTAGGTGAGATGTGCATTGTGATTCTCCGAAGGGGGTTCAGTGGGCAGCGTTTTCCAAACTCAAGTGACTGTGGAACTGTTGGTTTTCAAAGGACATCCCATGGAACTTGTGTGTCCAAAATACAGTTTGGAAATGTTTTTGGGGGCTCATCTTAAGGGTGTGGCTCAAGGTAGTAAATGTCAAACAAGAGGATAATGCCCATTAGCTTGTTGAGAAACAGCCTTTCTTCAAGGTGGTTTCTTTTTGTTGTGGGTGCTTGTGGGGGGCAATGCCAGGAGTCTCAGCATGACAGTGTGCACATCCCCCCATCCTGGACTCAGTTTCCCCGTATGTACAATGGACAAGGTAGATGTGATAACTTTTGAGGTTGCAGCCCTGACCAGCTGGGAAGCGGAGGTTCAGGACATGTGGATTTGGGCTCATGGAAAGGTGGTGTTAGAAAAGGAGTGGCTTGGCTGCTCTGGGAACAGGTAGGTCTGGGTTCTAATCCCACTTATTACCTGTGTGATCCTGGCAATACATCACCTCTCTGACCTTCAGATTCCTGTCTGTAATCTGAGATTCATTTAAGCGTCTCCCCCACAGGGTGGTTGGAGGACACGGCCTGGCACACAGGAAATGCTCCTGGCTCATTCACTCAGTGCTCATGCCACCTCTCTCCTCCTGGGCATCCTTCTCCAGCCCTGCAGAACTTCTTGCATGGCCTTATAAATATAGAGCTTGTCTCTGCCTCAGGGCTTTTGCATATACTGCCCTGGCCCAGAAAACCCTTCCCAGCTATATCCCATGGCACCTGGTAAGGACCCAGTAAGCAAGGACTGATCTGTTGTGAGATGAAGGCCCTTGAAGGTCTTTCTCTCCCTGAGGCCACCTAGCTCCTGCCTACAGTCTAGCAAGATGGGAAATCTGTCCTTGCCCTGCCCTGGGAGAACAGGTGGCTCCTCCCACACACCCATCCCCCACTCCCCATTAGAGCAGTTCCCGGCAGGCCCCTGGGGGCGAGGAATGTCAGCTGGGGGCTTTGTCAGACATCCGTCCTGGCCACCCTCCTGGGCCAGTGGACCTGGTGGAGGCAGCTCTGCGAAATGGGGGTGGCGTGGTCGGGGCAGACCTGTGCCCCTTTCCCAAGTTGCCTTGGCCAGCCACCAACTTAATAACTTTAACGACTGGCCACAGGCTGGTTTCCCCAAAAGTGATGCTACCTCTAGTTATCTCCGACAGGATGCAATAGGAGCCCCTATTTTACATTTTCAGCTCATCAGAGCACATGCAAGCGTTGGGGCTGAGATGGCTAAATATCTTTGTTCAACCCACCAGCTGGAGGAGTCTGGCTGGCCTCCCCGGACTTCAGCAGCCTCCCGAGTGGTTCTGGGAGCTGGGGCCAGACCAGGGTATGGCTGATACAGGTGGCGTCTCGGCCACGCCTGAAACCTCACCTGCCTCGGTTCATCACGTGACTGATGTTCCCCCATCAGCTGGGCCGTTTTTAAGCCACGTGATCCTGGGCAAGTCACTGACCCACCACCCCCTGCCTTTGGTTTCCGCATATAGAAAAGCCTATGGGGCTGTCATATGTAAGACAGAGCTGGGCAAGCAATGAGTGGCTACCAGAGCTGTCAAAGGCCCCATGGGAGGGGAGATTTAATGGAGCATCAGCATGGACTCTATCTACTTTGGGAATTACATTTTCAAGTTAATCTTTTACCCTTAGGACCGATTCTCTTGGAAATGGGAGACTCTAATCGCGGCTGCACAGAAACATATGGAATTCAAGTGGCAGAATTTCCAACTGAGACCGGTAGTGCAGCAAAAGTCTTAGGGAAGTCATTTGCTCCAACCCCTTTGCTTTTCATATGGGGGAAACTGAGGCCCAGGGGCCACCGGGAGAGATGGTGGCAAACTGAGCAGAAACCCGAGGTTCAAAGAGAATTGTCCTGATAAAGAAAGCACACCAATTGAGCCTTGTAATGGGCCAAACACACCCCTTACACCCTCGCCACAGGCCCAAGACGTAGGTTTGTGCTGTCCCCATTGTTCAGATGAGAAACTGAAGCTTAGTGGGGCCTCATGGGGACTGCAAGTGTGGCCATGGGACTTGAACTCAGGTGTGCCCCAGCCCAGAGCAGGCAGGGGGGCCCTAGAGGCCTGGGGTGAGGCCGGAACCCCTTTTGCAATTCAACAAGAGGCACTTTGCTCTCTCGGCTTCATATATTGGGGCTCCAATATGTGGAGCCAAGCTGTCTAGGTAGAATCTCACCACTGAGAAAAGATACCGTCCCTTCTGAGAATCCTCATCCCAGCAGCCCTGGGTGGCCTTTCCTGATAAGGAAGAAGCCTGGAGGTGCCAGGGGCTCATTTCTGCCCGGGGCTGGTCCAGTGGGCTTTTCCCCAGCCCCAGGCTGTATCCTCCCCCTGCCTGCCCCGCCTACCCCAGAAGCCCCAGGCCCACAGTCATCCCTGCAAAGGGCGAGGCTTCTTCCCCTTGTCAGCTTCGTGGTGAAGGAGTCCTCCATTTTCCACTTAACTCTGCACTCCGATACACACAACCCAGTATCGGGGTTACTGCCCCAGGGGGACCCGGAGAGGACAACAGATGTTGCCTCTGCCTTTAGGCTCTGTGTTGGGTTGGGGGACTCTGTCTCCCAAAGCGAATGTGGAGGTAAGACAAGGAAATGCTCTCCATTTTCCAAAGTACACAGCAGGCTGGCGGAGCATTGCCTGCCCATGCCTTCCTGCCCCCCAGGCCTGCTCTAGCTCCTCCGTCTGCACCCTACCTTCCCATCTCCCAAATCCAGATGCCCACACAGGGGGGGCACACCCACCTCTCTGCAGATCCCAGCCAGGCTGAGCCGTGCCCTGGCAGGTGTACGTCTCTCACTAATGATTAAGCAAGTACTGGTTTGCTGAGCAGGAGGGGTCCCTGCCTTGATGTGATGGCAGAACTTTCTGGAAGGGAAGCACCCTATTCCCAGCTGGTCTGAAACCTGAGCATGTTCTCAGGCTCAATTCCTGCGGGCCCCCAGGCTATCACCCTCAAGAGAAGAAGGTGGTGCATGCTGGCTGGGCTTTGGGAATGGGGCAGTGGGGACGGTCAAAGAGCACTGGACCGAGAGTCCTGAGAACACAAATAATAATGATTATAATAATGATGGTAATAACGATAAAATGCCTGCCTGCTACCGAGCCTTTACTCTTCGCCAGGCACAGTGGAAGCAGCTGAGGCTCACAGCCTTTTGAAGAATAAATTGTTCTACCACTCCCATTTTCCAAATGGAGAAATCAAGGCTCAGAAGGGATGTCAAGACCCCACCCCTAACACACACACATACATGCCATGGAAGTGTCGGTGTCAGTCGGAGCCCTGTCCGACCCAATCAAGCCCATGGTTTTCCCTCTAAGGTTATTTCCATTCGGTCTATCCCAGGCTTCGGCAACAGCCTGCGGAGTGGCCTTGGACAAGAAGCCACTTGCCCTCTCCACTCCCCTTTGGAAGATCGAGGGGGCTGCCTCAGATGGCCTCTGCTCCAGGGCTACCCCTGGGGTGTGGGTGTGCAAGGGACACCTGTGCCTTCCACGTATGAACGTTTATCTCACTCTGGTGTGCAAGCAGAGCTGCATGTGCTTGAGGGGATGAATCTTCACGCGCATTGCAGTCCGCGCGTGTGCCCAGGGTCTTGCTGGGTCACTAGGCAGGAAGCCCCCAGAGGGCCGGCAGAGCTGCTGAACAGTTCGGATTTTCATGATACCCCCAGCTTCTGGCGCAGTGTCCGGCATGGAGGATGCCAGCCCAAAGCATTTATTGAACGACTAAGTATAAATATGCGCAGGTCTGGGTGTGTGTATGTGTGCTCACGGGTACACACAGGCTGACGTGGGGACTCACACGACTGCTGCCTGGACCCGGCGCTGGCCATGCCTGCCTGCAGTCTGGCAAACTCAACTTCTCATGTGAATTGCACCTGCTGTGCATATGCAGCCCTTCCGTGAGGCCAAGGGAAGTCCATCCCACTTAGGTATGAGCTGGGTGAGTGCCATCTATAGGGTCAGTAGGAAATATTCAGGGGAAGGGCTGGGAGCTCTGGGGTCACACTGATTTTACTTGGACACCCACCTCTGTCACCTTGACCCTCTGGCTTCCCTTCTCTGAGTCTCTGCTTCCAATGCATGGCATATAGGGGGTGCTCGATAGATTTCAGAAAAAGGACTGTGCACCACTGGAGTTTGGGGCTGGCATGCCTCAACTACAAAGCCCTCAAAGACTCCAGGTTCAAGGGTATGCCTACAGGTCTGCCCAATTCCTTCCTTCTTTCTTTCATTCGTTCCACAAATCTCAATTGGGAGCCTAAATGTACCAATCACTGGTGATGGTTGGGGTGCAGATGGAGGAGACAAGGTCCCTGCACTCATGACAGTTAAGGTCACGGAGGAGACCATGCATTTATAGTTACTGCATCACTAATAATTCAGCTATTCAAGGAGGGTACTCATGGAGGGTATGAGAGCCCACAACCGGGGGTTCAGAGAGGACAGAGAAAGAATCCCTGGGGAAGTAGAACTCAATCTGGGGTCTGAAGGATGAGTCAGATGTAAGTAGGTAAAGAAGGAGGGAAAAGCATTGCAGCCAGATGGAAGAGCATGTGCAAAGGCCCTGTGGTAGTGAGGATCCTGGGGAAGGTGAGCTCTAAGAGGAAGAAGGCCACGTGGCTGGAGGGCAGGGGCAGCACAGGGGCCCACCAGGGCTGTACTTGTGCCAACAGGGAGATTTTGGTCTTTGTTCTAAGATTCCAGAAGCCAGGGAAAGTTTAAAGAATGATGTGATGGGCCAAAATCTGGGTTTTTGAAATCTCCCTCGGGCTACCCCAAACTGGGGATGCACACAGCTGATTGTCTCCTGAAAGCAGCCCTTCCCGGGGCACCCTTCTCCCCAGCACCAAGGGTTGCTGCCTGCACAGCCTGTTGGGAGGCAGGGAACCCAGAGCCCACCTCACCCCAAGCTGTTGGGCTCATTTACATGATCCCAACTTAATTCTCCCAGGGTATGCAAATGTATGCAAACGGCAATCCAGGAGAGGCAAAAATAGCAGGGCGCATTAGCATCCCCCACAGGAATATTGTTTTATGCAAACGACGTGCTTGGGACCTGCTGAGTGGGCGGAAATAGAAGATGCCTGCTTGGGGGGGGGGGGTTCCAGGGGGTTCAACCCCCGCCCTCCGGCCTTTGCCCTCCAGGGCAAGGCCAAGTCCCAGCTGGAAATGTGGGGGTGTGGCTCCTAGGAGAGAGGGTGTGGTGGGTGGAGGTTCAGGTAGGGTGCCCAGGAAAAGGACCCTGACCTCTGACCCTGCTCTGTCCTCCACCCTCTGACTCCTCCTCTAGTCCACTCTACGCTCTCCACAGAGTGTACCCTTCTTCTTTGCTTCTACTTGACCTTTTTTCTCTTTTCAGCTCCTTCCAGCGCTTCCTCGTCTGTTGTTTCTCTGCCTCAGCCCGACCTCCAGGCCTTCCTCCCTTGAAGACTGGCCCTGACCTCCCTACCTCGGTGCTTTTTATCTCACTCTGGGTCTCACCTCCATGTCTGGGCCTCCCTTTGCATCTCTACCTGCCCCTCTCTGGTCTCTGACTGGCTCCGTGGCTCTCTGCCTCTCTCGCTCTCTTCTCTCTTCTGTCTGTCTGTCTCTCAGTTTATCTGCTTCACTCACCTCCCCACCCTCCACCCCCCATGCCCAGTCCCTGCATCTCTCCTTGCCTTTTTTTTTTTTTGGTTTCTGGGTCTGTTGGTCCCTCCCAGTTTTGGACTGGGGTCTACTGGGCCATGTGGGGTTCTTCAGGCTTCTCCACAACCCCAAGTTCTAGTGGGTGCTGGGACCTCTGACTGCAGCCCACAGAAAGGAACTTACTGCAGATAGGCTTCTGGAAGCCAAGGCAAGCTGAGGCAGTGGGGGGAGAGTGCAGGGGGGCTGGTGTCCTCTGGAGAGAGGCCTGTGTCCTGGGCACGGACACTCCCTGGCTGTGTGAACTACACAAGTGGCTCCAACGTTCCAGGCCTCAGTTTCTAGCTCTGTAAAATGGGTCGAGATTGGTGTCCAAATCCTGGAGACGTTGTGTAACTGATCTGATGCATTGGCATGGCTTATAGGCCCAGGAACTATTATCTGCTGTTGCTGTCATGACCATTCCTGAATTTCCGTTACTGGCTCTGGGCCTCAGTTTCCTCATCTGGAAAATGGGCAGGAGGTTTCTGAGGTCATTGGGTAATTGTGAGGGCTGGGTGAGACAGTTGTAAGCCATAGGACTTGGTGCATAGCAAGTGTTCAATAAATAGCCATTTTTCCCCTTTCTTCTCAGACTAGCTGTGTGCCTTTGGCAGAGTGGCCCACCCCTCTCCGGTCTCAGTGTTCTCATCTGGAAAATGAGCGGTTTGGGATGAGGTCAGCATAGGGCGCCTTGCCCGCTTGGATTCTGTCCTCTCTCCAAACTCTCTTGGCCAAGGCTGGAGGGGACTGGGGCTCCTGGGGTGGCTGCCAGTCGGCGGCAACTCCACAGTGCCACCAAGTGGCCACCCGGGTCACCACAGGGCAGGCTCGGGGTCTGGGGCTGGGGGTGGAGGCGTGCCTGATCCCTGTCTGTGATCCTACCCCAGCCCCCAGGCCCATTAAGCAGATAAGAAGGCAGAGAGGGGAAGAGACCTGCCAAAGGGCACACCAAAGGGGGTGGAGGGGAAGGGTCGGAGCTCTCAGCTAGCCCCTGGAACTACTTCAGATTTGCTGGCTTCCCTTGGGTTAACATCTTGCCCTCTCTGAGCCTTGCTTCCCTTACTACATAAAATGGAGCTGGATCAGACTACAAGGAGACCTCTGGCAGCCACGTCCCCTGTCCCTGGGGGGCCCAGGGCTATATCATCTCGGTAGTTCACCATTTTATTAGGCACCTGCTCTGCGCTAACGCAGGGTGAAGAATCACCACAGTGACAATGCTAGTAAAAGTAACTGCTCACTGGTAATGAGCTTTTATTCTCGGTCAGGCCTGGGCTAAACATATCATCTGCACCATCTTAATTAACAGGAGGAAGATTTTTCTAAGCATTTTTCAGAAAATAACTTAGTCCTCAAAACGACCCCATTTGGTGGGAACCCAAAGTGAGACTCAAAGAGGAGAATTGATTCCTTTCTTGTTGTCACTAAATTCCTGCAGTATGTATTTATTTGGCATCTCTTATATGCCAGGCATTGTGTTTAGCCCTGGGGGTCCCAGGGTGACCAGCACAGATAGTTGCTGCCCCTATGGGCTCACAGTTTAAAGGGGGAGACGCAATAACCAAAGAAAACGTCGGAGAACGTAAAATTGGAAAATATTATCAAAGATTTGCAGGAAAGGAACCTGGAACAGGGAGAGAGAAGGGAAAAGAGGGCAGGGTAATCAGGAAGGGCATCCTGGAGGAGATAGCATTAAAGCTGAGATCTGAGGGAGGGAAAGGAGGCTGTAAAGAGTGGAGAGAATGTGTGGAGGCTGCAGGAACAGACTGTGCAAAAGTCTTGTGGTGGGAAGAAGCTTGCCCCACTGTGGAACTGAAAGGAGGTGTATGGCAGTGCTCACACCTGGGACCTCCTGTACCCTCCCAAATTCCTGTGAGCACTGACATATAAATGCTCAGGGGTCCTCAGTTTATAGAAAATCACTGGAGAGCTTTTCAGAAAAGCCTGCACTTGGAGCCTCCTTTGAGGGTCGGGCTGACTCCAGTAATTTTTGTCTTCCTTGGTGCCTCAGGTTCCAAGGCTGGGGTTTTGCTAAACTTCTCTGGAAGTGTATGGGGTGGAGGGTTCTTTTGGATGCTGACATTAAGACCAACCATTTTCCCTTCTGTGGGCCCAGCCCTGTGACACCAGGGGTTACAGTCAAGCCTGGACAGGTACCTATTTGGAGTCCTGGCTTGTTTCAGACTTCAATGTGACCATGGTGTTAATGAGTTAACCATAGGGTGTCCTCAAATAATATTTCTACCATAATAACACCTCCAAAGGGCAGCCCCAATCGAACAGCCATAGACGGCCCTTTTGGAGCCTGGATTTTATTTGGGCGGGTGCTGACCTGCCCGTGGGGTTGCCTGACTGGAAAGAGACCAAGGCAATGTCTGGACTGGGGGAAAGAGTGCTGGGATGGATTGGCAATGTCTGGGCTGAGTAGAAGAGCTCTGGGGTGGATTGGTAATGTCTGCAACAGGTGCAGCCTTAGAGCACATAACAATCATCCCTTGTCTCTAAGGGTGGGGGAATTAGACAGCACTTCTTGAGGGCTGGGGTGGGGGTGGGGGCTGACAAACATCTGGAAATGTTGCTGTAGTCCTTTTTGGAAAATACAATTCGCGGTAATTACAGACAAGGTGCACGAGGAGCAGAGGGGAAAAGGCGCTGTAGGGACCCATCTGCCCGGGCCCCCGCCCTCCACTCGTCCAAGAGATTCCCCTGGAATGTGGCCACTCCCCGAGTGGGGGCCAGCGAGACAGCCACCGCCACACCTCCACCTGGAAGGAAGATAACTGATTTTCTGCTTATTTTTTTCTCAGCTCCTCCTGGCATGTTGCCCAGCGGGGAGCAATCAGGGGCTCTGCAGTCCTCCTGGCTTCCCCCATTGCTCCAGCGCCCCTCCCTCCTCTCTCTCCTCCCTGTTTCTCTCCGGGCTCGATATGTTTCTCCCTCTCTGTGTCCCTATCTCTGTCTGCTTGCCTCCCTCCTCCACGTCACTCCGTGCTGAGACCCTGCATCTCCTTTCTGCCCCTCTTGTGGGCATCACTCTCATAGGAACCATACCACCCAGCTACTCAGTGCCTGGGCTCGCTTGGACTCCTGCCCTGCCCAGCTTTCAGCCAACTGTGCTGCACCCTGGGAGCCTAGGAAGGAAAGTGGCAGCGACCTTACTGTTTTCCTGTGCAGCCCTAGGTGCCGTGTTTAAAGGCCTCACCTGGTGTGCCCAGACCCTGCATTCCCATGCTGTCCTGCCTTTATATGTCTGAGGCTGAGCAGGGTAACCTGGGCTTGTGTTCTAATCTGTTCAGTAAGGAGATATTGGAAGGACTGTGGAAGGAGAGGCAGGTGCAGCAGTAGACACTGATAGAAGGGCAAGATTCACTCCTTTGTTTATTCCTTCATTTTATCCATTCACTAGTTCATTGGCAAAACACTTACCAAGAACCCGTACTATACCAGGCCCTGTGCTGGACACTGGGGAGAGATGGATATGGTAGAGACAGGCCCTTGAGGGATTTATAATCAGGGTGGGAAAGTCAGACACAAAAATAGGCAATTAGGAAAGAGTGGGATATGCTCTCACACAGAGGCTATTTAAGGTGTTAAGGGAACACTCAGAAGGAAGCTGTGGTCTGAGAGGGTCAAGCAAGGTTTTGTAGATGGAGGGTTTTTTGAATTGGGCATTAAAGGATGAATAGGAGTTCTTCCTGAGGCCAAGGCAGGAAAAGACACTCCAGTTCTAGGGAGCAACATGAACCAAGTTGGGGTATCTAGAGATGTGGTGCATCTTCCATGTGGCTGGGGCACATAAGAATGAAATGGTTGATGGGTTGTGATAAAATGATAAATGCCTTGAATAATGTGCCAAGGAAACTGTGAGATGTGGGAGCTATCAAAAGGTTGAAAACATGAGTGTTTAGAGGCAATAAATGTTTTGCGCCACTTCCCTGTCTATAAAATGGAAGAACTCTAGTAGTGTGTATCTGTCAGGATAAATTGATTAATGCTGCAGTAACAAACAACCCCCAAATCTCAGAGGTATAAAACAAGTTTTGTTTGTGGGTGACACAATGTGTCCATCACAGATTAACTAGGTGTTCTGCTGCCCATTTCCATTAACTATAGTCTAGAATTCAGCAGATAGAGCAGTCACCTTGTTGAGAATGGCTGGTTAAGATAGCAGAAGCAAAAGAGAGTGGAGGACTGCAGTCCAGAAACTTCCATGCAGGGTTTGGCATATGACACCAAGGACAGTTTGGCAGCCCTACCTCTCTCTAAGTGGGCAAGGAAATACAGTTCTACCACAAGCCCCAGAGAACAGACATATCAGGTGGGCAGCACAAGTGACCATCACTTAGGGCTTCTCTGAGTTTCCCTCCACATTTAAGAAAATTATTTTTTTCACTGCGGCATTGTCTGCAATAGCTTAAAGCTGGAAGCAAGTGACATGTCCATCAACAGGGGATCGAGTAAATGTTCCTGAGGGCATGTTCTGGAGTATCATGCAGCTATTTAAAAAAAAATGAGGGAGATTTTTAATTTGTTAAAATGGGAAGAAATGTCCCAAATATATATTTGTTATATATATAGTTAAATATATATATTTTAATCACCCGAAGATCAGAACGTTGTGCCTGGTATGATCTTATTTATTTATTTATTGTTTTGGCATGGGCAGGATCCGGGAATCGAACCTGGGTCTCCAGCATGGCAGGTGAGAATTCTGCCAACTCAACCACCCTGGTCTGATTAATTTTTTATATATAATATGTATATATAGTTGAGCATATATACATATGATTATGCACAAACAATTTCTGGGAAGAGAATGTAATGAACGGTTTATGTTATTTACCTCTGTTCATCTCTGTGTCCCCAGAGCTTAGCATATTGCCCAGCACACAGTAGGCGCTCAATAAATATTTGTCAGGCGTATCAGGGGTGCGGTACTTGATCTTTTTATCTTATGCCCTTCTGTGCAGTTGGCCTTTTTTTAAAAAAAAAATAATAATTGCATGTGAATGTAAAACAGAATTTGATGTTTTTAAAGGTGCAATCATTCCATTTTCAGATCTCGGCCATCAGTTCTGTGAAGGAGGCAAAGGTTTGGGGTGGCATTTCTCTGAAGATGCACTGGGAGTGGTACATAAGTGCGGCTTTGAAAAATTAGGGGGGAAAACTGCCATGTCAGTCCTATAAAAAAAAGAAAAGAAAAAAAATTCCCGAAAAACAAACGAGGATGTTCCTGCTTCCCGCTCTAGGTCCTGCGGAGATATTAGTCTTGTAGAGCGCTCTGCGAGGCTTCCTTCGCTCCCCTCCCCGAACGAGCCTGCCAGGGGAGATGAATCGCCCCGAATTTCCGGCCCCCCCAGCCCGGCACGACACGGGGGGTTCAATTAGCGGAATCGGCTCCGTGTTCCCGCGACAGAACAGCGCTCAGCGACGGGGAGTTCCTCCGCCGTGACCTGCAGCCCGCCTGTGCGGAGGAAGCAATTTATTTGCAAAAAAAAAAATATATATATATATATATCTTATTTGTTTTAATTGTTTATGCGCTGATATCTTGCCTGCCGACGCTAGAACCTCGCTTCCCTGGGAGAAGAATGTTCTTGCTGGGAAAGCGCCTCAGCTTGACTGAGTCATGGGAATGGACGGAGCGAGGCAGCCACGTGGGGTCGCTGAAGGGGGTTGGGGTTTGGACGTGAGCTCAGAGAGAGGGAGAGTGGGGTACCTCACCCCACCCCACCCCCCTCCTGACAGAATGGAAAGTAGATTGATCACCCTGGACCCCTTTCACTGGGTCCTGACAGCGGGCGTTCAATTCCTGGTTCTGCCATGGCCCAGCTGGGCTGCCTAGGGCAAATGACTCTACCTCTCTGGTCTCACTTTTTCTCATCTGAAAATGGGGGAACTAATAGGAGCTACTGCATAGGGATTTTGACAGCATTTAAGGCGATAAAGATTGTGAAATATGCACTGAAGCATGTTCACTATTAATGACTATTTTCTTGTAAAGTACTTTCTTCAGACTGACTCCAGACAGAACAGTGAGATTGGGGCTGAAAGCAAGTTCCCCATCTTAGAAAATGTATCCCCAGAAAGCCAACGGCCAGCTCTCATGGGTCTAATGACTGAACTTCTGGAAATGGAAATAATATTAGACAAAAATGGCCTCACAAAGTATCTCAAAAACTTAAGTTCAAGTGGAAACAGAGAGAGAAAATGAACAATTCCTGAGGGTCTATGCTGCAGGTAGCATTCTACCTGTGCAAGTATCAGAGCTTGTCCATTCTCGTATGACCCATTAGCTAAGAAGAAGTTTTACATTTCTAAATAATTGAAAAAAGAATATTTTGTAACGTGAAAATGATAGAAAATTCAAATTTCAATGATCATAAAGTTTTATTGGAACACGAGCACACCCATCAGTGTACATTTTGCCTAAGGCTGCTTTCACGTGACAATGGCAGAGTTGAGTAGTTGTATCAGAGTCCATCCAACCTGCCGAGCTGAAAATATCTTGCTCTTTATAGAAACACTTACCGGCTTCTGGTGCATATTGCCACCCTGAAGGCTCAAAACGACCCTACCAGGCCTGTGATCATGACCAACCCATTTGACAGTTGAATAAACTGAGGCTTTGAGAAACTAAGTTGTGTAGCCTTGGGTTACAGGGAGGGCAGTTACTAAACAAAGTTATCATTATCCCCATTTTGCAGATGAGGAAACTGAGGTGCCTCAAAGATGTAGCAACGTGCTCAAGGCCACCCAGTGAATGAGATAAGGGCATTGTGAGCGCTGGGATCCCACTTCCAGGACTGGGGCCATTTTTCATTGGAGCTGTCCCCCTCCCATGGCACTTAGAGGTGGCTATCCCAAGAGAAAGCACATAGGGCTGTTGCCAATGTCCGAATTCCATCTCGAGACCAAACGCTCCTGCCAACTCCAGATCGAAGCAGGACTGCTAATGGATGTTTGGGATGGGGTGTCTGGGCTGGGCATTGGCTGCCAAGAATGGGAGAAGAGAAGAAAGAGGAGAAAGAAAATCAGGATGCCTAGATGCCTATGTGTATTGGCTTTCTAACTTCCTCCTTGGAATCACCATCTCTCTGTCTCCCCCACACCTCCGCCGGTTGTTCTGACAATGAGGGAAGGTGCAAGTGGGGCCCATAGAATGCCCGCTCTCATCACCACTTGGCAGATACCCAGTCGCTGGGGTCGTAAAATTTATGCTCTCTAAACACAGACTCTGAAAGGACGGACTTCTCCCCTGGGACGTGCTGCCCAGTATTTTGGCCTTAAAACGTTTTCCACTCAGAGGCAACTTAAACGCCCACCAAGAGGGGACGGGAGGGGGGCACTCATGCGTTGGAACTGATGCTGTGGATGCTGTGGAGACAGGGAAGCACAAATGGCACGGAGCGATGCCTGTGATGTATTAGAGAATAGAGAAACACGTTTCCAAACTGCATTCTGGGGTAATAGCACCACTAACCAAGCACATGTGCAGAGAAGGGACATGTTAGGGGCACAGGTCCCCAGGGTCAGGCAGATGGGGTTGGTGTGTGGACTGTGCCTAAGAGCCATTGGCCTAAATCCATGAATTTCGACTCTTTGACCTCAGTTTTGTGATCTGTAAAATGGGAATATTGAGAGTGGTATGGGTGATGTGTATATGAATGTACATATATTTATATGTATATATAAATACTTAGCCCAGTCATTTTCTTTTCTTTTTCTTTTTTGAGAAAAACAAAAGAATTGAGGCTGTTTGTGAAGGTGGAGAGTTAATGGCCCAAGCCATTTACAGATGAGTAATTATGGCCCAGAGAGGGTGAGTATTTGTCCAAGGTCACACAGAAGGTGAGGTGAAATATGGGAACTAAGACCAGGCACCTGGAGCCCTTTCTACCAGGTTTCATTTTGCCCTAAAAACCATAGGATCTTCGAGGAAGAGCACCTAAAGGAACTAAATATCTCCAAGCTGTTATTTTTCCTATTGCATGGATGAGGCATACGTTATCTTCGTAATGATTTTAAAGATGATTATTTACCAAGCACTTGCAATTCTCCAGGTCCTGTGTGGAGTCCTCGCTCTCACTTTCTCATTTAATTCCCACAGCTACCCCTGCTGGACCCCAGCTCCAGGACTGACCCTACCCTGGTCTTTTCTCTGCTGCACCCCTAAGCTGGACACCCAGTGGGTGCTCAGCAAACGTCTGTTGGCCGAACAACCTCCACCAAAGGAGGCCTCCTTAGTCCTGGAGTCTAAGGGTGGAAGCAGAGGCCCAGGGAGGTGAATGTGGGGTCCAGGGTGACACGGCTGCCTTAAGGGTGTCTGACTCCAGAGAAGATTCCAGTGAGGTCTGCCAGCTTGGCTCACCAGACACCTAGGGCTGCGAAGCTATGAGTGGCTGCTGGAGCCTTCCTCCTGGTGGGAAGAGCTTTAACAGACAGCAAGAGGAGCTCAGAGTAGACACTTTTTTTGACACAGAGCACAGAGAATAGAATATAATTTCCCCCCTTTTCAGGTTGGTTTGGGGAAGGCAAACTGTGGAATGAGTAATTTGCCTTGCAAAATCCAAGTCTCAGAATCTCTCTTCTCTGGGGCCTGCATTGATATGCTAATAGAGAAGCCCAGGAGACCACCTCCTGGGTCTCTTTGCTCCCAGAGCATTTGGGGAAGTGCCTTTGTGCTGCTGTGTATGGGGGTGGGGTGGGTGCAGGGGCAAGCATGTGGAGGGACTCAGCAGGAGTCCTGAGAACCTGACGGTGTGTGATGTCTGTAGGGAACCAAGGGACCCAGGGATGGAAGGAAGACAGCTGCTATTCACAAGTAGGATTGGTCTTTCAAAAGGGAGAAGTGACACTTGTCCTGAATATTTCACTTACAGGAAACATTTTAAGATCATCTGTCCTTTCTTCCTTCTACCCATCTACTCATCCACCTATTGACCCACCCACCCACTCATCCATCCATCCATCCACCCATCCATCCACCCATCCATCCATCCATCATCCATCCATCCACCATCCATCCATCCATCCATCCATCCATCTACCCATCCACCCACCCATCCACCCACCCACTCATCCATCCATCCACCCATCCATCCATCCATCCATCCATCCACCCATCCATCCATCCATTTACCCATCCACCCACACATCCACCTACCCACTCACCCATCCACCCATCCACCCATCCATCCATCCACCCATCCACCCATCCACCCACCCACCCACCCATCCGTCCATCCATGCACCCATCACCCATCTACCCACCAACCTAGTCACTCCCCGCACTCCCATTCTTTTATCTACCCACTTATTCATCCACCCACCCACCCATCCACTTAACCTTCCATCCATCCATCTGCCCTTCACCTCCATCTTTATTCATCTGCCCTTCCTTCATTCCACCCATCCACACATCAGCCTGCCTACCCATCCCCAGAAACCCAGCCACCCAGCCACTCACCCATCCATACCTCCAACCCAACTCTCTGCCCAGCACACACCGGTGGTTTGCAAGATTACCACCGACCTGGCTCTTCCTGCTTTATAGATGAGGAGACCACAACCCTAGGCAGAATGACAGAGAGCTCATTTTCAGAGGTCAGAAGGAGTTGGGTTCAAATTCTGATTCTCACTGGCCGGCTGCACAACTTCCAGCAAATGACACACTGCCTCTGAACTTGCTTCCCTCTCCATAAACTTGGAATCTGCCTCCTACCTGGTGAGGAGGAAATGAGATGCCACCTATAAAGTGCTTAGTATAGGGCCTGGCATGGGGAAAGTGCTCAATATGTGTCCTCTCTTCTTATATATTGAGCACTTAATATGCACCAGGGCATGCTTTTCATGTATTCTCTCATCATTATTCCCTTGAAGCTGCCATGACTCCCTCCACTTTACAGATGAGGAAACAGAGTCTCCAAGAGGCCAAGGGGCTCCCAGGACACACAGCTGGGGAGGAGCAGAGCCCAGGTACCCCCAAACCGGGGTGGTGAGGACTCCAAATGCCCACTTCTCTGGGGCCTACATTGAATGTTAATATGCAAAGTCCGGGAGACCATCTCCCGGGCCTCTTTGCTCCCAGGGCATTTGTGCAGGTGCCTTTGGGCTGCTTTGTGTATGGGGTGGTAGTGGGGGAGAGGCAGGCACAGAGGACTATGCATGGAGGGGACCCCCCAGCAGGAGTCCTGAGAACCGAGTGTGACGTGCTGTAGGGGACCAGCGGATGAGAGGGAAACAGTCGCTATTCAGAAGTTGCAATCCCACCACCTGGACGTTGTTTCCTGTTCTACTACCAGCACAGAGTGTGGGCATGGGCAAACAACCCTGGGCCTCAGTTTCCCCATACATCCCATAAGGGGTGGACTAAATGATTTCTAGGATCCTGCTCTGCTCTGAGTGTGAGTGGCACTCATTAGGCACATATTTATAGAGCCTCCAACTCATGCCATGGGGGCTGGCCATCTGAGGCTGGGCCCTCTACCCTCCACCCCCTGAAATGATGACTCACAGGAGAGGTCCCAGACACAGTCATACTTGGTCCAACTCCCCCCACTGTCCCTCCCTACCTGAGCAACTTTGGAGAAATTGTTTGGCCTCTTCCCCATCTTTCCCAACCTGAAACATGACATGGAGATTAAAAGGGCCCCCACCTCACTGGGGTGCTGTGACGTCAGATGAGATAATGCTTGCAAGTTCATTGGAAAGGGCACTCCAAGCAGATGGAACTGAGTAGCGAAAAGCCAACTTCTACTTCCACCATCTGCCAGAGTGATCACTTACTCACTCAACAAACATGTACTTAGCACCTGCTGTATACCTGCTTAGTTCTCTGCACTGAAGTCACAAAAGAGACTGAGATGGACGAAGAGCTTAAATATTCATGGGAGAAAACAGAAAACAGACAAGCCCACAAATAGATGAACCAATTGCTTTCAGTAGAGTGACAGATGTGATGGAGAATGCAAAGCAGAGAAAGGACAGGACTTCTGGAGTTAGAAGACAACAAGAGTTAGAAGTCCATCAGGGAAGGCCCCCTGAGGAGGCGCCCTCTGAGCTGAGTACTCACTAAGCAGTAAGATGAACCATCCTGCCCATGTGTGCAGGGAATGGAGTTCCAGGCAGAGGGAACAGCAAGTGCAAAGGCTCTGTGATGGCTTAACCTGCTGGGAAAATCGATCCGGGTCTCAGGGGCATTTAGGACATCTTCACGTGGCTTGCGTCACATTAAATCTAGTAACTAATTACCAGTGGCATCTTTTCTGGGAGAGCAGGAGGCTGCTGGTTCTTTCTTATAATTCTCCCTCATTTTACGATCTGCATTTCAAAATTATATCCCCACATCCCAAGGCCCCTGGGTACCAGGTATATTTCTCCAAATCCCAATAAATAAATACAGTAAATCCATGTGCTTTCAGGGATTTTTATGGGCCGGTCTGCCAGGGAAATGGGCTGGTTGCCTCGGAGGGCCAGGCTGATGGAGCTGGCGAGGTAATTAGCTGCTGAGTTATGGGGGCCACTTGAAGTCTAATTATTGAGAAATCTGAGGCGCCCGCCTCATTTGGGTCCAGATTTACATGATGCTGTGCGGGCTTCTTGGGTAGGCGTCTCTGCGGAAATGCAGACGGGAGGGCAGCTGGCGGACCTCAGAGAGGAGGGATTTGGGGGTGAGTGGCTGGACTGGTGTCTATAAAGGGGTGCGCCCAGGGCAGATGCTGGGCCAGGGCAGAGCTGCCCCACCCCCCCCCAGGGAGCCAGCCCCATTCTTCCATAGGTTTCCCGCGGCACTTATATCTGCTCTGCTGCCATTTCGTTCCTCTGGTTTTGGGCTATCTCATGATACCTGTTTGTTCACAGGTCTTTCTTCCCTACTCAACTCATTCATTCATTCATTCATTCATTCAGAGATCAGGAACACCCACTGTGCATCAGGGTCTGATACAAAGATTCAAGAAATGGGACTTTCTTATTAAACTTTGTGCTCGACACACAGTTGGTACACAATATGTATTTGTTGCAAGAATTCGAGTGTGCTATCTCACGGTTACATAAATCCCAGCTTCTTGCAAACGTTCAGATTGTGTTATGTGCGCATGTGTACATGTTTGTGCACACGCATCAACACGGAAAGCCTCGCACACACCTGGTGTGTGCAAGATGCTGGGGATGGCCGGGGTCCCACCCCAGGCCATCCTCCCCTCCAGCTTGGACGACTGCAACGGCCTGCTTCCTGGCCTCCCTCCCCACCCGCCCAGCCCACTGCCCCACAGGGTGAGAGCTGGAAAGCAACCCAGGTGAGAGCTGGAAAGGAAGGCAGGGCGCATCGCCCTCTGCTCCAATCCTCCAGCAGCCCCTCTCAGGGGAGAAACCAGGGTCCTGGAATGGTCTGCAAGTTCCCATGCGGTGCTGACCCCCTGCTACCCCCCTCGCTGACCCTCCTTCCTTCACGGTTCCTCGCCGCCCTTCCAACCACCTGTGGGCTCTTACCCTCACTGAGTCTCAGGCCAGGGATGCGGCAACCCCAGCTAAACGCCTGCTCCTCTCCCTTGCCTCTTTCCTGCCTCTGCTCAACCCTCATCTTGCTAGTCCTTTTTTCCGTGCTTTATTTTTCTTAGCCCATCCAGCTGCTCTCATGTATGTATTTCTTTCTTGATTATTGTCTGCCAACCCCTCCCTCCCCCAGTAGAATTTCAGCTTCACCTGGGCAGGCGACCTGTCCATTTCAGGGCTGTATTTTCAGTACCTGGGACTGTGACTGGAACACAGTGAGAATGGGGTAGATTTGTTTTTGAATGCACGAATGCACCTTTTGATCCCCAATACCTGGAGCAGTTGCTGGTTCATAGTGGGGACTAAATAGTTGTTCAACTAAATGGGGAGACAAGTGAATAGCCGGTGATGCGCAAATACAGTAGGAATTATGCAAATATGGCCAAAGCATCCCAGAATTGTGTGTGGGTGCCAGGGACACCGCACCCCAAATAAACGTCTGCTTCTCCTCCTTGTGTCTTTCATGCCTCTGCTTGACTCTCATTTTTGCTATTCCTTTCCTCTGCTTTGTTTTTCTTCTCAGCCCTGCCAGCTACTCTCACACACGTATTTCTTTCTTTCTGGATTGTTGTCTGCTGTCCCTTCCCTCCCCCAGTAGAATCTCAGCTCCACCTGGGCAGGTGATCTGGCCCTTTCAGTACTGTACTTTCAGTACCTGGGACTGTGGAGTCCTGGGAATGGCAGCTCTACTGGGGACTTTTCCTTTCTGATGAAGTGTGAGACGTCTCACCGGGGAAAGGCATTCTAGGTGAGGGTGGGTTCAGCTTGGAGACACACTTCGCCTCACTTCCAAAGACCTGGCGATGGTCAATGCCAATAGAACAGGATGGATGCAGGACCCAGGGCTGAGGCAGCAGCCCAACCTTGGGGGGCCTTGAATGCCAGTCCAAGAAAAGAATTTCAACTCAAGAGCCCCAGAGAAAAACAAGGAGGTTGTACACAGGAGAGGGACCTTGTCATATGGGCATTTTAGAAAGGCTGACAGTTCAGGAAGGAGGCAATCAGAGCGGGGCCCAGAGGTGACAGTGGGTCTCAAGGTGAGGAATCAGCTTGTGATGGAGCTGCAGATGGGAATTCTGCAAAACCACACAGCCCCAACAAGGAGAAACCAGAATTCCTAATTCCAAAGCTGCAAGAAGGAAAGAGAGGCCAAGAAGCCACTTTACTGTGGGTCCCACCTGACTCCAAACTCAAAGCACCAGATTTTTACAGATTATCATTGCAGCCCCCTGTCCTTCTCCCCACCTCCTTCCTTTCCTCTTTAAATGTTTTTTTTATTATATATATATTTTTTTTGACAGGGAAAGACTCTTGGATACTTGATGTGCTGTATATTAAGCAGAGTGGCAGCTGCGATATTGCCAAGCGAAACAAAATACAAAATTTACAGCAGTAAATTCTTCTCTCTTCAGGGTGGTTAATTATCTTAATTACTTTTATTATCTTTTATCTTTTTAAGATCCTAAATTGCTTATTTCTGCCTCTCCTGCCAAAGGCGACCACATATCTTTTATTGGTGCATGCTGAGCAAAGAGAGAAACATGTACGCCTTTTTGGTGAAATTTAAAGGAACTTTGATTTATTCCCGACCTCTCCTTGTGATTTTAATTGTCCTAACTATGAAAACAAAGTTATGTGAGAGATCCACCGACTTCAGGAAACACATGCCCGCGCATACACCCCAAATCTGAAAAATGCCTTTTTCTTTCTTTCTTTTTTTTTTTTTTCCTATACCTCCGCCTCTTTGCTTTGCATCCTTTGTGTGATGTAGGGAAAACCATTTCTCTCAAGCGCATCTTAACTCGGGAGAGAAGAATTACAGGCCCAGCAAACTGTCACACTTTCGCCCCGTAACCAGGAACGCTCATTTGGTTTGAAATAAATCCATGCTAAAGCAAAGGGAAGAAAGAGGAGGGGAAAAAAAAAATCACCGGGCACTTAGACCCAGGGACATTTCAGGCTGCGGGTTGTGAGACAATGCGGCGGCCGGACTTGGAGGTGCGGAGCGGGGAGGGGCGAAAAGGGGGGGGGGGATGCGGCGCGTGTGACATCATTCGGAGAGGGGGCGGCGCTGCAGTTGGAAAGGGATGTTGGCAGAGCTCCGGGGGGCCACGATCCCAACAGCCAGAGCCTTGGGGATGGCCCATAGAATCTCGGCTGGAGGCCGCAGCTCGTCCTCTACCCACGTGGACCTGGGTTCAAATCCCGCCTCTGCCAAGTGTGAGCTGCGTGACTCGCGCACACCGGCTACCATCTCTGTGCCTCAGTTTCCTCATTTACACAACGTGGAAACTGCTAATGGTCCTTCCTTCTTGGGGTTGTGAAGATTGAATAAAATGATGGCAACAGTGAACCTCCTTGGAAACTAAAGCCCAGAGAGGTCAAACTGCCTGCCCAAGGTCACACAGGCTCCTTACCTGTAAAATTGAGGGGGTGGGTGAGGGGGTACGGATTACATCATTCCATGGCCCCTTCTGTTTGTATTTGGGGGTTTGGAGTTCTGCAGACTCAGGCTGGGGAGCAGCAGGGCTACCTGGGAAGTGGGTGGAGAGAGGGAACCCAGGATGGGAGCTCCAGGGCGATGAGGAGAAATGGCTGCAGCTTCCTTTCCTGAAAGGATCTCGTGGTTCGGGGTATTGGGGAGAGACAGGTACTCCCTTTGTGCTTCTGCTCAAAGAAAGAAATGCCAATTACATCCGTGTTTAGGGGGCTCTCTGAGCTTCATTGAGGCCTGTGGGATTGGGGTTCCATGTTCCCAGAGCACTGCTCCCCACCCCCTGGGGCTGTCAGCCTGCCCTAGCGGAGGGGCACACACCAGGCCCTTTCTGCCTGGCTCCTCTCTTCCCACCACCCCCTGCGTTCCTCAGTCTTCACCTCTTGGTGTCTGTGGTTCTTGGTGTGACCCCTGTGGTCATCCTGAAGTCCTGTGTCACAGGAACTCCTTCTGTCCCGGGTAAACTGGCATGGCCCTGTCGCTTGAGCTTTTTTCTCTCAAGGATTCTTTCGGCCTTTTTCTGCTTCTGTCTCTCTCTGTCCCTCTCTCTCCACCTTTTCTCTTATCTACCCCGCCCCCCTCCTGCCTTTTCTTGCCGACTCTCCACTCCCACCCATTCAGCAAAGATAAGCATGGTACGCCCACCTCCAGGGGACTGGGCAGCCAGGACAAAAGCCCACATAGGGGACCGTGGAGGTGAGAGGGAAGAGTTTTCTGGAGGGAGGGGAGAGGCTCCTGGTGGGAGAAGGGGTAGTGTTCTCCAACCCCACTAAGAGACCCTCTAATCCCCTCCACCCCAAGGTTTCTGCCCATGACCTGCTTCCCTGTATGTTTCTTTTCTATGCTGAGCCCCTGGGGGTCGGGGGGAGGGGGCGGGGGTGGTCAGGGTGCAGCTGGAGGCCAGCTGCTGGAGAGGCTTTTCTTGGAGGAGATGGGGAGGCAGCAAGTCCTCACCCCCTTCTGCTAGAGATCATTAGGTGTTGGGTGTTGGAAATTTCTCCAGGAGTGAGATTATATCTTTTGGGACAGCTGGGGACAAGGAAAGCAAGGCTCGGTGGAGGGACCGTGCTCCCATCGTTCTGGAGAAATCATATGAGTCGCCACTTATCATATGTGGCTACTGAGCATTTGGCATGTGTCTGGGGGAACTGAGGAATGGAATGTCAGATTTTACTTAACGTTTTTGAAGTTATTGAAATTAAAAAAATGGATATTTGATCCGCTTATTGGGAAACTTTCAAATATGTTTTGAGCAACACGGGCACGTGAATCTACATTTTCAGCTGCAGTGCCTGCCCTGAGACGTGCTGTAAGTAAAAATTACACCCCAGATTTCAAAGACTTAGTGCCAAGAATTCGACTGTCAACTCTCCACGTAAAACCGTTAACATTGGTTGCATGTTGAAATGATCATTCTTTTTGATATATTGAGTTAAATAAAAAATATTATTAAAATTAGTCTCACCGTCTTTCACATGTTTTTAAACATGTGGCTTCTAGAAAATTTTTGATGACATATGTGGTTCACATTACGTGGCCCTTGGATGAAGCTGCTTCTCTTGAACTTGAGGACTTTCCGTGCACCAGGGAAGCGTTCGGCCAGTCCAATCACGCTGAAAACGAAGGCACCTTGTTTGTGGTTGGCTTTTTTTTTCTCCTTGGGAGATTAAACAAAACAAAACAAAACATCCTGCCCAAATGAAATTCACAATTGTCAGAATGGATGGATTTAGGAAACCTCAGGTCTCTGATGTCAGTTCCAATGCCCCCCAGTCCACTCTAGTTCAGACCTGCTCTCTGGGGGCCAAGCAGCCAAAGGTGATGGCTGATTTTGAGGAATTGGAGCCCTTTCTCCTGCTGCTGGCTACAGGTTCATCCTGGGGAATGCCGGTTGGATCAGATCCCCAATAGAGATGAGGCCTCTCCTCTCCATTCTCTAGGCTGGTGTGTCTTTGCTAGGATACTGTAGTACCCAGAAGAAGCAGAAAGGATTAGTCTGGAGCTTCGATATCCTTGGCCAGCAGGAAGCTGACAGGTAGCCCAGTAAACATGCCCTGAGCTCCTTTGTGTCAGGCAAAGTGCCAGATATCTGGTGAACAGACATGGGCTTTGCCCTGGAGGCTTCCAGTCCAGTGGGGAGGCAGACATGGAATGCATCAACTCAGGGCAGTGAGGCTTCCTGCTCTTCCTATTTCACCGAAGAAGATCCTGAGGTCAGAGGAGTTGGAGCCGCATCACTTGTGATGCTCTAGAGTTTTGCAAGCCCCTCTTCTGGGCTGCCTCCTGAATGTTCTTTGAAGGTATGGGATTGGAAGCAGTTCACCTGCCCTCCATCAGCTCCTTCTACGCCTGCCCCTCCCCAAGCTTTCCTTCATAACGCCCTTTGCATCCATCGTCCCTGTTTTTAATTGAAACCCTTAGTGAACCAACATATATTTTTAGCCTGCACCGCCTCTTGGGATAATGAGTCTCATACGTTTACTTCCCACTGAGTAAAGCACTACAGCACTTTAATTTTTCCTAAAATGCCTTTGAGCATCCCCAGGAGATATAGGTGAGAGGAGAGAAGTTTATTCTCTTTCTCCCTCGCCCGTCTCCCCACCATGGAACCCCAATCTCTCTCCTGGAGGGGTGCCCGATGTAGCTGGGCTGGCCTTGAAATGCAACCATTGGTACCTGGGTTTGCGAACTCACCTTGCACCCACTGTTGAGGCTGCCTCTCCAAGTCTCAGTTTGCTTTTCTGTAGGTGGGGGATGAGAACAGGGCATGTTGAGAGATTGTGTGAAAGAGTGGAGGAGGTTCAAGATACCGTGCCCTCCTTGGCTTTGCATTGTGCTTCACAATGCACATAAGATATGTAAAGGATGGATGAGGAGAACAGAGTTCAAAATCTGCAGGATGTCAGGCAGCATCCTTACAGTGGCCGCCATACCTCTGTGCTTGTTCCCTTCACTCTTCCCTCACTTGCTCTTACAAGCCCGGCCTACTCCTGCCCCAGGGCCTTGGCACTGGCTGTTCCCGCTGCCTGGAACACTTTCCCCACCCCTCTGCCTTGTATCTGTATTTTCCACTTCCCCCATCTCCTCCAAATTGTTGCTCAGTTGTCACGTTTCCAGTGAGGTGACCCCTCTATCAAAGCCTATATTTTACCTATTCATGATGTTAATTTTGCTTATGTGGGTGGCAGGTGTTTTCATCTGTCTGTGCCCTGCTGTGTGTTCTCTGCACCCCGAACGCTGCCCAGCACACACCGGGTGCTCAGTTGATGTCTCTGGAACGACACCTCACCTCTCCTCTTACCTTCCCAAGCGCGGTTTGCAGCCTGGTAGGTATGATTAAGCAGCAAAACGATTGCACAGTTGTGGGGACATTTCCCTCGACAAACACAGGTAGTAATGAGCCGGTTTCTTCCGGAGGAGGGCATTACCGTGGGCGACGGGTGTCAGCATCCATTCTGGAGAACATTCGCTGGGAAAAGCCCATCCAGACCCACCCATTTCACAGACCAGGAAACTGAGGGCCTTGGTCTTTGAATCTTGATCCTGATCTCTGACTCGTGGGGCAGCTCTGCCTGGTTCTCCACACCTGCTCCCCTCTTCCTACCCCTGTCCCCCCAGGCTTTTTTAAGATATGATGCTCGTGGTTAAGGATGGCTGGGGTTGGGGGGCACCTCCCACACCACCCCAGGGTAGCCCTGACAATTGTGGAAGGGAAACACTCAGATTTGGATGTGGCTTGCCTTCATTAGTCTTTGGCCCAGAATGTTTTTAAGAAAGGTTTATATTTTGCTAATGGCTTTTGGTAAGCAACATCTAATCTTAATGAACATGATCACAACGCGGGCCATTTGTTGTGTGCTGACACATGTCCAGGCTTTCCCAAGGACCCTTGGGCTGTAATTTCCTCCTAGATTCCCCACTGTGATCTCATAAGGCATGATCGGGCCCATTCTGTAGACGAGGAAACGGAGACTCACGGAAGAGTCCAAAGTCCAGTGGCTGGGGAATGGAGGCAGAGATTCAAGTGCCCCCCAGCTTGTCATGTTCCAGAGACTGAATTTTTTACCTCCACTCTCTACCTGGAAAGAGGAGAAATTACGAGGAAAAAGAATCAAACTTTCTTATACGGAATAGAAGAATGGGCTGCCTTAGGGGAAAGCGTGCACACACACACACACACACACACACACACCAGATGAAATGCTTTAATTTCCGTTTCCATCAATGCAACCAGAGACTATGCTACACTTTTGTTATTTGTAGTCTCTGTCCTATTATTCTAGTACTTGGTATCATAATCTTGCTTTGTACAATTTTACATCTTGCTTTTGTTTTTTCTTTTCAATTACTATCATGCTACAATTACATTTCCATGTTAGTCATTCCTGCAAACATTTGAATGGCTGCATAATATTCTCCCCTATAGATGAGTCATTGTGCATAGCTCACTCCAGGAGCACCCGCTTTGCTGTCCCTCAAATACAAATGCTCTTTGCAAATGCTGTTCCCTCTGCTTGGAATGCTTTTTCCCAGATCTGCACTCGGTCACCTTCTCATCATCATGAACAACTCAGCACAAATGTCACCACCTCCCGGAGGCCCTCTGGGGTTGCTCCTCACACTCTCCCTCCCGAGACCCTGTTTTTCTCCTTCCATGGCACTGAACTGTCTTGGAAATGTCCTTGACTCACTGTGCTATGAAAAGTTTTCATTTTCCCTTGGGTCAACATTCAGGTTGCTGCCCGTTGGGGGTCTCATATAGAATGCTACCGAGGGTACCCTTGTAGCACACCATTTCCCTTTGGGATGTAAGACATCCCCTGGGAAGTAGGAAGCACAGGACCAGAGGACGCCCGTTTGTAACGCCTTGATATGCACGGAAAGCTGCATTGCTTCAAAGACGCACTGACTTTGCACCCACGGCCCCACCAGCAATGCACAGGGGGCCTTCCCACCACATCCTGGTTTTCATTGGCAAATCACCGCAGTGGAAAAAAATAGTTTCTTCTGATTAATGGGTGGGAAGCAGGGAGGGGGTATCTCCTGGCCTTAATTTCTTTTTCTCTGATGCCATGGAATTTGTACTCTTCCCCATATATTTGTTAACTCGATACATTTCTGCTTTTGTACAGTGTCCGTCTCTGGGAGGGATACTCTTGAAGTTGAACTAGAATTGAAAACTGTTGAGAAGGGAAGGATGAAGACGGCAACCCCTGGCCACCTGCCGGCTGGAAATTCAGGTCACAGGCCCTGAGCTTGTCCCCAGAATGCACCGGCTGGTGTCAGCGGCCTCTCCAGACCCATCACGTACTACTGCAATGTGGCCTAGGGTGGCACAGGGGGCCGGGAAGGCTCAAATGTGGACAGGGGTCCCTGCGTGGAGATGGGCCCCCAGTGGCTCCTAAGGGGATGGGACCTGCCCCCCATCCAGAACACAGAGGCTTCCCCTCCCCTCCCAGAACCAGGCAGTTAGCCTGGTTCAGGGAGGGTTCAGCCTGGTTCAGGCCTGAACCACTCAGCCATGGCCTGGGTAGAGACGGGGCATGTCCAGGGGCTTGGGGGGTATCCCAGGGCAGTTCCTGACCCAGCCAGGGGTCATGGAAGTAGGACAGCTGAGTCCATTCCTGAAGGAGGCGGTGCAAGATGCAGCCAGCTGGGGAGGGACCCCACCCCACTCCCATCACCTGGTCCGTACCCCAACCATAGCTTCCCATGGCGATGGGAGCCTCCCCCCAGAATCCTTCCTCTCCTTGCCCCTCAGTCCAACCCAGCAGCCAGTAAATGGGACCATGTCACTCCCCTGCCTGAGCCCTTTACTCTAGTGTAAAATCCAGCCCCCTTCGCTTGACTCTCTTAGGTTCTCCAGCTTCTCTTTTTCCCTCTTGCCTTCCTCATCTCACTCCTGGAGCACCCGCTTTGCTGTCCTTCAAATACAAATGCTCTTTGCAAATGCTGTTCCCTTGGCTTGAAATGCTTTTTCCCAGATCTGCGCTCAGCTACATTCTCATCACCATGAACAACTCAGCACAAATGTCACCACCTCTGGGAGGCCCTCCGGGGTTGCTCCTCACACTCTCCCTCCCAAGACCCTGTTTTTCTCCTTCCATGACACTGAGCTGTCTTGGAAATGTCCTTGACTCACTGTGCTATAGATTCTCTGCCCTGGCTGCCCGCAGGATCCTCTGGGGAGCTTTTAAAAATACCGAGGCTCCACTCCAGACTAATTAAATCAGAACCTCTGAGGGTGGGTGGGAGTCTGAATGTGTTTTTAAAGCTCTGCAGGGGATTATAATGTGCAGCCAGGACTAGGGACCATGGAGGGATGTGGCTGCTCATTATAGCTCATTTATTGACAATGGTTGTCTCCTGTGAATGCCAGAGTCCCAGAGGGCAGGAACTGCGTGTGGTTTCCCATGCACTCACCCTCCATACTTACTACCAGGCCTGGCCCCTTGGACATGCTCCATCTATATTTGGGGAGCTACTTTTAAATATATATATTTTTATCGAAAAATATCCGCACAAATACAGCCCAACCATAGTGTACAATCATTGGCTTACAATATCATCACATGGTTGTGTATTCTTCACTATGATCATTTTTAGAACATTTGCATCATTCCAGAAAAAGAAACAAAAAGAACTCATATATCCCATACCCCTTATTTCTCCCTTTCATTGACCCATAGTATTTCAATCTACCCAAGTTTTACCCTTTATCCCCCCCCATTATTTATTTATTTTTTATCCTTATTTTTTAACCCCTCTGCCCATACCCTGGATAAAAGGAGCGTCAGACACAAGGTTTTCACGATCACGCAGTCACACTGTAAAAGCTATATCGTTGCACAATCGTGTTCAAGAAACAGGGCAACTGGAACACAGTTTAACAGTTTCAGGTACTTCCCTCCAGCCTCTCTAATACACCCTAAACTAAAAAAAAAGATATCTTTATAATCCATAACAATAACCTCTAGGATAACCTCTCAACTCTGAGATCTCTCAGCCACCGAGAAACTTTATTTTGTCTCATTTCTCTCTTGGGGGAGCTACTTTTGAACAGCCAGCCCCCCACCTGCTCAGCTTAGCCGCCCTAGAACGGCCACTGCACTGCATTCTGAGGACATCAGTGGGTGACAGCGCAGGCCCCATTTCCAGATAAGAAATCGGACACTTGGAAAGAGGAAGCAAAGGGCCGCGATCCCTGCGAAGACTGGGGGAGGTAGGGGAGCCCCCATTTGACAATTCAAAGCCCGACAATTAAGATTTGAAAAAAAATGGAAGAGAATGAGCCAGATTTTGCATCTCTCCCTTTTGACCAAAAAATAAATAAATAAAAGGACTGTGTGTCTTTAAGTCGGTGAATGTGGGGAAGGGGACAAAAATAAAAAGAAAACCTAATAAGGCGCCTCATTCTGCGCCCGCTCCCCGGGCTTGTCTGTATTCCTGCCGGCAGCCCGGCCCGCATAAACATTCGGCACACAGCACTCGCAGACACTTTTTAATAGAATCGCTTAAAACAATTAATTACCAGAGTTTTCATTCAAGCTGCAGTGCAAAAGATACGCCGGCAATAAAAGGCATTTATCCGCGGGTTTCTCGAGGCCTGTTTGTTATTAAGATGTAAATTAAATCATCACAGATGTTCCATTTTTTAATCTGGGCCTGGGAAGAGCAGGACCGAGCGTGGCCTAAGCAGGTTTATTTCATTACCCGCACGCTCATTAGAAACCCACCATCTCATTGGAGATCAGTTTTCTTGGTTGCTTCCCCCCCCACCCCCACCTTTCTTAAACAAATTATCGGGATAATTTGTTCGTTTCCCTTTCTAGCTGTCCTTTGCGCGCTGCCCAGCTCGAGGGTGGGGCTCTCTTTGGGGTGCTCCTCCCAGGTCGTTTGCCCTCCTGGAGGTAGAAGAGCCTCTGCGTTCTCCAGGCGGTGTCGTTGGGTGTTGAGTCATCTGGAAGTTTCTGGGAAATGGTTCCCTCCCGCGGTAGTGAGAGGCCCGGGGGGGGGGGGGGGGGGGGGGGGGGGGGGGGGGGGGGGGGGGGGGGGGGGGGGGGGGGGGGGGGGGGGGGGGGGGGGGGGGGGGGGGGCGGGGGGGGGTGAGGGACGTGTGAAATTCTTGGCTATAGGATTAGTAACCTCGTCCCCTGGCCGAGCTCCTGGCTCTTGTTCTTTGATGTTGCATCTGAAGTTACCCTGCAGTGGTTGCCTGTTCTTTCTTAATTTCTGCCTTCCTCCTGACCATAAACCTAAGACGGTCAAGGCCGTGTCTTGTCACCACTGCGTGCTCGGAGCCTAGCGCAGTGTCTGCCCATACTAGATTCTCAATTAGTAAATGAGTGGATTATGGCAGCTGCTGGTTAGAGAGCGCCTGGCGAGCTCATAGAGGCCCCCCCAAGCCTAGAAGGGAATATGCTGTTATCCCTGTTAGAGAAACAAAGACACCACGTCAGGGTGTGGGGCTTTACCTCCATTGCCAAGATCGGCCAGTGGGGGGGTTAGGATTGAAATCTGAGCTCCCCGCCTCCAAATCCTGGTGATTTAAATCTGTTCTCCAGTTTAAAGTGGATGTTGGCATTAAGTCCAAAACTCCTTGGAGCCTTTAACACCTGTTTATTTAGTGCCAAGTACCATCTCAGGCGCAGGGAAGTACCTGGCCCAGAAGGCTGCCAAAAGACGCTAAACAGGAGCGATGGTTTGTTGTCATGCAGCCTACCTGTTTTGCAGATGCAGAAACGGAAATCAGCCCTAGAAGGTCCATACAGGCCAAGACTCAGGATAGGCTACATAAGTTGTGGGGCCTGATGCAAAATGAAAGTAGGAGTTCCTTGGACAAAAATCAGCAAGAATTTCAGTCCCATGACAGCAGAGCATTAAGCCAAGGCTGGTCCTTTTGAGCATGGGACCCCATACGGCTGCACAGATCTCATGCCCTGGAAGCCAGCCTGCTGAGACTCACTGCTCTTCTGGAGAGTTCTTTCCACTGCCCAGGCAAAGGCAAGGGCCCTCCTGGGCAATGCCCCATCTCCGCTGCTCCCCGCCCAACCTACCTGTCTCCTGCCCTTTTCTCCATCTTTTTCCGTTGAACAAACCCACCTGTGCTTGTGTAACCCTGATGGATGGGAAAGCATTGCCCATCCCATCATACCTGGGGCCAAGTACCTTGTGTTTCTCCAACAGCCAAATGAAGTAGATGACCCTACTCCATTGTCTGGAAAGGACATCGAGGAGACCCAGCCTTCAAAGAGTTGGGAGACCAGCTCCAGCTCACCCACAGTGTATCCCCAGCCTGCTCTTTCTGTAGCCCCGTGGCTTCCAGATTGTCATTTTTTTCCCTAAAAATAATCTTTGGCAGAAATCTAATTCTTCAACAAAGCAGAAGCCCAAGGGATTTGTCTGATGTGGGAAGGGGTGCCTGAGGCTTCTCCTTTCATCCCCAGTTGAGGGGATGTCCTTACCCAAAACATGTATCCTTTCCCCAGTTCCAACAGGTGGCCTGTGGCAGGACAGCCCTGGAACTCAGCATCTCAGGTCCGCACGCACCCCCGACGTCTCCTGCCAGACATCAAGACTGTCCTGCAGCTATGAAGCTCACCTGGGTGATTGGAGTCTCGGAGACCATCAGAGCCGGAAGGGTCTTAGGGAAGCCACGGTGGGGACAGCAAAGCCCAGAGAGGGGAGGGGACCCCACAGGCCGCGGAGAGAGCAGCGCCCCTCCGAGCACCGGCCCGGATACCCCCTCGCCGCTTGGCGCTGCGCGGTGTACAGGCGTAGCCGCGGCATGCTGTGAAATGATCATTTTCTGCTTTCTGCCTGTGGATGGTCTTATGTTTTCATCAAGTTCCGAAGGAAAAGAATGGGGGGAAATAGTGTGGCTTTTATCCCCCCCTGTGTGCTGCAGAAATTGCCTTTTTATGAAAGTCGTTGCTGGTTGCTTGAGTATTTTGTGGACTCTCACAGCTGGGAGACCCCTTAAACTTCCAGCCTCGCATTCGCAAACCGCTCTGGCTTCAGGAACTCCTGAGAACCGGGTTATGGTTTAGGGAGCGGGCCCTGGGCAAGTGGGGGAGCTTCGATTGGGACAGTTGTTGAAAGCATGCGTCAGGACTTGAGATCCCAGGAGGCTGCTCCGAGGAGGTGTGGTGGGGGGTGGGGATGGGATTGTCATGTTCCTGGGCACTTAAAGCAAACCTGGCATCATGCAAAATGACACAGGCCTCGTGGGCAAACAGACCAGGTTTCAAACCCTGTCTGTGCAGTCTGAGTGACCTCGGATAACTGCCAGGGCCCCTCCGAGCACGTTTTCCTCATCTTTAAAACGTGATGGCAATTCCTGCCTTGTCGGGTGTTATGAGAACTAAATAAGGGACGGTTTATAAAGCCAGGACGAATTTGCCGCCAACCCACCCCGTTTCCCTTTGAGTCATTTTAGGACAGTAGGTAGATAAATAAATAAATAAACAAATAAAGCTCATGAGATTGCAATCTCTTTTTTATCCATCTCCTCCCTTCCTCTCCCAATTGGGTAGATGCTGAATGCATAAATAGTTTGGGGGAACAAAAAAGGCTTGGGTAAATTCCTGCCACCGGACATCACGCAGCTATGAAAGGTGACACCTGCCATTGACACTGGCGGGCTGGACATCAGTGGTCGGTGCATTTGACCTCAGGTTAATGCCCTGGAGTCACAGGAGGGGGCAGGCCTGGGAGGGACGTGGTCTGCCCAGCCAAAGGGCTTAATATTATGCAGAGTTAACTGAAGGATTAATAATTTTTTTTTAACTTCTTAAATTGTATAGTATAACATATATACAAAGCAAAGAAATAAAAAAGCAATAGCTTTCAGAGCACTCTTCAAAAAGTGGTTACAAGATAGATCCCAGAGTTTGTCATGGGCTACCATACCATCCTCTCATATTTTTCTTTCTAGCTGCTGCAGAATGTAGGAGGCTACAGGGCTTAAATACTTTTTAATCAACAATCGACTTTTTTTCCTTCTTTTTTTGTGAACAATAACATATATACAAAAAAGCTATAAATTTCCAAGCACAGCACCACAATTAGTTGTAGAACATATTTCAGACTTGACATGGGTTACATACAATTTCACAATTTTAGGTTTTTACTTCTAGCTGCTCTAAAATACTGGAGACTAAAAGAGATATCAATTTAATGATTCGTCATGCATATTCATTTATTAAGTCCTGTCTTCTATGTATAATTCCACCATCACCTTTGATCTTTTCATCCCTCTCATTGGGATTGTTTGGGCTATGGCAGTTCTAATTTTTGATATTGGGAGGGTCTGTCGCTGATATGGGATAGGAAGATGGAACCATCTCATGTTCTGGAGAGGCTGGGCTAGGTTTCAGATTAATAAATTTTTCCATTGAAATTTTCCTTTTCAAAATTGAGTTCCTCCTAAGAGGTAGTTGCATTCTGAAATAACACAGTCAGTAGATGTATACTTTCCATGCTTAAGTAGGATATTTACCCCTGGGCACAAAATGGTATCTTTTTCACTGTTCCTTGGCTGTTTGGCTTCAGCTACTCCCAATCACAAAAGTAAGAGGTGAGAACTGTTTAGCAATGAAGAACAAAGCAAAAAATAAAAATAAAGACAAGACACAGAGTGGTAAGGCCCAGAAGCGGATCACATAAGCACATCTTTTTGCAGAATTGTCTCTACCGAAGTGATGCCATTATGAAACTTACTATGAATATCACACCTTCGTTCTTCAGTCTCCAAAGAAAGTCTCATTTGAGAAATTTCTCTCAGAGTTCGGAGTAAGGAATATCTAGTCCACATTAAGGATATTTTCTCAGAACAAAGTTTTTGCAGTTTTTTTAAAAATCATTTATTGTATTTCATGTTTACCTGAGCTTCTAGAAAGTTCCAAGCAAGATTTTGCTTCCAAATGTCAGAAAAATCCAAAGATCAATGCTATGATACTTTCTGTTTTTTAATATTTTTTTCTTTTGAATTCCCATTGTATTAGTCTTATGTTTTGATTCCCTTTTTCTTATAAAAATTTTTTTAGGGAAGTTTCTGAAGTTATTGTTTTCTCCAAAAGTAAAAGGGTACACATACTATTTTTAAAAGCAAGACAACGAATCAGATTTTACTTTGCTTCTATATGTTCAGTTTTGTTGATGTTTGTGAACAACTGTTATGTGTCCTGCCTGACAAAACACAACGACAATTTCTATCAGAGGGACTCTATGCCAAAGTTTCTTTCTTTGAGGAGCGTGTCCAAACGGGGACATAATGTGCTCTTGAAGCAGTTTGAACTTCATGCATGGTGAAATGCAAACAGCCTCAATCCCCTAGAAACCCTGAGCTGTCTTTACTCTGAAGGTGAAGTGTCCTTGGCTCCCAGGGCATGGGTAAGAGTCCTGGTTTCGGAAGATATGGGACCAGCGGACTTACAAACTCATGATTCCATAGAAAGGCAAAGACCCATCTCTTTTGCTTCCCGCTGCTTCACCTCCTTTCTGAGGCCACTAGAGCCAGGGTGGATTTGCGATCATGGCTCGAGTTGTCCTAATTCCATGCCAATGGACAGAGAGGGCTAATTCTCCAGAACCTAAGCACCCTTGCTGTCTGAGACTCAGAATTTCCTGGGAGTCTGTCTGATATTTGCCAGTGTTGATGGTGGTGACATTTTGGCAGATCTGGTGCTGGGTCTGCCGAGCAGGGCCCTGGAAGCATCTCCCTTTTCTCTCCCCATTTATTTCCACTGTCTTTCTCACTTCCCTTTCTCTTTCTCAGTCACCTCTTTCTTATTCCGTTTTCTCTGTCCCTAATTGTTTCTCTATTTTGTTCCCCCCTCTCTCCTTCTCTCCTTTTGTTCCTTCTTTTCTTGCTATGCTTTTTCTAGCCATTTCACTCAATTCCTCTACTTTTTCTCCTTGCTTTTCTGTCCTGGTCTCTCTCTCCTTCCTCCTCCATCATTTCTCACTTTTTCCTGTTTCCCCCCACCTCTTTGCTCCCACCTTCTGAATGCAAGGTAATCCTTCCCTCTCACTCTATTTCCATGTCTTCCTCACCCCTTGTCATTCATTTTGTTTCTTTTCTCTTTCATCCTATTCTCCTTTCCCCTGCCTGTTTCCCCCATCTCTTTTGCACACACACAAACACCCGCACACACTCACACACACTCACAGACCAGCCACATACACTCAAACACACACTCATACATGGTCACACGCCCAGATACACTCATGCAACACTCCCACACACTCATGGGCACACAGAGGCATGCACGCACTCACACACACACACACACACACTTCTTTGAGAACATCCCAGAGGCCTCAGGAACCAGACACTTTGTGACTTTAGTATGGATTGAAGGTACAGTGTCCTTACCGATGTGACAGACAGAAAAAAAAAAGAGAATTCGCTGGAGTCCCGTAAGCGCTTTGATGTTGAAAACCCCGTGTTTGACACTGGCATGAGGCACCTTGAGGTTCTCGTATTGATTAGTTTGAAGGGGAATTACGTCCTCTCCCTGAGCTGTCAGCGTCTCAGACGTTTCTGAAAATGATAGAAGACGGGAAACAAAAACACGTTTCCAGGCTCCCTGATGCCCTGCTTGAAGCAAAGAAACAGTGTCTAATTGCGTTTTCTAGACGCTGGGGCTCCCCGGTGGCTGAAGGTCACATGCTTTGGCCATTTGAAAAGATGGAAGGGGCAGGGGCATGGGGTGGCCCGGGTGGAAGGTCAGGGGCACTGCCCCGGGAAGCGCCAGCAGCCAGCCCCACGCCCCAGGAGCTCCCCTCACCTGGGCTGGGGAGCAGGTGGGAGGGGGTTGGGGCGGAGCCAGGCACATAGGCAGGTTTGGATCTGCCATCTGAGCTCTTCGTCAGATCTATATTCACTCATCCATTCATTCATTTATATGACAAGCATTTATTGAGTGCCTGTTGTATGCAAAGTGCTGGGCAAATAGCCATGGATAATGACAGGGACCAGGCAATCAAGGGTCATAGGTATACTGGTGAGACAGATGCCAGAAGACGGGAAGGAACAGCTTAGTGAGCAGATCTGGACATATGCTCACCTAAGGGCCAGTGGTTCCACGTCAAGGGATGCACCCGACCTAAATGCATGCACAAGTAGAAGGCACAGAAACGGTCCCACCCTCCTCCCCAAACTCTACAATATTCTGGAGCTGAGAAGTGCCACAGATTAAAAAAATACATATTCACCCTTCTCCCCAGATCAGAGCAGCAGATAAGAGCCTAGCTGTATATGACAAAGGTATAGAAAGGAAAAAGAAACTTCCCCCAATGAACTTGAAGTCCTTATGCTGCCCAGTGCATGGACATCTACCTTCTAGGTAATGTGAAGACTGAAAAATGAGACAGTGTTTTGGTTTGTTATAGCTGCCGGAATGCAATGTACCAAGAATGCAACAGCTTGTAAAAAGGGAATTTATTAAGTTGTAAGTTTACAGTCCTAAGGCCATGAAAATGTCCAAACTAAGGCATCCAAAGAAAGATAAATTATCTCCAAAGAAGGGACAATGTCTGTCACATGGGAAGGCACATGGCTGGCATCTGCTGGTCCTTGTTCCCAGTTCCACTGCTTCCAGCTTCTGATGCCAGTGGTTTCCTCTCTAAGCATTGTAGCCTTCACTTAGTTCTCCCGGGACACAACTCCGGATTGTGGCTTGCATAGCACCTCATGGGAAGGCACATGGTGATGTCTGCTGGGCTCTGCCCACGTCTGGGCATCTGCTCTCTCTGTCGGCTCTCCAAGCATCTCCAAACATCTGTATCTCTGTCAGCTCCGAAGCAACTATTCCCCAAGCATCTGTATCTGAGGGTTCTCCAAAATGCTTCCCCTTTTAAAGTTCTCTAGGAAGCTAATCAAGACCTACCTTGAGTGGGTGGAGCCATATCTCCATTTCGTCAAGAGGCCACTCCCACAATTAGGTGTGTTTTCCATGCAAGCAATCGAATCAAAGTTTCTTACCCTGAACAATCAGTCTGGCCCCACAAGATTGGATCAGGATTAAAACCTGGCTTTTCAATACAGCTTCAAACCAGCACAGGTAGTAATATAAAAACTGGGCCAGGATAGCGCAGACCACCCCCCCCAGGCTGCAGCAGGAGGAAGAGAGGAAGACCCTTTGTGAATCATACTGTAGCCCAGGGCACTCTGGAATCCCTCTGCTGAAGACCAGCTCACAACAAAAATCACAGGCCAACAGGGGAAACAAATCACCTAGGAGAGGGCCAGGGCAGGAGCAGTTAGTGAAAAATTCGCAACAGGGGAGTTTCAACGTTACAGAGCAGTATCAAGGAGAACACAAAATTATGATATTTAAAATGATTTTTAAAAGATACAAAAACACCTGAAAATGAAATGAAAAAACAACAGGATGTTGTCAAAGGCAGATTTGAAAAAGAGCCTATGAGTATTTATGCAAAATATATATCATTTTACTTAAACTATATTAGATATGTGTTGATGTATCTAATCACTGCAGTTGAAAACTCAATGGACAGGCCCAACAGCAGAGCGTAAAGGGGAAGACAGAAGAAATCATATGCTTTTAAGGAACCATCCTGGATCTAGCAAAGCAAAATGAAGAGTTTGAACACGGGAAAAGGCAGCTGAGACAGATGTAGGACAGAAGGAGTCCATTCAGTTTAAGTGTGATAGAACACCCAGGAGGAGAGGAAAGGGTGAGGGGAGCGATTTCTCAGGCAAGGGGAAAAAGGCTGAACATGGTCAGAATTGAAGAAAAATGTGCTTTTGGATAAAATAATCACACAAAGTCCTCCTCCCATGTATAATCAAATGATTAAAGAATATAAAATATTTTCAACCTCATGTGGGATATTTATCATACACCAGGCTGCAGGGAATGTTTTGGGATATTTTAAAAAATCCTCGTCATATATATCTTGGTCTTTGATCATGATGGAAAAAAAGAAAGAAAGGTGAACCTTCTTCCCTACTGCATGCTTAGAAATTAAAACATTTCTAAACAATTCAATCATCAAAGTAGATGATGTAAAAATATTTACTGTATATTTGGTCCTGAATGACACTAGAAACAAATATCAAAATTTATGTGAAGCAGCTATTGCTGTACTTAGTGGTGGATGTATAGACTTAAAATGCATTTGTTATAAAGGAAGAAATAATGAACAAAGTCTTTGACTTGACGAGTTAGCAAAAAAGAATAGCAGTGCTTGCCCTGTTATGCCTTTTATTGCACTGAGAATAAAATGCCAGCTCCTGCCTGGGCTTGTGCATCTAGCATTGTCTGGCCCCTGCTCACCTCTTCCATATCCCTCACTGCCTCCCTTTCCCCCACCACCAAGTAGATGCACACACACACACACACACACACACGCACACACACACACTCCAGCTACACCAGCCTCTTTTAGCTCCTCCCATATGCCAAGAACTTCCCTGCCTCAGGACCTTTGCACCTGCTGCTGCATCTTCTTAGAGCCCCCTTCTCTCTCTGTCTCTCAATCACCTTGCCCGCAGCTCTTCAAATGGCTGAGCCCTTGTCATTTACCAGGCCCCAGAGAAGCTTTCCTGAACCACACTTTTGTAGTGATTTCATTGTTCCTACCTAAGACTTATCACAGGTAACTACTCTGTTGACCTGTTTCTTTTCTTTCCTCCCTGTTAGACCGTAAGTTCCATGAGGAGAGGGCCTTGAATCAAAGCAGTCGCCCCAGTGCCTGAAACATGACCAAGCACAGAGCTATTACAAGGTGCACCAACTGTCCTTTTTGTTTGGAAATGTCTTGGTTTTTAGTGCTGAAAGTCCTGCATCCAGGAACCCCACCCCACCCCTTTTCCAGCTAAAACTAGAACATTTGCTCATCTTAGTTGATAGTGTCCATAGATTTTGAAATAAAAATGCCCCTGCTAAATTTCAATGATCTGGTCTAAGAAAATAACTACAGTCATTTACATAGGGCTTTCCATTTTACTGAGCTCTTTTTACATATATGATCATACTTGAATTAGTTATTAGGATAATGTGCAAAGTTGGTGCAATTATTCCCTTAGCTTCAGAGGAGGAAACTGAGGCACAGAAAGGTTCATTGAGCAGCTTGTTGGGGATACACAGCTAAGAAAGGTCACAGCCTGGCCTGGAACCCAAGCCTCTAAATCACACCCTGTGGGATCTATAGACTGGGGATCAGAGGTCCGTCCCCTCTTCCCAGGTGCCAAGTTCAAGGTGGCACTGCCCCCTGCCCGAGTGAGGCACTGGGGGGGCCACACTTGCTTGTCCTCCTGCGTCTTACTTGCTTGCTTCTGTATTAAGCAGGCTTTGTGTAACTTTCACCTTTTGTAAAATGTCTGTTGGCCAAGAAGTCACAACAAGAGGGGCACAAAAGGCCAGGTAAATTGCTTTATTAACTGAGCTAAAAGGCCCTGTACGTGATCGCCTTCCCTGTACCAGGTCATTAGCCACCCTGGGAGCCTGCTTTGTCCGAGGCCCCCGAGGAGAAGGACATTCTCCTTTGTCACAGCTGCACAGCCCCATGTTCCAATCAGGGGCTCTGATTGCCCGGGGCATGGAGCCCAGGCTCCTGCACCTGTTGGGGGCAGAACTGCGGGGTCGGAGAGGTAAGCGTAGACACGCAGGTCCTGAGACCCCGTTATTCAGGCTCGGTCCTGCTGAGAAATTCTAAAAATATGCAATCTTTGAAAGGAAATGAGTCCGGGTATCAATTATTTTCCTCCCAGGAAGCTCCTTTGCCACTGTGCAAATTTGTCCCTGCTCATTGAGGGATACTGGAGAGGGGGTGGGGAGAGGAGCAATCATGTGTCAATGATTTGTCTCTAGCTTTCCCTTGAGCAATTGGTGTCTACTCACCTTACTTAACTAGAGAGACCACTTATGGGACACTTTAATATCCAAAAGGTTTACCCCGAGGTAACTGGTGGTGCTCATCTAAAGCCACAGCTGGCAGCTTCTTTCAATCAAAATAAGATAACACTTCTGAGTTCGGCTTTCCCCTGGGTCCTGCTCCAAAGACTTATCCTGCAGGGTCTCTATGATAGACCACTGATCCCAGCTTTGCAGAATGTTCTGGTGTGAAGGTAGTTGAGAGGTGTGGGCTTGGGAAAATGGCCATGGAGCCGTCAATATCTAACTTCTAGCATGTAGCAGGTAACTGAGGCTGCGGACGGGGCTGAGGGTGACTGGGGGATATGATGTGGAGAGAGGAGCAATGGGCCAGGTCCCAGCCCTATGGGCATCAGCCTTTAAGAGATGGCCAGGGAAGGCACGGGGTTTGGGGCTGAGATGGGATACGCATCTCACTGGCCCGCCAGGAGGGTGTGGAAAGCAAGAATGTGATGATGTCAGGACTGAAGCGGGGAAGAGACAGCAAAGTGGGGTGTCTGAGCAGCCGTGGGGGTACATAATCAGAAGGGCACTGCAGGAGGTCAGCCTTGGTGCGGCAACAAATGGGCTGCAGATGTGCAAGGGTGGGGGCTGGAGAGGCGGTCCAGGGATGAGGTCATGGACACTTGGCCTTGGGAGCATGGTGTTTGGAGATATGGAGGTTGAGGCACCTCGGCACAGCCTCCAGCCCATGTTGCCGGGAGCCCTCGCCGCTGCGAGCTCAGCCCAGAGCAGCGGTCTTGGCTCCCCGAGCACCAGAAGACTTCCAGGGAGGCTGTCTTGGAGGGGCAGTCGGAAAGGAGCAGGCTGTTTGGACCTGGAGGGAGCTTGCTGCTTCCCAGGTCCCTCAGTGCCAGCTACTGCAGAATTCCACATCCCCGGGGAGGACCCACATGTGTGCGCTACAGAGACCCCACGTGACAGCTCATGAATATTTACCGAGCTGTTCGGATATGCAGTGGGGAGAGCAAATAATAAAGAAGAGAAGGGGTGGGAGCAAGAGGGAGAGAGGGGGGAGACTGAGAAAAGGAGAGAGAGAGAGAGATGCGGGGGAGAGAGAGTGAGAGAGCATGGAGCAGAGAGAAGGACCCGCCCTTCCACTTGCCTCTCCCTCAGATAGGAGCAAGCTGCAGGATGCTGGTAAAGGGGAATCTGGTGAGAGCACATGAGCTTTTCCAGGGGGATAAAGGGAACAGCTTCCTGTATAATGAGATTGACTCTTAAATTGAAAGTGCTAGCGCTTGTGCTGCAGTTCAGACATCCCCGCTGTGCGTTTATTCCCAAGGTTCTAACATTAAGACATCGTACGTACAAGCTGGGAGCATTCAATTAGGTTTTCTGTTATTAATCAGTCAATTAAGCCGCAATCTCTGGGATATACATTTTCACTCTTAAAGAGGTGAGAAGCACGTCGGGGCCCCCAGTCTGGTTTGGAGCACCATGGTATGGAGGGAAAGGCCAGGGACCTGAGAGAGCCACGAGGACTGAGAGCTGGCTGGGACAGCAGGAGAGAAGCGGGGCCTGTGGGCAGTGTTGGCATTTTGGTTCTGGAAGCTTCTGGGAGGATGACAGAATTTGAGGCTTCCCTGCTGGAGAAGTCACAGCTGGAGAGTAGGTGGAAGGAAGCTAGCTTGCTGTGGAGTTGGGTAGACTTTAGTGCTAGGTCAGGCAGGAGAATGAATGCTTTGCTATTCAGAGCCTCAGCTTTCCCATCTGCAAAATAGGGACTTCCAATCTCTTTTCTTATTCCTCCTTTCTTTAGGAGATGAAAGTCCAATAAAATAATGGATGTGAAAACACTTCGTAGTCTGTCTTGCACCAGAGGGAGCATAAAGAAGAAGTAGTAATGATCCTGGTAGAGAACAATGAAACTTAAGTGTGAAAAATTGAGAGCAGCAGTCATGCCCTTGAATCTAGGATAAGGGGCCAGTAGGTACCTATTCTTCATCTATTCATATCTTTTGAATGATTCCAAACAGACAAAAGGAATAATACACTTTGGCCCCAGATAATATCTTCTGAGCCTGTTCTAAGAGATGGTTCCTCCTATTCACAGCATCCCCAAATATAAGCAGATGTTGATGATTTGGAAGACTTGGGGGAGGAAAAGGAGAGTAAAGAAAGGATCCTAAAAGCTTGGCATTATAGACTTAGACATTTTACCTATATTTGTAGCATATACCAACCAGAAGAAAGTTGTCAATCTGTCAATGACAGTGGGTCCTTAAAGGAAATAGATAAAAACAGTAATAATTGGTTCATACATCAATTGCAAGTAAGTGTTTAGATTTGTGATTAACATACAAGTAATTTATTGTTAGCCATTTTTGAAATTAAGTATTGGTGTAATTAGCACATAAATCATTTGCACATGGGTGTTCCTGAAGTGTCTGGTATGTAATTGGTCATAAATCATTTGTATTTAGGTATTTCTAAGATGTTTGGTATGTTATCAGTACATACATTATTTGTACATGAGTTTTTAAAGTGTTTGTTGTGTAATTAGCACATGGGCTATTTGCAAATATCCATTTCAAATTATTTGCTGTGTAATTTGCATAAGATCGTTGGTGCATGGAATTTTTTAAGTATTTAGTGGTGGTGTACACATATTTAATTTGTAAATGAGTCTCTAAAGTGCTTTTTGTAATTAGCACATATACCAATTGTACATGTGTATGCTTAAGTTGCTTGATTTGTAATTAGTGCACAAATCATTTTGTGAATGAGGTCTCTTAAGTGATTTATGATTTGCATCAAATCATTTATCAATGGGCGTTTCTACAGTGCTTGATTTATAATTAACATATAAGCAATTTGTAGATGGGTCTTTAATAACTGCTTGAAAAAAGTTCTTCCTCTCTTAAGAGATACTCTTTTATACTGTTTACATTTGCTTAGCAAGCCTAATTGCACTTGTAGAAAGAAAGAATTTATCAGTTGCTGAAATTTCATGCCTTCTCCTTCACTGAAGGTTCAGAATGCATATCTCTATACTCGAAATGGTTCATGAGAGTCTGGTAAAAGTTTGTATGAAATGAAGAGCTTGGTGCTTTCCTACAGGGACAGGCCAGAACTTAAAGCCTCTTTCATTGAGGTGGATGTGTCTCGTGTTCCAGGCATATCATAAAGTATCCTGTCTTGGACATAACAGGTGACATCTGATGCAAATAATCATTGGACATACCAATTTATGAGTGAATATGAACTTTTTCCAAAGAAGAAGCCCAGCTACCCCAGGAAAAGACTCGGAAGGAAATGGAAAAGGGAATTGAAATTGTTGACCTCTTAGTGGATGCCGGGTATCATCCTAATTTGTTTATGGGAGAACTCTCAGTTAATTATAATAACCATCCTGAGAGACAGGCGTTTCAACTCCAGCATGAATTAAAGAAACAATGGAAAGGAACAGTCCAGAGTTTAAAATGTCTTAAAAATGCATCTTGAAAAGCATTACTTGTTATAGACACCATAACGAAAAGATGACCATGCCTAAATGAATTCTGGTGTTGAATTCCAAAGATAAATGAAAAAAATTCTATAAAGATCTAGACAGGCAAAAGTAAAGATTAAAAGCATCTTTTTACCTTCAAAAAGACTAAGCTCTATTCTCTGCAACAAGAAATGCCTCAAAAAAGGAAAATTAAAAGAATAAAATTGTGACCCTTATTTTTTATACCCAGATGAACTGTTTTTAATGAAGAAGGCAGCAGAAGACATTCTTAAACACTTGAGGTTTTGGAAAAAAAAACATATTCTTATATACCTTTCTTGAAAAAATGACAAGCTGATGTATTCCAGCCAACAAATTAAGAAATCAAAATCCAGAACTATAGAATGGCGAAATAATGGAAAGAAAGGATTTACACACTGACCCTTTCTTAGTTTGGACCTAGTGAGAGATTCCAAGTGACAATATGGTGTAGAATTGGTCCCGGGAAAGGCAGGGGAGAGGAAAAGACACAATTACAGGGAACTCTACAATGCTGTCTTCTTCCCCTTACCTGGAACGTTGAACTGGTAAGACACAATCCAGCTGGACTCCTGAGGTTGGATCCAAAACCTACGAACTAATGTTCCATTCATCCCTCACTCTAGGCCTCAATTTCCCTATCCAACAGAAAGGCAGAAATGAACAAAGTGGTCCTCTTTAGTATAGGAGATTCTCCAGGAGAAGTCTTGGAGATTGCATGCTATGAATCCTTGCCAAATTATGTGGAGTGGATTTTCTCAATCTTTAGTTGTTTTATAACCCCCCACTTGCAGTATGTGATGGTTGGAAGCTGTTCATGCTTCAGAAAAACTATGTCTTAAAGCTAAACCATTCCTGTGAGTACAGACTTATTTTGGGTGGGACCTTTTAATTAGGTTATTTCAGTTGAGGTGAGCTCCAGGTATGTCTTAATTCTCTCACTGGAGTCCTTTATAAAAAGATAAAAGACAGAGAGAAGACAGAAGAAAAAAAAAAAACCCAAAGAAGCTCAGAGAGAAAAGCCAGAGAAGCTGAGAGATGACACACAGAAGCTCAGCAAGGAAGCCACTGAAGCCAGATGCTGGAAGCAGTGAAACCCGGGAGAGAAAAGAGAGACCAGCAGACATCACCATGTGCCTGGCAATGTGACAGAGAAGCTGCAGGTCGACAGTACTCAGTCTTCAGGGAGAAGGTATCATCTTGTTGATTCCTTAATTTGGGTAGTTTTCATGGCCTGAGAACTGTAAATTTGTAAGTTAATAGTTCCCCATTGTACAAGCCAACTCACTTCTGGTGTATCGCATTCCAGCAACTTTAGCTAATTAAAGCACAGTATCTCTAACAGGTGTGCTATAATTTGCAAAGATTTTTCTTTAATCTACTTGATCGCTTGAAAAATAGTTATTTTTAAAGCTAGTTTTGGTAACCACTGTAAAAACAAACCTTCATCATGCATGAGCCATAAATAGAAGGTATCCATAATTGTAAAAACAACAAAAATAATGAATTGCATCGTTAATAGGATATACAGGTTTCTTTTGTTAGCCAGGTTTTTTCACTTGTTTTTTTTTGTTTGTTTCTTTTTTTCACATTTTAGTTATTTTGAAATTAGAACATAACCTAGAATGAATCATCTTTTGCAATTAAATTCGAAGACTTCTTTTTCATACTTAGAGGAGCACACAGAGCAAACATGGCACTTTAGCATAGGTGAAATACAATGATCACATTTTATTATATGCAACTTGCCAGATACCACTCCTTGCTGAAAGTTCTGTGTTTGAAGACTGCTTGCTGCTAAAAAAAAAAAAAAGAGAGAGAGATCAAGTAGCTAGAGAGGTGTTCAAAGCAGAGTAGTAGCAAGTGAGATATAATCAGAAAGATTGAAAGGGATTTGTGGAAAGAGCATCTCATTCCATGGGTCAGAGCTATTTAAAGCTACGTCTGCTTACATCTTAGAAGCAGCTCTTACATGCTCAGGGGGAAGCAGTGATGTATACGATTCCGAAACCAGCTCTTTCCCAACAACAATCCTTAAAAGAATAGTGCAAGCTTTCCCTGCCATAGCGCTGGCTTCACGACCAAGCTGAATTTGTCCAAACAAAACCCAGCCAATGGTCTCCATGCCCACGGGAGTGTGATTTTCTTATTGGTGTCGGTAAAATAGCCCAGGGTCAAGGTCTCCGGAGTGGGGTCAGAAGTCCAATGAACTCCCTACTCGCTGCCACCTGGTCACATTGACGACCAGCCCTTGCCAGCAGGGGTGTACCTATTTCCATTGGGGTAACAGTGGGAGGGGGCACTCCATGGAACGTAAGGAGAAGAGAAGGAAACTAAAAGTGATGGTGCATTTTGTTCTGTGCCCACAAAAGCTAAAGCACTGGAAAGCAGCACAAGAACTACTGCTACTACTCAAGAACTTGACAAATGGCTTTCTGAATATTTAAAACTGGCATTGAACCACCTGGTTCTCTGTTATTTGTTTGTTTATTCATTTTTTTTTTTTTTTTTTGCATGAGCAGGCACCGGGAATTGAATCTGGGTTTCCAGCATGGCAGGCGAGAACTCTGCCTGCGAAGCCACCATCGCACTGCCCTGTTTTGTGTTTTTTTTTTTTAATTGAAGGAGACAAATTAGTCATCCGGTGGTAGTTATTAGATGACATCAAACTTGTCTGCCTGGTACTTTCTGGAATCTCTAAGTGATTCAGTATTAACGTTATCTTGGTTTGATTATGTATCATGAATATTGAATATTTTGTTTTATATTGTAACATATATATATTTTATGATGTGTGATACACAGCGTATATCACACCCAAAGAAAGACAGCGAAAAACCAAATCCCATAAAGTTAACAGAAATTATCTTTCCTTTGCTTGGATTATAATCCAATAATTCTGGTTGATTATTTCCGCTCCTTACTTTTCTGTTTCCTAAATGTCCGACATGAGTGTTTATTGATTTTAGAACGAGAAAAAAAAAAGACAAACCTCAGAATTTACAACATTTACCTACCTATCAATCTTAAAGATGTTTAAACAAAGCACAGCAAAAATGCTGGTTGCCTCTGGATGACCAGCTTTGGATGATTTTTATATGTCACATTTTTACTATACATTTTTTAGAGCTTTCTAAAATGGTCATGGATTCATTCCATTTGTCATGGGGATAACAGTGGTATTTAAAAAGGGAGCAAAAACAGCTGAATTCAGCTGTGCCTGAAAGCAATCCATTCCCAGATTTCCCAACTTCGTGAAAAATATACATATATATACACATATAGTATCTCTATTGTATGAATTGTATTAATTAAATAAATATATGAATTGTATTAACATATTATATACGATTAGTCTGACTTGGGCTTTTACCATTTGCAGCGGAGAGAATGCTATTAACACACTAATACACTTTTGGGGTCTAGGGCAGACTTTGCCTCTTTCCAAATGTAGGTTCATTCCTACGCTGTTTGCAGCTTGAACTGAGATCCCCCTAATGCAAGTCATTTTGAATGGATTCGCTTCCAAACTGGTTCTCTAAGAAAACAGTCCTGGCATTCGACAGAGTGAGAGCAGCCCAGACTGATCCAGGGACAGGAGGCTTCCAGATTAAGTTAAGAGTTGCAGAGGCAAGTGGACGGAGAGCGTTTTCTAAATGAGCCTCGACGCAGCTAACCGAACATTCCTGCTTTATTTCTCCTCGTTAGCTCTGACCTCTCTCCCCTCACCTACAGCTCCCCTATGCACTCAAACCTAATTTGTTCAAATAAAACCCGACTGTTTCCAGGCTCAGGTGAAAGAGACATACGTTTTTAAAGCCAAATATTATATTTACACATAAAAAGCCATATATCATTACTGGAGTGCTGGTCTTACTTTACTAGCCTCAGATTAAAAAAAAAAGAACAAGGGGAGAGATTTTTTAATTTTGTTTTATATTTTTCAAGGCCAATTTCTGAAGTGGCAAACAGAGCAGTGGGCTAGCAGTCTCTGCTGAGCTGCCTTAGGTAAATTCCTTGCCAAATGGGTCAAGATGATCTACCGTGGCTCGCTTCCAGCATTGACATTTTTCCTATTTGTGAGGAAAGGGTAGAGGCATGAGGTATGCTAAATGTTCATAGATGTGCTCTCTCACCTCCTTCATCTATTCATTCATTCTGTCTGCCTCTTCGCAGTGAGGTGTGGAGGAAGGAGGACAAGTAAAGTCAGACAGACCTGTATGTAAATCCCTCTTCAGTGGTGACCTTGCCCAGCTCCTCCAATTGGATTTACCCTCCCACTTGAAATAACTAAAAGAAAAGGAACGCATTGGATATCAGGCAACAAAAAAGACCGCAGGCCAAGAAAGTCGGCAAATGAATGGGTGAGCCCCACAATTTCCCCAGCTTTCATGGAATTGAGGGGAACCCCAGACAGAGCTTGGTGCTGTCCCCGAGTTGAAGAGATGTGGTGGGTGTCCAGGCAAGTCTGCAGAGCATATCAGAGAGACGGCTGCCCAGAAGAAGGGACTCCAGAGATTTGTAAAGAGTTACCCTCGAGTATTCGGCGGAGTCCTGAGGCATGGGGAAAGAAGCACCTGAAAGGATTAGATGGAACAGTATCTGAGAACAATTCCTGTTCCATCTGTTGGGTTCTAGAAGGGTTTTACCTCAAAAGTTGGAAATAATTAGTCTTAGATCAAACATTGCTCTGGTTTCACCTGTAAAAGCTATAAAGCAAAACCTGAAGGGATCACACTGTTCCAAAGTAACTTAACTGCATCCTTGAACAAAGCTCAGGAGTATTTATAGAGACACAAAAATATCCAGCATCCGAAAGGCTAACATTCATAATAAAAGTATTGTGGGGTATGCAAAGAAGCAGGAACGTATAACCCATAATGAAGAGAAAAGTCAATCAATTAAAACTGACCGAGAAATGACAAGGGCGTTAAAACAGCTTTTTAGACTATAGTCCATAGTTCTAAAAATCTAGAGGAATGATTGAACACATTTTTTCTTCCATAGAAGATAAAAAAAACACTCTATCTCTATCAAACGTACAGGAAAAAAAATTTAAATATTGAAAAGAGCAGTAGTGAACTGTGGGGCAGCCTCAATCAGTCCTTTCTCCCTTGAAAACAGGGAGGAGAATAAAAAAAAAACATTTGTAGGGATTATGTCTGAAAACTCTCCAGATTCGATGAAAACTATAAACCCTGAGATTCAAGAAGCTTAACAAACTCCAAGCACAAGACAGATATAGAAACTACCTCAAGGCAAATAATGTTCAAATGACTAAATGCCTAAAGCCAACGATAAAGAGAAAATCTTAAAAATCAGTCAGAGAAATAGGACATACTACATACAGATGAAAAAAGATAACTTACTGACTCCTTGTTAGCACCAAAGCAAAGTAAATTTTAAAGCAGAGAATATTATCAGAGATGAAGATGGCCATTTCATAATGATAAAGGTAGCGATTCTTTGAGAGAACATAACAATCATGAACAAAAAACAAACAAAAAAACTCTAGACCTCAAAATGCATGAGTCAAAAATAATAGAACTTTGGGAATGCAAGGGTATTTCAGTGATAGAATTCTCGCCTGCCTTGTGGGAGACCCAGGTTTGATTCCTGGCCCATGCACTTCCCAAACAAACAAGTAAACAAGCAAACAAACAAATGAAAAACCAAAAAACAAACACAAATTCAACAAGTGGTGCTGCAATAAGGGGATTCTCAGATGGGAAAAAAGAATGAAATGTGACCCCTGACATAGAGCATACAAAAAAAAATAGGACTTTGAAGAGAAATAGACAAATTTACAGTTATAGTTAGAGATTTGGGCACCCCATGCTAAAAATTGATAGAACACGTAGACAGAAAATTAGTAACAATATAGAAGTCTTAAAAGACTATCAATTGATTTGACTTAATTGACCTATAGACATCCCATTCAACAGAAGGATATATATTTGTTTCTCATGTGCACAGGAGCATTTATTAAGATAGATCATATTCTGAGCCAAAAAGCAGTAAATTTTAAAGGATTGGAATCATCGAAAATATAATTTCAATGAAATTAAATTACATATGAGTAACAGAAATGTATCTGCCAAATCTTCAAATATTTAGAAACTAATTAGCACACTTATAATAATCCATGGCTCAAAGAAGAAATCAAAAGAGAAATTGAAATGTATTTTGAACTGAATTAAATACAAAAATAACATACCAAATTTGTGGGATGGAGCTAAAGGGAAATTATAACCCAACAGGCCTACCAGAAAAGAAGAAAGACCTCAAATAAATGAAATAGATAACAGAAAAAACAAGAGAAAAAAAAATCAATCGAACCAAAAGCTGATTCTATGAGAGGAACAATATAACTGGAAAAAAACAAAAACAAACAAACAAACAAACAAAACTTCTAGACAGACTGACCTAAGAGAGAGAAAAAAAACATAAATTATGTATACCAGGAATGAGAGACGTGACATCACTACAGGTCCTGCAGAGCCTACAGATATTAAAAGGGTGATAAGGGAATAGTATGAACAACTCTATGCCAATAATTCAACAACTTACATGGAACAAAGTCCTTTAAAAGACCAAGCTACACATCTAATTCCAGAAGAAAAGGTAAAGCAGATATCCTTACGTCTATTAAAGAAATGGTATTTGTAGTTTAAAACATTCCCATTAAGAAAACTCTATGCCCAGATGGCTTCACTGATGAACTCTACCAAATAGTTAAGTAAGAAATAATACCCAGATCATCTTGAAACCCAACTCAGAAAAACACTAATTCTAGAAAAGAAGATTGCAGACCAATATCCCTCCTGAGCACAGATATAAAAATCTAAGGAAAATGTTAGCAAATTGAATCCAGCCATATAGAGAAAGGATACTACATCATGAATTTTTTTCCAAAAAGTGCAATGGTTTAGCATTTAAAATATCAATCAAAGCAATTCACCATATTAACTAGCTAAAAAGCAATACCAAATAATTTCCTCAGTAGTCATAAAACAAGCATTTGACAAAATTCAACCTCCATTCTTGATAGAAACTGCCAGTGAACTAAAAATTGGTGGCAACTTCCTGAACCTGTTAAAGAGCTTCAATGAATTAGCCTACAGTTAATATCATACTGGATGGTGAAAGGCAGAATGTTTTCCCTTTAAAATATTAGGAACAAGGCAAAAGATGTCTGGTATCAGCATTTGTAGTCATCACCGTTCTGGTTGTTCCAGCCAGTATAATAAAGCAAGGAAAAGAAATAAAAACCATCCAGATTGGCAAGGAAGTAAAATGGTCTTTATGGCCAAACTATTTGATTGTCTCTGCAGAAAATCCTATAGTGTCTATGCAAGAGCTACTAAAACTAATAAGTAAGTTAAGCAAGGTTTCAGGATACAAGATTAATATATAAAATCAGTTGTATTTCTATACGTTAGTAATGAGCTATTGGAAGTTGAAATAAAAATATTGCTTAAGTAGGTGAGGATATGAAATGGGGATGGCTGAAAAAGAGATGGACAAGATTGTTTGTAAACTAGAGAACATTGTTGTGAGAATTTAGAGAGATTATCTAAATAAATGGAGAGATACACTGTGCTCATGGAACAAAAACTTCAATGCCAATTGTCCCTAAATTAATCTAGAATTTCAGCATAATCCCAGTCAAAATCCCAGCAGGCTGTTTTTTTTTATTATTATAATTTTTTGGTAGAAATTGATAAGGCATTTCTAAAATCCACATAGAAAACCGAAGGATTTAGAAAAGCCCAGCAACTTTGAAAAATAAAGGCAATGTTGGAAGAAGACTTACGCTCTCTGATTTCAAAAGTTTTTATACAAATAAAAAGATGGACAACTAGATCAATGGAACAGAATAGAGTCTAGAAATAGACAAACACATATATGATCAATTGATTTTTTTTCTTATCCATACAATGGAATTTTATCTCACCATAAGAAGAAATGAGCAATGAAAATACATGGAAGGACCTTAAATATATATTGCTAAGTGAAAGAAGCCAGTTTGAAAAAACTACATACTAGATAATTCCAATTATATGACATTTGGGAAAAGGTAAAAAAAAAAAAAAAAAGCTATAGAGACAATAAAAAAAAAATCAGTGGTTACCAGGAGTTTGGGGTGAGAGAGGGAAAGATCAGCAGGTGAAGGAAAGGGGATTTTTAGGGTAGTGAAAATATTCTGTAGGATATTGTATTGGCCAATATATGATAGCATGCATTTGTCAAAACTCATAAAACTGTACTACACCAAGAACAAACCTTAATGTAAACTGTGGACTTGAATTATTAACAATCTGTTAATATTGGTTCATTAATTATAACGAATGTATCATACTAATGCAAAATATAAATAGTCGAAGAAACAGCGTACCAAGTGTGAAGGTGGGTTTGAGAATATGGAACTCTCTATACAACAGACACAGACTTCTTACATCTCAGTATTCTAAGAGAAAGGAAATGGAAGCTACTGGTCTCTTGAGCTCAAGAACTGAAGTTGGCACAGCGTCACTTCCACTATATCCTATTGAGCAAAACAAACCCAAAAGCCTCCCAGATTTAAGGAAATGGGCTAGAGAAAACCCACTTCTTAATGGAAGAAGTATCAAAAAACTTGTGGCTGTTTCAAACGTGCATGCTTTCTCACCTCTTTTTTTTTTTTTAATTTTTATTAAGACATCTTCTCACACATACATTGCATACATGGTATATGATCAATGGCACACAATATCATTACATAGTTGTGTATTCATCATCAGGATCATCTTTTAGAATATTTGCATCACTCCAGAAAAAGAGATAAAAAGAAAAAAGAAAAAACTCATAATACCATATGCCTTATCCCTCCTTCTCATTGGCCACCAGCATTTCCATCTACTCAATTTATTTTACCCTTTGTCCCCCCTATTCTTTATCTGTTCTTTATCTATATTTTTTCACTCATCTGTCCATACCTTGGCTAAAGGAGCATCAGATACAAGGTTTTCACAATCACACAGTCACATTATAAATCTTATATCTTTATACAATCATCTTCAAGAATCAAGACTACCAGAACACAGCTCAAACAGTTTCAGGTACTTTCCTCCAGCCACTCCAATACATCAAAAACTAAAAAGGGACATCCGTATAATGCATAAGAATAACCTCCAGGATAACCTCTCTACTCTGTTTGAAATCTCTCAGCCACTGAAACTGGTCAATTTATTTTTATTTTTTTAAATACCAAAAAACACAAAGCAAATGCAAACATTCCTATTTTGATCATTCTGTTCTACATACATAATCAGTAATTCACAATATCATCACATATTTGATCAATTGATTTTTGACAAAGTCGCACAGTGGAGAAATGATAGTCTTTTCAAGAAATGGTGTTGGAACAATTGGGTATCTACAAGTAAGAGAATTAACTTTGACCCATAGACTAAAATGCAATTCCTAATATTATTACACTTCCAAAGCAAACTTAGGAGACATTCTTTGTGACCTCGGATTAAGCAAAAAGTTATCTGATATGACATCAAGATCACAACTCATAAAAGAATATGCAGATAAATTGGACTTCATAAAAATTAAGAACTTGCGCTTGTTGAAAGACATTGTTTATGGAAGCTAAAGGTACACACTTGGAGAAAATATTTGCATATTACATGTCTGATAAAGTACTTTTATCTAGAAAATATAGGGACCCCTCAAACCTCAATAGTAAAAAAACAAACACCCCAATTAAAAAATGGACACATAGGGTGGGCCACGGTGGCTCCGCAGGCAAGAATGCTCGCCTGCCATGCCAAAGGACCTGGGTTCGATTCCCGGTGCCTGCCCATGTTAAAAAAAAAAAAAATGGACACACAAACGCATGCTCAAAACTGATGCTACAATGATCTCCAGATAGAAATTTTAATAAAAAATGGATAAAAAGTTAGACACCACACCAAACAAGATACAAAGATGACAAATAAGTACACGAAAAGATGTTCAACATCCTTTATCATTAAGAAAATGCAAATTTAAATCATGATGCACTACCACTCACCCCGATTGGAACGTTCAAAGTTTAAAAGACTGTTCAATCAGGTATTGATGAGGCTATGGAAAAATGCAAACTTTAATACACTGCTGTTGGGAATATAAATTGTACATCCTCCTTGGAAAACAGTTTGCAGTTTTTAAAAATATTTAAAGATTCCCATACACTATGACCCAGCCATTCTGTTTTCTAGATACCTCCCCAAGACAATGGAAAGCATAGGCCCACACAAAGACTGCATGTACTCCAGTGTTCGCAGAAGCTTTATCTGTAATAGCCAAAACCTGGAAGCAATCCACAGGCATGTGAATGGATCAACAGGCTGTACTACCTCTGTGCAATGAAATGCTACTTAGCAGTAATAAAGAATAAATTAAAAAATAAATTTTTTTATTAATTAAAAAAATTACAGGAAGAAACAGAAACATTCTTAATATGAAGAATGAACTTTTGATACATGCATTAACATGGGTAAATCTCAAGGGCATTATTTTGAGCAAAATAAACTGGATGCTGAAGTTACATGCTGAATGATTGAATTCATATAAAATTCTAGAAAAGGCAAACTAATCTATAGTGACAGAAAGCAGACCTGTGGTTGCCTGGAGTTGGGGATTAGAGGTGGGTATGAGAGGGAGAAAAAGATCACGAAGGATCACAAAAGGCAAGGCTTTTGGGGGACAATTGATGCATTCCCTATCATTTCTGGTGATGGTTTCATGGGTGTATACATATGTCAAAACCAAAGAAACAAAGAATTTTAGGAGAAGATGGTCACTGATTCCTGCTCCTGGCAGTTTGAATCCTCTGTCAGCCCCCGGGCATGGGAACTGCCCCAATTCTGTCTCCTTCCAAGACCCAACCACACATGGCACTTAGGCAGTGCTGTTCAATGGTTAAAGCCGTGACCCTTCACACTGAGAGCTGATGAGTTCTTGTCCCTAGCCAACCACGTGCTTGCTATGAGAATGAGAACAGGTCACTTAACTTCTCAGAGTCTCAACTTCCTTTTCTGTAAAGTGGGCCCATGCAGAGACACCCCCAAAGTTTATCATCACACGTATGCAGTATGATCCTGCATTAGAATGATCCATTCACATAGTGGAATCAGCCTGCTGGGACCGGACCTCTGCTTCCCGAGACCTGGCAGAGCACGGGCGCTCTCAGTGTTTGTCTCACTGTCCCCAAGTGAAAGTGCTGTTCATTTGCCATTTGGCACAGAGCCATCTCAGGTGACCAGAAGCCAATGCCCAAATCCAGGACCCTCTGCCTTAGCCTGCTGCAGGCCAGCATGGGTGTCCTCTCCTTTCTACCCCTGACTCTCTGAGCACATGACCCAGGACAGGGAGGCCAGTGGCGTGACCATCCCTGGACACTTCTGTCCTTCGGGAGAAGGCCCCTCCTCTCTTTGCGTACGTAGCCTCTCATGTGGCCAAGGCAAAGATTCTGCAGCAGTGCGGGCAGGTGGCAGGTGGCAGAAAGAAATGAAATATTATGTGGACAGGAACTGGAGCAAGTGTTTGGAAAAGAGCTGTTGGTGCTTTCAACGTGGTATCTGGGGCGGTGAGCTTTCGAGGGCAGGCTCTGGGGCTGGGTCTCCAGTCACCGCACCTCTCCACCCGCCGTGCCCAGAACACTGCCTGCACGTGGTAAGTGCTGAGTCCATGCTTAGCGAATGAATGAATGAATAATGCATGAAAAAATGCAGTCCTTACTTTACCCAGAGGCAGGTCGCCTGACCACCTTAACTCCCCACTTGGAAGGAGGGGCTGGGGTCTGCCTCAGTGGGCGTGGGGGGGCAGCCTGGGCCAGCCCACCCCAGACCCTGGGCAGCGCATGGCAACAGTCGATGTTCAGGGAAGGGACGGATGGGAGCAGAAGACCTCCATGCTCAGCGGGAAACAGAAACCGTTACTTGTGGTCTTATATTCTAAGATCTTGAATTCTTAATCAAGCCTATGATCTAAAATTCAAAAGAGGGTTTGGAGAAAACAAAGGCTGCTGTGTGCTAACAGAAGCTGGGGCCCAGGCTGGCTCCAAGGCATCCACGGCGACTCTGTTCTAGGAAGAGACAAGAAAAGGGGGTGGGGTGGAGGAAACCAAAACAGCAAAAACAATAACAATAATAATATCTGGCTACCATTTGTTGAGTGTTTGCAAGGTGCCATGAACTGGGCATGTCCCTGATGCTTTATGACCTTGGCAGCTAGGTCACAGGGAGAAACTGAGTCACAGAGAGTGAAAGACATCAGCTGCCTGCTTTGCCCAAGGTCACGAGGCAGGGAGATGGTGGAGTCAGGTGAAGCCAGCTCAGTACTCATTCATAGCCTGTCCTTTTTCCTCCCAGCAGGTTGTGTCTGCAGCCCTTCTGCCCTCATGCCTAGCTGGCTTGTCTCTAGAAAAATGCACTGACCCCTGGGCAGCCAAGGAGGCCTCTCTGTGATAACTGGAGCCGGGAGAATAAGGAGGCTATTTTTGGAATCCAATTGCAACTGTGGAAATCCATGTGACCTATTAGAGAGGATTTGAGAGGGTGAAGGTGGGGAGAAGCCATCATCTGAAGAAGGTAAGGGGTGGGGAGAGGACTACAGCTTCTGGAGGAGGGGGAGAGAGGGAGGGGGGATGGAGAAGGATGGGAAGAGCTGGGCATGTAGGGCTGGCGTCAGAGCCATCAACATCGTGACCTCCTCAAGATTGCTGGCCCTTGCACATGCCCTTCCATCTGGTCTGGGAAGAGCCCTCTACCCCCATCACCTTGTTATCCTGAGGTCATAGCCTAAGAGTCACCTCCCCCACCCCAAACCTCTTCTCCCACTTCTCTGTACCTGTCCCCTTCTCTGCTTTATTTCTTCCTATAACGCTTACTCCCTTCTAGGGCAACATGTCTTTCCTTTCACTGTCCTTGAGACTTGCTTTGGCCAGTGCATAAAGGTACCAGAATATCCATCCTGGTCTTTTACCGATGGTTCTTTGGAAAGTTTTCCATCAGTGGCAGCAAGGAGTAGCCTTGTGCATGCATCTCTGCCCATTGCCCATTGACTTCCTTAGCCTGAAGTCGTTCCTGGTGGCGTGATGACCTTTTGACACGGTGCCTTATGAGTGCATAGCAGCTATTCAGACCAGAGGAGATCTGTGGGAGTGAGCATATTGCATTAGACCTCAGTCAACCAAGATGTGACTTGCTCTTTGGTTAGAAGGAAGTAAGCCCAGTGCCATGGGGATAGATTGGTGATGGTGCCAATTCTTCATTCCTCTGTGTCCATGCTCTTGCCATACCCTTCCACATTGTTGCTGGATCACCTGTGTGGCATGTGGATGTCAGTACATATGACATAGTCAAAAGCTGGAAAGGACTCACATGATGTGGCCATTTGGCATCACTGGGAGAAGGACATGCATAGACGAGCCCAATGGAGGTTGAGACAAAAATGAAGCAGAACTGAGATGACCCAACTGAAGCCAGTCTCACTCAGCCATCAGCCAGCTGAGCCTAGGCACAGGCGTGGTCATAGTCAAGTGTGTCAACAATACAAACTTATTGCTGTACACCACTGAGAATTTGTGGATATTTGTTATGCAGCATGATCATGTCAAGAGGTAGCTGATACACCACCAGGCATGACAGTGAACTTATCTGTTTAGACTCTCACTGCTCTACCCGTGATCAGGCCTTTTGTGGCGACCCTGTGCAGTCCTGGACGTATTGTAAGGTAATATTTGATATGGGCATTTGTAAAAATGTTGATTCTGCTCACTGCCGGGGGCACTTGCCACTGCTTTTAGGGCAAGACAGAGGACAAAATAAGATTTTGGAAGAGAGGAGGTAGGATACAAAAGGGATGATGACTTCAGGCCCATGAGCTCTGAATTGTCTTTTAAACTCCCTGCCATCCAGACTTGCCTTGCATGATTGGGGATTTCTGATGAGAGCAGCAGAGTAAGTCATCTACAAAGGCAAATGTTAACTTCAAAATAAACTTGCATGGAAATTTAGTGTGTTAGTTACACGGAATACCAAAGAGAACAAATCCATCAACTACAGTTATGAAATGGTGTGGTTAAGAGACCAGGCTCTGGCATGGGGACCTGTCATTGTGAATCCCTGGTCTGTTTCTCACTTGTAGCGCAACTTTGAGCAGGAACTAGAACCTCTCTCACCTCCAGTCCTTGCCTTACAGCAGGGATGACAATACCTGCCTCACAGATGCTCGGCCCCCACCTCACCTTCATTCCCTGAGATGCTTAGCTCTGCTCTCCTTGGCGTGCTGGGCTCCTGGAAAGCTCCCTGCCTCATCCCTTCCTTGCTGGGTTCCTTTCACTAAATACTCCCCTTGGAGGAAGTCCCCAGATTGATTCAGTCCAGTCTCATGGGAGTGTCTTGGAGAGATCAGATGGGGAAGTCGGCTTTGGGGAAGCCTCTTGCTCTCCACTAGACAGCTTCCTGCTCTTCTGCTCTCCATCATCCTCATGTTTATCCATCAGCAACAAGACAAAACAAAACAAAACAGAAAGAGCTATTGTGCTTGAGAAATTATCTTCTATAAGGGACTGTGCAAGTCCCCCATAGCTTATCTCATTGGAGGCTCACAGCAGTCCTGTCAGGAGAAATGGCCATCATCCTTCCTGTTTTACAAGTGAGGAAACCGAGTCCTGGAGTGGTTGAGCCACCTGTCCAATGTTACACAGTCAGCAGTGGAACCCAAGTCTGTTCAATCCTAGTTCTGAAAGCTTCACCCCAGCATAGGGCTGAGTTGGGATGTTGCTGCTGCTGGGCAAAGACAAAAATTCCTCCCAAGTAAATATCACACAAGCTCATCCCAGGGCTTGGAATTCAAATTGAAGATGCTCTCACAAACCTTAATTCTCTTGCATCCAGGCTCCTTTCTTTCTATGTCTTAAAGCTCTTGGCCCTGATGTAGCTTTCATAAACAGTCGGGATAGGATGAGCTGTGCTGCAATAACGAAACAACCTCCAAATCTCTGTAGCATAAGACAACAAAAGTTTATTTCTTGGTTATGTTACACATCCCTGGCTCTGCTCAGTGCTGACCACACTCAGGGGGCAAGACCAGCTATGTAATTTGCAGGGCCTAGTGCAAAATAAAAAGGTGGGGCCCCTTGTTCAAACTTTGTTAAGCATTTGAAGATGAGACAGAAGATTATTAAACCAAGTGCTGGCTCTTTCTAAGTGAGGGATCCTGTGTGACCACTTGGGTAACACACGCCTGTGAGGCTGCACCTGCTCAAGAGTCCAGACCAACAGAGGCTTCATAGATTCGAACTTGATTGCCCTTGGGACAATGGGCACGTGAGCCCAACACATTGCACAGTGGCTCTCAAAGCTCCTTCCGGGAATGGTATTCATCTCACTTTTGTTCTCACATATCACTGTGCTCCAGGTTCCTGGAAAGAATACACAACCCTGATGGCTACTCATCGCCAATGGCCATCTACAGCCTACCGCAGGTGTCCCCTGCATACTCCTTTTTTTTTTTTGAATAGTATTCGTATTGAGAAATCTTCACACACACACATTCCATACATGGTGTACAATCAATGGCTCATAATGTCATCACATTGTTGGGTATTTTATCACCACGATCATTTTTAGAACATTCTCCACATACTTCTTCATGCTATTCCAGTTCTCCACCCCAATGACATTCCACCCAGTCCTAAGAACTCAGATCACAGCAAAGAGGGTCGCAGCCAGGAGATGCCCCTGGGTATGCTCCCCAGATAATGCACCTGCCTCCAGGGGCTCTACTTCCTCTATGCAAACCGCCTTCCTTACCACTGTCCCTGCTCTAGACTAGGTCATGAGTCTAGATGATTGCCCAGCCCTCCTAACTCTTGCCTCCAGTATTTGGGCTGCAACCAAAGGGCTTTTTAAAAAGTGTTGCTCCTTGGTCTCAAACCCTCCTCTGGCTGCTGATAGCATCCTAAGAATCTCCCTAAGACATCCCTCCCTATCGTCTGCAAGTCCCTCCATGGCCTGGCCCTGACCCACCTCTCAACCTCATCTCACATCCTTGCCCCCACATTGGCTTCCTTCCATTCTTTAAATCAACAAGTATTTTCCTGACTCTGGACTTTTGCTCTTGCTATTTCCTTTGCTTGAAATGTCCTTTCTCCACAGCAAGTTTCAGTGTTTCTCATTCTACATGTCTCGGTTAAAATGCTCCCTGAGAAACTGTGTCTAAAGTAGTTTCTCTGGCCTCCAACCCCATTTCCCAGACTGGCCCCACACCATCAAAGCATGCTTCCTACATTTCACTATTCACTATTCGTGATATTTCACTATTAGTGATGCTTTTCTTTCTCTACTTCTGTGTTGTCTGCTTCCACTGCTGGAATGGAAACCCCATCAGGCAATGTTATGGAGAGACTCTAAAGTGGTCTTCATGACCCTACATTCACACTCTTATGTAATCCCCTCTCTTTGAGCCTGGGTGGGGCCAATGGATATAGCCAAGGTGATATGTGATTACGTTACTTGCAAATGTAATGCCCATCTTCCTCAGGAGCTCTCTCCCTTGCTGACTTTGATGGAGCAAGTGGCCATGGTTTGAGGTGTCCTAGGGGGAGACCCGTGCAGCCAGGGATAGAGGGCAGCCTCCAACTGACAGCCAGCAAGACACTGAAACCCTCATGCCTAGAGCCCTCAAGGAACGGAATTCTGCCGTCAAGCACAGGAGTTTGTAAGTGGGCCCTTCCTCAGTCGAACCTTCAGATGAAACCTCAGCCACGAGGACACCTTGCTTGCAGCCTCAAGAGTGATCCTGAAGCAGGGGTCCCAGCCAAGCTGTGAGTGGACTCTTGACCCACAGAAGCTATGAGGTAATCAATAGGTGTTGTTTTCTTTGTTTTTTTAGGTACATGATCCAGGAATAGAACCCAGGTCTCCTGCATGGAAGGTGAGCATTCTAACAGGTGTGGTTTTAAACTGCTAATTTTGTGATACTTGTTACACAGCTGTCACTCTGCTTGTTTGCTGTTCTAGCTCAGGGCTTAGCATGGTATCTTTCTTGCAGTAGGTACACAGTGAACACTCATTGGCCAATCAGATGCATGTGCTCAACCCAGGAACTCTTGTTCATTACCAAGGTGTATGCATGAATATTCATATATACACATGTATATGAGAACTCGACCTTGCAATATCTATGGGAAGATAGAGGCTCAAGAGTCTCTACAGCTAGGCCTGACCTCGTTTTGGCCACCACCCTCCCCCTTCACCCTCATCTTTCTGTTACTCTTGTTAACCCACGTAAAGTGATGGGTTGAATTAGACCAATCTTTAAGGTCTCTTGCAGTTTTATATTCTAGTCTAGTCTTCAAAGGAGGGTCATGCAAGTGCTTGGTTTTCCATATGCTTTTTATTTTTCTTTTGCCTGGCCTCAAAAACTGTAAGATGGTTCAACTGATTTCATTCAAATGAGAGAGAGAGAAGAAAGAAAGAGAGAGAGAGAGAGAGAGAGAGAGAGAGAGAGAGAGAGAGAACCAGGCAAGCAAATCCTCTGGCTGAGGTCTAGTACTAAAGATGATTACTTAATATTACGAGAAGGGTGAGCAATTAGGACATCTTCTCCTTGTGCCTGCAGACTGCATCTCGGAGACTAATAGATATTTACTCAGTCCTGTCGGTCGTGCTGTGTTTAATATTTATCCATCACAGGGAGCTGCTGCACGTTAAATGTCAGCTCTTGATTTGGATAGCGCACAGCTACGCACAGCTGGAATTTCACAAACAGCCCCAGCGCCCACCCCACCCTCCCAGCCCCCTGCCATAAAGCCTGCCTGGGGTCCTGATGAAGCGCCCAACTCTGGCCGCTCCATGGGTCTCGCCGTCCTCAGGGAGCTGACCCCAGGTGCTTCCAGCCGGGCATCCTGTCTGGGGGTTGCTCAATGCCAAACGTGGCAGGGCAAGGCCGTGGGAGAGGCCAGGAGCCCTGGCAGCTTCTGAGCTCCCCTCCCTTATCAAATATTTGGCACAGATGTGTTCCACGGCATCCGTTTGCCCTTCCTGTCCTTACCCCACCTTCTCCCTTCTGTGCGGTACTCCAGGAAGCTGCCCTCCACGGGCTGTGACAGCAGTCTCCCTGGACCTCCTGCTTCTGGCTATGTTTGGGCAAGAGGGACCCCCAGCAGGAAACTCACGGCAGGGACAAGAGTATTTATTTATTCCTCTATCTACTTCCCTGCAAGGTTGCTATGGCTGGCTGCTTCCCCTTTCCGCAGGCCTCAGTTCCTCCCACCTGGCTGCTCTCTACAGAGCAATCTCTGTGGGTTCCAGGAATCTCTCCCCGCTTTGTCCTCCAGGCTGGGGGTGGAAACAGCTCCTGCTGCTATTATCCCCATATACTGCCCCATCTGGGTGATGAGGTCCCTTATTAAATGAGCCCAATTTGAAGTATGTCATTTCTTTCCAGCAGGCACCCTGTCTGATACATCCTGGGAGGTGGTTATGGCTTGCCCCATTTTACAGAAGAGAAAACTGAGGCTCTGAAAACTTGGGTAAACTGCATGAAGTGGCAGAGGAAGTTCAGGCTGAGCCAGGGTCTCCTGACCACCAGTGGAGTGAACTTTGTCCGACCCCAATCAAACCCACCAGCCACAGGTAGAGACCCCAGCTTCGGTTTCCTTAAATGTAAATGTGTCAATGCATGGTTTGTTTAGACCCTATTATTATTGCTTCACTTGAATGAGAAGTTCCAAAAGCTTTGAGTATGGCCTGGGTCACCTCTTTAGCCCCTGTGTTTGTGTACACACACACACACACATATCTAATATACCCCCAATCAAGAAAACCTTTGTAAAAGAAATTTCTCCCTTCTGCAAGGCCCCAGGGATCAGCACTGGTATATTTCATAAGGTTCAAATTTGGGTTGTGAGCTACCCATCCCTGGAGGTATGCAAGGAAAAACAAAAAACAGGGCAAGCATCTCTTTGTCAGGGAGGCTAGAGAGAAGATTCATGCAGCAGGTGGAAGAGGAAGGCGAATGGCATAATAGGGTCTCAAACTGCCAGCCCAGGATTTGATATGCTCATCATCAGATAGTGATGGGGAGAGAATCTTGAAAACGCAGATTACCAGGCCGTCCTCCTGGAGACTCGGATTCCACAGTTCAGGGTGGGGCCCGGCCATCTGCATTTTATACTCAAACCTCCCCAAGGTTTTAACTGTGGGATTCCATAACGTCTGAGGTCCCTGCCAGCTCAATAATTAGGTAACACCAAGTCCGTTCCTTGGGGGGGTGGGGGGGTAAAGGATGTGAGATCACTAAGTAAGTCAACAAACACTCTGGTCAGTTGGATGAACAGGGGCAAGGATGGGACAATAATCCAGCCTGTTTCCTCACCTGCAAAACATGTAGAACAGGTACCACAATCGCTGTTTCAAATCTCTTTGGGCCAGGGCTGTTTCAGCTTTGAGATCTCCCACTAGCGTTTTTGCAGCATAGCATGAAAGCACCCATTACCTGGGACCCACAAAGACCCCAAAGTTAGGTCAGATTTGCTGACAAATGCGTTAGGAAAATACTTGAAGCTTTCAGAGCTTTGTGGATTAGAGAATGGAGAGTGAGGCATCAAATCTACCTAAAAAGTTTCTGGTGAGGATTAAAGAAAATCCAACCAAAGTGCTTGGCGTATGGTAAGGGCTCAGTAAAAATTAGCTGATAATTATCAGCATTAGCAGCGGCGTTCTGAGTAGAAAAACGCTTAGCCCAAGAGCCTTAGACACAGTAAATGCTAAAAAAAAAAATTGTCATAATTATTATAACAAGTTTCGACCAATATCTACCTCTGCCTTTTTTCTCTTGCTGCTTTGATGACAAAGGCAGAGAAAAAGCTGGCCTCAGAGCTGCGAGTTTCAAAGGAGCAGCGCCTGTGGTTTGGGGAGCTTTCTAATCTCCACGGAGTCCCAGACCCCCTCCTGGGCCAGCCCCCAGCTCCGCAGCTCACGTGATGGACCCCGCGACACCCCTCCCCTTCCCCATTCATTACGGCAAGGTCCCTCTGTCCTGTAAACTGGATATTAAAAACAAATGTGCCTAATTAGAGATAAAATGTTTCCAACCAGCTCAAAATAAAATAAAATGTAATTACTAATGATATTTAAATGTTGTAGATATTTTATATATTTTTTAAATCCCCTTAATTTAAAATGAGGTATGACTTTAATTTAGTCGAGAATGCATTAAGCTGAGAGGAAAGTGGCTGGGCTCTTGGGCTCTGGATCTCTTCTCCTGTGGCAAGGGAAAGAAAACCAGGGTTTCCTAGAGTATCCCCGAGCTTGGGAAATTGGTTTGAAGGTTTTTTTGGGGGGTGGGTAGGGTGTTGTTTTCTCGGGGACCCGTTTTCTGTCAGTATCTTAGATGCACCCTCTGAATAGGGGAGGAAGTTTCCACGGAGACATTTTGCAGATCAAGGTTTTGCAACTTGGCTCTAGCCACTGACAAATCACGTGGGCAGGTCTCTGCACCCCTGTGTGCCTTAGTTTCCTCCTTTGTGAAGAGACAATGCCAGAACCTTCTTGGGGAAAGTTTAATAGTCCAGGGGCATGAATATCTCAGAATCCCGGGTTAGCAATTTTTATAAGAAAGCAAATCTTACCAAAATGCATATGACAACACTTTCTCTGTAAGTCCCATGAGGACAGGAACCGTGTTTATGTCTCAGCAGTCAGCCCTCTTCCTGGCATGTAGAAGAGGCTCAATAATTGGGATTGAGTAAATGCATGGAGGAACGAGAGACCCAAGCATCGGATGATAAGGTTGAAGGAGGTAATGCAGGTATTCTAGTTTAATCCCTTCTGAAAGCTTGAGGCGGCTATATATGCAGTGGTTGTTGAATTTCTGCTTGTTTGCCACCAAGCATGGGGAGCTCACTGCTATATGCCCACAGGCAATTTCAGATCTGAAGACCTCAGACTGCTAAAGGTATTTTCTGCACTCCTCCTGTCTGAGTTCTACAAGTTGGACTTCTCTGTGCCCTCTGGGGCTGCAAGGAACAGAATGGGACCCCAGCATGGTGGTTGAAAGACTGACCATTTTATAAACTATTTGCTCATGAACTTGGTTGAGTAGTGTCACTCCAAAATTGATGTCCACTGAACCAGAGTGTGTGACCTTATTTGGAAATGGGGTCTTTGCAGATATAATCAAGTTAAGATGAGGTACTTATTGATTTCTGGGTTAGGTCAGACTCTAAATCTAACATGACTGGTGAAGAAGAGGGACATTTGGACACGGAGACACACGCACACAAGGAGTTAGAGATTGGAGTGATGTGTCTTCAAGCCAAGGGACACTAAATGTTGTAGCAACTATAGAAGCTTGGAAGAGGCAAGGAGGGAAAGTTTGGAGGATACACAGCCCTGCTGACAGCTTAATTTTGGTTTCCTTAGCCTCCAGAACTGCAAGAGAATAAATTTCTGTTGTTTTCAACCACCCTGTCTGTGGTGTCTTATTACAGCAGCTCTAGGACACTGAGGCAAAGAGTGACATGATGGTGATTATAAAGGCAGCCCAGGAGCTCTGCAGTACTGGATAATTTGTTCAACCACTCTGACCTTCAGTCTCCTCATCTGTAAAACTGGCTGGTCAAGAAAAACTCAGTGTCTGCTCACGGGGCAAGTAAATCCCACTGACTCTTGTAAGAGGGTCAGTGAGAGCCTGGGACAGTTTGGGTGAGTGTGTTATGGGGGGCCAATCGAAGAAGCTGCATCCTTATCTCTGCTTCTCCTGGTTAAGCAGCCAAAACACTTAAAACATTCTAGAAAATGGATTGTTCTAGATCCCTCATCCCCTCAGCCAACCTGCTCTTGTCATACCCCTGTCTTGCAAAGGTCTGAACAGGGAGATGGTGTCTCCATAGTTAATCTATTTGTGTGAATTCATTAGAAAAAGGTTCTATTTGGTTAATTAGTGCTTTGTTTTGCTAGTGGGGAGAGGGTAATATTTTGTCACCACCCCAGTCTAGGCTGCACTTGTCTCTTGCCTGGACTATTGCAGTAGCCACCTACCTGATTTCCCTGGCCCCATTCCTGCCCAAAGGCTCTGATGAGGAACACTCCAAGGTATGTCTTAGCCCCACGGTGCTCTGTGCTGTGGCAGCCTCTCCATCCTTGCCTCCCACCACCTCCCCTTTCTCTCATGCCTATTGCCCTCCAGCTGCACTGGCCTCCTCCTTGTTCCTGTTTAGGCCTCAGGGCCTTTGCACTTGCCGTGTCTGCTGCCTGGAACACTCTTGCCAATTCTCTTCGTGGTTTGCTCCTTTGCTTCATTCAGGCCACACTTCACAGAGTGCATCCCCAAACCCATCGTTTCTAAACTGCCCCCCTCCCTGCATTTGTTACCCCCTATCCCTCACTCCGCTTGATTTTCCTTCACTGGACTTTCCACAACCTGTTTATTGAGCACCTATTATGCCAGGTGTGCCGATAGGCTGCCAAGGAGTCCTCGCTGGAGGGAGCATTTTGTTAGATGTCACGTCTGGGTTCGCTGGATTTATTTATTTATTTTATTTATTGTTGTTTCCCCCTTTCCCTCGATTGGCTCTGATCTCCATGGGGATACGGTGGCAGTGTTTGTCTTGCCCACAGCTGTATCCCCAGCACCAACACTATGTCAGGCGCACAGTAGGTCTTCAATGCATTCTTACTAAGTGAAACATTGATAAAGCGAATAGCAGAACTGGAGTTTTCCATGTTCTACCACCGTTTCCAGGTTCCACTCCTACATTCCCCAAGGGCCCAGGTACAGCTTTTTTTAATTGTCTCACTCTTCTCAAGACCAAGGGTTCTCAACCATGGCAATTTTGCTCTCCAAAGGAGATTTAGAATGTCTGGAGAAGGCATTTCTGGTCTTACAACTGGGCAGAGGCTGGGGATGCTGCCAGGTACCCTGCAATTCACAGGGCAGCCCCCACCAAAGACTAATCCAGCTCCAAATGTTGGTAGTGTCAAGGTGGAGAAACCCAAGTCTAGATCATTTCCAGAGCCAGAAGATTTCTTGGAGAATATCAACTTCAACTCCCTCACTCTGTGGATGGGAAAACTGAGGTCCAAGGAGGAAAAGGGATTCGGCCTCAGCCCCACAGCACGTAGCAGTATTGCTGAGTGGGAGTCCAGGCCTATTCCACGTCCGGCATCAAATGAAAATGGGACTCAGAGAGGGGAGCTGACCTTCACAACGCATGCCAGCCAGGATTCGAATGCACGGAAATCCAAATCCCCTGCCACTTTCCCATTTGCTGTGTTTCCTGAGGAAGTGACAAGCAGACTTCTGCAAGGAACAGGGATTTAGTGAAAGCCCAGAGCAGGCAGTGGCCTCCCCCAGGAGGCTCAAGACTTCCAGATTTTGGTCATATCAGTGAGTTGGGGATCTCATGTGCTGGCTTCTTGGCTCAAAACACAAAACCTCAGACATGGGGATGGTCTGCTCCCTGTCCACTTGTTGGGTCATGGTGGAACCCCTGGGCGAGAGTAGTGTCAGAGAAGGAGGTTGGCCTTGTGGTTGCGAGTCACAAGCCCTAGCTCTGCCACATCTGAGCTGTGTGACCTTGGGCACATCACTTGGCCTCTCTGGGCCTCAGTTTCTTTGTTGGTGTAATGCAGTGCTTAGGTGATCGAGTAGCGTTGAGGTTAGACTCAGGGAAAAATGATGAGTCCCTGGCATAAAGTAAGGACTCGCTAGATGTCAGCCACTCTTCCTGTCACCTGCTTGGTGACAATTCAGCAAACCCAGACTTGACATCTAACAAAATGCTCCCTTCAGCAAGGGCTCCCTGGCAGCCTATTGGCACACCTGGCATAGTAGGTGCTCAATAAACATGGGCTGCACCAATGACAAGACAGAGCCAAGGACAGCAGGATCTGTGCCTCAGAGCCTTTAAATACCAACAGTCCCTGGAGGTGCCTGTTAGTTCCCTGGGACTGAAAAGGTGTGGCCTCAAGGTGGGCCCATCTTGGTGTCAATTGCCATTATTACATCACTGATGCAATCATTGCTTTTTTTAGGGTGAATTCCATTTTCCTTTTTCCTTGAATTTGGCAAAACAGGATTGGCCTTTCTTTGCCTGAAAATTGAGTACTCTGTTGTCAACATAGAATGTTTTGTGAATGCAGGATATGTGATAAAGCAGAAAACAAAAATATCTGGCTACTTGGGTTAGCCTTGAAAAATGCCGCAACATATTTTTTTCTGGCCTTTTTAAAATACAACATAGTGGGATTCATATTTTATGCATTATTTAATATGTTCTGCATAGGTTTTATTTTGCCTTCACTCTCCTTCTTAACATATTGTCAAGAATTCTTTCTTACTGTCATTTTGAGGTACTTGGTGACCCCCATGTACCTTCATCTAGGCCCCTGTTGTTACCTTTAGAGGGTTATCCCCTAACCTTTGCCATTCAAATGAAGCCACTGTGAGAATCTGTGTCTTTCCCCCACTTTCCGGATGATTTCGCCAGGCAAGATCCAAGCAGAGAAGCGACCAGATCAAAGAGCCTCAGTCTAAGACCCTTACATGATTTTCTTTGCTATCAGGCATGCTAGAGAAAACAGGACATAACAGATTCACGTACGTATTTGTACAACATGCATTAAGTATTTACTACATGCAAGGCAATTTTCACGTTATTTTTTTCAAGGAGGAAAACAAAATCTCTATCCACCCATCCAACCATCCATTCATTTTCCGACATGCTATCTATCTAAAAAAAATTGTTGAGCTATAAAACTTATCTACAGGAAACTGTATGTCCTGGGTACCCTGATGTCCAATGTATAACCTGATGAACTTTCACAGCAGTTCGAGATTTAAAGCATTTCCAGTACCCGAGAAGACACGCCCTTTCCTGTCTCCCCAAGTTAATACCTCCCAGGGGTAAGTCTTCTTCAGGGGCCTCTCTCATGGCTTAGTTTTGCCTGCTTCAAATTAGTGTAAATGGGTTTTTCCTGTTGATTTTCTTTTGTGTCTGCCTTTCTTTGCTTAGGCATGTGTCCGTGAAATTCATGCATGTATGTAGAGTAGCTTGCTCTCTGCATTGTGTGTAAGATGCCATGTTTTTTATATGGAGATAAACTTCCTTCCCTTCACTCTCCCCCCCCTTCCTCCTTCTCTCCCTCCCTTCCTTTCCCTTTCCCTGCCTCTTTCCCGCCCTTCCTCACTCCCTTAGCTTGGATATGGGTCACCTACTCCCCCTCCAACCCCATGCTCAGTAGCAGCCAAAACAAAGCTTGGCAAGACTTGGGTCCTTGAGGAGACACCCAGGGCAGGAGCCTTGGCCACCCGGGGAGGTAAGTATAAATAATAAGGGTGGTGGGGGGGAAGGGGGGGGAGAAGGCAGGAGTGAGGGGGTCTTGGTCTCACTTTCCCCAGTCTACCTGTTCCATGCCTGTTTGCTAATGTCTCCGTCTGTCTGTCCTTCCCCGCATCCTGCACCCACAGCCCGTCCCAAGGTTGGCGATAAGGAAAAGGGTCCTCGGCCCTCTCTCCACTCCACCCACCCCCAGCTTTCCCCTCTGTATGAGCAGCCTCTCCCTCTGCAAACAGCCAACTGTATCCCAGCCAGGCGCTGGGAGCTCACATTAGAGCCGGATATGCTTTGGGGTAAGGAAAAAAAATATATATGACCAAATGTTGGGAATTGGGCGTTTGAAGTTCACACTCCAGGACGCCGAGCCGGGGTACATCACACCTCCCTTGGCAGAGCGCCCCTCAGTCTGCCCGTCCGGCTGCTGAGCCCGAGCAGCAACTGCGGTGCGACCCCCCCACTCTGGGCCCCCAGCCCCTCCACATCTCACCCACCCTCCCCACAAAGAGGGGGGCTTGGCTGTGGCGCCAAAGCCGTGGAGAACTGACACCCCAGGATTGGGAGTGTGCGGGGACTTTCACTCTGGGGAGTTTGGGCATCGTGCCCACCCCACATGGGCCAGCCCTCAGAGGGCGCCAGGAGAGAGGGGAGGCTGGGGGATGAAGGAGATGCAGGGTCACTGCCTTCCAGGACCCTGAAAGTCCCAAAACCACCTGGGAAATGGCCTGATAGCAAAGACCCATCTTTCCAGAGACCACCTGGGCAAAGGAGGAATCGGACATTTCCAAGTGGCTTTGGGCGAGTCCTTTCCACTCTGAACTTCAGTTTCCTCTTCTGCAGCACAGGAATAAGGAGGGAACAATATCATGAGTATTGGGTAGAATCTCATACGCAAAGCTCCCTCAGTGAGCCCCCCCCGCCACAAATATTTTGATTGCTCTGAATACAAAGTTACACGTCAGTGGCTCATCGACAAGCCTTTTCCCTGCTCTAGACCTTAGTTTCCCCTTTTTGTCATGAAAACGCTCATCCTTGTTGCAAAGGTAGCTGTGGGTGATTTACTGAGATGTCCTGAGTAGAATCTCTACATGGTTTCTGGCTTATAAGTAGATGTCCTGTTTATCTTAATTTCTTCAAATTCCTTCCTTCCTGGCAGCCCATAGGTTGCCTTCCTGGAAATTCTAGGCCTTTCCCTTCCTCCGAGTGATTATGACCCTCCAACAGGGCCTGCATCTGTGGCCCGGCAGGAGCTCGGTTTCAGCCACATGTCCTAGTCGTGGCTCTGGTGCAGCGAGATACCTGCACAGCTGTCAGCCTCCTCTGCATCCAGTGGGTCCCGAGCTCCTTCCTGGGTGCTTCTATGGGCCCAAGACCTCTTGCTCTGCTCGTCCACTCTGAACCCTGCCCCACGTCCCCTCTCGAGTTCATCCCTTTTAGTTTCTGAGCCAGGTCACATCTGCTGCATCCACTGCACATTGCCATCTCTGACCTGTAGAAAGTAGCACTGCAGGTGGAATCAGAAGACATGGGTTAGAGTCGGGCTGTGTGACTAGGGGAAGGGGCTTTCTCCACTCTGGTTCCATTTTTTCCAACTTCAAAACAAAGATAATTGGCTTGGAAGGGCATTTCACCCATGACAACCATGTTTTTGTTTATGCTTATTATATCAAAGAACCTTTATTTATGAGTTCCAAATATAGATTGTTTGTGTGTGTGTGTGTGTGTGTGTGTGTGTGTGTGTGTGTGTGTGTGTGCGCAAATTCCTTTCTCAGTATAAAGTTCCCAGTTATTCTAGAAGTCCTGGATGGACAGTTTCTGATGGCCAAGAGCACCTCTGGCTAGCAACGGAGAAGGCCCCTTCACCTCTTTTTTCTCATCGTTTTTTTCCCTCTTCTCTGCTCTTATTTTTTTCACTGCTCCTTTGGTGCTCCTTTCATGCCTCTTTCTTTCCTCTCTCCTTTCCCTTTTTCATTCTCTCTGCACTTCTATTCCATTAAGATTTCCATGAATCATCTTTGCCTGGAGCTCTCTGGCCAGTCTCCAGATGGAGCTTCATTGGACCGGACCCTGAGACGCCCTGAGGGCCCCTCCGCGATGTCAGGTCCCATCCTTCGGGGACGGACCAGTTCACAGCACTGAGACATGCACGCGGGCAGGGCTTCAAGCCCCAGTGCACCCTAACTCCCCCGTGAGCATGGGCACAAAGCTTCCAAACCTCCATTTCCCCATCTGTGAAATGGGCATGATTGTGCCAGCATCGGAGCATAGGGCTCTATTTAGATACAGTGTGGGCACAGTGTTTGGAAATTTGGCAGGGCTGTGTGAGCTGGAGACCAATGGCAGCTCCTGGTTAAAGACCTTCAGTTGGTCTGCTCTCCTTATTAACGATAACTAGCACTTAGGGAGCCCCAACGCTGCACCTGGGATCATGCTTTCATTGGCTTTTCCATGCACATCTTCACTTCACAGATTAAGAAACTGAGGCCTACAGTCACATAGTCACAATTTGGATCTGGCTGCCCAATGCCAAGTCCCTACTCTGAACTACCACCTTCCCTTATTTTCAACATGCCAGCTCTTCATCCAACAAAAGGATGTTCCATCTTCTCAATATCCCTTCTTGCCTGCAAGCAAATCTAAATACTCCACAAGGCATTCAAATCCCTCCATGATGTCATCGCGGCGCTTACTTACTCTCCAGGCTCCCCTCTTTCTCTTCCATTTGGTGCCCCAAACAGATCTCAAAATGACTTTCAGTTCCTGGAAACTGCTACTTTTTTACCACCTGCCAGCCCTTGGCTGCTCTCTGCTATTCATCCTTCAAGACCCAGTTCAAACATCACCTCCTCAAGGAAGCCTCCCCAGCATCTTCCTCATTGTCCCCAGAACCCCCACTCTTCTCTCTTCCATAGCCCATTGTCACACGGCATCCAGTAATGTGTCTGCTTGTCCATTTTCCTCCAGTGTGAGCTACTTGAAGCCACTCTGATTTCTCAGGGCCTAGCACAATCCCTGCTCAATAAATATTTATTGAATGGATGACAAAATGAGTAGGTAACTATAAAAGTGGGCTAGCACTTGAAATCACTTTGTAAAGCTCCAGGCACATCATTATATTTTATTAATATAACTGTTTTTCAGCCTTTCTTAAGCATTGAATAGATGCTGTCTAAAAGATCCTTGCAGAGGCTGGACCATTCTGCAAACCAACCAGTGGGCTATGAAAGTTCTGGTTGCTTCACATTTTCACCAACACTTGATAGTATCAGTTTTTTTTTTTTTTAAGTCATTATGGTGGTTACCTTTAGAAAAGCAAAATTATTTAAGTTTGATGAAGTCTAATATACTGTTTTGGTTTTTGCTTTACAGTTCCTGTTTCTTTTGTGCTGTTAGTGTCTTTTATTCAATACATCTTTACCAAATCCTAGGACACTCAGAATTTTCTCCTAAGATTCTTTCCTAGAAGTTATGTATTTCTTGAGGCCATGAGCTGTGTCTGTCCTATGCATCGGCAATCTGCATCTCTTGAGCAGATTTTCTTTTTGAAATGGGATCAAAATTCTGTCTTGAACAGAAAAAGTACTAACCATTAAAACACAGATTTGCAAATTGGATTATGCTAAAATTATAACTTCTCTTCAACAGTAAGAGAGTGAAATGGCAAGACACGGCATAGGAGAATCTATTTGCAATACACACAGCTGACAAATATTTGTATCCAGAGGAAGAAAAAGACAAACAATTTAGAAAAATACACAAAATACTTGAACAGGCACTTCACCCACAAGGGCCAATAAATGCATAGTAAATGGAGTGCAACTTTATTAGTGGTTCAGGAAAATGCAAATTAAAACACAATGGGATTTCACTACACACCCAGCAGAAGGCCCAATGTTGATTAAAAAACAAAACAAAAATGATAATAACAACTGTTGATGAAAATGTGGAGTAACCGGAACTCCCATAGACCACTATTGGGAATGTATAATGGCAGAGCCTCTTTGAAGAACCACATGGCAATATCTAGTACAGTTGAGCAAACACCTATACCACAGCCCACAGATTCCACTTCCAGGTGCACAGCCAGCAAAAATGTCTATATACGTTCACCGAAGATGCACACAAGAATATTTATGGCAGCACTATTTGCAATAACTCCAAATAAAAAATTGCCCACGTGCCTGCCAACTGTAGAATGGATAAATAACTTGTGGGATAGTCATACAGTTGAAAACTATCTAGAAATAAAAATGAATGAACCACTGCCACCTGTAATAGAGTGGATGAATCTTACAGGCATAATACGAAGCGAAAGAAGCCAGAACCAAGAGAAGATGTACTGTATGATTTCTCTTACATAAAGTTCAGAAACAAGCCCAGCTAATCTGCAGAGGTAGAAATTGGGACAGTGGTTACCTTGGGTAAGTAGAGGACGCTACTGAGAAGGGGACAGGAGAGAACTTCTGGGGTGCGGGTCACTTCTGTTTATTTACCCGGGTGCTGGATCCATGCCATGTCCACTTTGCAAAACGTCAGCAAGCTGCATACTTATGATGCATTCGCTTTTCTGAATACCGATTACACATCAAAACATTTTTACTTAAAAAAAAATTTGTCCTACAGGTTAGGTTTAGGGTGATTTCACCCGTGGCTGGGTTGGACCAGGTGGGCTTCGCCTTCTCTTGCTATTCCTCAGAGTCTGAACCCAGGAGAAGAAATCTTTTTTCCCCTTTCTTATTCTTTCCTCTCCCTTGGCCTGGAGCTATTGTACATATGCAAATGCAGAGATGTCAGCTATTGAGGCAAGCTCAGCTATTTATAGCTGGAGTCTTGCAACACTTATCACAGCCACTGCAGACTTTGGAAAGCCGAAACACACACACACACACACACACACACACACACACACACACACACATCCGCACATGCACACACACGCACACGCGCTACACAGAGTATATTTTTTCCCCAGGATATAAATTTCCCATCCCATTGCAGTCTGGGCCGTCGCATGCAACATTGATTGTCTGTTATATTACATTTATTAAGAAGTGATAACTTGTAATAATTGGATGTTAAATTAAAGAACTCTCTCCTAGTTATTGCCGTCTCAATTATAACTGTCATTGGCTGGCAGTTATAATGATATATGAGGGTTGTATTTTACGCAGCCGACCATGACCTGGTGAGTAATATTCCCCCAGCTATGGGGGCACTCAGGCACTCCCTGGCTTCTAATGCCTTGCTTGGGTGCTGATTGGAATATTAAGTTCCTGCAAGACTGCGGCACCAAAATCCACATGGAGAGCCGCGGCTCGGCAGCTGAGAGCCCCCTCCGGCAATTTCCACCGCCACCCCCTCCCGCTTCTCCTTGCTGTACATGTCCAACTCGTTTCGGCTTTGTTTTATGGTTATAGGAATCAGGTTTATTTGGTGAGTTATAAAGTCGTAAAACGTGGGCGAGAGCGTGTTTGCGGTTTCCTTTAAGACGAAGCCGCGGCAATTAGCCGCTGGGCCCTGCATGTCCGGGGGGTGGGGGCAGCTGGAAGTGGGAAGCAGGAGGGAAGGCTGAGGCTGGCTTTACTGAGAAGAAACCCCATGGGGGGACCTCGGGGAAAAGGAGCCGGTGGCTCCGAGGGTCCGGAGCAGAGGTTGATGTCTGTTTTCCAAGGACTGCACCTGGCTGCACCCCTCCGGGATCCTGGTCTCTGTGCAGGGCGCCGGACGGGCTGCAGGGGCTGAGCGGGACCCCTTGTGCACCCAGCTCTCGGGGATGAGCCACGTGACTGCACCCAGACGGGAGATCCTGCCAGTAGTTCATTCACACTCTCCCTCTTTTGTCCATTTTTTTTCCCTTCAGCGGAGTGTGGCAGAGGTGGCCTGGGTCCCCGGGAGCCAGCTGTGCGTCATGTAGCACTCAGGGAATGTGGGGGACATTGCTCCAATTTATGGATGAGAAAACAGCGTGTCGGGGATGTGGAGGGGGTGACCTGTCTCATACAACGTGTAGGGGGCAGAGCTGGGATCCGAGCCGGTTCTGTCTTAACTGCATTTCTTCACCTCCTTTTTTTCCCCTCTGGTCAGTCTCTAGGCATCTTCCCTTCCTCCCCTAGCTTGAGGGAGACCAGACCCATCATGAGCAGGTGCTTTGGGTCTCCCTGGATCTTTTTATTTTTTCCCACATGGGCAGGTAGGTACTGGGAATCGAACCCAGGTCTCCCGCATGGCAGGCAAGAACTCTGCCACTGAGCCACTGTGGCCGGCCCCCTGGCATCTTTTTAAGGTCGGGTCTAAAGAGCCAGCATTTCAAGTCAGGGAAGTCATTCACTCACAGAAGCTCACTGAGTGTCCAGCCTGAGAGCAAAGCAAAGATCCTCTCTCCTCCAAAGCAAAGAAGGAGCCCATCTTCTAGTGCAGAGAGAATGGCATGGGGAAGTGAAAGTCAGAGAGAGAGAGAGAATGAGGGGATTACTTAGGACATCAGAAGGTGCGAAGTGCTTTGAAGAAAAAGAAAGCAGGCAGAGGAGATGAAGATTTGGTGTAGTTTTGAATGGGGTGGTCAGGCAAGACCCCTGCAGGGGTGACAACTGCAAGAGGTAAGGGAATGAGTCATGTGGGGGGAAGGGAAAATGTTCCTAGCACGTGCAAAGGCCCTGAGGTAGGCCAGGCCCGTGAGGCTGCGGGGGTGCTGAGGACTTTGGCATTTATTCTAAGATAGCTGGGGACCCACTGGGGGTCTGGAGCAGAGCAGTGATCTACCCCGACATGCATTTTGGTAACAGCCCTCAGGCTGTCTTTAGAATAGACTGTGCAGGAGCAGGTGAGGAGCCCAGAGGTCATTTTGGAGGCTGCTGCAGGAATCCTGGCTGGAGAAGACGGCGGCAAGGACTTGGTTGGCTGCGTGGAGATGCTGAGAAGTGTTTGCATGCTGTACAGATGATGAAGTCGGAACTGACAGCCTCTGCTGTACCTGGGATGTGAGCAGATGAGAGGGGGCCTGGTGGCTCCGAGGAGCTGTTTCTGAGCGAGTGGGAGCAGGGAGCTGTTTTTTTGCTGAAATGGGGAAGTCTGTAAGGGTGGGCCAGGTTTGGGGGTGGGCAGGGATCAGGATTTTGGTTTGGATTGTGCTACATTTGCATGTCACTGAGACGCCCAAATGGAGACGTGGAGGAGGCAGCTGGGTGCCTGAGGCTGGATTCGGGAGGGCGGCGCAGGCTGCAGATGAGCACCGGGGGCCAGTATCACACAGACCCTTTCCCCCAGGGAGGTGGTGCGGGCAGAGGAGAGAAAGGCGCACAGAATGAGCCCTGGAGTCAGGGAGGAGAGGGGACCATCTAAGGAAGGCCTGGAGCAGATGGGGTTCTGCTGGGGAAGCCCAGCCAAGAATGCCTTGCAAGGAGGCAGGAGAAGTGCTGTTTCTGAGAGATCCAGTAAGATGGGATGAGTCTCGACCCCTGGGGAATCTTCAACCTGCCAAGCGGTGGGGCGTGGCAGCGATCTCCGATCTCCGTATGCCTCCATCCTGGTCCTGAGCGCATCAACGTCCCCCTCTCTCACCAGACTCAACGGGAGCCAGGTCTGCTTACCTCGTCTGCATCATCTCAGCTCCCGTGAGCAGCAACGTGCGTGCAGGAGGATCTCAATATATCCGTTCTGCTAATTGCATGTTCCCTTTCCTAAAACAAGGAACAGGACTCTCTGGTTTCATGGGGTCAGGGGGACAGGCTCCGAGGGAGGACAAGGTGACAGCAAGGACAAGCAACCATTTGTCCTGGGCATTGCCTTTAAGCCCATCCCGTCACCCACTCTGGCAGTTCTACAAAGAAATCTACCTTGTTTAGGACTTCACAGATGGAAATCTCGAGGCTGAGGGATGGTAAGGTTCTTGGCCCAAGATCATGCAGGTGGGAGGCAATGGAGCCAGGATTTGAACCTGTGCATTTCCTGATTGGCTTGGCCCTAGCACATGCTGTTCCTTCTGCCAGGAACACTATTCCCTCTCTCACTCTCCCTTCACCTGCTTACCTTTGGGAGCTCAGCTCTATTGTCACTTGCTTACAGCATCTTCTGCTGGGCCCCTGCTGCAGGTGTGGAAGCTCCTTTCAGAGAGTTTGTGATGAAGTAGTAACAGTGTCTGTGCTCCTTCTGGTGGTTCCCCCAGCCCACCTCACCCCAGACTTGGAGTGCCAGGAGGTAGGGACTTGTCTGAATTTCTTCCCAGCTGCGTCCCCACCACTAAGCACAGTGCCCAGCTCACAGAATAGGTGCTCAGAATAATCTGGGGGGAGGTGCAAAACGTGCACTGAGTGTACCCTTGGAGCAGCCCTTACAGCGTGTAGCCATTGTGCACGAGGGAGACGGAGAGAGCGAGGAGACCACGCATTTGAGGAAGGATGAATGGGACAGGGAAAGACAACAAGACTCATCCCTGCACCCTACTTTTGGCTCTGTGCTCCCTGACTGCCCCAGCCCCCACCCTCTACTATCTACCAAGCCCAGCATGGCATCTCTAGCCCCTTAGTTTGCTATATTTTCTTCAAGCACTTATTACTATGGGCATGTTAAACTTCAGTTTTGTTTCTGTCTCCCCACATCGTGGGGGATCATCAGTCTGCCTCGCTGACCACTGTAACCCTAGAATCTTGCCCAGGGTCTGGCCCAGAGAAGGCGTCCCATAAATATTCTCAGAATGAATGTATAAATGAATGAACAAATAAGGAAGCAGGGAGTTTGTGTGTCCATCCACTGCATGGCAAGCTAAACCTTGCATATATAACACTTTCCCCTTGATTTCTGACAGCCTCCCTTGGGGGAGGGGTACAGCCTCCCATTTTGCAGATGAGAAAACTGAGGCCTAGAGTGGAGGGAGGTGACTTACCCAGAGCCAGGGTTTGAGTCCAGGCGAGCGTGTCCACTTCGCCCATACCCTGTGGCTGCCTCTAGTGACCATTCCAGAAACAAGCCGATAAATAAATGATGAATGCAAGCCCGCCAATGACCAAACGTCTGCTGGACAACATTTTCCATGAACATTTGTGTTTCAACATTTTTTTTTCCAGTAGTTTATAGGAGACGTTACTGTCCGGCAAGGACACCTCTTAGAAATAACTGTTTTCTTTCTCACTTCCCTGTAAACAGAGCATCAGTTCTCTTCCACTCTCTTGCATTTTTTTTTTTTAAGAATTAATTGCCCTTTTTATGACTTTGGTGTGTTTGTACTTGCAAGCACCCTGGCTCCCTTAATCACATCAACAACATTCTCTGTGAACAGAGAAAATGTGAACAGCCATTAGGCACCAGCTAATGCGGGGCATCATAACAGGCAAACGGTAAATCCGGGAAGAGGAAAATGTTCTCGCCTCGCAGAGCGAAGAGGAGAAAGTTGAGCCAAACCAATGTGCTGCCAGAGAACTGTTTACTTTGAGCAAATTGTTCGGAGTTAGCGGGGGTGGCCAGAGAGAGCCAGGCCAAAGGTTTGCGAAAACTGCCCACCCACCTCACCAGGCAGGGGTGGGGGCGGTGTGGCAAGCGAGAGCCAGGCAGCAGCTTTGCTCTTGGACCAAACACTGGCTGCTCTTTGCTGGGGGTTGTCCCCCGTCTTGAAGCCAGCGTCCACCTCCAGAGGGAGCTGGGAGCAGTGGCCACGCTCAGAATGGGCCCTGCTGCTGGCAGGAAGGGGGACCCCAGCTGGAGGAGGGGAAGGGGTGCCGCAGCCCCCCCAGCAGGCCTCCGACGGCCCCAGGAAGGGCGTCCAAGGCTCTTGCCATCCCAATTGCCTTTTGGGTCCTCCCCAGGCCCCTGATTTGGGCAGCTCTTTCCTGCCTCCTCTCCCTTTCTCCCCCACGCGCCCCCCTCCCCCCAGCCTGCCTTTGGCCTCTGCATCCTTTGGCGGGGACCGTGCAACCCCTATCTGTGCTGGAGCCCAATTGTGATCAGGGCGACGGGAGGCTGTGGCCTGTGTGTGTGCGTGTGTGTGTGTGTGAGTGTGTGTGTCCATGTGCACCAGCCTGGGTGCTGGTGTGTTAGAGAGGGGATGTGGGTTTGCTGCTGGCTTCGTCAAGTCTTTCGATAACAAAGAACATTTTTTTTTTCTCAGTGGAAACAAAAAACCAGCCTTCCACAGGCAGGCTCCTGCCCTCTCTAGCTCCCTACCCTGGTCTCCTTGCTCTCTCTGTCTCACCTTCAGAATGTTTTCCTCCCAGATTTTTCGTTTTGCTCGCCCTGGCTTGCTCTCTCTTCCTTTCAATCTTCGGCCCACGCTTCTCTGTTTTTTGCTCTGTCTCTCATTCAGATTTCCATCTCCCCCATCCCCCTTCCCTCCCCCCACCTCTCTAGTCTTTCCCCCTCTCCTCCCTCCCCTCCCCCTCCCCCCACTTATCCCCTGGGGTTCGGAGTTGCAATGGCACAAACATTCCACACGAGCAGGAAGTCGGGAGGCGTAGCATCTGCCTGGCCAAACGCCTCCCCTCCCCTCACCAGGATTCATTTGCGGGTCCCCTTCTCACCACACCTGCCTCCTTTCCCTGATCGGGGGGCGCCTGTCCCGTCCCCCACCCCCCCCACCCCACACTCTGCTCTCTGCTGCCCGGGCTCCACCGTCCGGCACGAACAGGTTAATGTATTTACAGCAAATACACTCCTGGCCAGGCTGGGGAAAGGGGGCTGCTTTGGTTAACCATTTATTACGGAGGCAGCTATTTTCAATGTGTTCCACATGATTATTCGGTAAAGCTGCAATTTGGCACTTGTTCTGGGCTTGGAGGAATCGCTTCCCCAGAGGTGACCCTCGGCGGGAGATTGCATGTCACCGCGTGAGGAATGGCTGCGGCACGTGTGATGGGTAGGCTGTCCGCCTCTCCTGACCCCAATCGCTTTCCTGCCGCGCGGCTGCCGGGGTTGACGCAAAGTGCTTATAATTTCCGCTGGAAAGGGGCGGAATGATAATGGGGTGCCTGGCCCCCGCTGGCCCAGAGCCTGGCCTTGATGGGCCCGGGACTTCCGTCCATCCAGCATGGTCATCCTAACAGGGACCCGGCGAGGTGGGGAGAATGCCCAGGAGGCGGGGAGGCGGTGGGGGGGGGTCCTGGGTTCAGGAAGTGCGTGTGTGCAGAGACCTACTGTGTACCTGTCACGAGCGTCCCCCCGACAGTGTGCAACTCGGAGAGCAGAGGGCTGCAGCCCTGCAGCTACGGACCCGGACTCTGTGGCCCATTCCAGCTCTGTCCCCTGAGCCTCGGGCCCTGCTCAAGTTTCCTGACGCCATGCCTCAGTTTCCCCAGCTGTAAGGGGCGGTAGGATGGGTACCCTCCTGTGGGGTTGTTTGAAGATTCAGTGACCCAGGTGATCAAGGACTTGGGAGAGGGCCAGGCACCCAGCCGCGTTGCTATGTAAGTCTGTTACTATTATGCTCTCGTCGATGTTGTTGTCACTCTGGATTAAAAAACCCAACAAATGAATGGGTTAACCAGAACTCCACTGAGCAAATGAGGAAACTGAGGCACTGAGACATTGAGAAAACTGCTGCCAGATGTGTAGCTCTTGGGACTTGAAATCAGGGTTCAGAATCAGCTCTTCCACGTTCTCCTCATATCCCAAAAGGACGGCCCTTCTGAGGTTTTCCTCCCTCCCTCCTTCAGTCAGGTGATCATTCTGGAAAGCAAAGCAGTCCATGTGGCGCCTCCCATGATCACCATGATGGGACCGTGCACACAGCAGGCGCTCAGCAAACACCGTGCTTCCAACAGCACCAGGCCAGGAGTTTCCTGGGCAAGTTTCCCTTCTCTGGGCTTCAGTTCACAGCTCAGAATCATGCCATACCAGGTGCCTGGGATCTGGGCCATGCTGACACCAGATCCTGCCACTGCCCTATGACGGCAAAGCCACTGGTGTGGGGGTGGGGGGTTGGACCTGTAACCTCCTTGGCTCTCAGGGTTTCCGTCTGCAGAACCTGCCTCGTGGGCATGGGCAAGGCTTCAAGGAGGAGAAGAGCATGCCCTGGGACTCAGCAGGGGCTGGAGCATCTTGTCTCCATCCGTCCCGCAAAACTGGGCCTGTTGTCTCCAGCACTGGTAGCCATCTGGCTGCCCTGGCTGGACTTAAAGTTTTAAAAGTAGTCACAGGCGTAACTCTGATTGCACAAAATAGGGACCTAAAAGATCTGAGTTGGGCAAGACGTGTTAGATGCTGGTCAATACGAGTCACTCCCTGCCACCCCTTTGCAAGCCCCTCCTATCTCAGATCATTTCTCCAGCTTGCAATTTGCTTTACTTCTCTCTTTCTTCCCAGGGCATGAGCACGTGGGTGAGGATGGACGCGTGGTCTGCAGGTGGGGTCTGTCTCCAGGCAGGTATTTAATTTGTGTGTGAACGGAAGGCGACTTCCAGCTGATCTGGGCTTTGGTCCTGGGATGTGGTTATCATTCTCGGGTCTGGAAGGACGGGCTGTGTTCCAGCTACCTGGGAATATCATAGCTGTCTGATTTATCTCACTTGTCCACCGTGAGACATGGACGTGTAGTGCATAGCATTTGTCCAACTTGGAGACTCCTCCTGACACACGCATGGGAAGAGCTGCTCTTCAGAAGCCCAAACCTGGCCACATCGCTGTCCTCCCCAAACACCATCCTATATTGCATCTCTCCAGCTAGAAGTAGACTTTGAGAGAAGGATCCAGGGGCAAGGAATCTTTGGGGGAGGGGATCCTAAGAAACCTCATGGGGGCGGGGGGAGGGGCAGGCAGAAAAGTAAGGCAGTGAAATGCAGGCAGCCCACAGGGGCACTTCATAAAACCCATTAACCCTGCAGGTGGCAGGTGCTTGATCCTGCAGAGAAATTCTAAGAAATGCATAGAGCACAAGCCCTCTAAGAAGTGAGGGAGCTGCAGTATTGATTCACCAACTCACTGAAGTCACTGGGTGACGGGCGGGCGCTCTGGGGCAGGGCTGGTGAATTCCCCCGCAATCCCACCCTGTCCTAGATATCTCAGAAAAGCACAAAGACTCAAAGATTGAGATTCCTGCAGGTGAGCACACTGACTCCAGAAGGTCTGAGGGATGTAAGCAGTTCCTACAGAGATTCTACAGTCACTTCACACCAAAAGATGCCCTTTGCTTTTGGAACCACTCCCTACCCCAGCCAGTGCCTGATTCCCCAGGCTGGGCTAAATGCCTCTTCCTTGTTCTCTCCTGCACCCCATAGGCCAATGCCTCTTACCACTGCGTCTAACTGCCTGCATGTTTGTCCACTGGTCCTCATCTTGCATTTCAGCTACGAGCTCCATGAGAGAGAAAGAGAGCTGCATCTCATCCCATGCTGTATTCCCAGAATAAATGTTCAACATTAAACAAAAATAAATTAATGAGTCTACAGGGATGGGGCAGACAGAGGCTCACGGCAGAGGGGGTAATCGTGGGAGAACAGAGCTCCAAGGAGCTTGGAGGTAGCCACCTCCATAGCTCCTCCGATGCGAGAACATTCTTCCCTGCCCTTCAGATGTCCCAGCTCTGACCACCGGCATCCCCACCCAGCCTAGTTTTGGGAACAGGAGAGGAGGCAGTGGAATTGCATCCTTATTAAAATTGAGGCCTTTGCTTGCCATGCATGGGAACAGATGAATCTGAGATCATCCTTGGCAAGAAATGCCAGAAAATAGAATGCTCCTTTTTGGGTCTTGATGGTTGAGACTCAGAACAGCTTCTGGCTTTATTTCCTTCCCATTCACACCTGTAATAATCGTGGAAGGTTTGGGCTCCTCTGACCCTCGGGCACAGTCCCGGGTCACTGGCTGTGAGACAGCAATGGGGGACCCATGCCCGGGACCCTGCCGGCATGAGCAGTTTTGGGGTATAGCACCTGGGCTGAGATGCCTAGAAAGCAGCCAAGAGAAAGGCACAGGGAGTCCATTTTTCAGAGGAGGGCAGCTTGTGAATTTGTAGCGCTTCTTACTACTTTCCATCCTGAAACGTAAAGAAGGCAGCGTGAACTGCCCCTTACCAGCTTTCAGTTAAAACACTTTCTTGCCTCCCTGCGTTGGCAGAGCTTTCAGGGCAAAGTAAGGAAAGAAGGCGGCCTGGCAGAGAGGTAAAGTGAGGAGTTCGAGGTCTCCCCATGATCCCGCCACACTCTCCAGGAACGCTCCCTTCCCGCCATTATCAGAAACGGGTGACGTGGCGACATGACTTGAAGCCAACGCGACCGAATTATTCCCTTTATAAAATGAATGCCCTACAGTTCTCATTGGCTAATCAAGACTCCCAGTATCTGTGAAAGGCAATCTGGTTCTAAAATGCATTTCGTTCTGAGCAATACTTTACAAAGGAATGTTGTGATTTAGCCGACAAGCGCTTGGTGGAACGTAATGCCAGATGCTGTTCTGAGCAGGTTGCAAATTCTCATTTAATTCGTGTAACCACCCCATGGGGCAGGTCCTGCTTTCACCCCCATTTTATAGATTGCGAAAGTGAGATAGAGAGAAATAAGGTGACTAACTCAAGGCCGTCCAGCTGGGGGTGGGGGTGGGGTAAGAACTGCCGTGCTGTTTTGGGGGCCGAAATCCATGTGCTTAAATACTGCACTTCTCTGCCTTTATGATATTCTGGCCAGCCTGGAAGGGAGCGTGATGCCACTTTTCACGGGCGAAGCTTCCAGCAAGAATAGTCTGCTCCCGGGCCTCTGACCCTTCTCTCCTGTCCTGCTCACACGGGGGTTTTAACTGGGGAGAAGAGGTCTCTGGATTCAGGCCTCTCTGCTTCTCCAGCTCCTAGCACCGAGCCTGGAGCCCTGTAGCTGCTTCACGAAGTGTTTGCTGGGTGAGTGTTGGGGGGTAAGAGACGCACTCACGGATGACCCTATGGTGATGCTGGTAGCTCACAAAGATCCACAGAGGCAAAGAAAACTGCGAGCCCGGAGCCGTTATTAGAAGGTGTAAGTCAAACCCTTTTCTGACGTCAATTAACTTCACCTTTGACTCTATTATCTGGGAAATTCCATATGGAGACTGGAAACTCCCTGAGTGCAAGAGTCACACCTGGCTTATGACTGGATGCCCAGTGTCAGGCGCAGTGCTAGGCCGGGAGGTGGGCACCCTGCCTGCTGCGCACGTGACTGAGTGAGCCAGCGAGGGAGTGAATGAATGGAAGCAGGGCTGAGAGAACGAATGAGCATTGCTCACCCTGGAAAGATCTAGCTCAGAAGCTCCCAAACTTGGGCGAGCCTCAGAATCTCCTAGAGAGCTCATTAGAACACGAATCCCTGGGCCCCACCCTGGAGTATCCGATTCAGCAGGTCTGGGATGGGGCCCGAGAATTTGCATCTCTAACAGGGTGTCAGGTGATGCTGAAACTGTGGGCTTTGAGGACCATGGGTCTAGCAGCCTGGCTTCCTCATTGTCAACCTTGGCCGTGCCCTGGAATCACTTGGGGATTTTTTTTTTACAAAAGCACTGATTCCCAGGCTCCATCCTCTGAGGTCCCGATGCAGCTGATCCTGGATGTGGTCAGACATTGGGGTTTTAAAAAGCTCCCCATGGGTTTCAAATGTGCAGCAAAGTAGGGGAGCTTCTGGCTGAGCCATCACCCTTTGGCTTCCCAATCCAACTTTCTTTGTGACTTAAGGTGATTGTGAGGCTCAGTGCAATGGGTGTCCCCTGCTTGTGTGCACTCTCAGGTCCCCTGTGCTGTGACCAACCCAGGCAGTGTCTTCTCAGGCTGGCTGCTGCTTCCCTGAGATTTGATGTTTGTTTCCTGACACCGTGAGTGCCCCATCCCAGCCCTCACCTACCCCATGCGTTGTGGTGTCTATTAAGAGCAGATGCTAAAGCATTTCCAACAGGCCTTAAAGCTAATGCTCTGCAGAATGGATTCGGAAGGGCCTATTGCTTTGCGCACTGAGAAAGAGAGTGAATTAATGCTCCCTGGAAACCTCCAGAGAACCCGAGTCAGGGCTGGGGGGAGCTTGGTGGCTAAATCAACAGTTATAAACTTGCCCCGTCATTTTTCATTATTTGGTACATTAGAAAGATATTTTCCTTTTCAAATGCACTTGGAAATCCGTTTGGTCAAAAGTCGGTTGGAAACCCCATCACCATTGCCCTGAAAACTTGCAGCCTCTATCAGCGGGGAGGAAGAAAAATGGCCCAGGCTCCTAGCAGGCATCCAGGAGATGGAGCTAGGAAGGGAGTTTGTGGGGGCTGCTTTGGGCAGAGGTGGCATGATATTTCAAAAATATCAAAAAAGTTTGCCCGTGGGTGCAAACTTTTACAAGGACCTGAATATATGGTGAGGTTTAAACTGGGGAATTAAAAGGCAAAGTCATGTGTCTGGTTTTTTTTTTGAGGAAAGAACAAATTCAGGCTCTAATTCTGTTCCCAACTCTAGCCTACATGGCCCTTTCCTTGGGCAGGGCATGAGCCAGAGCACACACCTCTAGGAGCAGAGAGAAACTGGAACCCCCCTCTCTTTTAAGAGCTTAAGACAGGCATCTGGAAGGGGACAGCTTGCCCATGGATACCCTTCCAGGAGTGGCATGGCTCTGCCAGTGAGGCAGGCCATGGTGAGAGAGAGAGAACCCTGGCTAGAGCACGAGCAGACCAGGGTCGAGCCAGGTATCTGTTAGCTCCAGGCTGTGTGACCTCAGGTAAGTCTCTGGGCCTCCCTGAGCCCCAGTTACCTCATTTGCAGAACTCTTTGTTTAATTACTTAATTCATGGACCAGTTCCTAGCTCCCTGGCATCTTTAAGGCTCCAAGCAAGGTATTAGAGGTGGTTGATGAAACTCTGTTGGGTGTTAGTGCTCCTTTTTTAATTCTCATAACAATGCTATGATTTACAATTTATGTTCATCTCCTTTGCATGGAAACAGAGGCCCAGAGAGGGCAAGGAACTTGCCTGAGATGACGCAGCAGGGGTCAATGGTAGAGCCACCAGTGGAATCCAGCACTCTGTCCATGCTCCAGCTTGGGGATAGAGCTTGGAACTCAGCTTCAGAAGCCTCAGGACTGGCCTGGGTGAAGGGTTGGGCTCAGCTATCCCTGCATCTGGTACTGATTGGGCCTTGGGACAGATGTCGATAATGGGTGGTGCTGAGACCAAATCAACAGGCGGCGACAGGGGATTGAGCTGGCCGGACGAAGTGGCCAGTAGGCTTGGGCAACCTTGAGCATGCCACTTCAACTCCCCGGGCCTCAGTTTCTTGATCTAGAACCTGAGAATAGCACCATCCTCCTGGCAGTGTCACTTTTAAGTCTGTCTCAAGCCTGGTATTTGGGGGCAAAGGAATCTGGGGCAGGATTTGGGTGGAGTGAGAAGTCAGGACACCTGGTGATGCTGCGAGGCTTCCCAGCATGTCTCCTGCTCCAGGAGAGCAACTAGACCAGTGAGAGCAAAAATAATTGTAACAGCAGTAGCGACAGCCGCTTCTGTTTGTTGTACACAGCCCGGCACACGGTGTGCACTTGACACGCTTTATCTCACTTACTCTCCCCTAATTTTAGGAGGTGCCAAATATTGTGCTCACTTTACAGATGGAGCATGAAGGCTGGGGCACATGAATGGACTTACTGGCCTAGGTTTGCTCCATGCTTTGTTGTCACCTTGGGACTTGGCTCCTCCCGGTTCCTTCCCTGACTAATGGCTACTGAGTAATCAAGACCTGACTGATGCCCCACAGACAAGGAAAGACACCCCCCTCCTGAGATCCCCGTCCAGGTTGAGGCCTCTTCTGGGTTCCTTGTGCAGTCTCATTGGGATGGGAAGTGGCAGTCCCTCCCACCAAGGTTCTCTTGATGCCTGCTGTCCTCATCAGCCTGGAGATCCAGAGGGCAAGTTCGGTTTAACTGGATGGGCCTGGGGCTCGTCTGGTGCCTGGGAAATGGGAAGGTTCTCTGTAAGTTCCCCCACACAGACTCAGCACATCATATGCTAGACCAGGACTTGGGGACACAGCCTAAGAAGAGTGAACATAGTTCTGGCCATCATGGAACTTAACTGACTGTTAGAACTTGGCCCGTGGTGTGGCAGAGACCCACTCAGACCCCAGGCTCTTTGCTGTGCCCACATTTTAGCCAAAATCAAATCACACACAAAAAAAGTACCTCCATCCTCTCAGACTCTCAGGCTGAAATCTTGGCGTCATCCTTGACTCCTCTTTCTGTTGTGCCACCCTCCCTCCCCCCACTCAATCTGTCTGCAAATCCCATCTGCTGTAATCTCCAACTACAGCCCAAACCCGATCCTTCTCACCTTGCAGCCTGGCTTCCCAGTCCAGGCCCCCATTGCCAGGCGTCTGGGTCTGCCTGGCTCCTCTCTAGCCTTCAACTTCTACCCTTCTTCACCAGGGGTAGCTAGAAAGATGGTTTTAAAGATGAGTTGGCTCATGCCCTCCCCTGTCTTTCCGGGCTCCCCACCTGCCCTCTTCGCTGCTCAGAAACAGCCGTGCCTAAGCCTCAGGCCTCTGCTCTTGATGTTTGCTTTGCGTCATCTGCTCTTATCGGTTGTCTGCCCAGTGCATGGAGGCCGTCCCAGCAGCCCAGACACTTCACCAAGCCACTGCCGCAGCTAAACAACACAACCGCAGCCCGTGTCCTGCTCCTGTGGGGTCCAGCGCAGTCCACCCTCCCCTTCCTGCTTTCTCTTCCTCACCTGACATTACACATTCACTTTCCAAATGTTGTCTCCTCCGCTAGACGGCAAGCAACTTGAGAGCAGAGCTGGCATTGGATTAGCTCCCTGCTGGAGTCCCATGGCGTGCCTGGCACACAGTGGGCCCACAGTAAAAGTATAATGGGTGCATGACTAAATGAACCGTGCATTGGATCAGATTTGGGGGTGGGGGATAATGGTCTGAGAGCAGCTCAGCCAGTCCTGGATTTTATCGCCTGTGCTAACGCCCAAATAATCACACCTAAAACACCTGCTCTGCGCCGGGCACTGTTCTAAGCATTGACATACAAGAACTCATTCGATCTTCAAAAAACTACATGCGTTGGGTAAACACTGAACCCATTTTACAGATGAAAACACTGAGGGCCACATGGTCACAAAGTATCTCCCAGCCCTGCTCAGTTCCTCAGGCTCTGGTGTGCTTTCAAAGGCAGGGTCAAGGCCAACAGTGTCCCGTGGCCCACGAGAGCCAAGCATTGTCCTGGAAGAGGGAAGAGGAATCAAGGCCGTGGGTTGGGGGGAGGCCCGGCCACCCTGTTACATCGCCCTCCCCAGCGGGTGGCATCTCTCTCCTGTCACCACTGCCTCGGCCAGGAGTTGGCAGCCCGCAAGTAAACAGTGTCTGAAACCTATTCTCATTAGGCTAATTTACGAATAAATTACCATATTCAATGGCCTTATTTTTACTGCTCGTTAACAGGCCCATGATAGGATGATAATTACGGGATTTTAAGTGGCTAATGGCAGCTGGGGCGTCAAAAGCAGTTTTTACGAATCTGTTTATGGCAGCGAAGGTGACAGGAGGGGAGGGACATTGAAATGTTGAAATCACACTTTGGGAAAAAAAGCTTTAATTGTTGAGTATTTATTAGAGAGGAGGGAAGGCTGTAATTTAAAAAATGAAACTCTGAAAAACAAAGGAAATTAATTAGTCTCCCCCCTCACCCCCACCCCCACCGGGCGCTGTGACCTTCAGGGAATGGGGCAAGGGACGCCAAGTTCAGGCGCGAATCTGAGCTGTCTCCCCCTGTCTGCCTTGCTGTGGTGAAGGCAGTGGGGCAGGGAACTTCCTGGGAAATCTGCCCTTCTCTGCACTGGTTGAAGTGGCCTTACTGGGGACACAAGGAGAGAGCCCCGAGAAGGAGGTAAGGGCCCAGCATCCTTCAAATAATGACATGGTGGCAGTGCTAGGCTGTGTCTGCACTTATCCTTGAATCCTCCCCCTCCTCCTAACTCATCTGTTACAGCTCCCCTGCTAAATATTTTATGTGCATCATTTCATCCAACCTTTGCAATAATAAGAGCTAAAAAATTATCACTTACTGTAGGTTTTCCAGAAATTAACTCATTTAAAGATCACAACAGATAACCCCATGGGACTGGTGTTACTGCTCTCATCCCCATTTCACAGAGAAGAAAACAGAAGCACAGAGAGGTTAAGTAACTTGCACGAAGTCACAGAGCCAAGGCTCAGACCCCAATTCATCTGTTATGTATGCACAGGTCCTCCCTCTCATTGGATCCACAAAGGAGGAAACAGAAGCTCAGAGAGGGCAAGCCATCTGCCTGGGGTCACAGAGCCCAGGTTAACAAATGTGGATCTCACTGAGTCCAGGTCTGCAGCCGACTTGCCCAGAAATGAGAATCCTGAGAGTGGAAGCGAGGAGGAGAAAGCAGCCCCTGCAAAGGATTTTGGAGGAGTTGTTGGTGGCTGGGCTGGGGTGAATTTAAGGGCTGTCTCCCTGGGCTCTGTTGGGCATCTCTATGGGTCCCTCGCCCTCTCCTATCTGCCCTTCCCCTGGCCATCACCAAGCTCCCTATCCCCTTGCCACTGGGTGATTCATCTTGCTCCTCGAGTTTAGTATGCAGCCCTCGGAAAACAAACACGCAGCAGCCTGACAGTGGGAATAAATATCCTGGCGATGTTGATTAGCATTTGATCCCAGCTGGGCCTCTGGAAGCTGAAGTACTGGAATGTCTTGGCAGTTTTTTAATGCTGAATAATTTGATTAGATCAGTGACTGAGCCTGCTGCTCCTGGTGAGATAAACCCTCCCCACATTACGGGAGGGGGGCACAGCTGAGCTCCCCCCACCGTCAGGCTTCTCCACTAGCCCTCCTGGCTTCTCCTCTCCCCAGCTCAGCCCCTTTCTCTTTTCATTGCTCTTCTCAGCATCCTGGTCTCTCTTTCATCTTTCTCTTTCTCTCTCCACTTCCTTCATCTTTTATCCTCTTTTTTCCTCTTTCCTTTCGTTATGCCTGCCTCACATTCTTTTCCTCCATCTCTTCTTTTTTTTCCCTTCCATGTCTCATCTTCCTTCTTTTCTTTCCTCTTTCCTCCTTCCCTTTCTCTTTTCTGATTCTCATTCCTTTTTCTCATCCCCCTTTTTCATTCTTTCTCCCGCTGTTTCTTCCTCTCTCTCTCCTCTTTATCTCTTTCTCTTTCCCTCTCCCCGTCTCTCCTTCTCATTCTGTTTCTCTCCCCCCTCTCTGCCCCCTTCTTTCCACCTCTCTCCTCCTCTCCCCATCTCTCCTGCTCGCTTTCCTTTCTCGCTCCCCCGCCCCTATGCCCACCTCCTCTTTTTATGAAGCCTTAAATACATCATTTAATCAACTCCACAATTTCAATTTCACACAGTTGTCAGCTCGAACGCCTGACGAGGTGGCAAGGACCCCACAGATTGCCAGCAGGGCGATGGGGCCAGGGGGCCTCCCCGCCACCCCCAGCTCTGCCCGGGCCCACCTGCCCCCACCCTCCTTCTCCAGCCAGCCTGGGAAGGAGTACAGAAGGGTTCTATCTCCTTGTGGCAGCTGTCAATCAGTCACGTAGATGTGTCCCTTGTCATCAGTGTGAAATTACCAGAGTGGTCTCATTATCTGCTTACTCCAAATTTGGAGGCAATATTTCTGTTGGAAGGATAATGATCGCCATATAAAACAAAAATAACATCTCCCCAGGTAGCAGAGAAGCAGAGGAAGGGGCAGATGGCAGGTTGGGACAAGCAGGGATGAAATGAATTATCCAGATTTTTCGATCGCGATATATATATATATGCAAAGTCCTTAGCTGATCTGACCCTAACAAGAGCCCACCTTCCCTGAAAACAATTTAATTTTTCTGTTTCCCCAGCTAGGGAGGGAAAAAGTCCCACGTGACTTTAAAATATGCATCCCTTCTTAGATTACTGCCCCCTTAATCTTATCTGGACAAGAGCAGAGTCACTGCTGCTCTAACAAAAAAGTAATCGGATCAAATGGACAGGAAGGAGTGTTGGAGGCTGAGGTTCATATGGAGATTCAATTACCGGCACTTGGCCTGGCTTGGCGTGCAGGGGGTGTGAACACCATTAGCGATGGGAAATGTCTCTGTTCTCACCAAACAGTGGCATTGCAAAACCACGTGACCCCACCCCCACCCCCCCATCCTCGCCCGACAGTCTCTCAGGGCCTTCTTTACTTTTCTCAAATGGATCCAGAAATGGCCAGGGGAGGTACTGCCAAGAAGGGATGGGTGGCTTTGTCGGGAAAAGCCACACTCAGGGTTCCAAGTGCCTTTGGGATGCTGTGGGTGGATGTGAGCTGAGCTGTGTGTGTGTATATGTGTGTGTGTATGTGTGTGTAAGGGAAGGGAGAAAGCATCAATAGCCATCTCGGTTCTCTCACTGATGTGCTGTGTGACCTTCGACAAAGCTGCTAGCATCTCTGAGCCTCGGTCTCCCCCTCTGCAGAACAGGGACTCAAAGAATTCTGTTCTGCACTATTCACGGACACTGTAGTGGGGCTAAAATGAGATGAAACTGGGGACCCCTTCATGACACCCCTCATCCTGCAGTCAGATTAGTATAACTGCTATGCTCCTTGCTGTTACCCAACCACATAGAGGTCCATGCATATGAGCTGGGTGAACTCTTCTCCTCCCTGTGCCTCAGTTTCCCCAGCAGCATATCCAACAAAATAGGGGATATTGGTGCCTCCTTGCAGGGTGCCAAAAAGGCCTCAGTGCAATATGCCTGGTGCTTCTGGCCCCCCCCCCCCCTTCCCTCATCTCCCTTTCCAGTGTTTTCCCTGTGACAGTCTTTGCTAATTTAGCCTTCCAACCAGCTTTCCTGCTAAAAATAAAGTCTGCCTCGCACCTGCACACTGGACTGTGGTCTTTTTGAAACGTGTTTCCTTGAGACCAAGACCGTGCCAACACTTCATGGGGACTCAGCAAACAAATGAACGAATGAAAGAACGAATGTTCCTGGCTCTGTGTGAGTGCCCAGCATTTGCCGTGCGAACGAATGGATGAAAACCCTGCCATATGCAAGCCGCCGCTTCCTCTTGTTTTCCACAGGGCCCGCCTTGCCTTGCCTTCCCCATCTGAAGTTCCGCAACACAGGAACCAACAAGAAACCGAGAACAGAGGGGTTTGATCTGTGCGGTGCAAGCACTGCTTGCAAAGAGAGGAATAAAAAAAAAAAGCCAATTCCTTCTCGGGGCCAGGGGGTAAGGGGGGGGGCGGGTAAGGGAAGGCATCAAGACATGTTAAACGGTTAGCAAAAAGGGGAGCTGCTTGTTTTCCTTCTTCCTTTTGCAGGCTGGAGGGGGCGGGTGCGGGTGCAGGAGGCGGTTCGTTATCCTTCGGCGCTCTGAAGGCAGGTGAGCGGGGAAAGGCGAACTGCAGCCTGGCAGCCCGCTCGGCGGCTTTGAAAAATGGAGAGCTCTCAAGGCTAGGGAAGGGGTTGATGCAATTTCAAAAAGACAGACTCCCACACCTCTCACATCCATATGTTTCCATTCAGCTCGAATTTCCCTCCCAGGCGGGTGCGACCGCGCGCAGACTTTGCAGCCGAGCCGGGCTGCTGTGCGGCGGCTCCCAGGGCCCCTGGCCCGCCCCGGGGTGCAGACGGGCTGAGGTGGAGCCCGGGGCGGGGGGAGGGCGGGGGTCCCCGGGTGCCGCCAAGCGGGGCCCTGCGTCATTTGGCGTGCCCAGCGCGGGGCGCCTAAAAATCGGGTTGTCCCTATCTGGGGGGGAAGGTAAGACGCTGAAAACAGAAAAATAAAGGAAGTAAGGTGGCGTAGGTGCCCTGCAGCGGAGCTGACCGCGGCTGGGTCGGGGACCGCCCGCCTCTTCCCTCCGCGACGGGGTCCGGCTGCCTCCAGCTCTTAACCTTCTTTTCCAAGTTGCGTTCTCGTGTTGTAAATGGGTGTCTACACGGGGCAGCGAGAAAGTTCTGTGGCCAGATGAGTTTAGGGGAAATACTAGGCTCAACTAATTTTTTTTCCCTCCCTCCCTCTCTTCTTCATTCACTCCTTCCTTTCCTTCTGTCCTCTCTCCCTCCCTCCCTTCCTTTCTTCTTTCCTTCCTACTGCTCCCACATCCATGTTCCCCTCCTCCCTCCTTCCACTCTTCCTCCTCTCCTCCCTGGCCACCACTTGTCATTCAACAAATAATAATTGTGCACGCAAAGGTCCCGCAGTCAGTAAGACACACCAGATCCCTCTGCTTACATTCTTTTTTTTTTATTAATTAAAAAAAGAATTAACAAAACAATTAGGAATCATTCCATTCTACATGTACAATCAGTAATTCTTAATAACATCACATAGTTGCATATTCATCATTTCTTAGTACATTTGCATCGATTTAGAAAAAGAAATAAAAAGACAACAGAATAAGAATTAAAACATTAATAGAAAGAAAAAAAAAAAACAAAAAACCTATACCTCACATGCAGCTTCATTCAGTGTTTTAACATAATTGCATTACAATTGGGTAGTATTGTGCTGTCCATTTCTGAGTTTTTATATCCAGTCCCGTTGTACAGTCTGTATCCCTTCAGCTCCAATTACCCCTTCTCTTTTTTTTTTTTTTAATTAACGGAAAGAAAGAAATTAACCCAACATTTAGAAATCATACCATTCTACATATGCAATCAGTAATTCTTAACATCATCACATAGATGCATGATCATCATTTCTTAGTACATTTGCATCGGTTTAGAAAAACTAGCAACATAACCGAAAAAGATATAGAATGTTAATATAGAGACAAAAATAAAAGTAATAATAGTAAAGTCAAAACAAAACAAAACAAAACAAAACAAAAACCTATAGCTCAGATGCAGCTTCATTCAGTGTTTTAACAAGATTACTTTACAATTAGGTATTATTGTGTTGTCCATTTTTGAGTTTTTGTATCTAGTCCTGTTGCACAGTCTGTATCCCTTCAACTCCAATTGCCCATTATCTTACCCTGTTTCTACCTCCTGCTGGACTCTGTTACCAATGACATATTCCAAATTTATTCTCGAATGTCTGTTCACATCACTGGGACCATACAGTATTTGTCCTTTAGTTTTTGGCTAGACTCACTCAGCATAATGTTCTCTAGGTCCATCCATGTTATTACATGCTTCATAAGTTTATCCTGTCTTAAAGCTGCATAGTATTCCATCGTATGTATATACCACAGTTTGTTTAGCCACTCTTCTGTTGATGGAGATTTCGGCTGTTTCCATCGCTTTGCAATTGTAAATAACGCTGCTATAAACATTGGTGTGCAAATGTCTGTTTGTGTCTTTGCCCTTAAGTCCTTTGAGTATATTCCCAGCAATGGTATTGCTGGGTCGTATGGCAATTCTATATTCAGCTTTTTGAGGAACCGCCAAACTGCCTTCCACAGTGGTTGCACCATTTGACATTCCCACCAACAGTGGATAAGTGTGCCTCTTTCTCCGCATCCTCTCCAGCACTTGTCATTTTCTGTTTTGTTGATAATGGCCATTCTGGTGGGTGTGAGATGATATCTCATTGTGGTTTTGATTTGCATTTCTCTAATGGCCAGGGACATTGAGCATCTCTTCATGTGCCTTTTGGCCATTTGTATTTCCTCTTCTGATAGGTGTCTGTTCAAGTCTTTTTCCCATTTTGTAATTGGGTTGGCTGTCTTTTTGTTGTTGAGATGAACAATCTCTTTATAAATTCTGGATACTAGACCTTTATCTGATATATCATTTCCAAATATTGTCTCCCAGTGTGTAGGCTGTCTTTCTACTTTCTTGATGAAGTTCTTTGATGCACAAAAGTGTTTAATTTTGAGGAGCTCCCATTTATTTATTTCCTTCTTCAGTGTTCTTGCTTTAGGTTTAAGGTCCATAAAACCGCCTCCAGTTGTAAGATCCATAAGATATCTCCCAACATTTTCCTCTAACTGTTTTATGGTCTTAGACCTAATGTTTAGATCTTTGATCCATTTTGAGTTAACTTTTGTATAGGGTGTGAGAGATGGGTCTTCTTTCATTCTTTTGCATATGGATATCCAGTTCTCTAGGCACCATTTATTGAAGAGACTGTTCTGTCCCAGGTGAGTTGGCTTGACTGCCTTATCAAAGATCAAATGTCCATAGATGAGAGGGTCTATATCTGAGCACTCTATTCGATTCCATTGGTCGATATATCTATCTTTATGCCAATACCATGCTGTTTTGACCACTGTGGCTTCATAATATGCCTTAAAGTCTGGCATCGCTAGACCTCCAGCTTCGTTTTTTTTCCTCAAGATGTTTTTAGCAATTCGGGGCACCCTGCCCTTCCAGATAAATTTGGTTATTGGTTTTTCTATTTCTGAAAAATAAGTTGTAGGGATTTTGATTGGTATTGCATTGAATCTGTAAATCAATTTTGGTAGGACTGACATCTTAACTATATTTAGTCTTCCAATCCATGAACACGGTATGCCCTTCCATCTATTTAGATCTTCTGTGATTTCTTTTAACAGTTTTTTGTAGTTTTCTTTATATAGGTTTTTTGTCTCTTTAGTTAAATTTATTCCTAGGTATTTTATTCTTTTAGTTGCAGTTGTAAATGGGATTCGTTTCTTGATTTCCCCCTCAGCTTGTTCATTACTAGTGTATAGAAATGCTACAGATTTTTGAATGTTGATCTTGTAACCTGCTACTTTGCTGTACTCATTTATTAGCTCTAGTAGTTTTGTTGTGGATTTTTCCGGGTTTTCGACGTATAGTATCATATCGTCTGCAAACAGTGATAGTTTTACTTCTTCCTTTCCAATTTTGATGCCTTGTATTTCTTTTTCTTGTCTAATTGCTCTGGCTAGAACCTCCAACACAATGTTGAATAATAGTGGTGATAGTGGACATCCTTGTCTTGTTCCTGATCTTAGGGGGAAAGTTTTCAATTTTTCCCCATTGAGGATGATATTAGCTGTGGGTTTTTCATATATTCCCTCTATCATTTTAAGGAAGTTCCCTTGTATTCCTATCTTTTGAAGTGTTTTCAACAGGAAAGGATGTTGAATCTTGTCAAATGCCTTCTCTGCATCAATTGAGATGATCATGTGATTTTTCTGCTTTGATTTGTTGATATGGTGTATTACATTAATTGATTTTCTTATGTTGAACCATCCTTGCATACCTGGGATGAATCCTACTTGGTCATGGTGTATAATTCTTTTAATGTGTTGTTGGATACAATTTGCTAGAATTTTATTGAGGATTTTTGCATCTATATTCATTAGAGAGATTGGTCTGTAGTTTTCTTTTTTTGTAATATCTTTGCCTGGTTTTGGTATGAGGGTGATGTTGGCTTCATAGAATGAATTAGGTAGTTTTCCCTCCACTTCAATTTTTTTGAACAGTTTGAGGAGAATTGGTACTAATTCTTTCTGGAACGTTTGGTAGAATTCACATGTGAAGCCATCTGGTCCTGGACTTTTCTTTTTAGGAAGCTTTTGAATGACTAATTCAATTTCTTTACTTGTGATTGGTTTGTTGAGGTCATCTATGTCTTCTTGAGTCAAAGTTGGTTGTTCATGTCTTTCCAGGAACCCGTCCATTTCATCTAAATTGTTGTATTTATTACAGTAAGGTTGTTCATAGTATCCTGTTATTACCTCCTTTATTTCTGTGAGGTCAGTAGTTATGTCTCCTCTTCCATTTCTGATCTTATTTATTTGCATCCTCTCTCTTCTTCTTTTTGTCAATCTTGATAAGGGCCCATCAATCTTATTGATTTTCTCATAGAACCAACTTCTGGTCTTATTGATTTTCTCTATTGTTTTCATGTTTTCAATTTCATTTATTTCTGTTCTGATCTTTGTTATTTCTTTCCTTTTGCTTGCTTTGGGATTAGTTTGCTGTTCTTTCTCCAGTTCTTCCAAGTGAACAGTTAATTCCTGCATTTTTGCCTTTTCTTCTTTTCTGATATAGGCATTTAGGGCAATAAATTTCCCTCTTAGCACTGCCTTTGCTGCATCCCATAAGTTTTGATATGTTGTGTTTTCATTTTCATTTGCCTCGAGGTATTTACTAATTTCTCTTGCAATTTCTTCTTTGACCCACTCGTTGTTTAAGAGTGTGTTGTTGAGCCTCCACGTATTTGTGAATTTTCTGGCATTCCGCCTATTATTGATTTCCAACTTCATTCCTTTATGATCCAAGAAAGTGTTGTGTATGATTTCAACCTTTTTAAATTTGTTAAGACTTGCTTTGTGACCCAGCATATGGTCTATCTTTGAGAATGATCCATGAGCACTTGAGAAAAAGTTGTATCCTACTGTTGTGGGATTTAATGTCCTATAAATGTCTGTTAAGTCTAGCTCCTTTATAGTAATATTCAAATTCTCTATTTCTTTATTGATCCTCTGTCTAGATGTTCTGTCCATTGATGAGAGTGGGGAATTGAAGTCTCCAACTATTATGGTATTTGTGTCTATTTCCTTTTTCAGTGTTTGCAGTGTATTCCTCACGTATTTTGGGGCATTCTGGTTCGGTGTGTAAATATTTATGATTGTTATGTCTTCTTGTTTAATTGTTCCTTTTATTAGTATATAGTGTCCTTCCTTGTCTCTTTTAACTGTTTTACATTTGAAGTCTAACTTGTTGGATATTAGTATAGCCACTCCTGCTATTTTCTGGTTGTTATTTGCATGAAATATCTTTTCCCAACCTTTCACTTTCAACCTATGTTTATCTTTGGGTCTAAGATGTGTTTCTTGTAGACAGCATATAGAAGGATCCTGTTTTTTAATCCGTTCTGCCATTCTATGTCTTTTGATTGGGAAATTCAGTCCATTAACATTTAGTGTTATTACTGTTTGGATAATATTTTCCTCTACCATTTTGCCTTTTGTATTATATATATCATATCTGACTTTCCTTCTTTCTACACTCTTCTCCATACCTCTCTCTTCTGTCTTTTCGGTTCTGACTCTAGTGCTCCCTTTAGTATTTCTTGCAGAGCTGGTCTCTTGGTCACAAATTCTCTCAGTGACTTTTTGTCTGAGAATGTTTTAATTTCTCCCTCTCTGCTTACATTCTTGAGGACAAAGCAGGCAAGATCTGTTTGCATAGTGACAAATGCTTCCAAGGAAAAAGCCCAGGGTGGTGGCGTAGAGATTCGGTGGGGAGGCCTGCTTTAGGAAAGGTTAGGGAAGGTCTCTCTACAGTGGTAGCATTTCAGCTGCCTTCTGAGGGGGGGGGTGGTGGTGGAGCCAGTCCTGCTCTTGTCAGTGAGTTGGAACAGATTCAAGGAGGCTTTTGGCTGCAGGACTTGTCAGAGCTTTTAATGCCCAGATGTGTTCTGTGCTTTGAACAGCAGGCTCTTTGGAAGGCCTGTATCTGGAGGGACATGTCTTCTATCATATTGGGATATACCAGATTGGGGTTCAGCAGCCCAGATATACCCACCAGAATGTTGCTTGTCGATTGCCTGGCCCTCTGGATCCTTAGAAGTGCGACTGAGGCCCTTGCTTCACCCCCACTCTGTCCCTGCAGTCTGTCCACAGCCATCCCAGCTCCATTTGCTTCCTCTGGGACCACCTCTCTGCGCAGTGCTAACACACGGTATCTCACGCAGTCCTCATGATGCAGCGAGGTCAGGACACTTAGGCCCAGTTTACTGATGAGACGGCTGAGGCTCCTCTGTCTTGTCACAAGCCTGACAAGGAAATCCCAACTCTCTCGGCCAGCTTACACACTCCAGGCCCTCCCTGGCCTCGTCCCGGGTACCTCCCCCTTGCTCTGTGTGCTTCGTCCCTGCTATTTTCCTTTCCATTCTGGAAACAGGAAAAACTCATCCTTGCCTCTACATCTGGGCATCTGCGTCTCCCTCTGTCTGAAACGCTGTCGCCAAAACCTCCGGGTGGCACCTTAGAACCTTCTAGGGAGCTTTTGAGAAATTCTGATCCCTGGGCCCTATTGCATCTGATTTTCTGGCTTGAGTCTCAAGCATCAGCATTTTTAAGCTCCCTGGCTGATTCCGGTGGGCAGTCAGAATGGAGAATCTCGGCCCTCCACCACCTCCTGGTGCTTTCTCATTTGTCCCAGCTTCATCTCCAACGCCATGGCCTCGGGGAGACCCCCGTCTAAAGCTGAGTCCCCAGTCTAACGCTGTCCTCGACCCCAGACGTTCTCTGTCACCTCGCTAGGTTTATGTTCTTCCCAGCACTTACCACTGTTTGAAATTACGCCACGTGGTCATTTGTGCAGTAGCCATCTGCATATTGTCACCCCCCCCCCCGCCCCGCTGGGATGGGGGCTGCAGGGAACTGAGGACTCTTCTGTCGTGTTCACTTCTGCACCAGCGGCACCTGAGCAATGTCCTTCCAGCTCGGGGCTGGGTCGGGGGGGGGTCCCTTAAGTCTCTGCTGCCTGAAAGAGGTGCTGAGAGGTTAAGCTGTTTTGCTAAGTTCTCCCAGCTGGAATGAGGATCCCCGCCAGGGAAACTGCACGCCCAGATCTCTTTGCTGCTATACAACACACATAGTCCATTGTCCCTGTTCCGCAGATGGGAAAACCAGGGTCTGGAGTAGGGTTAGAGCCTCCACCTCTCCACCGCAAGGTCTCAGGGGGAGTTTGTGACTCAGCTGGGTCTGGGACCCGGGCCTGGTGCATGCCAGCTCTGCCTCCACCCAGCGCGGCCCTCCACAGAAGTCCCGGTGAGCTATGTGCTGACTGATTGCCCGAGTAGACCCGGCCTCTGTGCCTGGGGAGAGAAGTTCTGGCCTCACGACTTCTGCTGCCAGGAGACCTCCGGGCAGGGATTATGTAAAAACACGGCATTGCAGGAGCTTGCCTCAATTTGGCCAAGCTCTCCAGGTTGCCTCCCCAAGCCCATAAATAAGATCTGAATGGAAGGGAAAAAAATCCCCCAGCAACAATTCATCTCTTTTCCTTCCTGCCCAACATCCCTCTCCTCCATACGATTCTGGGGGTTGCTGGGCTTGGTTTTTCTCTGGTGGCAAAGAGACTCAGGTGGGCCAGGTGGGAAGGAGCAGGCTCCCGGCTGCCAGGCAGGAGGCCTTGCTCAAGTTCTGAGCCCCTAAGCTGACTATTTCTTCTCTTGCAAAGTGGGGATCGTGCCTCCTGCCCCCAGGTCCTTAAGCTATTGTGACATATCCAGGTCCTTAGTGATACTACTTGGAGGGTGATGGGTAGAGAATAAGCATGAATATACACAAAGATGTGTGACAGGGATGTGCAACAGCATTATTTATTTTAGAAGCAAGCAATTGGAAACAACCTAGTTCTCCAACACTAAGGGATTGTTTAATAAGGATATGCAATGGAGAAGCCTATAGTCATGTAAAAATTACTGAAGGAAAAATATTGAGTAACACAGGTAGATATTCTCCTTGATGTGTTGTGTTTTTTATGGAGCTGGTTGTAAATCAGGAAACCTCAGACTATGGGTTTTGTTTTGTTTTTGCAACCAAACAACACACATTCTTGAGAGAAAGAAGTGGGAGGATATAGGCTGAACTATTAATTTTAGATATGTTGGGGGGCGGGAATTATGAGTCCTGTTTATGTCTCGCTTTTGCTTGCCTTATTTTTTTTAGAGTGTACATTACTTCTGTAATAATAATAATAATTTTGAAAACTTGCAAAAAGAAAAATCCAAGCCCTCCTCCTCTCATAATATTGTTTTGAGAGTCAGCTGAGATAGACTGTATGAAAATATTTGCGAAAGATCTGAGTGTGACATGAGTACAAAACATAACCACACTTGCCTAGAAATAGTATGGCTTATGGAATTTGATGAATGTTAAATATACACATATATTTAATGTTTTTTTTATTTAATGTTTTAATGTGGGAAAATTGCTCATTATTTGGGCAATTTCCAACTGGTGACCTCTTATTCATCCCACAAAGTCCAGCTCACCTGCCCTTTTTCAGGGAAGTCTCCCCAGCCAATATGCCTAGAGCGAAGGCAGTGGATTCCTTTCTTTGTTTTCCCAAAGCATTAATCTATTCCTAAATTGGAAAATTCATCTGTTTATTATTCTGCCTATCCCATCAGATTCGGGGCCCTTGGAGGGTGGCAGCCATGACATTTATCTCTGAATCCCCTGATCCTTCAGAGCACCCAGTGCATAGTAGGTCCTAAATAATTGCTTGGCGAAAAAAATAGATGAATGAATGGCATTCATGCCAGCTCCCTTTACTCAAGAGAAGGCTTCTGAAAGTGTCTGCGTAATTCCAAGCTATAAATTGAATCGTATTTTTAAATGCACTAGGGGGACTTGCTATTTAAAGGAACCCTGATGTAAATCCTTTTTATAAAATAAGACATCTTGAGTAATGCGAATAATTGCTCCCTGACATATCTGTTTATAAGATGAGATTTTCAAGGATCAGGAAGGCTGGTGCATTTTTAAAACTCAATTTACAAATATTTGCAGAGGTCACGCTCTGTGTGCTTGGCTCTGCGTTGAATGCGGGCGTCCCTGCCGAGTGGCCCCAGTCCCTGTGTCCTCACCTGCCAGACCGCGCTCAGCAGCGGCGTTGTCTTAAGGGCTGGGGAGCCAGCATCAGTCTCCTCGGTTTGAATCCGGACCTCCCCACTTTCCAGTTACGTGACCCTGGGCCACTTAACCTTAGTCTGAAAACTGAGGGTCATAAAGTCCCTGCTTTATAACGTTTGTTGTGAAGATAAAATGAGACGGTACATAAAAGCAGTGTGGAAAATTGCCTGGCTCAGTACGCAGCCGCTGCTATCGTTAAGAGGCAAGGTGGGAAACAGGCTGGGGGTTGTGCGTCATGGAAATCCTTGGCCAATAGAGTTTCGCAGATCTTCATGACAGTGCTCAAGCCTCAGTTTCCCCATCCGCAAAATGGGGGCGATAATGTCTATGAAATGAAGAGACATGGAATTACAAGGAAAAAAAAAGGCATGCTGTGTGTTTCAGATAATTTAATTAATAACAATCTTCCTTTTTTATCATTGTAAAATGGACGTAATAATATTTACCAATTTAACCATTTTAAAGTAGGCAATTCAGTGGTAATGAGTATGTTTACAATATTATGCAACTATGGCCACTATCTAGTTCCAGAACTTTCTCATGCCCCTTCCCCCAAAGAAACGTAGTACCCACTGAGCAATCACTCCCCAGTCTTCTTCTGCCAGCCCCTGGCGACCTTAATCTGCTTTCTGTCTCAGTAATTCCTCTCCTGGTTATATAGCACCCGCCCCAAATGAAAACAGGCATCAAACAAAAACTCGTGCGTGAATGCTTATAGCAGCATTATTCACAATAACGAAAAGGCAGAAACCACCCAAACGCCCATCGTATCGAATGGATAAACAAAGTGTGATCTGTCCATACAGTGCAATATTACACCATCTTCCTTTATTTTTGAGAAGGATAAAAGATTATTAATTTACACCTGTTCCCATCTCCCGCTCAACCCCCTGCCCCCAGCTCACAGAAGAGGGGACTGCTTGCATGTGTCTGGGGGGCAGGGGTTGCTGTTTCTCTTCTGCCCCATGGGTATCTTCTGGAAGAGCTGCTCCAGGTGTGCCAAGTTCCAAGACATCTGTCTGGGTTCCTGGATCCAAAGGGCGATAGAGGTTCCTGCCATTTGCATGCACTGGGCACACAGGGGAAGGGGGCAGTTTATTAGCAGCAGCTGTTGTGGGACACAAACAAGCCTGACATCAGATATGGGATAACGATGTTAGGTCTAGATAATAATCTTCTGCCCCCATCTCGCAGATAGGAAAACTGAGGCTTGCTGTCCAATATCTGTGCAAAGGAAACAGAGCCACAGTATATGGCTCTGTATGCGATGCGGTTTGGAAAATACCTCCAACCGTGGGTGTCTCTTTTTAGAACGCCCCTGCTCTCTTTGTGGAAGGTTTCATTACAGGGCGTGATGGAGCCTTTATTTTCCAATTACTGGGCTCCTAAGATCAGAGCATGGGATGGGGATTTGTGGATGGGATGGTGAGTCTTGATTTAGGCAGCTTGCCATAGAGAGAGCCCTGCTGTGGACGGGAGAAGGGAAAATATGGCATGCATGCTTAGTCTTCGGGTCCAGACTGCTGGGAGAACTCCAAAAGAAAAGAGCTCACATTCCCCTCCCAGTGGCCCCCACCCCGTCCCACTTTAAGATGAGGGAAGAGACTGGCCAATGCCAACTATCCAGGGAGATCAGAGGCCCAGGGCTCCAAACAGCTTAGCAAGCACAGTTGCCAGTTCTGGGAGCTTCAACCCATGTCATCGTGCACAGGGCAGCCCTTTAAAGTAGCAACAATTAGTACCCCCATTTCACAGCTGCATTCATGGAGGCATTGGGAATTAATTCCTTGGCTTGAGGTCACAAGTGGCTAATGAACTGCAGAATTGGGGCTCGAACCCCAAAGGCCAGCTCTGAGGACCTGCCCTAACCACCCTGCTATGCCACGCAGCCTCTCGGGGCCAGAGACTCATGGCTTTTTGACTCCACTTCCATTTTCTCCTGACTTCATCAGGGAGAGAGTCCCAGCTTGCTGTTAGTCTGTCTTTAACACCTCTCCAGTGCTTACTAATATTTTTTAACGAAGAGAGAGCAGGCCTCAGGCTCAGTGCCTCCCCTGCAACTGTGTTGAAAGGAAAGTGCTATTAAGGTGGAACGTCCGTGACTAAATCTGGAATATTCTACTTTCTATAGAAACAGATTTAGAGGGATTCTGAGACTGGGTCAAGGCCTCAGAACAAGCAGATCACTCAATGAGAACTTAGAAAAAGAAATTGGTCTTTTGACCATCTGCCATCTTAAGACTTTTCACCCGCATTCAGGTTCCAAAACGAACCAGCAAAGACCTTTAAAATGATGAGCGAGGGGCTTACCACCTGGGACACCACTGAGAATTGTAGACGCTGTACAAATGTCACATATTGTGGTTTTATTTATCTTTCTGCAGAGGGGATTATTCCTTTAGTTATACTTCTTTTTCCCGCAGACACGTTGCCCCGAAAGGGTTACAATCCAGGCAGAGCTTTTTCGTAAGCACAAAGAACTAATATTAGCAGATTGGGGTTTCTGTAAATATTCATTGTAATCTGTGACTTGGTGAGCACTGGATTCCACCCTCCCGAAAGCTGCACATTTATAACTTGTGAATTCATAAATATTTACGAATTCACACAATCATCACTGACAAATTATTTCATCTGACAGCTCCACACAGGCTCTGCCTGGTTTTGTGAAATTCTGATCAAATCTCGCGTAAACTTCCCGGTGACAAGCAGAGATTGAACGTAGCTGAAATCACAACCAGATCCTACAGATTCTGATGGGTCAGTAACTGATTCCTAGAACAGAGGCAACCTGCGTTAGAGAGATTTTGTTGTGCGATGGGCTGCCAGATGTTTCCAGCAACTGTACCCGTATTTAGCGCAAAGTGTCTCCGAAAGTGTCAAAAGACAGGGCCTTGTGGCAAGGAGGGCCATGAACGTGTTTTGAAAAGAGACAAATGCTAGAGCAGGAGAGGTTCTGTTTGAATTCTGGGTTGGCTACTTGAGATTCTGTGAGCTCTTTAACTGATTTCCAAACCTTTCTGAGCCTTGGTGTGTAAGTTTTGAATTAGGGCTGATCGAAATAGCAACACTGCAGGGGTGTTGTAACAGCTACAAATGTTGCCAGTGAAACCCCTGGTCCAGGGTCTGCCAGGGTCTCAGGGTGAGGGGGTCTGCCAGGGGCTCAGGGTGTGGGGTCTGCCAGGGTCTCAGGGTGAGGGGGTCTGCCAGGGGCTCAGGGTGAGGGGGTCTGCCAGGGGCTCAGGGTGAGGGGGTCTGCCAGGGGCTCAGGGTGTGGGGTCTGCCAGGGGCTCAGGGTGTGGGGTCTGCCAGGGTTCAGGGTGAGGGGGTCTGCCAGGGGCTCAGGGTGAGGGGGTCTGCCAGGGGCTCAGGGTGTGGGGTCTGCCAGGGGCTCAGGGTGTGGGGTCTGCCAGGGGCTCAGGGTGAGGGGGTCTGCCAGGGGCTCAGGGTGAGGGGGTCTGCCAGGGGCTCAGGGTGAGGGGGTCTGCCGGGGTCTCAGAGTCCAGATTCCCGGGTCTCAGGAAGGAGATAAAGGCTGGGAAGATAGAGCTACAGAGACATTAGTATATAGATGATATTTGAAATTGTGGGTGTACATGAGATTTCCCAGAAATAACAATCAGGATGAGAGGAGTAAAAGATCAAGAATAGATGCTAGAGTGATACTATAGAAGGGGATTCAGTGAATATTGGTTTTATTATTACAGTTGCAAATAATAGTTTGAATAATAACCATTTCCAGCATGATGGCTTTCTCAGTGTTTTCAGACACACGCTAAGGCAGCCCTGCTGGAAAGTCCTTTCCTATGTTGCTACTGACAGATGCTTGGGGCGGGAAGGATGTTTCAGTGTGTGCGGTTTTAATTGTTGTGCCCTAGACAGGTGGATGTATCTCCCACACAGACTAAAGGGCATCCTGAATATCCATTTGCCTACTGGAGTTTTATTCCATCCATGGCCGATAGCAAGGGCGGGGAACAGCCTGCCTTGTTTTCCCCCTCTCCTATTAGGTGATTGAATATCATCCTGGTAAATATGAGTGTGCCCCCAGATGAGTGGGAATAAATTACCGCCATTGCTCACCCAGGCTGAATCAGGGCTCCTCCAACCAGGTGTAGGAGAAAAATCTGACTTTGGGGATAAGGAGCAGAGCTGGCCTGCTTTCTGCTGCTTAGCCCCAAGCACACAGTCCAGTCTAGTGCAGTGATTGCAAGCTTAGTTTCGTTAGACTCAATACTGAGCATAGGGCTCCAGCCAAGGCAGTTTTAAAGACTAAAGTCAGGCCAGTACTATTCCCTGGTTTAAAACTCTCTAGAGTGCACAGGTGGCTCAGTTTCTAGATTGTTCCATGCGGGAGACCCGGGTTCCATTCCCAGACCATGTACCCCAAAACAATAAGAACAACGAAAACCAACCCTAACAGCTTCCTGTAGCGTCTTGCCACACCCTAACCCTGTCTGCCTCTCTTACCCCGTCTCCTCCCACCTGCCTCTTAGACCGCCAACACCCCGTCCAGCTGCCTTGGACTCATTACTATTTCTTAAACACTCTGAACTCATTCCTTCCTCTGGGCTCTCACACTTGCTGTTCCTTCTGCCTGGAATGCCCTTCCCACCAGGTCTTCATGGGGCTGTCTCCTTCTTTGTCACCCAGGTCTCGGGTGGACTGTTGTTCCCTCATAGAGCCTCTCCTGACCCCCAATCAACAATAACTGCGCTTCACAAACTTAGTCTCTTTCTCTTTTTTGGGGGGTGGGGTGGGGTGCCTGGGCCGGGAATCAAACCCAGGTCTTCCACTGAATTAGCCCCTTTTGATTGCTCCCATTTCATTTTCTTCCTGCATTTAGCATTATTTGAAACTATCTTATTTCTTTTCTTATTTATGTCCTTTCTGTCTTCCTCCATTCATTTACTTATAAGATTCAATACACCTCACCCACTTCCTGCATCCCCTCCGTCAAGAACAGGCTTAGGTACACAGTAGTTGCTCAATAAATACATGTATAATTGAATAAATAAATGATCATAGTTATAAAAAGGGCAGGCTCAGGATTCAGAAAGGGTAAACTCTAGGCTTCATCACATACCAGTTTTGGGCAACTGGAACCACGACAAGCCTCAGTTTTCCCATCTGTATAAAGGACATAGAAATTGCACATCCTCGGGCACTGTGAAACTTTAAGAGACCCCGCCCCATAAAGAGTCTAAGCCCAGTGGCCGGCCTCGGAAAGCCTCTGAAATAGCTGATAATTGCACTCTGCAGTCAAAGCTAATAGTAAGTAACTTCTGGAATCCTGGCATTGGGGCTTTAAAATGCTGCATCTGCACGCAGTCCTCGCCCTTCTGAGCGTCCCCTCCATGTCATTGTTTCCAGAGCTTTCCAAGTGTGTTTCCGGGGAACCCCTGGCATATTTTGAGAAAACACGCTTGAGAGCTCATTGCAATCGCGGGGGCTCCGGTAGGTACAGGTGGAGAGGTGGGAGGGGATGAGAAGATGCCACAAGGCGGCCAACCACATTCGTTGCTTCTTATGCTTTTGCAGTTTCAGCACCTGCCTGTTTGAGTACGTTTGACAAGGTTTATCTCTTTTGTCTTCTCCTTCCTTTATTTTACTCCCCTCCCCCCCACTGCCACCCTGAACCCAGAAATTCCACGAGAAGTGTTTTTAAGAGCTACACATGACAAGTGTACACATGCCGTCCACAGCCAGGGAGCAAGCGGCACAGTCGCTAACTTGTTAGACAGGGGCTAGATTACAATCATAAATAAATGATTTGCTGTCTCCTTGCATTCAGACTTGTAGCTTTTAAAGTGTGGCTGTCATCGCGGAATCAGATTTAGTCAAATGCTGTGTAACTGCAAAATTATCCTATCCTTACCTTTTTATTCTCCTTATAATGGACAGTTAAATTGGATTTTCCAATTTGAAGTGCATATGTTTTTCAAATCCCCAGAGGCTGTCTATTTTTTTCATTTCTAAAGCAACTCGCTAATGTTTATCATTACCACACAGAAATATTACAATTCTTAAGGGGCGCCTTACAAAATCAGCGCAGGAGAAATGTGCTTTATCGTCTCAAAATGAAACCAATTTCTCAGCTGATTTGCAATTTATTTACATGTTAGCATTTGATTTCCGGCTGATTTATAACCCCACATGGCTCTGTCTCAGGGTTTATTTAGAAAGCAGACAACGGCGGTTGGGGAAGGCTGCCGAGTGCTGCGTGGCATGAGCTGCCTGCTTCTGCCAAGAGGGAGGCCATGGGAACCGGCCCGGAGATGCCAGGTTCACTCTTACCTTCGGCGAACCCATTGCCTTAACGTGTGCAAACACAGAGGTGCGGGGCCCAGCGACCGCACGGAGATGTGATGCTGACAGAGAGCCTTTCCAATGGACTGAGTTCCCTCCTCTGAAGTGAGCAGGGATTTGGGCAGAGAAAAGTGGAGAGGACGGCAGTTCCCGGGAAATCTTAGGCTTGTGATTTTTTTGGTTTATTCACATAACTCTAATGGTTAATACAGTGCCTGGATTCAAGGAAGCATTGGAATTGACAGCGGGGAGTTTTATGGGGGGTTGTTGCTTCATCTGTCTGACCATTTATTCTTAGATTCTTGCAGCCAGCCCCCCATCTATCCCTCCGTTCATCCACCCATTAATGCATTCATTCCCCCATTCTTCCCTCTCTCAATGCATCCATCCACGGACATATCCATCTGTCCATACATCCATCCATCTGTCTTTCCATCCATCCATCCTTCCATCCACATGCCCATCCATCCATGCATCCATCCATCTAATACACACTTACCATTAGGCTTTCTGGGTGAGCTCTGGGAATGCAGAGATGATGAAAAAAAATTGACGTGGCCCTCACAAAGCTCATGGTTAAGTGAAGGGGACAGACATGTACCTCTCAGGGTCACTGAGAAGCTCAAACTAACTCATGTAAAAGTGCTTCATGAACTATAAATCATTTAAATATATATAGCATCTGCATGGAATAGTGTAACAGTTCATACCACGGGCTCCTGGCCAGCCTGTTTCCATTTAACTGTGGAATCATAGGCACACAAGGCTTTATCTCACTAAGCCTCAGTTTCCTCATCTATAAAATAGGAACGGGGGTTAGAATAACACTAGCAATGTTTATTTGGCAGGGACATGGGGAGGATTTGTGGAGATCACCCTTAAAAGGTGTTTAGCAAAATGCCAGGGCCATAGTTAGCACTTACAAACTTTCTTCCTACTATCATGGCTAGTATTTTCATTATGACATTAATAGTAGGACTAGAGGAAGCAATTCTGTCGACCTGAGAAGATGAGACAAGACGCTACAGAAGAAATAGTTGCTGAGCTGGGCTTATAGAAGAGGGCAGCTTTCTTAGATGCCAGAAGGAAAGGGAATCTCCAGCGGAGAGAACAGAATATACAAAAGTCTGGTGCTCCCAAGGTTCAACTGAAGATTCAACAAAAGGTGAGGGGTGTGCAGCTGGAGATCAGGAAAGAGAGGAGACTTCGAGGACTTGACTACTGGGACACGGAGCTTGGGTTTTATTCTGGGGGCCACGGGAAGAGTTCAATTAAGGGCCGGTGCCATCTGATTGGCATCTTAGATAGCCTTCTGTGCCGTCATGCAGAACACAAATTGGGAGGCAGGGTGCCCAGGCCAAGAGCTGGAGAAATAGCTTCATGGAGAGTGAATGAGGCAGGACCCCGTGCATTGGTGTAGGGCTGGTAAGAAGGGGCGGATTCGAGGGAGATGGGTTGCTTAAGTAGAGTCAGCCAGGACTTGGGACCGATTGGAGAGAGAAAGGGGGTGGGTAATGAGAGTTTCACAGACATCTCAGGAGCACCCTATCACAGGTAAAATCCCTGAAACTGAGATGAATTTTCCTCCTCGCTTTGCTTCTATCTGCCCATGCCATGCAGAGCTACTCTGAATAAATTTGCATACATTTATGCTGCAGGCAGCCGCTGCTCACATCTGCAAGAGCATCTCTCCCTCTCCCTCTCTCTCTGTAGGTGCAGTCACATCCAACACGATTCCCCTTCTGGGCACAGAATCTGCAGCCAGGAACTGCCAAGGACTCCCTGAGTGAACTTGGCCACATCCCGCCCTTTCCCTGGACCTCGGTTGCTTATCTATAAAACGGACAGGATAAACTCGTGACCATTGGAGCCTCTAATCTAGGATACTGGGAGAGAGGGGACTGGCAGAAGATTTAGTCCTATGATATATATATGTTGTCTTCCAGTTAAGATAACTTACATTATGAGTTACAGAAAACCTGATTCCAAGGAGCTTAAAAATACAGCTCTGAGTTCTTGTTACAGAAAAGTTAGCAGGTTTTCGCTATCAGGTGAAGCTTGCTCCAGCAGCTCAAAGATGCCACTCAGTAACGTCTCCCCTTCTGTCTCCCATGATGTCAACTTCACTCTAAGTCTGGTTCTTTTCACAGCTCTTTGCCTTGCTCACAATCCCAGACTTTCTTGTTGGTGCCCAGCAGGGAAGAAGGGAAGGTCTTATTTCAGCACTTCCCCTGAAGCCCTGAGATGCCTTCTGATTGGACAAGCCTCATTCCCAAGTCCACTGATGACCTCACCTCTGTGCTCACATGGAAGAGATGTGCTGATAGGCTCCCCTGGGTCACATACTCCTGCTCTGGTGCTCCTAGGTGTGCCCGAATCCCCACACAGAAGCCAGGGCTTTTTGGGAATGGAGAAATGCTGGGACAGAACCAGCACATGTCTATGGTACATGGACACATGAACACTTTTCTGCTCTCTTCCTTCCCCAGGAGGGAGGAGGTAGCTTCAAAACCAGACTTGGTCTCTGGGAAATTGCCTTATCTTCCTCATAAAGTGCATGAGAACATTCAAACAATAGTTGGTGTTTGGCTCAAGAACTCCAGAAGTTGGCATCTTTTAAGTACCCAAGGAACCTGTCTCAAGGGTAGCTGCTTATGAGGAAGTAAAGAGAGTTGACATCCCTTCCCGTAGTCCATGCTTTGTCGTGTCCTTTTGATGGTCCCGTGCAGACCACCTAGGACCACTGTTGGTCACAAGTGTAAGACATCCCACACTGGACATGTGGAGTGGCAGCCAGGGACACTCTGAAGCTTAGTGGATGGTGAGTGGGACTCAACATTGGTTGTTTTAGGTAGATTAGGTCAGGTTATGCTGCAGTAACAACCAACCCCCAGAACCTCAGAGATTTAACAAAGCAAATGCTCATTTCATGTTCTCTCCAAGTTCATGATGGATCTGAGTGACCTTCCAGAGCAGGTCTTCTCCATCCAGCAAGTGAATGACCCCGGCAGCTTCAATCTTTTGACACCTCCATAGCACACATGATTCCATGGCAGGAAAAGAGTGGAGAATTGTCCTGCCTCTTAATTTTCCTGCCCAGAAACGATGCTCACTCTTTCTGCTTGCTTTCCATTGACCAAAGCAGGAGAGGCCATCTGGAAATATCAGGGAGAGGCAATGATGTCTGCCTCGAGAGAAGGGATCTGTTGGCACCTGACACAGACTCATTTTCAGTGTGTCTCGCATTCAACCCAAGGATGAGAAGACGAAACTGTCTGTTGTTATCTGCTCTCTACCTGGGGCTGGAGATTAAGGGATGAATAGGGCAGTGCTTTGCCTTTTAGCAGTTACATTCAACTTGGAGAAACAGGGTCAAACCTGAGAGAGAGAGAGAGAGAGAGAGAGAGAGAGAGAGAAATAATTTTCAGAATCTGCTTCCTGGGATTATTAAGATAAAAGGAGATGAAACAGGGAGAGCCACGGTGGCTCAGCAGGCAAACTTCTTGCCTGCCATGCTGGAGACCCGGGTTCAATTCCTGGTGCCTGTCCATGCTAAAAAAAAAAAAAAAAAGGAGATGAAACACATGCTATCCTTGGCGTGTTGCCTGGCAGGACTAAGAGCTCCATAACTGCAAGCTACTCTTCCCATTTTGCAGATGAGAACACTGAGGCTCGGGGTGGCAGAGCGACTCTCAGGATTACCCAGTGATGGTGGCTACAGAGTCGTCCTTAGTGGCCCTGCCCCTGACCTCATTCACACTCCCCCCACACTAGAATTCTCTCCTCCCTTTGCATTGCTCATCCAAAGCCTATTAGGGATGTCCTGACCACGCTGTCCCCTGATGACCGTGGATGGTGGCAGACACTGATGGCTCCAAAGGCGAGCCGGTGTAAGATGCTCGGCCACTTGCTTGCCTCTTGATCCGGCTTTGCATCCTGCACCATGTGTGGATGCTGCGGCTTCCAGACCACTCCTGCAGGTACCGGAAATGGCCCGAGGGGGGCATTTGGCATTTCATGGTCATCCAGGAAGCACTTTTCATTTCTGTGACCAAACCTATCTCGAGAGTCAGGGATGCTTGGACAGCAACAATTTAAGATTACACATCCTATCTTTGTAAAGTTCCGCCATTCCCAGACTCTAGGGTTCTAGATATAACTTCCAAGGCTCTAGACCAATACCGTTCAGTACAACTTTCTGCAGCAATAGAAGCATTCTGTATGGGTATAGCCATCAGCCTTAGGTGGCCATTTAGCACTGAAATGTCTGTGTGAAGGAGGAATGGAATGCTGCTTCTACTTAACTTTAATGCATTTAAATGTAAATAGCCACATGTGGCTAGCAGCTACTGTACTGGGGAACAGAACTCTAGATCCTTCTATTCCAGTTTTCTATACTCGTTGGGCTCCTACTTGCCCACCGGCAGCATAACTGAAGAACTTCTTAACAGCTCCGCAAGCCCCATTGGGGTCGTTTGATCCGGAAGTCAGTAAAGAAACACAAATCTTATGTGTATCATTCAGGAGAGAATCGGTTTTACTACACTAACAACCAAACCCCGCACCTTCACGGCTTGAAACAACAAAAGTTTGTTTCTTACTTGTGCTGCATATGCATTCCACGTTGGCAAGGGACTATGTTCATCAGAATCATTTGGGTGTCAGGCTAAGGGGCAGTCACCCTCTCCAAAGTGGCTGCCCAGCGTGCCAGAAGGAAAAGCAACCTCTGAAGGGTCTTCCAATTGGAATTCAATCTACCCAGAATCAACACCTATTGATTCTGCTCCCAGATCACTGGCCAGGACTATTCACGTGTCCCTAGGCTAACCCAGAGGTGGGGCATGCAGGAAGTGCCACCCTATATGTTCTGGAAGGGAGAAAAACCATAAATATTTGGTGATCTTGCACTAATGATATTGTACAATGCCGAAAGCCTGGATACAAGTGGAAGGAAGGTGTCCAACCTGGGGAAAAACTAGCCCAGGATGCTTGAAAGAGCACTGTACTTGGAGTCCAGAGACAGAGACCCAAGTATGGAGCCTACCACTTTAGTTGCTCTGTGATCCTGAAAAGGTTCCTTCTTCTCTCTGTGTCTCTCATTTTTACAGTTTGAATAATAATATATGCTTTACTCTTTTTAGGTTATAACACGCACACATATTTTGTGTATGTGCATATATATGCACGCATAAATATATACAAAAGAATTCAGGACTATGGGAGTTACTGGAATTTTTACAGTGATGATCCTTTTCTGTGCCTGATTGAGGTGAGGCCCCGGTGCCTTGGGCAAGTGTACGCAGTCTGGAAAATTAAAAAAAAAAAATTTGTTTTTAAAAGCTTCATTTTCCAGGTTTACTTGCACATAGGATGGCTAGGTGACACCTTCTGTCCAAAAACTTGTAAGCTGTTGGGTGTAGCTTACAGGAAAGCGCCCATATAAAGGAGGCAATCTGCGCTAATAGTTATACCTTTCTCCTCAGACTCTAAACTGAATAGGGGATGTGATGGTAAGGGCTCTGGCAGTCATTTTGTGAGCAATAGAATGCAGGTGACACCCTAAAGAGGGTGGTGTAACAGCTAGAGGGGGCCTGGATCTGCCACCCTTGACCCAGGCAGCCTACTTCTGAATTTTGCCTTTGGATTTGCAGTTACATCCAACCAAATTCAATCCACACCGGATATAATAACACTGCAGAAATCACTGACTCTGTTAGTGACCAAGAAGCAGCTCTTTTCAAGGGATGACGAGGCAAATAAGAGGTTTGGAGCAACAGAGACCTGAGTTTCCATTCCACCGCTCACCAGCTGTGTGACCTCAGGCAGGAGCCAACGTTCACACCTGTAAAATGGGCCAATAATTAAGCTCCTCCCGCAGAGTGGGCGTGAGGACTCAGCAAGGTGACACACACCGAGTTCTTTGTGTTTGCCATGTAGTAGGTGTTCAGTAAACAGCAGCAACAGTTGACATTATTTTGTACTTACTGTGTCACGTGCTGCTTGTCAGCTCCTCTGATCCACACTGAACTCTAGGAGGTGGTGCTTTGTTTATATTATCCCCATGTTACAGATGAGGAAAGAGAGGCAAGTAAGTATGCATTGAATAATGAGTTGAATAATGTGTTGAATAAATGATGTAGCACTCTGAGATTCCCTAAACATCAGCCATGGTACACCTCCTTCATGGTTCTTGTCATAACTGACAACCTGACAGAATTCTTATCATCTGTGCCATCATTTACTTACTGTTTTCCTTGAGCTCAGGTTTAGATAGAATCCCTTTTTGAAAAGTGTATCCTTATTCTAAGTAACCCGATACGCCTGGCATTACCATGTATATATGAGAGAGAGAGAGAGAGGGGAGTAGAGAAAGATAGAAATAGGGAGGAGACAGTGACAGAAAGAGATAGAGATATGGAAGGAGATAAGAGAAAGAAGATATATATACATATATGCACATCATATATGTGTATGCACATATATATATATGCCATATATGTATATGTATGTAGCCATAAAAACACTTGGCAATATCTACCAGAGGTACAAACACATATATACTTTGGGCCTAGGATTTTCACTTCTGAATATATATGCTACAGGGAAAAAAAAAAAAGAACATATAACCATCAACAGACATGAGGTAGAGTGTTCATAGAACATCATTTGGACAATTGAAATGTCCATGAGCCGTGGAATGGATAAATCAATCATGATACCTTCATGCAGTGGAGTACTACTCAACAATGCAAAAGAGCAAACTGCTGGTGAACTTCGCAGCTATAACATTACAGGAAAGTTTGATACCAAAGCATATAGAATGGATAATTCCGTTCATACAAGGTGCATCAAATGGGATAGAGGGGACTGAGGTCAGGACCGTGGGCACCTCGGGGCAGAGGTTAACTAGGAAGGGCCCTGGGGTTGTTCTGCCAGAGACAGGTGACCTCCTTGCCTGGGCCACATGCACACGCAAAACACAACGGAGGTGTCCACCTAGTATCAATGCACTTTGCTGTATGTAAGTTATACCTCAATAAAGCAGGCCCATGAGAGCTTTTTTCCCCCCAAGGATCCCTCCTGGGATCACCCCACACTGTGGGAAGCAGATGGCTCCATTCAGCGTGGGGCAAGCAGGCAGCTCCTGGAAACGCCAATCCAGCAGGCAATATGGTGTCCCCACCACTGTCCCAGGACAGATACCCTGCAGGAGATCTGGCTTCCTCTGTACCTTGTCGCTGCACATCTTGAGGACTCTCAGGCTCCGGAAGGAGGGTCGGGCTCCCTGTGCCTGAGGCCCAGCTGCTGGGCCCGTGGGCCAAAGATACGCCAGCTGAGAGCCGAGGCGCCTGACTCAGCTGTCAGCTCTTACCATTCCCAAGCCTGCTTGATCAGCCTCTCTCTTCCTTCCCAGTTGCAATGATCCTGCAGCTCCTTTCTGATCAGGGTGTTTGTCTGGCCACCTGCTGAGCATTCAGCAGACCCTGGCACTTGAGTGCGAGCGTCTCCTTTACCAAGCTCGGTAGCTTGGAGGGCGAAGGGAAGCAGGGGGAGATGGGGGTCAGATATGGCCCCAGGGTATCTGTGCCACTTTTGGTATCCTCAGTGCAGGCAAAATGGCCTGGAGGATGATGAAGGTGTCAAGAAGGGACAATGTGGAGAAGTAAGGGCATCTTTATCGTTCACCTTGGAGTGTCAGTATGTGTATATATGTGCAAAAAAAAAAAAAAAAGAGACAGTCAAAGAGAGTGAGGGAAAGAAACACAGAAATAGAAATAGGAGACAGTGCCAAAGAGGCAGAGAGAGATACAAGAGAGACAGCAGAGATTTTCTCTAATCCATGATCTTTGCCCTACAGCTTTTCAAGGATCCACAAAAATATTTGACATCCCCCCAAACTTATTGGCTACAACATATTAAAAGGCAACTGCAAAATGTTTTTAAAAAGGAAATGTGTAACCAACTGTCTGTATACCATAACATCAGCTACAAAATTCCCACTCCATCTAATCCTTAATAATGAACACAGCTGTGGGAAGTATTTGCATATTTGGGGGCATGTGAAAAGGGTCCCCCAACCTCCCGCAGTGCAGAACCTCCCCAAGCCCCCAGAAGCACTGGGTATGATGGATAATGGGGATCTCGTTGTCTGAGTGGATCTCGTACCCTCAACTGAACTGCACAATCTTCAGGGCAGAGGGCCGAGAGAGGGAATCATCCATATATGGTGCCTGGCAGGATTGCCCTGACTTTGCTTTCCATTCTAAAGATGGGAAAACCAAGGGTTGGAGAGGTGAAGCCCCTTGCCCAAGGCCATTTGGACACTTGGTGGCAGACACTTGATGAGCCTGTACTGTATCCCCCTACCCGGCTGAGAGCTTTCCATCTCTTTGGGCCTCTATCTGCCCATTTCCAGAATGGGAATAAAAACACGTACCCCATGGCTGGCACAAAGATGGAGACCACAGATATTAAAGATGTGGAGAACTCAAATCTACGGGATAGTTCTACACATCAAACAAACACACAAATAAAAGGACTAAAGAAAAGAAATTGGTCTCCCAATGGAGATGCCCAAACTCCTTTTGTGGGCCAACTGGGAAAATCAATCCAAAGACCATTTAGAGAAGAATCTAAGGCTAATAAAGTCTAATAAAGATGATGGCAAAATGCAACATGTGGGACAGAAAAGGCATTGTCCACGAGGGCAGGGTCTCTGTCTCTGTCCTTTTTTTAAATGTCTACCCACAGTTGTATCCCCAGGATATGGTTGACTCCCTGGCACCTAGCAGATGCTCAGTAAATGTATTGAACAAATCATAACTAGAGCTAATATTATTTAGCATTTGTTTGAGCACAGACCCAATGCTAATCACCTCATTAGACACCACATGAAGTAGTTGCACTTTATTATCTCCAGTTTACAAATGAGGAAACTGAGGCTCAGAGAGGCTAAGTGACTTGCCCACAGTCCCACAGTTAGAAAGAGCAGAGCCCGCAGAAAGGAGGCTTGATGGGGGAGTAATTTATCCTGCAGGGGGTTATGGTGTTAATCTCTGAAGGCTGCATGGGGGAGGTGGCATTTGGACAAGGTAGCAGTTAGCCAGGGGGAAAGGAATGTTTCAGGCTGAGGGAACAGTATGGGCAGAGGTCTGGAGTCCAAAGGAGTGAGGTGATTTGGGGGAGCTCACAGAGCATCAAGCCTCATGTTTAGCAAGCTGCATATCATTGACTCCTCCAGCTGCCCAGGAAACTGGTTTTACTATACCCATTTCCTGGATGTTGAAATTGAGTCCCCAGCCATGGAGAAACTTTTCAGAGATCAAAGAGACACCAAGTGATCCATTCAGGCTCACGCTCGCATCTCCAGAACCCCGAACTCATGATCTTTTCAGTGCACAGCTTGATCCCACCCTTACAGGTTCCATCCCTCCCCCATACCCAAGGAATGCCAGGAAGTGTTCTGATTGCTCCAGCTCCAGTGGTGGCCATGCTGATTGCATGCTGCACTGGGGCTGGGCAGTGTTCTGGGATTGATTAGCCATGTCTGCCCTGGGCACTGGGTAAAGGAGCAATGGAATGCACGCAAGGACTGGACTAGTGGTTCCATGATCGAATTCCATTGACCTCTGGGCTTTCAGGATGAAATCTTCCATGCTTGAGTAATCTCATGAGGAAATATGAACTTGTTTATCAGTTGGAATCCACACATGGACAGCCTTGCCTCCCACTTGGGCCCTGGTGACCGCTATCTAGCCCTGTGTCCCTCCTGGACCCGTGCTTTCTCCTATGACCTCTTTCTGAGTCTTCTTAGGCCAAGCATTTTCTCCATTCCATGCAGGTGAGTTTCACAGCAGTCAGAACTGCAGAAAGCAATCGTCCTACCTAAACGTAACCTGCCCGTTTCTAACAGAAAGCAGAGGCCTGAACCAACCCCCCAAGTATTCCCAACCTGCCGAGCCTTCCCCCACCTCTCTGCTATTTTTCCAAGTGAAAAGGGAGGGAGGCCTTCGAGAAAACTGACCTCCCCTTCAGCGCATCCCAGACCATCACGGATTTGGCTCAACACCCCAAGCGGCAAACCAGCAGCACACGCTGCCACCAAAAAAAAAAAAAGAAAAGAAAAAAAAATATTTAACAAGGCATTAATAGATAAATAAAAATAACTTCCAGAAGAAACGACGAGGAGTCACGCAACAAAATGATTTCTTTCTGTACGCGTAAACTCATGAATAATCAAACCGCACAGTCCCAGACGAGTGAGGCACAGCTCTTGTCAACCCCATTCTGGATTCCTCCTGGAAGGTCACCTCAAACCTTTGCAACCCTGGATGGCTCTGCGGCCCCCCCCATGTCCTCCACCCCCACCCCTGCCCACTCCCTCCCACGACCCCACCTCCTCTTTAGAGGGGAAAAATTAATTCTCAGTGCTATGGAAACGTGCAGAAATTCTGAATGAAATGCTGGGGTGGGCGCTCGGGAATCATCAGGCAGGAAGAGGGGTTCAGTAAAATATTGAGGTGGGGGGGACGCCTCAGGCCATGGCTTTTGTGAGCTGAGGCAAGGCCCGTGCTTCCAGCTTCTTCAGTGTCACATTTTAACCTAGCAGCTGCTTCAAGAAGCGAGATGATCTCCCCTGCCTTTTTTCTTCTCCTTCCTCTAAAAAAAAAAAAAAAAAAAATTATTTTTTTATTTTCCCTCATGTGTTAAGGGAGGAAACAGTGACAGGGACAAGTGACAGCTCGCTAATTATTCCCTTACTGCCACTGCTGTTCTGGCTTTGGACGCATTGCTCATTTCTCCCCGTCTTCGCACTGAATAATGCATGGGTCCCTATCTGTATTCAAGTGGCACCTCCGGGGCCCGCCAGCCTAACTAGCTGATAACTGATTCAGTTTGTAAGCAGGGCCTCTGGGAGTTGCAAGGAAAAGTAGCCAAGAACAAATTTAACACTTCTTTCTCATTTCTTCAGAACATCAAGGAGAGGCAGGGTGGGAAGGGAGCGGGGCGTGCATGCTTGGCCCTTGGAGGACACTTGACCTCAAGTTGGGAGGCCCAGCTGTGGGGAAAGGGTGTGGTGATGAGGCTGATAACACTACCATCACCACTAATAACAGCAGTAGTAGTAATAGGAACGATAAAATAGTGCAGGCCAGCCGAGGGCATACTGGGTGCCTAGCATCATGCTTGGCACTTTCCATGCATTACCTCTTTTAATTGTCACAAGAACCTGTTGGTGGCCATGCACTGGCCCATACATCAGCTGGCTATTGCCGTACTAATGCCGCGTAACAAATGACCCCAACATTTCGGCAGTTGACAATAAAAAACATCTTTATCTTCCTTGTTCAGGGTTCTGCAGGAAGGTCAGTCTTGTGCTGATTCAGCCTTGGCTGCAGGCTACAAGTACGGTTTTGATCTGTTGTATGTATTTCACTTTGGGAGCGTGAGCACACGGCCAGCTGCTGCCGGCATCATGTCCGCTAATATCCCATTGGTCAAAGTGGGTGACATGGCCAAGTCCAGGGATAAGGGTGGGGAAGCAAGCTCTCCACTCACCATGAGCCCATGACAAGGGCATGGAAGCCTCATAAGCCATTGGGCAGCAAAGAGTTGGGTGCTTAGAAAGAGTCCCCTCTGGGGAAGCAGGACCTCCTACCCCACTGCCTCGAGCAACTAAACCTTTGCAGAGAAACTTACTCCCTTTGGTTGTCAGGTTGTACTCCTCATTAAATCATGCCAGAAGTCTACAAATCAAATGACAAAAATAATCAAAATAGCAAAGCCTTACCCAGTGCTTACAGTACCAAGTACTAATCCAAGTGCTTTGCGTATATCGAGTCAATGAGGTAAATGTTTTCTACAGCCTGTTTTAAGGATAAAGAGAGAGACACAGAGAGGTTAGCCAATTTGCCTGAGGTCATACAGCCGGTAAGGGGCAGAGTTAGGATTTGAACCTGGGCAGGCTGGCTCCAGTGAGTAGGCTCTGATCTACTATAGGTGCAACAGGATTAAAACGCAGAAGTTTGGAGTTTGAAATGTCAGACTGTGGTTGGCTTTGAGGAATATAATTGAGCAGGGTCAGGATGGTCCCTGGACTAGAGCACATCAGACCCTGAGTGTCGGGCCACAACTGAGAAAAGTGACCCTCACTTAGCCCTGTCCTGTGGGGAGAGGTTTGTGGCTCTCTCTTTGGATCAATCTGAAATATCAGGACTCTGTTCCCTGCCAGTGTGTGACATGTTTTGGAACCTCCCAGTGGAATGGGGGACCTTCTCCTAGCAGACCAAGTGGACCCAGGATTCTCTGGGACAACGCCTAGCTGTCCACTGCCAAACTGCCCCTCACCCTGCTTGGAAAGGTGACCACCACAAACCTACTTCCTCCTTCTTGACTAGATCTGGTGGTGACAGGCCCCAGCAGTGAAGCTAGCACTTGTTTTATGAAGGCGGACAAGGTTGGGTGCAAATGCACCTTTTTATTTATTTTTTGGCATGGGCAGGCTCCGGGAACCGAACTTGGGTCTCCGGCATAGCAGGTGAGAACTCTGCCCCTGAGCCACCATTGTACTGCCCCAAATCCCCCTATTTTGAGGTCAAAGAGCTCATAATTTGGTTCGCCTTTAAAATGAGAAAGTTACTCTTCAGATGAATACAGGGATGGGGGTCGAGTGGGTTCTGCAGAGCGTTGGGTTCACCGAGCCTCACGCTGCACTTGGCACATAGTAGGGGCTCAGGGACTGGTTACTGAATGAACGGACAAAGGAATGCACAAAGGCCCTTTACTGAGGCTCAGAGAAGTTCCACAACTTCACAAAGACCATCGCCCTTCTCTGGGCATCGACTGATTTATTCAGTGAGCACCTACTCTGTGGCCAGCTCTGTTACAGATGCTGGCCCTATGGTTCCAAGAGTCTCTAAGATAATGGCAGGTGCTGCGGGATAAAGCAGGGGAGGGGGATGATGGGGCACAATGCTTATAGCAGAAGCTTCTCATCGTCACCTGTGTCTGCTATGTGCTGGGCACTGGGCTAAGCCCCTTACACAAAGAGCTCCCCAACCCCGCTGGGAGGTGGGTTCCATCAGTACACCATCATACCCATTTCACAGGCCCTGAGAGCAGAAGTACCCTGCCAGGGTCACATGCAAGGAAATTACAGGACAGGGACCAGCACCCAGATCTCTCTGCTTGGTCTCAGAGCTGGGGTGGGTGTCGGGGGTGGTGGGGATGGTGGGTTCCCCTGGTGCCCCAGTGGCTGGCGGGTCAGGGACCTGGGTGCCCGCACAGCTGTCACCTGTCCGGTGTAGGTCCGTATCCAGCCGCCAGGCACTGTCTGCTGGGGCGACACAGGGCTCCTTGTCAGGAGCCGTATGTCAGGCAGCAGCGGGGGAGGCAGGCAGGCTGTTGGCAGGCGGCTTAAAATAGCAGCGCGTCCTCGCGGGCCGTGCGGGAGCTCCGTTCTCCGGGGCGGGGCCGAGAACACTCGGGGAGAAGATTCCTGAGCCCTGCAGCCGCCCCCTCGCTGGCACGCCCTCTGCAAGGAGCCGGAGAGATGGTGCTCCAGGACGAGGCTTCCAGTTGCTCCCCGCGTCCGGGGGATGAAAGGTAAACCCTGGAACTGCCTGGCGCTGCCCCTGCTCACCGCTATTGCCATCACAGTCCTTTCTCCCGTCACCCTGACAACTGCATATTCCCGGGCTTGCCTGGATGGTGTCCCTCTGTGCCTCTGTTTGGCCCATCTGGCTGCCAGACAGGCTCTCCCTTCCATCTTCTTTTCCACCTGGAAATTATATGGGATACAGCAGGGGCTCAATACATGTCAATTGGACCCATGTGTAAATTTTGAAATCTTACTTATCCTTATCGCTCAAGCGCAGCTCACTTGTCAGTACCTCTGGGGAGCCTTCTAGACTCCCTCAGGAGAAGGTCTCTCTCCTTCCTCCAAGGCATCATAGCCCTGGCACGGATGGGGATTGGAAAAATCCTCACTCTTTGTGGGTCCCTCCAGCCCCGCTGATGGTGAACCTCAGCACCCCCACTTCTCACTTTAAAACTTGCATCATCACCCTCAGAAGGGGAGAGGAGCGAGTCTCAGAGAGGACCAGCCTGCCACTCCTAGTAAGAGTGGCATTTACTCATGCAGGAATGGCAGATAGTTGGCACACGGGCCAGAGCTTGCCTAGCTGTGCACATGGCAGACATTACTAATTGATCAGAGCACGCTTTCTGTCTGAGCCCCGGAATTTCCAGCTTGCCATGAGCAATTGGCTAGAGTTGGTACCAAGATGATGTCTGAATAGGTTCTTGGTTCCAAGTGTCTTTAACTGTCAGCTCTAGATAAATGGCCTCCAGAAGTTTGTCTATACAGTTGCCTCTGCCATCAGATTGGGAAACTCTTGAGGGCAAGCCTATGCCATTTATTTAAGCATCTCCCCCTGTTGGAACAGAGCCTGGTATATCACATGCTGAAAATATCTGTCGAAGTTCAGAAATTTGGGAAGTGGGGAGAATATGTCAGGCTGTCATATACAGAAACATTCCACTATGGCCACTCCAAGACCAAGGAGCTCTCATGGACTGTGTGTCATGTGCCCCACCTGATGGTCTCCAGGTAGCAGAGCTCAGAGGACAGGAAACCCAAAACACAGGTACATTGAGATCATTCTCAAAATTTGGCCTGAGTTTGGGGAAGGTTTTGCTAGAAGACTCTGTTGGTTGGGTTTTGCAGTATGGTCAGGAGTTCAGTAAAAAAGATCACCATGACAAACTGCATGGAGATTCAGGGTCAAAGATAAAAGATGCTCAGTCTCAGGAAGAAAATGGTGAGTGGGAGAGGGGGCTGAGAAAAATGTCCTCATCTTTAAAATGGGGAAAATAAAAGCACCCACCCCACAGGGCTGTAGCAAGATAATGAATGGAAAGTCAAACCAGTGTTCTATAAAGAAGAGTCATTATTAATTTGATGACAGCATCGTAACACTCATTGGGGCCTCCTCACTGGTGGGAATGTTGCCTTCAGAGAAGGCTTAGCTCCAGCCTCTCTGTGATTCCCAACTCCTGGGACCTCCCACCTCTGAGAAAGGCACAGGAAGGGGGCCAAAGAGGCAGGCTTCCCAGAAGCAGAGTTTTTCTGACCCAACTCACATGGGCACCTGGCCAGGCTGGCACAGGTCTGAGGAGGGGGCCTCTTGGGGTCTTTGGTATTGCTGAGCCAGGCTGTGACTCTCCTGGCAGAGGGGTGGAAGGAGCCTGCTTTGGGGATGGTATTTTGTTACAGCCTCCCTCTGCAGCCCCATTTCACAGATAGGGAAACTGAGATCTGAGAAATAATAGAACTACCTGCTCTTCCAGAGTGACACCTGTCTGGATTTGAACCAGGATCTCTTGATTTCAGTGTCCATAGTTTTGGCACTGAACCAGCAGCCTGAGTGTCAAAGTGCCAGTATTTTCACTCATTTACAAACTTCTTTGAGTTCTACTGAGCATGTTCTGGAGGAGTTCACAGTAGTTGGGGGGTGGGGATAGGGTGTGACTGACATGACATTAAATTATTCCGGTGTCACATGAAGAGTATTTGGCCTGAGTTTGGGGAAGGCTCTGCAGGAAGGCTCTCTGGATTGGGTTTTGCAGTATGGGTAGGAGTTCAGTAAGTGGCTAAGAGGAGGAAGGGTATTCTAGGAAGTTAAGACCACATGAGCAAAAACAGGGCTCTATGGAAAAACGACTTAGCAGACTTTTGTGCCTGATCTTAGGGAGTGAGAAGTGGGAACTGCAGGAGAAGAGGCCATGAAGTGGTTGTAAAACCAGAGCCCAAGGTCTTTCCAGGCCAGACTGGGGCATTTGGACTTTTCCTTGTGGGCAGGGGGGTCATGAAGATGTGTTTCAGTTCAGCTGTTCATACCACTTTCCAAACAAGCCTCAGAGTAGAGTCTTTCTAGTTTCCTAATTTCCCATTATACCAACAAGATTGAAGGCTAACCCAGGATGGGGCAAAGACTAGCATGGAAGTTTCTGCACACATCATGCTACTCTCCTGCTCTCCCCCAGAAAACTACGCCTTTAATTCTACTCTAGGAACGAAAGCCACAGAGACACAGAAGCAGAGAATCGCACAGTTAAGACCTCTGCAAATTACAGACCCAGAGGCCTATCACATCATTCATTCCTTCATTGAGTCATTTGGTTAATAAACTTGAAAAGTACCCAGCAGATAGAGTATCAGTTAGTTATTGCTGCATAACAAACCACCCCAGCCTCAGCGACTTACATGAACGATAACCTCTTGATCTGTCATTCGCCTAGACTCCCTCTTGTATCTACAGGCCAGCCAGAGGCTCTGTTCTGACCTGGGCTCGTCTGGGTTCTGGAGTCCTGCTTCGTATACCTCTCAGTCTCCCCTCAGGACCGGTAGGGGAGCCCAGGGCTGCCCTTTATTTGTGGCGCTGCAGAGCGGAAACACTCAAGGCCTCTTGAGGTCTAAGCCCCAAACTGGTAACACTGTCACTTTTGCCTTTATCCCTCAAAGTGAGTCCCGTGGCTGCACCCACATTTCAGAGGCAGAGAAGAGACACCACCCCTTTAAGGAGAGGAACTCCAAAAAGGAAGGGGTGGGCGGATGGTCAACAGCACTGAATGCCACCACCCAGAAACCCTGCAGGACAAATATTTTGAAAGGTGTGCCCTGGGTTTGGCAACCGTCAGTCCCTGAGGCCCTGGGCAGGGGGGCAGTTTCCAATGGGGCAGAATCAGAGCCGGTTGCAAGGGGCTCGGGAGTGGGTGGGAGGTGATGGCGTGGCACAGAGAGTGTGGATGACTCTCAAGAAATTCAGCTGTGAGGACTCAGCAGATCCTTACAGATTATATCTGAAGGGGCTCCGGAAGGGCCGGCCGAAGCCACTGGTGAGCACGGTCCTGGGCCCAGGTCGGCACTGGGAGAAGCAGGGACACCCAAAGCACGGCCCGTCTTCATTTGGACTGGCAGGTCCCGGCTTGTCCAGAGGATGGTGGAGCTGGGTCCAGTTTGTCCCCGCTAGGGGTCCACCCCTGACCCCCGGTCCACCCCGCTTGGAGACCCAGCCCCTGGGAACACCCCTCCAAGGCCTGCCCAACTTGCTGCAAGAGCCAGCGGGCGAGCTCCCCCTCTTTCCTTAACCCCCTTGGGGAGAAGGAAGCAGATAGCAGAACCATGCTATTTACAAGCTTTCAAATGGGTTATTGAATCATAAACTGAAATCACACGCTGTAACCAAATCAGCAAGGACCAGATTCAATAAAGTGAAAAGGGAGGGGAGGGGGATACAAATCCCACCCAGAAGCTTGTTAAAGCTTCCCTCTACCTCTTCTGCCCCCGGTTTTTTAACGTCTCATTGTTTCTGGTGAATAAACCCAGCCGTGTCTGGTCTGATGCCGCTGCTATTAATTCCATATGTGGTTTATGAGTGGAGGAAAGGGCCATCATTACATGCAGTTGGAACCTGAAAAGAACTCAATGGGCCCTTCATCTCTGCCTTGCTGGAGTGGCTGGGCTGAGGTTTGGTTGCCGGCCGCCGCCCAGGCCTTCGCTGAATTGTGAAGGGATCGCAAATTCTGGTAAATGAAAAGTTTCAGGGTGGGAGGTATGCATTGGTCATTTTCTAGTATCCATCAGCTCTCCATTTATGAGTTCTCTGCTCTAAAGGAGGCCCCAGGGGACATCCAATGACTTCCACTGGGGCCATCTGTACGTGCACTGGACTTTACAGTTTATAAAGCACCTTTGCATATGTTGGCTGAATGACAAGACTGAGGCAGAATGTATAACACCAACAGAATATTTGGCTGTGTGAAGGAGGCACCCTAGAACATTAGCTCTTGATGATATTATCCTTATTGTCTGTTAATTATGTGCCTGCTAAGTGTCAGATGCTAAATGTGTTAACTCTAATTCTTATAAAAAGCCTGCAAACTTGGAATTATTGTGTTTGTGTTAGAGACCAAGATTCTAAGACTCACGCTTGTCCAGAGGTATCTGCTAGGGAGAGCCGATCTGGGAATGATCCTCAAGGATGCAGAGTTCCAAAGGTAAGTTATCTGCACACAGTACCCGAGAGGTGGTCAAGGCACCTTGAATTTTACTGTTTTCCAGGTGAGAAAACTGAGTCTCAGAGAGGTTTGGTGACCTACCCAAGGCCACACAGCACATCAGTGTAGATCTCACGGAGATATTGTTTTTTTTCTCTGACCTAAATTCACAGACTCTCATCACTTAAACAGTCACATTAGTGCTGGAAGTTTCCTTGGACTTGGGCAAGCCGACTATCTCACGTCACATATGGATAAACTGAGGCTCAGAGCTGGTTCCTTGTCCAAGGTCATTTGGCCAGGAAGTAGTCAAAACTCAGATTTGAATCTATGGCTCTCTTTCTCCAGAGCTCACATTCCTGCCCTGGCAATTCCAGTTCCAATTCTGGAAAAGCAAGTGGTTCAAGAACCTCTTTGGCCATGCCTGCCAAAGCCAGCTGAACCTTGATGGAGGCTGATTATACCATTTTCCAGCTCCAAACTCGATTCCCTGGTCTAGAATCACCTGCCTGTAACTTTGTCCTTAAGGTTCAGATCAGAGACATGAGTGAGAAGCTCGGGGCCTGGGTTCAAATTCCAGCTCTACTAACTTCCATCTGAACCTGTGGGCAAGTTACTTCCTTCTGAAAACCTCAGTTCTCTCATCATCTAGATGCCTGCGGTAGTCTCTTTAAGACACTTCCCTTTTGCCTTCTAGATCCATCCACTGGGCACCCAGCAGCAAAAGTGAACTTTCACCACCTACTTATACCACATCTTACTGCCAAAATCCTTTCCACACTTCTTCCCTGCCCCAGGCTGTGAAGTCATCTTTCCAGCGGGGGACTGGCCACTCTGGGCACCCCCATCCCCACCTGGCCCCATGTACCCCTTTCCCATTCTCCCTGGCTCTTGCCACACTGCTTTTTTTTGTGATTTGTGGTCACCTTGCTGGGTCTACCACAGGACCTTTGCACTCACTGGTCCCATTGCTTAGAAAGTTCTCTGCCCTCCTCCCCATAGTCAGATATCAGCCTGTTACCATCTTTTCAGGGAAGACTTCCTGGATGTCTCCAGATGAGGTTGAGTCCTCCTAATATATTAGCTCTCAGGGTTCCCCTTTCGTCCCTTTCACAGCCTTTATCCTGGTTCCCGGTTTAAACTTACTTGGAGATTTTGTTGTAGATTTGCCTCCATCCATGGACTGCAGATCAGATAAAGGCCAGGAAGCCATTCTATCCACTCTGCCCTACCCAGCCCCCGGTGCCTGAGAAGATGCTCACAAACAATCAAGGAATGAATGAATCTGTTTTCCAGGTCTGGGAAACGGGTGGGGAGTGGGGCGATGGTGGCATGGAGAGAGTCAGATCAAGGCTCATTTATACCCTGCTCTGATCTCCATTGTGCCAACTCTGAGATGGGCTCCTATCCCTTGATACCTCTCAAGCCTCTACTGGAGGCTCAAAAACCATCTGGAGGGTGGGCCACAGTGGCCCAGCAGGCAGAGTTCTCACCTGCCATGCAGGAGACCTGAGTTCGATTTCCAGGGCCTGCCCATGCAAAAGAAAAAAAAAAAAAAACAACCACTGAAGAGGAGAGAGATGCTACCAGCTCTGGAAGGAATGAGAGCCGAGGGCGAGCATGGGGTGGGGCCACGGGCATCAAGGTAACTGGGCACCCCTCTCCCCCACCACCACACTGGTGCTTGGTTTGCTGACTGCAGGGAAACAGAGCTTGGAACCTAAGCCCCGGGAGTGGTGAGAGAACGTGCCCACTGTTCAGACCTGGAGGAAGAGACCGAACCTGCCCGCTGCCCCCCTCCCCACACTGGTCACAGTATGCAAACCCAGCGGGGGGCGTTGAGGCTTCTCCTCAACTTCCCAGTGAAACTGATGGATTGTGTTCACCCTCCAGATGGGCCCCCCAGATCCCGCAAGAGATCTGGGCTCTCCCAGTGGGTCTCCCCGCATATCTGATTTTCATATGCGCTAGTGAAAACTCTTTCCTAATCAGATATTTAAATAAACAGCATTATTGTGTATCTGTAGTTGTTGTTACTCATCCAGCAGTGACTTCCTGAGTGCCTGTTGTGTGCAGACACTGGGCTGGCCCTGGGGGACCCAGCAGTGACAGACAGAGGAGGTCTGGAGGAGAAGCTGCCAGGAAATAAAGAAACACCTGTTTGCCAGGTGGTGAAGGTGGGCAAAGGGGGAGCAGAGGGCTCTGTGGGAGCAGTCCCCCCTTCTGTGGGGCTAGGGTGGGAAGCTGCAGACACCTCCCTAGAGAAGTGATGTATCAGCCAAAGCCTAATGCATTAGAAGAAGGCAGTAACACTGCGATGCCATATGTGAGCAGGGCTTTAAGATCAGACCCGGGCTCAAATCCTGGCACTGCCATTTAGTAGCTTTGTGACCTTGGGTGAGTCACTTGACCTCTCTGAGCCTCAACTTCCTCATCCGTAAGAACACCTATCTCCTCATATTGATGTGAAGCTTATGTAGATCGGACAGTGGCACAGAGAGGGTTCTGCAGGCAGTTATGCATGTTGTCTGCTGCCCAAGGGCACCTAGTGCAGGTACTTGACTTGCCATCAGAATCCAGTGAGCAGCATCTGCTCACAGGGGCCTCTTTGTCCCATCCATACAGAGGCACACAGCTGCTAGTGGTGGCCCCCAGCCCCAAACAACACAGGCTGATCCTCGCTTGGCAAATGAGGGCTGATGAAGCACAGAGAGGCTGATTAAAAATCGAAGGTCACACCGTGGCACTGGGACCCCTTTGGGTGTGCAGAACTGGTCTCCAGGCCCGAAACACAGAGCGAGGTGTGTAGCCAAGAGCCTGGGAGGCAGGCAGAGGAGGAACCCAGGTCTCCCCCTCTCGCACTGAGAAGAGGAAATTGAAACGAAAAAGAAAAAACCGCTGTCTGGTTCCCGTTTAGACTCCACCTCAGGGAGGTGGCCTGAGCGCGGCCGCTGATACAGGCATCTGTGTTGACTGTACCCACCCCCACCCTCTCCCTGACTTCTTCCTTCCATCCTGGGGATCGTTTTCCAGACAGCCCAGACCCAGCCCACCAGACTATTTAGTCTGGGTTTGGTGACCCCGTCTGGGTGCCGGCAGGACGCGCTCAGGTTTCTCGGCCTCCCCGGTGCAATCCTTGCAGCCCCTACCTCCTGGGCCTTGCCCGGCTTCTTACACAAACACGTACCTTCAGGCCAAAGACTTTCCTGGCACACTTGTTTTCAGCCCTGCCATGGGCCTCCAGAAGGGAACTGCCCTACAACACGGCCTTCTGTCCAGCATTCTGGGGGCCCCTGATGGTCACTCTTGAACTCCCAAACTTAGTTGATTTACTTTCCCATCACCTCTCCCCAGCTTTCTTCTGTCCCCAACTACTAGATATACAAGTTCATTAAAAGAAAAAAACATATAAATTCACAATATTTGTCCATCAGCTAATATGTGCTAGACCATCTATTTGTTCTTGGAGAAACTGAGGCCCGAGAGAGGGAAAGGAATTGGCCCAAGCCCACAAGGTGGGGAGTCGCAAAGCCGGGGATCGAACTCAGGTCTTTTGATTCCCTGTATCATCTCAACTTTGATGCAATTCAGGCTTTGTCTGTATCTGCTCCCTCATACCACCCCCGTTCTGTTCTGGATTCTGGGCTGGACCCTATCTTTAACAATTCTTTTTGAAACTCCAGCACCTCCTGAATCCCTATGAAATTGGGTATCCAATTCACAGAATAGAACTACCCCATTTATTAAGCACTCACCATGCTAAGTTCTTTATGCTCAATTCTCTTGGGTTGAGGGAAGTACTATGTGTCCACTCCATTGGACAGATGAAGAAACTGAGGTTCATAGTGACTTAGTATTTCTTAGTATTTATCAAGCATAGAGTTTTCTGAATGTGAAATGTTGACATAGCCCGCAAGCAAAGGAGCCTAAATTCCAGCCCAGGAGCATACATTTTCTTACCATGGTATCCACTTCTGAGTTACTGCTTGCAAGTGGGAATGGAGGCTGGGAATTCCAGGGTCTTTTAGGGAAGCTGGGAATTCCAGGGTCTTTTCTTTATTTCTGTAATATTTTCCTGACCATGAACATGCTTGGTTTTTATGATATCAAAAACAGAAAACATAAGCACAATAACAACAACACAAGCAACATAATTCATCTTGGTTGGTGCCCATTTCATTTTCGTTTAAATATATTACATGTAACCTAATTCCCTGTGAGCTTCTCCTCAACACACACGCCAGGACGTACTGCTATTGACAGTTTGGTGTATATTCTTGAGATCCTCTAACTCCCCTTCCCCCCCATCAAATGCTCATATATATGCACGCAGAGGTATAATTTTATGGGGCTTTCTAAAGCCATACATATTTGTAACATTTGATTTTTAAAAATCAATAGGAAACGTATTGCTTTTGCGACAGGGAAGAGAATAAAGATATTAAAAATTAAATCAAATTTAAAAACATCCCTGGGTTAGACATTACGAAGTTGCAAAGATGAAGTTCTATTCCAGAAAGTTCCGCACCAGCGAAGACAGATTCCCGGCGGAGATGCTCAGATCCCGATGGCTGGCCCTTGGACTTGGCTAGGGGGGCTGGGATGGGGGAGGAAAGGAGAGATGCTTCTGATTCCCGTCCCCCACCCCCTCTGTGCCTCCCCCAGCCTGTAAGCACTGCGCGCAATTTGCCGACTCAGCAAAACAGGCCCTCCCGCTCGCTCCCTGTTGGTATTGGAAGGTGATTGTCTACTAGCCAATTAATTTTGCTTTAATTGCTCAGGCTCTAAAATGCAGACCCGGACAGCTAAACTGGAGGGGGCGGCAGCTGGGGGAGGGGAGTTTACCCTGGCAGATGCTGCTCTAGCAGCTCCGGGGAGATAAGTCAGGGGGTCTGAGGAAAGTGCGGTTGTCCAAAGGGCCCTCTGGTTGTTCTGGAGGTGAAGGTGAGGGATGGCTGGACCTTTGGGGTTTGGCCCAGAAAGCTGGCCAAGACGTGGCTCCCATCAGGCGCTAAAGGGAATTTTAGAAAGGGGTGTGGCAGGATCTAGTAATCGTCCACACCCCATTTCATGGCATTTGTCACGGCCTGACATGATGAGGGTTGTTTCCCTAAGGTGGGCTGCCTCTCGCACCTAAAGTCAGCTCCCGGAGGGCGGGGCCTTGTATTGCTCAGGGTGTATCTGAGCCTGGCCCAGTGAACGGCACGTGGCAGCGGCTCAGTAAATCCGGGTGTGATTTCATGAACAAGACTCTGCCCTTCCGGAGTGGTCCTCCTGCCTGCAACCCCTCAAGACGCCTCCGGAGAATCGCAAAAGACAGATGGGGAAACTGAGGCCGGGAGAAGGAACTTCATTTGTTGAGGCCAGTGCCTGGATCAAACTGCTTTTTTTTTTTTGCCTCTGCTTCACGCACATCATCCTTTTCCAAACTGCCCTCACTCAGCGATGCTGGAGCCGTGTGACATTTCACCTGCCGTACGGGACAAGCCCAGGGACGCTCATCTGTGCTACTTTCCTTGGAAAGCCTCCTGCGTTAGACCCCTCCTGGGCCGGCCCAGCCTCCCTCCGCTGCGCTGCCAGGCTGGCTGCACACAGAGTTCCTGCTCCCTTGGCCCCGGCCTGGGGGGCGACACCAACCGGATCTCCCGGGGAAACTGGGGCACCGGCCCTCGAGAGGTAAAGTGTATGCATGTGACCTCTGACCTTCCGGTGGGGGCGGGGCTTTATCAGGGTTTGCTGTCGCCAGGCCGGGGAGGCTGAGGGATGTGCACGGAGGGCGCCGAGGAAGGGGAGTCGGGGGACCCAAGCAGCAAAGGGGAGGAAGAGCGGAGCGGGGGACACAAAGAGGACAGGAAGCGCGGGAGGAAACACCGCGAAGGAAAAACAAAGAAGAGGAAGAAATCAGGGGTGAGAAAAAACTACGCAGGGCTGGAAACAAAGCCAAGGAGGAAACAAAGGAGAAGAAAAGATGCAGGCGGGGGACGCGGCAGCGGCACAAACGCGCAGAGAAGGCGCGGAGGCCTCCAGGTTGCGATTCGCGCGCCCTAAGGTGGGGTGGGGGGGTCCGAGCCAAGCAGCGCGAGCCCCGCCGGGCGCTCCTCCCGCACCCAGCACCGGTCCCCACCGGCTCCCAGGAGCCTCTGCGCCACGCCGCGGGGCTCCTCGCTGCCTCCCCGGCTGGGCCTGCTCTGATTGGCCAGTCTCCCAGGGCAGGGAGGCGGGCCACGCCCACCCATCTTTTGGCGCCCTGGGGACCTGGGGGCTTCCTGAAGTGTTCTGAGCCACCCCGAGTTCTCCCTCCCCCTCCTTCCCCACAACCTGGAAAGCTGTCCAAGTGGAACAGCCTGCAGCTATTACAATAAACACCTCAGCCGCAACCTGTCTCTCATTTGCATATTAGCAGCCTTAATTCTGATGAAATATGCAAATGTATGCAAAATGAAATTCATCTCATAATGACACAAGGCGATTAAACAATTTTTATGCTTAAATATTCTGTTTAATGAAATCAAACAGACCCGCGCGCATGTGACAAATTCTCCACAGCACGGAGAAATTAGTGGGAATAAAAAAATAAAACAAGAAAAAAAGAAGTCCTAACCATCAGCCACCCCCCCCCACGCCCCGTCAGCCCCCAGTACGACCCAGATCTGCTTTCACCTTTTCGATGAGAAGGAAGGGGAGAAAAAGGGTGTGTTTTTTGATCACCAAGTGAACTGAAAATCATATTACTGAAAACTGCTAAAATAAGTTAGAAGCAATATGCCTTTGTTTCCAGCTTCTGCGAGGAACCCCCAAGACCTACCCCATGACGCCACAATATGGCCTGGAAGGTATTTATCCTCCACATCAACGGCAGGACGGGAGGCTGGTTCTGCCACGACCTCGGGACTGGGGAAATGGAGTGAGGAGCCCTCTGGGCACCCACCGCCAGGGAGACTGGTGGGCTGATGCCCCTCATTTCTGGTTTTGCTCAACCGGGCAGAAAATGTTCTTGTGTGTTGGCCACTGGAGATGGCTTGAGGGCATGTGTGCTCTTTTCCTTACTCAGGTGAAATCTGTTCTGCTATATACCTGGAGGGAGAAAAAGCGTAGGAGCAGGAAGGCTCAACAAAGAGAAGAAAGAGGAGAAGGAGGGGGAAGGGGATTGGGTAGCAGGGAACGAAAGCGATGAAGAGAAAGAGATATGAGGGGATAGAATGAAGAGAAGTGGGAATGCAGATAAAAGGAGTGGACAGAGTTGGAGGGAAAAGGGTGAAGAAGAAAGAATAAATAATGACAAACATCTTGGAATCATAGCTGTGTGCTTTCTACATGTGATTTTGGCGAATCCTCCTATGAAGTAGGTACAATGTTGTTATAACCACCTGGATGAGCGAGGAGGAAGCCAAGGTTCAGGGAGGTCAAGTAAATTGTCCAAAGTTGCCCTGCAGAGGTGAGGGGAGGATTTGGGGTCTGAATACAGACAGTGATCTTGGGATCAACCCAAACCCATAGTCACAACGCTACAAGGAGAGGCAAGAAAGAAGAAATGCTGGAGCCTTCTCTGCGAAGCTTGGGGGGTATGGAGGCAGAAGTAGAGAGAGGGAAGCTAACCTACAAATTCAGCTTAGAAACTTTTTCTGGGGTATTCGGGTGGGTCACTAGGTGCTAATTTGCATATGGCCCCATAAGGCTTCTGGGAAAAATCAATTTGGAGGCTGAATGGGGACCTGACGCATTCTGAGTAAGTGTTCAATGGCATGATCTCCTCTGACCTCCTCGTTTAAGTTCTCCCCTTCATGCAATTTTAGTGTTGAATTGTCTGAGATCATCTCCCAAATAAAATGTGGCTTCCTGGAGAACAGGTACCTGCCTGGTTCAACCCTAAGTGTCATGCTCTATGTCTTTAACAAGCATGTGGTTTTCTGTGACACACTCAGCAAGTTGGTTATTCTTCCAGGTTCTGAAAAGTGGGGCATTGGGAGGTGTTGGCAATGGTGTTGAAAGGGAGGGGCAATAACACTATTGTTTGGTGAGTGTCTGGTCCTGCTGCATCGTATCACTCAGTCCTGTGAAGGGAGAGCACCTTTATTCCTGTGCAATAGGTGGGGAGATGTAGGCTCAGAGGAGGTAACTGATGCGTGCAAGGCTACATGCTGGCTATAGAAAGAAGGACCTCATTTTTCACCCTGGTCTCATCGTGCTTCCTAAGTTGATGGACTTTGAGGCAAGGCTATCCCATTAGAAAAACAGAAGAGATCTTTATAATCAATATTTCAGTGATAAAAAGAAATCATTCAAGAGCTATCAGCTTCATCACCCTGCTTTTGAAAACTCAAGGTACAGAGAATATGCCATTTTCCTGGAAGTGGGAGAGTGGGATGGGCCCTTCCCATCTGCTTGATGGGGTAGGGTGAGGTGGGGGAATCATATGATACTTGAACATAATAAAGAGAGCTGTTATCTTGGATCCTTCAGCTGAGGGCCATTGTAATAAGAGCTCAGGAACTCACAGGAGTCTGTTTCTGTGTCTGGTGACGAATAAGGCAGCATAGTACAATGGTTGACATTTTAGCATGGAATCATGAGAATATTTACAAGTCAAAATTCATTCATTCGTTCAACAAATATTTATCTGTATGAAGATCTTGGGAAGCAGAACTAAATAGGACATATCTACCACCGTCAAGAATATCAGTGCAGTTGGGGAGACATAGTGTGAAATTACAACAATAATTGTAAAGGGCTCAAATCCAGCAGAGAAATGGGGAATGTGTATCTTCACTTTGGAATGTCAGGAAAGGCAGCCCAGGGGGTATGGGAACTAGTCTCCAAATACAAGTTGCAACTTGCCTGAAAGGAAAAAAGACTTCCAAATAGAGGAAACAGCCTGGACAATGGCATGGAGATATGAGCTACAGGGTGTGTTTGGGAGGTACATGGTTAAAAACGGGTGCTGGGCAAAGCCCTGGGGAAGAGTGGTAGGAAATGAAACTGGAAAGAAAAGAAGACCTGAAGTCAAGTCTGCATACTTACCCTTGCTCTGCCACTGAATAATGATGTTACCTTGGGCCAATCACTTCAACTCCCAGAGCCTCAGTTTCTTCAGCTTTGTAAACAAGGAAGGATAAACCCCTGGGCTTCTGTGAGGATCACACATGCCTGGGATTGCTGCACCATTGGATGCTCTCGCCCTGTGTAATTGAACTGCTCAGATTCTAATTAGGAGATTATCATTAGAGACAACAACAGTGAGGAGAAAATTATCCCCTGTTTGGGCATCCAGATGTCACTTACATTTCTATGTATCAAAAGTAAATGGTGGGGGCGGGCCGCAGTGGCTCAGCGGGCAAAGTGCTTGCCTGCTATGCCGGAGGACCTCGGTTCGATTCCCGGCCCCAGCCCATGTAACAAAAACGGAGAAACAGAATACAATAAAACAACAAAATGTTTAAAGATGTTTCCCTTTCTTCCTTCCTTCCTTCCTTCTATCCTTCCTTCCTTCTCTCTGTCTTTCCTTTAAAAAAAAAAAAAAAAAAAAAAGTAAATGGTGGGTGGGCCATGGTGGCTCAGCAGGCAGAGTTCCCGCCTGCCATGCCGGAGACCCAGGTTCAGTTTCTGGTGCCTGCCCATGCCAAAAAAATTTTTAAAAGCAAATGGTAGTTCTCACCTGCCATGATGGAGACTTGGGTTTGGTTCCTGGTGCCTGTCCATGCCAAAAGAAAAAAAAAAAACCAAATAACATTTGCTTGCCCAGATCATGTTGGAAAGGCAGTGACTGTGCCCTCAGTCTGTACCCATCCCCACTCACTTCCCTACAATTTCTTCTTTGATTCCCAGAAATCACATTCTTCCTGTTTTCTCCTAGCAGCATCTGAGGGTATGGGAAGTTGAACCGGGCACAACTGGCAGAGGCTATCACCTCCAGGGAACAGCACTGGGTTCTGGAGTGGATGAATGGACTCACTAGCATCCTTTTTCCCTCTTCTAGGCTGTAGTGTGTTTTCCATCCATTTGGATGTGGTGGGGGTTTTGATGGGCCTTCCCGGAGAATCTCTGAGCTCACCATGTTTTTCCCCATAGGAGTGTTTTTCTCCCTTAGTGGAGACCTTTGGGATACAAATGAGATGAGACAAAGTCCCTCTCCAAGGGGCTTATAATTCAGGGTTGCAGATCTCCAGTTCTGAGGTATTAAAGGATGACTTTGGCTTTTTTCCTTATACTTTTCAAAGTCTGTCCTCCCTCATTCTCTTTCTCCCTCTCTCCCTTCTTCCCCCCTTCCTTTTTGTTTTCTTATGCAATTGGAAAGTGTCAATTCTACAAAAAACAATAAGGCTATTTCCAAAGACAATATAAATCTCCCCTACACACAGGGACATTTTTGCCCAACTCTCCTCCTGCCAGGGAGGGGCCGTCAGGATGGTTGGCTCCATGGCTGGGAAACATCCAAGAGGAATGTCCGCCTCTCACTTCTGAACCTTGGTTCTTAACCAGTTGTTCTCAACCCCTCCCATCCGCTCAGGTTCCTCTTTGAACTTTGTGCTTTTGAAGTGACCACACAACCGAACCAATTGTTCGGAACATCCATCGTCCCTCTCTCCTGCCCCCAGCCAAGCAGGGAAGAGCCTGTTCTCCCTGAAAGAGGTTCAAGGAGATTTGGACTGATTTCCGCTTTCATTGGAGCCCACCCCATGCTTTCATCCAGGGCCTTTTGCTTTAGGTTAGCTGGGAGTCAATGTTTCCTCTGGAATTCACCCAAAAAAAAAAAATTAAGACTAAAATCCCCACAAACCCCAAACTCCCAACCACCACAACGTTTCTGCTTTTCCAAGGCAAGGGTGAGCAGAGAAATTCGATCCCTGTACTTCGTGGGGCCCAACTAACTCCGTATGTATTGTCAGCTAGGAGGGCTGGATTCCAGGAGGGGTATCCCGCCAGCAAGGAGAGCTTAATGATTTGTGCAGATCCCGGCATTCCAGCCCAAGGTCAGAAACGCTGAGCCTTGATTCTGGGGGATTGAAAACCCCCACCCCAACCCCTGGGTGTTTCTTGTATTCTTTTTTCTGTTACATAGTACCTCCTTTCCTCTGTAGATATCTAAGAAGCATGAGAAAGCCCAGGGTTGAGATAATCACTTTCCAAGGTCTTAATTAATTTAGTGTCATTGGTTGATTAGCAAGAGGTGTCATTCAGTCCATCAGAGACTCACAAGTTGCCAAAGCTGGAAAGGTCCACAAGGTTATCAGACTTAAGCTGTTTCAGTCCACAGAAGAGAAAGATCCATCCAAGAAGGAAAAGGGAGTGACTCAGAGTCAACCTAGGAGATGGGGCCCCTCTGGGATTTGAGATTGGGTCTTTTGCCATCTTGGCTCTAATCCACTCTTTCTTTTCCTTTCCTTTTGATTGTTTTCCTTTCCTTTCTTTTCCATTTCATTCATGTGTCATCTCACTGTCCTCCTATTCAATATACTCCAGTCAAACACCACTTCTTTCTTTTATGCAAACTCATCTCCACCCCAGGATCTTTGCTCTCGCTGCTTCTTCTTTAAGGAACGCTGTTCCCCTCCAGTCTTACATGGTTGCCTCCTTTGTGTTACTCAAGTCTTAGCTTGACTGTCATCTCTTCAGAAAGACCTTCTTCAGTTACATTTATGCAGCAGCAAGACCTATGGAGACCACCCATACATTTTTTTCCTCCTGGTGTGCATACCTTTGTGCAATTCTCACTTTTGGGTGGGATCTGTGACTTGTTTCCAACCTATAGAATAGGGCAAGGAAGGGTAATGGAATGTTTCCCTCGGGATTCATTTATCCTACATAGCAAAGGGATTTTGAAACTGTCATTAAGGTTTCACATCAGTTGTCTTTGGGTTCTTCAAAAGGGAGATTATCCTAGATGGGCCTGACTTAAATGGGCCCTTTAAAAGGAAGCTTGGGCCCTCCTTGAGGTGAGAACCTCTTCCTGCTGACTTGGTGAAGTAAACCCCATGTTGAAGAAGCCCATGTGGAAGGGACTGCTGGCAGCCTGTAGAGCCAGAGGGCAGTCTCCAGCTGCTATTCAGTGGAAAGTTGGGACCCTTAGTCATATAGGCACAAGGGAAGGAATTCTTAATAATTGGAAGAAGCTGGAAGGCGACTGTTCCCCGGTTGAGCCTCCAGATGAGAACGAAGCCCAGTCTACACTTTGATTGTAAAGACCTTAAGCCGAGGGCCCAGTTAAGTCACACCAGGAATCCTGACCTACAGAGACTGTTTTATAAGTGCATGTTGCTTTAAGCTGCTAAATTTGCGATAATCTGTCATGCAGAGTAGGTAATAATTAAGATCTAAAACAAGACTTCCTCAACCTTTACTGACTTCCACATCGCCTTTTATTGTTTTAGTCATAATACCTGACACTCTCTGAAAGTATCTTATCTAAATATCTCTGCCTCCCCCATTACCCTTTGAACTCTGTGAGGGCAAGTGCCTTGTCTTTCTTGTTTGTCTCTGCATTCCTGACGCCTGGCAAACAGTAGGTACTCAATAAATTTTTAAATGAATACATGATGGTGTAAAAATGTGCCTCAGGAACAGTAAAAGAAAATATTAATAAATTCAATTCAGTTTAAAAAGTCTGCATAGCAAAATCTATGGCAAAAAAGTCAAACTTGGGAAAATACCTGCAATTTATATTGCAAAAAGGTTTATTTTTTATTCTTTAAGGAAGTAACACAAACCAGTGATAAAATTCCTGGAACAAGTAAAAAGATGTTCAGCCTCACCTATACGAAGAGAAATGCAAATTAAAACTACAGCGAGATTCCTGTTTTAACCTTTATATAGGCAAAGACCAACCGTGTGGTGACACTTCGTGGGTGAGGGTGACAGAAGCAGAGACGTGGCCATCTGGAGAAGCAAAGTGCCATGAATGTGATAGCACCAGCTCAGACAAGGAATGAAGAGTGTGGGACAGGCTCAAAGATTCTTCCTACCTCACAGTGCCAGCTCCTGCCTCAGTTTCCCTCATCCCACCTGCCTTTCTGACCCACCCTTCCTCTTGCATTGTTTCAATTCTCACCACCCAGCAGCCAACTGAAGTGGACAAATGCTGGACGTCAGGGTCCCTGCCCAAGGTGGTTCCAACGCACCACTCCTTAGGGTTGGAGAAGGAGGAATATAGATTTGTATAGCTGAGAAATTAGGTCTTCCACCAGGAGAAGACAGAGAATTCCTCCAATGGGGGAGGGAGGGCATTCCAGTTGGAAACATGGAGTACCAAATTGGGGGTCAAGGCCTGGGTTCTAATGGTGACTGTGCAACTAATCAGCAGTGCACATGACCAGTGGACAAAATGGTCAGCCTCACGGAGCCTCAGTTTCCCATGAAACGGGGTTTTCAGACTTGGGGTTCCCCAAGGCCCCTTCCAGCTGGGACGGTTCCGTGATTATCTGGAGAGCATTTGGAGTTCATCCTGGGCCCCTTGATTTCAGATGAATGTAGTCAAGTTGGAACCAGGCCAGCAGAAGCTGGCTGTCATGATGAAGAGGAATGGGGAGGTTGGCTTGGAGGAAGATTAAAGGCACTGAGACCTCTCAGCTTGGCCAGGCTGCACTGAAGGAGGGCGCTGACAAGTGGATGGGAAAGGGAGGCAGGAGACGTGACTCTGGCTGGGAGGGTGGGGCAACCTCTGTGAGTGAGGTGGGGTATCAGGAGGACCAAATACCAGGAGGAAACACCTACGCTGATCCAGGCACATACTGCTAGCTATTAAATAACTTGGTAAATTCAATGGGCTGTGATGAGCATCAGCCCCTCAGCAGCTACCACCGTCACCTCTTGCCTGGACCATGGCCTCTTAATGGCCTCCGTGTCCACCCATATCCCTTCAGTCTTGGAAACACCCTTTTCAAAACCATGCAAAGGATATAACTGCTATGTTCAAAACTGCCCGCTGGCTCCTGTCCCATTTAGAGAAAGAACCCCAGTCCTTTCATGGCCACCGGCCTGATCTGCCCGTCTCCTCTCTGACCTCATCCTCTGCTCCTCTCCCTCTCCTCGATGCCAGTGAACCACCACAGGCCCTTTGCATGGCCTGCACCCTCTGCCTGGCTTGCTTTTTCTCCAAATGATCCCATGCCTAGTCCCCTCTTCTCTTTGGCTCTTTACTCAGATGTCAACTGACCACCCGGTCATGATTCCATATCCCTTCACATTCCCTGTCCCCTTTGTATCTGCTTTATTTCCCCCAAAGCACTTACCTTCACTTAACTTACTATAGTTTATTTTATCTTATTGGTGCCTTTCACTCTTATTTGTATATAAGCCCCACAAAAGCTGTTTTGTTCCCTCCCTTATCACAAGTGCCTAGAAAGGTAACCAGCACTTAAAGACTCAAAAAATATTTATTGGATGCTCATTGCATGTTACCTACTGCTGATGAGCCGTTACCTCCAGCCAGGCACTGTGCTAAGTGTTTCTTTTTTCTTCATACTATGCGTTTTTGATATAGTTTTCTTTTTCTTTTTTTTTTTTTTTTTTCATGGGTAGGTGAGAACTCTACCTGCTGAGCCACTGTGGCCCACCCAATATAGTTTTTTTTTTAACTCTCACTACTACTATTTCCACCATCCTATTTTACAGATGGGGAAACTGAGGGCTAGAGAGGTAAGGTCTGGGGATGTGCCCAGGGCCACATGGTGGATAACTCATGCCACTGGGTTTGGAACCCAGGACCAAGTCTGGTCCTGCCCTAGAAGGACGGGTTCTGCTGCCTCTTTCAAAATTCTACTTAATCAACAGCCCTTTCAGATTGTTGATCTCATCAATACTCAAAAACTGTGTGAGATGGGATTATCATCCCCATTGTACAGAGGGGAAAAGTGAAGACCCCAGAGAATTGCTTCTCGATGGTCACATAGCAAGCAGGGGACCTGGGCCTCAAGCCCCAAGGTCTTTTTTTTTTTTTTTTTAACATGATTTATTGTGAAATATAACATCTTTACAAAAAGCAATAAATTTCAAAGTACGTTGTAACAAATGGTTATAGAACAGATATCAGAGTTTGGCATGGGTTACAGTCCCACTATGATAGGTTTTTCCTTCTAACTGCTCCAAGACACTGGAGACTAAAAGAAATATCAATATAACGATTCAGCAGTTATATTCATTTGTTAAACCCTATCTTCTCTGTTAAAATTCTTCCTTCTCCTTTGATCTTTCTCCCAATCTTTAAGGGTATTTGGGCTATGCCCATTCTAACTTTTTCATGTTGGGAAGGGGTGTTTATAATTTGGGATAGGGAGACAGAACTTGTTGCTGTTCTTGGACAGGCTGGCTCCACTGGGTTTCAGGACTCATCTGGCTCAGGATCCCATCCGAAGGTTGCAGGTTTCTAGAAAGTAATCTTAGTGCATGAAACTTTTGTAGAATCTCAGATAGAGCCCTAGGTGTTCTTTAGGGTCAACAGGAATGGTTTTGGTTGCAGTTTGGCAAACGGTGGTAATTAGCAATATCTACCAGTAGCTTGTGTAAGAGCAGCCTCCAGAATAACTTCTCGACCCTATTTGAACCTCTCTTAGCCGCTGATACCTTATTTTGTTACATTTCTTTTCTCCCTTTCGGTCAGGAAGGTGTTGCTGATCCCATGGTATCAGGGCCAGGCTTATCCCTGGGTGTCATGTCCCACGTTGCCAGGGGGAGACTTTCACCCTTGGATGTCATATCCTATGTAAGGGGAAGGTAAAGATTTTCCTTGCATACTTGAATCTGATGTCTTTGATTCCCAATCTGGACACACTGTCCACTTTTCTGCCTGCCCCGGAGAATGTGCAGGGCACAGATATGCCTGGAATAAGCCTGTCCTGCTCCTTAGCCCCATAGCTCCCTTGGGAGTCACCCTGTTTGGAGAAGTAGAGGCAGAGGGACTCAGGTGGTGTGGGCCTCCGAATGGAGGCTGTAGATTGATTCTGAACTGGTGGGAACTGAGCCACTGCCCAGTCCTTTCCATCACAACCTCTGTCCTTGGCCATACATCAGTCACCTTTCCACTCTGTGTACTTGTTGCCTAGGGCCTCTACCCTGATGCCACACGTGAATGTTGACCAGGATCCCTGCCTCTTGAGATGCCTTGGCAAGTTCTGAGACAATGAGCTGGGACGGCGATCCCAAGACTGGGATGCTGGAGGGCATTTCTGGGACCCATAGAGACTCCAGCCACTCCCCTCCCCAGACTTTCCCTTGGAGTTTTCATTAAAGAGGCATCTCTGGAGTTATCCATCCTGTATCCAGGCTGTGAATTGCACAATCCCATGTCTGCATTGCTCGCCAGCTTGTGTTTCTCTGGCAACTGGCACATAGAAGGTGTCCAACTCATGTTTGTTGAGTGAATATTAGATCAAAGAGACTCAAACTCAAAGCGGTAATAATATTGCTTACAGAGCACTTCCTATTTTCCAGCATGAAAGCACTTGTTGGTACTAACTTGATGTCGTTTTTACAACAATACTGTGAGTTCAGGGCAATAACTGTTTCCATTTTACTGATGAGGACACTGAGGCACAGAGAGGTTAAATAACATGTCCAAGACCACACAACCAGGAAGTGGGGGCCTGGGTCGGAACCCAGGCTCAGAACCTGGTCTTTGCTTTCACCCACTGACCCCTCCCCTTCCTGATACTACCGGACCCCCCTTCTTCCCTACCCTTGAGCATCTTTACCTGGGAGCAGCGCTCACCACTCGGCACACACACGGGATGTCCCCAGAACACAAACCCTGACAGAGCCTGAAGCTGCCTGTTGGAGTCTCCACCAGCAGCTGTGAATGGAGTGCCTGATTCTCCCATTTCATCACACAGTCATATCCTTTGTGGGAAAAGGCCATCCGACAAATGAATAACTAAATGCAATGTCAGTTTTATATCTATGTAAGATGTTGTACATAAAGAAATTCACAAATCAGGGAAACAGCCCTCATCCTTATTTTTGCTCTGTAAAATGTGATCCCAGCAAGCATGCCTCCTTCTCTCCAGGGCTATTATTGGCTTCTTTCAGGACCGAAGGAGTCAGCTGCGTGTGGAGTGACACATCGATTAAGGATATGTTGTTATGTGCCCTGCCTTGTGTCATGTACTTTGCTACCTCACCTTCTTCGGTCCTCATGGTTACATTTGAAAACTCACTCAACAAACCTCTGTGCTCCTCTTTGTGCCAGGCGCTGTGCCAGATGGTCAACTTTCTGGGAGTTCTCCGTTTTAGAGACTGGGAACCTAGGGCAGGAAGAAGTGGGCATATCATCTAGTGGACAGAGCTAGAGGGTGGCTGAACTGAATTCAAGCCCAGGTCTGAGTGACTCCCAAATCCAGGCTTTTCTCCACTTACCTAAATCTTGTCATTTGAGGTCAGAACAGGTTGATTTCTTTCTTGGTATCAGGCTGCTCTGAGTCCTGAAATAATGTTAAAGAGATGGGTCAGCTAATTTCAAAACCTGATTTCACTTCCTGAACATAGAAGAGGACATTTCCCAGCATCCTTATGGCTGTGAGGAGGTCACATGACTTCTGTTGGCCAATGGCATGTGAGAGGAAGTGATGCGTCACTTCCTGTTGAGGCATTTAAGAGCGAGGTGCTTCTGCCAGCTCTGTCTTCCAACACCCCCGTTAAAGATGCTGGAGTCGCAGCAAGGAAGGGCATCAGTTTCTCATGCCACCACTTAGAGGAGGGTTCCCTGACCTACGTCAGACTGTGATGTTAGAAATCAACATCAGTTGTGCTAAGCTATTAGGATTTATTTATGTCTGTATTTATTTAATAGCAATTGTGCTTGCCTCCCTTGATTAATAAAAAGAAAATCTCCAAGAGGCGTCATGGTCTGAGAAGGAATGTTGGCTTGTCGCTGAGGCCTCTCTGTTGGGTTTTGGACCTTCAGACTCTTGCCCATTTATTCATCTACCCATCTGTGCTGCTTATTTTTCTTTCAAGCCTTTCTCTACCCCTCTCTGCATTGATCTGTGGTCCCAAGAGGCTCACCTTTGGGGCTGCATGATATAAACTTCCTTACCCGCTGGCTACTTCCTTACACTGGCTTGGTCAGTGGAAGGTGCCAGCAGATAAGAAAGTGAGGAGAGTGAGAGTGAGGTAGTTATTGCCTTCTTCCCTCCTGGCCGCTCACTGAGGCCATGCTTTTTCACCCACAGCCACAGATGCTGTCAGACTGTGGCCCAGGTTCTGGAAACGCATCTCCCTCCCTCTCTCCTTCAAGGCCAAGGATGCTGTCATGGTCAAATTCATGTGTCAACTTGGCCAGCTGGTGGTGCCCGGTTGTCTGGTCAGGCAAGCGCTGGCCTGTCTGTTGCTATGAGGACATTTCATGGACTTAAATCATGACCGCATTGGCTGTATCCATAACCAATTGCCTTATTGTCTTCTGCAATGAGTGACACTTAACCTAATCACCAAAAGGCTTTTAAGGAAGATTCAGAAGAGACAATCACTCTTCCTGCTTCAGCCAGCCTCTCTTGAGAATTCGTTGAAGTCCTTCATTGGGGCTGCCAGCTCATGGCCTGCCCTATAGACCTTGGACTCTTTGTCCCCATGGTTACCTGAGACTCTTTTATACATTTTATATGTACAGATATTTCTTGCTGATCCTGTTTCTCTAGCGAATACATATGCTAACATGTTCCCCTGTTGCTAGTCCCTGGGTGCCTCAACACTTTCTTGTTTGTTTCCCGAACCCATGTATTTCCCACTGGGTCCCTGACTGATACACCACCCATCCATGAATCTGCCCATCCATCCACTCCTATCCATGTATCCATCCATCAATGCACCCATTCACCCATTCATCCATCCACTACCCAACCCACATGCGTGCCTATTATGTGCCAAGCAATATGGTAAAACTTTTATCTAGGTTACATGGTTAAAGCCTGACAATGTCCCCTTGTAATTAGCACTATTTCCATCCTTGTTTTGATCAAGTGTCTCAACTGCAAAGAAGTCTGCCCTGACCACCAAGTCTAAAACAGCATCCCTTTCCCTCTCAATTCTCTTACCTGGTTATTTTTTTCCTTAGCATTTATCATAAACATTTATTCATTTACTTGTTTGTTGTCTGTCTGACACATTAAGAGGGCAGAGACTTGGTCTGTCTGGTTCCCTAATAAATCCCCAGTACCCAGAATAGTTCCCAGTGCATAAAACACTCATTCCATAAAACATTTGAGAAAATGAAGAGTAAAGAACTGAAAGGGGAAATGGAGTCTCAAAGGGGTGAAGCAATTTCCTGAGGTTTTTCCTGCCAGGATTGGAGCTAAATCTGTCCAAGTCCTGAGCCCAGGCCATCTAACCACTCTGGGATACCATCTGGGTCCCCTCTCAGGCAGGCACTGACCCCCAGCGCACAGCCACCCCCTTAGAGGGGGAAGGAGAATGCATCTCTCCCCTTTAAGAAATCCGTGGGTACATTCTTGTCTGTGTGGTATTCACCCATTACAGTCTCTCCAGTTCCTTTCAGAATTAAGGCAGATATGGATTCCTGCAACCAGGCAAAGGCACATTTCTGAGGCACCGACTGTGCACTGGCCATTTTGAAATCTGTGCCTTGTTTAATGCCCCAGCCACCTGGTGAAGCCGAGGCTGTTAGTCACTCACCTCGCAAGTAGGACTGAGTCTTAGCGTTGGGTAGCTTGCTTGAGGACACTTGGCAACCGAGCTCTTACACAATGTGTTGCGCGTTTACTTGTGGGTCCAGAGAGGAGAATAAAGTTGTTAATAAAAGCGGGCATAGCAGCTGCCAGCTGTCTCTCACCGTGGGCCAGGTACGGTGTCAAGCCTTTTGCAGGAAATCACCACGCAGGGTTTACAGATGTGAACACTGAGGCTCGGTTGAAATCCCTGGCTCCAAAGTAAATCATGTCCCACCTTTCTGCCAAGACTGCTCGCTGGGGAGCTTTGCAGCAGCTCGAGACAGCTCTGCACACAGCTTGGGAGAGAAATCCAAGTGCCATTTCTGCCTGATAATAAATATATGTCGGAAAGGACTTGATCCATATAACCTTGGGTTCCAGGGACACTGGACCGTGAAAAGCCTTTGACAAAACCTTTCTCTTCGAGAGCCCGAATCCAAATTACAGGCAATTACTGATGCTTGCCCTGCCTTCCCTCAGATGGCATTTTATTTCTCTAGCCCAGGAATGGATCCTTCTTGTTGGGAAGGCTCCAGGCTGGGGGCAGCTGTCTCACCCTCCTGGGCATCCATTTCCTCAAGAGCTGAAAAGCCAACCCCAAACCTTCCCCTTCGCTCAATCAAATAATCGGGACTAGTGTTTGCACCAGCACTTAATGATGCCACAGCAACAACAGTGACTAGTTATTAAGCACCTACTGTGTGCCAGGACCTTTACCAGTCTGCCGAATTCTCCATGACTCTATAAGGAAGGTACTCTTTCTACTCCCATTTAAACAATTGGGTATAGCTGTTTTCCAATAAAACTTAATTTACAGAAGCAAAGGATGGGCCAGATTTGACTCGAGTTAGCCACACAGCTCCTGGTATGAGGACCTTGTCCAAGCTCCCCCAGTGTCTAAGAAGCAGAGCCAAATTGCGTTGGAGCCTGGGGATGTGCTACTTGTCTCCCTGGTAAATTTTTGGCACGCATTGTCATTGCTGTTAGTAGCACACCAATTTTGCAGATAGGGCAACTGAGGCTTGGAGTGCCGGAGTGAATCTCTGCAGGATCTTAACCTTTGCCAGGCTTAGCAGAGCCATGTTGATAAATCTACCCTGGGGGGTGAGGGGTGCTGGGGCAGGGACAGATAAAATGACTTGGGGTGGGGATGGAGGTCAGGCAGGTACATTTTTACCAAGGAAATGACCTTAGTCTGGTTTCCAGGTTTTCCCTAGAGTGGTCTCAAGTCACCCCTCCCTCTACCTCCTTGACATCTGCTGTCTCTCCTTCCTGGGGCCTCCATGGAAACGTATGTCCTCCAGCCACCCTGCTCTGTAGCCTCATAAGCTCCATCCCTGCTTCCTTGTCCCTACCTGAGGCATGCCCTTCTCATCTGTATGGGATGGACTTCAAGTCCCATCTTGAGTCCCCCTTTCCTGGAAGCTTCTGCTCATCTCCTCACAGCTCTAGAGATATTATATCTCCATGGGCTAATGTCTGATCCTCCCCAGCTGCCTGTGAGCTCTGAGGCGACAGATGCTGTCTTCTACACACTTGCACACCACCCCCCCAACAAGACTTCTTCTTATTTGGGGTGGGGTGAGGTTGCACCTTGAGAATGCAAATGCATCTTATTAATATATGGAGTAATGGATAGGTAAGGACTGGTCCCTCCCAGGAACCAAACTGTGAATCCTCCCTGCTGGGGGTGATTCAGAGCTCGGTTTGAGGACAGAGTGGCTGGTGGCCAGCCTTGCACACTGGCTGTGTGATGTACGCAGGGGGTGCCCTCCCACCGTGCCCACAGCCCTGGGAGCATGGGAAAGGTCCTGCTTGTGTGGGAAACACTCTCTGTCTTTCCTGCTCACCTCCCCACCCCCAACCAGATACTAACCCAGTGGTCTGAGAAAATAAAAGGTCAGTTGCCCCCATGTGACCTGCTAAAGTGTGTGTGTGTGTGTGTGTGTGTGTGTGTGTGTGTGTGTGTGTTTGAGATGGGGTAGGGCAGAGGGAGACAGGATGGGGAGAGACAGAGAGAAAAGTGAGAGATGAGATGTGCAGGGCCTCCAAGGAGCTTGCAAGTGAGAACCCAGAAGATTGAGGAAAAACAAAGGAAGGCTGAAAAAGGCAGCCACTGACCCTTCAGCCTCTGAGAAAAGATCAGTGGCTGCAGTAACCTAAAACAATGAGGCAAGAACAAAGAAAGAAGCCAAGAAGGAGAGAAGGACATGGAAGGACCTTTAGCCTGGCATAGCTGATCTACCAGGCTTCATTCAAAGTGGGCCTCCACTCTCTTTCAAACCCCAGGCAAATCTGCTTGGACAGCATTATGATGCCCATTTTACAAATGAGGAAACTGAGTCCCAGGGTAAGGAGGACACTTATTAGGGAGCCCCAGGTTAAAGTGGCAGAGCCAGGAACGAACCTAGGTCTATGTGGCTCCATGCCCAGGCTCAAACTGCCAGGAACTCAGAATGGCAGGAAAAGGGTTAAAAGGCCTGGAGTCAGATGGGGCAACGTGGGAGGGAAGGAGGGACCCAAGGCACAAGGAGATTGAAGGGAACATCTCCCAGCATTCCTTGCAAGCCTAGGCCCAGGCCCTACTCTCTCCTCTGTCCTCTGGGTAAAGTGGGGTTAAGGGAATGGTGCTCCCTCCTGGCCTGGAGAAGGTGCTGCGTGAACGCCATCCCCCTGGACCTGGTGGGAACCCAGTAGCCTGGGCCCCAGCTGGCTGCCCAGCTAATGAGCCCCAGAGGGAGCTGGTCAGGCCCTATGAGATGAGCACAGGGCAGCGGGCAGGAAGCAGCTGGAGCTGCTGGACTGCTTGCCCTTGAACTTGGCAGGTTGCCTGCTCAGGCCCAAAAGGTTTCTAGGACCCTGGCAGAAAAGGCAGCCTTACCAATCCCAGCTCCCTGGAATTTCCTCTCCCTGCCCAAGGCTCAGACATGTGCTTCCCCCATAGCATACATCTCACTGCCTCAGACACCTCACAGTCTGAAGGGGAGGTGAGAATTGGGAGGACACTTAGAGCAAACAACTCCCTTCTCGTGGAGATGGAGCAACTGTGACCCAGAGACTGAAAGCCACTTGGCTAAGGTCACACAGCAAGACAGGGCACGGCTAGGATTCAAATTCATGTGTTTGTCCTCATAGGATTTCCTTGCAGTCCTAGGGTGTCCCTCCTGGGGACAAGGTGACTCCATTTGCCCAGGGAGTTAACTGAAGCATGATTAGATCCATTCTTATAAGGGCAAAAAGATAGGGCACCCAGGTACATAATGCTACCTCCATGCCAGATTCTCTTCTAAGAAATGGACATCTGTTATAATCCTCCCCCTAAATCCTACTGAGGTGCTATTTTTATCCCCATTTAAAACTGAGGAATCTGAAGCCCAGAGAGGTTAACTAATTTGCCCAAGTTCACACAGCCAGTGAATGGCAAAGATAGATTTTAAACCAGAGTCTGCACCATGATGCCTACTATTACACATGATGCCTCTCCATGGAAGATGGAGTCCAGCCTCCCCTGATGTGGGTGGAGTCAGGCCCTTATAGCAGGGCGAGGTAAAGCCCCAGGGGAGCACATAACTTGGGATGGTGGTAGGAGGCTAATAATTTCGCTGATATTCCAGCAATGGCAGAGGTTGTGCGTGGCCGTTGAGTCAGATTCTCTGCCCAATTCCTGGTCCTCAGCTGTTTAGGACAGTCGATTCCCAGTCTCATGTCTGCCCGGTTCCTGAGCACTTGTCCTGGCTCCCTGGTGTTGTGGTGAGCAGTGGTTTCCAGGCCTCTGGGACCAGCCTGCCCAGCTCTGCCTCTTGCCTGCTGTGTGACCTTGGGTGAGTCACTTAACCTCTCTGGGCTTCATGTTCCTCCTCTGGTAACTAGGTGATAATGAGTACTCATCGCACAGGGTGAGTATATGTAAAGTTCATGCAATGCTGGCGTGTCCTAGGGCTCAATACTGTTCTGGAGCCGGGGTGTGCCACATGCTGGAAGACCACCGTGGACCCCAGCAGGATGAGGTCTCAAACCTGTTGCCAGCCACATGCATTTATTGGACACCCACTGTATGCCAGGCCCTGTGCTACGTGCTAAGGGAGCAGTGGTAAACAAGCGGGTCCTTAGGTCTGCTCTCATGGACCCCGCCTGCAACCCCTGCCCCCCTTCTAGTGGGGAGACAGGTGAGGAAGCAATCACCATCAGGGCGATGAGGGCTTAGGCCAAGTCCTGAGAAGGCCCCCCCAGCCAGTTGGGGGTGGGATGTGGTCATGGGCAGGCGTCCTGGAGGAGAGGCAAGGAGGGTGGGTTGGAGCTGGCCAGGCGAAGGTGAGTGGGGAGTGGCGGGATCGGTAAGTGCAGAGGCCTGGGGACGAGCACGACACAAGACCCTTTGAGGAACACGATGTGTTTTCGTAGGACATAAAAGTAAAGTGGGGTTGGGTTAGGTGTGTGCGTGTGTGTGAGAGGAGTGTGCTTGGAGGGGCTATGGAAGAAGGAGATGTGGAGGTCAATAGGGACCAGGCCATCCAGCCAAAAAAGGAAAGGGTTTAGATTTAACTTAAGGGCCAGGAAAGAGGAGCCATGGAAGGCTGTAGGTAGAGGTGGGGACATGGTCAGATGAGGGCTGGAGAAAGTCTTTGTGCATCATAGAGAACGGATTGGAATTGGGAGTGGCCTTTGCTTTCAGGAAGTAAACAGAAGGTGGCCAGAGCTCAGATCTGTGTCTGGCATGTCTCCTACTGGTCACCCCATATATCCTAGGTAGAGGGACAAGGTCCCCAAAGCTCGGGTTGGGGCTTTGAGGAGCAGCCCCCAAAGCCCACTCTCAGGGCCCTCGCCCTTGCAGCCTGGGATGGGGCGGCGTTGGAGCTCCCTGGAGCAGGGGGCCGTCACTGAGTCTGGGGGTCCTCGGGAGGCCACAGCCAGCAGGGGAGACCCCAGGGCTGTGTGGGGCAGGACGACCTGCCCAGACATTCCAGGCGCCTGCCTCCCCCTTGGCGTCCCGGTGCAGGAATGCCGGGCCACCCAGAGGCCGTGCTTATCGCATCCCCAGAGCGTCTGGAGCAGCCCGGTTCCTGTCGGCTGTCCATCCAGATGGGCCCTAAATCAGCCGACTCCTTGCTCCTCTGCAGCTGTCGGCACAGAGCCTGGAGCCCAGCCAACACAGCAGCCAGAAGCACAGACACCGACATGTCCACCTCCCAGACACACGGACAGTCGGGCTCCGATTCACCTCCTCTCAGCGCAGCCAGGGCCACCGGGCACCTGGTCTTGCTTGGACGCGACATCGGAACAGGGCAATGGCCTGGTGTCAGACGAGCCTGCCTTTGAATCCAGACTCGACCTGGCTGGTTGACTTGCTTCAGTTTCCTCATCTCTAAAATGGTCCTGTTAATAAGCTCTACCTCCAAAATGGGCACAAGCCTTAAATGAGACACTGGCCGAGAATGCATCTAATAGGGTCTGACATATTCCCTTTTCCTCTCTCTCTCTTCATTAAATATATGCTCTAAACCTCTTACACTTGTTTTGCAGAATCAGTGCAATTACCCATATACAGCTTTGGACAGAATCCACTTCTGGGTTAACGTCGCTACATTATTGCATAAACAGCTCGCAATACATTCTCTTAATGCATTTGTATTTCTTTGCCCACTCTTACAGGAACCTGTTTATTTTGAAGCCTGTTTCTGGGGAAGCGCGTGGGGTGTGGGGGGAGTGGACCCAGGTTCGAGAGGTTTTGTTTCTGGCCTTACCTCTCTCCAGCCTGATTTCACGGCCCCATAGAGCACCAGAAGTTATAAATAACAAATTATAGAATATGTTTGAAGGTGATAAGTGCTATAGGAAGGAAAAAAAGTAAGAGCTGAGCAAGGGAGATTGGGCGGCCTGGGGATGGGAGGGGTGTGTTAGAATTTTAATAGAACTTCTATATATAGTTTCGCTCTTCCTTTAACAATTTCCATTTTTGTGTGTTTTATAATGTTCAAAATACACGAATACAGTAGCGTACAGCCATGATTTTTAAACGTTTCTATACATGCGCACATATATGGATGGATGTTTATACATGTGCATATGCATATATTTATGCATGTGTGTATCTATCTATTGGCGTGTGAGTTTAAATAATTTGGATGCCCCCGAACAAGGGGCTGACTTCACCTTTTGGGCACTATTTGCTCTCCAAAGTGGTCTCAGAAATCAGCCCTCTTTCCCCAAATTCCGCATCACTGCAGAGTCTAGTTCAAAGGCACAGATCCCCAGTCTCTTCATTTCACAGAGGAGGAAACTGAGGGTCAGAGAGGAACCGAGACTTGCCCAAGGATACACAGTGAGTGAGAGGCAGAGCAGGGAGTTCCGTAGCCCAGGGCTTTGGATTCCCAGGGGTCCCTCCCTGCACCAGAATCTCATGCCACTCCCTGGCAGCAGCAGCAGTGGCCGGAGAGCAAAGCAGTAGAAATGCAAGACGCCTGGGAGCCGGGCCTGAGATTTTTCTTTTCGTCCCCCACCCGAGAGGCCACTTAAGCAGCACATAACTGCCCTGTGATGTATCGAACCCCTTCTCTGCGCATAAATGCAGCAGGTCAACCGCCAGGCAGAAATGCCACATATATTTCCTCCCATTAGATGAAATATGCCCCTAATTTGGCTGGGGTTTTGTTTTATTAGACCTATGGCAGCGAGGGGGCCCTGCTGCAGAATAACCTTCTCCTGATCGCTTAGTTCTCTCTCGAGGATGCTGAGACCTGATAAAAGGGGAAAAGAAATGCCCTGGTCTATTATTTTTCAGCACGCACTGCCAGAACAAAGATCTTCTGGAGCCAAGGAGACGCATTCAGAGCGGCCTCTTGGCAGAGAACATTCTCGGGGCTTGCGGCCAGGAGACCCAGGCTCCTTGCGCCTCGACTTGCAGATATGAGGCCTCCGGAAAATGACCTCACCTCTCTGGGCCTCAGTTTCCCCATCTGCAAAAGGTTGATAGAATTGCTGCTAGTGTAAGAGAAGATAAAGGATGCAAACAGCTGCGACAGGGACAGGCCCGGAGAAGGTATTCAGTGCAGCTCCTTTGCTAACGTGATTGTTTGCAAAAAAGGGTGAGTTTCTTGATCCCCAGAGGACAGCGTGTGGGTGAATTTTTTCCCGCTGCTCTTCTGGAATGGACCTATAAACTGATTAATTAACTCTCATAAGACTGAGAGCTGTGCGTGCCTTAGGGACGCTCTATTTGTAGGGGGAGGCTGATTTAACAGTTGGGGGGGGCATGCCGCTGGGAATCCTGTCCTTTCCTAATATCCCACGCCAACAGTGGTGGTCAGAGGACCAAAGGGATGGTCCCAAAGGTGAACTACCAAAGGGATGGGTGAGGTGGGCTCTCCAACATTCTGGGTTTCCAGCACATGGGTCATTTTCCCTTTCTTTAGCCCAGGGAACCTCACCCTTTGCTATACATGGAAATCACCTGGGGTGCTTCACAATCTACACCCCTCTATACCCGCATGTCAGGCTAAATCAGACTCCTTATTGTGGGAAAGGAAGCCTCCTAGTTTTTCAAGCTTCCTGGGTAAATGTATGGAGCGGCAGGCGTGAGAATCACAGCTTAGCCCTTTGCAGTGGACCAGGGAGACCAGCCCCCAGACCTGGCCCTCCCTCCTGCACAGGGTTAAGTGGGAAGCTCTGGAGGCAAATGGGACCTGGGTTCAAATCTTGCCCTCCCCAACCTTCAAGCTGAGTGGTTTAGGTCAGTCATTTCAGCTCTCTGTTCCTCGGTCTCCTCATCCGTAAAATGGGAATAGTAACAGTCCTGTCTCAGTTTTCTGGGGGTTGCCACAACAAAGAACTTCAAACAACAAAAATATATTCTGGAGGTTAGATGTCCCAAACCAAGATGTCAGCATGGCCAGGTTCTCTCCGAAGGCCATAGGGGAGAATCCTTCCATCCTGTTCTTAGCTCCTGCTGGTTGCTGCCACTGCTTGGCATTCCTCGGCTTGTCGCTGCAACACCCCAATCTCTGCCTCCGCTGGCCCTGGTCCTCTTTCCTGGGGGTCTGTGTGTCTCTCTGTGGCCTTCTCACAAGGACACCAGCGTTGCAATTAGATCTACTACTCCAGAACAACCGCGTCGTAACTAATCACATCTGCAAAGACCCTATTTCCAAGGAAGCTGTCATTCCCAGGTCCCAGGGGTTAGCACCTGAACACATCTTTCAAGGGGATGCACACTTCTAATCCCTACAGGGGGCTAACGAGAGCAGCCAGCCTAGAGGTCAGCTGCAAGGATTAAAGGCCTGTGAAGCAGCCCGTGCAGTCCCCGGCACCTAGGAAGTGCCTGACAAGTAGAAGAAGCTGCTGCTATTGGTCCAATCAGGGGTTGAGGAAACTGTCTATAAAGGGCCAGAAAGTAAATATTTTCAACTTTGTGGGCCATTCAGCCTCGTCAGAACCACTGTCATGAAAAGCAGTATAGACAATGAGCAGATGAATGGGTGTGTCTGTGTCCCAATAAAGACGTATTGACGTAAATAGGCAGCAGGCTCCTGGTTTGTGAATACCTGGTCTAGAAGATATTCTGGGTTTGGGGTGGGGGATGTTTTATGGTTCTATATTGGCAGTTTTCAGGGACCTTGAGCTCTTTGTGTCTCTATCTCTATGCCACAGGCTCATCTCACAGGATAAATTATTAAGAACCTTATGAAAATAAGTATTTTGAAATGTCTAACACATAATAGGCTCTTGGTAAAGGTTATTTTCCAATTCCTTCATTCTTTTTCTTTTCCAACTATTAGAGGTTAGAAAAGGATTACTCAGGTAGTTTTAGTACTATGACCCACTCAGCATGTGTCATCACTTTACATACATCACCTCATTCAATTCTCATAGTGGCCCTAGAGCTATGTACCATTATCATTCCCATTGTCTGGAAGAGGAAACTGAGGTTCACAGTGGAACAGAGACTTGCCCAAGGTCGTGCAGCTAGGGGAGCAGCAGGAGCAGGACTGAAGCCCAGTCTGTGCGACCCCAGATGGTATGCTTCTGCACGCCTTCTTCATGCCTTCAGCAAAGGGCGTTTGGGCCTAGCGGGCAGGAATGACCGCCATACCTTAGCGGGCAGGAATGACCGCCATACCTTAGCGGGCAGGAATGACGGCTATACCTTAGCGGGCAGGAATGGCCGCCATACCTTATACGCACACCAGACACCTTTCCATTCTCAGAAGGGGAGGATGCAGTAAGCGGGTTGGCTTGGTAGCTGGGGGCTTTCCCGTGGTCAACCGCTGAGCATCTCTCCTGGAGGTGGGGGAGGGCACACTGGGTTTTGGAGTTCCCTCTTCACCAGCCCAAATCACCTCTCTATTGTCAAGAGCCTTGTGGAATCCGCTCAAATGGGGAGAGGCTATTCATCAGAATAAAACTTGGCAGCCTGACTCCACTCTTCCTTGTTGCTAGCAGTTAGGGGGAAAGATCCAGATAGATATTTTTACTTTATGCAATTCCATTTTTGTCTCGACTTATCTGATCCTCTAATTCTGCAAGGGACTTTATTTCCTTGTGATGTGAAAGCCCCAGGGCTCAAAGTCCTTTTTCTTTTAAGCTTCAAGAAACTGAAGATTCTATTCAGCACTGAGCCAGATACCCATCAGCCCCGAGGAGTCGAATTATCACTCGAATTGTCACAGTTGCTTACAAATCCACAGAGGAAGCTTTTCTGCTTTATTTTTTTTTTCTCTTTTAAGGAGTTGGGTGACTGCCGTTCTAGGGGGGTGAACTTGGGGGGATCTGGTTCCTGCTTGAGGTTTTACTATCAGTCACTCTCTGACCTCAGAGAAAGCCTCCCCCATCCCGGGACTCGGTTTCCCCTGCCAAGCTCCAGCGCTTCCTGCTCTCTTCCTCTGCCACAAAGAAGACTTCTTAGTCTTTGTAGGGGTTGAATCTTGTCATCCCCAAATTCACGTCCACCCAGAGCCTCCCAGGGTGACCTTATTTGGAAATCGCGTCTTTGCAGCTGTGATTAGTTAAGATGAGATCATACTGGATTAGTAGGGTGAACCCTGGACTCCAATGCCGGGTGTCCTTATAGAGGAGAGGAGAGGACACACAGACACACACGCAGGGGGAAGGGCCATGTGAGACAGACGCAGAGATTGGAGCAGCGTAGATACAAGCCAACGACTCCCAAGAACTTCCAGAAGGTCAGAAGAGGCAAAGAAGGATTCTTCCCAGGAGCCTTCAGAGCGAGCATGGTCCTGCCGAAACCTTAATTTTGACTTCTCAACTCCAGAGCTCTTTAAGAGGATGAATTTTGCTGTGTTAAGCCACCCAGTTAGCAGCAATTTGTTATAGCAGCTAAAGGAAGCTAATACGATCCTGTCTTAAAATGAGAGCTCCACAAAGGTAGAGGCACTGTCTTTTATTTCAGCTTCTCCAGTCCCCACTCACACCCAAGCCTTGCCCATCTCAGTAAATGGCATTTTTCCTGCACCCTGGAACCTGAAAACATTCAACCAGGTTTTGCAGCTTCTACTTTCACGTGTGCTTCCAATGCATCTAGTTTTTTCCCATAGCCACTTCCCCTGCCTGGCCCCGGCCGAGGTCAGCTCTCTGCTGGACCCTGCCTCTCCCACCCCATAGTCCATTCCCCTGTCTGAGGGCATCTTTCCAAACACAAATTTGGTCTCGTTATTCCCCTTTCAATGGATCAGTGCACTGAGAAGAGGGACCAGCAAGCTACAGCCCAGGGGTCGGTGCCAGCAGCTGCTTGTTTTTGTAAATAAAGTTTTATTGGAACACAGCTACACTCCTTCCTGTAATTTTTTTTTGTAGGGCTGCTTTCAAGCTACAATGGCAGAGTTGAGCAGTCGCGTCAGAGAAACCCCCAGAGCCTGATACATTTACTAACTGGTCTTTTAACAGAACAGGTTTGTCGAGCCCTGGCTTAGAAAATCCAAAATTCTCGTCACGTCCTGTTAGTAAGGTGATCATATGTGCCAAGTTTCTTTCATTGATGGCTCTACTTTTCCACATGTTCCAATTCTCCAAAACGCCCTTCGCAAGCTGAGTTTGCAACTCCTCCTATCAAGAGGTGGAATCTATTTCCTTTTCCCTTGAATCGGGGCTGGCTTTCTGATTTGTTTTGATTGAACAGATGTAGCAGAAGCAAGGCTGGGCCAGTTCCAAGACTAAGTCTCAAGAGGCCTTGCACAATTCCTTGCTTTCTTATGGAACCCCGCTACTACCATGAAGACAGGTCCAGGCCAGCCTGCTGGAGGATGAGAGATATGTGGAGCCAATCCTAGAAGTAGAGCAGCCATGCTGACCCCTAGCTCATAGCGGACATATTGGGAGCCCAGGCCAGATCAGCCAACACCCCATCTGACCCACAGACTTATAAGCTAAGTTGGGGATGTTTTGTTACACAGCAATAGCTAACTAACAAACCATATGATTTCTCATTCAAGTTGGGTATGTCTGAGCAGAAAAGGGGGCATTATTAGTAATTACACTGAGACTCTCTCAGGCAAACCTCTGATGGCCTTACTTGTTCTGATTCCTGCCTCTTGCGCCAGCTTATTTTCATTCCAGGGCCTCCTTGCCTACCACACTTCCACTAACCTTAGGTCAAGCCCTAGAATATACCAAGCCCTTTCTGACCTCAAGCCTTTTGCATAGATGGTTCCCAGGTGTTATACCTCTGTCTCCAATACCTACCCAGTTCTCTACCCCTGCCCAAGATCCATCTCAGTTCCCTATTTTCTTTTTGGTACTTATCAGGATCGGAAATCATTTTGCAGACTTCTTGGTGCACTTGTTTATCATCTGGATCCTCCCATAAGACTGTCAGCTCCAAGAGGGATGGAAGTCTTGTTCCGCTTTGTATCCCCAGCACCTGGCAGAGCTCCAGGCACATAGTAGGTGCCTTGTGCATGTTCTCAGAATGAAAGAACACAGTAAAATTTTAGTCTGTAAAAATCTGAATATATAAGGGGCAGTTGCTTGGCAGGTTAGAGTCCGAAACAGGGTACTGTGCAACCAGGCAGAAATGGTTCCCAATCCAATTTCTGGTACTTTCTAGGTTTGAAATCCTGGACAAGTTAGAGTCTCTGTGTTCCATCATCGTCATCTGTAAACTTGAGTTGTAGATTAGGGACAATGCACATAAAAAGTCCAACCAGGGACTGGCACTCAGTAGGTATTTAGAAATCAGAAGCCATATTATTCTTATTATAGTTGAGTCAAAAACATCCAGTCTGGGTTTCTTCCAACTGATCATTCTGTTTATTGCTCTTTTTTGGGAAAGAAAAACAACAACATTTTATGGCTTTGGACCTTGGGATATGGTCTGATTTGTGCCCTCCTCATCTGTGAAGCAGAGGCCATCGAATAAGTCAGAAGAGAGGATGACGGTCAACTCCAGGGTTAGGGAAGGGATGGGTATCTGAGAGAAGTCTTGGAAGTAGGTCCTGGGCATTTGCACCTCGGCTCCATATGTTGAAATGGATAAACAGAACCACGTGTGGGAAAGTTAGCTCATTGGATCTGGGTTAACCTGCAAGGACTTTGGCATCTGAACCCCACCAGGAGTTCTTCTGTGTCCCATCATTTGCAGTGGACCAAAGGTATCATTATGGGAATCACATAATTCTCCAGACCTCGGTTTCACCACCTTGGTTGTTGCTCTCTGAAACCTATTCCCTTCTTTCCGTAGTACAAGAATGCATGAGTTTAGTCGGACACGTGCTCCCCTCCCCAGAATAAGGACTACATTTCTCAGTCTCCCTTGCAGCTGGTTGTGGCCAAGTGACCTAATTCTGGCCAATGAGATGTGAGTGGAAGTGTTATATTGCAGCTTCTAGGAATGTTTCTTAAACAAAAGCTGACATAGATGACTTCTCCTTGTACCTTCCTTCATTTTGCTGCTGTGTGACCTTGAACATGTCACATCACTTCTGTGGATCTCAGTTTCTTTATTTCTTGAATGGAAACACAACCTATTTGAAAGGGTTTTGGTAAAGATTAAAACAAATAAAATTAGATGAAATAAGATAATAAACAGAAAGTGCATAGTCTTGTATCTAGGTTGTAGTAGATATTAAACCAATACTTTTGTTACCATGTGTATGAACTTGAAAAAGTCACTTAAATCTTCTGAGCCTCGGTTTCCTCCTCTGTAAATTGAGGATCATCTTCTTATACCAGATTTAACTCTAAAATGATTCAGAAATTTAAATGTAACAATGACAGTGATCACAATTACACTCAAAATAAAACCATAAAAGCACTGGAAGAAAGCATGCGTGAATTCCGTTACAACTGAGTGAAGATAAAGCCTTTCTTATAATGATTTAAAATATAATGAAATTAAAAGGCTGCTGTAGTTGACTATGTAAAGTTGACTATGCAGCAAAAATCAAAAGCAAAGTCAAAAGACAAAAGAGAAACTGTTAGAAAATATTTGCAATCTATATCACATAAAAGAAGTTTGATGCCCTTAATATATAAAAAGCCCTTAGAAATCAAGAATAAATATCAAATCCCCAATATTAAAAAGGTCATAAAATGTGAAGAAACAGTTCACAGAAAGAAATGTATGAACAGTCCTTAAAATATGAAAGGAGAAATGCAGATTTAAACTACACAGAAATAGTATCTCTCACTTCTCAGATCGACAATTTAAAAGCTTGACAACATATTCTGTTGATACGGCTGTGGAGAAACAGACCCTCTCATATACTGCTGGTGGAAATGAAAAATGGGCTATTTGGCAATATCTTACAAAATCAACTATGGATTTATGTTTTAACACAGCAATCCCACTCTTTGGACTTTATCCTGAAGATATGCTTTCCCAAATCTGGAAGCACAATTGCACAGTATGCTATGAAATCAGTTGTCACAGCAAAATATTAGTAAAAACCTAAACAGCCATTCGTAGGCTTATTGAATAAATGGTGGTGTGGTTACATAATGGAGCATTACAGAGCTATAAAAATGAGGACCATTTCATTGAACAGAAATGAAGTGATTTCCAGGATATATTAGCAAATGAAAAAGAACAGTGCAAAAGAATATCTCTAACATGCTTTCTCTTCCCCAAGCAATATCAGGAGATAAGAAACATATATGAATTTACGTTAAAAAAAACAAACAAACCCAGGATTCCCTTCTGGTTAGATGTGAATGAAGAAGATTACTATAGGAAATGGATAGGAATGTTGTGATGGAATGGAGATAAGCATGAGGCTTGTCTTAGGATTGCTTTTTCCATGATTTATGCTCTTGAGCCATATAAATATGTTACGTATTCAAAGATAAAGTGAAATCAAAGATGTTGAGAGGTCGGCGAACTCTGAAATTGAATACGGACAGAAGCAAACAAATTCAACGGTATATCAAATGGATAGCTGCGGTAGGCAGCCTTCTAACTTGGCTCCCCGTAATCCCCACTTCCTAGGGTGCCTGCTCTTGCGTGGTCTCGAACTCTTGAATGTAGGGGGGACTAGAAACTTGCTTCTACCTGATGGAATATGGCGAAGGCCATGTCCCATCTGAGATTAGGTTACCAAAGACTATGGCTTCCTCCCCTCCCTCCCTGGCTCTTCTCATGTGCTTCCTCTGATGAAGCGGGTTCCCAGAGGGAAGGGAACACCTGCAAGGAGCTGAGGGCGGCCTCCAGACAACAGTTCTCAAGAAACAGAGCCCTAGATGAGTAAAAAAATATGGCTAAAAAATAAATAATGGGGGGAACAAATGTTAAAATAAATTGAGTAGATTGAAATACTAGTGATCAATCAAGGGTATAGGAAAAAAATAGGGGAAAAAAAGGTTAAAATATATTGGGTAGATGGAAATACTAGTGGTCAATGAGAGGGTAGGGTAAGGGATATGGCATGTATGAGCTTATTCTCTTTTCTTTTTTTGAAGGGATGCAAATGTTCTAAGAAATGATGATGGTGATGAATACACAACTATGTGATGATATTGTGAGCCACTGATTGTACACCATAGTTGGAATGTTTGCATGTTGTTTTGTCAATAAAGATATTTAAAAAAACGAAGAAACCGAGTCCTTCCAACCATTGTGAGTGTGAGCTCAGAAGCAGACTGCGTCCCCAAGTCAAGGTTTCAGAGGGACCCCCAAACCCCACTGACGCCTTGATGAAAGCCTGTGGAAACTGAGGCAGAAAACCCAGTGCAGCTGTGCCTGGGTTCCTGACCCACCAAAACCAGGCTGTAATAAACCTCATTGTTTTAAGCCACTAAGCTTTATAGCAGCATTAGATAAGGAATAGAATACCATAACCGCACAAAAAGGGAATTCGCCCAAGTACTCTTGGGACACAAGTCTCTTGTGCATCCTTTTAATCGTATATTAAAACGTGCAAAAACTCGCGTTGCCCATAGTTGGATTGGTAGAATTCTGAGAAGGCTGCGTGTGTTTTGTAGGACAGGACATACAGACACACGTATCAATATTGGGGGCTTGATAAAATGAAGGGGTGCCAACACCAAAGAGCGAGAGGTTGTCGAGGAACAGGATTTCACACACTCCCGAAGTGTCACCCCACAGATCATGTGTCATTTACACAAGGGAAAGCTACCTCCACGATGGAAAGACCTGGGGGAACCCACGTTAACCAACCTTAGCCCACCCCCGGCGAGAAGGCTAAGTGACACCACGTGTCCCCAGAGCAGATGCCATGGGAGGGATACAGGATCTGTGCCTCACGGCCACCCAAAAGCTAACCCTCAACCTGATTGTGAGGAAACTGCTGGACAAACCCAGCTTGCGGGGCATCCTGTAACACAATTAAAAAACGCCCATGTCATCACAAAGGAAAAAAAATATTAAAGTGAAGGACTTTTCAGATTAAAGGGAACAAAAGACGCATGAAAACCAAAAGCAAAGCAGTGGATCCTGGATGGAGAAAAAATAATAGTTTAAAGGATATTTTGGGGACAATTGAGCAAACCTGAAAATGGTCCTTACATTAGATAACACTTAGTTATTGATATTAACTTTCTTGGGTGTGATAACGGTGTCGTGATGAGAGCAGAATATTCTCACTTTTAGGTGGCACAGGCTAAGCATTTAGGATTGGAATATTCTGCTGCCTGGAGTTTAGTTTTAAACGGTAGCATTAAGGGGTTAGAGAGAGACAGAGAGAGAGAAACAGAAAGACAGATGGGGAAGAAACAGAGGGAGAGGGAAAGGAGAGCAAGTAGAAAGACGAAGTGGATGTGGCAAAATGAGAAAAATCGATGACCCTAAGCAAAGCGAATACAAATACTATTCTTGCAACTTTAATGTAGACTTGAAATTGACAAAAATTAAAAATTGGGGTGGGGGATAGAAACAACATGAATCTCTCCACTGCTGGCATTTAAAGAGGGGGCTCATTTAAGACAGCTGGAGTATAGCCTCGCTTGGGCATTCACATTCAGTTGGAAACCCTTGCTGCCTCTTACCAACTGGACGACAGCAGGCTGGTGTCTTGCCCTCTCTGGTCCCCCCGCCTTTCCTTGGCTGCAAATAAGCACTGGATGCTTGGGGTAAATGACACCAGGTACACGGCATGTTGAGCTCGGGGCAGACACTTTTTCAGCAGAGAGAAAATGGATTGATCCTCCCAGCGCACAGTAGGTACACAGGGAAAGTCAGAACTCTCCCTCCCTCAACACCCCATTGCCCAGGGTGCAGCATAGACTGCCATGTCCCATGCCACTTTCTGTCACCTTACAGTCCCTCAGGGCCCCACTCCTGGAAGCCACCAGCCTCACGTGCCCTCCCTCTCCATGGGTGTGAGCTGCCCTCCCGGCCCAGAACCACCACCCCCTACTGCATTGGTAGGGTAATTTGGGGGCACAGAGGGGGGAATTGTAAAGCTAAATGCCAAGCTTTCTCTAGACATTCACTCCCTCTCCTGGCCACTCCACCCTGACTTCCTGGCAAGTGCTCTGGCTGCTATTTCATCTGGAATTACTGGAATCGCACTGTCTCCTGTCAGCTTCCTCTCCCTCCCCACTCTTCCCGCTGATCTGGGGGGAGGGGATGGGGTGTCGGGCGGCAGTGGGTGGTGGGAGTTACCAGGACCCCAGCACCGCCCCGTGAGCACACCCACCGTGCACACGCACACCCGCGCATGTGCCGGCCCCTCTCCGCTGTCTCTCGGCCTCCCTCTATCTCCGCCTCTCTGTCCCTTGCTTTGTTTTCCTTTCTCCTTGTGCCTGTCTGCCTAAAGATTCCCAGTTCTTAATCCTCCCGTGTCTGTGCCTCTCTTTCTCTCTTGTGCTGTGTTCATCTCTGTCTCTACAGGTCTCTCTTTCTCCACCTTTTACCTTCAGAGGCATTTCACCCTCTTTGCTCTCAACGATAAACCTCATATTTCCTTTATGGGATGTCCCCTTGGAGGCCAGCCTGCCTGAGTGCAAATCCTAGTTCTGGGCTCCCACGTGTGACCTTTCTGATCGCCACACCTCAGCTGCTAGAGTCCAAAGTGAGAATCACAACACAACCTCCTCATGGGATCCCGGAGGAGTCAGTCAAGTGACATGGATAAACATGCAAGGAAATGTCTGTGTCTGGGAAAAGCCCCAGTCCGGCCTCTTTCCAACCTCTCTTCTTTTGATCTGGGCTTCTCTCATGTGCTCCAGCCAAGGACACCCTTTGTTCCTGCACACAACCAGCTTTTTCCCAGCCACAGGCCACCGTCCTGGCAGAGTGTACTTCGACATTCCTTCCTGCAGAGCTTCACGACGTCTTCTTGCCCCATCATTTGGGCCTTCCAGCACTCTCTCTGGCAATTTAAAAACACACCTCCCCATTCTCTGATAGTGCTCTCTTCCAAAGGCAAATTTACATTCTTCTCTCCTCGCAAGCAAATTTGCACTCCTCTCTCCTTGTATGTGCCCTGGACTTGGTGACTTGCGAGAGGGACAGTATGCAGACTTCCTAGTGTGGACCAGAAGAGGCCCTGGTGAGTCCACCCTAACTTTCTGTGGGGTCACTCTCCGTGGGGAAAGCCAGTCACCGCGTCATGGGGAAGCTCAAGCCGCCCTCTGGAGAGGCACTCAGAGAGAGCAACTGAGGCCACCTGCCAACAGCCAGCACCAACGGGCCGGGTATGTTCATGAGTCCCTCGGAAGTGGTTTCCCCCAGCCCCAGCCACGCCTTCCAATGACTGCAGCCCTGGCAAAGCCACACGGTCGGATTCTTCATCTCCACTAACTTCTGGGTCTTTCATCCTGCAAAAACAGATAAATGAACACTCTATCTCCTTATCAAGAACCAATGGCCAGGTGCAGAAATCTCAATAAGCAGCTGCGCAGCGAGATGACGGCTGTCTGCAACCTCCGAACCAGCCTGAGAAATCTCCCACTGTGGACCTCTGTGTCCCTAGGGAGGGCAGGAAAGCTTGTCCAGCTCCCTTTTCAGTCCTTCCACGTTTGGTTTCCTGCACTTTCCATGGCTTTCTGCTTGATTTTATTCCTGGCGGAGGGTGGGTTTGCACAGCTCAAGGGGCACCAGTGGGAGGAAGGGCTCTGCGTGCTTTTTCCTCTAAGAAGCTTCGTCCAAAAAGAAAAATAGCTCCCCGTTCGCAGCGGGGACAAAAATAACCCGACTGCAGCATCCGAATGGAGGTGGGAGGCCGGTGCTCTGTGGCCCAGGACGGAAGCAGCGCCTCTCTCTCCCTGGGCGGCCCGAAAAGTACTTCCTCCCTGTAATCACTCAACATGCATGAACCACCATCCACTTAAACCACCCTTCTACCCGGTTAGTTAGTCATTCACTCATCTATTTATTGTTTACTTGTCTATTTATATCAACATTCATTTATTCATCTATAGTGAATAAATGTACAAATATAAAGGCACAAATAGAAGTACCTTTCTATTTGCTAATGAATCCATTCACGAATCCATCCATCCATCATCCATTCCCATATTTTTAATTTCACCCAAATGTCTGAGTGCCCCTTCTGTTAATTCATCTACTACTTTAGCTATGTGCCTATGTGATTTTAATTAATTGGTTAATCGATTGATTAATCTTTTCAAACATTCACTAAACCTTTAACTCAGTTCCAATCCGCACGTATTTACTGCAAGTCTACTCCATGTCAGGTGCTGTGCCAGGCTCTGGGAGTATGGGGTGAACTGAACGAGACAGACCTGAACCCCACCCTCTTGGGGCTCCCCCGATTAATTTCCTCCGATGTAGGCAAGGGGAGGCGCCGGGAGATGAGACAAGATTCCTGCTCTCTGGAGACAGCTGCGGCCACAGGCCGGTGAACCCTTGCAGAATTGGTAGACCTGCTGCCGGTTCCGCCACTTGAACCCTTATCCTTGCGGAACCTCAACTTCCTCTTCTGGGAAATGGGGACAAGGTACGAAAACCCATCCTGCAAGGTCCCCATGTGAATGCCGTTATGCTAGGATGCAATGCCTTTATAAAATACCAAGTTCACTGCAAACATGGGTGTCTGTGCCTGTGCGTGTGTGTGTGTAAAGGGGACATTTTGGATTTATCAACCATTCATTGCCTCAGGAGGGGGTCCAGCTCCCCTGCCGCCTGGGGTCCTCTCTGTCATTTTGCTGCGATACCAGACAGCAGGTGAGGACAAACCAGTTATCTTTGGAGTGCTGAAGGAGCTTTTTATGAATATAGACAGCCCTTAAGGAGCTGGGAGTCCCTCCTCCCTGGGAAAAGATCATTCCTGTGTGAGTTTCATTGGGGGAGTGATTTAGATTTCTTTAAAGAACCCCCTAGGATCCCAGATTCCCGGGGTTGAAAGTATCGTCAAAGTTCTTAAGCCAAGTTTGTGGCTCTGGAATGAGACTGGCCTGGCTTCTTATCGCTGCCAGACTTTTGTTTGCTGTGTGACCCTGGGCAGTTCGCTTCCCTTCTCTGAGCCCCCACAGAGGGTAGAGTGGAGCTCAGCCACACCTCTGAGGCTGTTGCTGGGAGCATTTACCTTGGCGACACGTGAGTCCGGCAGCTGGCGGCTGCTATCTCCCCAGAGGACGGTGCGAGCCTCTGCCTGACTCAGCATGGGAGAGAAGCCCAGGACTCTGCCCAGAACCAGTGTGGGAAACTCAGATGCAATCCCTTTTTCCTAAATGTCTTGAGTCACAGGCCCCGACCACCTGGGAGGAGGTGGGAAATGCCTCTGCATGCCTGACATCTTTGCCTTGTTCTTTCGACTCCGTGTTGCTGTTTACAAAGCAGGCTCTGGACTTCATGGCCATCACGGGTGGATCTGGCAGGGCTGTTCCTTGTTCCTAAAATGCACCTGGATCATCTCTACTCATCTTTCAGGCCTCAATCCCATATAGAATGCCGGCTGGGTGGAACCCCATCCTTTGAAGTCCCGCGGGCTCCTGGTCTCCTCTGTCTGAGGTTGGCTGGGACCGTTTGCTTGTCTGCCTTTCTCTCCGAACTGGGGACAGTCGCCGGAGACATGGCATGGTCCCCAGCCCCAGGCCTCCGCAGGTCCTAGGACACTGACAGCACAGAGAGATGCTCAGAGGAGTTGACTGGGTACGAGTGGGTGAATACATGGATAAATGCATTTTGGCAGGAAAACTCCAGACTCATTTCTTTCCAGCCAGTGTGCTTTCTACAACCCCAGCCAAGTGAGTCTCAGAGAAGGGAAGCAACTTCCCTGAGGTCACCTAACAGGTAGGAAGCAGGCTCCAGCTTCAGGCTTAGTGTGCTGCCAAATACAGGTGAAAGGGGGCTTGGCCTTGTTGTCCAGAAACCTGGGGAGAAGGCTGGCTCCGGCCTAAGCTCCCTGCAGGACATTGGGGAAGTCCCTTTCTCTTTCTGGGCCTTGGTCCCCTTATCCTTGAAGTGGGGGCCACCTCCAGAAACTGTATGGTCTGGGGATGCCCAGGACGCGGTCACCAGGGAGATGGGGCTGGACAGGTGAGGGGGCAGGGCTTCGAGACAAAGCCCAGGAAGCTGGATGAGAGACAGGTAGGAAAGCAGGTAAGGATGCTGAGGCTGCGACTGGAGAGGGCGGCCCCTTGAGGGTCCCCCGGGGGCCTGTGCATCTCCAGATGGGCCCATTCCTGTCCTTGCCATTGGTAGTTGACCTCAGATACACTTGTTTTCAGATGAGGCGTACCCAACCCTCCCCTCTGGGTCTGCAAATGCAAGCATCCGTCCTCATTAGTGCATTAAAGGTCTCCCCGTCCCAGCTCGCTCTTGCTTTCCTAACCACAGCCAGTGCTCAGTTCCCACCAGGGTAAATATTTGGACGCAGGGAAAGCATTAAGTAACGGGTAGATGTTTTTCCCCCTTTTCCACTTGCGTTTGTTTGTTTCCTGCAGGGTTGCCTGACACCAGCCAGTGCTGGATTTGGTCCTTTCCTCTCTGCAGCCAAGACCCAGGGTGCCCAGGCCAGTTTTGTGCACAGAGCGGTGGCCTGCCTTGGTGGTCGCTGAGACTGCTGTATACACAGACGGCAGTGGGTCCCGAAGAGTTCCCAAGGCTTGAGAAGTGAGGAAATGGGAATAGGCTCTTCAAAACACCTGAAGACCAAACCCCTATCAGGCAGAGGAGAGGACATTTCAGTTGGTGAAAAGAACAACTTAATCAGAGTGAGCCCATTCCCCGGCTAGCTACATCCCACAAATGCAGGGGCTACCGAACTTAAGGGACCTGGCTGGGATCTGTTTCTTTGAGCCTTGGGTAAGCCATTTCATCTCTTTGCTTCTCTAAATGACTGCTTGTTCTGGCTGCCAGATTTAGCAAATGAAAGCCCAAGTTAAATTTGATACCCAGTTAAATTTGAATTCTAGATAAATTATGAATAATATTTTTTTTAGTATAAGTATATCCCATGCAATATTTGGGATATACTCACACTAAAAAAATTGTGGTTTATCCAAACCACGAGTGTAATGGGGCCTTCTCTATTTTATCTGGCAAGCCTAGTTGTTGTAACAATAAAGGGAAATGGTGTGTGTACACGCTCTGCAGTGGGCTGCACCCCACAGCAAATGCTCAAAACTGGGTAGCCATAATATTAACATACATCATTTATTAAGTAAATACTATATTCCAGGCATGTCCTTTGCATTACTTCATTGCATCACAATGCTCGGTGCAATAAGTAACATCCCCATCCCCGTTGTACTGCTGTAGATCCCACAACTCGGCATGACTAAATGATTTCCAAGCCGTGAACTTGAGTATTAATGGTAAGAACAGCACGCTGTGTGCCCTGCCAGCGTCATCTGTGACTCCTCTTACCCAATCCGTGAGTAGATAGCATTGTTACACTATAGCTATCATCTACATTTTACAAAAGGAACAACTGAGACACATAAGCGGAAGTGACTTGCCCAAGGTCAAGTGGCTGAATAAGATTTCCGACCCAGGCAGCTGGTTCCATCCCTTCTGTGAGCTGATGAGTCACATAAGTAGGTGCAGTGAGAATAAATGAACATGGGGCCCCAGGCCAAGCATATCACAAGCTGTGTGTCATTCAATCTTGCATCCACCCAGTAAGTAATGGGCTCATCGCTCCCATTCCAGTTGGGTGGGCTGAGACATCCTTGCTTTTCACAGCAAGGCAGTGTCGGGTCTCCCATCCCCAGAATCCCAGAGTGGGGTGTGAGGAAGGACCTGGGTAACTCAGAGGGTAGAGGTAAGGACCGGCCAGTGGAGTCCAGGCATTCTACTCCTGCTTCCAACAGAGAAGTTATGACATTTCCTGGCTGTGTGACCTCAGGCAAGTAACTCAGTCTCTCTGGGCCTCAGTCTCTTTGTCTGTAAAATGGACATTATAGTGGTACCTTACTCTAGGTCTGTTGTAAGCTTCAAGTGACTCAACTCATGGAAAGCACAGTGCCTCTCACATAGAAACTGCAAGCTAAATTATCAACAGTTGAGGCCATTTTGATGCATCTGTCTTCATTTGGGTGTCCCAGGAGCCAGGTTTGAGGCAAAGACGCCTCCAGTGCAGGTAGTTTATTTGGGAGGTGATTCCAGAAGCCCCCATAGGTGGGTGGACTGGGAGACAAGGAAGGGGAGAAACCGATGTGGGGTGTGTCAATGAGCAGGCGATTGCTCTTGGCAGAGGGAGCACAACCCCACTGTGTGCCTGGAGCACCTCTGAATTGTCCCACCCAGCAGTGAGGGAGCTGGGGTATTTATCCTCCAATTCCTGCCATGGTTGGTGGAGGCTGCTCTCAGGGGCATCAGCTCCCCAGCGTTCCTGGTCTAAGCCACCGCAGAGGCCCAGTGTATAATGTGGGCCAGAAAGAGCCCTGGGCAAAGGCTGTAGTAGCCCAGTGAGCACAGGGTCATGAATAACGTCAACAGGGCATCAAGGCACATCCGTAGATCAGCCCTTCAGATTTCATTAAAAAGCATCTTTCTATTGAGACGGTAACGTTGACAATCACCACGAGAGCCCCTCATGGGACGCCCAGCCCAGGGGTCTTCTCCCAAGCCGATCCTGGGTGCCTGGCTGCCCAGTGGAGCACTTCAGATCTCCTTCCGTTACGAGTGGGACGTGGGCAGGGGCCTGGGTCCCAGCGGCGGGAGCCACCGAGAGGGGAGGACGCAGCCCGTCCTTGGGTCCCGCAGAGAACCACTGACTGTGGGGGCAGAAGGTCCATAAAGCACGCCTGGACCTCTGCTGGCGGCTGGCTGGAGGCGAAGGGTGTCAGGGACCAGGCACTCAGCTTTGATTTAGCATCTGAGCAAATGGTTAAAGAAGAGAGGGGAGGGGTGCCTCCACGGGGCTGGACAAGAATAGCCACCCTAAGTGGTTGGACCACGGGTCTACTTGACCACTCTGAAACTGGACGAGAATTACTGTTCAGGGAGCATCTCCCAAGGGTCCGGTGATACACATGGTTCATCTCGAATGTCCTCCGGACACTTAGGAATAGGTGCTATCATTCGTCCTAGAATGCCTTTGAGAGCAGGTTTGCATTTCAGAAAAATTGTGCAGAAAGTACAGAGTCCCCATGTGTTCACTCTCCCCAAGAACACACATTTCCCCCGACTATTAGCCCCTTGCATTAGTGTGATGCCCCCTTACATTAGAATTGGTTCACAACTGATGAACCAATGTTCATTTCTCTTTAGCCATTGAAGTCCAAACTTTGGGTCAGGCTTTACCCTGTGTTGGTCAGCTCTATGGGTTTTGACAAATGCATACCGTCATTTACCTACCGTTACGGTATCATGCAGAATCACTTCACTGCCCTAAAAATGCCCATATCCCATCTATTCATCCCTCCTCACCTTTCCCCAGAACCCCTGGCAACTACTGCTCTTTTTACTCTCTCTATAATTTTGCTTTCTCCACAATGTCATTTAGCCAGCATCATATGGTATGTAGCCCTTAAATACTGACTTCTTTTGCTTGGTGATATACATTTAAAGCCCCTTTATGTCTTATCATGACTTGATAGCTCATTTCTTTTTATTGCTGCATAATACTCTGTTGTATAGATGCTTATCTATTTACCTATTGAGGGACACCTTGGTTGCTTCTATTTTTTGGCAATTATGAATAAAGCTGCTATAAATATTTGTGTGCAGATCATTGTGTGGACACGTTTTCAATTCATTTGGGTAAATACCTAGGAGTGTGGCTGTTGGATAGTATGGTAAGTCTATGTTAAACTGCCTGATTGCCTTTAAAATAGCATTCAGAGAGTGCCAGTCACACCACATCCTTGCCCACATTTGGTGTTGTTAGTGTTTTGGATTTTAGCCTTTCTTAGAGGTGTGTGGTAGTATCTCTGTGGTTTTATCATCAGTTCCCTAATGACATATGATGTTGAGCATCTGTATATCTTCATTGGTGTCATGTCTGTTTAGATCTTTTGACCATTTTGTAATTGGTCAAAATTATTTCTTATTGTTTGTGTTTAAAGAACTTTTAAAAAATATTTTGAATACATATATTTCTCAGATATATGTTTTGCAAATATGTTCTCCCAGTGTGTGGCTTGTCTTTTCAGTCTCTTAACAATGTCTTTGGCAGAGCAGAAGTTGTTTTTTTTTTTTTTATTTGTTTGTTTTTTCTTTTTAATCAAGTCCAACTTCTCAAGTTTTTCTTTCATGGATCTTGTTTTGATGTTGTATCTGAGAAGTTGCCAAACCCAAGCTCACCTAGATTCTCTCTTATGTCATCTCCTAAACAGTTAACGTTTTGCAATCTTTAGATTTATGATTCATTTTGAGTTACCTTTTGTAAAAGGTGCAAACATCTGTATCTAGATTCATTTTTGCATATGGGCGTTCAGTTATTCTAGCATTATTTGTTGAAAAGATTATCCTTTCTCTATTGAATGACCTTTTCTCCTTTGTCAAACATCAGTTAACGATATTTGCGTGTGTGTTTCTGGGAGCTCTATTGTGTTTCCTATATCTGTCTATTTTTTCATCAATACCTTACTATCTTGATCACTGCAGTTTTTTAGTAAATTTTGAAGTCTATTAATGTCAGTTCTCTGATGTTATTCTTCTTTAGTATTGTGTTGGCTATATTGTGTCTTTTGCCTTTCCATACAAACTTTAGAATCAATTTGTCGATACCCATTAAATAACTTGCTGAGAGTTTTGTTGGTACTGTGTTGAACTTGTATATCAAATTGCAAATAATTATCTTCCTCTCCATGAGCATGGAATATCTCCCCATTTATTTAGATCAACTTTACTAGAGTTTTATAGCTCTCCTCATATAGAGCTTGTGCATATTTTGTTTGATTTATACCTAAGTATTTCATTGTTGGGTGATAAGGTAAATAGTGCTACGTTCTCAATATCAAGTTCCAGTTGCTCATTGCTGGTATATAGGAAAACAACTGACTCTGGTATGTTAACCTTGTATCCTTCAAGTTTGCTGTAATTGCTTATTAGTTCCAGGAGGTTTTTAAAATTTTTCAGTCACTCTTTGGGATTTTCTACATAAACAGTCATGTCATCTGCAACAACGACAACGACAAAAAACCCAGTTCTATTTCATCCTTCCCATTCTGTATGCCTTTTATTTCTTCTTCTTGTCTTATTGCATTGGTTATGACTTCCAGTAAGATATTGAATAGGAGTGGTGAGAAAGGACATTCTTTTCTTGCTCTTGATCTTAGGGGAAATGTGTCTAGTGTCACACTGTTAAATAGGATGCTGGCTATAGGGTTGTTGTTTTTTTTTATTGTAGATGCTCTTCATTAAGTTGTTGCTGATGGGTGTTGGATCTTTTTTTTATGTGAAGTTCTTTTTATGCATCTACTGATATGATCCTATGATTTTTCTTGTTGAACCAGTCTGGAAAAAATCTCACATGGTGCATAATTTTTTTTTTATACATAAATATATGTATCTACCATTTAAAGATGAGGAAATGGAGGTTCAAGAAGGCAAAATGACTTGCCTGGGGCCACACAACAAAGAATGGGCAGAGTTGTGGTGAGGACCCAGGGCTGAGCTCAGAGCTTGTGCTGGTCAATAAGTACCCACCCCTCCCCCTACATGGGCCACGGGAATAAACATTGTTGGGGGACTTGATGGGAAGGTCAGTGAAGGTCAGTAATTAGGTTGGGGCCTCTGGAATCAGATCACCTACTCTGTTCCCTTACTTGATGTTTTCATTAGCTGTGTGGTTTTAGTCAAGTGATGTAAAGTCCCTGGGACTCAGTTTCCTTATCTCTAAAATGAGGAGACAAATAGTCCGTGTATCTGTGTTGTTCTGAGGATTGAAGGATGTCAAGTCTCTGGAGTAATTAGTTGATGCTTCCCAAATATTCCGTCCTTTTCCAGGGGGATTTGACATCCACAGGGGCGTCCCAGAGACAGAAATGGAACATAGGTGAGTCCAATGTAGACTGTCTGCAGCCCTCCATGATCTCTCCGCCACTCCCCTTCAGAGGCTGCCTCCACTTATAGCACCCTGGAGGAAAGCTTTTAGACGCTGCCTGGAGCTGCGAATGGACCCTCCTTCTGCCTCATCCGGTGCTAACTACTTCGCAAGCATCATCCTGCTGGATCGTAGCTACAACTCCTGGATGACATCGTCTCAGCTTTGCCATTTTATGGATTAGCAAACTGAGGCTTAGAGAGGCAGGATCCCTTGCTCAGAACTAAAGTCCAGTACTGTCGAGCTCCACAGCCTAAAAGTCCCTCCACCATCAGCTACACCGAGAAATGTGGATTTCTTTCTGCAAATGCCTGCTGAAGGCACTGGAAACAGCTGGCTTGCCCTGGGCAGGTGGTGACCTCATAGCCTTGTCAGAAAGCTGCTGGAAGTAGCCTGGCCACGGCTAATCTACGAGGGTTGGATTGCTCCCTCGTTTGCCTGCTGTGTCTTAGTGTCTCAGTAAACACCAAATCCACAGACTTCACACTTTCCAGAACCTCTGGCCCGGTAACCACCCCCGCCTGTCTCCCAACCCAACTGCAGTTCTGCTCATAAAAGCCTGTCTGCACGTCCCATCACCCAGCTGCTTCAGACCATGGGAGGTTTGGAAAGCCATCTGTACCTTAACAGTTAAGGCAGGGTGTGGGGCGGGGGAGGGAGAGAAGAAAGAAAAAAGAAGAAAAGCCAGTGATTTCACTCTGGACCCAGGGCCACATTAGCTCATGGCACAGTTTTCTGGGTCAGGGACAGAGATGTGTGATATTCTTGTGCAGCGCTTGGCAGCAGAGAAACCCGAGTTCCTAAAGATTATTATTTTAACAAACCCAGATTTGACGTGTCCAAAGGCAGCAGGAGGCTCTGAAGGGTTTTCCAAGAAAGCGTGTGTTCTTGGGGTTATTATTTCAGACTCAAGTTCAGGGAGGAAGCCTGTTTTGCTCAACTCGAGTTTCTGGAAAAACAGGCCATTGGAAAGAGTTGGACAAGCCGGGCAGGATGTGGGGTGGAGAGCCTTGGCCTGGCGAGTGGAGGAGAGGAGAGAGGTGGGGAAAGAAAGGCCAGCAGCCCTGGCTGGCCTCTTCTCCGGGAGGGACTCAGGAGCCTGGCCCCAATCTGCGGGAAGAGACTGCTTAAAGAAGAGGGTTTGCTGCAGGCTCTGTGGCTTCACTCTTGAGGCATATGCCTTTCCCACTGGGAGCAAGGACGGTGGCAGAGGAGAGGGCAGCAGCCACAAGCCGCCATCTTGGTTGGCTTTGCAAGGCATGGGCACAGCGTTCCATGTCCTGGGTTTCACCTAGACTTCACGGAGCCACTCTGGGACTTGGTTTCCTTACTGGGATCAAGAACCTTGAAAGTTTATGAAAGGCCTAAGCCCTGCCTCTCCCTACAATCTCACCCCACACCACACTCTTCCTCATGCATCAGATCCAACTGACCTCCTGCCAGCCCAGAACCCTCTCCCCGCAGCTCTTTCTTTACTCCTAAGCTGTCTCTGTCTCATCCTCTGGGTGCCACTTTTCACGTCTGTAGGGGAGCCTTCCCTGACCCCCCAAGCTGAGCCAGGAGCCTCTGTTATGCATTGTTCTTGCATTTGCATTTCTTTGTAGCATATTTCACAAATTATTAGATGTGCATCTCTCTCACTGAATCTCGAGGCCCATGAGGAGAGAGTACTCACTGTGCCCTCCCTTGCATCCTCCTGGCATGCAGTAGGTACTCAATAAATGATTGGAAGCATCTCCCAAGAGACACTCACAGTGGTGTATGTCCTGTCCAAAAGGAAGTTGCAGAGCTCAGACTTGGTCTGGTGGAACTCAGGCCTGTGGTCCATCCATTATACCAGCCAGACACCAGATGGACTGAGGGACAGACAGAAATCTCTTCTCTATGGTCTTCACAGGACTACATGGAAGACCTCATTCTGGGAATATATGTCCCACTCACCTTCGTTGTTTGGCCATACCAGTCAATAAAAATCATATGCTTTAAAAGAAAGGGCTTTATTTGGCCAGTGTGGACAAACCCTTCTGCCCCCATGAACTCTTTTCTCCCCCAAAGTTCTCCCATGTCCTCTTGTTCCCTGGCTTCCTTCCAGATATCTCCCTGAATCCGTGTGAGTAGAGACTTCTCCAATAAACCCCCCTCCAGGGGCCCAGCGGGAACCCATGGGTTCTCATTTCTTCCTTGCTGCTGGAGCAGTTTCCTCACTGGACCCCTCATTCTTTCAAGCCCAGAGGTGAGTCATCAACATGTCACGTGTCCCTGAGAGTGTCAAGTGTCTCCTGCTTTAGAGCCTTGCCTCCTGAGGCTTTGGTTTATGGGGTTTGGCTGTCTGGGGCCGCGGACAATTTCATCCATCAACTCACGATCGCTCCAACACTAATGCTGAATTTATAGAAGTGGTTAAACAAAGTGTTGACAATATGGACGGCGTGTTTCTGATTAACACGGCGATTCCAAGTGAAACTGCCAACTGTGGGGAAGTCAGTAAAACACAGCAGCGATTTCCCAGGCTCAGTAACTTAGGGACTTGACATCACAGGATTAACAGATGTTGCACAAGAAACTTGCAAAGCATTTGGAGACGTTGCTTGACAAAGAAGTGCAGTCTCATACACAAACCAGAGCTCACTTTTTCTCTTTTCTTTTTTTCTTTCTTTCTCTCTTTCTTCCTTTCTTTCCTTTCCCTCTCCCCTTCCCTCCTTCCTCCCTCCTTTCTTTCTTCCCTCCCTCCCTTCCTCCTACCCGCCCTCCTTTCTTCCTTTCCTCCTTCCTTGAGAGATTAATCCAAATTCTCTTTCTGCCTTAAGAGTTTCCACCAGGAGATTCTATCAGCTTCAGCCATGCTCCCAGACACCTGTCCTTGCCTTGCTCACTTCCCAGATGGAAATAGTAACAGCAGCTAGCATTTACCGAGTACTTGTTAGACGCCAAATACCTAATAAATCATCTCATGTAATCCACATTGTGAGGTAGATACTGTATCTACATTTTAAAAATAACCTTTTATTTTGAAATATCTTAAGATTCACAGAAAGTTACAAAAATGATGCAGAGAGTTCCCAGGTACCCTTCACCCAGCTTCCCCTCGTGACAATATCTTACATAACTATAGTACTTTATTAGAACCAGGAAGTCATATAAAAATACCACACACCTTACTTGGATTTTATTAGTTTGTACAGGAGTCCTCTCTTTCTTTTATATAGTTCTAAAAGCTTTTTTTTAAAATCTCATGTGTAGATTTGTGAATTCCTCAGCACAACCAGGATACAGAACTGTTCCATCATCATAAAGAAAGTTCTTCTTATCACCCCTTTCTTATCACACTGTCTTGTCCACCCTAATCCCTGGCAACCATTGACCTGCTCTCTATCACTGTAACGGTATCTCTTAAAGAATGTCATATACCTGGGCTCATACAGTATATCACCTTTTAACGTTGGCTTTTTGCTCTCTCTGCTTGATGCCCGTGACAGCCACCCAAGCTGTGGTGCATATGACAAGCTCCTTCCTTCTTTGTTGCCGAGTGGCATTCCATTGTTTGGATGCTCCGAACTTTACCCAGGCATCTGTTGTAGGACATCTGAGGTTACCTGCAGTTTGGCACTATTTTGCATAAAGCTGCTGTGAATGGTCGTGGGCAGATTTTTGCGTTGATTTTCTACATTTAGCAGATGAGGTCACTGAGGCGAGGGAAGCAAAGTGACTTGCCCAAGGTCACACCACCGGTCATTTCAATCAAGATTTAAACCCAGATAGTAAATCCAGAGATTGAGTGCTTAACCATCTGCAAACCTGCAAATCTTGTAGTTATAAATGATTAACCCTAAAAGCATTAATTAACCCTCCAGGAAGATGAGCTGTCTTATTCTGGTGGTTTGGGGTTCCCAGAAAAGAGAGAAAACCACATGTCCCTTGAAGTGCTGTGAGACCACTGTGAGAATCAAAAGCTACAGTGAGAGGTAAGCCCTGGCTTGGCAGATGGAGATCTAAAATCAGCCTCTGTTCCTCTCCAGTTCTCACCTCCTGCCACTCTCTTCTGGCTGTGCAGAGCATCATTTGCTATTTCCCCTTAAACAGCCGCCAAGTTTCCAGCCCCCTCGGTTTGGCTCACGTCGTCCCTCCTACTGGAATGCCTCCCCCATCCACGGCCACGGCGCCCGCTGCAGCTCAAGCCTCTCTCCTCTGTTAGTAGGAAGCTCCTTGGAGAAGCCTCTCCATCCTCATCCCAGCCCTAGCTGGAACTATTTATCTACTTCCATGAACATGCATCTATTCATTAAGCAAAGCTCCCTTCGGGACCTAGGATGTGCCATGCACTGAGCTGAGCCCTGGGAAGTAGAAATAAATGATGTGTAATTCTGAGCCCAGCCAGACATAGAAACATATATACACAAAGGGGAAAATGGGTGAACACGGAGAGAGCAGAGTACTAGGCTTGGGAATTTGGAACCCTGGAGGTGTCCTGGATGGGCTTCCATCTGTTGGTGGGACTTGAATGCAATTGTCTCCACCCTCTGCCCTGCCTACTTTGCAGAGGACTGTGAGGGTGCATGGAGAGTATGGCGGAGGCATGCTTTCTTCCTGGAGTGGGGTCCTGAAGTGAGAGTGGGTGGCCTCCATTGCTCACGTGCGCCAACCGGATCCCCCCCAGTTCCTGCAGTCACTGGAAGCCAAGGCCCTCATTCAGCCCATTCCCTGGGATTCCAGGGGCTAAACAGGGTCTGGGGTATGTGTCATCCAAGAAGACAGCATGGAGCTGGAGCCAGGGGAGTGAGAACTGGGGGCCCACGGGGAGGCACAGACGCAACCCTGGAGCCTACAAACGTGGCGGCTCATCTCCCACTCTAGCCCAGCCACACTCCCACCCGCAGCTGCTACCCCTCCCGGGAACTTCCATGCCTGCTCTGTGTTTGATTTTCCCTATCCCATGGCCTCCCACTCCCCATAAAACTCAATCTTCTTTTGTTTTCAATTCAATTAGAGGCCGATAATTCCACCCACAGGGCCATACATTGAAAGTGCTGTCAATATCCCAGCTGTGGCCAGAGGCATGTGGGGGCCTGGAGGTGGGGGCGGGGGAGCAGGGAAGTCTCTGGGGGGTCCCGGCCCAGGGGGTAGAGGGGCAAAGACTGGGGGGTGGGGGGGAAGAGCCCCAGATGGGAGTTAGCCCTGACTTCTCAACTTGGGGCTGGCATAGACTTGCGTGCGACTTTGGCCAGAGGTACCCCTCCCCGGACCTCAGTTTCCTCATCTGTAAAATGGGACCAACATCTGTAAAATGTGAGCTAGATTAGCTCCGTTCTGCCACTCACCAGCCCTCCTTCTTGTGGCTGCAACACTACTTTAATAACTTGATTAGAAATGTGCCATACCCACTGAGCTGGCCAGCTTGTAGATTTTTGTTCTGGAAAATGCTTGCACAGGTATGCAAAGACATCGTTTAAGGATGCCCACCTCTAGGGATTTGAGTAAGTAAAATTGTGCTATGGTCATACTGTGGAATACCTTTCAGCTGTTAACAACAGGTTAGATCTAAATAAACTGTTATGAAAAGATCATCAAGATACTTTGTTCAGGGAAAGTTTCAGAAAAAATGTATTTTAAAAAATAACCGATTATTACAAACAGAAACAAAAATGACATGCAAACCCATGTGTCTGTGTTTCTGTTTGTGTGTGTGTGTCTGTGTGTGTGTGCATGTGAGACCCGAAAGACACACATCCAACTTTTCAATAGTGGAGTTTGAAGTAGAGAGAGGGGAGTTAGGGATCTTCAGGTTTTCCGATGAGTGTATATTACTTTTCTAATTAAACATTATTACAAGCATATAAAATGAAATGAATACCTCCTTGTGGTTGCGAGCCTGAGCCTTACATTAAGGTAGAAGGATATTTAATTTCCACAACTCAGCGATAACCGCTGTTGACATTTTTATGTATTTCCTTATGGTCTTTTTCCTGATTCACGTACACATATATTTTTATAATAAAGTTGGAATTATGCTCCATGAGAAATTTTGTAGCCTGCTTTTTCATTTAACGTTTTTTGCATAAGGATTTTCCCAGACTGTTAAAATTTACTCCGAAAAAAAAAATTTTTACCCTGTAATCACGATAAGCAGCCCCCTGGATTGTCCAGCAGCCTGTACTTTCTCTAACACCGTGAGGGTTAAAATTCCCCATTAATTGCTGCTCTGCTCTGATTGATTGGTTGCTCCCCCAGGGCAGGGAGACAATTAACTTGTTCCCTGCTTTATCTCCAAGATCTAGCCCAGCTCGGCACCTAGGAGGGGGGTCAATAAATATTTGCTGAATAAATGAATGAATGGAAGATAGTGAAATGAATGAAAATATCTTAAGTGGGTGCAAAACAGTGGCTGATATGGAAACACGACCCCGGCTGTCCAGTTCAGACAGACGTATGCTGTCCCCAGTTTCTCAGCTTTAGGCGACACGGGGGTGGCTATCCTGCTACCCGGAGTCTGAAGGTGGGGCAGGGCCCTTTCGGGCCTCCCTGGAAACCTCTCATTTCTTCTCCGATGCTCTGAGTCACCACAGGCTGGGAAAGCAGGCTTTCACCACTGAGCTTGGCTTTGAACGCAGCCCAGACACATTGCCGTGTGGGTCCCTGGGGGCGAGTGTCATTTCATCCACATCAGCAGCTTTTGATTGAGGCGGAGACTCGCCCAGCTGGAAAACACTGTTTTCCAAGGCAGCCGGTGGCGCGGGGAGAACCCTCTGGAGTGGCTGGGGGCCAGTTTCAGGGTGGGGACTCTCTACGCCCCATGGCTCCCGGATTCCTTGAGTCCCCCAGCTGTGTGGAGGCTCAGCCAAGGTGAAGTTGTTCTCCCATCCCCGCTTCCGGGGCGACGTTGGGCTCAGCGAGCCCCAGCTTATCCTCAAGATGGGTCTAGTTAGAGAAGCCATCCCACAGGTCCTTGTGACAATTGAATGAGATAAAACTCATGGAGCACTTAGCGCCATGGCTGGTGTACAAACGGACCTCAAAGATCAGGGTTGGTCAATCTCGGAGTGTGCCTCTGGGGACTTCTAAATAAAATTGTGCCCCCCTTTGCCTGGCACATCAGATTAACCCCATCTGATTCAGCTTGTTGATCACTTGCTTTTGTCTTTGTGGAAATGTAGCCACGCCATCAGAAGGTCCCATGTGGGCCAACCTTGGCTGTGGACGTCTATACATTTTCTTTGATGATTCAGGAGGGGGCATAAAACATGCACGAGCAAATGCCTAACCACAGGCAGCTGTGATCACGCCAGGTGACGGATTCAGGATCTCAAGGTATCTCAAGTGATTGGAGAATCGGTCCAATCGGCAAGGTGACATTTAAAAGGGGACTATGAAAACCCCAGGCCTGGGTTTCCAAACCAATTCCATGAATAATAGTAACAGCAGCACTGGCCCACAATGGCACATTCAGTGCCAAGGACTGTGCTTGAGCTTTCCCTGCATACCTGATTTAATTTCACAACTTCCTTCTGGGCAAGTCCAAATATATCCCCATTCACAGAGGGGAAACTGAGACTCTCCATATTCGCTTCTCTTGCCCAAGATCTTCCTTGGTTGAGAGGAGATTCAAAGCCAGAAGTGTGATTCCAGACCCACACCCAGCCCCGGTACCATCTCGGATGGCAGAGGTGCTACGTTCTGAATCAAGGAGGTGACTCAAGTTTGGTCTTGGGATGGTAAGAAGGTTAATATGCCTTTAAAGACCCAAATGACTGCCAAGAGGCTGGCATTCATTCATTCCTGCAATCAATCACTCAACAAGTGTTTAACCAGAAGCCGTAAGTGCCAAGTGCTAAGTTAAACAGTGATTTGGGGTGACCAGCTAGAGACAGTCTCTGCCTTTGGGGGGCTCACAGTCTAGCAGGTGAAACTGATGACAGAAAACAAAAATTCCTAGGGAGTCCGCGTCTCCCCAGTATTACCAGGGTCTCAGCCTTCATTTAAAACTCCCCAGGCCCCCTGGTGGCCCAATTTGCCGGATTCAGTCCCTTGCTGGGGGCAGGGGGTTCCACAGCCTCTTTAGAGCGAGATAAAACACGCAGGTACTTGGCAATGTGCCTGGCACATAGCAAATGCTCAATATTCGCTATAATACTAACAAAAAAAAAATTGGCGCCTTGATGGTGAGCATCGCTGACATTTGGGACCCAGGGGGATGAATTTGGCATTTATTCCTGTTAAACCTTGCCTCCTTAGTTTCTGCACAAAGCTCTGTGCATTCAAGGGCTCTGCAAAGGAAACACCCTCTCCCCTAACCTTAGGAACTAGCTGGGAAAAATTCGTTTGGGGTCTGATTTGCTGGGAAAAATGTGTTTGGGGTCTGATTTGTCCAGTGATCGTAGCCTCCTATATCCCTGGGATTGTTTCAGGACCTGGCCTCTGCCCCAGCATTTATCTTCACTCGCGTACCCACAGCTCCAAGACTTCCCTCTGGCTTATCCAGTTGCGGCTCCAGCCCCAGATAGAGAGAGCTGGAAATGCCATTTGCAGGCAAAAGGTTAAAATAACATCTCCTTGGAAGGGAAAGTAATGCCTTAAACAAAGTTAACTTCTCTTCTATAACTCCTTGCCCTACTTGGACAGCTCCTGTAGGCATAGGTCATTGTACTGCTTCAGATGACAGAGGCCCCTGCGATGCTGTCTTGGCTCCATGGTCCCATTTCACAGATGAAGAGATCGAGGGCCACTGAAGGAAAACCACAGGGGAAGCCCGAGCCCTGGACTGACGAGTGATGACGGATTTGCTCTTCAGTCACGGCAGCTCCACCTACATCTAGATGGAAATCTCATCAAGTGGGGTTTTCCTCGAAGCCCCTGCCTTTCCCATCCCAGCCCTTGCAGGGGACACTATAAAAACAGACTCTCACAAGGCGTTATGGGGTTTCTGTTTTCCGGCCTCTGCCTAGGTCAGGAAACGCTGAGAAGACAAATGCTGCTGGGCCTTGTCTTGGGTGGGAGAGATTTTTCAAAACTGAAGAAAGCATTTATTTTATTCCCCGCCCTCAATTCAAAGCCAAACCCTGGGCTTCCCAGCTTGAGTTCTTCTCACCTGTTAATGAGAATTCCTGGTGCTCCCTCTTCATTCCAACTAGAAACGGAGAAAGAGAAGTGGGAAGTCCTGACCACAACAGCCAACAAGTCCTTGGTGCAGAGTCTCTTAAGCTCAAATAATATATGGACCCCCCCCCCCCCACCTTTTATTGTTTTTTGCATGGCCAGGCACTGGGAATCGAACCCTGGTCTCTGGCATGGCAGGTGAGAACTCTGGCTGGTGAGCCACCGTGGACTGCCCTGGACCTCTTTTTAAGTAGTGAAAAGGTATAGTCCCTCAACTTAAATCAGTTTATTTAAAAACTTAGTTTAAATTTGTACAAATGTCTGTCATGAACTGAAGTCCTTATATCTTTTTTTTTGTAGAAACATAAACCTCCTCACCATAACTACTCAACCATCAAATTGACATTATCAACATTAATTGAACATGACACAGAATATGTTTGTTTGAATCTAAACCACCCAAAAAAAGAGATTAAAAGAGAAAGATGGAATTCTAGAACTGATTCTGCATGTAAAATGTGCATCAGTTAGAAATTGCATTGGGGAGTAATTAAAGAAACCCAAATTGACAGTGGTTCAAACGAATCGGGCTTTTATTTTTCTTTGTGTCAGAGAAAGGAGGCAATGTGTAGACTTTTCTGGGCTGGCATCTTTAGCATGAGGCCACCTAGTGCAAGGTGTATCATTATCATAAAATAGCTGCCATTGCTCCATCCATTGCATTTGTTTTCTTTAAGAAGAAAACGGAAGGATGCATGCCTTCCAGGGCTGTCTATCCTCTTAAAAGAACCTGTTTAGCAACACCACCAAATAACTCTGCTGATACTGCACTGGTCACTCTATCTGCAAGGAACGTTGTTTTCTGACTTGTATAATTCCAAAGAAGAGAATACCTTTTGAGATAGGGCTGCGGTTCAAAATGGCATGTGCAAGGTTTGCTAGCTAACTCAGGATAATCAGGCCTCGTATTTAACCTAAACTGCTGATCTTAAGGATGTGCCACCTGGTTACACGGGATTGTACCAGATCTTTAAAATTTCCATTAAGTGAGCATCTATTACAATAAGGGACCGAGAAAGGTCTTCATCGCTTAGTTCCCATCAGTCTCATTGCCAGTGAATAGTTGCCTGTGGGTCTGTGCAGAGGTGGGGTCCAGCAATGTATTCACTTAAATATGGATATGGTGGGACTGCATGTGCAATGCTTCTGCCTGCACCATCATGTGGCAAATCCGCCACAGTGTCCTCTTCTTGGGACACCTGCAAAATTGTCACTGGAACCATGCATGGTGAGTCTTACAGAGTGACCTTACAACTGAGATTGCAAATACCACTCCGGGCACATCTGTCCTGGGTTATACGATGATCATGCTGGTCTTCTAGAATAAGCCTAAAACCTCTTCCAGGTTACTACAGATGAGAAAAGAAAAACAAGTAGGGAGTTAAAGGACCCTTTCGGGTATATTTGTGGGTCTAAGTTTGAAAAGCAATGGTTTTTGCCATCAGGCTTCATTTTCAATGATTTCAAAAAGACCTTTGTTCCCCAAAACTCAGGTGGTTTGCTCACAGCAGCCCTGGAAGCAAGTAGAAAGATGATCTCAAGCAAGAGGTGAGAGAGCTGGGCCTCAGAGAGGGCAAGTAACTTGGTGATGGTCACACAGCACATGAAGGTGAAGGCTGAGACTCGGCCCTGATCTGGCATGGAGCTGTGCAGGGCCAGGCTCTGAAACATTCTGCAATATTGCATCTGAGAGCTGAGACATGCCACCCCTACCCCCGCCAAGCAGCGCTGCCATTCCTGAGACTGCCAAACAGCAGAGGTGACATCAAGGCTCCAAAGACCCTGAAGCATTGGATGTGGTCTTAGAGATGATTCCGACCTAACTGCCCATTATACAGATGGGGAAAGTAAGCCACTGGTGGGGAAGCAGCCATCAAATCAGGAAGACAGTGACAGAGAGGGCCAAGGTGATGGTCAGAAACCCACCTGAATTCCAGGCATGAAGGGCCAGAACCAAATGAGGCGGGTGACAACAGCAGAGGCCGTGGGACTTCATTGTACATCATGATGGAGATTGGCCGCAAATAGGATAAATAAGTGTGCATCAGCTGGTGATAGAGGCTTTGAAGAAAATAAAACAGGGTAGGGGAAGCCCATCTGTCTCCCCAGCTCCCACCCTTTGTGACCCTGGGCAAGCAAACTTTCTGTAGTGTCCCCCCAAATCCATGTCCACCTGGAACCTCAGAATCTGACCTCATTTGGAAATAGGGTCTTTGCAGATGCGATTCGTTGTCAGGTCATAGTGGTATAGAGTGGATCCTAAATCCAATATTGGTGTCTTTATAAGAAGAGGAAAGACACAGAGATACAGGGACACAAAAAAGACACGTGGGAAAGAAGGCCAAGTGAAGATATGAGGAGGGAGGCACAAGCCAAGGAAGGTGCGGAGGCCCCCAAAACTGGAAAAAAAAGGAAGCATGTTCCCCTAGAGGCTTCGGAGGGAGCAGTGTTTTGCAGACACTTTGATCTTGAACTTCTGGGCTCCAGAACTGTTAACTGGGAAGAAATGTTTTAAGCCATCCAGTTTATGGTACTTTGTTACTGCAGCCCTAAGATGCCTCCCCAAAGTCCATTTTCCTCCTCATTTTGTGGACCTGGTGATATTCACAGCATCACCGTCATCAGGCTGCTGCTGGGAGCCAAAGAAGTGACCCAACCGAAGCCCCTGGGCAGCTGAGCAGAGACCATTATTTGAAGCTGACGGGGTTCCAAACTCAGCTGGACCACTCGCGAGCCAGGCCACTTCCCGCTTGTGTCTCATTGTCCCCACCTGTAAAATGGGAGCCAAGACCACCAGCATTTGCATTCGAGGGTCAAGGAGAGGACTGAATGCAATTATATCTGCAGAGCACTTGGAGCCAGGCCGGGGTACTCGGAAAGCTCTGTGCATGTGTTTTCCGCTATTGCTGTTGGTTTTGTTTCGTTGTCATCCTCCTCCTCATCATTAGTGCGGTGCCTAGTAGAGAGTTGGCTCTCAATATCTATTACCTGTCTTTATTTGCCGTTCTGTTATCCACCAGATTTATTAACACAGCGCTGGGCGCTATCCATCAAATACTACGACACCTACAGGTGCTCCGTAAATATGTCCACTAGGGGAATGAGTGAATGAATGAATGAATGGATGAAGGATTCTAAGAAGTTGCCAGAACCCCCGTCCAGCTGCCCCTGGCCCAGCTGCCTGCCCTGGACTGAATCCCAACCCCGCTGTCGCCTCCCTGCGATGAGAAGGGGGGCCTTTCACCTCGACAGCGCCCATCGGACTCCTAATCCACTGCTCTTTGGTTTAAGAGTCATTACAAAGTGCTTAATTAAGTAAGCCTCGCTTAATCACCAAATGTTTGCATGTGAAACGAGCTCCCGGGAAGCAGGGCACTTGACATGTTCTGTACAGAAAATAATTACACGGAGGCGGGGGAGGAGGGGCCCGGGACGCCAAGGCTCAGCGTTTCATTTGAGGGCCTCGCCCATTCATCACCGAAGGGGAATTAAAAGGCTGGAGCTGGAGGAGCGCGCAGGCCCGCACTCTCGCATTCCTGCGCCATGAATCACCAGGATGGGGGGAGCAGCTGTCTGGGCTTCCGAGGCCCAGAGCGAGGGGAGAGGTGGGAGTTTGGGGGCGGGCTGGGGGGCTTGCAGGGGCCAGCGGGGAGGGGGGATGTGGAGACTCAGGGGCGGCTCTGCCTCCCTCAACCAGATAATAATAACCCCTTCCTGGTTCAGAGCCTCAGATTTCCATTGCCCTTCCCCCCTGTTTCAGGAAAACGTTTGCAAATTAGAAATTGGTTTGCAGAGTTAGTTGGGGTGAGTGTGTGTGTGTGCACATGTGCACGAGTGTGTGTGTGTGTGTGTGTGTGCAGGCTATGGTTTAATTCCTTCATCAATAAACCCTGGATCCAGAGCGTCCCACAGAGGCGTACACCCTGGTTGGAAAGACGATGATGTTTGTTGGTACAGAGATGAACTCACTTTTCCTGTAGTATATGTAGCTATATTGGTCTACTTCCATATGCATTAGAAAAACAGAGCGCGAGCACCTCATCTACTGCTTTCACGGGCAGTGTCAAATCAGAGTTGATGTGAACGAAACATTTAGGAAGGGACAAGGATGTACCAAAAATCAAGAAGGAGGGACATAGATGCCTGAGGCTTGGAGTGCCCTTTCCTGACGCTTTCCACTTCTCCCATTGTACCTGTCATGGGTGGGACTCATGCGCCTGGCAGTCAAGGGCTCTTATTATACCCATTTTGCAGATTAAGAGACCGAGACCCAAGAGAGACTCAAAATAGCCTCATTCCCTTTTTCTGGGATAGCGGTGGTGTTATTATACTGTTAGGAAAAATTGCGGAAGATGTTGATATGGGCAAAAGAAAACATTTTTTTTATATTGCTGGATGCTCTGACTAGTATACCTCTCTGGCTTATCTGTCTTTCATGGCCTTTGAGCTATTTTATAACTCTCCAAGTTTTTTAAAAAAACTGATAGTAATACAAATGATTAATGCCATAGAAATGCAAATGAATTTTGTCCAGTGAAATGCAATTGATTATCACCCTAAAGTTATTGACCAGTTTTGCATCTAGTTGTAAATTAAGCCTGCATTCCTGATTGCCTGTACATGTGTCCTGTTTGAAACATCATTTCAATCAGTTGTACCATCTTTCTGGTTCCTTCGTTCATTAACAAGCAAAATAAAATCTTGCACACATAGTCATTTTATCATTGTATGAGAGTCTTCACTGTACCTTATTTTTAAAAATGACCTTCTAACTGAGTCCTCCCACCGAAACACTCCTATTCAGTGGTTAAGGGAGGTCAAATTCAATAAAAGATGTGACATCAAGTTGCAGGACAGTAGCAGCGGGGCGGAGGGTGGGGGATTGCGTATCAGGGAGGGGCAAGTGTCTGGACAAGATTTTGATTATAAGTTGTTGGTTTGTGCGTGTGTGTTTCTTCCTCTATAGAAGTTCCAGCTTGTTCGGTCTCCCCATTCCATTCAGCTGGGTAGCCAGCTCTGGCCTCATTATTTTGCGGCTGGGGGTGGGTAAAGGCAATGCAGAAAGTGAAACAGGAGCCCCGGTTTCCTGAAGAGTGTTTCAAACACTAAACCCTCAGGAGAGGTGAGAAGGTTTGTGAAGGTGGTCGGAGTTCCTCAGAAGACATCCTGGACTTTGGCACAACTGTGATCGAGGGAGTGACAGAGGGGCCAATGATAAGGAATGCCTTGGGGTGACCTGTGTAGACTGACCCTCCCAATGGCCCCACCGTGTTTGTCCTGGTAACGCTCTGACTTACCAACCCAGGTATTTGCCCAAGGGAGTGCTTGTCTTCAGCCCAGTGGGCTGGGTGCTGGAAGAAACTGAGCTGATTTACAGAAAACAAAGAGCTAGTGGCATTTCGCGTACTCCTGAGCTACGGCAGGCTCAGGCTGCCATAGAAATGACAGTGGTAGCCTGGCTTTGTGGATGGCTCCGTACGCTTGTTTCATTTAAGTCTCACCGGTCCCTGAGGTGGGGCAGTGGTGAGTTCCATGTGTACAATGGAGAAACCTGGATCAGAGACAGTACGTGGTTGCCCATAACCACACAGCAGGTCAGCGGCCAAGGTCAAACAAAGGCCTGCCTGTGCCAGGAGCCTCTGTGCTTAGTCACCACCATGGGGGTTAGCAGTCTCAGCTGCCCAAGTGGAAGCTTGCTGAAATGCACATATCGGGTCCTCCTGAGATTTTCACTTAGTAGGGTTTGGGTTGGGGCCCCATTCTCTGCATTTAACCAGCAACCTGGTAGATGCCGATGCAGGGCCAGACTTGGAGAAACTTCACTGCAAGGGGTTAAAGGTATTGATTTCGTGAAGGAAAAAACAAGAGGCTCAAGGAAAAAGCATGCCAGAAAAAAACTTTGCAAACAGTGCTGCAAGGGGAGAGTGTCTGGCTGGGTCACAGGGAAGCACTGAAGAGCCATTGACTTCAGATCTGCCACTGGTCAGGTCTGGAGCTATCAATTGAGAGAAAAAACTCAATTCTCAGAGCTAGAAATAGAAGGACTCCTAGCAATTTTCTATTTTACAGATAGGGAAGTTGAGGCTCAGAGAGGGAAAGACATTTGCTTAAGACACAACAGCTGGAAAGAAGCAGAGCAAACCCAGCACCGAGGCTCCCTGACCATCATCTACCTCTCTTTGCATTGACGTACTTGCTCCTTTGGCACTTCATTTGCTCATTCATTCATTGACTCACCGAGCAGGTATGAAGAATACAGCTGTGTGTCGGACATGGTCCTTTATTAAACAAGCATGCACTGAGGCCCTACTGTGTGGCAAGTGCTGGCGTTCGGCGTAGGAGGGGTTTATCCAGAGAAAGAAACACATGCATAAATTAAACAAGCAAGCAAACATAATTCATGCCAACACCCCCCCAAATAAAATCCCACTACCCTCCAGTTGATGACCCACTTTAAATACGCATCACCTCCTTCGATCCCCCCACCCCTCAACTTTGTGGGGAAAATGGATGAGCTTCTCAAGTACCACATTAGCAGATGAGGAAACTGAGGCCGGAGGGGCGAAGTGGCTTCCCCGGGTCCCCCCGGGAGTGTTGGCTCCGTGGTTCTAGCTCAGCACTGCCTTACAATTCCACCTGCAGAGGTCCCTTCCCAAGGGCACCCCACTCACAGCAACTGGGGGCTTACGGGCCAAGTGTTTCATACACCTCGTCTGGTTTAATCCTCAAGTGACCCTCCCAGGCAGGGAGGAAAAGGAAAGAGGAAAACCGGGACTTAGAACGGTGAGGGACTCTGCCCCAGGTCCCATGGCCGGGACCTATTCCGGAGGTTGATTGCGTGTTGTAGGGTAGGCAGTCAGCACACACGCGTGTGCAATCCGGGAGGGTCTCAGGGGCAGACGTGCCCCCTGCCCGCCGCGATTCCCCGAGACAGTTCCCAAAGACAGCTCCGTCTACGGCTCTCCGCCACCAGGCTTTTTGTCCCCAGTGTGGGATCTGCCGGGCAAACCCGGAGCTTTGACCATATCTCCCCACTCCCTAAAGGAAGGCTCCTTGTACCCCACTCACTCAGAGTGGGAAATTTAGAGACAGTCTCCAATGGGGAAGGGGGAAGGGTCTCTGATGGACGAGACAAGCCAGCTCCTCCTGGCTCACTTCCATTCAAAGCTCAGGAAACAAACTCAGCTCTCTGAGCATTGAGAAGTTTCCGTCCTACCCTGCTTGGGTGGGGTTGCTTAGGGTCCCTTTTAAGGTAGGGAGTCCAAAGGGAGGGGCTGTGAGCGGGGAAAGGCTATTTGGTGGTGGATGGCCGAACCCCTTTCCTTAAATAATCGTTTTTGAACCAGGGGCTACTTCTCTGTCTAGACCGCAACAGATCCACATTGTCTCAGTGTGTTCACGTGGTAAATTGGCGAGTAAAGAAGCACGGGCCCTTTAAGGGAGCCCACTCTCCTTCCCTCCCTCCCGTAGCCCCTCGGCCTTTCCCTTTTTGGCTCAGGACACACCTGTTAGCACCTGTATCTCCTTGCCTGAGGGCATCCTCTGGCTGTGAGCCTGCTTTGCCCAGGCCTGGGGAAGAATGGAGGTGCAGAAAAATTCACACCACCTGAGAAGAGCTCTCAGAAGGGCGAATGGGGGCTGCTGTCTAAATACCTCCAGTCCCTGCACCTCTGGCTGGGGCCGTGCCAGGAGGTCCCCAGCAGGATTAAGCTGGCATCTAGGGGATAATGTTCTCACTGGTGAGATGCACCCACCACCCAAACATGTGTGTCGGACAGTTTTCTCTCTGGTTCTCTCTCTGAGCCTGACTTTTTCCAAGGAATCCAATAGCTGCCACTGAGTTTTGAACCTCTTAGAATCCTTCTCCCCAGGCTGTGCTGGGGAAGCACCTTGGTGCTGCCAGGAAAAAGATTGGGGTGGGGTGCCTGGGACGCAGAGAAGTGCAGGGAACAGATGCTTGCAACAGCCTATGAGAGGGAAAGAAGAAAAATTTCAAAAAGATGACTTTGGCTCCGATTACTGGAAGGAGAGGCTGATCATCACCAGGAGACATGCAGGGGGAAGAGAGGAATCGGAGTCTTTTCCAAACTTGGTCATCTTGCTTTGGAGGCGACTGGACTGGCTAAACCTGGGCTTGATGGAAAGGAAACTGGGGGAAGGGATCTGGGCCTCTCAGTTGCAGAGAAGGTGGGGTCTTTGGAGTTTTTAGGGTGGCTCTGAAGTACAGGGTTGGGGAGAAACTGGCAGGGGTGGAGGGTGGGGAGGCCAGGTACCCAGCCTCTCTCAGTTTACCTTTCTTGAAGCACTGGTTTGTCTGGTCTTGGCAGGTGAAGATTTGGGGGACTGGAATCCCACTCCTGGTCTGCCTTAGGTTCCCCAATTATATCCCCTAACGACATATGCCCTGCACATGGCAATCATGACCCTACTCAGACTTCACTAGCATGGCTTGTCACTTGTCTGTCTCCTGTGGTCTCATCTGCGCAAGGACCATGGCTGTACAGACAGACTGTGGTCACTCCAGAGCCCAGCACCATCCCTTGGGCAGAGAAGGTTTCAATCCATACCTTCTGAATAAATGAACCAGTGAGCAAACAGAGAGCTCTGTTGCACCATAGGTGTGCCACTTCATTTCTGTGGGCCTCAGTCTTCATCTGTTCAATGGGAACACCCATCTTTCTGGTTGTCCGTAGTTCCTCATCATTAGCCGGGCTTCGCGACGTCACGGTCATGAAGCCAGAGCAAAAACGACTGTCAGTGCTTCAGAAGAGAAAACGTGTGCTGTTGATTTACTTGGTTGTTTGTCTTTGAAGTCTAGAGGAGTTTGGACCCTCTGTCATTCTCATCTCCCGTTTGCTTATTTGCATGCATCGAAGCCCAGCTGCTTTCCAAATATAATTCCTCAAGCTAATCGTCCCAAGGTGGGTGCCCAGGAAGCACATGGGATGGGGGTTACCATGCATGTCATTTATTAGGAAATCAACATGTATGGAAGGAAGGGGGAAAGGGGAGATGAGGAGGGGAAAAGAGGAGGTGGGCAGAGAAGTTGGGTTTTAATGACGTCCCAGTGACACCCTTAGCCAACGCCATGGGGAGCTCTGGAGCTAGCACAGTCCTGCCGGGTTGTCCCCAGCTGTGCTGGGAAGTCCAGGCCTTCACCCCCTCACATTGACCAGTGGTCACTGGACATGGACTATATATCCTTAGAAGGGTGGGACCTTGAGCATTACAGCTTTCTGTAGCTGGGGCTGGCCCCAGAGGGGCTCTGACAACAGTGCTACCTATCCCTGGGGCAATAAATCCTTCCCCAAAGGAGGATCTCAGCAATACCCCATAGCATACACTGCACAACTCTTCCCAAAGGTAAGTGCCACTGACTCCACTTACAGATAAGAACGTTGAGGCTCAGATGGGTCAACTGTCTTGCCCAAGGACACACAGACACGAAATGCCAGGACCTTCCTCCTCCAGAGCCTCCCAGCTCTCAACACTGCCCTGATGTCGCCCAGACCTGCGCCAAGCTGCCAAAGGCACAAACCGCACACCCAAAGACTCAGCTCCCGTCAGCTGGCAGGCCCACGGTCCCAGCGCCTCTCTGCTTCTCCTGGAGCCCGCGAGGCGAGGTCCTGTTCCAGCCCCAACTTATCCACTCCGCTCGTGTTTATTCTGTGCACAGAGAACAGCTGTTGGAGTCAGGGCTGCCAACTCCGTCGCACCTTCCGGGACATGTCTCTGCCCATTTCAGAGAGTTCTCTTTGCTGGCACTTTCTGGGAAAGCTGGTCTTTTCCTCCCACCCCTTTCTCTTTCCCACGGGTGTGGCTGAATTTCAGAGGAAGCTGGGATGGGGGGATACTGGACACAACATCCAAGATAGTGGAGAGGGGATGGCTGCAAATATTCTGCTTTGAATTCTAGCCCAGATTCATTTTAATTTTTTTGGTCTTCTTTCTAAAAACTGGTGACTCTCTAACACCGCAGGATGTGAGCAATCAAATGACTAGGTTTATTGGTGTGGCTTTGCAGCATGGGTTTGCAAGTGGGACAGCATGAGGTTCTGATCTGTGCTTTGCTGTGTGGCCTTGGCCAAGTGTCTTCACCTCTCTGAGCTCTGGAGTCCTCATCTGTGAAGTGGGGTTAGTAATTCCTGTCTCTCAGGTCCATTTGGAGGACTGAGTGTAAGAATGTTAGAGAAACTACTTTGGACCTAGTAGGTACTTAGTGAATGAGATCAAATATCATTATCAGTTCTTCTAATCAGATGGCCTATGAGCCTGTCCTATTTGAAATACTCAGCCTCATTTGTACAGCATTTTGCATCATCCTGAAGATGCCAGGATTTTTCTTCAACCTGCAAAGTAAACCTCCTCCCCATACCCCTCCCTTCCACCCCAAACTGACCAACTCAGCTCATCCTTCTGCTCTCACCTCACACATCACTTCCTCTGTGATAGCAGTCAGCAAACTTTGTCCATAAAGAGCCAGGCAGCAAATATTTTAGGCTTTGTCAGCCACACAGGCTCTGTAGCAATGACTCAACTCAACTGTCCTCGCATGAAAACAGACGTAGACAATCCGCAAACGAATAGGCATGGCTGTATGCCAATAAAGCTTTATTTATGGACACCAATATTTGAATTTCATATCATTTTTATATACCAAGAAAGAGTCTTCTTTTCATTTTTTTGAACCATTTAAATATGTAAACAACATTCTTAGCTCATGAGTGGTTCAAAACCAGGTCACAGATGGGCTGTAATTTTTTTAAATCTTTATATGTGTCTGTTTTTTTTTATTGTAAAATATAACATATATACAAAAAAGCAGAAAAATTCAAAGTATGTTGTTACAAGGAGTTACAGAACAGATTTCAGAATTTAGTATGGGTTACAGTTCCATAATTTTAGGTTTTTCCTTCGAGCTGCTCCAAGACACTGGAGACTAAACGAAATACCAATACAATGATTCAACAGTTGGGATCATTTGATTAAATCCTATCTTCTCTGTTCTAACTCCTGCCCCTCTTTGGAGCTTTCTTGCAGTCTTTATGCAGTTCGGTTTTGACTTGGCCTGTGTGCTCTATTGTGTTGACCCTCCTCTAGGAGGTCCTTGCTGGCCACCCCTGGCTCCTAGCCAGGCTATACTAAGGACCTGCCACGGGGACTTCCACAGTGTCCCTGAGTTACCCCATCACAGCACTGACCATGGGGTATCACATTTACCTAACTCCTCAATGGACTGTGAGCTCTCTGAGGAAGGGACACCCAGCACACAGTAGGTCCTCAACAACCCCCTGTGTGGATCGGCAAATCCTCTCAACAGATGTGGAAATGGAGAATCAGAAAGGGGAAATGGTTTTCTCAAAATGACACAGCTGCAAAATAACTGAGCTGAGACTCAAATCTCAAGGCAGAGAACCAGAGAGAGAGAGCAAGAAAGCGCTATCGTTAATTGAGCTACTGTGGGCCGGATACATACCTGGGGGCTTTGCATGCATCTCCTCACGCCCTGTTTGGTGAACACCTACTGTGTGCCATGCCCTGCGGGCACCATACAGACCTATTCTTTGAGGTCCAGAGAGGTAGGTTGCATACTGTTGGGGCACGGTCTGGCAGGGACCACGTGCATTTTGCTCAATTCTGAACCCCCGGTGCCTAGGACAGTGCCTGGTGCACAGGAGGGCTCTCTTAAGGATATTTGTCAAACAACAAATGCCCATCCTACCTGAACCAAGCGCTGTGCTTTGCATTTCCATACTGAAGCCCTCCCCTCTTCTGTCACCACATCCCAGGAGTCCAACCTGCAAATCGGCTTTAAAAAAAAAAATTCATTAAATTAAAAAAAAAAAAAAAAAAGAAGTAGAGCAAAATGTGACATCTGCCCCAGCAGCAGGGCCCGCTGACTCAGATGGCTTGTCCATCCACCATAATCAATGGCTCATCATCCAGCGATGTCCCTCCTCCGAGCACACATTAAGAAAGAAAGGTTCTGGGTGTGCAGTCAACAGATCGGACGCTGAAAGCAAAGATACCTCTGGCTGGGAAAACGTCGCCTTCCGGACACCGATGCCAGCATCGGCTGACCAGGCGGGAGACACCAGGCTCAGGCCCCTACCTGGCCCTGCCCTGGGCGACTAAGCCCGCAGCGCCATCTCCACCCCCTCCGCCCGCGGTGCAGTGGGGGTCAGCGTGCGTGCGTGGCAGCTGTGCCAGACGGGCCCCGCGCTCCAAGTGGCTCCCGTCTGCGTGTTTGATGCCGAGCCCAAATCGTGTGCCCCTGCGGGCGTTCCATTAAAGCGGGCCGGAGTGGCGGGAGGTTTCCATGGGAGAACGAGGGGCTTGAGCGCTCACGCTGGCTTCTTGGCGCGGCCCCTTGGCTGCACTTCACAGGCCCCCGGCCCGGCGGTCGCCGCGGAACCGTCGCGGATCCCACTTGTTGGCGGCGGCCTCGTGGCAGGATTTAATGGTGCAATAATATTTACACAGCAAACTCCTCCGGAGGTGTCCTAAACACCGTAAAAGGGATTTTCGGAGCTTAATGAGCGTTAGAGGAGTCAAGACGGGGATAATGTAGCAACCGGTGGCTCTAATCTGATCTGGCACCTTCTACGCAGTGAGAATTAGTGGGTGGAACCGTTTTGGAGAGTTGGCGAAAATTGCTTTTCTTTTCTTTCTTTTTTTTTTAAATTTTCCCTCTGAACTCGGTGATATTATTAGCATCAGAAGACTGGCGGTGGCCGAATCCCAGCCATTAGAGGCGCCAATGAACCCCACATCCATGACCTTCGGGTTTATTCTTGGATTTTTTTAACAAGTGAGTGTTGGAGCTGGGGTATAGGGTAAAGGAGGGAGCTAAACCTAATCACCTTCTCTCTCTTTTTTTTTCTTCCTGAAGACAGCACAGAGCAAGCCTTTATTATTATTATTATTATTATTATTATTATTATTATTATTATTATTTGGCGTTTAAGGTATTGATAACAAGAAACAATTTCATGCCCATGGGTCCGACTGGTCTCTGCCACAACCCATTCTTTGACTTGAATGGGGACAGAGCTGCACTCCCAGAGGCAGTGTGGCATTACACACACGCACTCTGGAGTCAGAGTTGCAAATCGTAGCCCTGCCACTTCCTAACCTCATCGCTGCCCTCTCCCAATCTCAGTTTTGATATCTGCAAAATGGGAGCGATGGGGGAACAGATTGTACTGGGCCATGGCGGCCAGGGCATGGGTGAAGTCGAATGAGTAGAACAGGTCCCAGGAGTACAGGATCTTATAACGACTAAATAGTTCATAAAGATGAGTTGAAAAAAAAAAATCCTTTCTGACCTCAGTTTACACATCTGTAAAAATGGGAATCCTATCATCTACCTCTAAGGATCAGATGACATAGCCATTACAGTCTAGCTTGATTTTGTCGGGTTGAGGACCCCAGCCTGAGAGCCCAAAACTGGTTAGGAGTCTTTTGCTTTTGGTTCAGTAAGATTGACATCAGACACACTGCCATAGGGGAAAAAGCCTCCAGCATCAGTAAGGGCTCTTTGTACGCTGGGGAATGCCTTTGCTTCCTCCAAGGAAGAGAGGTTGCTGATGCAGGGTGTCCTCCTCATGAAGGGCTCCTAATCCCCAATGGCCTCAAATCTACAAGCCCAAAGCTCATGATTTAAACAAAAGAGCAGTAAGGCGCCCTTTCACTGCTTCCAATTCGTAACATCCCAGGGAAGGTCTCTGATTGGTCCATCCCGGTCCTGTGCCTGTCCTGTGGCTTGAACACGCCTGAAGGACTGCCTACTGTGTCCGCACGCAGCTACAGGGGCTGCCCAAAGGTAGGAAAAGTGGGCACATTTTCTGGCAAGAAAAAAATGATGCGGAAGAACATTCCAATGGCTCCGTGATCTGGGGTAAATTTTTAAATGCCTGTGATCTCGATCGGAAGTCTATAAAACAGTCACAAAGCTGTCTGTTCTCTAGCGAGTTTTTGTGAAAATGAATACAAAGAAGCCATGTAACTCTCTGTCACATGGTCCAGCTCAGCAAATGTTTGCTGAATCTCGATCTTGCCCATCTTTGGTTTGTATTATCCATTGTGCTGGGGGTTTGTGAATGATTAGTAATCATGTAGAACTAAGGAGCTACCTACTCAGTCTTCAGTTATCTTTTTCTAGGAATTGAGAGAGAAAGAGAGAGAGGGAGGGAGAGAAATATGTAGGTAATAAATCTACTGTGCCCTTGGAATTCGTTTTTTCATGCCATTGCGCTGAGAAAAATCAAATGGGGGAAAAATAAACATGATCAGCTTTGCACTAAACTTAGATGGGTCCCAGATCTTCTTTTTCCTCAAACATTTTATTTTTAAAATGTCCCAACAGACAGAAAAGTTGAAAGAAGTTTACAGGAAACATCTCTATAACAGCCACCTACCGAGCTTCCACCATTAGCATTTATATATTTGCTGTATCGTGTTTATCCATTTATCCATCCTTTGATCCATCCATTAAACTATCTTATTTTTATGCATTTCAAAGTAAACTTTCAACAATGCAGTACCAGTATTTATTTACAGTGTTTATGAAAAATTTACATATAATGAAAGACACAAATCGTAAGTATATATCCATTGAGTTTTGTCAAATGCATCCACTCGTGTAACCCAACCCCCTACTGAGAAAGCGCTAGCATCACCCGAGAAAGTTCTCTCTTGCCCCTTCCCAAGCAATCCCCCCTACATTCTTATGAGTTCTTTCCCACCTCGGATTGTTTCGTTTATTCTAGAACTGGAAATGGAATCATGCAATTTGTATTCTTTTGTGCCTGGTTTCTATCTTTCAACTTAGATAGAAATATCTATGGTGATTGATTCATATTGTTACATGTAGCAGTAATTTCTCCTTTTTATTGTTGTGTTGGGCTCCGTTGTGTGAATAGACCACAGTTCATTTATCTATCCCCATTGGTGGTCATTGGGCTGTTCACAGCTTTTGACTACTATCAATAAAGCTGCCAGCCTTTTGGTGAGCTTATGTTTTCATTTCTCTTGGTAAATGCGTGAGAGTTGAACCGTCTGGTTATAAGGTAGGGGTACGCTGAGTTTTATAAGAAACTTTATAAGATCTATTTCCAAAGCGGTTGAACAATTTTACACTCCCACCAGCAACGTAAGAGAGTTCCGCTGCTCTGCATCTTTGCCAAAATTTGATGTCATCAATCTTTTTTATCTTAGTCATTCTGGTGGAAAGAGAGTGGTATCTCACTGGGTTTGCAGATCACAGTTTGTTTGGTTTTTTTTTTTTGAACCAGACCTGAATTCTCATCTGTTTCACAAAATGTCTAAACTGGAAGGACCCTTATTTTGTCAGATGAGGCAACTAAGGTCTAGGGAGGGAAAAGAATAATTGGCCCAACATTTCACAGTGAGTTAAAGGTAAAGCTAAACTAATAACCCACACTCTTGCCTATTGATCCAGGACCCACAATAGGATGTGCCTTTAAATCCAACACCTACTGTGTTCCAAACACTGCAACAGACCCTTTCCTATTCACTGCTTAGGGTTTTCATTCATTCATTCATTCATTCTTCAGCAGACTCTCACTACAGCCTGTCCCCTGGGATCTTGAGGGCACTACAGGTGCCGAAACAAAAAATAAAATTATTCTGATCCCCAAGGAGCTCACACTTGAGTGAGTGAGGATTTTCCTGACAATCCTTAATTCAGGCAGTACTTTTTTCCGCCCCCGCTCTAGACCTGCTAAGAGTCTCAGGCCTTAATGTATTTAAATAAGCTGTCGTAAGTGTAAAGGAAGCTGCTACATGGACTTTGGGCATCTGGACTACTATAGCAAAACCAGAGGGCCTTAACTCTCAAAAATAGATTTCTTTACTCTTTCCCTCCACATCGCTTTCCAATCATGGCCTTCGCAAACCACGTTTTCCACTGGAAGAGTGCTGCTGAGTGTCCCCTGAAGGCCAGATGTTTAAGAGCCCAGTTCTCCACCTGGTGGGAAGAAAAGCTTCGCAGGAGAAGGGGGATTCTTTCCTCAACACCGGCCACTCACGGACGCCTCTGGAATCCAGAGAACCTGTTTGATTTTTCCTAAAATTGACTGGAAGTGGATTTCCAGTGTAAGGCAAAGCATCACACAATTTTTAAAGGAGAAGCTACCTTTGATGTTTCCATACACAGGCCATGGCTGGGATGGTTAAATTTAACCCTGTGCATGGAGGTGGGCAGGGGACGTCTTGAAATGCAGATTCTTGGGTCCTACCTCCAAATGCTCTGGTTCCATAGGTCTGAAGTAGGGCCCAGAAATCCTTACTTTTAAAAAGCTTTGTGGGTTTGGAAACCATCCTTTAATCCTACAGGAAGCATGAATCCCCTTGACAACATCTCCCCCAACTGGCATGCAGCCAGTGTTTGCTTGTATGCCCCTTGTGACAGAGAGCTCACTACCTAATGTACTTATCATCTCTATTTTCTCTAGGCTGTGATTTGTTAGAGCTGAAGTTGGCCTTCTGGCAGCTTTTAACTTTTGGATCTGTATCAACCTTATGGAGCCACAAAGAGTAATTCCCTTCCACCCATTCAAAGGCTGCTCCTAGGCTTTCCCTCATGAAGTTAAAATAGCAGGTAAAAGCAGATTCCTTGTTGCCCACAGCTGGGATCTGTGATCAAATCCCAATGCAGTCTCTCTTATACTTTTCTGGCCACATTGTGCCAAGCAGGTCACATAGTCAATTCTGCTTTAACCTGATATATGTGTTCCTAAACACAGTGTGCACTATGCAAAATTATGCAATAAAACCACAGGACTTACGGGAAACAGAGGGCCTGGGGGCAGCACTGAAAACCTTTGTCAGTGACACTCAATAAATAGGAACCTAATAAGATGGTAGCATGGTGTGCTGGTTTGAAATGATGTATGTACCCTAGAATAGCCGTGTTTTAATCCTAATCCCGTTTTGTAAAGGCAAACAGTTAATCCCTATTCAATATTGTATGTTTAAAACTGTAATTAGATCATCTCCCTGGAGATGTGATTTAATCAAGAGTGGTTGTTAAACTGGATTAGGTGATGACATGTCTCCACCCATGTGGGTGAGTCTTGATAAGTTCCTGGAGTCCTATAAAAGAGGAAACATTTTGGAAAATGAGCGATTCAGAGAGAGCAGAGAAGAACGACATAGCCACGTGAAGTAGAGAGTCCGCAAGCCAGCGACCTTTGGAGATGAAGAAGGAAAACGCCTCCCGGGGAGCTTCATGAAACAGGAAGCCAGGAGAAGAAGCTGGCAGATGATGCCGTGTTCGCCATGTGCCCTTCCAGATGAGAGAGAGACCCTGAACTTCATCGGCCTTCTTGAACCCAGGTATCTTTCCCTGGATGCCTTAGATTGGACATTTCTATAGACTTGCTTTAATTGGGGCATTTTCTCCGCCTTAGAACTGTAAACTAGCAACTTATTAAATTCCCCTTTTTAAAAGCCATTCTGTTTCCAGGATATTGCATTCCGGCAGCGAGCAAAGTAGAATACATGGTTTTACACATGTTAGAAGGTTAAGAAATGCATAAATAATTCAGCAAATGTGGCACTTTCCCTTGAAAAAGACCTGAAGTGGGCTTCAGAGGGGTTGCCGCTTGACCTATTGTGAAGGATGGAAGGACGGCTGTCTGAAATTGAATGGTGCATCAGGCTCATAGCACATGAGGTCAACTGAGGTTGCTGGTAGATGTTGGAGATGTTAAGGTGTTGGGTGTGCATGTGTGTGTTTGCATGTGCGTGTCTGTGTGTGTGTGTGCATAATGTATTCCTAAGCAGCTCAGTTCAGCTAGGTACATTTTTCTGCATTCACCTAGAATTTCTTTTTTTTTTTTTTTTTTAATATTTTTATTGTAAAACCTTAAACAAAAACATGGTGTACAATCAATGGCTCACAGTATCATCACATAATTGTGTATGCATCACCATGATCATTTTTGTTAAATATTTGTATCACTCCAGCAAAAGAAAAAGAAAAGAAAAAAGAAAAACTCACACTTACCGTATACCTCATACCCCTCCCTCTCATTGACCACTAGTATTTCAATCTACCCAATTTATTTTAACCTTCATTCTCCCTATTACTTGTTTATTTTTATCCATATTTTTCACTCATCTGTCCATATCTTAGTTAAAAGGAGCATCAGGCATAAAGTTTTCATGATTACACAGTCACATTGTGAAAGCTATATCATTATACAATCATCTTCAAGAAACGAGGCTACTGGAACGCAGCTCTACAGTTTCAGGTACTTCCCTCCAGCCTCTCCGATGCACCATAAACTGAAAAGGGATATCTATATAATGCATGAGAATACCTTCCAGGATAACCTCTCGACTCTGTTTGGAATCTCTCAGCCACTGACACTTTATTTTGTCTCATTTCTCTCTTCCCCCTTTTGGTCAAGAAGGTTTTTTCAATCCCTTGATGCTGGGTTCCGGCTCATCCCAGGACCCCCTAGTATTTCTTGCAGACAAAAATTGCGCACATGCAAATGGGAAATTTACATTATGCTGAAATCTTTCTCTAGTATATCGATTGTGTGGGGACAGATTTGTATTTTCAAAACAAGCATTATAGAAGATTTTACTGTCCTGAACTTTTCAGTTGAAACAGAGAGTAGTGAAAGAACCTTGGGCAGGAGTGAGAAGATCTGTGACCTCCTGACTTTGCCTTCCTCATGGTATAACCTCAGGGAGGCACCCCTCCTTGGACCACAGTGCCCCGCAATCTTTTCAAAGAAGAGATTAAATCTGGTGATTCCAAGAACCCCCTCGGGCTCTGAAAACTAAAACTGATTTGATATTAAGAGAGATATTTTAATTCACATATTTGGTTTTATTCTGGAAGGTGAGTATAAGGCCAAGAGCAGACCTGAGCTGCAAGCCAGCCCTCTCCTTGCTCCCTCCCCCAGGTGCCCTCCAAGACCCACCAAGCTGAACAGGTACCTGGTTGATAAGGAACTTGGAAGCAAAGGGTGAGTACAGCTCAGTTCCTGGGCAAAGCAAGCCCCGCAGCCCCTTGTTGCAGAGAGCACATCCCGATCGCACCACAATTTACACAGAACCTGCTACGGTGGAAAAGCCCTTTTGCTCCCACTCATTCATGACAGCCCCTCTGTAGGCCGCCCAGATGAGGAAAATGAGGCCCAGAACCAGAACAGGTATGCCTAAAAGCGCACAGTATATCAGCCCGGGTTCCCTTCAGGAAATAAAATCCAGTCTAGGGTGTTTTCAGCAGGAAGGGATTTAAAACAAGGAATTGGGTGCTTACAAAACCACTGGAGAGGGAGAAGGAGCATTGGCTAGGTTGGATCTTCTGGAATAACTTCCAGAGGCTAGAACAGAGTCACCTGGACGGTCACTGCTGGAACTCTACTAGAAGCAAGAATCAGCTGCATTTCCAACACCGCTACCTAAATACCCAGGACACAGGAGTACGAAATGGGGTTTCTGCTGCAGGAAAGTCTCGGGTTTCCACGATTACCCCTGCCAATAGCCACAAGTCACTAGGGTTGGCCAAAGTTCTCCATTCGCAACTCTTACATCAGGGCCTCTCGCCGGCTGAAACAAACCTGCATCCAGAACTCTAGCTGCAAGGGAGTCTGGATAGAGCCGTCTTGGCTGTTTGGCTTCTCCAGTCTGAACGAGGGAGGAATGGAAGTTTCAGCAGAGCCAAGCAGAGGACCAGGTTCAAAGTTGGGAAACCTGGGATGGAACCCCAGCCTTGGGGAAGACAGCAAAGCTTGCTGGCCCTTACTGCCACTCTGACTTAGTAAGGATGGCAGCTGTCTCCCAGAGGTGCTGAGAGGATGGTGCATGTGCAGAGTTTAGCACAGGACCTGGAACATCTTACATCCTTGACCAGTGGTAGGCAGTGAGGCCACCATCATCATTGCTTTAGGAGAGACCAGTCACCCCCCTCCACCCCCAAATAAACAGCTCACACAAGCACACAAATGTTTTCTTACTACTATGGGAACAAGGAATGTATGGAGAAATATAATTCAGATGCAGAATTCTTGAATTTTCAGAACTTTCATTTTTGTCTTTGGGGACAATGGGGAAGAATAATTGAAATCAGATCTGCTAGGGAAAAATTTAGTTTATGGCTAATCATTCTCTCTCTATCAACTCGGGAAGAAAAGGCCAAACATCAGGGTGAGAAAGAAAGGTTCTTGGTGTTAGTTAGTCCAGAACAAAAATCAACCCCCCCCATTCCCCATTTGCTTGTGATTACAGAGAAAGTGAAGGGATGGGTAGGATAGATTCATCTCTGGCCAGGTCTTTGGGTGAATGGAGGAAACTCACTAGTGTTTACATAGGGAGGCAATGGAGGTCATCAGAAAGAAGAGAGAAATCAGAGTTAGGCTTCCCTGCTTTTCCACTCTCAATGCTGCCCCTTCTGAGCTGCATGACCTTGGACAAGCCACTTCTCCTGTTGGAGCCTCTGCATTCTCATCTGCAAGATGGGATGGTGGTTTCTCCCTTGCTGGTTGGCTGTGAGGACAAAAAGCCAGGATATCAGCTGACTGCTCTGTTTTCCCTCACCTGCCCATGGGCTGCATCTCCTGGCCAAAAATCAGTGGGATTTGCTAGCTTAATCAAAGGGAGCGGGTATTTAGGCCGTGTGTGGTAGGAGGGAATGGGGGTTAATTCTGGTAGATACAAATCTGCTCTGATTTGTATCTACCAGCCTCTCTATCTCATTGAGGCTGGAGGTTGCACCTGCAACAGCTAAGACACCTTCTGTAAATAAGCCAACTTTTATTTTCTTCCATCAGGTTGGAGGTGCAGAGAGAATGATAGAGATTCTCTCCGGGACAGAAAGGCATAAGGATACCCTTTCCAATCATGGTTTCACAAGGTCAGACATCAAGGCAGCTGCTCACAGGTAACAAACAGAGAGAGAGAGAGAGAATGAGAGAGAGAGAGAGAGAGAGAGAGAGAGAGAGAGAGAGAGAGAGAGAGAGAGAATCGGTGTTTGGATGAGATAAGTTGTGCATTGAAGGTGGCTAGGTCTGAGTCAGAAGATACCCTTCCCATAGATAGCACTCACTAAACTGGCCACCGTGGTTTCCAAGACAAGCCTGCCCATCCTGCTGCAGTGGCTGGAGTTAATAACAAGGAACCTTCAGCCTCCTAGGCCTGGTTGTGGCAGGATCCATAGCTGGATGCCCATTGACACCCCGGAGGACGGTGGTCCAGAAGGGGCAAGGAGGACACAGTTGAGAGGCCCCATTTCCCACCTGGCAGCTGGACCCAACCCTGGCCGGTTGCACCATATTGCTCACCATCTGGCAAAGAGACAGAATCTCACAAACCAGATTCCTCTTTCCATGCCTGGGCCCTTCTTGTCCAACTATTCCAGCATCTGCTTCTCTTAAAATGTGTTTATTACATGGAGAGGAATAATACTGGGGATGGGTCTGAGGCCTCGGAGGCTGTGACAGCCATCCCTTCAATTGCTTGGGGGAAAATGGTGCTATCTTCAACCGGGAAGAGTCTGTCCCTGGTCACTGGGACCAGAGAGTGGCTGGACATTGGCCCAGGTTGTGAGGCTGAAGGGGAAACACCGATGGGTGTGAACTCACGGTAAGTAGGATCTTTACATGAGGTTACGTCTGTTAAGGTGTGGCCCACCTCAATCAGGATGGGTCTTAATCCGATTACTGGAGTCCTTTGTTAATGAAATGAAACTCAGACAGAGAGAAAAAGCCACAGCAGGCAAGAAGCTGAAATTCAGTGGAACCCAGAAGAGAACAGAGAGGCCGAGAGAGGCCGCCATATGCATTGCCAGGTGACAGAGGAGCCAAGGAGCAAGGATCACCAACAGCCAGCCCCGAATGCCTCTGTCTTCAAGAAGGAAGCATCACCTTGATGATGCCTTGATCTGGGCTTTTTCCTAGACTTTTTCCTAGAATGACTTCAAAACCGTAAGTCATTAAATGCCCAGCATTGAAGCCTGCCCATTGCATGATACTTGCTTGAGCAGACGAAGGAGCTAAAACAACTTCCAAGGTGATCTGCTTCTTATTTTCTGTCCTCGTGGCTCAGAAGGTAGATGCTTGTGGAACTTGGCTTTGCCTGTGCATCCGGCAAAGACACATTCATTCATTCATTCATTCATTTATTCATTCAACAGATTTTTCATTGAGTAAGCCACTCTCAGTAAGGCAGTGGACCCTAAGGGAGCTTTAAAGAAAACAAGGTAGAAGCCCACCAAGAACACATTTCTTAACACCCAGATAATAAGGACACGATCACAAATACTAATTGCCACTAGGATTCATGGACCTGGGTGGCCATGTGTGAGACAGTGTGTTAAGTACTTTATACATGCTGTTACGGAAGGCATGGAGGCCCAAGATGGAGCCGCATTATCAGCCCGGTGTCTGCAAGCCGAAACTTAATTCAGTTACTATTTCTTGAAAGTGCTAGGTGCTCCCAGAATCTGAAACCTCAGACCAACAATCACAGGCCCCCAGCTCTAATTTGGCTTATGTCCAAGCCCCTCTGGCTTGGTGTTAGCCAAATAAGGATACTATCTTGATACAGACAATGGTGCCATTTATACTGCTGGCTTCCCCATTGGTGTTGGTTGTGTAAGCTTGTCTCTGCAAACCCTGCCCTTTCTACCACTCCTCAGAGCTCCCTTCTACTTTCTGGATGGGATGCTGCTCAATTTGTGAATCACTCAATAAAGTTGTGAGATCCCAATTTTCATATTATTAAAAAGTTTTTCTTTTATCAACATTGTCTCATCGAATTTTCTCAATGGTCCTGCAAGATATATATCCTTGTGTCTATAGAGGGTACTGGGGGGAAACTGAGGCTCGGAGAGGTGAAGCAACTTGTCCAAAGTCACACAGCAAATACACTGACCGTAAATCTATTTGGGCAAAGATTTCACCTGTTGGCTGACCATATTGGGTTCCAACTTACACCTCTTTTCAATTTACAGAGATTTTTTTATTGCCCTGATTCCACCAGAGAGAGTATGACAAGCCCCATCTTACTGATGAGAAAACCAAGATGCAAGGATGGGAACTAATTTCCTTAAAGTTGCAAAGCAGGTCATCGTGCAGTGCCCTCTCTAAGTAAAGAAAAAAAAGAAAAAGAAACCAACAGTAAAACTCAGCCTCGCCCCATTCACTCATTCATTCTTTTCCTTAATACCCTGCATAGTTATTCTAAAAGGTACTTTTTGTTTGGATTTTAACATCTCTGAAATTGAGATTAATCTTACCACCAAGTGTCATGTTTTAATTGGTAACATTTTCAATGGAATAAATTATGGAATTACTGAGCACCTACTATGTGCCAGATGCTGGGTTCAACACTCTTCCCCATACCTCTCTTGGGACGTCCTGTGGGGATGATTTTTAGGTGTCAGTGTTTGATTCCATCTGCTATGTTCGTGTGCAATTCTCCAGGTCTGTTCAGTTACAGGGGTTGCAGGTGGTGGAGGGGGTGGGGGGGTTGGCTAATGACCACCTTCAACTTCTCAGGAGCCCAAGTGGGGGAGCGGGGTGGGGAGGTCTGAGAGCCTCTATGCAGGGGTGCAAGGACCTCAGTCTCCACTCAGACACCTTCCCGGCGACCCCCAAGCCGGGAGCATCTCAGCTGTGTCCCCAGCAGTCTTTGGAAGTCCAGGAGGAGTGTAGAGATGGTGAACAAAATGCTGTTGCTGCTGCTGCTATGAGCTTCTCGAACAATTAGGGTGGAACAATTTCTGCCAGTTCAGCCGCTGCCACCAATCCCAAAGAGACAGAGGAGGGACTAGAGGTGGGAAGCGGGGGTGGGGTAGGGGTGCCGGGTGGCTGCAGTCAAAACACAGTGATGAGTGAGTTTGCTCTGGGCGGGCACCAAGCTGGGAGCAGAGCAGCCGGCGCTGGGAGCTGATTGCCTCTGGCGGGGCTGGGTCACATTAGGAAAACAAACACGCCTTCCTGCCAGGGCCTGGGGGCTGGCATGGAAAATTAAGTCAAATCATCAAGGTATCCAAACATCTGAAGCAAATGTGGATAATTTACCCCTCCGTGGAATATCTTTGCCTTTGATGAATGGGATGGGCGAGGCACCTCTGGAGAGGGGGTGGGGAGGTCACCACGGGCACAAGGTAGAAAAACCACGTTTGGGGTACCCCTTTGGAAAGCAGGCAGAGTCAAGGAGGTGAGCCAGGCCGAAGCTAGAAGGGAGCACAGAGGCCAAGTACATCATGCTCTTTCTTTTGTCGGTGGCACATTGGAAACCAGACTGCAAATGGTTCTTCCTGTCACATAGCAAGTCCACCACGAGAAAGATGAGCACACAATATCCCCTTTCTAGTAAAATGTTTCCAAAACCATTGCAACGGAACACACACAGACATGCAGTAATAAAAATGATAATGGTAATCATGAGATTCCCATCGTGGGAGAATTTCAAGTAAGGAATTGCCAAGTAGAAAGTATCTGAAGATGTTTTATACTTACATTCAGAAGGTTGTGCCACAGAGGGGTAGGTCCGGGCTGTGTTAAATGGTACTTTGGGAAGATAAAATCTGTCAGTGAATGTATTGGTAAATTCTGGGTTCAATGCAGTTAAATATTTCTCTATTGTGGGACTTCTCATAGCATTTGAAATGACAGTGTGCATCTCCAAGCAATGAATGGGAAGGAGGGGATATGGATAAAAGGAGGCCCAAAATGAATGAATCTGAGAGCCCGAGACATATGTTCACCCCATTGTTACCCTTTTTCAGAACTATTGACATCAATTATTTGTTTGTAATGCTGGCATGGCAAAGAATAAAAATAAATAAACACAGTCATGGTACCCATCCATCCATCCCTTCCATCTCCCCATCCATCCATCATCTTTCCAATGAACCATCTAAACCACACATCTATCCATACAATCGTCCGTTCACTTATCAATCCACTCGCCCATCAATCCATCTATCCATTCCAAATTCCACCCATCCATTCACCTGTATTCATCTAACTCTCCCTCCCTCCCTTCATCCCGCCATCCATCCATCCATCCATCCATTGTCCAAACAGTCACTGATTGCCTAATATGTGCCAGGGACGGTACTAGCCACTTTCCATGGGAAGGGATCCAGATGCAAAATGGATATAGTTCTTGCTTTAAAAGGTTCTTATGGTTTGTGAAGAAGAGAGAAGCCACTGATAATGAAATTAATGTCACTGTACCACGCATGCTAAGCCCATGTGTGAATTAGTTCAATCTGTCTTCACATAGCCCTCTGAGGCAGGTGTCCTTATTATCCCCTTTTTTTACAGATCAAGGAACATGCACTCAGAAGTGAAGCCCCTTGTCAGAGAGCTGCAGCTACTGAATGCTGGGCTCGAGATACAGACTTCTTTCTGCCTCCAGGCCCATGCTCTCCCACCCTGCTTATTTTCAAAGAAGGTAAGAAGGTAATTTAATATCTGTTGGACCTAACTTTTTACCGTTTTGTCTACGTGTTCAATAAACGGAAAATGGGCACCTACTATGTGGGAGGCATTTTGACAGCTGCTGGGGCTACAACAGCCATTTTGGCATAGTCCCAGCTCTCAATAGAATGTGCTATGGATGATGCTGGGATGGGGGGCAGATATAGGAGAGCCCCCCCCCCCGCCCCAGCCCAGCCTGGGATTTCCGGGTTTTTTTCAGGAGATGATTTCAAAGATGATGTGAGCATGGATTAGCTGTTGCAAACTGGGAGCTAGGGGTGTGGTGAAGGAAGGCGAGCATTCCAAGGAGACAGAACGGGAATGTGTAAAAGCCCAGAGGCAGGAGAGAGGGGAGCACTTTCCGGGGACATGCAGGTAGCTCCATGCCACTGAAGAGTGGCATGTTTGGGGTGGGAACTAGAAGGTCCCAAGGAAAGCCACGTCACAAGCCTTCCAAGCTGACCCAAAGAGTTTGGACTTGATTCTTCAGGCCTGTTAGGAACCTCAGTCGCTGTATCTGTAAAATGAGGGTGGCCGTAATTATAGACTACCCTTTCTTGCACTTTACATCGTCACCATTTTGCATGAGTTGTGTGTGTTTGCATGCATTGAGTTTGACAATCAAATCAACGTGTGTCTCCATACAAGGCTGTGGACTCCGTGGGACAGGGACTCCAGTGTCCTTGCTCCTTAGCGCACTCTTAAAGGTTTAGCACAGAGCAGGGCATGGGTGAAGCATTTGCTAAATATCTGATGAACGCCTGACTGAAGAGAGAAGTGGCTGGATGGTCCCTCACGGGGCTTTGTGAGAAGGCTCTGTGAGCTAGTGGGGCCTTACAGCAAAAAGCCTGGTATGTAGTAGGTGTTCAGGGTATGCGTTCTCCTGCCTGCCTCCGTCCTGCCACCATCCTGGAGCCTGAGGGCTGACCTTGGATTTTCTCTATTGGCAACTGTTGGGGCGCTCAATGAGGTCCTTTCTCTCCCACTCTGAGCTCAGGAAGCAGCCGCCTGCGACTTAGTCCCCTGCCAGCCTGATGACGCCACAACGCCTCTTTTGATAGCTTGGAGGAACTTTCCAACATGAGCTAGCTCAGCGGTGGCTCCGTGGACACACCACCACCAGGGAAGTTACGAAGCTACCTCTCCTAACACTAAGTTAGTGATCTCTTCTTCAATTTGGAGAGGTTGGGACCACACTGGAGCCATGACGTCACCTCGCACAAACACTTCCATCACATTCTCCATTTATAAGCTGGACGCGGCCACCCACGGCGATGGCTGACCCAACTCGGGTCGCTCGTCCCTGGGCTTTGGGGAGATGCCTGAGAACCAACTCAGGTGGACGTGCCCTGCTGAGCTCAGAGCTGAAGACGGGGTGGGGTGCCCGGTGCATCGTAGGGTCTGCTTGGCAAGCCTGTCTCTGGGAGACTCAATCTAAGCTGCCACGATGTGGCTGAGTCAGGAGACGGTGCTGGAGCTGACCTGCCTGGGTTCACAGCCCAGTTTTGCCACCTCTAGCTGTGTGACCCGGGTCATTTGCATGACTCTGTGAGTCTTCATTTCCTCTTTTGTAAAGCAGGAACAATGACAAGCCTGTCTTCATTTCCTAGGGTAGCTGGCACAAATGACCACAGTCTGGGTGGCTTAAAAATGTATTATTTCAAGTTTCTGGAGGCCAAACGCCCAACCTCAAGGTGTGGCCAGGGCCAGACTCCCTCTGAGGAATCTGAGGGCGAAGCTGTTCCATGCTTCTCCCTTAGTTTCTGGGAATGGCTGGAAATCTTTCCAATCTCTGCCCCCGACTTCCATGGCCTTCTCCGTGTGTGTTGTTTCCTCACATGGGTTTCTCATAAGGACACCAGTCCCTGGGTTAGTGCCCACCCTAACAGAACATGGCCTCATCTTAACAAATTACAGCTGCAAAGAGCCTATTTTCAAGTAAGGCCACATTCAGACATTCCGGGTGGGCGTGAATTTGGGGGGAACATTGCTCAACCCTGTGCAAGCCCCTACCTCGTAGAATTAGTGCAAGTCAGTGAACTGTTACTTGTAAAACATGCTTGGAGCCACCTATGGCATAAATGAGCATTGAATGATGACCAGCTGTTATATGATTTTTCATGTTACCTGCTTTAGGTGGGCGGGTAATAAATGTTTTTCCTCCAGAGAGGCAACAGTTGCATGTCACAGCCCCAATCTGAGCATCAGCGGCCACCCTGGGGACTGGACACTGTGACAGCACCCCATCAGAGAGTCACCCAAGGATTAACTAAGCCCAGTCACAGGCCCTCCCAGGGTCAGTATGCACGAGGGGTTCGATCCACATGGCAATTACGATCATGGCACCCTCTTTGTTCCCCTCAATTCTCCTGTGTGTCCACCTCGCACCAAGGCCTTTCTGACCTGCCCCAGGGCCTTTGCTCAGCTTCTTCCTCCAACTGCTTTGCTCTCCCCACCTCGTCTCCTGGACCTCTCCTTCATACAGACAGTTACTTTCCATCCTACTGCCCAGCACCAGCTCTGGCAATTAGCCAGCATCCATTCACCATTACATGTCTTCCAAAATGACAGAAGCCTGCTCTGCTACCAATCGGCTGTGTGATTTTGAGATTGTTCATTTACCTCTCGGACCTTCAGTTTCTCGCCTATGATATGGGAACTGAAACAGCGAGTTCCCTGAGTTCCTGTCAGGATTAACACAGGGCTAGAGCTGGCGCATGTAGTCCTAAGTGGACCCTTAATCAACCCCAACTCCACTTCCTCTGACAATCTGTATGACCTCTGCACAAGTTCTTTACATTCCCTGTGCCTCAGTTTACCAGTTTATAAAATGCAGGGAACAATAGCACCCACCTCATTCTGTGGTTTCAGGATCAAAGGTGTTAAAACCCCTAAAGCACTCAAAAGCACGAACAGAACATAGGGAGGGAGTGTTGGCTGTTAGCTAATCATAATGGTGTAAGACTTAATTTCCTGCTCCTGGCCATCTCTTTCTGAACTTTTGTCTCTCGTGGTACTGCTTTGGGGCAGGTGATCATATCAATCTTTGTGGTCTGACTCTGGCAAAAGCCCTTGAAACTTTCATCAGCAAAGCCTTTCTAGGGTCTGTACTTCTGATGGGGGCAACTATTGGAAACCGATTGTCTTTAAAGTCTGGAGCCCCTAGAGCATTGAGGTGAGGTCATGTCAACATCTGCCAAGCATCTATGGAAGATCCTGTTGCTGAGTGTTGCAAGGTGTGCAGAGTTGGTGTAAGAGAAGGACAGGGAATGTGTGTGTGTGTGTTGGTGGGGTAGAGGTACCAGAGGGAAAAGTGAGGTGACATATGAGTGCAGGAGAGAATCAGGGAAGGCTTCCCTCACTTCTTCCTTCCTTCAGTCAATATGGTTGGGCACTATTCCCTGCCCAGTCTGGAACTAGGTGACAATAGATAAGATGCGTCTCCTGAACTTTGCACATCCAGGCAAGACACAGAGGAGCCATGGAAAGCTCTAGAGCAGGGATGATTAGACATCACGACTTGAGATTGGGGGCCTGTCGCGTTTCCAATGCCGCTCAGAGATCTCACTCTGTGGGGGTGGGGGGTCTCACTCACACACCAGCATGACAGACAGGGCCTAAGGGTCTTCCATTGGCTGGCAGAGGGGCTGTGGTCACTTCCTACACTGGGCCCCAGGAGCAAAAGTGGCATATTGCAAAGAAAGGTGCGATGGAAAAGTGACCCTTCAGAGAGCGGGACTCTGCACTATCATTAACACAATGAGGTGCAGATATGGGCAAGGAAGGACACGCACGGCATTCTACAGAGAGGGCAAAGCAAGTCACCAAAGAGTGCATCCAGATTATTTATTCCATTTATTTATAGTTCAAAAGTAGGCAAAAGCCAACAATGCATTCTTCAGGTTTATAACCATTTTTAATACAATTATCAAGAAAAGAAAGGGCCAATCAGTTCAAAATGGTGGCTACTCTGCAGGGGGTGGGGGGGAACTTTGTGCTGACAAGGAAAGAATTGAACTTTTTCTCATCACAAGTAGCTTTTTAGAAAAAATGCTATTTTGTTGAGATACATTCACATGCTGTATAATCATCCAAGTGTACAATCAATGGTTCACAACATCACCAAGCATTCATCATAATAAATTTTTGACATTTTTTACTCCAAAAAAAAAAAAGAATAAAAATAAAAGTAAAAAAGAACACCCAGAACATCCCATACCCCTTATTCCCCCCTTATTATTTATCTATTTTTGTCTTTATTTTCTTACTCATGTGGCCATACAGTGGACAAAAGGTATGTCAGTCACGAGGTTTTTATAATCACACGGTCACATCATAAAATCTCTATACTTATACAATCATCTTCAAGAATCAAGGATACTGGATCATAATTCAGTTTCAGATATTTCCTTCTGGCTATTCTAGTACACCATAAACAAAAAAAGGGATTATCTATATAATGCATAAGAATAACCTCTAGAATGTTCTCTCAACTCTGTTTGAAATCTCTCAGCCACTGAAATGTTATTTTGTTTCATTTCTCTTACCCTTTTTGGTCAAGAAGCCTCCTCCAATCTCATGATATTAGGTTCAGGCTCATTCCTGGGAGTCATGTCCCACGATGCCAGGGAAATTTACACCCCTGGGAGTCATGCCCCACATAAGGGGGAGGGCAGTGAGTCCAGCTGCAGAGTTGGGTTAGAGAGAGGCCACATCTGAGCAACAAAGGGGTTCTCTGGGGATGACTCTTAGACATATTTTTAATAAGCTTAGAAAACTATCTTTTTTTTTCCCCACAAATAAAGTTAAGCCTGGGAGAAAAAAAAGCCAGGGTGCTGTGTTTTGTTTTGTTTTTTCCTCTTTAAACTGGGTGATGGATATAAGGGGATCACTGATTGTCATTCTTTACACCTTACACACACTTTATAAATATTCACCTACATATACTCAAATATTTGTTTCATTTATTTAAAGAAGAAAAAAAGGAAAAATGTTTGGGATACCCTAACAGGTTTCATAGGATGAATTCAGTGTGATTCCATTTTTGTTTCATTTTTCTCATTCATCAACTGTAACATAGTCCTCAGTTACAACGTGACTTGGGACAAACCACTTCCCTTTGCTGGGCCTCAGTCTCCCTGTCTGTAAAATGGGGATGATGAAATGAGGGAAAGCATGCAATTTATCAAACATGGTATTTGGCAAATAATAACTGTTTAATGAATAGCAGTTGTCCCCAAAATGTTGGCAGAGGAATCTCGGCACTTGTGAAATTTAAAGCAATTTAGGGGGGGGGTTCTGCCCTACCCCTTACCTTTGCTACTGATCTAAAAACTCTTTTAACTGACCACCACTTATCGAACTGGCTGGATTAATCAAAGCACTGTATTCTTGCTATCAATCATCAAACATGGCAATCACCCAAGGCCCAGAGACCACCTTGGCCATAGGTCGCACTCCACCTTTCAATCACCTGGATTCTCTTTCTTTCACCAGTTAAGGTGTGAACTTACCAGAATCCAACTGGGTTTGTCCCCAACCCTGTTTCTTCCAGTTGACCTTGTAACGTAATTAGATTATTTAATACAACTTCAGGGTAACCAATGACATATGAAGAGTATGCAAAGACAAGCTGTGGTTTCTCTGAAAAGTAAGTTGGCTTCTTGGAAACACACAATAAAGGTGTTCCTTATCAAAAAGAAAAAATAAAACCACCCAATGACTTAAGTGTAAGCAAGAAAACTGTGAGAAACAGATAAAAGGAATCTTAAAAGATTGAGAAAAACTCTGCATTTAGTTGACTTCTCTAGAGGTTTTGCATTCTTTTTCCACTGAAAAGAAATAAAACCACGCATTGGTAATGGGAGCTGATGTATCTGACTGGGGGTTTATTCAAGAATAACAACCAAGAAGATACCTCCAGGCACAGAAGTGAAATTCAAAAGCAGAACCTCGTCCTGGAATCAACATTTTGGGGAATAAATGTACATGTATATATATCTGCTTAAGTTAAACTACAATCTTGTTATATTTTACCCATAACCAAAGTAAAAAGATAAACAAAAAGCTGGAAAAAGAGATTAGGGTTTCTATGACAGAAAAAAAGTCAGTTTTCCTACTCCTTAAAGAGTTCTCTTTGCAAATCAATAAAAAAGAGAAACTAATAACTTAATAGAAAAATAAGCAAAGGAATAAACAGGGAGCAGAAAGAAAATACAAATGGCTCTGAACCATGTGAAAAAAAAATGCTCAGCTTCACTTTTGAGAAAGGAAATGCAAATTAAATCTCCACTGAGACACCATTTTTCACCTACTAGATTGGCAAATATTCAAAAGTTCAATAAAACGCGATTGACGAAGCTGTGGGCAAACAGGCACCCCCAACCCTGTCACTGGAGAGCCTGTGTTGGTACCACCTTTATGGGGTACAATTCGACAATATCCATCATAACTGCATATGCACCTCCCATTGATTCCAGCAATTCTACTTCCAGGCATTTATCCTAAAGATGACTGCCTCAGGTTCCAGATGTCATATGCAGAAGGTCATCTGTGGCTGTATTGGCCGGAATCGAAAAATTAAAGGAAGCAAACGAAATATTCATCAGTACAGCACTAGGGGAGTAAGAAAGGACTTTTCCGTCCGTGTTCTAGCGTACACATAAAAAGAATGAGGAAGGTTTTCGTGGACCACTTTGAAACAATCGCTAGGATGTATTGTTCAGTGAACAAAGCAAAATGCTATGTCTAGTAATCTCTGAAAAAATAGAGGAAACACATAAACATAATTGCTTATATGTATATAGGAGATTTAGGAAAGAATTTTAAATGGGTAGCATTGCCGTGCCTCTAAGGAGGAGAACCGGCTGATTAGGACGTAAGGGGGATGGAGAGGAGCAGGTCACCATCTCCTGTGGTTTCTATTTGAACTTTCAGAATTTTGCACCATGTGAAGGCACGACGGATCGAAAAAAATCAAAATACATAAAATCTGTGATGTACGAACGCATCCCTGAAAAAAAGGCTCCTTGTTTTCAATGACTTTTGAAATTGACTTAATGACTTCGGCTGTGATCGGATTAGATAACTAGGCTTTTGCTTTACCCGTTTTCTAATGTTTCTAGAATGAACAGGTATTGCTTATGCAGTCACAAATAGGTATATAAATAAATAAAACACACACACAAATTAAAAAAAAAATTAAAGCCCAAACAGACCTCTGCGGCTGCCAGGGACCTGTTCCCAGATGATCAGCAAACCTTCCCTCTTGACTGAGGCATCCCCAGCTTGCCCCACTCACTCCAACACGTGTTTGCAGGCTGATAAAGGTGTGCTATGTCCCTGCCGCTGATTTTAATTAATTTCTGACATGAAAGCTTCCAGTCCCTTCTTCTGCCTCAGAGACCTGGCTTTCACACCAAGCAGCTGCCCATGTGTAGCTGAGTTTCCCCCCCAAAAAAAGGAGTTGAGGGGGATTGTGGAGGGGGGGAGAAATCACATGCCTTTCTTTCTTTTTTTTTTTATTATTTGCACTGATTTGCATATTAATAGTCTGCATATTAACCAGCAACTTCAGAGGGTGGGCGGGCTAATGAATGCAGCAATCTCCTCAATTTTAACTCAATTTGCCTCATCCATATTCCAATGACTTTGGGGATTGGTGTTCAGTGTTCATTGAAATTATCAGAGCCAGACCCAGAGGGGGCAGCTCTACCATTAATCCAATTAATTAGCCCCGTGGATACAGCCGCCTGGGCGAGGACCCTTTGTTCAGCACTGGGGGCTAATGACAGCCCCAATCTGATGGGATAATGAGGGGAGCTAAGGAAGATTTGACCCCCAGCCTGGGTCCTGGGTGGGGCTTGGAACAGGGAGGGCAGGATGGCTTTGGGGAACCTGAATCCTGGGGAGGCAGCCACTTCTCTCCATCCTTGCTCACTCACTGGCTTTCAGGACCACTCGCTCCACAGTGGAGCTGTCTCCCCTTTGACCCTCTACACCCACTCACTCTCCATCCACGCTGCTCCTGCCTGCTTTGCTGTCCACCTACGTGCTCTCCCAGGCTTCTAGGCGGTTCCAGGCAATTGGACATGCTAGCAAGAGATGGGGTGGAGGAGAAAGGGAGTGGGTTATTCAGCTCCTGTTTCCTCTCTGCAGAGCTGCAGGTTGCCTGTGTCCCCCCACCCCCATCAAAGGTCACAGCTCCTATCCAGCAACCCTGGACGAGAGCTACTCTCTCGGATTCCCTGTTCCCCATCCCCCTTCACTTGCCTTGTCCCACTGACCGAGGAAGTTCTCTAGCCTTTCTAACTCTGTAATGACACATGGTCCTTGCTTGCTGTTATCTTTAGCTCTGTCTCCTGCCACCGAACACAGCCTCTTTGAATGTGCCACTGTTTCCTGCTGGAACCCCTAGAGATTCCCCCACTCTTTCATTTTCTCCACCAATCACTCACTCTTAACAAGACTATCGTAGGGATTAAGCAATATGCTACATGTTTAAGGAACTTAGCACAATGTTTGGCATATAATAAGAGATCAATAAATGTTGGGGATAGTTAAGTACCTAGCTAAAGTGTCCCTTAAATTAATTTCATGAAACACTCTCATGACATGCTTTTAAAAATAAAAGAATTGTGACAACATGTTTTTGTCATTTTAATCATTTTTAAGGGGACCATTCAATGGCATTAATTGCATTTGCATGAGAAGCTGTGGGAGAAAAGACTTTCCTGGCACTAAACATCTTGGAGCCCTGCAAATCTCTTTAGTGATTCATAACATGCACATATTAAAATAAAGGCTATGATAAGTCCTGCAGCAAAGGAGAACTTGGGTTTCATGTAAATTCATATAACCCTAAGAATATATAATAGCCACATTTGTATTTTCCATCTTACTCTTGAAATTGACATGCCAAGGAATGCTCTAAGAGATTGTGGGGTGTAATTGCTCAAAGCCAACATAGGAACTGACCCCTGAATTGAGTGAGTACCTGGTGGGAAATATCATGGAAAGAATCTGGGTGGCAAAGAAGTTGAATCCCTGCTCCAGCTCCTTATTGGCCATATGGACTTAGAGAAGCCACTTCACCTCTGGGAACCTCAGTCTCCTCATTGGCAAAATGGGGAAAAAATTTCCCACCATCTTCAGTTGGGGGAGGGTTTAGGAAAGTAGGCTAGTTAAGTGACAAGCATGCGAAATGTCACGTGCAGGGGTCTGCAAGGGTCTTCATGGGGGAGGAGCCCCGGTTTCCTTCTCAACAGGGGAGGCATGCTGCAGAGACAGGGCCCCGGACCCTCGTCATTGCGTCGACAGCTCAGCTGAGTTCACCTGCAGCCATGGACAGTTCCCAGAACCTGACAGCTTCCTGCCTCCAGTGCCTGAGCGTTTCCCCAGAAGTTGCCTCTGCAGGGGGGAGCTGGGACCTATAAGCGAGGGGGACTATGTCTGCTGGGGGAATTGTCCAAACAATGGGATTCAGGGACAAACACTCCGTCCCTCCCTGCCCTTGGAAGGTGCTTCTCAGGCATGTTCTGCGCATTCTCTCCAAAGGAGCGCCGGTTGCCCAGAGCCCCAAACAGTAACCTGTTGGTTACAGCATTTTGGGGGGGCACTTGTCCTCTTGGGGGGTCATCTCCCAAATAAACACCTGCACCCAAGACCTTGTCTAAAGGTCTGATTTTGGAGGAACATAAATGACGGTGGGAACTCATTGTCTGGAGAAGGAGAAAAGATGGAATCAACATCAGCTCAACAGGACGTTATTCTCTTTGGATTCTCAGTGTCTGTCCTTCACCTGTGTCTCTCTGTGAACAAGTCTTCTGCTCCCCGCTGGACAGATTCATCCAGGACAGATTCATCCAGGACAGCTAAACGGGCTGCTTTGTAGGGGGCCTGGGAGTGGGGGAGGGAGGTAGCAAGTGCATCTTTCTGAGGACCCCACAGCTCATTGGAGGTCTCCAGTTGGCTGAAGGTTTTGTTTTGTCTCGTTTCGTTTGTTTGGGTTTGGTTTGGGAGGCGATGGATTCCTTCAGTGTTGAAACTTTATTTGAAAGACAGGATTTCTTGATTCCTCGGTGAGGAAATTTGTCTCAACTCATCACTCAAAATAAAGAGCCAAAGCTTGCCAAGAATCTTCCCCTGCAGCTCTCTCTCCATGACATAGAATGCAGTGGAGTGGGTTCGAGTTTATATCCAAAGCTTCCATTCCAAGGGGACTCCTGGGAACAGGAAGAAAGAAATGACGTAATCAGTGGGTCCTGGAGAAATGCACCTGTCTAGGACTTCTCTCCTCATGACACAGCCTGTCCTAGGAAACATCCGTGGGAGAGGGGCCCCCATTAGAGCGCCGGGTATGTGAGCTGGAACGAAAGAAGGAAGACCTCTGGTCTGGCCGTGTCATTTCCAGCCTAAGAAATATAAGTACCATTTTCTTCCCCTGGTTTTCCCTCTTCTTTTCCTTCTCTCCCTTCATCCTTCTCTTCCCTATGATGGCTGAGAACTTTTCCAGGTGCTGAGCTGTGCTTTTCATACACATGGTCACACTGGTTCCCGGGGGAGACCATGATGCGGGGGAGATTGTACGCGTTTTAGGGGAGAAGGGACGAGGCGACCCTCCAAGCCCACACGTTGAGCAGTCCAGTGGATTCCACCTGCTGTGGCTTGAGTTGTGTGCCCCCAAAAGACACGTTCAGGTCCTCATGCCCAACCCCGGGCACGTGACTTTATTTGGAAATTGGGTCTTTGAAGATGTAATCAAATTATGATGGGGCCAAATTGGATTATTAGTGTGCCCTAATTCAATATGATGGGTTGTCCTCATAAGAAGGGGAAAATTGGACACAAGCAGACAGAGAGAGAGAGAGAGAGAGAGAGAGAGAGAGAGAGAGAGAGAGAGAGAGAGAGAGAGAACGGGTCCATGCAGAGGAGGCAGAGATGGATTATTTAGGCTACGGATCACGGACAAGCCATCAGCAGGACCCAACAGGCTTCCCAGGGAGCTCGGCTGTACTGACCCCTTGATTGAGATTTCTGACTTCCAGAACTGCTGTCGTTTCAGTCACCCAGTTTTGCGGTACTTTGTTAGAGAAGCCCTAAGAAACGAAGACGTTACCCCAGGTCTCTCTGTGGCAGAAGAATCTTGTAGTCTCACTGCAGCTCGGTCCCCTCCCCCTGAAATGCCTAAGGCCCACCCCTGCACCCCCACCCTTGCACCCCCACCCCTTCACCCCCACCCCTCACCCAGTCAACAGGTGATCAATCAGTCTTGTCCATGGGCCACATCTGAGGTTAAAATTATGAAATGCATCTAGGTGGGTAATAAAACCCACTGCCAACATCACTTCTTCTGAAAGATTTTAAAACCTTCTGAATTTAATAATAGCAGTTATTTTAATATGAAAAGCAAATTAAATAGGCATTATTACTATACTTCCAAACACATCATACACTGTCTTCATTCCACAATTACTTAAAATTCCAGTTACAAGACTTTATTCTGTGGAAATATTTGGACAAGTGTGCAAGAACAGATTTACAAACACATTCATTTTAGGGTTATTTGTATCCATGAAAAAAAAAATTAAGAAACAACCCACATGTCCGACAGAAGGGGGTTGGCTAAGCAAAGAGCAGAGCTTTTACACAACAGAGTCCCCTGAGATGGGAAAAAGCTTTTCAAAAACCTTGGAATCCCCTCTTTTCTTCAAACCAAATTTTACGTAGAAAACTCAACTCTTATCGAGTAGATTGAACACAGAGTCTGCTTTGGCCATTGGGGGGTAGAAAACCTGGACACTGCCTTCCCAGCCCCTTCCCAGCCCCTTCCCAGCCCCTTTCCAGCCCCTTCCCAGCCCCTTCCCAGCCCCTTCCCAGCCCCTTCCCAGCCCCTTCCCAGCCCCTTCCCAGCCCCTTTCCAGCCCAACACCCAGGCACCTCCCCAGAAGTATGGGATTTGAAGGGATACAGATGGTAAACCAGCATACAGAGGTAAAATGACACAGGGACAAACGCCATCTTCTAAGCCCTTCATATGGATTATGCATCATTTAATCTCACAATAAACCTGCCACAAGCTGAATGCTCTGCTGACCAGTCCATCTTACGGGAAACTGAGGTCTGCGGACAAAATCCAACAGGTGGGTAGGGGCTGAACTAGAATTGAACAGCTCACGTCCGCAAGCAAAGTCTGTGCTCTTCACCAGTAAATGTTAATTGGAAAAAGCATATAATAAATCAGTGGGCAGAATTCCCATCTTCTGGTTGTGATAAAGCTCTATTCTTTTGTAAGATTTGTCTTATTGGGGGAAGCTGGGCGAAGGGTAAATGGGAACTCTATGTGCTATTCTTGTAACTTCTTAGGAGTCTAAAATTGTTTCAAAATTAAAAAAAAAAATTAAACAGCATCCCGTTTGAGAGAGCGTGTGTGTGTTACAGACCATTTTAAAAAAGATAAATAATGAAATTTTAACCACATCCATCTCCATCTTTAGGTGAGAGCTGCAGTTGATTTCTTTTATGTTTCCCCTTTTCTTATCTTCATTAAAATTGTTTTTCTTCAATGAATACGAAGGCTGATTATTTTAATTTTTTCAAAAAGTAAGAAAATGAAAAAAAAAAAAAAAAAGAATCCCCTGGGACCAGGGATGCCTGCCTAGGACCTCCTTCCTGACAGGGGAAGCCCTGTGTTCTACTGGTTTTCCCCAAACTCCTTCTTTTTGGAGTTTCAGAAATACAAGCACCACATCAAGCCCCATCACTCTGCCACCCCCACCTCGCCTGTCTTGGCAGAGACCTCAGTCCCTTGCCCACGTCACTAGCTCCTAGACCGCACGGGGCCGGGCACACACTTAAAATTACCGCGGCAAAATGGATTGCCTTGACAAAATGTAATGTTTTGTGACAGAGTCTAAATATGCATTTCATTCTTGAGGAGCAGGCTCAAGGAGCTCGTTGGAAATATTAAATTAAGCAGTGTAACAGCTGAGAATAATTGGGTTTTCTGCCCTGTTGCCTGCGATTTTGTGTGGCGTTTGAGGCAGCTGAGCAGTTCTGTTTGGCTCGGGGACGGTGGGTGCCTGGGACTTCAGCAGACTGGGGGACAGGCCATCTGCTGGGAGGCTCTTTGAGGTTGGATGGTTGGGTGTGGTTGAACCCCATGCTGAGATGGGAACCGCTGCCAGCAGCATCCCTTGGAATCCTGCAATCAGAACTTTCCAGCTAAAAGTGACCTCAGAAACCATGTGGTTTGATGCCTCCCTGCGCCCATTTCATGGATAAGGAAACTGAGTCCTACAGTGATGTATCAGTAAGTTGATGGCAGAGCTGAGACAAACTGTTGACAATGACAAAGCTACTTCCACTCTTTAGAAAGCTGTGCCCCTCCTCTTAATTGTGGTCCTGCAACCACAGAACTTTGAGTCACTTTTCTGGTATTGCAATCTTCAAATCACAGGCTCTTGCGTCAGATAAATTCAAGTGCAGCTTGCTGAACAATCTCTTCCTTGCAGGGGAAGCTTTGAGAAGTTTCTGCTGCACTGAGCCTCAGTTTCTACAAAATGAGGTTCAGCATACCTACCTCAGAAGGGATCCAGGGAGAATTTGATCAGAACTGATCAGCATACACATCACGTGGGGATATTGTTAAATGAAGATTTCAGTTTAATAGGTCCATGGCTGGGCCTGGGACTCTGAATTTCTAACCAGCTCCTGGGGAATGCAGAAGCCATGGTTGAAAACACGGTTGGAATTCCTCGGCCAGGGCTTGGCATGCAGTAGGCAGCCTACCGATGCTTTTCTTTCTTTGTTCTCCAGCTATCTTGTCAAGAAACCTGCACTTGTTATGATTCTGAAAACTCAGCTGGAAAGAAGATGGGGCAGGGAGGGTGGGGGCCGTCTCGGTGACAACACTGATTGGTCCTTCGGGAGGCAGAAACATCAAATTCAACCCTGCATGCTCCTGACCCCCCACCTGAAATGACCAGGCCAGCCTCGTGGAGGGGTTGTGTCACGGCCAATGGAGTTCTGCAGGATTCCAGAACTGCACAGCTCCCATCTGCACACCACCCATCTGCAGGGGAAACATTTCTGCGTTTGCACATTTTCCAGTGGCTGGTCCAGGACCGCATGCCTAGTTAACCTCAGCACATACTGGCTTGGCTCAGCACTGCCCCGCTGATGTCAGGGGAGTTACTTTTGTTATATTCAACCTCAAGAATGTATTATTGGACACCCAGAAATCGGGTTGGGTGTAGAGATCCTCTGCCTGGAGGTGGGCCCCACCCTGGAGTTTCTTCTCATTTCACAAAGCTGGCAGTATCCCGTGAAAAGTGATTCTGTCACCTACCAGCTGTGTGTCTGCAGGCATGGTGCTTCCCCTCTCTGAGCCTCAGTTTCCTCATCTAGAAAACGTGTGGATGTCTTCGGCTGTGGAGCGAGGAGCTTATGGCTGTGGAATTTGGAGGTACCCAGTCAGTTTCAAATCCAGCTCCATCACTTTCTAGCTAGCTTTTCAGCCCTCGTTAGACAGGAAGAAAGAGGAGCTGGCTTCTCTGGCTATGGGCTGGGTAGCTCTCGTGCCACATTGGATGGGTTGCATTTGAGTAGAGGGTGGGACACTGCATTAGAAGAAGATGTATGAAGAAGTGAGCCCAATAGTTCTCTCTGTTCCTTCTTTTGAACATCAAGGTTTATGCCTGTTCTTCTCACCTGACAACTGTAGCCAACGCGGGGAGGTACCAGAAACCTCCTTAGGTCTTGAGTTAAGAATTGTCTCCAATTTGGAATGAGATTTGCTAATTGCAAGTGGCCCTGTGCATGCAATTCAATCAACAGCCTTGTATTGAGCGCCCACATTTGCCGTACATTGTGTCATGTGTTGAGAGTTTGTGGCACAGTAAAAATTCTAGTGTCTAAGAGACCCACAGATGGGTGGGGTGGTGGGGACAGAGTTTAAGGAAAGGTTCCTAGAATGGCATGAAAAATACCCTAAGTCATGCAAGCAAGGCTCTCCACGAGGATCAGAGGAGGTTGGTGACTGCGCTTCCAAGGTAGAGTTTTGAGATGGTTTTTAACAGATCACTCAAAGTCTTCTGTGCCCTCCGTGCAAGGGGAGGACACTTGGGCATGGAAGAAGGATGGTGAGGGAGATAAAGATGCAGAGTTGGACCAGGTCATCTCCAACACTGCAGCTGCCAGAACCCGAGCACCGAGCAGTGCCCGCAGAATAGACGCGGCCCCTTAGAATCAGTTTGACAACTGTGGAGGGAACTCGCTCTGAAATTCTCAGCTGCCGACAGAGAGATGTAACAGCAGTCTGTATGCACAGTCTCCCCGGGATCTAAAACTGGCACACCTGCTATTAGCTCTCCAGTGCTCTAGATCGTCCCAAGCTTTGGAGCTGGAACATTTTGCTACTTTGGATGCTCACTGCATAAAGCAGGAGAAGACACGCTGGATTAGGAGTTCAGAGACCCGATTTGTAGTTCCAGTCCTAATGCTGGCAACAGCTTGACATTGAGTGACCGTTTCTCTCCTTGGGGCCTCAGTTTACCCATCTGTACAGTGAATACAGGCCCTCCTAAGGCTCTTTCTGCTTGGCCAAGCTGGAATTCACTTATTTGAGTCAGTTTTCTCATTTCATATCACTTTTCTCTTTCTAATGAGCAAACAGCTTCTCAGGAGGGCATGACAGGATGCTCCATTAGACTTTCAACCCATGTTAGGATGAGAAACTCCCATGGCTGAAAGCAACCTCAAGTGATGGGAAACAGACTCTTGGCTAAGCCTCTGCTCTAGGCACATGCTTCAGCCTACCTTGGAAAATGTCATTCATTCATTCATCACTCACTGAGCATCCCGCCGCACGCTTAGTACTGGGGACACACGACATGAATCCTCTGTTTTCCTTTCTCTTAAGATCTCTTGTCTTCCTCTCTTCCTTTTATTATATATTCATCTCTTTATTGTTTGTGTGTTTTCAAACCCCAAAGCCTTTCAATTTACCAGATGTGCTTGCAAACTTCCCCAAACACGGCAGTGTGTGACATTGACAGAAATAGTTTATGATCAATTCCAAGGGCCCCACTGATCTTTTTTTAATAAGGTGCTGCTGTGGTGCGACAGTCACATGTGTGGATGTTATGTCGCAAAAGGCTTACTGTGAAATCCAGAGGCCCCGCTACACACAAACACACACACACACACACACACACGCTTCTTACCGACTTGAAAGACTGTGTCTCCTTTGGGGAATGCCTTTCAGTGCCTTTAAATCCCTGGGGTGGCTGCTACGGCATAAAAGATTCTCTCTCTGTGAGGCCCTCCCTCGAGGTCTGCAGGGAGTGCTTTTTCTCCAGGTGTGGTCCAAGGATCACCTGCATTGGAATCTCCAAGGTGGGGCCCAGGAATCTGCATTTCCACAAGTGCCCCCAGTTTATTTTGCTGTCCACGGAAGTATAGAGACCCTCTTCTATCGTTGGAAGGAAAGGAGAGAGAATGGGAGGGAAATCATCATTTAAGTCCTTCATGCTTGTGTCCCAGTTAATTAGCTGCAGGTTTAAAAAACAAAGTTTTTGATATGTGGCACCAGCCTCTGATGCCACCCACGATTGGACTGGTTGGGTTATTTTCCCTTCCTAAATTATATTATTCCAGAAACATACCATTCCTCCCTGCCTCTACCCACTAGGCTTTACCATGAAGAGTCTTTATTTCTAGTTGGTTTGCCCGTCACCAAACTCTTATACATCCCTCAAAACCCAGCCAGGCCCCCACCACTGTCTTCTCCTAGCTCAATTAATTACTCTGCCCTGATGTTTTGCACTTCTATGGTTGAACTTCCCACATGGTAGCAACAAACTGAGTTGCTCATTATTGAAACCCACTCTGCGTCTGACCCTGTTTTCACTTGACATATTAGAGCTTTTGTGAATAAATGAAAGTATAGTATGCTTGAGTCTAATTCCAATAGGCAAAATAGGTACACAAGCCATGTTCATGGGACTAGAATCCACATGCCATCTCATTAACTTGGAAAATCCAGGAAAAAAAAGGGGGAGCCTGTGCAAGTCAGAGCCAAGCCCTCTGATGGACAGTCACCTCTATCTCCCTTCAAGCCCCACCTGGGCACAGCTGGATGCGCAGCTGGCACCATAAATAGGAGAAGGGCTTGTCTTCCTTAGGTGCAAAGCGGGACCCCTACTCCACTCACACACCCAAGGAATACCAGCCAGAGTCACAACTTCAAGTGTCCCAGCTACTCTGCCTTGAACCAACATAGTCCAGTTACAATTTATTTATGAGTTCAGTGAAGCATTGCTAGATGGCTCCTCCATGCTGACCATGCCTTCCTGGCAAGTATCTGTATAGTCTGATGCATCAGATATGTCTCTGGGACTTTCAGAAGGTTCAGTATGATGTTTACCCTTAATTAGGAAATTGATCTTAATTTTTCCACATGCCTCAGCAGTTCTGGACCCATCTTCACCCATATCAAGCATCTAAGACAGCATCTGCAGATCCAACTTCAGATTCTGCCTCTGTTGCTTTCTGGCTGTGTGACTTCAGGGAACTCAATGAACCTCTCTGAGCCTCTGTTTCCCTACCATAAAATGACAACAACAAAAACTTGTCTCACAAGGTTGTTGTGTGTTTCAGCAGAGGAAATGCCCTTGGCAGTTTTGTCCTCCCTTTTCTTCTAATTATTGATGTTTTTATTTGTAATATTATGGTATTGCTAGCACTGTGATTTTCCTGGTGTCAGGATTTCTGCACTATCGGGCTTTCTAAATCCCATCTCTGATTGTGAAAACTCCCCTTAAGCTTTTTCCTCTTTCCTGGTTCTATATATTTTCTCAAGTGAGATCTCTCTGCTAAAATTCATTCTCCTGCCAATCTCCAATTTGATGCATCGCCTCGATCATGCTATATTATGTTTGGCAACATAATGTGATGTGACTCCGACTGCTGATGACGGATGGGGTACCTGTCAGCAAATGGAACAGCACCCAATTTTCTAAAGAGCATTGTTACAGAAACAAACAGGATGGCCTTTTAACTTGTATTGATTTATTTCTGAAGAATGAGCCCCCCTCCTACTTTTACAAGTGCTGTAAATAGAGGGTAGAATTACCTTCCTGAGTGGGGGCTCAGGAAGCTCAACAGTGAGGAGGGTGGAAGAAGGGAGGTGCAGGAGAGTGCGTGGTGGGGTGAGGTAGAGGCAGCAGCTTCTGCCTCTCCAGTGAGGGGGACTTGGCAAAGGAAGCATGGAAGTTAAATACATAAAGAATCTACTCTCCCTCCCTCCTTCCTTTCCTCCCATCCTTCTTTCCTTCCTGCCATCCATCCATCTAGTCATCCATACATCCATACATCTGCTCATCTGTCTATCCATTCTTCTGTCCATCCATCATCCATCCATACATCTTTCTATCCATTAATCTTGTCCTCCTTCCTTTCTTCCTCCCTCCCTATCTTTCTTTCTTTCCTCCTTTATTTTATCCATTCATCCTTGCATTCATCTATTTGTCTATCCACTCATCCATCCATTCCTACATCTGCTCATCCATCCATTCATCTGTTTGTCCATCCATCCATCCATCCATCCATCCATCATTCCATCCATCCATCCATCATTCCATCCATCCATCCATCCATCCATCCATCCATCCATCCATCCACCCAACCATCCACCCACCCACCCATCCATCCATCTATCTGTCCATCCACCCATCCATCCATCCATCCATCCATCCATCCATCCATCCATCCATCCATCTATATACCTAAACATTCATCTTGTCTTCTCTCCCTCCCTCCTTCTTTCCCTCCCACCCCCCTTCTCTTCTTCCCTCCCTCCCTCTCTCTTTCTTCCTTCTTCTCTTCTTCTCTTTTCCGGTCAACATTTTTGAGGACTGTGCTCAAAAGAGTGAATGAAGAAAATGGGGCTGAAATCTTAGTCCTCATATGGCCATGGGAATATTAATCTACCCATCCAGCATCAGGTCTCCTTGCCTGTCCCATGGCTCGCCCCACCTCCCTGCTCATTGCACCGCAGCCACCCTGGCCTCACTGCTCATTTCCTCACCGACCGGCCCCTCCCATTAGGGGGCATTTTGATTCATTTTTCTCTCTGCCCCCAGTCTCTCCTAGAGGGACCCCAGGGTGCTCTCCTTCCCTCACCTCTCGTTTCTGTTCAATGCCATCTCCTCCGAGAGGCCCTCCCTGACCACCTTTTCCAAAATAGCATCCGCCTGTCACTCTCCATCCCCGTTACTCTGCTTTATTTTCTCCTTAGCTGGCAGCACCATCTGGTATACGAAGCATTTTGCTTATTTAAAGTGGGTCGACTTATGGAAGTCGGTTCCGTGAGGGCTGGGATCTTTGTTTTGTTCATCTACGCTACCTGGAGGAGAGCCTTGTCTATAGGGCGCGTTCAGTGAACACCCGTCCTATGAATGAATCCTAATTGCAGGCTGGGACTCGGGTGCAGGTGGTCTATTTGGCAGGGCTGGGGGGCAGGAGTGAGGGGAAGGGGGAGGGCGATGGGAAAGGAGGGGAGGCCTGTATAAGGGTGGCGGGCCTGGGCTCAGCTCCATTCCTCTGGGACAAGGCAGAATTGTTCGTCCAGGGAACACGAGCTGGAGAGGTGATCTCTGGCTCCTGTCCCCCATTAGGCAGGGTCACCCCTGAGACCGAGAGACCCCTGTGAGCCAACACTGCTGCCCGGGGCAACAAACCAAGACTCAAAGCATGGGCTGGAAGTGAGTGCCATGGCCTGAGTCTAGACCAGCCTGGAACTCTCACCATGGCTGCAGCTGCAGTCTGAGCAGACAGAGAGGTGGGATACGGGAAGCAGGAGCCATTGGCCTGTGGGTGTAGCTGTAGGATTTATATTGGGGAGATCCCGGCCTCATCTGGGTCCCTCCCACACCGTGACCCTGGTCACATCTCACTCTGGACCTCCAGTTCCCCATCGGTAAAATGACCCGACCCATAACTTCCCCACCCTCTCAAGCCCCAAAAGCCTTCATTCCTTTAGGTCATGAAACAGGCTGCATGGACTCATGGTTGAAAAACCACATCGAGAACAAAAAAATAATAGAAAAGGAGAGGAAGAGTTGAAGGATATGATTAACTCTGCAGGTATTTTGATAATTTTGATATTCTGAGACATTTCTCTGCATAACCCTCCCCCCCCTCCCCCCCTCACTTATCCCCTTCCTCTCTCCTCCTCCTCGCACCTCCCCCCTCCCCTTCCCCTTCACTATCATTCCGCTAGAATGCAAGCTCCGTGCAGGCAGAGGGGTCTATCTGCTTTGCTCCCGTCTGTGGCCATAGCACGGAGCCCAGCACCTGGCACATAGCGGTGCCTGAGAAATGCCTGTGCAGGAATCGATGTATGACCCGAGATGCCATTTATTGAGCGTCAAGGCAGGGAGAGTCAGCGATGAGAGGGTCAGGGAGGGTGAACGCATTCTCCTGGGATGACCCGTGCGGAGTCAGGGCTTTGCCGTCCCCTCAGCAATGCCCGGGGACAGCAGAGACGCTGGGAGCGTCAAATCAAACATGAGCATACAAGCTACGCCCAATACAAACCATGAAGGTACGCTAAGTTGAAAGAAAGAAAACAACAGATGATGCAGGTGCAAAATAATAAGTGGAAGATGTTGGCAGAATTCCAAACGGTCTCCAGTCAGATGTGGAGGACCCCACAGCCCCGGGCCCCACCCCCGTCCGCATCGCGATGACGCAGGGAGAAGCGGCAAAATCAGAACCCAGGGCCGCCCACGGCGCTCACGCTAGCAAAGGGCACGGACGCTCGCGCCGAAACGATGACCTTGAAGTCGTCATTGGGAAGCTGGAGGAAAGGTCAAGGTCAACTGGAATCAGTACAGCAGGAGGTACCCCGCCAAGGGGGGGCTTGCACAGGGGGGCTCACGGGCCAGCAGCATGGGCTTTGGAAAGACGGGCAGCCCTCTGGCCTGGGACTTTAGCGTGGTCTCCGGCACATCACTGCATCTCCCCAAGCCCCTGTCCACCCCCTTTGTAAATCAGGGGGCGTCACCTGTCCTGCTGGGCTGTCCGGAGGGTTACATGGCAAGTCTACGGCCCCAGGGCGGGCCTCCACAGGAGCGAAGGTTAACTGCTATTATCCTTTCATGTTAGCAATCAGGGCTGGAGTTAATAGGCTGGGTCTTTGAGTGCAGAGCAGAAATCCTCAGAAGAGTGCTTGGCTGCAGCAGGTTGCATTTCGGCTGCCTGCAGCCCACCCCTTGGAGAGCCCTCTAAGCCCTTTAAGGCGAGAGCACCAGGTGCTGTGGATTCTCAGGGAGCCAGGAAGACACAGCACGGCCAGGAGCAAATGGTTCCAAGAACTGTCCTATGCAGAGACAGGGATGGAGGTGAAAAGATGGAATCGTGAATCACCATGTTAGGGCCCCGTGTAGTGTAAAAGCACGCAACGGAGCCAGGCTCTGCAAAATTAAAAAAAAAAAAAAAAAATTCTGGGGAATATGACAGATCAGAAATTTGGAACCTAGGTCCTGATCTCCAGCCTGGAAGAATGTTTGCTTCCCATTGAGATGGCCTGGAAGACATCAGACCATTGGCTGTTGAAGGAGAACTGGGCTTTGGGGAAGGATGGTTGGAAAGGGCTACCCAACTTTGCCCTTGGCATTTCACCAAGAGATGGGTGAGAGCATCTGAACCAAGGTTTTCACTCCTAGGCCCCGAAGGGGCAAAGCATAAAGAGCCAGTATAAAGCAAAATGGACTCAAATCCTGATTGGGCCACATAGAATGATTTCATCTATCATATCGAATTGGAAAAATAGCAATCCACCCCACGGGGCTGGAGGAAGGAAAAAAGGAGGAGGGCCCTGGAAAGCTCCAGCACAGGCCTCACTCTTTAAAGCTCATGAACTTTACTTCCTATCTTTACTATCATTGAACGCGTTTATTGACTGTGAAACGAATTCCGCCTCCTTAACCAGAAACTTCCACTCTTGAGCTCAGTGAATGCTGTACCTGAATCCTCACGGCACTGGGGCAAGGTGGGTTTTATAGTCTCCGTGTACAGAAAAATGATCTGCCCAAGGTCACCCAGGATATAAGACTGGCAAAGAAGTGGCCTTCCCAGCCCTGTGCCCTTCCCCTTTCACCTCTACCTCCCCCAACTCCTTTGCAAATCCTGCCCCCAAAGCCTTCCTTCCTGCCTCCACTCACCCAAACCTTCAAGATTTGCAACCCTGAGCTGCCCTTCATCGTTTTTCAGCCTCTTGACTCACAGGCAATAACCTGCCTCTTTCCATCTCTTTAGGAAAATGTTTGCTACAAAGTTTTTTCCTCCATCTCATGCAGGAAAGGTTTGGGAGCTCAGGAAGAGCCTTCCAAGAAGAAATGATAGCTGCACACAGCCTCTTGGATGCTCTTGATTCATTTTGTTGTGGTTATTTATGTGTTATGTTGTTCAGAGCCACCTCTCTTCAGTCCAGAGGGACTCCAATTCCAGATCCTTCCATGCTGCTCCGTTTTGCGAGCTTTTGCTATGTTGTCACTCTCTCTCCCGGTTTCCCCCTCCTTTCTTTTCTTTCTTTCTCTCTTTTCTTTTTCACAAGGAACCTTGAATCACAAATATGTCGGAGTAGGACAATGTCTTTAGCAAAGGGGGGAATATCAGGGTCATCTTTTATTAAGAAGAAAGCTATTGAAATGACACACTCGAACATATTGCTATTAGAGACTCGAAAAGTGTTTCCCTCATTAGTGTAAAAGGGAAGAGGGGAGCTAGCAATCTTGTTGATCAGCAGTGGCAATTTATTTTAAACTGTCCATTTTCTGGATGTCAGAGGACGACTTTTATGTATAATCTTATTTCCAATGGCAACAAAGAACACTTCACTCATGTTCTGAGCGGATTTTTTTTTTTCATAGACAATAACCGATTATAAAAGCAGTTCTCAGCTGCCCCCCCCACCCTGTAGTGATGTTGACATATGGAAATGAATCAAAATGTAATACGCATAATTACAAGCACTGTAAGCAGGGTACAATTAGTGTCTCTTCAAACCAATGTTGTAATCAAAAGACACCACTAGAACAGTACAAGAAGTGAGAAGACAATCCTTGAAATTAGACACGGATTGGAAAGAAGTTTCTTTCTTTCTTTCCTCCTCCTCTCCTGTGTTTAGAGACTGAAGTTGCCTCCTAGTCTACTCCTTAGTGGGTGCAGAGAAATCAGTTCTAATTATTTTCTCCTCCCGTCGCAGACAAGGGAACCTTGCTTTAAAAATAAACTCAGCCATATGGAAGTACGTGTGTGTGTGTGTGTGTGTGTGTGTGTGTGTGTGTGTGTGTGTGTGATGGGGGGGTCTCTTTTCTCTTTTTTTGAGGATATCTTTCAAGTTTATAGTTTCTGTTTCTTTGGGGCCAAGCTGGAAAACCCAGGTCCTTTGGGCAGAATTTTGGCCACTGGGTATTGTCTATTTAGCTACATGGCATTTTAGGGGTCTTGTTTTTAATGGGGGGTTATTCATTTGTTTTTTTTTTTTCAGTATGCTATATGTTGAGGTCATATTTCATTATTTTTCCATGTGAGTATCCCATTTTTGCAGCACCGTTTGCTGAATTTGTTTCTTTGTTTTGTTTTGCTTGTTTTTTGGGAAGTGCATGAACTGGGAATCAAACCCAGGTCTCCTGCATGGCAGACATGAATTCTACCACTGAACTATCCTTGCACCCCTTAATTTGGTTTTTATATGGAATCCATTGGCAGCACTCAAAAATCTGAAACAGTCATGTCAAAGACAGGATTTTTCACCTCCTCCTGAAAAATTATTGGAGCTGCCCTCACCTGCTCCGCCTCCTGGTACCTAGCAGCACTTAGAGACAGGTGAGTGTCTTCTGTTCGCGGCGCCCTCACCCTGCTCCCTGCTCAGCCCCAGCAGGTATTTTATTCCCAGTCCCCCCACCATCACAATTACTGAATGTGAGGAGCCACCGAAGCCTCATTCACCCACCGTTTGCACGACACCACCTTACACGGGTCATTTTAGCTTTGCCTTAGCTCGCTGCCTTCTCTACACGCTTCCATCTCTCTGGATACTTTGCACCTGGACATTTTCCATCATCCCCCAAAACCCAGCTTTGGGGTCACTTTTGTCAGACAGTGTACACAGACCATCTCCACCCAGCCCCCAACACCCACTCCAAGTCGTGTCCATCACTCCCTGCTCTTGTCTATACCACAGCTCGAGAATACTTCCTACCACCGCTGAATCCCACCACCACGCTGTTTGTCTAAGTGCTTGTGTCCTCGCCTGCGAGCCCTTTGAAAGGCAGGCCCCAGCCTTCTCCATGGCTGCATCCCAAATGCTTAGCATAGAATCTGGCAGGAGGGAGGTGTGAAGTCCTTGTTTGAATTTTTGAATGAATTATTCAATGAGATCTGCCTCTTTGTTGCCTCTTAAGTGAGGCTGGAATAAGAAAGACGGGGAGGTGATTGCTGAGAACATACGATGGTGAGGCCCCTTGGTCCATGTTGCCTTAAAGGACAAGGAGGGCAACCCGACCTCTACCTTCCACCACAAACTTGATCAGCTAACAAAATATTTACTCTGAAAAAGTCAGTCCCTGCTGGAGGATGAACTCTATTACCACCAGTTAAAATCATCTCTATGTATCTATATCTCTGCCTTTACAAATACTTATACCAATGGCACGTCCATGCCTACGTCTACATCTGCTTTGGTATTGATATCTCTATCTGTTTCTATTTCAATATCTTTCAATTAGATTTCACTTGGATTTAAGGATTACAGCTTAGAGTTCATCCCAACAGCAAACATTTGGAAACTACTTAAAAACCCATCAATAGGGCACAAGTTAAACAAACCATAGTGACTTCAAATACTGGAATATTCTCAAACCATGAACATGGAGATGGCCACTGATTGACATGGAAAAAAAAGCCCTGCTAAGGGATAAGAAAAACCATGATCAGACCCATGCCGGGTGGCACCAATTGTGCAAACACAGCCCTTCATCCACGAATTCACGTGCAGAGAGATGCTTAGATGGTGTTTTAGCCAAACACCAAGTAGGCTTCCTAGCCAGTAGGCTTTCTGTTGACTTTTGTTTGCAAGTTTCCATTCTTTTACAATGTTTAACATGAGTCATGATATTTCCCCCACAAGCATTGAAGAGATATTAAGCGTGTTGCTTTGGTACCCCCCTTCTCCTGCTGCTATTAGACTGCTAGAGCATTCCATCAGGCACCACAATGCCTCCTGCTTCCCACCTCCAGGTGTGACCAGACATCTGGTCCATTTGCTCCCATTTTGGTAAATTCATACTAAACTTTGTGCATGGTTACGTTCTAGAAGTCAAGGCCTCTTTTGAGCTGGATTCTGCAAATATTTAATCCCAGAATAAAGTATCATGTAGTGAGGTCATCCAAAGTTCAAATAAGAAGGATTCAGGTAGAGGGCCTAGACTCAGCCCCTTTGTATACAGATTGGAAAACTGAGGTCCAGGGAGGTGACAGAAGTAGCAAGAAATCAGAGTCAGATGTACCTGTCAGAACACTAGCTCTGTTTCGATGCCGCAGTTTACTCACTTGTCAACCTGGAAAAGCATCAGCAATGACCGCTGAGGGAGCTGATGAGGATTTCATGTGACTGTGATGGCACCTGAGCTTTGGAAAATTGATAATTACCTGTGGATTAAAGTGGTCACCATGAACGTCCACCAAATTCCCCAACCATGGGAAAAACACAAGTACAGATGATATCATAGAATGCTGGGGCTCCAGTGAGGAACATGTAAACCCAGGTATGAATTCTATATGACTGGGCCTGAGAGGGCAAGCAGCATGCATGCACGTTCCCCTTTCCCCTTAGGGTCCGCGCTTCCCTCAGTGAAATGCAAACTTTCTTCCAAAGACTTCCTGGTGAAGGACCTTCTGCAGAAATCTAGAGAACAATCTCAGAGAGTTTCTCCCTGCAAGCTGGGCGTGTCCTTTTCAGGCAACCCAGAGCCTCCTTGGCATGAGGGAAGGTGGTGCAGGGGGAGAGGGTGAGGGGCAGTGAAATATCCGGTCCAGGTCAGCAGGGCAGCTGGCCGGGGGCCGAGTTGGAGGAAACCTCCCTGTACAGGGGCCCCCCACCCAGCCTGTTCTCCCACAATGCACCACGTGCCTTCTGCTGATAAGACTGGACCTCCCATCCTTGGGTTGCATGACAGGGGTGGCCGAGAACCAGGTCAATTCCTGAGAGCTGTAAAAGGAAACTCCTGCTCACTGAAGAGCAGACCAATAAGAGAAGGGAGGCAGCCAGGGCCTAGGGCGTCTTTTCCCCTCCTATTTTTTTTGTTATTGTTCTGTTTTGTCTGTTGTTCCTTCTCTTATTCAAGGAGAGAAAATGGTTGCACCCATCCTACAAGGATGCATGGCAAATGGTGGATGTTTAAAGGAGGATGGTGAGAACAAAGCCTGAGATTCCAGCCTTTGCAATGCTGACAGTGTTTTGCCGGAGGTGTGGGGTGGCAGAAGATTTCTATTTCGTTACACTTTGCTGAGTTTTCCAAACAGTTCTACCATGAGCAGGCACTGGCTTCATAATCAGAAAATATGAAAGTCGGTTTTGAATGTAACATTTGGGTCTCGTCTCATATTTGCTGTCAAGCAGACTCATGGAGTGAGACACTGTGTATTTTCTGTGTCCGGGGGACAGTCTACAAACACGATATTGTTCGTCAGGAGAAAATGGAGAGGAAGGAGCTTATGTGTCCCATAACATTGTTGGTGGGAAAGTAAAATGGTCCGGCATGCTGGAAAACTGTTTGACAGTTTCTTACAAAGTTAAACATACGGGACGGGCCACAGTGGCTCAATGGAAGAGTTCTCATCTGCCATCCCAGAGACCCGGGTTTGATTCCCGGTGCCTGCCCATGCAAAAAAAAAAAAAGGTTAAACATATGCTTGCCATATGAGCCAGTATTTGCACTCCTCAGTAGTTACGTAGAGAAGTGAAAACTTATGCTCACACAAAACCCTGCGCATGAATGCTCATAGCAGTTTTTTTTTTTTAAATATCTCCAAATGGAAAATGCTTCGAATGACCTTCCATGGGTAAATGGTTAACCAAATTGTGGTACATCCTTACAATGGACTACTGTGCAGCAATAGAAAGGAATGAACGGTTGATATACACAAAAATCTTGAACAGTGGAAAAATCCAATCTTAGACAGTTATGTACTATGCAATTCATTTAAAAAGCAATCTTGAAATGACATAATTATATTGATGGGATCAGTGATCACCAGGGGTTAGGATTGGCTTTGGGATATGGATCTTAGGGGATTGATCAGGGAGTTCCTTTTTAGTTGGGAACAGTTCTGTGTCCTAGTTGTGAGAATTGCTACTCAAATTTACACGTGATAAATTTCATAGACTTATATGCTGTTCTAGTTTGCTAGCTGCCAGAATGCAACACACCAGAGATGGATTGGCTTTTAATAAAAAGGGATTTATTTCATTAGTTCTTTAGAGGAAAGGCAGCTAACTTTCATCTGAGGTCCTTTCTTACGTGGGAAGTCTCAGGGTGATCTTTGCTTGCCTTCTCTCCAGGCCTCTGGGTTCCAACAACTTTCCCCGGGGTGTTTTCTTTCTGCGTCTCCAAAGGCCTGGGCTGAGCTGTGAGTGCTGAGATGAAGTATGCTGAGCTGCTTGGGCTGTGCTACATTGAGTTCTCTCATTTAAGAACCAGCCAATTAAATCAGACATCATCCATTGCAGCAGGCACGCCTTCTAGCTAACAGCAGATGTAATGAGCAACAGACAAGTTTCACGTACCATTGGCCCAGGTCCACAGCAACAGAACTAGGTGCCTTCACCTGGCCAAGTTGACAACTGAATCTAACTACCACATATACCAAAAACAAAAAAGTTCATGTAAAACTGGAACAATTCAAAAAGGTCTGTGTTTAAGTTAATAGAACTGCACCAACATCAATTTCCTGGTTTTGATACTGGTTAATTTTACTGCTATGTAAAATATCATTGTTGGGGGAGCTGGGAGAAGGGCACCTGGAAATTTTCTGTACTACTTTGGCAACTTCTTATGACTCTTCAGCTATTTCAAAACAAAATTGTATTAAAAACATAAAAAAGAAACATATTTTTGAAAATTCTGTGTCCAGACAGGCCTTGAGGTGGTGGAGAGGCAGATGCTGGAGTATTCAAAAGAACCATAGACAATTTCATCAACCCATTGGAATTTCAATATGGCGGCAGGTCTCATGGCCACAATTGGCAACCAATATCTTCAGAGCCTGAGGGGCCTTAAAGAGTCATATGCTTCACTTATCATGGCAGCAACTATGGCCAGTCATTCTTTTCCAGTTAACCAGTTGCTTCTCCCTTAGTAAATGTTTAAAAAAATTGAGAATCTCTCAAGTTGATACCAATAATAGATTTGCCCAATGGTTGAGATTATGGAGTCAGGCAACTGTAGGTCAGTGCTGGCTTTTCCGCCTAAACAGCTGTGCAAACTACCTTCCTAACCTCTCTGGGTGATGTGTTTTCAATGTAAAAACAGGATACACAAGGATCTTTTCAGATTAGAGTGACAAAAACCCGACTCAGATAGCTCAAGGGACAAGGAATGTATCAACTCACAGAACTGTCTAGTTCAAGTATTCTTCAAGCATGGCTGGATTTGGGTGCTCAAAGGATGTCCTCAGGACTCTTGTCTCCATGTCTACTCTTAGACAGGATTTTATCTCATGGTAACAAAGAGACAATAGCAGCTCCAAGCCTAGTTTAGCAATCATTGGAAAATCACACCCCTTCTAATGGTTCCAGCTAACATCCTAAAATTGAATCTCATTTTCAGCTTATATCATATGCCTGTCCCGAAGGCAAACACTGAGATCAGATGTATGAACTACACTGTGCTCTTCCATGGCAGGCAGAGAGCAGTTCAGGCAATTTATGTTGTTGTTTTGTTTTGTTTTATCTTGTTTTCTGGAAAAAAAATCAATGCCTTTAGCAGAAGAAGGGGGATTGGGGGCTGTGCAGGCAAAACCAACAGATGTCCAGCGGAGAGGAAAATAGTCTCATTATAAGGATAAAATATTACATGAGACAGCACATGTAAAGAACATATCAAGTGGTAGATGCTTATTAGGAGATTAATTAGAACTTTTTTCCCCATCCGCTAGTCACTTTTGCTGATAAGATGAATCAAGTCTTGGAGAATTTCAGCTTGGTTTACCATTTGCACCCAGCTACAGATGTGTCTTCAGACTAGTCCCACAGCAACATCTGGCTGCCTTTCTTAGAGAACCTACCTCAATCCCAGGCCCCTTTCCAGTGGTCACATTTTTTGTGTGTGTTTTGAAATGAAAAGATGAAGCTAAACCAAAGAAGCTTTTTGGCTGACTGCATTGGAAGTCTGATTCCTTCTTCCCAGTTGGCATTAAAAATGATGTGCCAGGCATAAGGCTACATGTCCTTCACTGCCATCCTCCCACTAGTCTGATGGGATGGCGCTGCTCAATTTTGCAGATGAGAAAACCGAGTTCCGGCGGCTGGGGGGTGGGGTGGGCGGTGGAACAGTCAGTACTCAGTTTGACAGTGACAGGGCCGGGTCTCAAACTCAGAGACTCCAAATGTGTTAGAAGAACCCACCCCACCCCCTTCAATTTCCCCCAGATTTCACCCACGAAATTCAACTGTCCAAGTGGACCCAAATCTGGGGTTTTTCTCCACTTGCTCCCTGTTACCTCCCATTCCCAACCTAAGGGGTTGCTATTTCTCTCTCTTTTTATGATCTGATCTACTGGAGGCCAGCACATTCATATCACTGCAAGGCTGAGACAGGACAATTAGAAGCACAATTAATTCCTCTGCTTCACTTAGACCAGCACCGAGGAAGAGCTTCTCATCCTGAATGCCATAGCAGGGCCCTCCCGCCAGTTTACTGGGTCTCAGAAACCCATGCTCTTGTCCAAGCCACCATTAAAACAAAACCCGTGACAATTCTGCCCAGCCAGCTTGTGCAATGCAAATGCAAATCAAGAGGTATCTTGTTCATGATTTAATTAAGGGTAGGGGACAAGGCAGTCCCTTCATCTCCCAAGCAAAACATTCTTGTCCCCGCTCCACCCAATTTCCCTCCTCTTAAAACACACATGCATTCACGCACAAACATGCACACACCTGTCTGTGGGCTTTTCTTTTCCTCTTAATTGAAGTGACACAAAGCAAAAAACTCCTCTGGTTTATCTTCATCTTTCTTTCCTGGGAAGATGGGTTGCTATTCCCGTATCTATTCCTGCTTCTGTACATGCATGAATGTTTGTGTATGAATCAATGTGTGTGTGTGAGTGTGTGTGCACGCGTCTCTAGGTCATTATTTTTCCTAACTGCATCCCCACAATGAGTCAAAATTCAACTATGTTTTGGAAAATAAACAGTGCCGGCATCACATTTATTAAAATAGGAGGCTATTGTCAAGAGTAGCCTGGTGGTTAGTGATTGGGTACCCCATGCAGACCTTGAGAGAAACAGAATAACTCATGCGCCCAGCTCCTCGGGCTGGGCTGGGGACATACATTCCCTGACTTCTTTCAGTGCCCAGGTTTAGTGGGTGTCTTTCTTTCTTGGTGCGGTTAGAGCTGGATGCCCGGAAGGACTGGAAGGGGTGGTCAAAACCACCGTGCTTGATGACCTACGATCATTTTAAGAAATTTACAGGAGCTAGCTGTAGGGTTTACTGGGGAAGTGCTGCGTGCCAAAGATGGTGAGAGAGCTGTACCTGTGTTTACTCCCCAACCACAGGTGGGATCTCATTTTCCAGGCATGATTCACGCAGCCCTCCAGCACCCATAAATACACTCTTTGATGTATAATAGTTCCTTAGTATTAATAACGGAAATAGCTGACATTTATTTGCATGCTGTTTTTCAGACAGTATGCAGATCGTTATGCGGTATTACCATTTTGTAGATTAATATATATTTAATAAAAATGTATCTGTTTTAATGAAAAAGTATCTCAAACATACAGACAAGAAAGTACGATGAACACAAGCATTTAAAACTCTTAACAGTATGCTCTATTTACACCATATCTTTTTCTTCTCAAGCAAGCATCATGCCCTCAGTTGAGGCTCGTTGTGCAGCTGCCCTAATCCCAGTTTTCTTCTCTTAACCTCCAAAGATTACAGAGCCCATTTGGAGTTTATTGTGCCGCTAGATGGTTTTCAATGTTTATTGCATGATTACGTACCCATAAACATTATGCTGTGTGGTGCATACAGGTTTTTAAGCTTTATATAAATGGTATCAAGCTGTCCGTATCATTCCACCTCCCTCGCTTCCCATCCGTCGTCACATTTAATCCTCAGAACAGCCTTAGGAAGCAGGCATTATTTTACAGCCAAGGAAGTCGAGGTAATGCGGGAATAAAACACACGGTAACATTGTTCCATGCTACAAATATTCCTTAGCTGTGAATCAGCAGTTCTACTTCCAAGTATGTACTCAAGAGAAGTGATTGGTTTGGGTCGCCAAAGACCTGCACAAGAATGCTCCTAGGAGCCTTATTTGTATGAGCTAAACATTAGAAATGAGCTATGGTGAAATCACGCGGTGGAATATTATACAGCAATGAAAAGGACAAACCTGTGCTGCGCACAGTGGCTTGAATGACTCACAGACATAATGCTGAGGGGAAGAAGACTGACACAGAAGGAGCATACTGTAGGGTTCCGTCTATATAAAGTTCAAAAATAGAACAAATCGATGGCCATAGAGGACAGATCAGTGATTACTTCTGGGGGCTGAGGGGTAGGATTTTCTAGGAGATGACCGTGTGGGGGGTTTCTGGGTTATTGGAAATACCCTACATCCTGATCTTGGTTACACAAGTATATGTATATGCACAATTTCTTCAGGCTTTATATTTAGATTCATGCATGTACTATATGGCTGCTCTACCTCGATGATGAGGATAATCATTTGTGTCATGCAGGTTGTCTGCAGTGGAGCCAATCTGAACCCAGGTGGTCTGACTTCTGGATTTGTACACCCGACCATCACTCTATGGCTACTTATGGAGGGAAGGTGGAAAGTCAGGGCTAGGGACTTGCCCACGGTCATGGTATATTAAGTGGAAAGTCTATATTTGAACCTAGTTCCATGTGATTTCACATCCATACTCACTTTCTTTGCCTTGCCTGCTCCCAGGGCCAGAGCCAGGGCACTGAGGAGTGTCCCCCACTCTTTGTATAATCGGTTCCATTTCCAGAATACAATCATATCTATGCTCATATTTCCTCATAGCCAAAAGCCGGCTAGGCCAGCACGATAGAGATGTCTGTGCTCGTCATGCCCATTCCACAGATGGGAAAATGGAGGCCTCATCATGCACCTCCAGATGACTCTACCCCAGGCTTCTGGGAGGTCCTGCGGATGAGACATGAAGCCCAGGGTCAGGTAGATTTGACTGTGACTCCTAATCTTGGTTTTCTCATCTGTAAAATGTGTGGCACAACCCTCACTCTACAGGGTAACCAGGAGAAATCACTGAGGCAGTGTCTGTGCTTTCTATGCTTGGCACCTGTCTGTGTTCCTGAATCCTTTGCTTCCCTTGCAATTCATATTTCCTTGCTCATGGCGTGGACAACTGGTCAACCCCAGATCTTTCTTGCAGCTTTTAAATTCTATGATTTATGACATTTCAAGCAAGTGCAGATTAAGCACTCAGCTCTGCACACTGCAGAGAAAAAGGAGGGGGTATGGGCTGGTGTGGGGTCTAATTCCAAATGGATAATGATAATGTTTGTAGGGGAAGTGACACATAGCACGTAAGTTGGCCCCTGCTTCTAGAAGACAAACATGCTAGGGCCATAATTTCTGCTCAGTGATTTGAAATTCACTCTTACATCTGGCTTGTGAGGAATTCCGAAGGGCTGGTGCATTTGGGATGGGGTGTGAACTCACACAGGAGGCCTGGGCATGGGGAAATCCTCCCCTAGAACAATCAGTCTTCTGCAGCCAGCCTGTATTGAAACTTCTACTGCATGTTGGCCTATAAAACCAAGCAGAAAAACAAAAGCCTTCACCTCACAGAGCTACATAAAAATAATCTTAAAACAGGCATCGATAAATGTGGAGCCCGTAATTATTCAGATCTAGTTAACCATGCAACAAAATGGAATAAACTCAGCTCCATTAACCTTATTTTAAAAGCGCTTTTTAGAGATTCATGTTTATTACACTGTTAATATTTAAAAGAGTGGAGATCCACTGCCTTTGCCACTTTAGAATCCAGGACATAAGCAAACATACCCTTGGAGGGAAGGAAGGTGGATCCAGCAGAACGTATTTCTCTTTTGCCAGCCCCAAAGAGACCCCCTGATTCATCCATCCACTGACTCAGTCTACCAGGTCTCTGTTCTAGTTTACTAGCTGCCAGAATGCAATATACCAGAAATAGATTGGCTTTTAAAAAGGGGGAATTTAATAAGTTTCTAATTTACAGTTCTAAGGCCGAGAAAATGTCCCAATTAAAACAAGACTATAGATATGTCCAATCAAAGGCATCCAGGGAAAGATACCTTCTTTCAAAAAGGCCGATAAAGTTCAGGGTTTCTCTCTCAAGTGAGAAGGCACACGGCAAACATAGTCAGGGCTCCTCTCTCAGCTGGAGGGGCACATGGAAAACATGGCATCATCTGCTAGCTTCTCCTGGCTTCCTGTTCCTTGAAGCTTGCTGGGAGGCATTTTCCTTCTTCATCTCCAAGGGTCACTGGCTGGTGGACTCTGCTTCTCATGGCTGTGTCGTTCTGCTCTGCTCTCTCTGAATCTCTCTCATTCTCCAAAATGTTTCCTCTTTTGTAGGACTTCAGAAACCTATCAGGACCTACCCGAATAGGTGGAGACATGTCGTCACTTAACCCAGCTTAACAACCATTCTTGACTGGGTCACACCTCCAAGGAGATGATCTGATTACAGACATACAGTATTGAGTACTTTATGTACTGCTTTTACAAAATGGGATTTTGATTAAAACATGGCTTTTGTAGGGGACATACATCCTTTCAAACCAGCACAGTACCTGTCATGTACCAGCACTTGTCTAAGTGCTAGGGACACCGTGGTGAGCAAAATTGTGCCTGTCTAATGGAACTGATGATCTGAAAGGCAGAGCGATGTAAAGCCATAACTTCTACTGGGGTCTGGGCCCTGACCAAAATCTCTATCCTGGAAACTTTCCCTCTCCTCATCATGCTTTTCACTCCCCAGCTTTAGCAGTCCTCAAAATACTTGACGAAATCTCCTAAGACCATGAGGGTTGCAAAATGTGGATTTTTCCAGCTCCACAATTCCTTCCACGTGTAGCAGATGGCTGCCTGCTGGACAGAAGACCCAGGCTACGTACTGAGTTATTTATTATCAGAATAGACTCTGATTTTATTCAATGGCCTTTTCTCCATTGCTGAGGTCATGACAATAACGACAAAAAGACTGAAGAACTGTTGTAGATGAAAATAAACATGACAGCTAAATTCAGTAGGAGAGCCTGGATTGGAGCTGGGGAAGGGGAAAGAGTTATCAGGGACAGTTTGGGGACATTCAATGGGATTTAAACAGGGACTGTGGGATCCATTACAGTATTCATGGTAAATTTTCCCACTTTGACCATGGTACTGAGGTTACGTAAGAGATTGCTCTTGTACTTAGGAAATTCACACTGAAATATTTCAGAGTGGGATGGCCAGGGATCCTGGTTTGCCCAGGACCGAGGGGTTTCCCAGGAAACTCCTTGGTTTTTAATACTAAAACCAGGAAATTTCTGGGTAAACCAGGAGGGGTGTTCACTTAAAAGGGACATCAACACTGCAACTTATACTCAAATGTTTTGAAAAGCATATATATATAAGTGTACGTATGTGCTCATTGTATTATGATTGTATATATACCATATAAATTTAGCAAGAGAGTAATTAAGTAATGTGGCAAAATGTTTACAATTGATGAATCTAGGTGAAAGGCAAAGAGAAATTCTGCTGGCAAAGCAGATAAAAAATGATTCATACGGGCGGGCCATGGTGGCTCAGTGGCAGAGTTCTCACCTGCCATGCCGGAGACCAGGGTTCAATTCCCAGTGCCTGCCCATGCAAAAAAAGAAAGAAAAAAAAAGAATGTTCATACTCTATTTCATAATACCCAATATCCCAGTTAATGTGGGAAAGCTCTTCTTCCCTGACAAATGCGGGTTGACAAAGCAGGAGAAATGAAAGAGACTAGGGAGACTGCATTCAGCCACCTCCCAATTAAATAACCAATTTGGGCAAGAATTATTTGGTATTATAGCCATCAGGTATATGGTAGAAGAGAACTGGACTTTGGCACATATGTCATTCTATAGTCTCAAGGAAAAAAGCATACGCGTATAATAGAGATTAAACCCATCTTCTCAACATCACTTAAGGTGGGACATTCAGAAATCCCGGGTCTCCAGATGAGATGTCGCAAGAAAACAACATTCTCTGGGGTGTCCTCCGAGTCAAAGGACATTACCTTAAATCCATCTAGCCTGAGGACAAATGTCCAGTTTTTAGGAAATATTTAGGAAAGGAGGCACAGGCTAAATGCCACCATGAAGACATATCCAAACTAACCCAGAAGGTGGAGCATTCTGCAGAGGCAAATTAAAGGATGCTTTTGGGGGTAAAGGGGAATTTGACTATAAACTAGATATTAGATGAAAAGATATAGAAGGGTAAAGACTGGTAGCTGAAAATGCAGGTTACAAAACATGATGTGTGTCATATCTCACTCTGGGATAAATTCATAGATAGTGAGAGTTAAAAAATGGCAATCTCTGGGAAGTAAGAACACAATGTTTTTACTTTCATATTTTTGCTTACGTCTATTTTCTAAGGTTTATAATGCCTATCGTACTGTCTTTATACTTTCAAAATGCATGCAGAGGTGCAAATGACCTTTCGTTCCAAGCATCTGAGAGTGGTCATTCATTCATTCATTCATTCAGGCAGATGGTTCTAATTAGCTACAATGTCAAAGGTTAAAGATAAATGGTTCCCATCTCTGCTCTTGAGCCCTTGTCTGATTGGGGACACTTCCCTGAGGATGTGATGAGCAGGGAAATGGAGTGATGTTCTGGCCACAGATGATGGGGACATCCTCTACTCAGTGGCAGGAGGAGGAGAGAAAGGATGGCAGGGGGGTCCAGGATAATGGTTTTGTAGGAATGGTTAGCCATCCAGGATGTCAGAGACATTTGGGATGAGGACAGGGGTGGGAGATGGTGGTACATGGTTTGACCCTTGCCTACATTTCAGAGGCCACCTCCCCTTGCTCTCCTATCTCTCATCATCCTGACTTCCTGTAATTACTGGAGTGCATCAAATTCCTTCCCACTGCAATACCTTCGCACATGCTGTTCCCTCTACCTGGAACACTCAGACCTAGCCCCAAACACACACACACACACACACACACACACACACACACACACACACATTTTACCTCTGCCAATTTTAAACTTACTCATCCTCCAGGTCTCTAACACTGTTCCCCAAAAGAGTCACTCCTCGAGTGCCCAGACTTCGTCTTTTATCATTTATCCCCACAGCACCTGTCCTTCACCTTCATAATTGATTAACCTAATTATGTCACAATTCGTTTCTCACAGTCATGAAGACAATCCCACGTATTGTTAAATTCTGCAACGCTTACTTCTTAAGACAGAGCCTAGCACAGAGCTACTGCTCAATAACTATTTGCTGCCTAAACGAATAAACAAATTACTTTACCAATTGCATTCTGGGAAAGCCCTTACTCTTATTCTGCTGTAGTCAGTTATGCTCGAAACAAAGATAACAGCAGCTGGTGACATTTATTGAATACTTACTGTATGCCTGGAGCAATGCAAAGAATCTACCTGTGTTGTCTTCTGCATACCCTCAGCAATCGTGAGATAAATATTAGTAATATACCCATTTTGGGGATAACATGGAGGAGTTTAACAAAGTCCCAGGTATCTAATTATCTGGGCAGTTCTGTGCAAATCAGTCAATCTCTTTGGCCTCCATTTGGGGAGGCTTTAGTGGCCCATGCATGCGGAGCCAAACCCAGCCCCTCTCCCAGTCTCCCTTCTTCTTTGTAAAACAGACAAACCTAAAGAACTTAATGGCTGGCAAGTGGCCTCTATTTGTGCCCAGCGCCTTGTTTGGTGCCTTGTTTGGTACCTGGCGAGCGCTCAAAGAACAGCTGGATGGAGGCTGCCCGGGACTTCAAAGCAGAATACCTGGCAGACAGCCACGCTTTAAAATTCCATAGCGTAATAACCATGAATCACCCCCAAAGACTCTCGGACGCAAGCAAGGTCTGCTTCCCCTTTCCAGCCCCGTCATGCAGGGAGACGCTGGGCGCTGCCACCAACTCGGTGACCTCCGACTGCCAACAGAGCCCGGGAACAGAAGGGGCCTCCTGCTGTCTTTGCTGAAAAGACCTGGAAATTTAGCAGCCACTTTGTCTGGCTTTCCCACTCAACGCCCCCTAAATCACCCTCTAAGTGGCAGGACGCTGGCCTGGCTGCCCCGACCGGGGGCATTTGCTCTGTCTCAGCAGAGCACAGTGCCAGGGCCCTCCACGGGGCTGGCAGGGGCTTCCTTTTTTTCCCCACTCAGCTATTGTTGCATTGGTGGCTGCCTCTTTGCTGCAGAATTCAGCTTTGTTCACACACAAATCACAAACCCCAGAGGCCTGGGGGCAGGAGCCCCAAAGCACCCCACTTAAAAAGTCACCATGGGTAGCTTAACTCAGAGTTCCAGGACCGCCTCTGGGTATCAGTTCCCAGGCACCCCAGCTTTCATTGAGCCTCAAGGAACAGGCTTCCCATGTTGCAAACTGGGGAGACAGGCAGACCTGGTTAAACCTCAGATGTCTCATTGGACAGCCAGGGCGTCTCGGATGAGTCCCTTAGACCTTGAGCCTCAGTTTTCTGTTCTTTAAATTGGGATTGCAACAATGACTACTCATCAGGGAGTTGTGAGTATCCAACGATTCATTAGTTCTTGCCATAATAAGTAGTAAGTGTCTACTGTATACTACAATCTGCGATTACATAGTTGACATATATTTATTTTATTTGGTTCTCATAACTAAAGTGGAAAGTCAATTGTCGTTTTTTTAAACTCCCAAAATAGAAGTTTTAACTAAAGTTCAGAGAGGTGGAGGGACCTGCCCAAGATCACACAGCCAGGCTGGGATTCAAACCCAGCAGATCTGATCCCAGAAGCTGAGAGTTTTACACACCATGAAACTGCTAAGCTGTGCTCCCAGCTGCAGCGCTGAGAGGGCTGCTGGCAGTGTACTACTCCATTTGTAATAAGAATAACAGTGGTGACAGCTTGCCTTCCCCGAGAACTGGCCATGTGTCATGTGCTCATACATGGATTACATCCTCATATACTTTGGTGATAGCCCTTATTTTAATTTCTAAGTTGGCTGGGATCAGAATCTAAAGCTTCTCCAAAATAAGTCAACAGCTCTAATCTTCAATCCATAGGGAGCCATGCGGGTTAGAACAGGAGACCCTGAAGTGATCAGACTGTTATTAGATGGTTCTGGCTGCCAAGAGGAAGAAAGGAAAGTGGGAGAGAGGCTGGAGGCAAGGAGGTCCGTGGAGAGGCAGTACAATAAGCAAGCATCGAGGCTAACTGTGGTCTTTCGTTCCTTCTCTCTTCCCAGGACCTGCTGTGTCTCCGAGAGGCACACTCCCTAACACTTCAGCCCCCAGTCCCACCCCCTCCCCATTAGCCAGCTTATCTTAGCTCAGGCCACAGTCCACTAGTCCCCAGGCTTCCAGCATTCTGCCCAGTGTGGGTGAGGAGACACTCTGCTTCCTCATTCATTCATTCATTCATTCAAAAATAGTTATTGAGCACCTAATGTACACAAGGCACTGAATACAAGGCACAGAATGCTCAAAAGGCCAAGCCAAGATTCAGAAATATGGAATTCAAATCCTCCCTTCCCCTGAACCGATGCAAACTTCACCCTCCCATGTCTTGATTTCCTTGTGCAAAATGGAGATAATATTCATTGCCACCTTTCAGTGCTGCTGCGAGGAGAGGGGGAGTTGTGTATGTGTGCAGCTGTCCCTTGGTGACTTGCAGGGTTTACTGTCCTGAAGATAAATAGAACCTGGAGGTCCAGGCTGAGGGCAGTAGGCCTGAGGAGACAGAGCTGAGGGTCAAAGTCAGTGATTCCCCAACCAGTGCTGACCACCCCAAGGGTCAATTTGGAGAGATTTTTTGAGCTTTCACAACTTGGGGGAAGGGAATTGCTACTGGCATCTAGGGGATAGACAGCTACACATTCTACAATGCACAGGCAGCTTTCCACCCCCACCCCCAGACACACACACACACACACACTCATCTGGCTCAAATGTCAACATTGCCCAGGTGAGAAACTCTGGTCTTCTAAAGAGCCTGAGGCACGAAAGCCCAAGCGCATCCACCCAGCCCCAGCGGATGGCTCCCAAGCCCTGGGCGGAGACCAGAGGCACCCCCATCTCTGAGCAGACGCCCCATATGCCCACACAGCCACCCCTGGGTGTTTAATTTTCCAGCCCTCCCCAGCCCTGCCTGGAGCAATCTGCTCCAGGCCAACAGCTCTGCTCCTGCTTGTGCCACACGCTGACCGGTCAGTGTTCTGAGATTGAAGCTGTCCCTCTGCTCCTGCCCCCTCAGTTTCTCTGGGATTGGTGGTGGCAGCTGAGCCAGCACACATTGTTCTCCCAGTTGCTGGGGAAGCTGCCGGCATCAGCTGCATCCTGCCAGCAAAGGCTGGGGACCCCAGGAGCTGGGGACTGAGTGGGAGGTCATCGGAGCGGGGACTGAGGACCCAGATGGAGGTTCTTATTCCCCTCTGAGTTGGTTTTTCCCAGCCTCTGCTAGTCCCTGGGGGCTCAGGAGGAAATCTGGGAGTCTGATGGGCTCTCTCCTTCCTGAAGAAGATGGCCTTTAACTTCTCCCTCAAAATGGAAATCCCCACGTCTGGCGTCCTTTATATCCTGTCATCTGAGTGCAGCTGGAGAAACCCCCTGTGGCCTTGCATTGTTGCATAGTCTCCTCTCCCATGAATCCCTGGAAGCCAGGCTTGCCTCAAATGAAGCCGGGCAGTGGGGAGAGCACCCAGCATAGAGCTTGGCACATAGTAGTTACTCAATAAATACGTACGCAATGAATGCAGGTATGCACACATGGTGTCTAAGGACACATCTGGTTTGTACCCCCAGCTTGGCCTCTGGCCTGCCACTTGACTTTACGAAAGCCACTTTCCATCCCCAGGTCTCAGTGTACTGGTCTGTAAAATGGGGCTCTACATGTACTGTTGAGTAAATGCTGTAAACAATGCAAAGGTCTTGGGATGTGGGGGCAGGGGCTGTGGCTGAGATTATTGTTATGAAATAAATCAGGAAACCATCTTTTCACTGCAGAGTTTCATCTATAATACAGCAGTTTGGTTAACATCAACTCCAGAAGGGCTGATCCTAAGCTAGCGACATCTGTCTTCATTACCTATTGCTGCGTAACAAATTGCCCCAAGCCTTAGGAGCTTAAAACAACAGATATTTATTAAGGCACAGCTTTGGAGTGTTGGAATTCTGAGTGTGGCATCGTTGGGTGGTTCTGGCTCAGAGTCTCTCCTGGGGTAGCAGTAAAGCTGCTGGCCAGGGCTGCAGTTTCTGAAGACTTGAATTGTTGATGGATCCAATTCCAAGCTCACTCACATGGCTGTTGGGTAGGGACTCAGGTCCCTCGTCATGTGGGCCTCTCCATAGAGATCCTCAAGCTAAGGCTTTCCCCAGAGGAAGTGAACCAGGAGAAGGAGACCGAAGAGGGAGGATGCAGGCTGTTTATAACTTAACCCTGGAAGTGGCATGCCATCGTGTCCTGATACGAACACCAAGAGGTGGGGATTCCCTTGCCCATCTGGGAAGCTGGCCACTGTATCGCCTGGTCTGGCATTTGTAATGAGGCAAAGGCAAAAGGCTATTATTGGTTGAATTGTGCCCCCCACCAAAAAAAAAAAAGATATATTCATGTCCTAAGCTCCGGTCCTATGACTGTGATCCTGTTTGGAAATAGAGCTATTGAGGACATGATTAGTTAAGATGAAGTCAAACTGAATCCAATGGGACTGGTGTCCTCATAAGAAGAGGGGAATTTGGACAGACAAATGCAGGGAAATAGGCCACAGGAAGACAGAGGCGGAGGTTGGAGGGATGCATCTGCAAGCCAAGGAATGCCAAGGATGGTCAGAAAATTCCAGCAGCTGGAAGAGACAGGACAAGGTTCTCCGCGACAGGTTTCGGAGGGAGCATGGAGACACCTTCAGTTTGGATTTCCAGCCTCCAGAATCGTGAGACATGATGTCTGTTGTTTTAAGCCGCCTGATTTGTGGCACTTTGTGAAGGCCACCCCCCAAATACTAAGAAGGTAAAATCCTTCCTGCAATATTAAGGTGTGATTGAAATACAGGGAGGGGGTTGGCATTTCTTGAGAGCCACCCGTGGACCAAACATCAAGCCTGGTTATTGTTGGGCATTATTTTATTTCATCCTCACATCTAACCACCATCCTTCAGATGAAGAAACAGAGGTGCGGAGAGATTGAGTGCTGTTCCCAAGATCTCAGAGCTAGTAAAAGACGGAGTTAGGCTTCTACCCCTTGGGACTTGCTATGCTGCCTCTTCTGCAGAGAAAATTGCTGGAAGATGAGTGGGGTGAGGTTCCTGTTTGTTTCATTGTCCAGAACAACGGAAAAACCTAGCATCTTCAAATGAGGGTGCTGGGAAGCACTGTAGCAAAGAAATTCCAGGAGTTCCTTTGCAAAGTGCTTTCCCACGGCTTGTGTCTTTTAGCCCCTGCCAGTGGGCTTGTCTTCATTCCCAGTTTACAGGTGAGAAAACTGAGGCTCAACCAGCAGGAACGGCATCACAGGGGCTCCCTGTTCCTAGATCCACCCCCCCACCCCCAGGCCCCAACATGATCCTGACTCCTTCTCGATGCTTGGTTTCCATCCAGGCCCCCCTCCCACAGGCTTCCAGGTCCAAAAGTTCTGCACTGAATAGGATCACGTTGCTGAGAAATTCTGATCTAAAATCCAGGCCTGCAAGGCACAACTTAAACTCCCCTGGACATTCCCAGAAATACTAAACCCAGACATTTGATTGTGTGAGTGTGTGTGTGTGCATGTGTTTGCGTTGTGCATGTGTATGTGTGTGGTACCGGGGATATTTCCCAGTGTCTGAGATGGGCTGAAGCCAAGATTCTGTTTGGGGATCTGCTGAGCCCTTTTTCTTTGACGCCTGCACATTCGAGGACTTGAAAATCAAGAAGACAGACAGTACAGAGGGTGAAGGAGGATTTCCCACCGGTGGTCCCTTTGCTATCTCTTTTGAGAGGTCTTAATCCCTTAATCGCTTTTATTAATCTCATAACAATCTTTCCAACATCGGTTACATCCTTCTTATCTTGGTTAAGCATTTTGGTGAACTCGGAGCTTCTTGCTACTTGGGGAATTTTTCCTTCTGCTTAAGGCATCTGCATTTACTCTCTCTCTCTCTCTCCCCACCTTCTCTGCCCCCTCTTTCCCTCTGCCTCCCTCCCATCTTCCCTCCCTCCCTCTCTCTCTGCTATTAGAATCCCAAAACCCTTGAATTTCAGAGCTAGGAAGAATCTTCAAGACCACCCAGCACACATTTTGTATTTAACAGCTGGGAAAGCCAGGCTCCCGGGCTGAGCCCCCACTTAACTCGAGATTGTAGGGCAGGTACAAGTAAGTGCTGGCTCCCTGGAAACAAAAAAGCATCTCAGAGGTGTAAGCCCTCAACCCAAATCACCACCGCTGAGCTTCCAAAACCCCTCCGAGCAGGATTCTGTCATGATCCTCGTTTTAAAGATAAGGAAACTGAGGCAGCATGAAGGGACATCACTGGCCCTTGGACACGTGGTGAGTAAGAGACACAGCTGGGATTGGAGCTCAGGCAGTCTGACTTCAGCTTAAGCTCCTAACCGCTGGATTCTCTCCACTCTGCCTTGGTATTTCTCTCCCTCTGTCTCATCCCTCCTGGGACGGGGGCTAGGTGTGCACACAGAGGCTAAGCAACCACTTATCAAATGAAATAAAGACTCTGAGGGCTCATGATGCAGGTGCCACCCCAACATGAGCCCTGTTTGGGGTTTCTACAACCTGGCTCGGGGTCTCCCGGTCTGCCAGAGCCCCTGATAGTGACCCAGAGCTCAGCAATTCAGCAGGGGCCAGCTGGACATTAGACAGCTGGGTTCTAGTCTCAGCCCCTACCCCAAGCTTGCTGCAGGGGCGGTACCCAATCCATTTCTTTTTAGGTGTCACTTCCTTCATCTATCAAGTGGAAAAAGACGGGTCTGTAAATATCCCATAGCTGCAGATGCCATTCAGAAAAGGAGAGACAAAATGGGGAGCCAAAACAGAAAGCTGCTAAAAGTGAGCCACCGGTGCAAGGAGGGGCTTTGAATGGCGAGGGGTACACACCCCCGCCCCCCCTTCTCCACAGGGGCCCCGGAAGCTGGCTGCAGCCCCGCGCTCCATGTCCATCACTTTGTGAGTTTATGGATGTCTCCCCACCCCGATCTCCTCCAAACCCTGTTTCAGAAAAGAACTGTTCTCAAGGGACATGCTCTCCAAGCTATTTCCGAATCAACAGAGATGAAAACGTGAAATCCTGAGGCAAGATCTTTCCACGTTCCCTCCTGCATGCTCGGCGTGACTCCGGCGTGACGCTGTTTTCATCTCCCAGCACCTCGTTCCTTCCCGCTTGCCTTCTTCCCTCTTTGTCTGCCTGACAAGTAAGCTGGGGAGGGTGAAGATGGAAAACCAACTGCCGAACTTAGAAAATAAAAACACCCCGGTCGGCTTTATTAATCTCCTGAAATATGCTCTCCAATTGCTGCCAAGCTGAAAGGGTTTGTGTTTTCCCCTAGAACATCGTAAAAAAGTAGAAATGTTTACAAGGATGACTGGGAAATCGTGCTGTAGATCTTTTTGGTAATGTACAAGGTGATGCAGTAATTGCTATGGAAACTAGTCATTATAATTCAATAAAAAGGGAGAAAAAAGTTAAGTTCATTGTGTTACCTATGACTCTATCGTCACACTCTTTACATATATTAGCATAAAATCAAGTCCCACTTTTATTCTCAGGGTTTGCACCAGCTCTGCTTTCACAAAAGGGTTTGTAGGGTTCAGCAACAGACGAAGCCCTAAGGAGAAGGAGAAAAGTTGCTTTGCAAGAAATCTATCTGCATTTTTTCCCTGAGCAAAATATTTAATACATACATGCAGATTCCAGAAGACAACAGAGCTTCTGCAAGGGAAGTTTGGGCCCAGGGCATTAGAGGGAAAAACTTCTCTCTACGGGGGCCCTGAGATGTGGCACAAAGGGAAGTCTTCTGCTTTCAGAAGAGATGCAACATGCCAAAGAAAAAGAATGCTGTAACACCACATGGTTTCCTACGCATCGGAGGTCTGAGCAGCTTGGGAAGGACCCCAGGGATGCTTTGGGGTACACTGGGAATGGAGCTACACCCCTCAGGTCCACCCCCACCCCCCGAGCCACACCCATGCATCTCGTAGTAGGTACATCAAAATCAGCTTGGAAAGTGGATCCTGGCTCAGGCTATTGCCATCCCAGGAATGGAAGAAAAAAGCATGCAGAAAAGTCAGGAAGCAGTTATTGCTCGAATACCTATTTCTGGCAAGGGGAGATAAAGGAGTGATTTTAAGTGAGTGGGGCACATGACAATTTGCTGGGGACTGCAGAGTGTTAAGATGAAAACCATTGCCCCTGTCTGCGAGAAGCCTGCCAATTCCTACATCACGGGGAGCCCAGAGGGACTGGGGTTAGAAGGCAGATGGGCCCTTGCCCAGCTCTAGACCTGTCATTTGGGGGAGTTCGTTTATTTCTCTAGGCCTTCCGGTGGTGCTTGCTATTAAACTCTTGTCTCTCAGCTCCAAAACTGCCCTTCTGCACTCTGCCTTCTGATACTGGGGCCCACGCTCTGCAAACCGTATTTCTGCTTTGCGAGTCGGGCCTGTGTTAGCCTCTAGCCATAGAGGGCGCTAGAAGGGACTTGAGGCAGAAGGCAGGAGGAGGGACGAGCTATTCCTGCTTGCTTGCAGTTTCGTCAGCATCGGTACAGCAGCAACCCTTTATTCCAGCAGTGGCACTGGGTTCCAGTTGTACCATTTCCCCCACAATGACCAGCCACTTCATATGCCCCCACGTACCCCATCCTCTGAAGTCTGTGCCAAGCTCGAAGTGGTCCTTTCCTTGAGCTCTTGAGCACCAGCAGATTCTGGTTCCTCTTCCAAGTTTTCCCAACTTCTCCCTTTGTTCCCTCAGCCCTAAGGTGGTAGCTGCTTCCTGCCGTCGCTAGCTCTTGTTTCCTCAGTTTCCCCTTTTGCCCTTTTCAGTTCTCCAAACCAGATCAACTGATTCCCTATATCAGATCTCCTCTGCTAGAATACCTGGTGTGGTTTCTGTTGCTTGAGTCTTGCCCCTCCTAAACCAGCCTTCATGAGGTAGTTTCTGCCTTTCTGCCATCATAGCCCCCTCCTTCACTCACAGCAGACTTCCTCTGTCACATTTGGAAGTTGATACACCCTCAGAATCCTTTTTAACACAGGGTTTCAGGTTAGCCTTACTCATGGTCTGGAGCTGGCAGGTGCAATGGAACCTGCTTCCACCCTTGCCCCGTAGCTTAGGTCCCATTTCTGAGAGATAATCCGTGGGAACTCTTTGGTAATTTATCTCATGTTCATAGAGTATTTATTTTATAGTAGGCATTCTCCTACTTTTCTGGTAGAATCTTCAGAAGGAAAGCCATCCAGTTAATGCAATCTCCCATATGGGTGACCTTATATTTGTTTTTGTCCAAAAGTGCCCTGCATGCATGCTTGCATCTGCCGTAATACCTAGAGGAATTCTTTAACTAAGATTTAATGAAGTCAGCACAAAGCATTCTTTGAAAATGACTGAATCCCCTCTCTAGAAGGAGAACTCTACTGACAATTTCAGCATAATTACATATAACAAACTCCAAGTGGCACACAGTAGAATTCTGATATGAATTGCTAATTATGTCCATGTTAAGGCATTAATGGAAATCCTTATCCAAATAAAGATATGGTGAAGAGTCACTGCCTCTATGCTGTGGGGTAATCTGAAGTCTTCTTCTCATGTTCTGCTGATCTTTTTCAGTGGCTTTCACATTGGTCTTGAGCTTGTCTGGGGAAAAAAAATCGGTTGCCAGAACTTGGGGCAGGGTGTTCCTAGCATCTAATGGGTCAAGGCCAGAGCCGTAGACATGCATCCTGCAACACATAGGGTAGCACCCCTGCAACAAAGAATTATCTGGTGCAAAACTTCAGTAGTGCCAAGACAGAGGACCTACCCCCTTGAGGTTACCTGTACTGACTGTGACCTCCTGGTGTCAGGATGTCCCTTTTTTTATCTGCACAGAATTGTCCCTGTTTCTAGATATAATTGCCAAAAGTTGGTACCAAATATAGAGATATTCATAATGATGTATCTAATGAGATTTGTTCTCTCCAAGGCATTGTGCAAAATGTTTGCTCCATCAGCATCCTGGAATGGTTCTATTTACTCTTGCCTCAGTCCTGCTACTTTCTCTCTCTCCAGCTTGGCTCTCTGCCCCTAGCCAGCTGCTTCTGTGGTCCTTCCATGCCGGATTTATAGACCATTAGGAAGAGTCACCTCCAAGGTGAAGTCCAACTGAAGACATGCCCACCACTGGTGAGACTCCGGGCACCATGACACCTCTGATGTCATGCTAATAAGCTTCCTGTTTCCAGCCAAAGCAGTTCAAGTTGCTTTTATGTAATCTTCTTGTGCTCAATAAGATCCAACCCACATTCCAGCCTGATCAAACCATATTCATCATGAGTTCTCACTCCTTAAATATAACCTGAGGAAGAAACACCTGGGGGCGTCGATGGGCCTGCCTCACTTGCATAAGACATACAGACTCCTTAAAGTTTGTTTCTTAAGTCTGGGTGTTAGCATATTGATTTTCTTCAACAGGAGACGCAGACTTTCCTATCTCTGTTTTGGTGGCATTGATTTCGTTAGGAAAGTGAATGGAGAGCCACATCGGATTAAATGGCTGAGGGAAAAATCCCAGCCTCCTCTTGTAGCCAGGACTGCAACTAACCTCCTCATTTGTCTCGATTGTTGAATTAGCTGTTCATTAGCTTCTTTCTGACTCTGTAGAGCTGATAATTACAGAACCAGAGAATCGTGAGGCCTCAGCACCCGGGAGCTATGGCATTCCGGCGCTCTTTCTCCATAGTATCACTTTTTTTTTTTGGAGGTGAAAAGAACTAGAATTGTGAGATTTTTGAATCAGAGAATCTTAACAATAGAGAGTTTGAACCTTGAAAGGGGGATACAAGAATATTGGTGGTTTAGATTTATAAATTCTTTGGATTGTAGCATCTTGGCATTTTATAATTATTGATATCTTTTTTCAAATTTAGTATCCCAGGAGCATTATGTATACAAACTAGTCTCAAATGCTTGGAAGATGAAAAGAAGGAAGGAAGGAAGGAGGAAGGAAGAAAGAGAGGAAGGAAGGAAGGAAGAAAAAGAAAGAAAGAAAGAGAGAGAGAGAGAGAGAGAGAGAGAGAGAGAGAGAGAGAGAGAGAGAGAGAAAGAAAAAGAAAGAAAGAAAGATGATGGATAGATGAGAGAGAGAATGATACAGCAAATGTGGCAAAAGGTTAAAATTGATAGATCTGGGTATCTGGGATGGTATGTTGGAGTTCTTTACTTGGGTTTGGTATTATTTTTGCAACTATCCTGCAAGTTTAAAATTATCTCAAGATAAAATGTTCTGGGTTGGGGGGAGGGGCGGTACGAAGGCAGTGGTAGAATTCTCACCTGCCATGCGGGAGACCCGGGTTCGATTCCCAGCCCAGGCACTTCCCAAAAAACAGGCAAACAAGCAAAACAAACAAAAACCAACGAACCAAACAAAAATTCAACAAATGGTGCTGCAATAATGGGAGATGGAGACCATGGAAGCCCATACATAGCAGAAGCTTCAGGTTCTACGGTCATTTCAGAGGCTCATCCTCCACTGGGTTCCTTTGTCTCTCTTCACCCATAAAATTAATTGTTCCTTATCCATGCAGTGCCACCCACAGAGGGAACACAATCACAAAGGCATAGATCCCTGCCACTCCAGGGAAGGGATCCCAGATAAATTCTCCAGGGGTTAGGCAGGTGATATATATGAGGATAGCGGACAAGTACAATAAAATAATGGGAAATAGTCTACGAGTGACTAGGAGAAATAGGGAGTGGTGGGTGCTGTGATAGGTGGAGGATGACACTGCCCAGCTGATCTTTGCCATGTAGGTGCCGCACCCATAAGGGGTGCTGGAAATTTGCCTTTAGTGTAGAAACTTTGAGAATTTATTTTCATCCCATTGGCAGCTAATTCCAAATTGAAATGTACAGGCCAACACTGTGCAGACAGACAGACCAAAGGTGCTCTGTGGCCCCTTTTGGACTGCAGGCCCCCCTTGGCATGTCCCGCATTAGGCAGCAACAAAACTATCAGAGATGGTTCTGCACAATGGTTAGGAACGAGGATTCTGTAGCCATGTGCACAGTTCAAACACCAGCACTGCAGTTGACTGGCTGTGCAACCTTGGCCGCATTGCTTAACCTCTCTGTGCCTCAGTTTCCCCATGTATAAAATGGGGATGTTAACACTAGTACATTTTAGAGGGTGTTTTGTGAGCTTTAGTTACAAGATGCCAAGCCTTTAGTAGGTACACCTTAGCTAGAATCTTGAAGAAACTTAAAATGGCTGATATATTGTACGCACTGGGGAAATGTTAGCTGGTATTCTTGGCATTTTGCAAATCTTAACTGATTTTTTTATCTTAGACTCTCCCCAGTGGTCCTGATGGGGAAAATAAATTGCAGAGCAACCAGAATTAATGTTTCCATTTTGCAGATGAGAAAGCCGAGGTACAGAAAGGTTTTACAACTTGCCCAAGGATGCAAAGCAAACACATGGTAGGACCTGGCTCTCTGAATCTCCTCCTCTCTCGTCTCTGCAGGCCTTCTGTCTGTTGGAGCCCAAGTCCTGGCCGTGGATGCCACCTCCTCCTAGCCAACCAGCCAGAAACTCTGCCACATCGCCAGATGCCCCACGCCGCACTCCAGACGCAAAATGACAATGATGCACTTTTTTTTTTAAAGAAAGAAAGAGAGAGAGAAGGGAGCAGAGGGTGGGAGAACTGTTCCCATCACAAATTTCTCCCTGGCCCTCTTCCCAGAATTGGAGTTCCTGGCATGGCTGGCAAGATTCAGGGCAGGAGAATGAGAGAGAGTGCAGGGCAGCAGCGGAGAGGGCTGAGAGTCCCCAACTGCCTGCCCTGATTTCCCAGGCTGACTCACCCCCAGGACCTGCTCCATCATTTGGGGTGCCCAGTGCAAAACGTACATGTAGGGCGCCCTGTTCAAAAATTGTTAAGAATTCCAACAGAGCATTAAACCAAACACCGGATCTTGCTGAGCACGAGGCTGTGAGCAGCTGCACAGGTTGCAAACCTAGGACGCGCCCCCTCTTCCAAAGGCACCCCAACATCACACCACGGGAGTGCAAGGAGGGTTAACAGACCCCCTCCCCTCTCCCCATGTCCTGGTGAGATAAAACCACCATTGGGAGACCCAGGACAATTTTTATATAGGATTAGAAAACAAAAATCAATATTTAATTATCTGTAAGCTTTTTGTGTCACTGAATCTTTAGCTCCCTAACAGGGAACACAGGCTGCCAAAGCAAAAGTAAGTCATTAAAGACGCGGTACCACTGGCCATCCCTTTTTAGAGTCGGGCCATAAATAGAGTAGATTATCACTCCTCACATGCTGGTATTGTTATTTATCTTTACAATCTCTATTTACCTCTATTTATAGCAGATTGCCCCCATATATTATGAGGCCAGGTTAACTTTAACGGAGTTCATGAAAAGTGGTACTTAAAACTTTGGAACATGCTTATGTGGACAGATGGCAAGGTTTTCAGAAGCTATGGGGCCCAGAAGGCCGATTTGAAGGGTGTTGATTTTTTTTTTTCATCTTCTTCTGGTATTGCCTGCATTCTCTCCCATGAAGGCAATGCAGAGTCCTTCCTTCTTGGCACAGCCTCGGTGCAAATGGAATGGAGTGGGGGTGGGGGGCAGAAAATTCCGGCTTTGGACCATAAGGTCTCACCTGTAAACGGGCTTTTTAAATTTGCCAGGCGGATGGCAAAGTCCTCATAGCAGCGGTGAAAAGGCTTTGCTTCATCGGGGAAACCCTCGCCAGGTTTTGTGCCTCTCCATCCTATTTCAGCCCTAATCACACCCAGCTGTGAGGTCCGGTGCCCTAACCTGCCTCTACCGTCAGAATGGCGTCTCCTCCAGGGCGGGGGCAGAGTCTGGGCCCCCTGGAAATTTATAGTGCCCAGCACAAGTCGTGACACATAGTAGGTGCACAAGTATAAAAATGCCAGAAATAAACTGACCTGAGTGTGACTCTCTTCTCTGGAGCTTACCACCTGAAAGACTCTGGGTAAGTTCATTAGCCTTTCTGAGCCTCAGTTTCCTTATCTGTCACATGGGGCTAAAAACAGTGTCTATTTTAGAGCCATGTTGGGAGAAATCAATGAGATGGACTGCAGATGCTGCCTGACCCAGGCCTGGTGCAGCAAACACAGCAGCAGGAGCCCACTTTGTATCATGAATCCTACTAGGCACACAGCTGTTTAGAACTATTGTGAATGAATGAATGAATGAATGAATGAAAACACAGGAGATACCTTCCTCAGAAACAGAGCTTGAACCTCGGCAAGGTAACTCAGGCCAGGATGAGTGACCTTTTTGCTCATTAATTAAAAAATAATAATAATAAGGACACTAAGACGCCGCCTTGAGAATTTGGAAGATTTTGCAGTGAAATAAAGGTAGCATCTCAACTCATTTGGGAAAGGATTGTTCTACAAATAGCACTGGGGCAATGGTTTAAGTAGTAGAGAACAAAATAAAGTTCAATTGTTGCTTCACAGCCACTCAGCAAAATCAGTCCCCAGTGCATTAGCATTAAATGCCATGCATAAAGCGCTATGAACCCCCCTCCCCGGAAGAAAATATGGGTTAGCATTTTATGACTTCAGATGGAAAGAATGTTTCTAAGTATAAAAACAGAATAGTAAGCCGTAAAGGGAAACAGCAGGTGAGTAGGGAAACAGCGAGTGAGTAGACTCCGTGAAAACTAAAGTCCCTACAGGTTAAAAAAAATAAAAAACACACAATACACTGGAAACAATTATTTGCTTCATGTACACCAGGCGAAGGATACATATACACACTATATAAAGAAAACGAAGAACAAAAGTAAATAGATAAAAATGGACCAAGTATATAAATATGAAATTAATCAGAGAAGGACCAGAAATAGTCAAGTAAGCACATAAAACATGAGCTCACTTCCCTTGCAATAAAAGATTGCACTTTACAAGAATAGATACCATTTTAAATGGTCAAATCAGCAAATTTTTCCTTAATGATAACATGCGCGCTTGTGAACAAGCTGTTAGATAGAGACTTTTGAACACTCTAGATGCAACCTTTATGAAGCATAAGAGTAAATACTTCTTGTTGTGGGGCTGAAGATTTGCGGTCATTTATTATGTCGTATTTTTGGAGCCAGAGTGTTCTAGTTTAGATAGTTTCCTTGGATCAGTTTTCTCTCTGTGGGTGCACAAATGGGTTGCCTATTTATTTTTTTCTTGGAGAGCACTTCAACAGGACCCATCAAATATTTAAATGCATCTGCCCTTTGGGCAAGTCCAGTGTGAGCTGTACCTTGGAGAATAGTGCACGTGTTCTTACAGATGACCATCCCAACACTGTCAGCAATGACAGATCCCCAAACTGGAAACAACCTAATTACCCATCAAGAAGGCAGTGGTTAAATAAACCACAACGGGCCTTTTGTAAGTCAGAAATGGCTACATATGTACAATATCAAATGAATACATCCATATAGGAGAATACCAGCAACCATGAAAAAGAACGAAATAGTTTGACATGTGCAGTTAGCATAAGAGCGTGTCCACATTAAATTGTTAAGCGAGAAAAGCAATTTCTAGAAAACACATATATCACATCTAATTTGTGTAACTAATTTAAGTATGTATATTTAAAAGCCCTCAAGAGAAGGATGGTTGGGGAGAGTGTTCTGTTTTTATTACATGGACTTCTCCATTATTTAACTTGTGGTTTTTTGTTTCACCAGAACTCTCTTCTAGGCCTCCCCGGTCCACCTGCCCAGGTCTGCTCCCAGCACAGCTTCCTCCCCAACATGCTTCAAGCACATGCAGCCTCCTCCATTTGATACTCAAACCCCGAGCCTGACCCGTGGACCATCTGTAGGTGCAGATCTTATCAGAGGCCCCCGCCCCCCCCCCCCAACCACTTCCCCTGCTCTCTACACTCCTCTATATTCTATTGCTCCAAACTTTTCCATGCTGTGCCCTCCACCTGTAATGCCCTTCCTTGCACTATCCCCCTGAGAATCCCATAGAGACCCGCATAGCGCCTTCCACAGAAAGCCTTCCCCAGTGCTCTAGTCTGGGGAAAGTGGGTTCTCCTAAGTACCATCAGGAAGAAGTTTGGCAGCGGATAAGCCGCCACCCAGACCTACTGCTTCAAAAGCCCTGGTGTCTGGACCGAGAAACCACATGTTAAATAAAGTCCCCAGAGAATTCTTGCATGCACTAAGGTGTGATAATCCTACCTTAGCCACCTCGTTCTCTCTATTTGAACACTGAGTGCATGATTGTTAGTTTCCATGTCTGTTAATTTATAAGCCCTGACTGTGAGAATCTGCAGATAATGATAGATAGATAGATAGATAGATAGATAGATAGATAGATAGATAGATAGATAGATAGATGAGGAGATAAATTGTACACAAAAGTAAACTATATGCATGTATTTATAATTACTCTTATGGCCATATTGAATAAATTATATTGCAGTCCAATAAGGAATTTTGCAAACTGTAAAGCCCTGTCCAAAAGGAAGAGGTGGGAAAGACGGCTCTGTCCTCCACGGGAACCAGTCGCCAGCTCCCACTGGTTCAGCCGGTGCTGGAACCTAGCGAACGCTCTCAAGCAGGGATTTGTTCTTTCTCCTTTCTGCCGCCGGCTGGGGTTGACTATTGCCAGAAAAAAAGCAGTCTCAGGCAAGCCTGCAGCCTTCGCCACAGAAGGTCAGAAATATGTTTTGGGTGTAGGATGTCTGTTTTCAGTGCCTTCCAGAACCCCACGCAGGGAGGCTGCTGAGCTGAGTCTGAAGGCCAGGATGTTGGCTGGTGGTCCCCTCCATACATACTCAGGGTTTAGGGTTTGTCTCTGATTTTAAGACTTAGTCTCTGCCGCACAATTCCTATCCCTCTGAATGTGCTACATCTGGGGCCAAGCACCCACCGCCTTCCAGGACGCTGGAGGGGAGGACCAACAGAGGGAGAGGAGGAGGACTGCAGCTGCAGGGAGTGTGGATGGTAAGGACCCCTCTTCAAAGGCCACTGATTCATCTTGAAATTGGAATGGAGTGTGGTACTCGGCAGAGACTCGTTCAAATCCTGACCACCCCACTTCCTGGCTATGTGGCCTTGGGTGAGTTACCTGCCCTTTCTGAGCCATTTCATTATCCATAAAATACAGCTCACAGAGTTTCTTTGTAAGGTTTAGATTGTATAGGATCTGTGAAAGGCTTTATACAATGCTTGGGAAAAAAAAAGAAAAGGACCCATCCATCCAATCGATACACGCTAACGATTTCCAGCAGCATGTCTCTCCTTAAAAAGATGGCTTTGTTTTTTTATCAAAGAACATGGGCGATGCAAGGAGGAAGCAGCTCCGAAATCAAAATTAGAGACCTGAGGCCCACCGCTGTAATTGGGCAAATTGGGGCAAGTCCATTGCACTCCCTCTTCTGCAAACACAAGGAAGAATCCAACAGGACTAGAAGGACCACTGGCCTCGCACTATCAGCCCATTTCTCAGATGAAGAAACTGAGGCTCAGAGGGGTGAGGTCAGCTGGCTAAAGCAACAAAACTCCATCATTCCATCCTCACCCTAAGCCTGTCGAGGTAGGGTTTGAATCCGGGATTGACTACGTCTGGGTCCCCAGGTTTGACCCCCACTCCCTTCTCTCCTCCCTTTCTCCTTTCTGTTAATAATAATGCAGGTATTAAAAACAGCCCCAAACATCCGAGGTAAATAAATCAAGTCAAGAAATACCTGTATCTCCCATCCCTTCTGCACATGGTGTGTGTGCATGGAGGGAGGGGGCCATGCCTAAGGAGGGAAATTTCCAGCAAGTAGCATCTTGGCTGCAAGGTGATTTTTTTTTCCCTGAATGTAACCAGCCGCCTCTTTCGCTTCCCAGTCACCCCAGTTAGTAAGGAAGACCAGAAGCTTACACCATAAATAAGTTGCGGAAATTTCACAGATGCCCGGGAAAGCTCAGGCCGGGAAATGGCTCAGCATATGTCTAAATGGTTAATTGACTTAATTGCTGTGAGTTGGGCGATTAACTCACTTGATCCACCCCAGTGGCCACAAACCTCCTTAATGGCGTTCAGTTTATTTGTATGTTAAGCTCCAGTTACTATTACGGGGAACTTTTCAATTGCTGATTAGCTCGTAAATATATAATTGTAGTCGCAGGAGCAAAGAGGCCTGGGGAGCCTCTATGGAAAGCTTTTCAAGGAACGATGAAAAACATTTTTCTCCTGTTTATTTAATAACTGTTTATAAAGCACCTACTAAGTGCTGAGTCCTACATAAGACCTTTCAGGTGGGGAGTGAACAACCGGACAAGATCCCTGCCCTGGTGGAACTTACCTCCTAGAGGGAGGAGAGAAGCAGTAAAGGAGTAAAGACATGATTATTTAATAAAAGAAAAGAAAACTGAGCGATGTGATGGAGAGAAAGGGGAAGGGTCTGCTTTGGCCAGCGTGGTCAGAGAAGGTCCCTCTGGGGACTGGCATTTGGGCCGAGACAGAAATGAGAAGTAGGAGTCGACTCTGCAAAGACACGTGGCAACAGAGCTGAAGAGAGAGGGGCCAGTGAAGCCAAATGCCCCGTGGCGGGAATGGGCTCATACTCTCGGAGAAATAGAAGGGAAGCTGGCTTGCAGGGGTCCCACGTGCAAAGGTGAGACTGGTACAAAGTTGAAAATGGAGATAGAGGCAGAGATCAGCTCACGCACAGTCCTAGCAAACAATTTGACGTTTTTTTCCTCTAAGTGCAATGGAGAGCTATTGCATGATCCCGTTTATGTCTTGAAAGATTCCTTTGGCTGCTGGGTGGAGAGGGGGTGATTGGGGGACAAGGGGGGGGAAGGCCAGGTGACCAGCAAGGAAGCATCTTTGATCATCCAAGTGAGAGAAGATGGCTTGGTCCAGGTGGAGTGATGCACGTGGGAAGCTGGATGGGTTTACTTGGGGAGTAGATGAGATAGCACTTTGTTTGGAATAGCAAAGGGTTCCTAGGTTTTTAACTTAAGCCACCGGCAGGATGGTGGTGCTAAACACCTGGGGAGGAGCAGGTAGGAGGGAAGACATTCTTATATTTCTGTAAAGAACACTTTGGCTTCCATCAGGAATACCGGTAGACAGGGCATCACCGAAAGCCAGCCAAGACGTGACGGCATCAGAGGGCTGGGGCCAGGGCAATAGATTCGTGGGTTGTTACTTTTTTGGATATTTAACCTAACACAGGATGGAGCGTCAGCAGCAACTCATCTTTGGCCGAAACCATGTAATACAAGACCTGAAGATGGAGACCTAACCTCTGTCATATCCCAAATTATTACCGGTAACCCCATTTTAATGCTTTCTAAGTTAGGTTGGGGAGGGGGAAGAAAAATCAAAATTAGAATTATATCAAGCAGAAAATAATCTTCAGCGTGGGTTGCACTGATAAAAAAAATAGGCAGAAATCATAATTACCATATAAAACTGTTTATGTTTGTGATTATATGTTACTGCCACCTCCAGGTCCTGGCAGTAAATGACTTAATTGCTTTAGCCTGGAGCTGGGGTGTGGGGAGCAGGAGGAGGGCTTTGCTGGATGGTGGGGTGGGAGGAAAGCTCTGGTCTCTCCTTCCCATGCAGTGGAATCCAGGCACTGCCCCAGGTCCTGTGTCAGCTTCTGTCGTACATGGTGACCTTTGCCCTGGCCACCAGGACGCCAGAGGCGGGGCTGCCCCTAGGCATCTTACTGCTTAGTGTGATGAGTCAGGCTTAGGCAACCGGCCTGAGCAAAGGGAAGGGAGGAAGATGCTGGCTCCAACGCGGCAGGAAGTCGGGGACCGTGACTGGTTGGAGAGGGCATGTCTGTGTACCATACAATGCGTTCAAACTGTCTGGCAGATCCATGGTCTGAGATCCCCGAGGAGTCTCGGATCTTACTGAGCTGCTCACAGATGCACCCCGAGTGCCTGCTGAGGACGTGGAGGAGGTACCCCTCAGCGCTTGGGCTCCCCACAAAAGCAGACCCAAGCCAAGGATCCCCCAGGCATGTGGGTGATCCCAGGAAGCACCCATTACTGGAGTGCAGACAGGGGACCGCAGTAGAAAAGATGCCACAATGGGTTGCACGGTCATCCAGCAAGTTATCAGCCCAGGTCACGGGAGGCTAATCCCACGGGGGACCTTTGGGAAACAGTATGAAGCAGGCACCTCATGCTCTCCCACCTGAGCCGGGAAGGGTATTAAGAAACCAACTCCCAGGCTATTGGTTGAAGGCTGCACTTTGGGCTGGGGGATGCTGGTGGAATCTGGACGTTGAACCCGGTACCATTTCAGGAAGTTTTCAGGAGCTGAATGGAGGCCTGGGAACCACTGGGTCCTACCTGTGTGGCGGTTCCTGTACTCAGCTCTTACTTGTTCCACCTCCACTCAAGCCATTACCAAGTCCTGCCCATCATGCCTGATCAATTTCTTCCAAACTGGTCCACCCCACGCCCTCACCCCTGCAGGTTCCTTAGCTCTGGCCCCTGCCTTGTCCACAGCTTTATGTCAAACCATCTCAAGAACTCCCAACACATATTTTTTTAATAGCTTTATTGAAACAGAACTATCATGCCACATCATTCACCACTTTTAAGTGTGCAAATCAACAGTTTTAGTATATTCACAGATTGTGCAACCATCACCACGATCTTATCTTAGAACATTCCATCAGCCCCCAAAGAAACCTGAACCCATTAGCGGTCACACCCAAGCCCCCCACCACTACCCCGGCCCCTGGCAACCCCCAATCTACTTTCTGTGTCTATAGATTTGCTTAATCTGGACTTCCACAAAAATGGAATCATTGATAGTCTCTTATTGATGGCTTCTCTCATTTAGCACAACATTTTCAGGGTTCATCCAGAACTCTAATCATTTTTATGGCCAGGTAATATTCCACTGTATGGATATAGAATATTTTGGATATGTCCATTCATCAGTTGATGGACATTGGGTTGTTTCCACTGTTTGCCTATTAGAAATAAAACTCCTATGAACATTCATGGACAAGTTTTTGTGTAGACACCCATTTTCATTTCTTTGGGGTATGTACTTAAGAGTGGAATTGCTAAATCATATAGTCATTTCTATTTAACATTTTGAGAAACTGCTGTCCAAAGTGGCTGCATCATTTCACGGTCCTTCCAGTGGCGTATGAGGGTAGAGATTTTCCTACATCTTCACCAGCACTTGTTACGATCTTTTTCTAACAGCCGTTCTAGTGGATGTGAAGTCAAATCTCATTATGGTTTTTATTTGCATTTCCCTAATGACTTTTGATGAGCACCCTTTCATGTGCTTATTGGCGGTCTGTGTATCATTTTGGTAGACGTATCTATTCAAATCCCTTGCTCATTTTTAAAAATGGTTTTCTGACATCATTGAGTTTTAAGAGTTCATTATAGATTGTAGATACAAGTCCCTTATCGAATATATGATCTGCAATATCTTCTTCAATTTGATGGGTTGTCTTTTCCTTTCTCAATAGTATTATCTGCAGTACAATTTGATGAACTCTATTTTTGTATTTTGCTTCTTGTGCTTTTGATGGTATCTAAGAAACCATTGCCAAGATTATGAAGATTTATGCCCATGGTTTTTTCTAGTAATTTCAGTTTTAACACTTACATTTATGTCTATGATACATTTTGAGTTAATTTTCACAAACAGTGTGAAGTAGGCCCATTGTTATTTTACATATGGATTTCCAGTCGCACCAGCACTAATTGTCGAAAGGGCTGTGGTTTCCCCATTGAGTAGACTTGGCACCCTTGTGAGAAACTGACTGACCATAGTTGTATGGGTTTATTTCTGGACACTCAATTCTGTCCCATTGACCTATGTGTCTATCTTTATGCCAGCACACACAATCCACGCCCTTCTTAAGAGTTGCAAAATTCTGTCTCCAAGCATGACTGTAGATGTCAATGTTTGAGTTCTCAGATTAGACCATGAGTGCCCCAGCGCAGAGACAGAGGATATTGCCATGGGGTTCAAACATGATCCCAATTCTTTCCTGCCATATGAGTCTGGATACTTTCCCTTAACCCCTCCGAGATTGTGTTTCTCAGAGCCTTATTTATAAAAAGAAGAACAGTGCCATCTTCCTTCCTCCATTCCCATCCATCCTTCCTCCTCCCCTGCCCTCCCCTACCGGTGACACTGGGCCTCGTTTATCACTGCAAGCAGAGTGTCGAATGCAGAGTCAACACTGAGCGCACGTTAGCTGAGAGAATGAGAGACCCATCTTGCTGGGGAACCGGGAGGACATGGTTTCCAATGTAACTGCACTGCTGGTTCTAAATAAACAATGACTTGGTGGCAGCTGAGAAATCAGCTTCCCTGTCCCTGCTTTGCCTTGTTTGCAAGGCATGCGCCTTCCTCTGTGCTTTGGATCAGCCTCAGTGCTTGAGGCTGCTGCCTCTTTCCCCACACGTGGTGACCTTCAACTCATGAAACAGAGCTTCTCAATGCCTCTCAGTTCGTGGCACCCTTAGAGCCTCAGGAATCGAATCACCGAAGAAATCCCAAATGACTCCACTGATTAGGGCTGTAGGTCCAAACAGGCTTTGTAGCCACTTGAAAAAATAACATGTGTACATTGATTTTAAAAACAACATTTTTATCACCTTCTTGAAGAACCACGGTTCCTTGCTATTGAAACATGTGCGCCTGTTGGGCTCAGCACAACTCTCAAAGCCTTGGGATCCCATTGGACTCTGCCACCCTCATTTCCTGTTCCACATTGATTTTGGCACAGTCCTTGCTTTTTATCACAGCAACCTCTGAAAATGTGGCTACGCAAAATATGACATCATCCTAAGGAATGTTGTGTGATCTAATGCTGGAACTGGGAACTATCTCCAGCTAAGAGTTCACATGGTGTTCAACAGATGCCAAGTACCACTTTTTTTTTTTTTTACCTTGATAATCCAAATATCTCCTTCCTGTGAGTGTGCTGAGGCAACCCACGGCACCAGGGCACACGCTTTGGGAGCTGCAGCCCTAAAGGAAAGAGCACTGGGTTTGGTTCTGAGGGACCTTTCCTGGGTTTCCAGCTCCACCATTGATTACCCACATGACTGGAGACTAGTCACATGAGCTCCCATCTCTGGGCCTCAGTTTCCCTCCTCCTCTACAAAACTGGTGTCTGCCAATTCCATTATCATTGCCGTCATCAGCAGCAGCATCAGTATAACCTTTGATGATGAGTGCTTAGTATCTCTCAGGCACCCTACTCCTCCCAACCGCTCGGAGGGGACCAGTCATTGTTGGTCCCACTCTACAGAGGGGGGAAACTGAGGCTTCTCGGGGCTGGGTAACTCATGCATGGGAGACAGAAAGTGGCACCCTTTCCCTTGGCCTCCACTGACTGCCTCGTAAACTTGGAAGATCTAAAACCTCAGGGTTTTATAGGTCAATAGGCCTTATAGGTCAACTACAAGAAAAGCAATCAAGGTGACCCTACAATTGAAGGACAAATTGCAAGTTACACGCTGACCCTTCAGGGGCACAGACCAGTCCATCAGCTGTGAAGGTCGAGAATGCTGGTCTAAGACTTTGTCTGAGCCCAGGTGTTTCTGCACAGGTGTGAAAGACCTGAGCCCACCTGTGACCTGAAAATAAAACTCTTCAGAGCAGAGTGGCTCATCCTTGTCCTCTAGCACAGGTGGTTTTCATCGGTGCTTATCTACAAACACTGAATTATTTCCTTTGCTTTCCTTTTGTCTCCCTACATTAGAAAAGCTTCAAGAGGTTCCTTGCCAGCTTCAGGACAAAGCTCAACTGCTTTTGGTGGCTTCCAAAGACCCCCTTTCCACCTTCACCTCTTATCAGCGTCTACCCCTCTCCTGCCCGCCCTCCAACTTTTCAATGAAGCAGAATGGAGCTCATCATTACGAAGAGAAGGGGGGATATCTGTTACTTGAATATATATCACCATAGCACCGAGATAGCAAGAAACAAAGAACATACAGCACATGACCTCGTGGAGTTTATAGTCTCAGTAGAAGAGAGGAAAAAAAAAGGGCAAGAAGGAGACTTAACATGCAATCTAGCAAATTACTACAGCATTCTATTTATGATAAGCATCATGATGGAGAAGTATGGGCACTCAGATCCAATCCACCAATGTTCTCACCAGCTCGGCATTGCCTTATGATGTTGGATTGTAATTACCTTTTCAATTAGGCAATTACATGTTTTTTCATTGTACCCCTAGCATCGCACCTGACACATAATAGGTGCTTAATAAACACTCATTGGATGAATAGTGTAAAAACAAAGCAAAATTAGAAAAAAGAAAAAAATTTGGAATTCTGCCACCACCGTTTAAAACAAACAAGCAAGGAAAAACTGAGATGTTGCCTTCCTACATTGAACTTTGCCCTTGCAAGCTTTGTTTCCTTTTTGAAGAACTATTTCATGCTGTAGTTACTGTTATGCTAGCTTCCCCTCATATGTGTTCAATTTTTCCTGCCACTTCCCAGCCATTAATGATGCCTGCCTGCAGTGCTTTCCTGGAAAATATGCACAAGGGAAGTTGGGCTATGATCGATTCATGATGTCTGCCTTGGGCACGGGCAGGGGAGGAGGGCATATCACGACATGAATATGCTTTTCTAGATTAAGCTCAGCTATTGATACCTTGGGCAGAGGCAGCCCTTTTGGAGCTGGAGCAAGTTTGGAAAACCTCTTTCTTCTGTGGTGGTTTAGCATGGAATTCTATCACATTGGCTAAGCTACTGTGACATCCCAGTGGGACAAGTCACAGGTTCATTCTCCTTAAAACAGGTAACATGTCCTAGATTAGGAAGAATTGAGGCCGAGGGTAAAAACAACAGCGTCTTGTTCCCATTCCCCAGAAACAGACTCTAAGACGAGGATTCCCAGGAACTACCATTTGAGGGAGTGGGGAGAGGAAACGTATCCATTTCATCAACATGTGAGCAGCCAGAGCTGCATGCATCCTGCTGGGAAGCTGAGAAGGCAGTGCGGCCCACTCGGGCTCCCCACCCTGGGAGCTGAGGGGCTGGGATGGTGACCCATCTCAACCCCATTTCAGTTGGGAGCAGCTTCTGGGGACCTTGTCTGACGAGCACTGAGCAGACAGGCAGAACCCCGGCCATGCACGGAGGGTTGCATTGTTCCAGGAGCAGCTGTGAGCACAAGAGTGGATAAATACGAGTGGGCGCCCTAGTGACCCTCTTGCTTCCCTGTAAATGCTTATTGCAATCCCCCTCGTCCAAGACAACCTGTTCACCTATGAAGGGCCAGAGAGTAAAGACTCCGGGCTCCACAGACCTCATGTTCTCCTTCCCAGCTTTCCAACACTGCCTTTGCAGTGCCAAAGCAGTCTTGAGCAGTGAGTTGACAAACAGGTGCAGCTGCATCCCAATAAATCTTTGTCTCTGGAAACAAGCAGTAGGTTGGGTATGACCTGTGAGCCATGGTTTGAGGACCTTAATCTAACATGGAGGTGATGTTTTCTCTCAACTTCCATGCCACCAAATGGCTGTGACTGCCAGGAGCATGGGGTCTTTCTAAAGTCTGAGACCTGCCAGAGCTCAATGGGGAAAGAGCGCAATGATTGATTAGTGATGTCTGCCCTGGCCTGGAAGGGAAGGCAGTAGCACTCACACTGCTTGACATTTTACATCCCTGGCTCCAGGTAACCTTCTTAGCAATCAGAAAAAGCTGAAGCAATAGGGTACACATAGCATTTGTTAATATGGGGAAGGCCCACTCAGAAAGCTTGGCCCTTTTCCAAACAGATTATAAAGGGACCTTTTAAAGGGGATGGGGGTGGGGTGTGTGCCCCTGGACTGTCAGTAACTTGCAGGTAGAGACAATATCCCTTACTCTTTGTTTCTCCAAACCTAACACAGAAGCTGGCACAGAGTACGCATTTAGCGAATCTCTTTCATATTGAATGAATGAATGAACTGGAGACTCGCAGGAGCAGCTAATGTTTCCCGAACGTCCACTCCATGCTAGGGGAAGACATTTGCCCACATTTGATCACATCTCCAACGCGAGGATCGTACGAAGCAGGTACCATGAGGTCCATTTTTCAGGCTAAATGGCTTTCTAAATGATAACACAACACTCCCATTACCAGCGATGATGATGAAGATGATGACAATGGTGGCAGCTACCACCTGTGTGCGTGGACCAGGCACTGGGCTGTACATTTCACCCACATTAACTCTCGGAGCCTCACGCGACGTCTGCAAGGGAGGGCGGCAGGGTCATTAACTCCCCTTCTTTGCAGGTTGAGGAAACAAGGTTCACGGGGGGAAACCACTCTCCCAAAGTCACACATCAGAGAGTTGCTGAGCAAAACGTGGCAGGGGAGCTGTCTGTCTGTTTCCAGGAGTCTTGGTCGCTGCACTGCATCACAGTGCTAGCTGTATGCGGGAGGCTTGCATGACAGGAGGGAGGGGATCACACGTACACAGAGGGGACTTCACCGGGGCAGCCCTGAACTGTCTGTGCTGGGGCAGGTCACAGGCCTGCAAGGCCAGGGCTGGGGGCCGGCACACGTGGGCACGGGCAGGCTGCATCCCCTCACATGCTGTCCCACCCCAACTCCACCTCTGCAGCAGGCTGGGAGCTCTGGTGTGCCCAGCACCCCGTGATTGACAGCCTGCAGATGGCGGGGGGTGCCTTGGAATTTATTATCCAAGCATGCCTTTCTGAGGGGGCCTCTCTGCCTGACACTGCTTTATCAGAAAAGCTGGGAATGGTTAGCCGAGCCCATCTGTTAGCCAAAGAGGGGAACTCAGTGGGTGGGGACGTCTGCCGAGTCATTTAAAAGGAATTTCTCTGATGGGAAGGCCTGAGTTGAAGGTTATCTGCGGTGGGTCTGCTTGGTTTCGGGGTTTGGGGGTGGTGTGACTCGGGGTGGGTGGAGGGGGGTGGTACTTTTCCTTCCTTCCTTGTTCTAGACCAAGAATTGCTGGGTGCCTGCCCCCTCCCCTCCACACCCTCCGACCCCCACCCAGAGTGACAACTCCAACTCTGCAACGAGCTACCATCCACCCCATTAGCATTGTCAGTGTCTCCATGCCGAATCCGGGACAGATGGGGATAAATGCAGCGATCTGAATTAGTACTGAGGTCGCTAATGAATCCAGGAGCCAGGAAATAATTAGGGGAAGTTACCGCTCCCGACGTGGCAAAGCCGCGTGCTGCACGGTGTCTTCTCCCTTCCCTCCCACAATCGGGGTGCCCTGGGAGAGGGCCGGGCAGCCGCCTGCCCCAGGTCCGCGGGTCTCGTCTTGTCTCGGGCCTTGATCTCGCCTGCGGTTTAGCTGCTTCCAGGACGGAGGCTGATGAACAGCAGGTGGAGACAGGAGAAAGGTGGCACCTGTGTTGTGTATCAAAGCTTCAACTATGCTTGGAAAAGGCACGGCCCTGGGAGTTTGGAGACCTGGATTCAGGTCCAGGCTCTTACTGGGTGGCCCTGGGGCATGCAGGCTCCCCTCCTCTGATGCTCCTTGAAGCTAAACCATCGGGTGACAGGCTTTACTGGTTGCTTTGAGCCAGGCACGTGCTAAGCGTCTCACATAATTAGTATTCTGTTTATTTTCGTTCTACCAGTGCAAATGGCTTTGGTAACTTGTACAAGGGCATGCCGTTGATGGTGGAGCTGGGTTCAGATCCAGACCCGAAACTTCTATTGACCGTGCCCCTCACCTACCTTTTTTCATGAGCATTGGCTTATTCTTTGACGGGTCCTCTGAAGCTCTGACGTTTTTAGGCCTGCAGGATTCTAAGTGCTTGCAAATACCTGCTTTGCAACAAGCACAGAAGGAGAATTGTACTTTTGTAACTGAGTCTGGATCCAATTACATGCGATCATATGCTTTGCTCCTTTCTGAAACTTAGCACGAATGCCATTGAATAACTAAGTGAGTATTTAATTGTTTAACAGCTATCTATCCTGCTAGACTATAGGCTTCACAATGCCATTATCTGTTCCGTTCACTCCTACATCCTCCCGTGCCGAGAAGAGTACTGGGCACGTTGTAGTTACTCCGTGAGCATTGACTGATGGAATGAATGAGTGAGTGAATGAATGAATGCGTGAGTGAATGAATGAATGCATGGGTGAATGAATGAATGGAGTGAGTGAAAAAGGCTGGGCCCAGGCCCTGGGAACAGAAGCCCCACACCCCTTGGGGGCTGCTTCATCTTGACCGTGCTGCTGCTTCCTGGACTGGGGGTGCAGGGGTGGGCTCAGCTCTCGGCACCCCGGGAAGGGCAGCGGCCACTGACAGCAGCCTCTCCTGCTGGGGCGGGGGTGGGAAGGGGGGTCCAGGGGCCGCGTCTGATGCTGACTCTGGGCCCCCTGCCCTCCTCGGGGAAGCCATGCTTGCCGGAGCTGCTTCACACGGACACGCTTGAATAGCAACCCGGGCTGCCTGGGCGTCACGTGACTCCCCAGCCCCCCTCCCACTGCCAGGGGGCCACCAGGCCACACAGGTGACCACCGCAGCTAAGTCATGTACCTGGCAGAGATTGTGTTTGTGGGGAACGGTTCAAAGAACAAAGCGTTCTTCATTTTATTTTCTTCCCTTTTACTTTTTTTTTTCTTTTCTTTTGGGATTCGGTGTATTTCCCTACCGGAGGGCCAAGGTGAGGGCGCTTTCAGGCAGGGCAAGGAGGAGAACCCAGGTCCTGGGTTCCAGTGTCCGGGGACTTCTCCTTGTCCTGGCTCCAAGAATGACCTTGAGTGGCTTAACCAACCCCTCTGAGTCTCAGTTTCCTCCTCCACTAAATGAAGGGGAGCCTAGGACCCATCCCCATTAGACTATTTAGAGAATCCAGTGGGATAACGCACAGGTAATGCTTGGCACATGCCTCTCACCGAGTTCAGTTAATGCAGCTAAAAGTAACAATGATTTAAATAATAATAATGCTATCATTCATTGTGGTAACACAAAGCTGGTCCTGCAGTTTCTCTGTGCCAGGGAGGGGTGCAAATTAGGTGCAGGAGAGAGCATTTTTGCCTCTAGTTTTCCCAGACAGGGGAGCAGAGAGGATCTGGTAGAAGGAGCCCCTCTGAGATGATTACAGTTTTCCAGCTACTGCTGGAGCTTCAGAGCCTCCTGGAAATCATGGGTTTTTTAGATCTCCAGAGATGCTGAGACCCAGGGACTTGTTCCAGGTCACACGGTGGCCCAAGGGCAAAACCCAGACCTTCTTATCTTTCTCAGATCAGTCAACGTGGTCCAGCTCTCCCACCTCAACAGCAGCCCAGGCACCCAGCAGGGGTGGAGTCACCGGGCAGCCAGCCACAGCCCCAGGCCCCGGGATCGGAGCCGAGCCTGTCAGAGAGCAGGATGAGTGGTACCAACTCCACCCCCTGCCTCCCGAGCTCGCCACTGCCCCAAAGCAGATTCCCACCCCTTCAGGGGTTGGCCCTGTTCCTGCCAGAGGGGATTCCGGTTATGTGGAGCCACAGTTTAGAGGTGGGTTTTGGAGGGGTGACTCAGTCAGGCTACAGCTCATGCCAGTCCAGGGAAAATGAATGCTTGCCCCATGCCCAGTAACAGGGGCTCGTGGTGACTAGACTGCAGTGAAATACTGAGCTCCCTTCCAGGCTCGGTATCATGAGCGCCTGCCAGCCCATCTCTCCTGGAGGCCACTTGCAAATGGTCAGAGCTGTCTCAGGGACTCTCCCAGGATGCAGAGACCAACTCCTAACTTATCAACGGAAGCCCTGGGGCAAAAAGGGGCTGCTCCTTCTCCTATCCCCAAGCAAAGCACTGGCTCTGGTGGGTAGGACAGACATAGCTGATTGGAATCCCATCTCAGCCACCCACCAGCCATGGAACCTCAGACAGGTTACTTCCCCTTTTTAAGCCTCAGTTTCCCCATCTGTAAAATGAGTCAATTCTTTGAGAATTGACTGGGAAGGGCTTCCCGGAGGCAGGCTCTACTTTGCTTGCAGACAAAACCCCAGCGCCAAGCACAAAGCTTAACACCAAGAGGGTGTTTGACAAGCCTGCGGAAAATAAAGGACTATTAATAGCTCCGTGGATTGAGGGCTGAACGAAAAGCCAGGCACTGTTCTAAACGCTTCCTGTGCATCAATTCATTTAATCCTCGCTGTGAAACAGGGACTAGAATTACCCCCATTTCACAAGTGAGCCAGCTGAGGCTTAGGAAAAAAGCTGAATCACTTGTCCAAGGTCACTCAGCTAGTAAAGGCAGACCCAGGAGCTGAACCCAGGCAGTTTAAAACTAGAGCCTGAGCTTGTAACTGCCAGGATCCAACTGAATGGAAAGAAAAGAGAAAGAGACGGAAAGAAAATCCCTGCCACTCAGAATGACACACCAGTGATCGAGACATATCAGTTTAATCCATGCATAAATTAAACATGAGAAGACATCCAACAATTTCTAAGTTCCTTTTTCCACTCTGCAAAGGCTCAAGGGTACAGAGTTGCACAGAGAGGGCCCCGGTCTGCAGGGACGATAGAAACCCACCCAAGTGATCCTGGGGGGTGCCGACTGTCACAGAAAAGCATCCGACAGAGGCTTACGCCGACGGCAGTCTGCCAGTCACCCTCTGCAGGTTGGTGTGGCCCAGGCAGCATTTAAAAATATCTAAACTGGTGCAGGCCACGGTGGCTCAGCAGGCAAGAATGCTTGCCTGCCATGCCAGAGGACCCGAGATCGATTCCCGGTGCCTGCCTGTGTAAAAAAAAAAAAATCTGAACTGGGTGTCTACAATTTACAGATTGGGAGATTTCACATTAAAAAAAATCCAGATTCGTAACATATGGCAGCTCTGTGCCCTCATTCCTGCAGGGAGCAAGTGACCAGGGCTGGCAGCAGCTGCCTGCTTTACCAGAGAGATGTATGGTCCATTTGGCCAGGGGCTGGCCTCGCTTTTTAGTCTAGGTCTCTGTCCTGGCCCCCAGGAGTGTCTGAGTTTGCGACCCCCACTGGACGCAGGGCTGAGGGATGCTAGAATAGGGGCACAGTCACGTTGGCTGAAGGCTCAGTGCGAGGCCTGTCTTGGGAGCGTTTTCTTGTTTTGCCTGGAAAAGGGTGACTCACAGTGTCAGCGTGTGTCTCTGGCACGGCCAGCTCTCCTCTCCTACTTTGTTTTCGTAAAGCAGAAATAGAAGTTTCCATAACGTGGTGTGACTCCACCCGGCCCAGACAAGCCCTGGGAAACCGCTGCTGTTTGTGAGTGTCCAAGGGAGAGCTCGGACTGGGAGACTGCCATTGCTCATGGGGCCACAGAGCTGCAGAGCAGGACAGTGGGAGCTCATCTGCACGGCCAGCACAGCCTTGAGACAGGGAGCCCCACTGAGTCCTACCTCAGTCGAGATTGTCAAGGGGCTAGACCCCTCGGAACACAAGAAACAGACAAGAGAATCAAGGGTCCAACCCAAGTTCCATAACTAACCCATCCATGCATGCATGCCTCACCATCCGACTGTCCCCCATAAATACATACACGCGCACACATGAATCCATCCATCTGTCCATCCGTCCATTTGACCATCCTCCCATTTGGCCATCCATCCATCTGACTATCCGTCCATTCAAAGACTGTTTATTGAGCATCTACTTGGTGTCAGGTTTCTCGTGCTGCATTCTCAGTATAGAGCAATCAACAAAGCAGACACAGGTACTGGCCTCACAAAGTCTACCCTCAACGGGGAGATACAGGCATTCAAAAGGTACTAATAGATGAACATTGGTGAACAACCAAAGTGACCATTTTTAGGAGATTGATTAAATGCAATTTGGTTCATCCTTAGAATGGGATACCCTATGGCCTTTAAACGAAGTGGTTCTCTGTATGCTGCCGTATGGTATGCCTTACCAATGTCCATTTGGAAAGAACAAGTGCCCTGGCTATGCTCTCCTATACTTTCACTTGCAGAGAAGCTCCTTGGAAGGGCCTATAAGAAATTGAAAACAACGGATGCTTCTATTCCTCCTAAAAGAGAATCAAAGCTGTAGCACTGGGATATAAGGAGGCGAGAGAGCTTTCTATACTGTTTGAATGTTTTACGTTTTGAATGCATGGCATTTTTCAATAGCAATGACAAGAAAGTTTTAGATGGGTAGATTAGATAGGTAGATAGATAAATAGATAGATAGACATAATAAAGTTTGGAGAGAAAAGAAAGAGCCATTTTAGGTTTGGTGAATGCTTTGAAAGGGAAGTCTAGGTAACTTTGGCGTGTTCAGAGAAAGCTTCCTTGAAGATGGGGTACTTGAGCCAGCGTGCCAAGGACGCATAGGAGTTGCCCTGTTCTAGAAGCGGAGGGAGGACACACTCAAGGTCCTTCCTTGAGAAGGACCTGTGGCGAGAGAGAGAGCAGTGGATGCTGAGGCTCACACCTCCCTTCTCCGGCCTCAGAGGCTACCTCTCTAAAATGGGAAGAAGACACCTCCCCAGCCCAAGATCCAGGAACCCCTTGCAAGCAGCAGAGACCACGTGCAATTCCAGGCACCTGAATCTCTCCTCGGGTGGACTGCCTCCCAGGGCTCCCTCCCCCGCCTCGGCTGGGCTCCCCTCCCGTACAGCAATAGACCCATCCATCAGCACTGTGACAATCAAGGAAAAGAAATCGATAAAATCTGATTTGTATCAAAGGTCGTGGACATGAGACACCAAACATGCACTTTGAATCTCTCTAAGGGAGGGTGATCACCTATACCTCTCTCATCCTCACCCCCAAATGAATTATGGACCCCAAGAAGGCTAATTTATCTGAGTGGGTGGACGCCAATAGCTCTGTGGCACTGGGGTACAATTGTGATAGCAGATATAAGTGCCACCACTGTGCCAGGTACTTAGTAGGTAAGATCTCATTCCATCCTCAAGACAAATCTGGGATAGGGATCTGCCTGATGGCTCATCTCTGTTCTTGAGACGAGGGTCTTGAGGCTCAGAGAGATTTAGCTACTAGCTCAAGTTCACACAGCTACAAAGTGCTGGCGTGGAAATCAAATCCAGTTATGTTGACCCCAGAGTTCTCTTAACCACTAACCTCCTTTGCTGCTCATCACACAGGGGGTCCTACTTCCCATGAATAGAGACCCGGGAAGGCTGCCTGGAAGAGGTGCCATTTAATTGGTGCTTGGGAGAGGACCAGGGGACCTTAAATTCCCCCTCTAAGAGGATCGACCAACCTCCACAAGGAGATTTCCTTGCGAATAAAAGGCCCTGGAGACATTAAAAGGAAACTCATAAAAAATTCATCTCTGAGTAGTAATTGCATCATAAAAAGTATTGAATTGGAGTGCAAATGCAAATTGGGCCATATGAATTAATGATGTAAACGGTTGGAAAGCGCACACACACTCAGAGTCACACCACGGGAGTGTCCTTTTCCCCCCTCTACAGTGTGCTGGGTGAAGGCCGGCTCTGGCAGGGTGCCCCATGGTTTGAGGGACATTTTCAGATCCCCACTGACTGCTCTCTCAGGCCTCAAATCCTGCTCAGCGTTGCCTCTTCAGTACCACCTGGGGGCATGCCTGTGCTCACTGCTTTCTCTTTAATCCACCCAATCTGAGCACCCACTATGTGCTGGGGACGAGGTCCCCTCCCCGCCTGCCTCGTCCCTGTCTGCTCACGCCCCCGGAGCTTGAGAAAGCAAAGATGAGTGTTTGTGAGCATGTGTGCCCACATTGCAGTTTATGTCTGTCTTGCTTTGTTGGCTGGTGCATTTGACAAGCATGTATTAAGCACCTACTAGGTGCTGGGTGCTGGCAAATCCCACAGTGGATGGGTCCCCACCTCAGCTCTCAGAGCCAGTTGTGGGAGGTCAGGGAAGACATCGGAGCATGACGGAGAACATCAGAGGGCCTGCTGGTGGAGGGGACTTCTAAGCTAAGACTGGAAAGATGAGCAGTGAGATGGGCTAAGATATTCTTGGGGAGTGGCTCCAGAGAGAGGTAAGCTCGATTATGGCACATTCAGGAAACCGTGCATAGTTGAGTGTGGCTGCAAAGTGGAGGCTGAGAATAGACCGAGATGAAACTGGCAGAATTAGAAATTCCTGTGCATCTCCCTGTGGGCTGGGACTTACACAACCCAGAGTAAAATCAGCCTCTGCTGTCCCCCAAACTCTGATTCTTTGTTGTGCAAGAAAAGGAATCTGCAATACGTTGGTCTCACCAAAGTTCCAAGGGGAGTCAGCACAGTTTCTGGAATGCCATGTGGGAGTACATGGGAGAGGGTTTAAGTAGACAATGTTCTGGAACCCGCCCTGCTTCAACCACAGCTGATCCACTTTTATCTTTCTTCATATTGTGGAATTCAACAGAAAATTTCATCTGTTTTGATGAATAGCCCCACTCAATGCAGGGTAAAATCCAAATTCTTGAACCTGGTGCCCAAAGTCTTCCCTAATCCAGCCCTAACCCATTTCCCTGGCTCAGCTAAGCCATATCCCAGCTCCCAGCTCTCATGGCCCTATACTCCAGCCATTCGCCACAAAAGTACTCACCAAGCCGCACTCTCTAACCCATTATGCTTGTGGCCCCTTCCTCAGACCGTTTCCTCTGAGAGGCTGATTTTAAATGCTGCCTCCTCCAGGAAGCCTGCTCTGACCTCCCTCAGCATCTCCAATACCAACAGCTCCCACTTGGGTGTTTCCCAAGAAGAGATCTGACCCACCAGGAATGAGGTTCTCTTTCTACTGACCCATCACTGTCCTCATCAGCATGGCCCATCATATCCCCCATCCATGAGATTACCTGGTCACCATCAGAGCTCTGGACAAGGCCAGGCATGTGGCATTTCCAAGAAATCAGGTGCTGAGAACAGGGGTGTGAGGAAAGATTGGAGAATGTGTGGGTTTGGGAGTATGTGAATAAATAAATTGAAGGATGGAGGGATGGGAGGGAATGAGGGAGGGAGAGAAGGAAGGAAGGAAGGAAGGAAGGAAGGAAGGAAGGAAGGAAGGAAGGAAGGAAGGAAGGAAGGAAGGAAGGAAGGAAGGAAGGAAGGAAGGAAGGAAGGAAAGAAGGAAGGAAGGATGAATTTGTAGTTAGGCTGTGGGTGGACGGATAGATGGATGATGGGTGGATGGATGGATGGAAGTAAGAGAGGGGAGAAGAAAGAAAAGATGAAAGGGAGGAAGGAAGGAAGAAGAAGCAAAAAGGGACAGAGTATTGCTAGTTGGGCACACTGGTTGCTGGCTAGCTGGCTGGATAGACGGATGGATGGACAGAAGTGAGAAAGGGTGAAAGAAAGGGAAGGAAAGAGGGTGGGAGGGAGGGAGGATAGGTAGATACACGGATAGAGGGAAGGAAAGAAAGATGGAAAGACGGATGGGTGGATGGAAAGATGCATGAATACCTGGTTCCATTTTCCCCAAAGGGCCACCAGGCCTCAGCCTTCCCAGCACCTCCCCTCCCCCTCCTGCCCTTCCCTCCCTCTTCCCTCCACCACAGAGCCATCCCCTGACATGCCCTCCTTGTCTGCACAGTGATTACCCCTTGAGCAGCCTCCCGTATCCTGTCCCTGCTCTTCCTACAAGCAGAGAAGCAGAAAAATCCATCCTGATGAGGAGGCAGCCGCCGGCCCTCCTCACCCCCCCACCCCCCGCCCCTGCAGCCTGTAACTCTCGAGCAGTCAGGCAGACACAGGCAGTCAATTTTTTCCAGGGTCGAGCGCCGGCTGTAAGGCACAGCCCTGCAGGGTGACAGGCAAGGTGGGGGCTGCCTGGAAGGGGAGACCATTTCTCCTCCATCCTGGGGGCAGCCCCTCCTGGCTCCCTCGCCCAGACGCTGCCAGCTGTGTAATGCAGGGGAGGTGCCTCTCCCCGTGCAGCGGGCTCACCGAAGTCCCCAGTCCCATTACATATTTCATTGCAGAATTCTCTGTGGCCATCCATCACACCTTCCTCCCTGCCCTGGCTGCCTGCTCACGTGGGAAGGAGCCCCCTTCCTCCATGCTTGCCCTCTGTGGCGTGGTGACAGGCTCCCTGGCAGAAAAAGAGACGGCTGATGTGCTCACACCCAACCAGGTGTGGAGTTGGGTCCTAGCCCTTTGGTGGGTGCTTGCGTGTGCCACCCAGGTATTACACAAGCAGCTGGGAGTTCTGATATCTCACAGCTGAGCCCTTTCTTCCGGCAACTGCCCTTAGCGGAAGAGAGCTGCCTTGTCCAAGGTCAAGTCTCCTTCCAGTAATCAGGCACTGAAGAAGATCTCCTTGCCTCAAGGTGGGATGGCTTTGAGGAGTCATCCCAGGTCCCTATGGGATCAGTTAAGGTCTTTGTTGAGCCTGCAACATGGCCCACCTCCTTCCTTCAGCCCCATCCTGCTTCCTTCCTCTTCCCCAACAGGTGTTGATCTTGGAGGTCCCACCACAACCCTAGCAAACCCCGTGCACACAAATCTCAGAGTCTCCAGGAGAACCGATGTGAGGCAGCCCTTTTTGCATTCTCTTACTTAATCCCCATGGCACGCTCCATGTTCCTGGTGTCAGGAACCCAAGGCTCAGAAGGGTGAATCAGCTTGCCCAGGCCACACTGCACGTAAGCCAATGCTGGGGTTCCACCCTGGTCTAGCTGACTTCTAGTTAGTCGAGATGCCAATGGCCCAAAGACACGTACCCCTGGTAGATCTCTGGCTCCTCTCTGACTCGGGTGTGTGCTGGGGACCAGGGCTGCCTGCCTTGGCGGGCAGATGGCCAAGGTAGAGAGACACACAGCCTCTCTTTTGGGTCGCGCCCCTCTTCTGGGTCTCAGAACCCAGGGTCATCTCATGCTGCCTCTCTCGCCTCTGGCTCTGGACCCTGCCTTCCTTTACCCTCCATGCTCACCAAGGTCCTGGGGGACACGTGGGCTATTGGGGGGACAGACACACCTGCCTTCAATCCTGGTCTCTTGATTGAACAGGCTACGCCACCCTTGTCCGAGCCCCAATTTCCTCAGCTGTCAAATGTGTGATTGTGATGATTACAAGACCCATTGTACATAGAGATGTGGCAAGATGCCGGAGCTGCTGAGTACATCTCATTTCCTCCCTTTGTCACTAAGGAGAACATCTAAGTCCACCGAGGCCCATCTGCACCGAGCATTATGTGAAGTGCCATGATCTCATCTCATTTGATCTTTGCAGCACCTCTGAAGTAGATGCTGTTTCCATGCCCATTTTGCAGATGAGCAAATAGAGGCATAGGGAGATGAAGTGGCTTATCTACAGTTCTCAGGCAAGGAAGTGGGGCAGTGGGGGCTTGTGCCCCCATGGCTGACTCTGAAGCCACATTCTTTGCCTCTTAACCTCCCCCTTCTTCTCTCTTCTCGGGTCCCCTTTGGCCTCCTGCTCTCCTAGACAGACCATGTTCCCTGGGGCGGTTGGGCATCCCCTGAGTCTAACCAGGGGTCACTGGTCACTGCCATTGCAATCATGTCCTCAGATCACCAGGTGAGAAGGTCCATGGAAAGCACACGTTCTGGGCGTCAGGTTGCTCCCCTCTTAGCACATTGGTCCTTCCATGCCGAAACCCCTGACGGGAGACTGGGAACGGGCCACACCCTCAGAGTGCATCTGCCCCTGGGAAAGCCATTGCCTTCCTCTCGGCAGCTCCAGTGCCTCGCGGTCTTGAAGGACAGGCGCTCACCCTGCCCCTGATGGTGGCCATCGACCCATAATGAAATGACCGGGACTACCAGACTCCATTAGGAGAAACCAGTGGCAGGAGGTCAACTTGTTCCCAAGGCCACAGGGGGCAACCAGGCTGCCTCACAGTGCCCCTCTTTCTGCAGCCGCCCTTGAGCTGGCCTCTGTGTGGGAAGAGGACTGTGCCAGGAGTCGGGCAGCCCTGAGTTCAAATCCTGACTCTGCCTGCCGGGACTGTGGCAATGTCACACCTTCTTGCCTCAGTTTCCTTCTCTGCGAACTGCGGGGACTATTCCCCTTACAGAGTTTTTGTGATGATGTAGTGAGATTGTACCTTATTCAGAACGGATTTTTAAAATTCTGTCATTATAAAGCTTTGAAGATGCAGGTCTATGACTGATTGGAGAACGGGCCGGGGAGAAGACAGAAAGTGGATAATGTGGGGGCCTGACATTGGGGCGTGGAACATTCCTTTCTGTTCCCATCAGCATGGTGTCTTTAGGCCTTTGGCCAACCTTCTTTGGTTGTCTCTGGCCAGCTTAGAAAGAGGCTATGGAAGTTACCGAGTGGATTACATGGCACTTAGCTAATTAAATGACAACCCACCCCCACCCCAAGATATTGATCAGCCGCTGGAACCGTGGAGCTTGCAGCAGCCTCCGGACAGTTTAAAAAGAAAATCAACCATTAATAAAATTGAATGTTTGGGGGGGGGGAGTAAACAAGATTGACGGGGGAGAGAGACAGCTAGAGGAGGGGAGCGAGGGAAACACTAATAGACAAGGAGGAAAACAGGAAGAAAAAGCATGCTCCTAACCCCAAACCAGCAGAGCAGATGTATGACATTTTTTGCAACTAACAGGTTCCATGAGAAAACACCAACCATACATCTCTGCTAAGGAAAAAGTGAAGGCTGAAAGCCTGCATGATACAGAGATTGCACTCAGTGCAGGCCCCCACAGAACGTCTTCTTTGCTCCCACATGTGCTTTATTTAAAAGGAATTCACTGCCCATATTTTGTAAAAATGGGAGTTTTCATATAAAAATCCAGATTTCTGCAATTTCTTGGAAAATTGGAACATAAGGTAACTCTGGGCTTTCATTCCTGAGTGGCCGCAACCGAGCACAGCCATTTCAGCTGCCTCTGGACAGGTGGCCCATGGCATCAGGCTTGCCTGCCTCTCCCCCAGCCCCCTGCCCTTATTCCTGGGCTCAGCCAGGCCCGGTGAGTGAGACCCTGTTCCTAAATCTGAACTGAACAACATCAAAAATGTGTGTGTGTGAGTCGGTTTTACAGAACTTTATCTTCTTATTCTCTTGTACTTACTGTTCTCATCAATAGAAAACAATAGAGTTGGCTTTAGGGAGAAAGATCAATATATGCAGAGCTGAGGCTTCAGTTTCATCACAATGATGGCAACTGCATCTAAAAAAGAGACAAAAAAGGAAAATCAACAAAATGCCAAACTGTGGTTTTCTCCGAATGGGAGAATTATGGGCAATTTGAATCGTCTTCTCTATATCTTTACTGCAACAAATCTCTTTCACATTTCTAATCAGAAAACTAAATACTAGGTCTGTGCAAATTAAAAGCGAAACATGATCAGCCCAAGTTACAGGGACGTAAGTAACTGCCTGAAGGATTCTGTTGGTGGAGACCCGAGAGGGATGTGGGGGCTGGATCTCCCCCACCCCCAGACATCAAGAATCCCATCTATCGAAGGGAAGGAACAAGTTATTCCTCGTAGGAGGACAAAGGAGTGGGCAGGCATTTTTAAGCCTCTGAGTGCCAGGAGCTGATTGGCATGATTTCACATATGTGCATTGTTAGCTAAAGCACATAGGGGCTAATAAACTGGACTCTCAGCTCAGTCATTTCCTAGCTGTGTGACCTTCTGCCAACCACTTAACCTCTCTGATCCTCCTTATCATTTCTATAAAACAGGGGCCAGACTTAACTCATAGGGCTGTAAGGAGGATTAAATCAGGGGGAAAAAAAATCCTGTAAGGAACTTAGCTCACTGCCTGGTACAGAGTACACAGTCAAAGCTTTGTCATTTATTTATATTAATTATATGATTACTATCAACATGGTTTAAAAGCACATCCTGGTACAGAGGTTTCACACTCAAGCAACCTGCCAGGCAAGGTTTCCCATCCATCATGCACTCTGCCTCCCCCAACAAATTGAGTTGCCCCATTTTAAGAAGGGGAAACTGAGTCTCGGCAAGGGGAGGGGACTTATCTGGGATGACACTCTATACTGTAGTGGTGGTTGCTGTGTTCTGTCTTGTGAGCCTAGGGGACACCTCCTGGTCATCCCTAGGGTTTTATTCCCCAATGACTGGGAACCCCATGAGGGTAGAGACCGTGCCACTTGCCACCGCCCCTGCCATAGGAGATCCCCATCAATGAACCTTTATAACTAGGATCAATTGCACACATCTTAATGTGCCTGGTCCCGTGGGTGCTACCCATCCAATAACCCAGTGTAAAATTGAGAGCAATATTCCTGGACACAAAGATGTTAGATTCAAGGTCTCCCTCCACCACCCCTCTGCGCCTTCACCTCCCGGAGCCTCAGTTTTAGCATCTGTCAAATGGGTATGAAACTTCGAGATGAAAATGCACAGGGGGCTTCATAGTCTGATCTAACCATCCCCATTTCACAGATAAGGGAAGTTGACCAATACCCTGCAACAGCCGTTCATTCATTCACTCCTTCATTCCGTTGCTTATGCTTTGCAGCAGCACGCTCCTTTCCCAGGGTTCCGGGAAAGCCAGCACCCCAAAAGGCATCCAGAGCAGAAAGATGGGGAACCAGCCCCTTGCCCCCACCCCCACCCTGAGCCTCCTCATCTCTCACGGCCAGGGAGGCAGCTGTGGCTAGACATTTGGAAGCCATTACAAATATCCCCGTCTGACTGTTCTCCCGTGCTTGGCTTAAAGCAACGGATTCCAAGGAATGTTGGCTGAGTTCCTTAGTGGAGGGAGAGGTAGAGAAACAATGGAGAGCTCTCTCCTTCTCCCCTCCTCCCCATACCCAAGTTCTCTTCATTTCAGATAATCTGCAATGGGGAGATTAAGCTGCAGGGGTGCAGGGAAAGATGCCCGGACTGGACCCCTTCCCGGTGGAGGTACCTCAGGCCAGTGTGTGCAATCTCTCTGAGCCTCAGTTTCTCCATCCACGAAATGGGAATACATACCCAAGGCTGCTACACAGAATTCATGAGTCAGTATCATCAAATGTCTGACCCATAATAGGTGTTCGAGAAATTGTATTTCCCTCCTGCTTTAAAACATTTGCTTTTTTTGCAAAACCAAGGAAGTGGGGAGGTAGATTGGAAAAGACCTTGATGCAGAAACGGAGCCCCTAGATGCTCTTAACAAAGCCACTTTCCAGCCCTCTGCCTCAGTTTCCCCAGCCTTCCACCTCTCACACCCAAACTCTCTTCATGTTAGCCAGCTCCGCCTGCCTGAGCTGCCCCCAGCCAGGAAATCTTTCAAAAGACCCCGAGGCTTCCTCTTCCTTCCTACACACAGGACTCTTTCCCCGATGCGTCTGTCTGTCTGTCACCACCAGACCTCCCTGCATCACATGCAGCTTTCCTCATCTCTGCCATGGACAATGCCGTGTCCTCTCTCGGTGCCTCCGCCGCTGGCTCCCTCTCCCCTAATTGGTTCCCTGTCGCTATTTTCTTCCTCTATGCCCTGCTCTGAATTGATCCTGGCCATGGCCCCCTGTGGTGGCCTCTTGGGGATGGAGGGAGATGGGAACGCAGGACTTGGGGGGAGGGCGCTGTGGGCGCTTTCCAGCCCGGACCTGGATCTCCTACCATGCGTCGTGTCACCACGGGGACCCAGCCTGGCACACCCTAGACGGGTCAGCCTGCCCCAGAGGGAGGGCAGAGCTGGACTGGAGTCACCCTCAGTAACTGTGGTGTGGCGTGAGTTTGGGACGTGTGCATGGTGTGTGCGTATGTTTGGGGGGTGTGTATGGGGGGGTGTCATTATTTAGTTATATTTCCCACTTGTTTTCTTTTCTCTTTCCCCTGTCTGAAACTCTTTGGGTGTCTTTTGTGTTTTCTTTGTGTGTCTGTCGCTCCCTCTGCTCCTTCCCTGTCCCTCTGTCCTTGGTGTATGTGCATCTCCTTGCTTCGTGTCACTTTCTCTCCCTGTCCCCCGCCTCTGCATCTTAAGCTCTGCTTTCCCTCTCCCCACCCAGCACTGTGCCTTTTTGTCTGTACCTGCCTCTCTTTCCCTCTTTGAGTCTCTCTCTGTCTTTCTTTGTCCCTCTGTCCCTCTTCCAATGCCGCCTCTCCGTCTGTTTCTCTCTCACACATACACACCCTCCTCCACCCCCCCCCACCCTCTCTGTGCTCTCCTCCCCCCCTTCACTTATGCAGCCTCCCCTGGCAGGCGCCACAAACCCATCCATCCCGGAAGCAGCCAGGACTCTGCAGGGGGCCACCAAGATGCCCCATGAGGCTCAAAAAGAGTCCCTGGGGCTAGGTCAGAGCCGGCCTCTGCAGCGCTGCCCTGGGTAACCTCCCTTTGCCCTCCAGCTCCTCTCTGCACCCACCTAAACCCCCACTTCTCCCCAGAGCCCCAGGGCCCTGTGACCCTGGCTTCCCCAGCATCACCTGGCTCCCTCACCCCTGCCCTCCGTCTGCACCACCGGCCAGGTCCTCTTCTGCAGCCACCCCTCTCTCCAGGGGCCAGCAGAACCCCACCTCCCTCCCTCAAGGCTGGGCGTGCTGAGGGCTCCCCACTGGTGCTAGCCCAGAAGTCCTGCACCAGGCCTGCCGTCTCCTCTAACCCTGTCCACACTTTTAATGCTACCGCCTTCTTTACGCTCTCCTAAATGACCCCATCTGAGGTTCCTGTTTCCTGATATGGCATTATTGGATGCAAATGCTTCCCTCCCCTTCTGTTGAACCCTAATGCCACCGTCCCACCGCGCTCTCTCCTCTGACGCCCCCCATGCCTCAGCTTGTACCTAACCTTCTGCACTGGAACAGACCCCATTGGGAGTGCAGCGAAGCCAGGGCCCATACCTCTACCTCCTGTCCCTCGGGCCTAGGTCTGTGCACAGAGACAGCTCCCGGGGACTTTTACATGATCTATTAGCCAAGGCAAGTGGTGAGGGAGAGAGGTGCCATGACCAGCATGCCAGAGGGTCAGGTATCCCTGGAATGCCTCAGAGGAGTCCACTCTGGGCCCCATCCCCACCCCTGGCAGGCAAAGCTGCCCCCAGCCCTGCTGGGTGTGTGTGTGGGGGGTGGAGGATGGGGGGGCTCCGACAAGGGGACGCTGCCACACTCCAGCTCCACCAACTCCAGCCCTGCCTCTCTGCACGCCCTGAGCACACGGATGGGAGGGCTTTTCTGTTCCTGGCGCCTGTTCAAGCTGCCTGGTGAACTAAATTGATTTTTTCTCCTTGCTCTGGAGCGAGCTTAATGAATCTGTTAGTGACGGCTGCCTGCCCCAAACGCCTGCCGGTGCCCGCGCTACCAGAACAGCTCTTCCTAAGAAGGAGAAGCATTATTTAAGGCTCAGCCCGCGCCCCAGAGAGCAGCTCTGGGCTTCAACTAGACCATGTTTTGCTCTACCCAGGTCCCCCCTGTGCTGGGGCATGGCTCTAATGTGCCCCAGAATCGAGAGGCGACATTGGAAAAGAATGCCAGAGGTTTAATTTAGTAGATGTATTGTCAGGGAGCAGCCAGCCGTCTTAGCTTCCATCCATCCACCCACCATCCATTCCTCCATTCACCCATCCACCCACTCACCTGGCTGGCCACCCATCCACACATCTACCCATCACAGCCCTTCATCCATCTGTTTATCCATCCACCTCCATTGTTTCATTGAGCCATTCATTCATTTGATTTTATACACAACTTACTATGAAATCCAACATCCTTACTGGGGTCTAGAGAGTCCCACATAGTCTCCACTCCCACCCTCTCCCCCCACCCCACCCCTCTCCAGTCATTGCTCCTTCTCGAACATGCCCCAGACCCTTTGCAGCTGCTGCCTCCTCAACCAGGCACTCCTCACTTACGTAAGTCTCTGCTTAAATTTCACCACTTTAAAAAAGCCTTCTCCCACCCCTTTTCACATATATTAGCACCTCCCTGTCACTCTTCAGCCTTTACCACCACCCGCCCTTTAAATTTTTTCTGAGCACTTCTTACCGCATATTCTATCATATATTTATTTATCTTGTGTTTTGTTTTATCCAGTCTCTTCCCCTAAAATGAAGTTCCATGAAGGTAAGAGCTGTGTCATTTTTATTCACTGCTACGTCCTCAGGTCCTAAAACTGGGCCTAGCAAGTAACTTCAATTTATTGAACAAATATATAAATTAGCTAATGCACGCTCTGTCACGTCTGTCATTTACTAAGCACTGAGATACGGCGGGGAACGAAACCAGGTTTTTGCCCACAGCATGTCTGGGATGGAGTGAGGTACAGAGACCACAACCAAGCAATCATACACGGGATTGTAAAATTTCCTATAGGCTAAGGGTCTTGGAAAAGTGTAACTGCGTGATGCACCCAGGGCGCCCTGTCTGGCCACATCATGCAGTACATGGATGCTGCTGGAGCCAGAATGGGGCTTCTTGACTTTTTGCCACCTCATGAAGCTTCCTGCTCCCCTTCCAGTGTTCCCCCTGCTCCCCCACATGGAGAGGGGAAAGAGAAGGGGCGGCTACTCCTCGCCCTTCTCAGTGGGGCCTGGGTCTGCCTTGGGGCTCAGATATGGTTAGGCTCATCCTCCTTCTATTTTCCCTTCTTCCATCCCAGCCTGGAGCCAAGCCTGCAATACTGCTCTACCCTGGGGAGAAGGTGCCTAAGTAAGTCAGAGGCTCTTCCTGAGTTTTCCAAGTGTCTGAGCTCCTGGAAATGTGCTACTGGATGCCTTGAAAGGGGAAGAGTAGAGGGTGCTTGTTTGGATACAAGAGGAGCATCCCACAACCAAGATGAGTTTGGGGGCTGAATGTTTGGTGGGGAGGTGGGTATCTCAGGGAGGTGACCAGACCGTGGGAGAGATGAGTGTAGGCGCATCGAGGGAAGAGAATCTCAATCTGGGGGTCCCTGGCTATGGCTTGAACTCAGCCAATCGTAAGTGGTAGCACATGGTACTTCTCCAAAGCAGCAATAGCAACACTTCCAGTCCTATATGCTTTCCCAAAACCTTGCCACACCCCATCA